>NC_084832.1:125750046-126988260 GCF_033115175.1 Lepus europaeus
ACTTTCTCAAAACATTTGACAATTTGCCTTATGTTGTCTCCCTCTCATAGGACCACGTCCACAGCTTACAATACAACCAATGAAAGTATAATATCTGTTACATGAATTCCTTTTTCAATTAAAAAAATTGTCTCATTTAGTTAACTAAGTTAACTAGAAACCCTGAGTCACATAGAATGGCAAACGCCCAAAACAGCACTCCTGCCTCAGAATCAACCCTTGGGACATTCAGATCAGGCTAAAAGGTCCATGAGAGTCTCACAGGCATGGAAAGCCATGATACGATGGCAAAAAACAATCTAAATGAAAGATCCTGGTGAACAAGACCCCAGCAGAAGGAGCAGGCCATCAAGGAGAGAGGCGCCTTTCTCTGAAGGGAGGAAGGAACCTCCACTGTGATATGGCCTTGACTAAACAAGTTCAGAGTCAGTGAACTCAAGGGGCTTCCATAGCCTAGATAGCTCATAGCAAGAGTCTCGGATGACTGCTGACGTCATAAATAAGAGTGCCAATTGTTAAATCAACAACGGGAGTCACTGGGTACATGCTCCCCAAGTAGGATCTCTGTCCTTAATGTGTTTTACCATGAAACTTAAAAACAACACTACTAGTCGAACAATACCCTATACCTTGTGTGGTTGTGTGAGTGCAGCCTGTTGAAATCCTTGCTTAGTATATACTAAGTTGATCTTCTGTATATGAAGGTAATTGAAAATGAAACTCGATGAAGGGTGGGATGGGAGAGGGAGTGGGAGAGGGGAGGGCCACGGGAGGGAGGGAGGTTGTGGGGGCGGGGAGCCACAACAATACAAAAGTTGCACTTTGTAAATTCACATTTATTAAATTAAAAAAAACTATATAACAAACAAAAAAAAAAGAAAAAAAAGAACTTAATACTTTACCCTTTTAGTATTTTTTATGTTCTACTTAAAACTATTGGTTGAACTCTGTAATTAATACACAATTATTCTTAGGTGTTTAATTAATGCTATAACTAGTGCTCAAATAGTATTTTACACTTTGTGTTTCTCTGTGGGTGCAAACTGTTGAAATCTTTACTTAATATATGCTAGATTGATCTTCTGTATATAAAGATAATTGAAAATGAATCTTGATGTGAATGGGAAGGGAGAGGGAGTGGGAGAGGGGAGTGTTGTGGGTGGGAGGGAAGTTATGGGGGGGAAGCTAGTGTAATCCATAAGCTGTACTTTGGAAATTTATGTTCATTAAATAAAACTTTAAAAAATAAATAAATAAATAAAAAAGAAACCCTGAGTCAGTTAAAAAATAGACTTTGAAAGTCATCTGATAACACTAATAATGAATAATGGACTAAACTGATTAAAAGGAAAGTGATGTGGTGTTGTATAAGCTTTGTAATCAAATATTGCTAGACTCAAATTTCAGCTCTATTGCTTGGGTGCTTTATGAGGCTTGGTGAATTATTTAATCTTTCTGTCCTTCCCTCTTTATTGTGGTGACTTAATGAATTAATGCATATACAATGAGTTAAGGCATATACAATGAATATACTTATCTACTTGGTAAATAATAATTGCAGCTCCTGACTATTTTTCTAACCAATAAAGAGAAGTACTTTTTCTGATTTTCAGTGCCCTGCAAGCGTCAGAACAGGGATCATATGTTGTTTATTCCTAGCCCTAGCACAGTGCTGGGCATGGGTTGGTACTTACTACGCATTTTGGAGTCATAAAGCAAATGGATATTTAAGCAACTATTCAGTGACTGTAGCACACAAGTAGCATACAAGGTTTTGCACCACACAGTTTGTGACTATGGTAGACACATACCTGACACAATCATTTTAAGACTAGAAATAGGGCCTTTGCTAGTGTGGGATGATTTTTAATTCCTTTAATTAATCCAGGTTTCTCACGATGATGAAGGAACTAGCAGGGAATGTTGGAGGTAAATATCTGCACACTGGATGGAGACTGTGTATGCGGGAGCTTTAAAAAGCTCAGGGAAAATGGAATAAAAAGAGAAGTTTATGTTGGTGCAAATTTTTTTTGAAATTCATGCATGGTTTTTTCATACTATGCATTTTCCATGAACTTTGTGAAGATCCTCCCCTGACCCCATATTGTAATGTGTTCACACACAACCACATTCTTGGTAGTGACACAGTGATTTCTACCATCAAGAAAATTTTTGTCATTTGCTTTGCTTACTACCAGTCCAGCTTGTGAGTAGCCAACTGTTATGAAAAGTTTACAGTAAAAACCGTAGAGCAGCTCTGTACTTGGTAATCAGGGAAGTCACCAACAGTGAAGAAGGGATTGTTTTTAATAAGAACATTTTGTACATCCACCTAAAAGCTCTCATGTGGACAGCCTTAGAAGTACAACTGCAGAACATGCCCAATGTATCTAAATGCGTATCAGCAGAGCCGCTGTATGTACCCTGGGTTACATAAACGCACTTTATACTTCTAAAAGAGGTTCAAAGACATTTCTTTTAATCTGTGATTTAACAACCTTTACCATTTTATGCGCATCTCAGAAGTCTGTTAACATTTGCTGGATTTGAGTTCCAATGTCTAACAGATTCTTCTAGAATTATGGAATCATAAAACTATTCCAAATATTGCAATAGGCTAAGCCTATTGCCAAAATATTAAATTATAATTAGAACCCATATCCTAAATAAAGACTAACATGTGCATTGATACTTTTACTGATAGCTCAAAATCTGAGACACAAATCAAATTACTGTCAAGGAGAAACTTCCCACTGCAAACAAATGTAAACTTGGGTTGAGTTTCAGGATATATCTTTCTCCTTGAGATTATTTGAGAGGGATTTTTACACATTATCTTGTTTACAAAACACATAGCATTTTAGACGCATGCTTGGCATAACACAACATGCTGTAAAAAGACCACGCAACATTTTCAAAGAAGGCAGCTGTTTTCAAGTTTGAGAGTTAATCTCCAAAATGCATATTTTAAAATCAAGCTCCGTTACTTTATGGCTTTCTTTGATCAAAAAGAGTCAACAGTTAGGGTAAATACATAACATTGTAAAAGTAGATTGAAAACTGAAATATCCTTTATTTTTCCTTTGCCCATCTGATCCTTGCTGTATTTAAAGACGATTATGTAGTTTCTCAATCTTTTTCATTTAGCTCTAAGAAGGGCAGTTTTGAAAATATTTGAAAGATACATAAATATGAATTCAAGTCACAAATTTTCCCCCTCCAGGAAAAGGATATTGGTCCAGGAAAAATGTCAAAAATAAATATTCATAAGAAAGCTCATGGAAAACCTGTCCATCTTAGACCTTCAACCTTTAAATTGCAACATAGTTTTTAATAAAGAATTTTAAATGTTCTTGTACCATGTACACTATAAGTAGTGAGTCTTTAAATTCAGCTCTTCAGAAGCAGATAATCAATGGCTATTTATGTTTTCCACATTCTTTTCAAAGTTTCAAAACATAAAATATTAAATCTTAAACACTTTGATGTTTCAGAGACTAAAATTAAGGTATGAAAAGTATGCACACGCTTCAAATGAGGATTTTCCATTTTATTTTTATAGCTTTAAAAGTTTCCCTGTGGAGATTCCAGGAGGGCTCAGTAGGGAGAAGGAGTGCTGATCTGCCGAGGGGAAGACAGCAGGACAAGTAGAGGAAGTGCATTCCCAGGGGAGAGTTGGAGAGCCCTTCGCAGGGGGATTCTACCGGAGGAGGAGGAATACCAGGAGCAGCAGGAGCCAGGACACCCACTATGAGTCTCGCTGCCAGGGGCTGGAGACCACTGCAAGCTGAGAGCTGACCACTGGTGATACATCTGAGGACAGCCTTGCAGACCACGCTGACTGTGAGTCCAGCCTCAGCCCTCGTGGGGGGATGGGTACCCACGCAATCCGGAGAAGGAAAAGCACGTGTGTTTCTCCTGAATCCCCCCAACAAGGGCTCCCAGCAACCAGAGGGAGAAAGCAGAATCTTGTCTGTAGTAGAGGCTGTCATGGCTTTGACATGCATGTAGTCAAGGGATTTTACCAGGGAGAGACCTGCATTCCCCGCTGATTTAGAGTCTGGGAGGGCTGACGCGGGCTGGGCACCCACTGAGGACTGTGAGGTGTTCCATCCCTTCTAGAAGCTCAAACTGCCAAGGTGGAGCACTCCAAGTTCTGGAAAGTCTGCTCTCCCTGCGATGGAGTGGGCTCACAGGGCTGAGAATGGATCCGTGCACGCTGTGACAGTGGGGAGCCTGAGACTGCATGACAGGGCGTGGGGTGTGGCTGGGTCTCTGGCACTCACTGTCTCTGGCTTCACAGGCTCAGAGCTCCCTGACTGCCCGGGTGAGTCAATGCATGGGGTTCTGTGCTCACGATGAGGACCACACAGATCCTTTGGTGGTTCATGTGCCTGCATGGGGCCGGGTGTGGGGGCTTTACCCACTGTGGACTAAGCCCACCATTGACCACCTTGGAAGAGGGGAAGTGAGGCTGTAATTACACCCACAGACATGCTCATTCCCTCCCCCCTGCTGACAACAGATCTACCACACCCAACTTGGGTGTCACCCTGGATTCTCGCCGTATTCTTGAGCACTGACTGGAGCTCCCTGGCTCCGCCCAGCACACACCTCTGGATATCCACTGAAGGAGCAGACACTCCACTAAGCCACAGAAGCAGAGTTCAAAGATAAAACCCATCAGAGGAGAAAACCAACAAATGTTTCCACAAAAACCTAAAACACAAATACAAGAAACAAAGCCAAGGAAGACAACATGACTCCTCAAAAGGAATACAACACTTCAGTGTCAGACTGTGAAGTCAAAGAGATTGATGAAATGCCTGAAAACAAATTCAAAAGAAATGATCAGAAAATTACTCAGAAATACAGAGAAATTCATGAAATAAAGAGATCCATACATGGTATTAATGAAAAATTTTGTTGAGAGATTGGGATATGGAAGAGAAATCAAAATGAAATATTAGAAACGAAGAATTCAGGGCCCAGTGCTGTCACATACTGGGTGCTGGCATCCCATATGGGCACCAGTTCTAGTCCTGGCTGCTCCTCTTCTGATACAGCTCTCTGTTATGGTCTAGAAATACAGTAGAAGATGGTCAAGACTTTGGGCCTTTGCACCCATGTGGGAGACCTGGAAGAAGCTCCTGGCTCCTGGCTTTGGATTGGCCCAGCTCCAGCCATTGCAGCCTTTTAGGAGTGAACCAGTGGATAGAAGACCTCTCTCTCTCTCTCTCTCTCTCTCTCTCTCTCTCTTTCTGCCTCTATAACTCTTTCAAATAAATAAATAAATCATTAAAAAAGAAAAATTCAGTATGTTAAACAGAAAATATAGTGGGAAGTCTGAACAGCAGACTCGGTGAGGCAAAAGACAGAGTATCTGACCTTGGACAAATCCCTGGAAATAACTCAGACAACAAAAAAAGGAAAGAAAAAAATTTAAAAACTGAAACTTGTGCTCAAGATTTACTGGATACTATCACAACCAAATATATATTTCTTAGGAGTTCCTGAGGAAAGAGGGAAGGGATTAAAAGGCCTATTCAGCAAAATAATACCAGGAAACTTCCCTAATTTGGAGAAACAAAGGGACACCCAAGTACAGGAAGCACATATGACTCCTAACAGACATGATTAGTAAAGATCTTTAAAATGATACAGTCAAACTTTCTATAGTAAAACATAAAGATTAGATTCTAAGCTATGCATGAGAGAAATGCCCAGTTACCTTCAGAGGATCACCAATTAGACTAACAGCTGATTTCTCATCAGAAACTCTATTGGATAGGACAGAATGGAGAGACATAGCATTATGTAATGATCAAGGGATCAAGTCACCAGGAAACTGTGGCTATAGTAAATGTATATGCACTCAATGCCAGGGAGCCGGGCTATTTAAAACATATGTTAGTGGATCTAAAGAGAGACATAGACTCCGATACAATAGGAAAGAAGGACTTCAACATCCCACTTTCATCAATCAACAGATCAACTAGACAAAAAAATCAACAAAGAAACAACAAGCTAATTGATACCATGGACCAAATAGGCATAACTGCTATCTACAGAACATTCTGTCCCACAGCTGAAGATTACACATGCTTTTCATCAGTGCAGGAACTTTTTCTAAAATAGACCATATGCTTCTAAAAAGGAAGTCTCAGAAAATTAAAAAAAACAAAACTGAAGTCATATTACATATCTTTTTCTGAATGAACAACTTAAGAAACTCTAGAAAATATGCAAATACATGGAGACTGAACAGTAGGCTCTTGAACAAGCAGGGGATCACAGAAGAAATCAAAAGGGAAATCCAGAAATTTCTGGAAATAAGTGAAGATGACAATACAACATCAGAACTTATGGGATATGGCAAAAACAGTGTTAAAAGGGAAATTTATAGCAATTAGTGCCTACATCAAGAAGCCGGAAAGGCATCAAGTAAATGAGCTATCAGTGCATCTCAAGGACCTAGAAGACAACAATAAACAAAACCCAAAATTAGTCGGAGGAAAGAAATAATCAAAATTAGAGAAGAAATAAACAAAACTGAAACAAAACCAATACGAAAGATCAGTGAAATGAAGAGCTAGTGTTTTGAAAAAAAAATTGATATACCATTGGCCCAACCAACCAAAAAAAAAAAAAAAAAAGAGAACACCCAAGTCAATGAAATCAGAGATGATAAAAGGAGATGTAACAACAGATGCCACAGAAATAAATCATCAGGAATTACTATAAACAGCCATATGCCAACAAATTAGAAAATCTAGAAGGAATGGAAAGATTGCTGGACACATAAAATCTATCAAAATTGAGTCACCAATGCACAGAAAACCTAAGCAGACCAATAACCTAGACAGAGATTGAATCAGTAGCAAAGACCCTCCCAACAAAGAGAAGCCCAGGACCGGGTGCCTTCACTGCTGAATTCTACAAGACTTTTAAAGAAGAACTAATTCCAGTTCTTCTCAGGCTATTCAACACAATTGAAAGGAAGGGAATCATCTCAAACTCCTTATATAAGGCCTGCATCACCTTAACTCCTAAATCAGAAAATGATATAACAGAGAAAGAGAACTATAGATCAGTTTTCCAGATGAACCCAGATGCAAAAATCCTCAACAAAATACTGGCTAATTGAATCCAACAAAACAGCAGAAAAATCATTCATCTGGTATGCAAAGATGGGTCAGCATATACAAATCAATAGACGTGACACATCACGTTAACACACTGAAGAATAAAAACCATATGATTATCTCGATAGCTGTAAAGAAAGCATTTGAAAATGCAACATCTTTTCATGATAAAAACTTTAAGGAAACTGGGTATAGAAGGAACTTTATTCGACACAATTACGGCAATATAAAACAAACCCACTGCTATCATCTTATTAACTGGGGAAAAGTTGGAAGCATTCCCACTAAGATCTGGAATCAGACAAGGATGCCCACTTTTGCTATTGCTATTCAACATAGTTCTGGAAGTTTTGGCCATAAGAAAAAGAAATGAAAGGGATATACATTGGGAAGGAAGAAGTCATATTATCTCTGTTTGCGTATGACAAGATCCTGTGTGTAGGGGAACCAAATGTTTTACTGGCCAGGGCTGTGGCATAGTGGGCTAAGCCTCCATCTGTGGCACCAGCATCCCATATGGGCACTGGTTCAAGTCCCAGCTGCTCCTCTTCTGACCTAGCTCTCTGCTATGTCATGGGAAACAGTAGGAGATGGCCCATGCACTTGGGTCCCTGCCCCGATTTGAGAGACCTGGAAGAAGCTCTTGGCTCCTGGCTTCAGATCAGGCCAGCTCTGGCCATTGCCTCTGTTTGGGGAGTGAACCAGCTGATGGAAGACCTTTCTCTCTGTCTCTCCCTCTCTCTCTGTAACTATACCTCTCAAATAAATAAATAAATCTTTAAAAGAAGGCTCCACTAAGAGACAATTGAAACTCATAACAGAGTTTGGTAAAGTGACCGGATATAAAATTAACACACAAAAACCAGTTGCCTTTGCATTCACAGACAGTGCCATGGCTGAGAAAGAACTTGTAAGATAAGTCCCATTTACAACAGCTACGATAATTGTTAAATACCTGGTAATAAATTTAACCAAGGAGCTTAAAGATTTCTACAATGAGAATTACAAAATATTCAAGAACAAAATAGAAGAAGGCACACATGTACACAAAAACATAAAAATCTTCCATGTTCACAGATTGGATGAGTTAATATCATCTAACTATCCATACTATCAAAAGCAATTTACAGATTCAATGCAATCCCAATCAAAACACCAATGACATTCTTCTCAGATCTAGAAAAAATGATGCTAAAATTCATATTGGCTCAATATGAGACCCCCCAAATAGCTAAGGAAATCTTAAATAACAAAAACAAAGTTGGAGGCATCATAATAGCAGATTTCAAGATACACTACAGGACACACATAATCAAAACAGCCAGGTGCTGGCACAAAAATACACATGGAGACCAATGGAATAGAATAGAAACCCCAGAAATTATTCCATACACTTACAGGCAACTTATTTTTGGCAAACGTGCTGAAATCAATCGCTGGAACAAGGACAGTCTCTTCATCAAATGGCACTGGAAAAATTGGATCTATGTATGCATAAGTATGAAACAAGACCCCCACCTTACACCTTATACAAAAATCAACTCTGAATGGATCAAGGATCTAAATCTGTGAGTTGATACTACCCAGTTACTAGAGGGAAGCTTTGGGGAATCTCTGCAAGACATTGGTGTAGGCAAAGACTTCTTGGAAAAGACCCCAGAAGCACAGGCAGTTAAAGCAAACATGACAAATGGGATTACATCAAGCTAAGAAGCTCTGCACGGCAAATGAAACACTCAGCAAAGTTATGTGGCAACTGGCAGAATAGGAGAAAATATTTGCAAACTATGCAACTGATAAATGATTAATACCCAGAATCTGTAAAGAGCTCAAGAACCTCAATAACAACAAAACAAACAAACAAACAATGCAGTTCAATAAGTGTAAAGGACTTGAACAGGCATTTTTCAAATACAAATGGGCAACAGACACATGAAAAAATGCTCAGGCTCAGGGAAATGCGAATAAAAAACACAATGAGGGGTCACCTCACCCCTGTTAGAATTGCTATCATCCAGAAATCAACAAACAGTAAATGCTTCTGAGGATGTGGGAAAAAAAGGTACTCGAATCCATTGTTTGTGGGAATGTAAACTAGTACAACCATTATGGAAGACAGTATGGAGGTCCCTCTGAGAGCTGAAAATAGATCTACCATATAACCTAGCCATCTCATTGCTGAGAATTTACCCAAAGGAAATGACATCAGCTTACAAAAGAGTTATTTGTACCCCCATGATTACTGCAACTCCATTTACCATAGTTAAGATGTCCACCAACTGATGACTGGATAAAGAAAATGTTGCATATATACACCATGGTATGCTACTCAGCCAAAAAAAAGAATGAAATCCTATCTTTTACAACAACGTGGATGCAACTGGAAAACATTATGCTTAGTAAAATAAGCCAGTTTCAAAAAGACAAATATCATATGTCCTCTCTGATATGTGACAGTTAATTTAGAATACAAACAATCTGTAAGAATTGGTCACTTTGGAGATGATTGTCATTTTTAGCTTGTGTGTATGCCCTCGTGGAACTACGGTCTTCCTATTTTGTACTTGCTTAATATTATGATTAGTGGTGCTTTAAGCCTGTGAATATAGACTGTTTAAAATTATGTCCTTGCAAAAACTGAAGAAGAGAAAGGAGGGAGGGAAGGGAGTTGGGGCAGAACAGGGATTGAGGGAAGTATAGTTGTCTATTTATACCCATGGAATGCATAAAATCTGTTCTTTCTGCCTGCAGTGCCAGTACCCTGGGTTCTAGTCCCGGTTGGGGTGCCGGATTCTGTCCAGGTTGCTCCTCTTTCAGTCCAGCTCTCTGCTATGACCCGGGAAGGCAGTGGAGGATGGCCCAGGTGCTTGGGCCCTGCACCCAGATGGGAGAACAGGAGAAGCACCTGGCTCCTGGCTTCGGATTGGCGCAGTGCGCCAGCCATGGCAGCCATTTGGGGGGATGAACAAACGGAAGGAAGACCTTTCTCTCTGTCTCTCTCTCTCTCCCTAACTCTGCCTGTCCATTTGGGGGGATGAACAAACGGAAGGAAGACCTTTCTCTCTGTCTCTCTGTCTCTCCCTAACTCTGCCTGTCCAAAAAAAAAAAAAATCTGTTCTTTTCTATATTAATTTTTTTTCCAAAAAGCCTCAAATATTTCCCAGCTTTAACAGTATATATGGGATAACTGCTCCTATAAAAGTTGAGATTAACAAGTAATTTTATCAAATTCTAGTTCAGTTCTATGCTTTTTTAAAAAAATCTTTTAATATCTTCTGTTTTCTAATAGGACACAGTATAACAGAGAAATGAATAAACAAGTAGCTAACGATAATAACAGAAAAACTTGGACAGATGTAATGATTAGGATGGTTACATGTATTGATATTTCAAAAAAGGTCCTTGTTATCGTGGCCAAACTGATGATATACAAAAGCTAGAATGTTCTACAGTGATCCTCATGTACGACTGTAGGCACTCTTCCAACTGAAAAAGCCTAAGAATCACTCACTTAGCTTCTCTTAGGGCTGTGCCTAAACATACAGATAGAATCCTAAGCTACTAGATCCAAGCATTCCGGGTCTTTTTTCCTTCTCTGGCCTATCTTGATGATGGCATAGGTAGCAAGAGACGGTAGTGTTAGCTTTGGGTGTTCTGCTTTGATCGGCAGGCCACACACATTTCTACCTCATATGACTAGTCCATACAAACTATTTCTGATTATGTTCAGTAAGTATAAAATTCCTCTAAAACACAGCTAATTGCCCTCTGAGCGCCAATGCACTAGGGATACATGAATGTTGAGTAAGATCATGTGGTCGTGTAAGATTTCCCAACTTCCCTGGCTCACATTAAGCCACCAAGGCCCATTCCATTTCACACTTATTTTCATTTCTTGTAAACAATAACCCAGTAACAATAAAGCCATCATTATCAAAGTTTCCTTTTAATATCTCACTTAAATTTCATTGATATTGTCTCCCACTTAGATTTCAGGGGTAACAATGGAAACATTACTCAGCTGGGACTCAGGAGAACTTTGTGTGACCCATGGAATTCTCCCTACCTAGACTGCATGGTTCGGGCAAATCTGAGTTTAGTTTTCTCAAAAGCAAAGTAGGAGAACCAACATGTCTCAAAAGATCACCACAAGGAATATCATGACATGAAATACATGGGCATTGTAAACTGCAAAGTATTATTTCAGTGTATGCTGTTCTTATTGTGATTTTCAGAATCTCTATATTCTATCAGAGGTCTTCAAAAATCTCATGGAAAATGTGCATTATCTTTTAATTGCATTATCTTTTAATCCCATTTTCCAGGAACTTTTGGATACCTCACCATGTTATGGTACTGCAAGTGTGCAATTTTTAAAATGTGGACTTTCTGGGACATAAAATTTGGCTGAGTATTTCGGACAGAAATTGCAATAGATAATGCTGCCAAGCAAAATAAAAAACAGGTTGAGATGAAAGTGATTAGGATGCCCCTTTCCTATGTTGGCAACTCTTAAAATGAGAGGATTTATTAACAAGTAGGTAAGATTGTCATTAAAATTAACTTATGTGCCTGCAATAAGATGTTCACAGCCTAAAACTTAAAAACATGGCAGTTCATTCATGCATAGCTACGCTTTTTTCTTTCAACCATTGCCATTCAAAGAATTGTTTAAAAATATTGAAGTGATTTATCAAACTGCCAGCTACTTTATACACGGTTTTATTTTTCAGTGGGCTCTAGCAATGAGGAGCATGAATTTGAGCTATGAAACCTAATGTCAAGCATCCATGGGCTAAACATCGCCCAGAGTTCTCAGGGTATGCACCTGCTATCAACCCAAGTGGTTTCTTTTCTCAGACGACTCCCACACTGGTTAAGTGCTTCAGACACATCAATTATGCACAGTAAATCTGGTATTCATCACGAATTCACCTAGAAAATCCTGTTTCACAGGTGAACTTGGTTTTCATTAGGAATTAGCATAAGCCATAATGACTAATCTTACATAATGTATCTGTTTATTTTCTTCTGAAAAGTCAGATCGGGTACTTCCTTGATGTGAAATCTTGTCAAACGTTTCCTGCTGTCTTCCTTTCTCTGTGCTTAGCTTAGCAGACGGCATGCACTGGGGCCGTGTCTCTGAGTCTTCACCTAAAATTTACCTTTAAAAACAAACTAGGAGCTCTCCTTTGCGTATCTCATTGTCTTCAGAGCTGAGTCTTCCCCGAGAAGTTTGCACAGTTCATTGAGTCTCTGCTGCATTTTGGGAATTCCGGCGAGCTGAGATTCCAGCTTTTGTTTTTCTTCACTCAACGTCAAACGGATAGCAGTGTCCAGCTGTTCAAAGCGCCAGCCTCCTTGACCGTCAAACTGTAATAAGTGAGTGTGGTATTTCCTGTGGAAGTAAAGTGAAATCATATCATTAGCCATGAATGTGACAAGCCATCGTAGTTACTGGTTCATAATTATAACTGACATTCAAAGGAAAATTGTAAGTGAAGGTACCTATTTCACATTTGATTTTCAAAGATACCTGAAAAGTTAAATATGATTTTTAGAAACATTTATTTGAAAGGCAGTGACAGAGAGAGGGAGGGACAAAGAGAGAAGGAGAGAGAGAGAGAGAGAGATCTTCCATCTACTGCTTCACTCCCCAAATGGCCACAGCGGTCCAAGGCTAGGTCAGGCTGAAGTCAGCAGCCTGGAGCGCCATCCAGACGTCCCACGTGGGTGACAGGGACACAGGTAATCGGGTCATCATTTTATGCTTTCTCAGGTACATGAGTAGGGGTCTCATGGGAAGCAGAGAAGCTAGAACTCAGCTTCGATAAGGGATGCTGTGGCTTAACCTGCTCCGTCACAAATGTTATCTGGTACCAAAAACTATGATTATTTTTAAACCCAAAAGTCATTCACCTACTCTTGAGGAAATTCCTGTTAATTCATTATTTCATATTCTGAATGTGCGTGGATTACAAAAGTCCTGCTGTTGCATGTGTTTAATTGGTTTTCATGACCCAGTGTGCCTCCTGAGTAAATGATAAAGCACACTGAGGTTAGGATAAGGAAATAGAACTGAGAAAATAAAGTGAGTAGAAACAAAGAGACGCCGAGACAAACTACGGAAAATAAAGGAAACGCAAGAGCAATTCCTCAAAATGCTATCTTTTGGGAATGAGTTCTTTAACATAAGTAAAACTGCCTCAATGATTCAAGTTTTAAAACATTTTATAAAAAATGAACACTTAGAATGGAACCTTTTAAAGATATTTCCACATCTTCATGTATTTTAATTTTTCTTCGCACAGCTCAGTTCCCTCCCTGGGAGCTTCACGGAGCCAGAGAAACTTTCCTGGTGAGAGAGGGGACGGCCCAGCTCCTCTGAAAAGACTGAGCTGTCCCGTTCCTGGGCCGTGCGGGCCGTGTGTGCTGACAGCCGGGTCTGTGGCTCAGGTCCCTGGTGGCTGAGTCCCCTGCACTTTGTCACTTACTGAACTGCACCAGGTAAGACCTTCACGTTTTCTTTTTTTAAAATTTATAGAAAGAGCACAGATTTCATGTATTTCATGTATGTTAAGTCCAAAATGATACTTCCCCCCTCCTCCTCCCTTTATTCCTTTTAATTTTTGTGATAAATATTTTTTCCCTTTAAGATTATTTATTTAAGATTTACAGTCACAAGCTCAGACCTCCTCTAAATAAAGAATTCAACAAGCAGATAGACCACTGCTCCTCAGTACAGACAATCTCTTTAGCCTTAAAGCTTCTCTCCTTGCTCCATTTTGATCTTTTATCTACCACCATTACTATGGTTAATGAGCCTTTTCAAGCAGTTTCCACCTCCTTTTTTAAAAATTGAGATAATTCAGGTCGGCGCTGTGGCTCACTTGGTTAATCCCCCCGCCTGTGGCGCCAGCATCCCATATGGGCACGGGGTTCTAGCCCGGTTGCTCCTCTTCCAGGCCAGCTCTCTGCTGTGGCCCGGGAAGGCAGTGGAGGATGGCCCAGGTGCTTGGGCCCTGCACCCGCATGGGAAACCAGGAGGAAGCACCTGGCTCCTGGCTTCGGATCGGCGCAGCGCCAGCCATAGTGGCCATTTGGGGAGTGAACCAATGGAAGGAAGACCTTTCTCTCTGTCTCTCTCTCTCTCTCACTGTTTAACTCTGTCAAATAAATTTTAAAAATAAATTAATTAATTAAAAAGGAGATAATTTGGGGAGCTGGTGCTGTGGTGTAGTAGGTGAAGCCACCGCCTGCCGTGCCGGCATCCCATATGGGCGCCAGTTCTAGTTTCGGCTGCTTTACTTACTATCCAGCTCTCTGCTATGGCCTGGGAAAGTAGTAGAAGATGGCTCAAGTCTTTGGGTACCTGTACCCATGTGGGAGATGCAGAAGAAGCTCCTGGCTCCTAGCTTCTGACCAGTCCAAGTCACTTTCTCTCCCTCTGTAACTCTGCCTTTCAAATAAACAAATCTTTAAAGAAATAAAATAAAGATGGAGATAATCCACATGTGATAAACTCATCCTCCAGCATGTAAAATCTGAGAACTTTTAGTCTATCACAAGCTTGTGCACCTGTTACTGTGACCTAATTCTAGAACATTTCCTTTGCCCCCTAAAGAAACCCTGTGTCCTTAGCGCTCCTTCTCCCTCCTCTCTACCCCCACTGCCACTGCCACCGCTGGCCTCCTTCCAGTCCCTGTGCACTCTTCCATCCTGGGTTTCTCTCATGAACAGAGGCACCCCAGCCTAGGCCTTTTGTGAAGGGCTTCCTTCAGTTCTGAGAATGATCTTGAGGCTCATTCAGCTGCAGAATATAAGAGCATTTCCTTTGTTCTTATGGCTAAATAAAACAGCCTTGGGTGGTCTTGAACATTCTGTTTATCTGTTCACCAATTAACCCAGGGATCCTTGGGATCCACCCCCTATTGACAGGATTTTAACATGCTGTAAAAAGGGAAGCTACACCAGGTTAAATCACCAGGTTAAATGACAAGCTGAAGGTTCAGGATTGTGCATGCACTTGATAGCATGTGGTAGAGGTTAACAATGGTTTCCTTATCCTTTGGATTCTTTTTTTTGTTGTTGTTGTTTGACAGGCAGAGTGGACAGTGTGAGAGAGAGACAGAGAGACAGGTCTTCCTTTTGCTGTTGGTTCACCCTCCAATGGCCACCTTGGCCGGCACGCTGAGGCCGGCACATCGCACTGATCCGAAAGCAGGAGCCAGATGCTTCTCCTGGTCTCCCATGCGGGTGCAGGGCCCAAGCACTTGGGCCATCCTCCACTGCACTCCTGGGCCATAGCAGAGAGCTGGCCTAGAAGAGGGGCAACCGGGACAGAATCCGGTGCCCCGACCGGGACTAGAACCTGGTGTGCCGGCGCCGCAAGGCGGAGGATTAGCCTATTGAGCCACGGCGCTGGCCGGACACATGCATCTTGACCAATGTCTTAACTGCTACATCAAAATGCCTGCCATCCACGTTAATCTTTGCAATCAATAATCACCCATTGGTTATGGGAAAAAAAATACAGCCCATCTTTTCCCACTTCTGAAATCTTTTCAGGGAAAATAAGAATTTCATTTCCCCTAAGAGAAAGGATAGTCAGAAATGACAAATGTCTACAACATGCAATGGCTAAAGTAATTCACAGAGTGGAACTACCGTGATGTTTAGTGTCATAGAGAAATGTACCATGATAGCTGCAATTAAAAATATGTTTTTCCTGTTAAAAGACACAGTATTACAGATTTTATTATTTGCTTAAAGAACTATTTGTTCCTTCAGTGGAGAAGACAATGCCTGGCCATACTTCCAATGCCTCGTTAGTAGGCTTGAGTAAGGGACTGAGAGACAGATAAGCAAATAAACCCACGGCTAGAACAGTCAGGAAAACATCACGACTGAGAGATAATTCCCTGTCTCCCAACTTGTGATGTATCTGGGAGCAGGTCTGGAAGTGACAGGACTGTGTCCCGGTGGGCTCAGGCCTCTGCCAGCCTGTGTGTCACCCTCGATTCAGAGCCATGCAGGCAGATGTCCTCATTGTCCCCACGTCCTCTGCAGGCAGCTGTCAGAAGGACACACACCCATTGACAGGATGTGTGCTGGCCTGCAGGCAGTCTGTCTCTGGAGAGACCAGAGAAGCAGGAGCCCATCACCCAGTGCCACTTAACCTCTACGGAGATAAATCGTCGAGTTCTACAGGCAGGGCCACTTGGAGCAATGCTGAGGGGAAGAACCGCCCCTCCACTCCCTGCTCCCCAAGTATCTGAAGGCTTGCCTGAAGGGTGAGAACAGACGGTTAACAAGGCAAGTCTGCTGTGAAGGCAGTAATGATTCGCTCCTCATTGTAATGTAAACATGCTCTGTGAGATTAGAGGTCTACAGGGCTCTGAGGATTAGCTAGTCTCCTTTCACTGCCATGGACGCCAAGACAGCTTGGCCATGGGATCTCATCCGCCACCTGCCACAGGGAGACAAGAGGAGCCTCTGCCGTCTCTGGACAAACAGGGGCCACAGCGTCTGTAGAGTCAACAGAACAAAACCGAAATGCACGTGTGGGGAGGGTGAACGCAGCATGGGTGGAAAAGTGTTTGTAGGGTTGACACAGGAGAGAGATGGCAGGTTCATCAGACAGACACAGCCGTGTACACCGTAGGACACACTCACTGTGTGATCTCTGCAAGGCGTTTTCCTCGCTTTTCTCAGTTTCTCGTCTGTACAAATGGGAAGTCAGACTACGAATTCTCCGCAGGGTGGCTGAGAGCTTAAGTGCACTGAGGGGACAGAGGGGCTCTATCTCTTCTTCCCCACCATCATCCTGACTGAGTCAGTGGAAAAGCCAAAGGATCATAAAATACAGGCTTACGATTTTTAAAAATGAAAATCTCACTGTTTCATGAGATATTACTTTAAAAATTTTAGCTCAATTTCCTTACTGCAAAACAGAAATAAAATTTTTTCCCCCAATTATCTTCATTGACTTAATCATTTAGGAGAAACTAAGTTGTGGTATTTTTTTCTTGGGTTTTAAAGGATTGAAAGAACAATGGAAAAAATATATTCTTTCGCAGGACATGCTATAGAATTATAAAAATGTCTTCAGTTCAAATAAATCATTGTTTTGTCACATTTTTTCAGGATTACTGGAAAGTGCTGATAACTGCCAAATATTACAGCTACAGCACGAGGCTGGGGGTATCTAAACTGCTAGTGTGCAACCCAGCAGAAATGCAGGTAGGAAGCCAATGACACGCCCTTTTCTCCACAGTGAAAAGTGTAGCAAACGTATTATTTCACAAACAGAAGCAGAAACCATGTATCACAAGTTAGGAAGCAACGGGAAATACTTACCAGAGAGAAGGCCTGTGTGTGATAGACAGTAAGGAGATTCCAGCCCCTTTCGCAGCCTGAAATATCTTCCCTTCCACGTCAATGCTGACAGCACTGGTACATTCATCCAGCAATGCATATTTTGGCCTTTAAAAAAATAAACACCAATAAATCAATGATTTTTCCTGTTTGAATTCTGACTTTTTCTTTGGACAACATGAGTAGCAATGCTAACGACTGCAAAGGCGCCAAAGAGAGTATGACAGGTTTTTATTTTATTTTAATTGAGAGACAGAGACAGAGACATAGGGAGAGTTCCCATCTGCTGGTTCAGGGCCCAGATCTGTGTAACTGCCAAAGCTGAGCCCGGCCAAAGCCCTCAGACCCCGCCCAGGTCTCCCCTGTGGGTGGCAGGGACTCAGTTACTGGAGCCATCACTACTGCTCCCAGGCGGGAATCAGGTTCTGGGTCAGCTATGGAACCCAGGTATTCCTAACTGCTAGGCTAAATGCTGGCTCTGAATTTGACATGATTTAAGGCTGTTAGATGAGAGAAACAAAACAGTAGCTTCACTCTTTTAAACAAGCAGTTATCCCCCTGTGCCCTCTAAGCAGACTTTCTGACCCCTGCTCCCGCTACAAAGGGCTGTGCTGTCCCGCAGATGAATGACTCACAGCTAGGGAGCACAGGTGGCAGAGGGCACGTCCCGCAGAAGGCAGCCTCCTCCCCGGTGACCGCAGTCTGACTAATTACAGGAAGAACACACTCAGGCGGCTCATTATTCAGCAGGCCCCCGTCCTCGCTGGCGAAGACTTAACAAGAAGATGACCTCAGTAGCAAGGGGAACACCTAGGCATTACTGATACCACTTCACCACAGCCCGGCTCTGCAAGCGCGCAGGTCAGGGCAGACGTCTCACGACACTGCGACCCTGCTCCAGGGTCCCACTCCGGGGGACAACCCGTGAAGTATGTTTCCTATTGTACTTGATAATTTCTTTTCCTAGCTGGGTTTCGATGCTGGTGACTGGTGCATCTGTGAGAGCAACCTGCCCCCGGCCCAGGCTTCCTCCTGCTCCTCCCTCTTTTCATTCCCCCCTCCCTCCAGCTCCCTCTCTTCTTTCCAAAGCCTCTCCAGCCTTTAATTCTATCCAAGGGTACTTCAAAAAGTTTGTGGGAAGTGAAATTAAAAGCTGAGTTCATTTTGGTGGGAAATTATCTTGAAATTCATGAAAGGAAAAACAGCAGGGTTTTTGGTAACAGGCATTTGCCATGAACTTTTTGAAATAATTTCAGAGTTGATATTTGGCAACATAGCTTCACTTAGCTAACAGGATGAAAGCCAGCCCCGACACTGCCATTTGTTATTCATTTTGGGGTTGAAAATCAGTTTCAAGTATTTACTAGGACAATTATCTTCATGAAGATAATCTGAATTTTTTTTTTAAAAAAAAAGATAAATGGTGAAGAAAAAATCAACAGTAATTTCTTGCTCAGCATAACGATTATTTAGTGCTGTAAGTGACTTTTCTCAGATGAATGTGTGTAGCGCCATGCTCCTGTCACCTAATCGAGGTGGGCAGTCAAGGCAGTCAAGGCTCGCAGGTGCAAATGTCACCAACAGTGCTGTCCACACAAGGAGGGGGAGGATCACGCACATTCCCCGTGACAGTGTCAAGGGTAGCAGGTGTCTGGTTATTGTTCTGGTTTAACTTCTTTCTCTCGATGTGATTACTGTTTTGCGGATGTATAAAATAGGTCTCTGTGTGCAAGGCCCTTTCCAGTGGCTATTTTGTTCATGGAATCTTGTCTTATTTTTCAGTGTGTTTGGAGCTAAAGAGGAAAAAAATGCTATTTCAGAATTAGAAAAAAACCTACTTGTCTTATACCCTGTTGTCATAGCAACCCCTCCTCTGGCAGAGAGAGGACAGATGCCACAGTTCTGTGTTGCTGGCAGGAGTGGTGTGTGTGTGTATGTGTGTGTGTGAGAGAGAGAGAAAGAGAGAGAGAGAGTGCATGAACTGAAATACACAAGCAGTGGAGCTGGCCTCTGGTCCCCGCATTACTAAACCAGACATGGGTAACACTGTTTCTCTGATTATCCTTCCCTCTTCCTTCGATATCATCAGCAGAACCGGCCCTGGGAAGGACCTGATGCGTCCTCCTTAGTACAGGGTGTTTCCAGTCATTCTGTAACCACTCCATTTAAAATCTTCTCCAAAGGAGTATGCTGCTGCGACAGGTACGCTCCCTGACAGAGCTCCCCACGTTAGCTGGTCAGGCCTTCCATGTTAACACTTGAAGGCTTACCGCCAAGGTTTCAAGAATGAAAAGGGAGCAGTTTCTCAGCATCACACACTTTACTTTTTTTTTTTTTTTTTGACTGGCAGAGTCAGACACAGAGAGAGAGACAGAGAGAAAGGTCTTCCTTTTCCGTTGGTTCACACCCCAAGTGGCCACCACGGCCGGCGCGCTGCACCAATCTGAAACCAGGAGCCAGGTGCCTCCTCCTGGTCTCCCATGCGGGTGCAGGGCCCAAGCACTTGGGCCATCCTCCACTGCCTTCCTGGGCCACAGCAGAGAGCTGGACTGGAAGAGGAGCAACCGGGACTGAATCCAGCGCCCCAACCAGGACTAGAACCCGGGGTGCCGGTGCCACAGGTGGAGGATTAGCCTAGTGAGCCGTGGTACCGGCCCACACACTTTACTTTCTCTGGGTTTATTTTCCTGATTGCTTTGGTCTTTTCTCAGCTACTTGCTCCCCTTCACTGCTCTTCTATGGCTTTCTGACTTTTCTGTCCAAGACGCACCTGTGACTTGATTGTCACTCCTTGTCACACTAATACCCAGAATGCATTGGATTCACAAATACCAACTATCTACTACCAGTTAGAGGTGCTTGGAATCTCTTTGGGCTTATTTTACTAACATACTGACATGGTGAGAATTTTGTGTCCATATTTTATATCCCAACACATTACACTTCACCAACTATACCTTTCATCATAGTTAGGTACAAAACCCAGATGGACTTGGGGTGAGAGTGGGTAACAGTTGGTCACAAATGTCAGGCTCTGGAGTTTACATGTGAATCTCATCTAAGGAAAGAGCATTCCAAATACACTTTGCTAAGTACTCTGAGTTTGCAAAATTTGGTTCCTATTTTTTAGACCACCATTTTCTTATGCTAACCACGCACATTGTCATAAATCACATGTCATTACCACAGCCAGTATATTCTCCTAAAAACTTTCTACTAGACACAAAAACAATATATAACATATGACTCCATTTATATGAAGTTGGGGAAGAGGTGAAGCTAATTTATGATGGAAATCAGAACAGAACAAATCCATGGGGAATGGATTTGGAAATGGGCAGGAAGCAAACTCTTAGGATGACAGACATGTTCTCTACTTGATGAGGGTGATGGTGTACAGTTTTACCAAAAGTCACTGAATTGTGTATTAAAATTTGTACATTTGGTACATATATTATAATAATAATAATTCTGGCTAGTTGTTTCATAATTACAAAGAGAAGTACATGAGAGCACAGGACATAAAAAGAGCTATATGAACTGTATACTTATGTGAATTAACGGTAAAACAAGTATTCAAACAGTACTTTGTGTGTCTATTTGGGTACTTTATACTTTGTGTGTCTGTGTGGATGCACACTGTTGAGATCTTAGTATATACTAAGTTGATCTTCTGTATCTAAAGATAATGAAAAATGAATCTTAATGAAGAATAGGATGGCAGAGGGAGTAGGAGATGGGATGGTTTGCAGGTGGGAGGGTGGTTATGGGCGGGGGGGGGACACCGCTATAATCCAAAAGTTGTATTTTTGAAATTTATATTTATTAAATAAAAGTTTAAAAAAGTAACTGTAGTATACTTGATGGAAATAACTACAGTAAAACAATCAAAATAACAACCAACTTTTGTCTACCAACAAAACTGGGAAGAAATTTATCCCCAAATTTTAATAGTTTTTATACCTATGAGATAACAAATTGTTCTCCTTTTTATCTACATTTTCTACCTTTATAAAAGGCTAATACAATTCTATTTTAATAAAATTGCTTAAATGTTTTTCATGATAAACATTCTGTATGTTTCTAGTTTTGTAAAAAAGGCTGAAGCCAAATCTGACCAAGCTTTTACTCCAATTTCCAGGTACAAGAAAAATGGAAGCTAGAAGAACCAGATAAAAGGGTCAAGAAGCAAGCAGACAAGTCTAGAACAAGCCACATCCTGCATGACTAGTGACCTTGTTTCTTCAACAAGCCCATGACATAAAAGGTACTGGGGACCAGGGAAGAAAAAAGACTCTTTATGGTAAAAAATAATTAAGAGATGTAAGAGCAAAATACACTGTGTGAAACTTGTTTAGAGTTTGGTGTGAAGAAGCCAAGCATAAAAAGATATTTTTGAGACAACCACGAACCTTGAATATGAACCATGTACAAGAAGATTAAATAATTACCAGTGTAATTAGGTATGACTATGATTTGTTATGTGAGAAAATGTGCCAATATTTCACAGATTGATGCCAAAGTATTTAGGGGGAGAAGTCATGATAACTTGGATTGCTTTAAATGCCTCAGAAATAAAAGAGTATATAAATCGAGGTAGCAAAGGTTAGATTTGCCAAATCAGTATAGTGAGAATACGGGGTTAATTTTACAATTGCTATCTTTTGAGAAAGTTTGGATTTTCCCCCCATAATTAAAGATTTCTTTGATAACTTTTGATAGCCACTAGTTGTGAAATGTTCAAGATGGCATATTTGATATACTTTTGCTATCTTTATTAGCTTCTTCAAGTTCTCTGAAAAAGTGTTACAGCTTCCACTGGAACTCACTGGAGAACGTCACGTCTGCCCCACCGTGGGGCCTGTTCATGCTTTCATGAGCATGACTCTTGGCCCGTTCCCGGTGAAGTCCAAGAACTAGAAGTGATTAATACAGTTCCCAATACACCCCTTCTCTGCACGGCTCAGGTCCTCCTCTTTGCCAGATATCAAAGACAAAAAAATCAAAACAAGAAAGATTTCTTTTGCAGAGTACAGGACAAACACAAGGATAGGATTAGGTGGCTTTGGGTTTCCATCCTGTGCCCTGTGCTTGCTGTCCTGAAATTCAAAAGGCTCCGAGGTGGGTCACAAAGAGAAAAGTTCTTTCGAAAGAAATTATTCCCACATCCTCATGGACATTGTGGCTGGCTCCTTCTTCCTTTGGATATGGCTCTGATTTCTGAAAGGGAGGAAACTGTTTAACAGGTTAAAGAGCTGAATGATTTTGGATTTAATAATTTAATCCAGAAGTGTTACTGAAGACCTACCTACCAGGTTTACACCCATGTAATCAGGGCCAAGTAGTCTTCACATTGGAAAATTAGTAATGATCCTACATTGAAACTTAGGATACATGAACATATAATTTAGCCCTATGGACATTATGTCATCTAACTTTACCCAATGTCAAAGAAACAGAGAAAAATAAAACAATTGGAAATTCCATTACATGAAAAAAAATTCAGACATTGGACTGTCAGCTCTGTGCGTTGGCGCCCCATGGACTCAGCGAGCTTACTTGTGGTAGAACATGCGTGCCATGCCCATTCTTTGCTTCTCCCCTCCCGACAAGACGTCCTTCCAGTCCAACACAGCATCCCACCCTGCAGAAATAAAAAGATCGCTATTTTATAATTCACTTGTTTAACTGTTACTGTTTCCAACCTGGACACATGATTCCTGGCAAGTTCAAATTGTTAACATGAAGACAGCCTGAGATCGCACCAAACATACACTTGGCTAAATGACAGAGCCTCTCGAATAAGCATTTTGGTGTAGATCTGATATTCTTTTAATGGAAATAATTTCTTACACTGACAAATTGTCTTATAAGAATTCTGAGCACTTGTATTTAAACAGTTGGTTTGCTTCCTAGTCTCTCCAAAGGGCTAGGAGGCGCATACTTACCTTGGAGGGTGAAGGGAGAAAAGATAAACAAACTCATACCAGGCGATTGTAAAGTCTGAGTCTATCGCGGGTGAGAGAGGAGCCACGTATAGTGGCTCCCACATGCCTGGGACTTTAAGAGAGCTTTGTCATCATCTTAGAAGACAGTTATTTATACATGCATTTATAAGGAATAGGCTAAAATTTATGGGGTATTTTATATGTCGAAGAATACACAGATATCAGAACCAAGATTTATATCCAGTTCTGTTTGATGCTTCTACAGTTGATCTGTGCATACCATCTCCAGCAATGTCTTCAGGTTTAATGCTAATCAAAAAGTAAGTCTTCATTTAAAAATATATTAGATCTGCACATAGTAGCAAGGCAATGGGTCTATGACAGTTTTTATAGAAACTAAGTTGAAAGAGTACATGAGGAGTCTTCAAGAAGTTTATGGAAAACAATCATGGATTTCAAAAATTTTTCCACCAAAATAAACTTATTTTCCGTTTTCCTGAACTTTTTGAAATCCCTTCATATACACACATGTATATATACATACATATACATTTCTATAAACATATATGTACACACATGTAAAACTGGAATTAAGAGACTTTTATCTTCAAAGTTACACATTACTATAATATTTGAACTTTTTATGATAAATCTATCAATTTTATAGTTAGAAAAAATATTACTTAAAAAAAAAAAACACTCTGTGGTTCCACTGGCGGCAGAGCCTGATTTCTAAAGAAGGAAATGAGCGTCAGAACTTGAACTTGCTACACACTGAGGGCTGCATTGCCACATTCTCAGTGCTCAAGACTTAACTCTCCCATTTGGAAAAAATACAGGCTCTTTGCCCTCATCTTTTCCTCTCGCTGAATTTTCACTGCCATTGAAACTTCTGAATAAACTTGGCCAAAGGGAAAGAAAATAGGAAATCCTGTCCTCATTGTTTTAAATGCACTGGGCTTCAGAAAAGCCTAATCATCAGAAGGATTATTTGAGTTTTTTACTGGTCAGGAGTTTAGATTTTCCTTTGACATCCAAAATCCAGAGCCCCTGAAAGAAGAGCATCTGTTACCTGTTAAACATAGAGAGCATTTTTATGTTTCTTAACACCTTCTTCCTTTAAAAATTATCATTACAAAATATATTGCATTTAATAAAAGAAAATCTAAAAGATCAAAAAAAGAAACTGAACAGTGGTGACTTAATAAGGGATAAGCAATAACTGGATGGGAGGGAACAGAAACAAGAAGAAATTTTTTCAGAAGCCAATTGCCCACTCCTAGAGTACATTTTTAAATACTCTCAAAGTTTGAAATTTATGCAAGTGAGACCTACCCAAAAAATTAAAGAAACAGAAAGACGTTAAAAGCAATATATTAATAACTGTCAATGCAGACTTATTCAGAGTGAAAGAGACCTTCTTTATTTGCCATACAGACTTCCAATTCTGCTCTCCAAGAGGGACTACTGTTCATCTTCTGGAGTTATCTTTTACAAACTGTTTATATACAAATATATTCTTATAAGTTTACATTGGTGGGAAAATCTCAGAATACCACCGGATTCAAAGTTCTTGCTCCTGCTCCTAGGGAAAAGTACTGAAAACAAAACTTTCCCTGTGACTGAATTTTATGACACTTATGAAATACAAGTGATGACTTTAAAAAACAGATTCAGTTTCCACATAGTGGAGAAATGTTCTGGGCCTGAAAAAATTATTTTTCCCTGCCCACTGAGAACAAGGGACAAGAGGAAAGTATCTGCGTAAAAACAAGCTTAACCTTTTTATATATTTTCCTAAATTGTGTTCTTGGTTCTGCCAAACTCCAAGCATTGTGTATGTATGTGATCTCACATGGTCACCGAACTCCTAAGTCAGAGCCCCAAGTCACCAGGTTGCTTCTGATGCTGATCTAGTGAGACCACGCCAGCTAAGAAGAGGAGGCCTCTCTTGCTTCCTGGAGATGTACCCTTTTACTCCTTCCTATTTGTTACCCATTCTATTCTCAATCTCTCTCTCTCTCTCTCTCTCTCTCTCTCTCTCTCTGTATGAGTGTGTGTGTGCGAACCTGTTCAATGGAATGGAAGGTGATTCTTAATTCCATATTTCAGCTAGTCTAAACAGAACTTCAGTAGGCTTCTTCCAAAGTGATATACTTGTAAATTTTCAGTGTTTTCCTGCTTACGGACTAAGCAAGTAAAATTCGTTTCTTTGGAATTTTTTTGTGTAAGACACAGTAGTTCTGATTAGTGTCTATCCAACAAGAAGGAAGCACAGCACAAGAGCCTAGCCTAGCACTGAATATAAACATTCAGGTCAGTTCTAGGTCTGATTCCCTGTCCTGCCACTTGCCATGAGACAAGTTACTAACCTTCTGAATGTAACCTGTAGAATGGGGATAGTGAGACCTAGGCCACGGGACCGCTGTGAATATTAAATAAAATAATATGGATAAATTACTCAATATGGTATATTCCAAACAGTGGGAACTCAATATAACATACTAATTACTATTACATTATTAAAGTTGGAATAATCTTAAAACTGCTTCTAGAAACTCTTGATGGCACCTTAAACAACAGAATTTTCCATGCTTATTATAAAATTCTATTAGGATCACTGCATTGCAAACTTATTTAACAAGGTGCCCATGTAGCATTTACTCTGCCACAGTGCTTCAAAGCTGCGAAACAGTCAACCACTGGAAGCAAACAGACAGCAGACAATTGGAAATAGCATGCAAATGGATGTAATATTATCTCTCTTGTCTGTCCTATTTGCTTATTGTAAGGATCAAATGAAATAACATCTGTGAAACTGCTATGTAAAATATCATGTAGTATTCCAAAAAGACAAATACCAGAGTGTCAGTTTCACAATAGCCAGCATCACTATTGGCAGCCAATTCTTGTACATTCATATGCCACTGTGCAAAATGCTGTTTAATCTTCACAAAACCTTAATTTACAGTTGAAGATACAGACAATAGTGCTAAGATTTGATTCCAGAATTCTCTGAGTTCAAAGTCCACATCCTCAATCACTTTTCTGCTCTACTTTTTTCCAATAATGCAGATCCACACAGAAGTAAACCAGGAATTCTGGCTTCTTATTTTAGTTGTTTTTTTTAGACTTTCAAATTATATGAATTACCAAATTTTCTGGAAGTTTGATGATAAGAAGATAATTCTTTTTAAAGCTCATGTGTATACATGTTATTGCTACTCTTTCAAAAGTGCCTTATTCTGAAAAGAACAGAACACAAATATTTTATACTTTAATTTTCTATGTGCTGATCGAGAGAGAAAAAATATATTGGTAAGACTGTGGCTCTGAAAATGAAAAAGAAATTCCGAGATAGCTACATCCTGAATAATTAAATGTAATGCAAGTGAAGGGCTTGGCAGGTGAATGCTTCTGTCACAGACTGTCACTGAATGCAGAGTGACAGTGGCCTCAGGGACACTTGTACATTTGAACATAACAGAACAAAACTGCTTTGAAATGCTGGCTGCTGTGACATACAGACTTGCTGGGAAGTTAGGTGCCACACTAAACACAGCACAAGCAGAGAAGGAGATGTCAATCAGGAATAGGCATAAGATACCATTTTTACACTGATGTGCTCATGTTTCTATTACTGCATATATTCAAATTAAACCATAGATTAAACATATATACTCCAGTTTAAGAAATGAAATTAAAAGCATTTAAAATGATAGACCATACCTCCTTCTCTCTGAACTATATGATAGAGGTGGACGTTGTGTAGAATACATTCCAAATCGTGGTCTGTATAGCCTTTCTCATGCATGTCATCCACTGAATCAGGATAGATGACTTGATCCCGAAGACTCCCAAGAGACATGTACGGCCTGAAAAACACCAAGCACACGACGACCCTAGTGTGCAGGTCACTTTAGCTCAGTGGGATACCCTGGGGGCCAGAAACATCAGAGCAGACTTTACACATGACAAGTCTAGGATTACATCCGTTACCTGGTGATGAACACTACAAACAATAATATCTGTTATAGTTACATGAACATTTTTTGAGACATAGACACAAGAAAAGTTTCTGCAAGACATCATCGAACATTTTCAGCAGAGAAATGTATACTTTGTCTCATTGCATTTGGTGATTTCTTCTGTACTTCACCTAAAATTATTTGCATCAGATATAAAATTTAGGATTTGACTCAACAATGTGAACAACTGAAACTAAAAAAAAATGCCATTCATAACAAGAAAAATGCAGATTAACACAACATGGAGTCCCATATCAGATGGGTAACACTTCACTAGCAGGCTGTGTGTAAATACAGAACTCCTATCATGGTAAAAATGCAAATGACAGCTTCTTTGGGAGGGACTTGGCAAACGTATGTACCCACCCTTGACCCACTTCTGGGACTTCAGTGTGAAGACAGACTTCCAGAGATACCAAACATGGAGAAGGCTGTACAATACAGGATTTTGTTTAAATGCCTGTGCAAAGGAGGCCGACGGAGCAGACTGTAGTGTATTCACTGTGCACCTAGGAAAGAGGCTGAGGAAACTGAACTGACTGAGGGTAGCTCCAGGGTGGCTGGCTGAGGTGCAAAGCCATCGCACAGTGAGATGCACAGCGGGGTTTCTCAGCAGCACACCAGGACGTGCTGTTGCACCGCTGGTCTCTGTCCACTAGATGTCAGCATTACTCCCTCCAGTGGCGAAGGGAAATGTCCCCAGAGCACAAAACTTTCCCCGGGTGACAAACAATGGTATATGGTAGATTACCTTCCATGTAAAAAGAAAGAAAAACAAAACACATGTGTATCTGCTTATTTCTACAGAAAAAAGCAGGACTGGTACACCAGAGGTTAATGGAACAGGTTACCCACGGAGGCTGGGAAGAAGGCAGTACAGACAGGGGAGGGGATTGACTTCCCAGTCTCCTTGCATGGAGCTTTTACTTTTAGTACCTTGTTAAGTGTTACCGTTCAACAAATACATACAGTTAGAGGAACAAGGCCTAAAACTGAGTTCAAATGGAACAGCATATCTAGTGGAAAACGTAACTACATGGGGGTGAGTTGGTCCGAGTAACTTTTGAACTTGGCTGCATAATTTCAGAGACAAACAACCACAGTGAAATCTCTGGCCTTATCTGGCAGTTTATTTGGGGTAATGATATGAATGCAGCAATTTTTAAACTATGTATACCATAGGGTTGGTCGAATAGGTAAGTATTTTGAAAACATTAAGAGCTAAAATTCTCATTGTAGAAGAAAGACAAAAACATGCAATGGGGGGAAACAAGGAACAATCTAATTTGAATTAGAATATCAGTATGAATTTATAGCTTTATCTTACAACTGCCGGCTTCCTGGTTCTGTCTACATCTGGAACAACTTTGTATCATCCTTTGAGAAAGACACATCATTTAGGTAATACAGTGGGTTGAACTGTGGATTTGAGAAGATCGTGATCCTATTTGTAAACCCCCTTACCCGTGACTGTGACTCTGACCTTATTTAGAAATAGGTTCTTGGGGCCAGCACTGTGGCGCAGCAGATGAAGCTGCCACCTACAGTGCCGACATCTCATATGGGCACCGGTTTGAGTCCCGGCTGCTCTACTTCTAATCCAGCGCCCCTGCACCCTCGTGGGAGATCTGGAAGAAGTTCCAGGCTCCTGGCTTTGGATCTGTCCAGCTCTGGCTGTTGTGGCCATTTGGGGAGTGAACCAGCGGATGGAAGACCTTTTCCTCTTTATCTCTGCCTCTGCCTCTCTGTAATGCTGCCTTTCAAATACATACATACATACATACATACATACATGTTAAAAAAAGAAAAGAAAAGAAAGAAGCAGGCTCTTTGTAGATGTGACTGAGTCCAGGATCTTGAGGGGAGAGAATCTTCGGGTAATCAGATAGGCCCTAAATCCAACAATGCCCTTACAGAAAGAGAAGAGACGCAGGGAAGGAAAGAAGGCCACAAGCGCAGGAGTGAAGCTTCCACCATCCAAGGTGCGCGGGGATCAGGAGCTGGCAGAGGCAGGAAGGAGTCTCCCTGGAGCCTTCCAGATAGACTGGGCTTGCTGATGGCTTGACTTCTGGCCTCCAAGAAGGCGAGAAAATTAAATTCTGTTGCTTTAGACCACTAAGTTTTTGGTAATTTGTTATAATAGCTCTTGGAAACTAATATAGATAGAAATACTGTAAAAATACATAACCTTAATCACCTCATGAGAAAACTATCAGAGGGACAGTGTTAAAAAAACAAGTCCTGTACTCTCTAAAAATACGGATGTCTTGAAATAAAGGAAGGGAGGAAAGAAAGAGAGACAGAGACAGAGAGAGAGAGAGAGAAAGAGAAAGGAAGGAAGGAAGGGAAAGGAACTCTGTCAGATGCGAAGAAACAGGGCACAACATGCAACACATGATCCTGGATTTAGAAAAACAAACTGCCTTAAAGCAAGTTTTGTGACAACTGGCAAACTCTGAGTGTGGACGAGATGTCAATATTGCGTCAAGGTTAACTTTTCTAGAACTGAAGACTGTACTGTGATCCTGTTAGGGAATATCCTTGGTCCTTGAAAATATACCTTTAAAGTGGTTTGGGGTGAAGATTTATGATTATTGCAACTTAATTTTTTCAAAAAGTATAAAGTGTATAGACTGTGTCTGTGTGTATGTGTGTGTGTGTGTGTGTGTTGAGAGACAGGATTTAAACAGAATGTGCCTCTTGTAGATGAAATGTCTACCTATTTCCCACAGTATGCAAGTCATTTAGCTGAAGGATAGATGGCATTAGGTTATTATATAATATATTTAACTACTATTTCAAATTTCAAGTGTTTACATTTCAACTATACTCATATATTTATGAAAGATTTTTCAATGAGATCTTTAGAAATATAAGAAAGCTTTGGTCTTATTCATTGCTTTTAAAAAATGAGACATAAATTCATGTTTGATAAAATTCACGTTTGCATAGTATACAATTCAGTGGATTTTAGTACAGCTTCGGTAACCATCACCACTAATTCCAGAACATTTTGTTCACCCCAAAAGGGAATCCCGTGCCAAGTGGGATAACCTTCGCCTCCCCCTCCTCCCACCCTCTCATTTGTCTATCATAGGCATATCGGAATCATGGCATGCACGGTCTCTTGTGACTGCCTTCTGTCCACGGATGGTATCTGCAGGCTCATCCATGTTGCCGCAGGAGATGCCACCCTGCGCTTTTTGATAGCTGGATGGCATTCTGTTGTGTGGATATGCCACAGGTGATCGGTCATCGCCTGGTGATGGGTCTTTCAGTCATTCCCTGTCTTGGGTGGCATGAGTAATGGGCGTATAACATTGAATGGACTCTTTGGGGCATGCCACAGTACTTATGAATTTCATGGGAAAATAGAATTTAAAGGTAAGTTTATTTTGATGCAAAGGAATTTTGAAATCTGTGCACAGTTTTTTTCATAGTATACATTTTCTATGGACTTTCTAAAGACCCCTAATGTGCATGGATTTCAATAGTTTTTATATTAAATAAACTTATCTTTTAATTCCATCTTCCATGAACTTTTTTTTGTGTGTGTGAACCATCTTTTATTTAGTCATTTTTGTTTACAACTGGAACTCTGGGAACTCAGAATTAACATCCTTGCCCGTGAGCCTCTTACAGACACCAGAGCAAGCGTCCCCCTTCGGCACCTTGCTGTTCTGCTGTGCGTGGTCCACATGGACATTTAGAGCAGCTGCCGTCCAGCTTCTCCTGGAGGCTCGAGCCCACGATGTCACTGGGGAAGACGAAGTCCTCCAGGATCGCAGCGCGCGGCTCCCAGGGCGCTCTTGCTTATTTTCCATACTGCTTTGTCGAGTTGGCTTAGGCAGAATTCTCCTCTGAGCAGTAAAGACAACAAGCTTCCCACTAAACTTCTTCTCCAGCCCACGTACTAGCCAGACATGAAATTTCTGGAAAGATTTTAGTTGAGAAACAGGAACAAAGATTATGACAGCTTTCTGGCCAAAACCAACTTTGATTTTCTTGGCAGGTGTGCTATTCAGCCTTAGCTGAGCCTGGAGATCCAAGTTCATCTGCTCCAGGAGCACCCGGGACGCTCAACTTGAACTCATCGGCTTTTCTCTGATGAGCTTGAGGATCCTGGTGCTTGAGGCGAACCTGGCTTCTCCTGGCTGAACGCAGGCTGAGGAAGAGCCCGAGAACTTTTTGAGGCGCTCTCTTTTTGAGAAGTGGCCAGCCTGGCGACACCACTTCTGCTCGTATTTCTTCCATGCCTGTGCCTTCCCCTCCTGTCCTCCTCTGTATTATATCTTCTCCAATGTAACTTCATTTTTAAAGTTCTTTTTTTTTTTTAAGATTTATTTATTTATTTGAAAGAGCTACAGAGAGAAGGGACAGAGAGAGAAAAATGGCTTACTCCCCAAATGGCTGCAATGGCCAGGGCTGGGCCAAGCCAAAGTCAGGAGCTAAGAGCTACCTCCTGATCTCCCAACTAGGTACAGGGCCCCAAACACTGGGGCCATTAGCAGGGAGCTGGATTGGAAGTGAATCAACCAGGACCCAAACTGGTGCCGATATGGGATGCTGGCACTGCAGATGGCAGCTTAACACAGTGTGCCACAGCACCGGCCCCAGTAATCTCACTTTTAAAAGCTAGACTTGGGGTAGATAGTTATTTCTACATCATCATAACGATTCATATAATGTGACATTATCTTAAATTAATATTTAATAATGATTATAGCATAAAACAGAAATTAGGGGCCAGCACTGTAGTGTAGAGGGTAAAGCTACACCTTCAGTGCTGGCATCCAATATGGGTCGGTTCAAGTCCTGGCTGCTCTACTTCCCATCCAGCTCTCTGCCATAGCCTTGGAAAGCAGTAGAAGATGGCCAAGTCTTTGGGTTCCTGAACCTGCATGGGAGACCTGGAGGAGGCTCCTGGTTCCTGGCTTCAAACCAATCAACCTCCAGCCATTGCAGCTACTTGGTGAGTGAACCAGTGGATCAAAGACTTCTCTTTCTCTCTGTCTCTCTCTTTCTCTGTCTCTCTCTCTGATTTTGCCTCTCTTAACCCTGCCTTTTAAATAAATAAATCTTTTAAAAAGTGAAATATACATTATAATAAAAAAAAACAGAAATTAGTCACCATGGCTAATATACAGTTTTCTAGTAGTATTCCAAGACGACTAGAAGAAATACATACAAACTTCAAGAAAGAGTTCTATTGCCATCTTCCTAAGTGATGGCAGCTCCAATTTAACTCCCAAAAGCAGCACAGCTATCCTTCTACCTTGGTATAAAACCCAGACATTAGATCCACGAGCAGTCATGAAGCAGTGAACAGTGGAGACTGCAACGTGAAAAATACACCCGAGCACTCATTTCACAAGTGTTTCTACAGGGTTCCACCATAAAACTTGGCTACTTGGAAATTTCTGGTAAAATGTTTTCTATATACACTTAAAAAAAAAAAAAAAGACAGTATAGGGTCCGGCATTGTGGTGTAGGAAGTTAGGACAGCCCCTGTGACACTGGCACCCCACACAAGTGCCAGCTTGAGCCCCAGCTGCTACACTTTCACGCCAGCTCCCTGCTAACGTGCCTGGGAATGCAGCAGAAGGTCTACGTGCCTGGGCCCCTGCCACCACACGGGAGATGGAATTCCAGGCTTCCGGCTTCAGCCTGGCTCAGCCTCAGGCAATGCACCCATATGGGGAGTGACCGAGCAGATGGAAGATCTCTCTCTTTGTCTCTCTCTCTCTCTCTCTCTCTCTCTCTCTCTCCATTTCTGTAGCTCTGCCTTTCAAATAAACAATCTGTTTTTTAAATACAGTATAGAACCATGGCTGTGATATGGGCTTTGGAGAGATTGTTCTGTGACAGAAAGTTAATCTCATCGTTTACTCATAACGTGACCCACATCCTGAGCTAGAGGTACCTTGTTTGTTACTGACTCATTTTTATTCCATTTGTTATGAGGACCAAACAAAGCGTGTGTGATCAGCTGCGTGCACTTGTATCCAGTGCTTGTCTGATTGCTTCCGTGTGAGTCTTTCCACTGCCTGTGTGATTACCTTCATGTAATTCTTCCCGTGCTCATCTGAGTGCGTGCATGTGACTCTGTAATGGTTAGGTGACCAGCGGCACACCTTCTCTTTCCATCTCCGAAGGCCTAACATTCAGCATTTTGAGCTAGCTCAAGTTTCACCGGTCCTACCAAAGTTCTACATAATTGATAAGCACTTAGAGTACCCTGTACTAAACTTTCCTTTCTAGAAACGTAGAGCTGTGCCGACACAGTTCAGAGGGATTGGCTGCTCTGTGAGAATGGTACTAACTTCCCTGCCCTGGCCCATCAGACAGGGGATCACACAACACAGTAGCAGGAAGCAAAAGGAACAAAGGCAGTAGCCGGACTGCCTGTAATTATTAGCTGTCACAAAAAGAAACACTGATCATGTTCAGTTTACATTCTCTTTGTAAAAACCCAGAATCCCCTCTGTATGTCATGGAGAGTATACTGGAGTGTACCTATAAGCGTCACAGTGCACATTTAAATTATTTTTACCTGAACAGTGATCCTCATTGCTTTTCCCTGAAATCTGGAATTCTTCCCATTGTGCTTCTATTCAAAGCTACTCATTGTAACAACAATTATCGGACATGGAATCCCACCCCTCATTTACAGCGTATCCTGGCTGTTAGAAATATCTCAGGGAACTTGGATAATTCGTTCTGTCTCTTACTCTCCCGAGCTAACATTAAACAACTGATAGTTTATGGTATTGGTAGTAAAACTTTTTAATGTTCATTAGTGTTAACACTTTCCATTATTCTCTATTTGATGTCAAGGAGAGAGAGCAGTGAGGAGTGTTAGTTAGTCTCAAAAAGAATCGCAAAAACACTCAGGATTTCCTAGGCTGAGAAGTAAAGTAATTCAAGCTGTTTAAAAATGTAACATGAAAGGCTTATAGGCAGATTAAATCCCAAAAGTTGAAAGATAATATAAAACCTAATTGGGAACAATACTGATAAAAATTTCACAACAGTATTAACAATACTTAATGCATGAGATGCGTTAAGTTTAAGAATAATTTAACACTGTAATGTCACCATGGCAACAAGAAGTTAGTGCCTGGGAGCTATGACATCTAGCTGTTAATAATTCATATAAATGCACATGTTGGAACCAATCATGTCACAGATTCTTTCATGCATAGCACAAGCTAGATTTGAGTCCTGAATGCATAATAGGTCATTCCCAGTTTACATAAAATAAACATGTAGTGAAAAGAAAAACTACTGAGCCAAAAAGAAATATTTACTATTACTTAAAGTGTATCTCTAAGATAAGGGATTTCTAGGTACCAAAACAAATGAGCACATCCTCTTAAAACAGGGACCATGTTTATTTCCAGTAAATAAAAGTAAAGTTAGTGCAAGAATCAAAGTACTGCCAAGCTATTGAAAAAGTAAACTTCTCTAAAGGTCAAGTTGAAGCATAGGTATCATTATGTTAGATCATCATATAAAATTCTTGATATTTGACCTACAAAAACCACACCTCCCTAATATTTAACAAAATATTTGACTCACAAAACAAGGAAAACTTTTGGATGAAAAGGAAAATTTTTTTCTACATTTATTATTATAAATTAGCTCACAGAAGAGTTAAATATGAAGAAAAATCTGTGTAACACTTTCCCAAGTAAGAGAAAGCTACAGAGAATCATGTACATCTTTATAGATCCCTTTAAACTAAAAAAAAAAAAAAAAAGTTAAAAATGTTTACCAATTACTGTACAGGAGATGACATCAAAATGTACAATTTACAAACTACAAAATTTATAATTCTGTTAGTCAAGTATCCAAAGATATTTATATAAAATTTATTTGGAGCTTTGTAGTCAGCAAGAATTACAAGTCAACTAGCTACAGCAGTCCTCTGAGGCCATCTCTGCATGGCTCTAGTAATTTCTTAAAGAAAGGACACATTAAATGACAGATTTTTACCCCTGCCCAAAGAGGATTATGCAACATATACAGTGCATACAAATAAGTAGACTGCTCATAATTAGAATAGGATGCCAGCCTCATTTAGTAGGAACCGCATCTGTGGAGAGAGTCACTCATTCATTGCAGAGTTCAGTCGGGTTCCTGGAGTTTACAAGGATGCCACAGTACATCCGAGTGCAGTAGATGGAAACCCAGGTGCCTGTCCTCGCTGGCTTTCTGTGGTTTTCGCTCAACAGTGACTGCATGGGCAAAATCTGTTCCAGTGCAGGTCCCACCCCCCCAGGCCCAGGAATATCTACCTTGGGGGTAGCAGGACCAACGTGTGTGTGACTATCCTATGCACTGCATGTATATCTCAGTGTGCGGTGAGCCTATATCAATGCTGGCATTTAAGTGTGCCTTCTGATGATGCGTCTAAAAGAAGATACAATCTTCATTGTGTAATAAGAGACAATGTCTTCTTTTGATGCTAATTTCAATACTTTGATCACAGTTTTCCTCTGAGTCTCTCGCTTTTGGATGTTTTGATTCTTAATAGAGGATGTAATGGGTAAATGATGATTTTTATTTCATAAATATCACCAAATTAAGATAGCTTATTTCATCTCTCTCAGAACTTTGATTTACAATAAGGGTATCTTTAAAGAAATTATTTAAGTTTTTATAAAGAAACAGTTTTAGAAGAACAGGAAAGAGTAGACAATATAATCTAATTTGAAAGTGAACTGAGTATAGTTGAAGGGAGTGCCACTTTAATACAAGAATAGGCTTTTTTCACATTAGCACATATGAAAGATAGCCAAGTGCTAGGCTAAACTTGATGTTAAAATTGGTTTGGATTGCTCCTCCCCCATGGTGATTTCCTCCGTCCCTAAACCACAGCTTTCTGTGAGCACAGGTGCAGCACGCCAGGCTAACAGCCTTCTCTGTGCTGCTCCTTTGCGAGGTCAGCTAGGAGAGCTGTGTCAGACAATAACGGAAACACAGTGGCTTCAGCATCCACTCAGCTTGGTTCAAGTGCTGATGCCAGCACAGTGTGCTGCCGGCTCCAGCTTCTCCAGGTTTCTCATCTACAGAGCAGGACGCCAACACCACCCTGGCAGTTCTCATCCAGAAAAGGGAGGAACTTCTACGTGCATAGTGACTGGCATGCAGGAATTGCTTGACACACGGTAATTTTTTTTTTTTTTTTTTTTCAGAAAAATAGGAGATGGGCATTTGGCATAGCAGTTAAAGATACCTCTTGGGAGACAGGCCCATCCTGTATCTGAGCGCCTGGGTTTGAATCCTGGCTCTGTTTCCAATCAGGCCTCCTGATAATCACCATGCTCCAGTACTTAGGTTCCTGCCACCCACGTGGGAGACCTGGATTGGGTTTTGGGCTCCTTGCTTTGGCCTGGCCCAGGCATGGCATTTGGGAATGAACCAATGGATGAAGATTTTTTCTCTTTTGTCTATCTGCCTTTCAAATAAATAAAAAGAAAATTTTAAATGGTCAGTCCTTACCGAGACATCCCAGGATCCACAGTTATATTGAGGTTGCAAAATTTTCAAATAATAACATTCATTTTACAAAAAAAAATTCATTTTACTTAAAGAATACGTAAAAGGGGAGAAGTAGAAATGCCACCCAAAAATGTGAACTAAATGCTGGCACATCTAAGAGTTGAAGTTTTAGGTCATAAGGTCTTCTTCCAAAGAAAAATCACAGAAGAATGTAGGTATTTTTGGGAAGCAATTACAAACTGAAGGAAATGGTATTTTGGGATCCCTTAGACAACTGGGGCAGTGCTGAGGCTTTCATTGTGTGACTCTCTGAGAAAATACCTTAGGTCAAGCACAGTTGTTTCCCCTACATGCTGGGCTTGGAATGCTGTCCTCCCAGAGTCAGGAACTCAGTTCTTAAAGTCTTAGGTTAATGGCACGAGGAGGGTGGAAATGAATCCAATCACAGCGTTCCCAGGTGGGGCCTCTGGAAAGTCACTGGCTTCAGTGACATCACCAGGTGAACCCCTGTGATGGAATCCTGATGGCTTCATAAAGAGAGAGAGAGATTGACAGACACACACCCTCCCTGTCTCTATGCCTCCTGTACCTCTGCCAGCAAAACCCCCATCACTTCAAGCCCAACCAATGGAGTCCCTGATCTTGGACTGAGAATCTTCAGAACCATGAGCCAAAATAAGCCTCTTCCCTCCATAAAGTCAGCCCTCATTGGGAATTTCAGTACAGTGATGAAAGCTGACTGACACATCTTCACGGGAAGATGTTTTAAGAAACAGTTTCCTCGACCTAAAACGGAGAGGCAGTGGATAAAGGAGAGTTCAGATCTAAAGATCAGATAAATTCTAACACTGGCTCTGAAGTGTTAATTCTCTAACCCCTTCACTTTCAATTTCATTATGCAAACTCCTTTATTTAGCATGATTTATGCAAAATGTGGTAAATGTGTACTATCTATGCATAAGAAGATAGTCAAAATCAAGTTAACTACATTTAATTTGCCACACAAACTAATTGATAATGCTACTGTTCATGCTTATAATCAAAGATTTTTTTGTTACATTTAATTTTAAAATATGATTCATAACTTTATTAAGCATATTTATATTTAATCCAGGAAATGAGACAACATGGTATTTGAGTATATGGCCCTGTGAATGAAGTAGTTAGTAAGCAAATACTGAGCTTGGTAAATAAATTTCTTTTTTTTTTTTTTTTGACAGGCAGAGTGGATAGTGAGAGAGAGACAGAGAGAAAGGTCTTCCTTTTGCCGTTGGTTCACCCTCCAATGGCCGCCGCGGTAGCGCGCTGCGGCCGGCGTACCGCGCTGTTCCGATGGCAGGAGCCAGGTGCTTCTCCTGGTCTCCCATGGGGTGCAGAGCCCAAACACTTGGGCCATCCTCCACTGCACTCCCTGGCCACAGCAGAGAGCTGGCCTGGAAGAGGGGCAACCGGGACAGGATCAGTGCCCCAACCGGGACTAGAACCCGGTGAGCCGGCGCCGCAAGGCGGAGGATTAGCCTAGTGAGCCGCGGCGCCGGCCGTTAAATAAATTTGTATTTACAGTAAGAGTGTCTTGGATAAAAGCAAAGAAAAGAATGGATGTTGTGGAAGCATGCTACTCACATATTTTATTATGGTTTATTATTACTGTTTCTAGTGCGTACTAATGACACAATACCAGATGAGATGAGGCTAATAAACATTTGCTTTCCTCAGCACAGTGTGTTAGGAGGAAGGTGGGATAGAATAATCTTGCTTAGAAATGTCTAGAAAACAAAAGCAGAAAAGCTTTTGCTTGCTTGAATCTGTGGTATCCCTGACCTGGAGAAACTGGTGCAATTCAGGGCAGCAGTTACAATTCTAATGAACTCGCAAATCCCAGGTCAAATGGCACACTTCTGTTTAGTTTTTCCTAACTTCTAAGAACCATAGCATTTCTTGCCTTTCTTGAGGCATTTATTGTGGCTTCTAGTGTAATGGGTTGCATGTTCTTATTAATCACCAAATGAGAAGTAAGTACCATAATGAGTGAGATTGTGTTGTTATCATCTACCCTCCACGGTGTCTGCTGGCAGGGTTTCAATAAAAAATATTTAAAATGAAAAGAAAAAAGCATAAAACTTCCCTAGGATATGAAAAACAATATCCTGTTTCTTCCTGCTCTCTTTTTTTATTTTAAAGTATGTTTGGTCAGTTTTAATTCTACCCACGTACTACAATCCTTCATTCACTTCTAAGATTTCAAAGACACAGTTGCCCATAAGTCCCTAAGATTTCAAAGACACAGTTGCCCATAAGTCCCTAAGATTTCAAAGACACAGTTGCCCATAAGTCCGTACAAGTTAGTTTTTCCTAACCAGTCATGGGACGTCTGAATCTATGTCAGACTTGGTGGCCTGAGTACTTGGGCATGTTGGTCTGAGCAGGGAGAGCTCCTGGGCACAATCTTTGTCCCCAGATAATTCTTCCAAGGAAGGGGAATAAGAGCAGGAACCCTAGGAACAAGAACGACATGGTGGACTGGAGGCCAGCTGGAGACTGTGGCCTGGGAGAGAGAGAATGGGGTGTATACAATGACCCTCTGGGGAACTTTGTAAAAGAGAAAAGTAGTGTAAAAGAAGGCAAGATTTTCTACCTTTTGTCAGTAAGTACCTGTTATTCTCTGTTTTTCTTCTTCCCTCTCTCTCTCATCTTCCCTCCCTCCCTCTCTCTCATTCTGTGTCTCCAAATCCCACGAGATATTTCATTTTCTCATCTGGGTGGCTTTTAGTAAGTTTTATAAACGATTTATTTACTTATTAATTTAGTTGAAAGGCAGAGTCAGAGAGAGATGGATGGATTTTCCATCTGCTGGTTCACTCCCCAAGGGACCACAACAGCTGCGACTGCTGCGACTGGGCCAGGCATACGCTGGGATCCTGGAACTGCACCTGGGTCTCCAGTGTGGGTGCAGGAGGCCCAGCATGTGAGCAGTCACCTGCCACTTCCCAAGGTGTGCGTTAGCAGGAAGCTGGAGTGGAAATGAAGTCTGGATTCAAAGCAGACACCTCAGTACGGGATGTGGATGTCCTAATCAGCCGATTACCTGACAGTGCCCCAGAGCACACCCTCACATAAGTCTTGTGTTCTTAAACTAAGGCCCAGTATTTTTTTTTTTTTAATCTTGTTCTGATTATTAACATTGCTAAAGCATTTGAAGGCAGGAACTGGGAAAGCATTGATGTGGTTTCATAATGTGTTAGGAATCCGGGGTTCTCAGCTCACAAACTCAGCCATTCTAACTTTCTTTGTGAAATGTGGTTAAAAAGTCAAGTGGCTCAAAGGCAGCTTAGTGACTGATGTATCTAATGTCCTGAGAACATTCTAGAAAACAGCTCAGTTCCTTTTTCAGGCCCGTTTGCTTTTGCTTTTTTGTTAAATGATTATAGTTGTAAATAGCTTTTAAAAATTTTGTGAAAGAAAATCAAGTGACTTAATATGGTTAATTAGAATTTTTTTCCTCAATAGCTCACTGATTTTTTTTTTATATATACCACATGGCATTATTAGAAATTAACTTCAACGAAATCTACTCTATTTTCCCCCGTAAAAGTAACAATTAACATGTACTTTATCAGAACATAAACAGCTCTATCATCTGCCAGGAATTCATTCTCAAAAGTGGAAACAGGGTAGGTGTTGTAAAGAGCCATTCTACAACTGTGAAGTATGCATGAAAGTCTCGAGTCTTTATTAAATTTTCTTTTTTCCTGCCCAACTAGTAAACTATAATACATAACATAATATTAGATAATATTCATTAATAAAATATATTTTTAAAACATTTGTGTATTTATTTATAAGTCAGAATTATAAAAAAGAGAGACAGAGAGAAAGATCTTTCATCTGCTGGTTCACTCCCCAAATGGCCACAATGGCCAGGGCTGGGCCAGGCCTAAGCCAGGAGCCAGGAGCTTTTTCTAGGTCTCCCATGTGAGTGCAGAGGCCCAGGGACTTGGATCTCCTTCCACTACTTTCCCAAGTACATTAGCAGGGAGCTGGATGGGAAGTGGAGCAGCCAGGACTTGAACTGGCGCCCATATGGGATACCAGCATTGCAGATGGAGGCTTTACTTGTTGTGCCACAGCGCTGGCCCCAATAAAAACATCTTAAGAAGAAATGTTTAAGCCTACCTGCTAATAAATGTTTTGAAATAGGTTACATAGTAGTTTTCTTTTTAAAAATAAAACAGAATATTCTTTAAATTTATAAAAGTCCTATATGTTTTATTGCTTGCTTTATTTTTATTTTTATTTTTATTTTTGACAGGCAGAGTGGATAGTGAGAGAGAGAGAGACAGAGAGAAAGGTCTTCCTTTTTGCCGTTGGTTCACCCTCCATTGGCCACTGCAGCCGGCGCATCTCGCTGATCCGAAGCCAGGAGTCAGGTGCTTCTCCTGGTCTCCCACGCGGGGTATTGCTTGCTTTAAAAAATGTTTATTTATTTGAAAGGCAGACAGAGAGAGCTATTTTCTGGCTGAAATGCCTACAAGGCTGGCCAGGGCTGGGTCTGGCATAAACAGGGAGCCAGGAACTCAGTGCAGATCACCCATGTTGGTGGCAGGAACCCCATTACTCAGCCATCACTGCCATCTCTTAGGGTCTACATCAGAAGCAAGCCAGAATCAGGATCCAGAGACAAGCACTAAACCCAGGCACTTCAGTATCTTCTATGGGCATCTTAACCAGTGTCTTAACTGCTAGGCCATACATCCACTCCTATTTTCAAATTTTAAAAAATTAGTAACATTAAAAATCTAAGAAATGAATGCTACCTTTACACTCTTAGTTTACATATATACTTAAATAAATTACATATGGGGTTTTTTTGGCAAGGAAAATGTTACTATAAAAATGTTAAATGTTGGCCGGTGCCATGGCTTAATAGGCTAATCCTCCGTCTTGCGGCGCTGGCACATCGGGTTCTAGTCCCGGTTGGGGAGCCGGATTCTATCCCGGTTGCCCCTCTTCCAGGCCAGCTCTCTGCTATGGCCCGGGAGTGCAGTGGAGGATGGCCCAGGTGCTTGGGCCCTGCACCCGCATGGGAGACCAGGAGAAGCACCTGGCCCCTGGCTTTGGATCAGCACGAAACGCCGGCCACAGCGGCCATTGGAGGGTGAACCAACGGCAAAAAGGAAGACCTTTCTCTCTGTCTCTCTCTCTCACTATCCACTCTGCCTGTCAAAAAAAAAAACAAAAAACAACCAACCCCCCCCCAAAAAAAGTTAAATGTAACAAATTCCATGTATCTAGAAGCCATATAATCAAACCAAAATGATTTTTAACAGTAATTATTAAAAATATTTTTAGCCTTAAAAATAGATGTTATGTTGTTATTTTTCTCCTTCATTAGGCTGTAGCTGGTCTTTATTTTTACTGAGGCAACAGTAGATTTCATAACTAAGAAAAGCTTCCCAGTGATTTATGTTTGTTGCGTAAGAGTTAGGTCTCTCTTTAGGCAACAACTGAGATTTATCCACTTTCTAACACTCTGGAAATCTCTTACATCATTCAGGTCAAAGCTATGTTTAAGAACTATGTATCTTTTACACCATGTATGAAAGCTATAATAGCAAAAATAGACAATGTATTTATCAACTTTTATTTACTTTAAGAGAATAGACTTCTATGAGTGAATGCTTTGTTCATGATTCTAAGCCATAAAAGCTAAATTTAAAAATTTGAAACATCTACTTAACAAATTAAAATGTGAAACGTTGGCAGTGTGATTTAGGCTTCAAAATCTGTTGTCTGCCTTTCAAGTAAATAAAAAATAGAAACATAACCAGTTGTGCTGGATAAATTAGCTTCCAAACAGCTTCCCATATCCATCTTTACTGCAGAGATGTGATAATTACTGGAGCATCTGAGGAGCTTTAGGAAATATTTCATCTAAAGTACAGATGAGGAGCTCTAAGTCTACGAGGTGGTGTACAGTAATTGGCTTAGTTTTGCCAAGATAGTTCTTTAAACAATATTTTGGCAATGTTAGGTTGCTTGGGAAACCATTGAGGTGATTTCCTAATTTCTTAGGAATCCAGGTTTTCCAGCCTGCAAACTGGGCCACTGTTGCTGTCTGTGAAATGCGGGGAAAAAATAAGTGTCTCGATAAGGTGAATAGCACAGATCCCTTTGTCTTGTTTACACAGAAGCATCCGTGACACTGCCCACCTCCAGGGTCCTCGGCCAGTGCAGTTCTTCATCCTTCACGCCTCTGGTTAGCTCCCTTCTACCAGCATAGCTCATGTCTTGAGGAACGCAAGGCCACAAAGACTTGCCTGCCTAACTACTGCATCTGAAAATCGGACTGGTGGCAGGATGGGAGAAGCACTTCCTGGAGAAGGAAGAGGCAAAGGAGACCCGGGACAGCGCTCGGGTTGTAAGTGTCCTGCTTGTTCCCGTACAGTGCTCCCTCAGGCTCACGCTCTAGCAGGTTGCTCGCTACATCCTCGGGCGCAGGGAGGTCACTCTGTGTGCTGTCTCCTTGACCAGGGTGATGGTCACAGAAAGTCACCCAGTCAGGTACACACGAGCAATGTCTCCTGTCCAGCCCTCATTCTCTCTCACCCACAGTAAAAGTCTAACGTTTGCAATGATTCAATTTTGTGTTTAGACATTTCTAGATTGTGACAAGGGAAGATAGCTAATGACTTCAGAAGAAATGGTGTTTTCTTTTCCCTGTTGCTTATATTATAGTCAATAACATGGAAAAAACTTAATTACTCATACAGAATAATTGTAACAGACTATTTTACAGAGGCTCTTAGACGTTCATAAACAACTTTAGATTGTATGTTTGGCCTGAAGGTTAAGATGCCTGTGTCATTATCAGAGGATCTGTGTTCCAGTCCCATCTCCACTTATGACTCGGTTTCCTATGCAGACCCCTGGAGAAGATGATGTCTCAAGTAGTTGGTTTCAAGGCACCCCGTTGGTTTCATGCCACCACACAGAAGAGCTGGCTTGAATTCCAAGCTCTACTAGCCTAGCCCAGTCCCAGCCTTTGCAGGCAATCGAGGAGGGAATTAGCAGAAGGGATCTCCTTCTCTCGCTCCCCCCCGCCCTCTCTCACGCGCTCACTCACTCTTTCACTCTCTCTCCCTTCCAAATGAATACTAAAAAAGAATATATGAATGTATGCAGCTTAATAGAGAGATTTGTAAATTATCCAAGAACTGTTTTTTTTCCTATGACCAGAGAAAACTTGACCTCCAAGGCAATGCAATTATTCTTTGGCACAGCCTTGCTGCTCCCGAGACCAGCATGTGCTATGTGTGAGTACTCAGCACACTGAGGCAGACGGTGGGGACAAGTGGTATTATCCTGGAGACTATTCTAACCAAAGCAGTCATAAAATCTGGGGGAGACAGTTCCGTTTTATTTCCTTAATAGCTTCTCTCAATGAAAACCTCCTTCAAGACGCACAAATTGAAGAGTCTGAGGAGCCAAAACAATTCAAAAGCAAAAGAAAATAGTCTCTTGCAATATAAAGACCTCGCCTACCTCTGTGGAATGTAGAACATGTGCTGAGGAGGGGGTTTGTAGAGGACCCCTTCATACACCGGCCAGAGTCCACTCAAAATTCTGAAGAGAGAGCTCTTCCCACAACCATTGGGACCAGTTATCAACAGGTGCATTCCTTCTTCTACCTAAAGAAAGGGATAGAATTACAATCTACGATACTTACAAATGATTCCATGTGGGCAGAATGTGCAGCGATTTCTTAAAAAATTTTGTCAAGTAATTATAAAATCTAAACTAAGAAACATTCCAGGGGTGAGCATTTAGCCTAGTGAGCAGGATGGCTCTGTCCCATGTCAGAGTACCTGGGTTTCATGCAGACTCTGGGAGGCAGTGGTGACGGCTCAATTGATTGGGTTCCTGCCACCCATGTGGGAAACCTAGATTGAATTCCTGGCTCCCAGCTTCAGCCTAAGTCATTGGGGAATGAACAAGCAGCCGAAGAGTCTGTATCTGTCTGTCTCTGTCAAATAAACACCCTAAAAATTATATGTAAAAGTAATACATGATAAATTGCTCAACTGTTAATAGATAATTAAATATTCTTTTTTTTTTTTAAATTTTTGACAGGCAGAGTGGACAGTGAGAGAGAGAGACAGAGAGAAAGGTCTTCCTTTGCCGTTGGTTCACCCTCCAATGGCCGCCACGGTAGCGCGCTGCGGCCGGCGCAGCGCGCTGTTCCGATGGCAGGAGCCAGGTGCTTCTCCTGGTCTCCCATGGGGTGCAGAGCCCAAACACTTGGGCCATCCTCCACTGCACTCCCTGGCCACAGCAGAGAGCTGGCCTGGAAGAGGGGCAACCGGGACAGGATCGGTGCCCCGACTGGGACTAGAACCCGGTGTGCCGGCGCCGCAAGGCGGAGGATTAGCCTGTTGAGCCACGGCGCCAGCCGATAATTAAATATTCTATTCACAGATATTAACAATGAAATCACTCTTTAGGTCTGTAAGTTTAAAAATAAAGCCAGGACAAAATGTAGTTTAAAAGTAGTTTCTTGGGGTCAGCATTGTGGCCTAGTGGGTAAAGATGACACCTGCAATGCTGGCATCCCACATGGATGCTGATCTGTGTCCTAGCTATTCCACTTCGATCCAGCTCCCTGCTAATGACCTGGGAGTTCCTGGGCTCCGGCCACTGGGCTCCTGGCTTTGGCTTGGCCCAGTCCAGTCACTGTGGCCGACTGGGGAGTGAATTAGTAGATGGAAGATATATCAACCTCTCTCTCTGTATCGAAGACTGTCAAATAAATAATAACAGAAAATCTTAAAAAAACAACTTCTCTTAAATTTATTAACACAGGATTTCACACTATTTAGTGCTTACATTTTTCCATTGTACTTCCTGCAATCCCACTCATTTGAAAGTACATCTTGGGGCTGGTGCTATGACGCAGTAAGTTATCGCCCTGGCCTGAAGTGCCCGCATCCCATATGGGTGCCGGTTCTAGTCCCAGCTCTTCCTCTTCCCATCCAGCTCTCTAGATAGCCTGGGATAGCAGTAGAAGATGGCCCAAGTCCTTGGGCCCCTGCACCCACGTGGGAGCCCCAGAGGAAGCTCCTGGCTCCTGGCTTTGGATCGGTACAGCTCCGGCTGTTGCGGCCAATTGGGGAGTGAACTATGGGATGGAAGACCTCTCTCTCTCTGTCTCTCCTCTCTCTGTGTATAATTCTGACTTTCAAATAAATAAATAAATCTTTTAAAAAAAAGTACATCTTAAATTAAATCTAGACCAAGGTTCTTACTAAAATCATTAGCACATATATTATCATGTAGAAAATTCTTTTTAAAAGGGATTTGTTTATTTATTTGAAAGACAGAATTACAGAGAGAGATAGAGGGAGAGAGAGAGCTCTTCGATCCATTGGTTCACTCCCCAGATGGCCACAACAGCTGGTGCTGAGTTGATCCAAAGCCAGGAGTCTGGAGCTTCTTGCAGGTCTCCTATGTGGGTGCAGGGGCCCAAGCACTTGGGCCGTCCTCCACTGCTTTCATAGGCACATTAGCAGGGAGCTGGATCAGAAGTGAAGTATCCAGGACTAGAACCAGTGCCCCTAAGAGATTCAAGGATGCCAGCTTGGCAGACCAGGGCTTTAACCTTCTGTACCACAGCGCCTGGCCCCCATGTTGAAAATTCTATCATCTAGTCCAATCACGCCAATCACTTTTTGAACTAAGATCGACCATCTCTCGTTGTAGTCAGTATTGCTTGTCAGCAAATTATTTTGTACTTGAATTCCAAAGTGGATGTTGGAATTTTACAAAGGTTTAAATCAGGGCCTCAAGTTCATGAGACGTTTTTACATTTCAGTTTTTGTAATCAAGACATGGGATATTAAATAAAACATTCTTGGCTGGCGCCGCGGCTCACTAGGCTAATCCTCCGCCTGCGGCACCGGCACCCCGGGTTCTAGTTCCGGTCGGGGCGCCGGATTCTGTCCCAGTTGTTCCTCTTCCAGGCCAGCTCTCTGCTGTGGCCCAGGAAGGCAGTGGAGGATGGCCCAGGTCCTTGGGCCCTGCACCCCATGGGAGACCAGGAGAAGCACCTGGCTCCTGGCTTCAGATCAGCGCGGTGTGCTGGCCACAGCAGGGCGAACCAACGGAAAAAGGAAGACTTTTCTCTCTGTCTCTCTCTTTATCACTGTCTAACTCTGCCTGTCAAAAAATAAAATAAAAATAAAACATTCTCAACAGAAGTAAAAAATAAATTCCAATCTGAATTTTTAAATTATTTTTCCTAAAAGTAAATATGATCATTTAAAATATTAACTAGGGGCTGGCATTGTGCCACAAATGGTAAAGCTACCGCCTGTGACACTGGTGTCCCATATGGGCTCTTGGTTGTGTCCTGGCTGCTCCACTTCTGATCCGGCTCCTTGCTAATGGCCTGGAAAAAGCAGCGGAAGATGGCTCAAGTGCTTGGGTCCCTGTACCCATGTGGGATTCCCATAAGAAGTTCCTGGATCTTGGGCTGGTGCCGTGGCTCATTTGGTTAATACTCTGCCTGCGGCGCCAGCATCCCATACAGGTGCTGGGTTCTAGTCCCAGTTGCTCGTCTTACAGTCCAGCTCTCTGCTGTGGCCCGGGAGGGCAGTGGAGGATGGCCCGGGTGCTTGGGCCCCTGCACTTGAGTGGGAGACCAGGAGGAAGCACCTGGCTTCTGGCTTCAGATTGGCGCAGCGCTGGCCGTGGTGGCCATTTGGGGAGTGAACCAATGGAAGGAAGACCTCTCTCTGTCTCTCTCTCTCTCTCTCTCTCTCGCTCTCACTGTCTGTAACTCTGCCTGTCAAATAAAAAACCAAAAAGTTCCTGGATCATCCTGGCCTGGCCCAGCCCTGGGCACTGCAGCTATTTGAGAAGTGACTCAGCATATGAAAGATCTCTCTCCCTCTCTCACTCTCCCCTTGTCTGTAACTCTGACTTCAAACAAAAAATAAATCTTTCTTAAAAATGAGAAAAATATTAAAGATAGAGAGTTTATATGAACAGAGTTAAAATTTGCTAATAGAAAGTATTGGCTTGTATTTTTATCATGATTTCCTATTATGAAAAATTAAAATTTATTTCTGAATACTAATTTCTAAGGAAATTCCCTATTGTTCTCTAAAGTTACCTTGCACAGGCTCTCAATGCAGTGCAATTTTCATTTGTGACCTGGCAACAATGCAGCAGAGATCAAAATCCTTTTTTCTCTCTGCTTTCTGAGGCAGTAACTGCTCTGGACTGAGCCACTGTGCCTACCTGTCTTGATTTCCCCTCCTTTCCAAATGCTCCTCCAAGCACTTAACACAAGGAATAGGAATTCTGAGTTGTTTTATGTTACTGTGATGGCAACACCCAGAAGATCCTTGAATATCATCTTACTTTGAAGTTTAGCCTTGAAGCCACCACTTCTCCAGCTGGTGTAATTATGGGGACATTTTCACAAATAATTCCATGATCCACATCAATAACTTTTCCTATAATCGAGGAACAGTTTAAATTACAAAAGCTGCTAATTAAACAACTTATAGTGAAGCACAACAGTAAATTCGATTAGAAAGATAATTCACAGTAATAAATCATTGAAGCAAAATGTGAAGACATTTATAACTGAAGCAAAGTTCAATGTAAATTTACATATCTGACACATCTATTTGGAAAATCTGAGAAACATTATTTTACAATAATCAAATGTCAACATAATTATGACAGCAAGGCTAACCTTACTCTAATATAACCTGACCATACTTTTTATAATTCCTCTATATCTCTAATCTTTCCTACAGAAAAAAAAAAGGACTGCAAGAAGGGAATTAAAACAATGAGCAATACAATTTTCAGTCATATGACAACCAAACTTACGTTTAGAAACAGGACAATGAAAAACAATATGACAATAGCAGTAATTCTTTTAGCTGAATTTTAAAGACAAAGAATTGCTACTGCCATATGTGCAGTTTCCAAAAATAATTCTGGAAAGTTTTGTCCTAAATAAAAGTAGCATAACATTGATTTTTATGGTAATGTTAGTCACCACTCCTCAAATTGCAATCCTAATTTTAGGGATAGCTGCTTCAATAATGTTGGTTATCTAAATATTGGTTCCTTGTAGCTATTAATAGCTATCTTCTAAAAAAATCTGTTTTGTTGAGAAACACTCAAATATAGAAAAAGTATGAAAACAATTGACTTAATACCTCTGATTGCCAGTGTGTCACTGAGAGGTAACTCTATGTCAACCCCATTCCTGCCATGGTTTTCAGGTTCTTGAATGACACTGGCTCTCTTATAAATGCCTCTTTTTACTTCATCAAAGACCCAAAACATATTGTACACTCGAGCAGTATAACCTGCTAATTCAGTGATCTAAAATCAACACAGAGAGATAAAACAGAATTAGCACATCCAAGACAGACTTTTAGATAAATACGTAATGTAAGTTTGTTCTTTCTTTCTTTCTTTTTTTTTTTTTTAAAGAATTTATCGGGGATAGCACTGTGGTACAGTGGATTTAAGCTGCTGTCTGTGACACTAGCATCCCATCTGGATGCCAGTTTGTGTACCAGTTACTCTACTTCCAATCCAGCTCCCTGCTAATGCACCTGGGAAAGCAGTAGAAGATGGCTCAAGTCCTTGGGCCCCTGCACCTATGTGGGAGGCCCAAAAGAAGCTCCTGGCTCCTGGCTTCAGATCTGTTCAGCTATAGCTGTTGCAGCCATTTGGGGGCATGAACTAGCAGATGGAAGACCTCTCTCTATCTCTATCACTCTCTGTAACTCTGTCTTTTAAATAAATAAATAAAGTAAATCTTAAAAAAAAAGAAGATGGCCCAAGTTGCTGGGTCTCTGCCACCAATGTGGAAGACCCAGATGGGGTTCCAGGCTCTTAGCTTAAGCCTGGCCCAATCCCAGCTATTGTGACCATCTGGGGAGTGAACCAGCAGATGGAAGACTTCTCTCTCTCGCTCCCTCTTTGTCTCCCTTCTCTCTCTGTAACTGCCTTTTAAGTAAACAAATAATTTTTTTTAAGAAAAGGATTTATTTATTTGAAAGGCAAGAGCATCAGAGAGAGAGAGAGAGAGAGAGAAGGAGAGAGAATTTTTCATCTGCTGGTTCATTCCTCAGATGGTCACAATAGCCAGGGTTGGATCAGGCCAAAGCCAGGAGCCAGTAACTCCAACCTGATCTCCCATCTGGGTGGCAGGGGCCCAAGTACTAGAGCCATCATTCACGGCCATCTCACGCACATTAGCAGGAAGCTGGATTGGAAGTAGAGCAAAGGGGACTTGAACTGGCTCTCCAAAATGGGGTTGCTGCTTAACTCACTGTACCACAACGCCAGCCCCCCATATTAACTTCTGGATTTAATATTTAAGATTCTATTTGATTGCTTAAGAACCAGGTAACACATGTGATAATTATGACGAGTGACAGTAAAAAGCTTATCGAGAGCAATACAGCAACATGTCAATGTAAGTCTGTTTGGAATTGGAAAACATGTGAAAAACCACCCACTGAAGTCAAGGTTTAAACTGAGATGGCCACTGTGGCACAGCAGTTTGTCACCACTTGAGACACCCACACCCCATATCAGAGGTCTGATTTAAGTCTCTGCTGGTCTGCTTCCCATCCAGCCCCCTGCAGACAGGCCTAGGAAGCTACAGATGATGGTTCAAGTGCTTGGGCCCTGCCACCCATGTGGGTAACCAGGATGCAGTTCCTGGCTCCTGGTTTAAGCTTTGCACAACTCTGGATGTTGTGGCTATTTGGGGAGCAAAACAGTTTATGGAAGATCTCTGTATCTTTCCTCTTTTCACTTTGCATTTCAAATAAATAAATATTTACATAAATCAGTAAACAGATAAATCTTTAAAAGGAACAACAGAAAAACAAAATTAAACATGAAGTTTGTAAAATGTTAGTGAAAATTAAGAATCTTTCAGTCAAGTTTCTGATTTGGCTCCTAGTGATATGACAAATTGCATTTCCAGAAAATTAGAAATTTTGTGAAAGCCTTAGGTTAATTCAATAAAATGATGATTCTTTAACTTTGGCACTATTTTGTTCTATTTCAAATCTCAGAATAACATGTTTTTTCTTATTATGAAATCAACATTTCAGATCCAAACCAATTGCTGAAATTCCTTTTGGGCTAGAGAAATAGCCGTGCGAGAGAACACCAGTATTGAAAGTGAGCTCAGTTAAAAGCTTCTAATCTTTTTCAGTACAAATCCCACAATCCAGCTTCCTTGCATGCTAAACATGTTTTCTAAGCCCCAGGGGGAAAGTGAGATATGCAGTTTTTAAAAGGTAAGATTAGATGATAAAAAGACACAATCTCTGCATTAGCCCTTCAGGCTGGGAGAACGATGGTGTGCTCCTATTCTGCCAGCTGTCCAATTTGGGTTCATCTCCTGCTGCTTTTCTATCAAGGGAACACCTGCTGTGAGCGACAACTCGTCTATGGAGACCATCTTTCCCAGTGAAAAGAAAAGCACAAATTTAGGAAACTAGTACCACTAAGTAGGGTATGTCACCAATAAAACGTTTCTCCAACAATAACTGAGGGACTAATACAACAATACTGACATTTGTGTAAGAGTTCTGTGTGTGTAGAACTTACGCAGTAGATTGGTAAGCACTATCCTTAAAATGTCTTCAAGTTCATGTGTCTATCGAGTGAAGGTCTGAAATGACACTCCTATTTTATTTCTACATGATACTGTTAGGATATTTAGAGGATCATTTCTAAAATGTTATGTCAAAGAAATGTTTTGAGTTCTCAAGCAAAAGAAAGGACAGCTAGGGATTAAGGAAATAAAGATCAGGAGAACACTGGGCAAATATAACTATTTGTAGAGAAAAAAAAAAATCCCTAAAACCGAAAGTAGAGAGCACTTCAAGAAGGATGAGGAGGCAGTGGGTTAGTAAATCAGGACAGAGGGTGGGACAGGCAGTGTCTGGAAAACAACAAGCACGGCCCGGGGCAGATTCCTTCGAGATAAAAGACAGGAGCTCTGCCCTCCAACTTGCTCCTTCTGCAGCTAGCACAGGCAGCATGGTGTTTTCAGATGATGGCACAGTGGTACAAAACTTTTTTAAAGTGAAAAATTCTAGATTCAAAGCAAATTCAGGCAAAATAAAGCAAAGCAAAGCCATCTAAGTAGAGGCAATGGAAAAAGACTAATGTCCTTTCTGTGAGGACTTTCTTAGAGGGCAGAGTATTTTCATGTGAGAAAAACAGAATTTTCATTTGTCATTTATTACATCAGAAAATCTACCCCAAAGACTGCTTTTCCACATAATCAAAATTATTACTTGAAAAAAATGTTTTGAGTTGTTTAGATACATGGCCTTGAACAACTAGCTTTACTCCTTTAAAACAAAACACCTAATTAAATTAATCAGTTTTTGTAGACTTAAAAGTTCTGTCAGCAAATCACAAAATTTTAATTCTTCTACACAGTTTATTCAAGTCTGATTTAGTAGGCAGCTAAATTTATAATGATGATCTAGTAATGTATATTGATAGGAAAGTCACAAAAGTAATTCAAAGTGAGAACGACTGTTCAAGAGACTATTGTATAATATCCAAACTGAATAAAGTGATTTTAACTTTAGCCCCATGGTATCTGTAGGTCTTATTACCATTCTTTTAACAGATATTTGTTAACTACATAAATATTCCAAGTATTAAAATAAATATTAGGAATGTAAAGATGATTAAGACCATTGCCTGATTTGAAGGCACACATGGTCTGGTGCAGGAGACACAGTCAATAATGTGTCAAATACCAGAAGTGGACAGTGGTGACCACAGAGAATGAAGGGGCCGACAAGAGGAAGAACTGAATTGCAAGGTTTGATATGTGGTTGTCCAGGCTTCAACAACCCAGAACGGGTAAAACTTGTAAGACATGCAATATAATAAGCCAACAGGTTAGTATACATTATTTTGAGTTTTCTATATGTATGAACTTGCAGTGACCTGACATAGTTAAGACTGTCATCATTCCCATCTTATGTATGAGGAAACAGTCACAGATGTGTTAAGAAAGTTTACCAAGGTCACATAATTTATAAGTATGGAAGCAAGAATGTAGATTAAGGCCTTCTGGTTCCTCAGTCTGTGCCTAATGGGTCATTTTAAAGATTTATTTTGAAAGAGAGAAAGGAAGAGACAGACAGACACACACAGAGAGAGAGAGAGAGAGAGAGAGAGAGAGATCTTCCATCCGCTGGTTCATTCTCCAGATAGCCACATGGCCAGGGCTAGGCCAGGACAAAACCAGGAGCTCCATCCTGGTCTCTCACACGGAGGGCAGGGGCATGAGCACTTAGGCCATCTCTGCTGCTTTTCTCAGACCATTAGCAAGAAGCCAGATGGGAAGTGGAACAGACAGGACAGGCAACTGCTTTAACTGTCATGCTACAGTACAGGCCCCCCTAAGATATTATTTTTCATAGAGTGAAGATGTGTTTCCAGAATACCAAGGGTACCTGCTCATTTACATTTTGCTTGAATGTCATTTATGTTATCTTCTTTCCTTCAAATGAGCAACAAGAGATGCGAGTACCTCTTTGTATGAAGACATGATCCTTTCAATAGCATCAGCACCAGAGGCCAGTAGATTCCGTGCAGTGGTAAAGGCTTCTGTCCGTTCACTGACCATAGCTTGTTTGGGGCCATCTTCCAGGTCTAAAAGCAACCAGATATTAGTTTTTCATTATATGAACAATTTCCTAGTAATATAATTAAATGTGCAAATACAGTATTTTTACCACGTTTTATTAAACTTTGTTTTATTTTATTGTTATACTATTATTATTTTTTAAAGATTTAAAAATCTAAAAATCAGCGCAGCTCCAGTCGTTGTGGCCAACTGGGGGTGAACCAGCAGATGGAAGACCTCTCTCTCTCTCTCTCTCTCTCTCTCTCTCTCTGTGCCTCTCCTGCTCTGTGTAACTCTGACTTTCAAATAACTAATTCTTAAAAATAAATAAATAAATGAATCTATAGGGCTGAAATTATTTTCATTTAGCATGCTTTTAATCTTTTCCACATCTAAATCCCTGGTCTTACTACATTTGGGCAATAAATATTACTAACTAGAACATAAGCCAACATTTCTGGTGGTCTCTTCCATGGAACTGTACATTAGGTGGCCATTATGTTGTGCTTCCTTCTCAGCCCTCCGTCAACACTCCAGCTGTGTCCCAAACATACAGCACTCTGTTAATTTTCTGGTATTTTGCATAGGTGATTCCTTCAAGCTTTAACATACTTCCCTCCCTTTTTTGCCTCTTTTCCCTTCCCCAAGAGTTAGCTCTTTAGTACATGTTTCCCTGAAAACTCTTGTCTGTCCCTTCTAGTGGACAGTAACTTCCTTGAGGGTCAAGAGTAAAAGTTTTATTCTTTACTCCTAATACGCAGCAGTGTTTAGCACATGGTACTCCACAATGTGTGCTGAGTGGATGGATGGATACACGTTCGCATGTGTGCGCGTGTGCATGAATGGATGGACATCCCAAGTTATCGTCAGTGTGGAACCAAAAGTTCAGAGTCGGGACTGAATTCAGATGCTACAACTTCATGGGGAAGCAACAGGCAGAGCAAGGCAATTATCTTCCCCACAGCTGCTTTTCCCCTATAAAATAGTGAAATACCAACAAAGTCTCAAACAGCATGCACAATACATGAGGTGTCACATTCACTGCTGTATGTCAGCTGTTACATCTTCTCCAGATATCATTGCTATTACCGAACATCTACTCAATGTTCACCTGTTCTCCAACATTATCTTCTCCAGACCACTACTTTAATATTTCTACCAACATGATTCTTTACGAAGTCCTTCCGTAATCTCATTTCAGATTAGATGTTGCAGATTAACAGATAAATTGGTAATGATAATTTGATATAATTTTTTGACTTACAGGTTTTCTCCCCCAAAGCAATGCAAATACATAATTACATAATTATCAAATATTTTAACTTTACTTGCTTATAGAGAACTAAGCTACTTTTTAAAGGGATCTGTGTAAAATTAACTCAACAGATATTTACTAAACATTAAATATGCAAGAAGCTGGGCAAAATACTGTGAGAAATATTGGGAAAATGGGATTTTTAGGTTCTTTCGTTAGCTTACAGTTTAGTAGCAGAGAGAAGAAGAATTCATAAACAACTAACTGCAGGATGGACTATGATGAGAGTTAATACCATAAGATGTTTCTTGCTGCGAGAGACAGGAAATGCTTCATGGAGGAACAAATTTTGAGGGAGGCCTTGAAAATGCATGTAAGTGTAACAGCTCCTAAGAGCAGTGGCACAGAGAAGGGAGATGGTAAGGAACACTGCTCGGGTGACAGAAGGGTGGTCAGGCTGCAGTGCGGTGGCTTCAGGCCACTGTTTCACTGAGGATCAAAATCATCGTGAGTTCACGGGTTCCTTTTGAGCACCGTCTGGTGTGTCCCCTGTGAGTCCTGCTGTTAATCACCTTTCTAGAGAACTACCACCGGCCCCCTGGAGCTAGTCAGTCTCCCTGCAGAAGGCAAGGAAGGCTGATGGGCACTGCTCCAAAGGGTGAAGGATGTGATCAGGTAAACAGACTGCTATCAGCATGCAGATGCTCTTGAAGACACATTCAAATGTGTAATAATTTAGGTAGCCACACACACACACACACACACACACGATTCTCAGAGGGTCCTCAGTGAACTGCTGTATTAGTTAAAGCATTAACAACAGGGCTCATAGGGAACGTGAGTGCGGATCTAAAACGATGTTATGAATGTGGTTAAGTTTAAAGGGTTGAACTGTAGTTTTTACTGACAGCCTCTGCAGAGGAGCAAAAAGATTTGCCCAGGACTGCTGCTTGGCGTAGCGTGGCAATTTCCACGTTGCTCTGGCGGATGATGCCTGTTGGGTTTCCTTCATGCTTGTGGCACTGAGTTCACAACAGCTTTCCTGAGATCTGATGGGACTTATTCTCCTGGGGACTCTTCCGTATGTACCTTGAGAGCAGTGCTGGCAGCATTTGTCTTGCACACAACAGCCAATTGCCTGACCTCCATGACAAGGCCAGGTTCTTTACTGTTGGAGATACAAACCCGTGACCTAAAATACTCACTGATTTTGTATCTTGGAGCAGCACATAGTTTATCTTTCTCACCAAATGTCTGAACTACTTTGGCGAAAGGTAATTCTTTTAGGATGAAACATTACACCTGTGTATTTTACTGCTGCTTTGGAGTTCTGACACTAATATGCATGTGTGAAAACCTGCCCACATCGCTTGCTGTTTCACTGAAAAGGTGAGGAAAAGACTGAAAAAGTAACGTAATCATTATATGTTTATCAAAACCCCCAGAACTGTACAACACAAAGAGTAAACCACACCTTAAATTATGGGCTTCAGCTAATGGTGTATAAATGTTAGTTCATAACACAAGACGTAAACAGTAGGGGAAGTTAACAGGAGAGGGTATCTGAGCATTCTGTACTTCAGAATAAATTTGTTTATGAACCTAAAACTGATATAATAACAAAGCATAGTATTTAAAAAATATTATATCTCTGTACTTTTTTTCTTATAATCTGAGTTTTTTTTTTTCTTTTTTTGTTATCTTTGTGATCTTGACAAATCTCAGGAAAAAACTGTGGCTTTAATTAACCACAAACTGTTTATAAACATCAATTCTAAATTGATTAAAGATCTGAATGTGAACTGCAAAAACCAGTAAAATTCCCAGAAGTTAAACCAGGAGAATATCTTTGCAATCTTGTTGTTTATGATTGAATATTTCTTAAATATGACACAAACTCACTGATTACAGAAAACTTATTTATAGATTGGACTATATGAAAATTATGAACTCACCTTGCAAATCATTAGTAGAGTGGAAGTGCAGACAGAATAGGGAAAAGTGAGATTGTGCACGTGTGCCTGTGTATGTGTGTGTGTGTCTATCTGACAAAAGAATCTGAATAATACAAAAGAACTTTGACAAATCATTAAGAACAAACTGGCCATTTTTAAGATGAGCAACAGCTTAAATGTATTTCATAAGAAAACAGGGACCGGTGTTGTGGCTTAGCAGGTTAAACTACTGCCTGCAGCTCCAGCATCCCATCTGGGCACCAGTTTGAATCTCTACTGCACCCCTTCTGATCCAGTTCCCTGCTAATGGCCAGGGAAGTCAGTGGAAGATGGCCCAAGTACCCGGGCCCCTGCACCCACATCGGAGTCCCAGAAGAAGCTTCTGACTCCCGGCTTCAGCCTGGCCCAGCCCAGGCCATTTCTGCTATTTGGGGTGTGAGCCAACAGGCGAAAGACCTCTCTTTCTCCCTCTCTTTCTCTGTAACTCTGCCTTTCAAATAAATAAAATAAATCTTTGGAAAAGACAAAAAGAAAACACTCAGTGTTTGCTGAAACAATTACTGTTGTCTGAACGACTGAGGACTGTGAACCTAAGCAGGAGAAAACACAGATTGGAGAGAGAACCTGTGTAATTGTTGTTGGAGGGGAAAAGAAAAACAGTACTGTAGTAGGAGGGTGCTTCGAGAAGTTCATGGAAATGGAACTAAATGACAAAGTAATGTTCTGGTGCAAAAAAATTTGTAATCTACTTACAGTTTTTACATAAAATGTGTTTTCTCTGAAGTTCTTGAAGACTCCACCTGTATACATACATATACATGCGACAGACATATAGAGTAAACTTAGATATTACAGATTATTTAGAAGCTCACTCTTGGTTAACGATCTGTCTCATGAATTCATTTCTTCTATGAAATTATTACACTGCTGCTTTCGTTAAAAAGTTTCCTTTTGAAAGAAGCTTTTGGGGATATTTTGCCTCATTTGCATTGATGTGATCATTGTGATTTCAATAGAAAATGTTAGCATTATTTCTTTAACATGGTATACTCAGGGTTTTAGGATGTATTTTCAAATATCTTATAACACCATGTCAAACAAACTTGTTATATTATTTGCGTACATTGTTTACTTCATACTGGTCTCTGTGGGGTTAATTTGTCACCATTAATAGCTGCATTTTTCTCTGTTCTCTGTTGAATTCTCCAGGGTTTTCTAATATCAGTGCACCCAAGCACCGCTAACAGAATAACAAAAAATTCTGTCTCAAATATATATTCTATATGAAACTTTTAAACGAGTAGCATTATTTTAATGAACACATGATAATTTTGTCAAATTTATTAGTAAAACTAATTTTAATGTCATAGATTTTAAAAATGTCATTTCTTCTCTAATATTCCTTTGAAAAGGTATTTTGTTTTATTATGATAGGATTATGGGTAAGAATCCTATTACCAGCAACACCTTTATCATACAAATGTTTTTAATGATTTTTTAAGTAAAATTTGTAAATATAAAAATCAAACTCCTTTTCACTAGTGGTTAAATATACTCTGTTAGGCAGCTCAGCTGTGGAGTATACTTGGCTTATGTAGCATAGCACTTACCATAAAAGACTGACAAATCATAATTTACTAAAAGGAACATCTTTAGGTTAAGAATAACTCAGATTTTCCAAGTGTTTTTGTGATGATTGGTTAAAGCATTGAGTCAGTGTTTCAAAACATTAAAGCATATTGCAATTTTTAAACTTGTTTACGTCAGATCCTTCAAACAAAAACTATTAATCCTTAATTCTACACCAGAATTACCTGTAAAACTGTGAATCCTGTGGCATCATTCTTAGTGCTGCCTTTGTTTCCTAGGTAATGACTGTTGGCGCAGGTCAAGGAAAACCTGCTCTGTTCTTTGAAATCCTTACCAGCACACCCTCAATGGCAGTCTCCCTGAGTCTGGTTTCCTAGATGAGGAAACTGAGGCCGAGAGAGTCTCATTAATGCAAGAAGAGGACCCTGCTAGCAGAGGGGCCCTCAAGTTGCGTCGAGCTCAGTCTCCCTGCAAAGCACGCGCTTTCCCCAGCTCCCTTAACACTGAGGCCAGTTCTGGCCCAGTGATTTTTAAAGAGAGAGGGAAGGGTGGTTTCATTTTGGGTGAAAAGCAGAAAATGTTGCTGCTTCAATTAATTTCCTCTGTTCCTGCCAACCAAGACTCAAACTGCTGTCCAAGGATTAACCAACAATTGAGCTTCGTCTTTCTTGCCTTTATCTTTCTTGGTTATTCCAAAGGATGAAAAACGTTTGTAAAAACTGTTGAGAGAGTAACAGGATAGAAGTGGATTCTCACAGCTCCACACTGCCACCCTGACACCCTCTTCCAAATCCTGCTACACAGGAGATTATCCATATTACCCACAAGTCAGGGAGACCTCTTACAGCATTTGAACACTCCTTGAAACCATTGCTGCTTGCTTAGGGGAGCCAACTAACTTCTCAACTCACAAATCAGGACAAGTTCAATGACGCATTGTTTATGGACTAAACGAATGGAATGTGCAGAAGCAAAGTTGACTATCACACAAGAGGGGAGCTTGTGTCATATTCTTTCTCAAGGTATTAATGTATTTTGGAGCTAAAAGTGTAGAATCGTGCAATCTTAAACTGCTCAAGGTCAGTGTCCAGAGACACTGCATCAGAGATCTCCGAAATGTCTCCAAAGCGGGACAATCTTTTGAACCACTTGTCTCCTTTTTCCCATAGTGCTGGGCTTATGACTGGACATGCCGAAGTCGGCCATGGTTTCTGACTATGAATATTTAGAGAAAAGTGATGGTTCTTACTTTTACTCATACAAAACTAGCAATGACACCTTGAAGAGAAACAATGTCAAGCATATATTCGCTATTAAGCTTAAATGCCATTACCACCATCTGCAAAGCCAGTTGCAGTGATAATAGGTATAGCCACCATAATGAGTCCGCTGCTGCTCCACACATACTTCATCAGGAACTGCTCGATCATGATGTACCACAGGCGCTTGGATAAGATAAGGTTCATCTGGTCCACCAGAGCTCTGTAACTCTTCTGGAGTTGCTTCATTTCAACCTGCAGAGGAGAAATGAGAAGAGGATGAACTCGCAGGAGCAATACAAGTAAATACCGTGTGTGCCATCTTCCTGAGCTCACAGTTTATTGTGAAAACAAGTTACCTGTCCCACCATTCTGGGTTGGTTTGTTTGTTTGTTTGTTTTATCATGAGCAAGCCAGAGAGGATAAAGGATTATAAATCAGGTCTTTTGATGGCTATTGTCTCCACCTTATAACTGAATATCAATCAAAATTGTGCTCAAAAACTCAACTGCTACGGACCACTTTGAGGTGTTTTTCCTCTCCTGAAAGCTCCCCTCCATGCCGCTCTGGCTTGGGGTCTCTTCAAAAAAAAAAAAAAAAAAACCACAAACAAACAAACAAACATTTAAAAAAAAACACTGTGTGTTTGAGAATGTTCTTTAAGTATATGCAGATGCTACTTTATTTTACTTAGTGTAGCATTATGTATGAGTCGTAATAGCCAAGGCTAATAGCAGAATTAGTAATTTTTATTTAGGTTTGGTTACACCTATATTATAAAAAATTATTATTCTCAGTGAACATAATGCTAGGTATAAAGTGCATGTCAGTGATTTACAATTTGATTTTAAATGATGTTATAAGGTGTTAAAACTAAACAATACTCTAATATATGACTGAACAATGTTTGAGCCATATTCTTCCCTATCATGTGAAGATAAACACATGACAAACTTATGCATAAACTCCACTTTTGAACTATTTCAGTTTATTAGATTTTTGTCTTTTATGCAAGAAGCCTACAGCACACCATAAATAACCTCACTGGGTTCAATGATTCAAAAAGAATGACAAATCAATATGATGAAAACAGCATATGAGGCTAATTTTCATGCTGGAGTAGAAATCCTACATGTGCCTTAAATTTTCTGCAGACTAGCTCTGCTGTTTTAAAAAGCCCGGTAATTACCAATGCATTAAAAATTAAACCTTTCTGCTTCATCATTAAAATAGCAGCTTCAACTTCATTTGTCAAGTCATCCCCTTCAAAATTTCCATCACAGTCAATATTCAGTCATGGACTGTGGGTTTATGTAATTGGGCTAATTGTGTTAGAGACTTGCTTAGTCTTGAAAAATCTTTACTTGTAATGCTCTAGAACTTCTTTTCCTCTCATTCCCTCTCATCTCAGCTCTTCCTGTCATTTCAGCTTTTTCCTCAAAGCTAGACACAATTTCATTCCAGTGTCTTTTAAAGTCTGTGTCACAATATAGTATTACACATGGAACACAAGTTCTGGAAATGCTGATTTATGAGACTCTGTGCTGAGCTTTCCAGTATGTAGGACACTCCATTGCTGGCCAGACATGCAAAATTGTCAACATTTTCTCCCATGTGGAAGCTGGGTGTTCCTCCCTCTTGGCTCATGAAAGAAACCACTTGACAACCACAGAGAATACCCAGACCACCACAAGTGTCCCATCTCGGTGCAAACGTGTTCACTCCTGTTCTTCAAATACATATTTCCTTGTCAAGTGCCAAACCATTTACCGGCTCAGGATGTAAATTTGGGGCAAATGCTTTTGAGATAATTATGAGCATACTAACAGTAAGTAACTGAGGCTAAGTAGACTGCTTTTTAATTTTAAATGCTGAAAATGCTAACTCTCATGAAACTTTAAGAAAGTTTGCATTGTCTCATTCTTCACCAGCCTGTGATGAAGACAGGCCCACGACGCCCGTATCTTAGTGCGGGTTGAGAAGTGGGAGGAATCAGACGCTCATGGGGTGGGTCTGTCCTCAGGACAACAGATGGTGTGGGGCAGGTTGAATGGCCTCACGCTGCACCTGCCACCTTGTTTTCTGTCTTACCTTGTGTCCTCTGTAAAAGGCAATTTCCTCCACGTTGGCGATAATCCTGGAGTGCACGTAGCGCAGGTAGCCCTTCCTGTGGGCCTCTTCCGCCACCAGTTTGCCAAACCTGGGCGAGCAGGCCTTTAACACCCTGGCCGTGGCGTAGACCACCAGCCCCGCCAGCACGGTGGGCCCGATGGGGCTGGCCCCTCTGGACCTGGCGGTCCGGATGAGGGTGTAGGACGTGAGGATCACGTCCAGGATGGGCTTGGTCAGGTTGGAGTACAGGTGGGCCACGGACTGCGAGAACATGGTGATGTCGTCGGTCAGGGACTGGTCGGGGTTGGCCAGCCTGCCGTCCATGTGGACCACCTTGTAGTAAGTCTGGTCGGCGAAGTAGGTCTGGTAGGCGCGGTCCACCAGGCGGGTCCTGCAGGCCAGCGCCAGCTTGCATTCCAGGTAGCGGATGGCGCTGTTGACGAAGGTGGCCGGGATGGCGATCATCAGCCACTTGGCCAGCTGCACCGCGAAGGCGCGCGGCTGCTTCTGCACGATGCTCCTCACGATCCTGCCGTCCAGGCCGGCCACGTAGATGGACACGAACGTCCTGGAGACCAGCGCCGCCGAGTGCAGGCACAGCCACCCCGTCTCGGGGCTCACGAGGCTCGGGAAGAGGATTTTCCGAAGCGCCAGGAGCTGGCGGAAGAAATCCGCGTCCAGCGCGGGCGAGCGCCGTCCGCAGCCGCTCCCGGCCTCGGGGCAGCGCGGCGGCGGCGGCGGCTCCGCGGTGGCCGCAGCCCGGCGGGCGGCGGCGGCTGCCGGCCGCAGGCGCCTGTCCAGCAGCGGGTACAGCGTCTTCAGCGCGTACGCCGCGGCCAGCAGGCAGGCAGCCCTCCGGGCGGCGCTCGAGCGGGGCCATCTGCCCCGGGCGGCCGCCGCGCTCAGCATGGGGGTCATCCTCCTCAGGGCGCCGCGTCCAGGGAGCAAGCTCCGGCGGGGGCTCCGGCAAACCCCGCAGCGCCGCGCAGCCCGGCGCGGCGGCGCCGCTCGCCGTCCCGCCTCGGCCGTCCGCCGGGGCCGCCGGGCTCGCTCAGCCGCATCCGTCCTCCGGGAGGGTCCCCTCCGAGGCGCCGGCCGCGCCGGGCTCCGCCCGCCAGGGCCCCTCATTGGCTGCCGGGGCGCTTCCCTGGGAGCCTGGAAAACGAGGGGAGAGAGCGGGCGAGCGAGCCGGAGGCGCTGGGGCCTCGCACGTCGGAGCGGAGAGAGTTAAACGTCTATTTTGGGAGAGGTCGGACGCGGCCGGGCGCCGCCGCCGCCACTGAGCATGCTCCGCGCCTCCGAGCCCGCGCGAGTTTGAGCAGGGACCCCGACGCCGCGGGAGAGCGCGGCGGGGCGGGGGCGGGGGGCGGGGGCGAGGGGCCGGGGTCGGGGGGCGAGGGGGGCGGGGCCGGGGGCGGGGGGCGAGGGGCCGGGGTCCGGACTCGGGGCGGGGGGCCGGGGTCGGGGGGCGAGGGGCCGGGGTCGGGCCTCGGGGCGGGGGGCGAGGGGCCGGGGGTCGGGGCCTCGGGGCCGGGGTCGGGGCCTCGGGGCGGGGGGCGAGGGGCCGGGGTCGGGGCCTCGGGGCGGGGGGCGAGGGGCCGGGGTCGGGGCCTCGGGGCGGGGGGCGAGGGGCCGGGGCCGGGGCCGGGGCCGGGGTCTCGGGTCCGGGGTCGGGCCTCGGGGCGGGGGGCGAGGGGCCGGGGGTCGGGACTCTGGGAGGGGGGCGAGGGGCCGGGGGTCGGGACTCTGGGAGGGGGGCGAGGGGGCCGGGGTCGGGACTCTGGGAGGGGGGCGAGGGGGCCGGGGTCGGGACTCTGGGAGGGGGGCGAGGGGGCCGGGGTCGGGCCTCGGGGCGGGGGGCGAGGGGCCGGGGCCGGGGTCGGGGCGGGGGCCTCGGGGCCGGGGGCTGGGGTCGGGGTCGGGGCGGCCGAGCAGAGGGTGACCCGGGGGGAACGCGAAGAGCCGACTGCCAGAGCCCCGCTCCTTCTGCGGTGCGCCCGCTTGCTCCTGGGGTTTCTCGGAAGGTTCCAGAAGCCCTCAGAGGCGTTGTAACGGGGGATTTGCCTTGCAGAAGTGAGTGGGCAGGAAGTCTGTGGTACCCAAAGCAGGTCCCAGCTGCACCCGGCGCCCCTTCCCCGCTTCCCCGCCGGCCTTGGGGTTACAAGCCCGGCAGCCCCGGGTGGCTGGTGAAGTTAGCAGTGCACTTGTGTGTATTTGCAAGGTGAATGTGGGTTAAAGCAGTGCCTACTTCTGTTAGGTAGGTTTTCTCAACACCAGACAGGTCATTTGCAAGTCCAACTGGAATTGCATGACAGAAATAGCTTCCCTAGGAGCTTTTTTTTTTTTTTTTTTTCCCCCAAGAATTCCTCGTTTTCTGCCAGTTTCTGTTTGTTTTGTTTAGGCTTGGAGGTGTTACTGGCTACTTCCTATTGCCATTTTTGTTATAAGAACCAATAGTGTTTAAAAATAAGTCCCTCATATCCCTAATAAAGGATTTAAAGTGCGTGACAGCTAAGTAAACTTTTGCCCATTTTTAAAAAATACAGAGTATTCGTTAGGCAAAGGCTGGGTGTATTTTTGCAAGTGGGAAAACCATTTTTGCCCCGCCCCCAATATAAATACACATTTCTGGTTGATGGGAAGCTTGGTAACATAAGCATTAAGATAGAAGAGGGCCCCGCTGGCGCTGTGACACAATAGGGTAGGCCTATTCCAATCCAGCTCTCTGCTATGGCCTGGGAAAGCAGTGGAAGATGGCCCTAGTCCTTGGGACCCTGCACCCACATGGGAGACCCAGAAGAAGCTCCTGTCTCCTGGCTTCAGATCAGCTCAGTTGCAGTTGTTACAGCCATTTGGAGAGTGAGCCACAGAATGGAGGACATTTTCTGTCTCTTCCTCTTGTCTGTCTCTCTTCCTCTGAAATAAATAACAATAAAAAAAGAAAAGAAGGAAATGCCTGTGTGTATCAGTGTTAAAAAAAAATAAAGAACAGGGTTTGGAGCATTGCAACTGGTGGACCAACTCTAAACTGCCACTTATATCACCTTTAAGTAAAAACAATTTTCACAGTTTAAAAGTAGTTGAAACTGTGATGTAGAAGTTATATGAAAAATTTCCATGTTGGTAAATACATTTTATTGAGACAGCCACACCCATTTATTTACTTCTTGTCCATGGCTTATTTCAAGTCCCAGTGGCCAGTTGAATGGTTGCAATGGAGACTGGCCCTTCACAGAAGCTTGCAAACTTCTGTGTTAGAATAGAAAACCTGTCTCCATGCTGAATGATCTTCATTATTCAATTTGTAGTGATTAATAACTATTCTCATTTTTATAAGTGACAATATTCTTAACCTTTTATTTATCTATTTTTAAAGATTTATTTATTTGAGAGACAGAATTATAGGCAGAGAGAGGAGGAGATGGAGAGAGATGTCTTCCATCTGCTGGTTCACTCTCCAAATGGCCACAAAGGCTGGAACTGAGCTGATCTGAAGCCATGAGCCAGGAGCTTCTTCTGGGTCGCCATGTGGTACAGGGGCTCAAGCCCTTGGGCCATCCTCCACTGCTTTCACAGGCACATTAGCAGGGAGCTGGATCAGAAGTGAAGCAGCTGGGACTCAAACTGGTGCCCATATAGGATGCTGGTGCCACAGACAGAGGCTTAACCTACCAGGTCACAGCACCAGCCCCTAGTCTTAACCTTTTAAAACTCCTCTTTCTTATGTACTTTTATTAATTTGAAGAATCATCATAGATCTTTTCATTTGTTTTAGTCAATTTAGCAGATTTATTAATACTTGAATCTCAAGTTCCCGCAGGCCTCCTTGATAGTTGCTTTGTTAACAGCACTGTTACTTCATTATGACTAAGCCTGGATGTGGAGATCATAGGGCCATAATAGCTACTGTTAAATGTTGTTATTCAGAAATTCTTGCTTTTGATTTATGCAAAATAAGATGGCATTACATTTGTAAGGTGAATCATTTGTGTCACATCTGACATGTAAATAGAGAAAGGTGAATTGTGCCAGGTCGAGGGTCAGGGTAAATCTGACCCTGGGTGATGATGGCAGGATGTTCAGTCAGGCGGGGATGCCTGGCTCAGACAGCAGCTGGCAGTGCAGGAGAGTGACTTACATCACCAGCAGCCAAATCAGGGATGGAGCGGGGCAGTGGGAAATGTAGAATCCAAGAATTTAATAACACGTACCTGCAGGCACATCAGTGACCGTCTCATAATGAGGCTGGGAGGTAGGAAAAGCTGCTAATGCATGGCGACAGAGACTTGGGAATGAAGAACTGGGTATAAGGAAAATGATCAAGATAGAAATTTCGTTACCAAAATCGCGGTAGTAGGAGAGCTGAAGGTCAGTTATTAAAATGTGGAGTCTAAGCTCAAGCCTCCAGACAATTCTAAGGAAAGATTCAACATAGAAAGTCATCGAGGCACTTAATTTAGGAAATACACGACTCTTGAGAGACTAAGATTTTCAAAGTGCTTCTTTCACTTTTGTTTTTTAAATTGGCTGTATGTTACTAAAGCAAATTCCAAACTAGGAGAGAAAAAGGAGGTTAAAAAATTCACTAGTAATTGTAGAAAATATACTTGGGCCTAACTTCCATTCAAGCTTCTCAGCTTGTATTTATATGTAAAAACATTAAAATTTTCTTGAGGGAAGAAGTTATCTTAGGAAAAGAAATTGAACATGACAAATAAAAACCTCTGAAAGCAATAATTTATAAATCACTCTGCTCTCAACTATAATACCTCCTACAAACAACCATAAACATACAAAAGTAGTGTTAAATAGATATCACACATATTAGAGAATATATATTAGAAAAATATATATGAATACTTTGTAAGCTATAAAACATCAGAAATATTGTAATACAGATAATTACACATACATCTATGTGAGTTATACAAATATGTGTATACTATAAACTATGTACTATATATTTAGGTTATAAATCATCAGAAAGTAAACCATTTTTAGAAATAAGTACAGGCCGGCGCCGCGGCTCAATAGGCTAATCCTCCGCCTAGCGGCGCCGGCACACCGGGTTCTAGTCCTGGTCGGGGCACCGATCCTGTCCCGGTTGCCCCTCTTCCAGGCCAGCTCTCTGCCGTGGCCAGGGAGTGCAGTGGAGGATGGCCCAAGCCCTTGGGCCCTGCACCCCATGGGAGACCAGGATAAACACCTGGCTCCTGCCATCGGATCAGCGCGGTGCGCCGGCCGCAGCGCGCTACCGCGGCGGCCATTGGAGGGTGAACCAACGGCAAAAGGAAGACCTTTCTCTCTGTCTCTGTCTCTCACTGTCCACTCTGCCTGTCAAAAATAAAAATTAAAAAAAAAAAAAAAGAAGTACAGACCATTTGTTTAAGGATTAAAATCTCTGACTGGATTTACTTCTCAAAAATTTTGAATAGTATTTCATGTGTGCCATACTGCTTTCTTGAACTGTTTCCTGTCCCAAGGTAACACTAATTGCCCTATTGCCCCTAAAATAGAATAGTGTTTGATTCTTATATTAAATTATATTAAAAAATATAATTTTTTAAAGATTTATTTTTATTTATTTGAAAGACAGTTACAGAGAGAGGTAGAGAGAGAGATTTTCTATCTGCTGGTTCACTCCCCAAATGGCTGCAACAGTTGGAGCTGTGCCGCTCTGAAGTCAGGAGCCAGGAGCTTCCTCCAGGTCTCCCATGCGGGTGCAGGGCCCAAGCACCTGGACCATCCTCCACTGCCTTCCTGGGCCACAGCAGAGAGGTGGATCGGAAGAGCAGCAGCCTGGACTAGAACCAGCACTCATGTGGGATGCCGGCGCTTCAGGCCAGGGCTTTAACCCACTGTGCCACAGCACCAGACCCAAAAAGAGATAATTATTTAACAAATTATTTCCCCTTCTAGTTAACTTAGTCAACATATTTTAAAACTGTGAAAGCTGGAGAGGATGGTACTCAGGGCCCTTGCCTTGGTGGTTTAGTAGCCAACAGCTACTCTGTGCCCTAGGCTAATGGTCTCTGCATTGTGGAACACACTGGAATGGACACACCTCTTTAGGGTCAGTGCCCCAACCCCACGTTTGCCCTTTCCATTTTTTCTCATTCCAGCAGTGACTAGTCCCTAGGCAGACATCACTATGTTGGAGACATAACCCTGTGACGACCATTTACTACTTCCTCAGGCTCGCCGGGCCTGAGAGGTGGAAACTTGCCAGGTGCGGCCTGGCCGGCTGCTGCCGCCCAGCGCCCGCCATGGCCGCACCCGCACGGAGGCCCCGCCCAGCCGCAGCACCGGAAGCCGCAGGGGCTATCGGGAAGCTGGGCTCCGGGCTAGACCGGAAGCAGCCTGTCCGCGCTCGAGGCTCTCCGCAGGCCGAGCCCGTGGCCGGAAGTGTGCTGGGGACGCAGAGGCTGCCGGGAGGCTGCGCCTTAGGAGACGCGAACTTTCAAGCGGGCTGTTCAGAAGATTCGAGAACATGAATTGGGTCGGGGGCTCCCGGTAAGTGGTGTAGGTGAATCCTGAGAGGAGCACCCTGGGAGCCGGACACAGGTTCCCGCCATGACGCCCCTCTCGCAGGCCCTGGTGGACAGGGCCCGCCTCGGCGGGAAAGAACTTGCTAGGAGGGCGCCCTTGAGCGTCAGGCGGCTCCGAGGGCAGCTCGGCCTCTCCGCACCCTGCAGGCCTCACCCACGGCCGCCCAGGGCGAGCTTCGCCGCCTTGGGGCTCTCCGGGCCTGCGAGGCCTGGGAGCACCTGCGCCCTGCCGCACCTGCCCGCGCCTCCTGTGGGCTGTGTGCAGCCTGCGTGGGTGTGGGCGGTGCTGTAACGGCTCAGCCAGGCGGTGCTAAGTGCGCAGCAGGGCGTAGTATTCTCGGATATCCAGATAATGATTGGTTTTGAAAAGTGAGGTGAGCACTTGTTCCTTGAATAACGAGAATTCGCAGTGCGATTTACACTTTATGATTAATCCCATAAGGCATGATAGATTGACAGTTTGGCCTTATGTGAACCATCTCATTGTTAACCTAAATTAGGCTGGAGTGGAAATCATGTGGGCCTGTGATTTCATTCGAAAGGCAGAATTACAGAGCGGGAGAGACAGAGGAGACGGTTTCTCTGCTGGTTTACTCCCCAGATGGCCGCTACAGCCGGGGCTGGGCCAGTCTGAAGCCAGGAGCCGGAAGCTTCATCTGGGTGTCCCATCTGGCTGGCAGGAGCCCAAGCCCTTGAGCATATTAACAGGGAGTTGGAGCAGAAGTGGAGCAGCCTGGAGTCTTATCTGTGCCTATATTGATGCTGGCGCTGCAGGTAGCAGCTTAACCAGCTGCGCCATTGCACCAGCCCCTGGAGAAAAATTTTTGGCCAGAAAATTTTACTTAAACGACAAAGCCATCACATACACATTTCTGATACAAGCAGAACAAGGGCAGTAGTTGGTGTTAGTGTTAGACTATAACACACTGAAATTACCCAGACTGTCGTAAGAACAGACATAGCGTTTGTGTTCACCAAGGATTGTTCTGTGGGTGATCATTTAAGCATGAGCGTTTAGCCTGTTGAAGAATACGTTGACCTTGTATTTTAGAAATCTACCTTATTTCTGGCTGATGTCTTAGCAATATACCTTCACTTTGGAGAAATGTGGTCTCTCACAGGCTTCAAAGAACTTAGTTGACACGTGATCATAATTTGAAGTGTTTGAATGTGACGTTTGTATACTTTATTGACTTATTCAAAAGACACCGGTCCCATTCCTTGCTTCATTTCCTCTAAATGCCCGCAGGGATCAGGACTAAGAGGTTGTGTTGGGGCAGGAACAGGAACTCCAGCGATTCCTCTTACCTGGGTGGTGGGAACTGAACTGCTTGAGCCTTCACTACCTGCCGCTTCCCTGTTCTGCATTCAAATCAGGGGCCGCAGCTGGGTATCAAACCGAGGCCGTGATAGGGGATGCGGGCATCTTAATCATTTGGTTATGTCTCCGTGAACTTGACATCATTTAATGTGAGAAATAAGATGATGTGAAGTCATCTTACAGCTGCTTAGGGACTAGGTAGGTGTTATTTTTATTCTGTCATATGTTACAAGCTTTTCTGGCTATTTCACGAGTAATATTTAGTTATTAGGACAGTGCAAAAGTAGAATAGTATGGGTAACTTGTAGTTTGGCATTGTATTTCTTAGTGAGGTACTGTGGCACCTGGGTTATTAGGTACTGGGGCTTAAGAAACCACAGGGTGAACATGGTTCCATTACCTGGAGCATCACTTTACTCAGGGATTAGGACAAAAAGTATTTTTACATTTAAACATTTACATTTAAACATTTTACATAGGGTAAAATAGAAAACGATTGTGAACTATTGTTTTATAAGAAAAGTAAAATAATCTATGCAGTTTTAAATAAATTTTTCTTGGAATGGGCCCCATAGAGTGAAACCCCAAATTGGTCTTGAAAAATATATATAGCTCTACTTTTTACTATCAGAGTAGACAGAATGGACAAGATTAGTTGATTATGGCACTCTGATCATGAGGCCCCCTAGGACCTCGATCCAAGACAGCCCCTATGGAAACCGTTAGCAGCTGATTTGAGCTGCTAAAAAGTAGAAATGTTACCGCTTATCGCAGATCATCAAGGAGTATCAGTTCACTGCCTCTGTGAATATATTTTGGTTAAATATATTTGGGGTATATTTTGGTTAAAAATTTTGAGAACTGTTAGTAACAAAATACAGAAAATAAAGTGTCTGGAGAACAGTCACAAAACTCCTTCAGAACCACTGCAGGGCATTGAATATTAAATAATTCATTGGGTACATTTTTACATATCCTCAGGGTTTGTTAGGTTGTACAAGGGAATTCACCAAAGAAAAAGAATCTTGGCTTTACAAAAAGAGCTTGTGATAGAATGTTGAGCTTAGAATTAGGTAAATCACTGTAATAATACACATTTAAATAGCACTTGATATGTAACAAGCCATATTCAAAATGCTTGTTTTATATTAGCTCATTGACACTTAACAACAACCCAATGAGGTAGATGCAGATATTATCCCCATTTTAGTGACAGAGAAACTGAACCCTGGTTGACATTAAGTGAATTGCCAAAGATTACCCAACTAGTAAACAAAAATTTACGATTTGAGCCCAGTGTGCTTAGTACCTTGTAAAAAGATGAACGTTGTAAATATGGCACGAATGAAGGCCTGTGAGAAGCGGGTAGTTACGCTAAACCTTGAAGGACAGCAGTGTCGCACAGAAAAAAACACCACAGAGAAGCAGCAAAAGGCAGGTTGTTGACAGTTGACAACGAGGCATCATCAAATTGGAGACCCAGCTTCTTAGATCTGAGAAGGGGTGTGAGGGGAAGTACAGTACGAAAGAGCCTGAAAGGATTATTTGGTGGATAGGAGAGGGGTGTGCAGTAAGGCTTTTTTTGTTTATTTAAAAACCTAATTGATTATTTTTTTTTCAAAGATTTATTTTTTTATTTGAAAGGCAGAGTTACAGAGAGAGGGAAAGACAGAGGTCTTCAATCCCCTGGTTCACTCCCCAGATGGTGGCTCTGAAGCCAGCAGCTTGGAGCTTATTCCAGGTCTCCCACGTGGGTACAGGGGCCCAGGGACTTGGGCCATCTTCTGCTGCCTTCCTAGGTACATTAGCAGGGAGCTGGATTGCAGGTGGAGCAGTTGGTACTCAATTGGCATGCACATGGGATGCCAGCACTGCAGGTGGAGGTTTCCACCACGCCGCAGCCTCAGCCCTGCAGTAAGACTCTTAAACACTTAACAATAAAACAGTTTTTGTCAGGTTAATGAATAAGCAGCTTATAGCAAGTTTATACTTTGGTAACAGCAATCTGGCTTGATATGTTGATGTGACCGATTAAGAGCAGAATCTTTTGATAGGAGCAACTTTACAATCATACAACTGGAAAGGTCTTTACAGGTTTTTTTGTATAAAATGAACTTGGTTGTTGACCTTTAAGCCACCTAGGGACTCTGTGAAATGTCTTTTTGTGAAGGAAAGAGCTTCCGGTTAAGGAAGAGGTAAGCTCCCCTTATTTTTGTTTTTTAATTGGTTACTTTGTTTAGCTTTAGTGTTAGGGTTTTTAGACTGTAAAATATCATAACATTTTATTTTAAACCAAAGTCTTATTTAAAGGTAAAAGAACTAATTTACATGTACATGATAGCAATTTCCAAACTGTTATCCCTGAAACTTGGTAATTGGTAAAGGTGTTAGTTTTCAGTTTAATGGACTGTTTTTGTTGTTGTTAAAATAATGTCTTAACTTAAAAGCAAATGCTCCGCTTTTTAAAAAATATTTACCTGATAGAATTAAACTATTGGTCTTTGGCACTCCCACCAATTAAACTTTTTTTGTTGTTGTTGTTGTTTGTGTTTTTATTTGGGAAGTATTGACCTGGAGCTCTCATTTTTTTGTTTGTAGTTGATAGAACTCACCAGTGAGACCTTGTATTTTCCTAATCTTATTAAGGTGTAAATGTGAGAGATGACAGATAGAAACATTGATTTTTTTTTTTAATTTTTAAATTTGTAAAAGACTTTATTAATCAAAGACTAGTTCTCCAAGTGCATAACTACTGCAGACATGAAGGTGGTAACAAGAAAGAATATAAAGCTGTAGCTAAAATCTGTTCATCAGGATCAGATGGACTATTGATCTATAAATACAGCTCTTTATGCAGTATAGGTTTTTTTTTTAATCTAGAGAAATTGGTTATTATAATTCCAGTTGGAGAACGCAGCTAATATCATGGGAAAGACCCAGGTGCAGCTCTGTTGGAATGGAGATGAGGGAGGGGTTACTATTTGTAAGTGCAGTTCTAGTTCACCTGAGCAGTTAGATCTGGTGTAGCAGTTAGATGCTGCTTGTGGTGCCTGCATCCCATATTGGAATGCCTGGATTTCAATCCAGTACCACTCCCAGTTCCAACTTCCTGACAGTGTATACCATGGGAGGCAGCAGATAAAGGCTCAAGTATTTGGATTGCTGTCGCTTACCTGGGAAACCGTGATTGAGTTTCCTGCTGCCAGCTCCAGGCTGGCCTAGCCTCAGCAATTGAAGGCATTAGGGTAGTGAACCAGTGGATGGGATCTCTTGGAGTGTGTGTGTGTGTATGGGGGGGGTAGGGCGGGGGAAGGGGTAGATCCAGGTCATAGGGAGCCATCTGTATGGAAAAAATACAAAATCGTGACTACATTAGATACCGGGCCTTGGAAAGGGACTCAGTCAGTGAAGGGTCTGGAAACGTAAGCTTAATTAGCTGAGTAAATTAGCTTCTGGGTCTGTGCATCTCTTTTTTAATGTGATAAATGTGTATACTAAAATGTACAAAGAACGTCATCCCAGTTTGCTTGGGCTAATCAAGATTTATGCCTGTGGTCCCAGAGGCATGCCCAGTTTAGCCTTTTTCTTAAAATGATAGTTCCATTACAGTGAACCTGTTAGATTCAGTGAACATCTATTTTTTTCATTTCTGTCATGGTTCTGTTAATGTGTTAAGTCATATGAAATATAAAATTCTTGCTTTACCTTGTACGTAAATCTGAAAGACATAGAATGGTAACCCAGTTCTCTTATTCTGATGCTTTCCAAATGGAAAGTTACAAGCAGCTCCTTTAAAAAGCATGGAGGGCGTTTGCTGATAAAGGAAGTGGCCAGGGTCCTGAGCAGCTAGAGGCAACTAATGTGCTGAGTAGGGTCACAGATGTTAATTTTTTTTTTTTTTTTTTTTTGACAGGCAGAGTTAGACAGTGAGAGAGAGACAGAGAGGAAGGTCTTCCTTTTTCCGTTGGTTCACCCCCCAAGTGGCTGCTATGGCCAGCGCGTTGCGGCCAGTACGCTAAACCGATCCGAAGGCAGGAGCCAGGTGCTTCCTCCTGGTCTCCCATGCGGGTGCAGGGCCCAAGGACCTGGGTCATCCTCTACTGCACTCCCGGGCCTCAGCAGAGAGCTGGACTGGAAGAGGAGCAACCAGGACAGAATCTGGTGCCCCAACTGAGACTAGAATCCAGGGTGCCGGCACCACAGGTGGAGGATTAGCCTAGTGAGCTATGGTGCCGACCCACAGATGTTAATTTATCACTGATGTTTGTCCTGGCCACTTGGGGTATGAGCTAGCTAAACCATTGCTTGGTAAGGTCTGAGGGATTTGTATAGCTCCCATGCCTGGGGTGGGGTCAGTAGGAAATGGGAAATTTGAGATTAGGAGTGAATGAAATATTTGTGGTTTTGTCAACAGCTATTTGTTTTTTCATATTCATTGGTAATGCTTTTGTAATAGTTTTGGTACCAGGGAGTTCAAAGCAAAAGTTAACACTTAATAAAAAACTACTTGCATTTAAATTTGCAAGGAAGCTGATCTGTTACCTGTGCACTAAATGTTTAATAGTATTTAGCATTCCTTACCACATGAAAATCTGAAAATTCAGAACTGAAAAAAAAATCAGGAATTAGTTTGAAACTAAGTAGTTATTTCAAAGATATTATGCCTTCAGACAACAGTTTAAAACATTTAACTGCAGAAGGCACAATTGTGTATCACTCGGAAGTGTGGCTTTTCGTTTAGATCAGATGACTTCTAAGTTAATTCCATTTATTTAAATTTTCTTGTGTACAGGAGGTGATAACTATACATATGTAGCATTTATTAGAACTTCATGATGGTTAAATGTGCTGATTTTGTGCCATTGCTAACAGATATTGTAGGTAGATTGTCAACTAATCCCAGTCAATTTTTTTCATCTAATTATTGGAATTAAGGAAATATTTGGAAATTCATTTCTTTAAAAATGAAACATCTGATATTGTTGTGCATATAATTATTAATTCCATAAATACAGCATTGAAGATAAGATTACTCATGGGATCATATGAATACAAAATTGATGAATCATAGCATCATGAGTAAAACAGCGTTTTTATTATATCATATAACTTGTGTAGCTGGAAGGCACTTGAAATTGGTTGTGGTATATGTATACTATATAGTTACAACTAAGAAGCTTAATTTTAAACTATACATGGGTTTCAGCATTTTTCCCATAAAAAATAGTCATCTTTTAAAATTTTCCATGAGATTTTGAAGTTGTATCATAGATGCACAGTAATGTAACTGAACTACAATATTTTTGAGACAAAACTGATTTAGAAAGCAAAAAAGAATGATTCTCTGTATTATATGCTTTCTTTCTCTATTGTTTTCTTTTTTAAGATTATTTATTTGAAAGTCAGAATTACACAGGAAGAGGAGAGGCAGAGAGAGAGAGGTTCTCCATCCAGTGGTTCATTCCCCAGTTGGCTGCAATGGCTGGAGCTGGGCCGATCCAAAGCCAGGAGCTTCTTCTGGGTCTCCTATGTGGGTTCAGGGGCCCAAGAACTTAGGCCATCTTTTTACTACTTTCCCAGGCCATAGCAGAGAGCTGGATCAGAAGTGGAGCATCTGGGTCTCAAACCAGCACCCAGTTGGGTTGCTGGTGCTTCAGGCCAGGGTGTTAACCCACTGTGCCATAGCACCGGCCCTACTTTACTGTTTTCAATAATTGTGTTTCACATTTTAGTTTTTGAAGAGTTACTCCATAAATAATCTATGGGTCTTCCATGGCTACTGAATATTTTTATAAACTGGTCCTCTAAGTTTTGATGGCATTTTTTGTTCAAAAACATTTGGAAATCTTTATTCAAAGTATGATATAAATGGAGTAACCAAGAATCATATGTTTTAAATCTTTTGTTAATTACTGAAACTAAGGATTTGAAGATTTTGTACAAGACTTTGAAAATTTATGTTTGGTTTTCAAATTCTACATTGGAGTATTGTGATGGGCATAAAGAATCTTAAGATATAATGCCTTTTTTTCAAAAATACTTTTTTAAACTATGTAAATATATATATAGAGAGGGAGATAGAGAGTGTGTGAAATCCTGTTTGCTGGTTCACTCCCCAAATGCCCACAGTGGATGAACTAAGGCTAGGGCTAGATCCAGAAGTCATAAACATAATCTGGGTCTCCCATCAGGCATGAAAGGGACCCAGTCAATTGAACCATTGCCTGCTGACTTACAAGGTGTGCAATTGGAAGGAAGCTGGATTCAGCTGCTGAAGCCGGCGAGTGAACACAGGCACTGCAATGCAGAATGCAGGTGTGTTAGCTGCTCGGCCAGAGGCCTGCTTTGGAGTGCTTATTTTTAATTGGTTAATTTTATATTTTGTATCAGAATAAAATTGAGACATATTTATTGGAAACATATTCTTAGAAACTACTTAAGAGGGACTTTAAAATGTTCCATGAAAGTGTGTTATGAAAAAATTGCATGAATTTAACACAACAATTTTTTTCATTATATTTGTCAAGTTTTGTTTTGTAAAAAATGAGAGTGGTCTGGCTGAAAAGCCCACTAGAGCATTTCAGGCATGGAAAGCCAAGACACCATGGCAAAAAATGTGGTACATGAAAGACCTCTGTGAGAGAGCTTTTCTAAGAAGCGGGAGAGAACTTCCACTTTGCTTATGGCCTTTTTCTAAATACCGAGTTTGTGGATTCAAAAGGCTTCCATAGCCTAGACAGCTCATATCAAGAGCCTCAGGTGATTACTGACGTCATACATAAGAGTGTTAATTGTTAAATGGACAACAGGAGTCTCTGTGCACTAACTTCCCATGCAGGACCTCTGACCTAAAAGAGTTATGAGAAGTTAACAGTAAAACTCCTTCTCAAAGATTTATTTCATTTTAGTGTATTAAGTGGAGGATATTCTTATGTCTCATAAGTTTTAGTTATGCCTAAGTGTCCAATTCCATTGCTTGTTTGCTTAGGTGCTTCCTTAATTATAAAACTTGTTCTCAAGGACTTACTTTATTTAAATGTATTAAATGGAGGATAGTCTTAAGTGTCATAAGTTATAGTTATATGTAAGTGCTCCCAAAATATGTATCATTCTTGAGTGCTTCTTTAAGGTTAAGTTTCTAAAAAAAAAAAAAAAAGAAATTAACTTTGAGATGCAATGTCTTTGAACAGCCCTTGTCGACTATTGAGTAACATATATTTTTTTTTAATGCAAATTGTTGAACTCTTTACTTAGTACAGAGATGGTCTTCTGTGTAGAAAGTTAATATAGAATGGATGTTAGTGGACAATGGGTCTGGGAATGGGAGAGGGAGGAGGAAGAGGGGCGAGAATGTGGTTTGGGAGCGTGGGTAAGGTGGGAAGAATCACTATATTTCTAAAGTTGTTCTTAGGAAATACATGAAGTCTGTATTCCTTAAATAAAAGATTTCTTTGGGAAAAAAATTGAGAGCATGGAGTGATAAAGATAATACTTGGGAAAATATCCTGAGTCAGAGTTCTGGGTCCACTTCTTTTTTTTTTTTTTTGTGACAGGCAGAGTGGACAGTGAGAGAGATAGACAGAGAGAAAGGTCTTCCTTTGCCGTTGGTTCACCCTCCAATGGCCGCCGCGGCAGGCGCGCTACGGCCGGCGCACCGCGCTGATCCGATGGCAGGAGCCAGGTGCTTCTGGTCTCCCATGGGGTGCAGGGCCCAAGCACTTGGGCCATCCTCCACTGCACTCCCGGGCCACAGCAGAGAGCTGGCCTGGAAGAGGGGCAACCGGGACAGAATCCGGCGCCCCAACCGGGACTAGAACCCGGTGTGCCGGCGCCGCAATGCGGAGGATTAGCCTAGTAAGCCACGGCGCCGGCCCTGGGTCCACTTCTAATCGCAGCTTCTTGATTTTGTCCTTCCTGATTTGACACTTTCCCAGATGATTATCATCACTGTAACCATCATCATCAAAGTGAGTAGCAGTCTGGCAGGTAGAGCACATCTCTTTGAATAGGAATAAACTAAAGACCTATTATTATTCCTTTAAAACTTGACTCATGTTTTTTAAAATTTGTGAATAATTAGGTTTTTGAAGATTTACATGAAGATTATTTTAGAAATTTGAGTGTTTTGTATTTTAAATCTTGCTTATTAAAATTAAAATCTATTTGGTTACCTGTAAGATTACTAGGGATAATTGTATGGAAAACTTAAGTTTTTAGCCATGAATTGCCAAATTGCAGTTAAATAGTAGTTGAGTAAGTTTAATGGAAATAAGTTTTTCAAGACTATTGCTAAATTTTAGAAACAGTACTAATAGAACTATGAATATATACATTTTTTGCCCTGAATTAATGATATGTATAGCCTGAAGCTTGAATCTGTGTTAGACTACCATTCATACTGTGAAATATCTTCCACTGTGTGATTCAGGAGTGGTTGTGCTCATGATTACAGCCTGTGGCTGTGGAACAGTGTTTACTGTGTGAAAACACTGAAAGAATTCAGTCTCCAAGAACTTGTTTTAATTTGGTCCCTATGCTGAGTGGTAGGTGGAATTCTACTTCATTGACAGTTTTCCTCTCAATTCCTTTCTTTTTGTAATTCATGTATCTCTAAAAGCCTTTTTCTTGTATTAGAGGAATTTATTAAAATCCATAACATTCTAACATAATCATTACTATTCCTAACACATCTGTTTGACCTGCTTTAGTTTTGTTGAAAGCCAATGTAAGTGCTTTTTCTAGGCTAGATACTGTCCTGAATCTTAATAAGTCCACAAGCAAACATTGTTAAATATTGGTGTTTTAGATTAATACTTATTTCAGTGTAATACAAGCTATAAAATATTTTTTAACTTGTTAATTGTTTCATTAACTTTCTTTATATTTTCCAATTTTATCACATGATGTTATAACATTTTCACATTCTGAAACAGTTTGCATTGTCTGGCACTGTGCCTTCTAAGAAAATAACCTCATCAGGAAACCAAAACGTGAAAGAAAACAAAAAAGGAAAGATTTAAGGTTGATAGTGTAAGATATTGTATAATACCCATAGTATTTAATTCCTGATCAGTATCTCCCGGTACTGCATGCAGAAAGTATATGTTAGTGTTATTTTTGGTATTCCTTTGGCAAACTCGTTGCCTATGTGTCTCTCTTTTTTAAAGTAAAGTATCTCTTTACCAATTTTTTTAAACGTTTCCTTGCAAGAAGATTACATGCCAGATGGATTTCTGTAGTGAGCATGGTTCCCATTCTTTTTGTCTCTGTCATTTTTCTTTCTTTGTTCTTCCTTTATGCTGTATTCCCTTCTCCTCCTCCCCACCTTACCCTGTTTCCACATTTAAATTTTTTTTCTTTCTTAGTAAAGGAAAATGTAACCAATACCTCCTATTCCCAGCACTCAGAATGAATGGTTTATAGAGCATTCTCTGAAAAGGTTATCACCTACCTAATGTTTTTAACTATATAAACCATAATGACAGCTAATACCAAAAGAGATGGTTATAATATATTTCTTTAAAAATCCATTTTCCAGAATAATGTAGTAATTACTGTTCAAGATGAACCTCTATCCTAACCTCTCCCAAATTTTCTGCTGATTTAAATTTCCAGACAAAAATTGGAAAATTCTTAAGAATATTTTTGTAATATATATAAATAAAAATTTCATGAAAAATTGGCATTTGAATGAGGTCTTCAAAGTGTCAAATATTTAGAATGAGAAATATGGTGGGAAAAGTATCAGTAATATGAGGTAAAGTATGTACTTTACTTTGGTTAGGTTTTGAGATCCGTAATGTAGAAAAGCAGAAAACAAAGTTGAAAGCAAAGTTGGAGCCATGGTTTGGAAGGCATAGCCCTAAGTGAAAAGCTGAGCTGTGTTTTGGACCAATTACCCAAGTAGTAAAATAAGTTGGAGAACATTTACATAAAAATAAAGGCAAACTCTTAAGTCTTTTTTTGTTTGTTTTTTAAAATTTTTTTTCTCCAGAAACCTTTTAATTAATGAATACAAACTTCATACATTTCATAATTACAACTTTGGGAACATGGTGATTCTTCTCATCATACCCACCCTCCCATCCACTCTCCGACTGCTCTTCCTTCTCCCTCTCCTATTCCCATTCTTATTTTTTACTAGGATTTATTTTCAGTTAACTTCATACACATATAATTAACTCTATGTGAAATAAAGAGTTCAGGGGCCGGCGCCGTGGCTCACTTGGTTAGTCCTCTGCCTGCGGCGCCGGCATCCATATGGGCGCCATGTTCTAGCCTCTGTTGCTCCTCTTCCAGTCCAGCTCTCTGCTGTGGCCCGAGAAGGCAGTGGAGGATGGCCCAAGTGCTCAGGGCCCTGCACCTGTGTGGGAGACCAGGAGGAAGCACCTGGCTTCTGGCTTCGGATTGGCAAAGCATGCCTGCCGTAGGGCCATATGGGGGGTGAACCAACGGAAGGAAGACCTTTCTCTCTCTCTCTCTCTCTCTCACTGTCTGTCAAATTAAAAAAAAAAAAATAATGAGTTCAACAAATAGTACGGGGGAAAAAAAAAACCAAAACTGTTTCGCAGTAGTCGAGACAAGGGCTATTCAAAGTCATTGCTTCTAAAAGTTCAATTTCACTTCTATGCATTAAATTTTAAGTGCTCTATTAGTTATCACAGGTCAGGGAGAACATAGGATATTTGCTCTTTTGGGATTGGCTTATTTCACTAAGAATGATTTTTTCTGGTTTCATCCATTTTTTTGAAAACTACTGGATTTTGTTCTGTTTTAATTCTGGGTAGTATTCCATGGTATACAAATTTCATAATTTTGTTTTATTTTAAATATTTATTTATTTGTTTGAAAGTCAGAGTTACAGAGAGGCAGAGAGAGGGAGGGGAGGAGGGAGGGAGAGAAAGAGAGGGGGAGATTGAGAGAGAGGGAGGTCTTCCATCCACTGGTTCACTTCTCAGATAGCTGCAGTGGCCAGAGCAGTGGCGATCTGGAACCAGGATCCAGGAGCGTCTTCTGGGACTGCAATGTGAGTGGAGGGGCCCAAAGACCTTGGCTATTATCTGCTTTCCCAGGCCATACCAGAGAGCTGGATTAGAAGTAGAGCAGCCTGGACTTGAAAAGGTACCCAAAAAGGATGCTTAAACTGCAGGCAATGGCTTACTGGCTTACTTGGTATACTACAGCACCAGCCTTTCCTTTCTTTCTTTCTTTCTTTTTTTTTTTTTACAGGCAGAGTGGACAGAGAGAGAGAGAAAGGTCTTCCTTTTTGCCGTTGGTTCACACTCCCATGGCCGCCGTGCTGCGTCCAGCGCACCACGCTGATCCGAAGGCAGGAGCCAGGTGCTCATCCTGGTCTCCCATGGGGTGCAGGGCCCAGGCACTTGGGCCATCCTCCACTGCACTCCTGGGCCACAGCAGAGAGCTGGCCTGGGAGAGGGGCAACCGGGACAGAATCCGGTTCCCCGACTGGTACTAGAACCCAGTGTGCTGGCGCCACAAGGCGGAGGATTAGCCTATTGAGCTGTGGCATTGGCCACCACTTTTTTTTTTTTTTTTTGACAGGCAGAGTTAGAGACAGAGAGAAAGGTCTTCTTTCTGTTGGTTCACCCCCGAAATGGCCCTACGGCCAGCATGCTGTGCCAATCCAAAGCCAGAAGCCAGGTGCTTCCTCCTGGTCTCCCACACAGGTGCAGGGCCCTGAGCACTTGGGCCATCCTTTACTGCCTTCTCGGGCCACAGCAGAGAGCTGGCCTGGAAGAGGAGCAACTGAGACTAGAACCTGGCACTCATATGGATGCCAGTACCGCAGGCAGAGGATTAACTAAGTGAACCATGGCGCCAGCCCCTCAGCACTTCTTTTTTTTTTAAATTATGTTCTCCTAGACTAGAGCAGTAAGCTCCCACCCTGTTCTGCCATCTTAAGTCCTCAAACCTTTAAATTTTAAATACATTTGGTGACTGAATACTTAGTACTGTAGTGATCAATGTTGAATGCATTTAACAAATGATTTCTGGGAATTCAGTGGCATGTCCTTTTAGTTATGTGCAAGTATTTTGCTATGATATATTTTGTTAGTCATAAAGTTCTAGCTAGTTTCCTCCATTGCTTAGGGAATATACATCAATACTGTATTTTCATTTTAGCCTAAACAAACCATAAAACAGAAGTATAAGGACATGGTCAAATAAAAATGAATTGTTGATCATTACCTGTTTTAATTTTTTGTACAGGTTGTAGACATTCATGTTCTTTGATAACCTGTGTTTGAACACCTTTTGTGTCAGTTTTCCACCTTAAGAGTTTTCGTGGTAGGTTCAAGCCATCTGTCAGTATTGAAGCTAAAACTATCCCCAAATAATTGCTTCTCAGTCTGTTTTGCCGCTAGTGATGTAAGTGTCCTATACTTTGAAACAGAAGCTAGTGACCCAAGGAAATAGGTGTTAGGTTTTATGATTTGGAGGTTCAAAGACAGTGAAGAGACCAGGAACAGTAGATAAGACTTTATTTTAGGGCGGACAGAGTGGGGGATAAAGAGAGTGGGGTTGAGCCTGCCAGTAGAGAGGACGGGGGTTTGAAGCCAGGCTTCTTTCAGTTGAGTAGCAGGCAGAGTCCCTTCATAAGTTGCTTGCTGTGGGAGGTACAGAGCAACACCCGGATCCATGTGAAGTGGGTGGGGACGTCCAGACAGGCTCCTTGTGAGTGTAGAGTGCAGCTTCTCAGCAGTTTGGAGTGTCCCTGGTGGGGCCTTTCCTGCACGGCACCTCTCATTCGTCTTTAGATTCTCTTTCTGTGTGCAGTTTCATGGAGCCTGGGGATTCAGACCTAGTGTCGTAATGGATTCTGTCAGGTCTCAGTGGTTCTAATGGTAGGAATGGATCTTGTATTATAATTGGAAGAAGTTGTAGAAGCTGCAGTAGGATTGAGTTTTCGTCATCAGTGATGCTAGTGAAATCTAGCATTGGAGCTGATGCTGTCAGTGGTGGCCAGTGTTCACTAGTTCCAGAAGTGATGTCATTATACGATTAATTATACAATGATTTTGACATGATACCACAGCTGACTGGACTTTCTTGTTCCTACTGTTTGCAAAAATATGTTTCCTCAGCCTTCTCAGCATGTCAGTTGTCTACTTAATTTCCTTCTTTTTTTTTAATCAAATGGAGCTTTTAATTCTGAGCTTACTTAATACATACACACAGATTTACACTTTACAGGTATATACATATATTTAGGTATAAAAACAAATTTGAAGATATTTTAAAAGTTCATGTTATGAAAATACAATGCATGGATTTCAAAAATTTGTTGTACCAAAAAAGACTAATCTTGTAATTCATTTTTCCTGTGGACTCTCTGAAGTATTCTCATATATATACTCAGGTCTCATTCTCCCAATACTTAGATTTGATACAGTCAGTGCAAACATTGATAAATACTGAATTCCTACTTGTGGATCAAATACAGGACTAGGTTCTTGTGAGCCTCTGATGATATTTTCATACAAAACTCATAAGGTGGAAAACTCACACAAAAGGTGTTCAAACACAGGTTATCAAAGAACACGAATGTCTACAACCTGTACAAAAAATTAAAACAGGTGATGAGTACAGAACCTTTGTTTATGGTGCTTCTGTTTAAATATACATTGTCAATTCACTAACATTGAGGTCACAGACAATAGCAGTTTAATTCATGCCTGAATCTTGAATGAAACTTAGGTATTTTCTCTGTGGAATGCATATCACAGGATTGTTAAGCCACAGCCTTCAGCACTATCCTTAGTAGCCATATTATACAGTGAAATAAAGAAAATCACAAAAGTTTGAAAATCATGGCACCAAATAAACTGGAAAAGGGACATTGTTTGCAGTATGAGAGCTGAAAAATTGATTGTAAAGAAGGGAGAACAAAAGGAAAAAGATGGGAAATACTGGGAACTAGTATTTGTGTTTTGAGTATTTTTAAAGTTTATTTTTACATGTTGAATTTCTGATTGCTATTTTACATTTAAACTTACTTATTTGAGAGAAAGAGAGAGTTCCCATCTGCTGGTTAACTTCCTGAATGCCCACAGTGGTTAGGACTGGACTGAGCCAAAGCTGGGACCCAGGAGCTCAGTCCAGGTCTCCCACAAGGGTGGCAGGAACTCATTTACTTAAACCTTCACTACTTTCTCCCTGTGTCTGCATTCGCAAGAATCTGGAATCAGAAGCTGAAGCCGGGTCTTGAATGCAGGTGTTCTGATAAGAGCTTCAGGAATCTTAACCAGTATCTTGACTGCCAGACTAAGTGTCTACCCTTCAATCTTTGTATATTGCCTGTTTCTTAACATATTACTGCAGTGATAATTATTTTTTTTTTTTTTGATAGGCAGAGTGGATAGTGAGAGAGACAGAGAGAAAGGTCTTCCTTTGCCGTTAGTTCACCCTCTAATGGCCGCCGTGCCGGCCGGCACACCGCGCCAGTCCGAAGGCAGGAGCCAGGTGCTTCTCCTGGTCTCCCATGGGGTGCAGGGCCCCAGCACTTGGGCCATCCTCCACTGCACTCCCGGGCCATAGCAGAGAGCTGGCCTGGAAGAGGGGCAACCGGGACAGAATCCGGCGCCCCGAACGGGACTAGAACCTGGTGTGCCGGCGCCGCTAGGCGGAGGATTAGCCTGTTGAGCCACAGCGCTGGCAACTATCCCTTTGAATATGCTTTCACCCCTTGACTATTTTCAGGTTGCTATTGAACTCCAGTTACGCCAACATGAGCTATTTTCTGCTTTTTCTAAGTTCCCATGAACCTTATTTACCCCTATTGATCCTTTTTTTATTTGATTTTTCTCCTCTGACTTGCATTTTTTAATTGTCTGTCTTTGAGCTTACAGATAATTTTGAGCTTTTTTTTTTTTTTTGATATTTGTATTTTATTTACAAGTACATGATGGATGTCCCTGGGAAAGTCTAACTTGGGGTAAGTGCAATATAAATAAGTGATTACTGGCTCCACGGTGACCTGTGAAAGAAGTCCATGCCACTGTTTCTTCAAATAATGATTTTGTTATTTAGCAAAACAAAACAGTGGGGCCTGTGCTGTGTCTTAGCAGGTAAGGCTACCGCCTGCAATGCTGCAGCCTGCAGTGCCTGCCTCCCATATGAGTGCCAGAAATGGAGTCCTAGCTGCTCCGCTTATGATCCGCCTTCCTGCTAATGTGCCTGGGAAAGCAGCAGAGGATGGCCCAAGTCTTTGGGCCCCTGCACCCGTGTGGGACACCCGGAAGAAGCTCCTGGCTTCAGATCGGTCCAGCTCTGCCCATTAAGACCATTTGGGGAGTGAACCAGCAGATGGACCATCTCTCTCTGTGTCTCTGCCTTTCAAATAGGTAAATGAAAATCTTTTAAAAATAATTAAAAGAAAACAAAACAACAGACCCACATGATTTCTTCATGAAAGAATTAAGGATGACTTTTCAAAACTCCACAGTCTCTGATGGAATGTCTGAGGTGACCAAGATGTCACTTTCCTTCAGTGACAGCCCTTGTTTTCCAAGAGCACCAGCTTCTGAGCAAAGGACCTCATATTCATCCGAGTGTCTGCCCGAGGAGTGGGGAGACCTCCATCCTTAAGAGCTTGAATTTTTTTTTTTTTTTTTTTGGACAGGCAGAGTGGATAGTGAGAGAGAGACAGAGAGAAAGGTCTTCCTTTGCCTTTGGTTCACCCTCCAGTGGCCACCTCAGCTGGCGGGCTGCGGCCAGTGCACCATGCTGATCCGAAGGCAGGAGCCAGGTGCTCATCCTGGTCTCCCATGGGGTGCAGGACCTAAGCACTTGGGCCATCCTCCACTGCACTCCCAGGCCACAGCAGAGAGCTGGCCTGGAAGAGGGGCAACCGGGACAGAATCCAGCGCCCCGACTGGGACTAGAACCCGGTGTGCTGGCGCCGCAGGTGGAGGATTAGCCTAGAACCGTGGCACCAGCGAAGAGCTTGAATTTTTAATTTTGCTGCTTCCACCTTGGTATGCTGTTCCACCCTTTGTTCTTCCAGGATTTCGTCAATGCACACTTGCTGGAGGATGTGTCACTGAATCCAGACTGATCAGTGCCTTTTTTTTTTTTTTTTAAGATTTATTTCCTTGTTTGAAAGTCAGAGTTACACGGAGAGAAGGAGTAGGGGAGTGGGAGACAGAGAGGTCTTCCATCTGCTGGTTGACTCCCCAGTTGGCCGCAATGGCTGGAACTGGGCTGATCCGAAGCCACAATCCAGGAGCTTCCTTGGGTCTCCCACGTGGGTACAGGGACCCAAGGACTTGGGCCATCCTCTACTGCTTTCCCAGGCCATAGCAGAGAGGTTGATTGGAAATGGAGCAGTCAGGACTCGAACCAGTGCCCATATGGGATGCTGGCATTGCAGGCGGCCATCAGCTTTACTGCTGAGCCACAGTGCCAGCCTGATCAGTGCTTCTTAAAAAGCCTGTAAGTGTCCTTTCATCTCAAAGCTGGCCCAAGCGCTTTTTGTCAGTGCCCTGGGTGAGGCTGACGGTGCCGGCATGTAGTTCATCGTGAGCTAAGGGTGCCAGGTGGAGAGCAGTGGTGGGCTTCCTCGCACCATGGTCACTGCTTTGGCAGGAATAGGACAGAAACCTCAACGCAGGCCAGCACCTGAGCCCAAAGCCTGAGCTGTTTCTTTTGTTAATGCCTTTTATCATTTTGCTTAGTGTACTTTTTGTTGAATGATTTCTGGCTGTTTTTGCTAGGAGTCCCCAAGCCCAGAATTGTCTCTAATCCACAGTTGGTGTGCTATTGGCAGTGAACTGGGAAAATGTCAGAAAATGGAATCCTTCCCTGTGAGCCACTTCCTGCAGCTAGTGTAGACTAAGATGCCTAGTCTTATGGCCAGCAGTGCCACAATGCCGGATGTCATATGGAATGCACAGACCACTGAAACCAGCATAGCATTAGGACCAAACCCACACTGCCATGGTGTGCTATTGGCGTGGACTCACAGGCAGAGGCCCCTGCAGCCAGCCACAGATAATGCTGGCCAGAAGAATCCTTTTTCACTTTCGCTGTCGTTTAGCTGTTTCCAAGCTGATACAGATGTTAGTCTTAAACTCCTAGGTAAGTTTCTATGAGACAGATGGGGATGGGCATTAGATAGTACATATAATTTGGTGGAAACTAAAAGTGTCATTGACAATGAAAAATTAAGCTGGACTAAAATCACCTGATTTATCCATACATAGGTATGGAAAATACATTTAGACTTGTCCCTAATATGAACTCTGTTATGTTGGAGCTACTCATACAATTGATAGTGCTACTTGTTATGTTTTATAGCCTGAATTGTTTTATATTATTGACTGTGTCATACTTAACATTTTTGAACTTTGCAATATTACTTTATTTTGCAAGTTGTAGAATGTTGGAGAATAATCTCCATGGTCCTCCTTTCTCTTAGCATGTGATGAGTCAGTAAACAACTTCTATTTTTTTTTTTTTTTTTTTGTATTTTGAATGGCAGCATTACCCTTGTGGTGTTGTAGTGCACAGAGTGTTATGGTTCTTTGCTCATCGAATTCAAAATAATCAATTAAAGCATAGCTATTTGGAACCGGTGTTGTGGAAGTCCCACTGCTCTGCTTTCTCTCTGGTTCCCTGCTCCTGTGCCTGAGAAAGCAGGAGCTAGCTCAGATATTTGGGCCCTTGCCAGGCAGGGAGATCCGGATGGAGTTGCAGGCTCCTGACTTCAGCCAGGCCTAGCCCTGGCCATCATGGCCATTTGGAGAGTGAACAAGTGGATGGAAGATACTTTTCTCTCTGTTTATCTTTCTCTCTCTGTAATTCTCTGCCTTTCAAATAAATCTTAAAAAAAAAAAAAAAGACATAGCTAATGGGAAAAGCAAGTTCATTAAGTGGCAGAGCTGGAGTATTGAGTAACTGTCATTCATGTATATGAAAATCATTGGAAAAATGAACATCTTTGTTTATTTTCAGTTTGTTTACTTGAAAAGTAGTGTAAGGTATTTTTCATTAAAAGTTGCGAACTCAAACTTCTTGGCTGTGAATCCTGCCTCTACCACTAATAAGAAGAGTGACGTTGGGCAGGTTATGTAACTTCTTTGTGCCTTGGTTTCCTCATCAGTAAAATAGGGACAAAAGTGTAACCTATTTTGTAGAGTTGCCATGGAGATGAAATGAATTTATACATGTAGAGAGAAATATCTAACATGCTGCATCATATATAGCATACAATATTAGGAATTATTTTGAGACCAGCACTGTGGTATAGCAGGTAAGGCCGCTGCCTGTGATGCCTGCATCCCATATGGGTGCCGGTTCAAGTCCTGGCTACTTCACTTCCTATCCAGCTCCCTGCTAATATGCCTGAGAAAGCAGTGGAAGATGGCCCAGGTCCTTGGGACCCTGCAGGAAGAGACCTAGAGGAAACTCTTGTCTCCTAAAAGATATATTTTGCTGATCTGCTTATGAATGTTTCGTAGCATTTTACTATTTGTAGAACAAATATTTTATCACCATTAAATATTACTGTATCGTTGACATTTAATTCTATGTTTGGCACAACTGTCGTAGATATGAAACACCTTCATAATGAATAGATTTTTTTTTAAAAAAGAAGGTGCTATAATCTAAGTGTGTTCTCTCAAAAATCCATATGTGGAAATCTTAACTTGGGGCCAGCACTGTGGCAGTGTGTTAAGCCACTGCCTGCAGTGCCAACATCCCATATGGGTTTGAGTCCTGGCAGTTCCACTTCTGATCCAGGTCACTGCTGCTACTCCTGGGAAAACAGTGGAAGATAGCTCAAGTGCTTGGGCCCCTGCACCCATGTGAGAGACTAGAATGGCGCTCCTGGCTTCGGATCAGCACAGCTCTGGCTGTGGCAGCCATATGGGGAGTGAATCAGCGGATGGGAGATCTCTCTCTGTCTCTACCTCTCTCTGTAACTCTTTGAAAATAATAAAGTTAACACTGCATTTTAAAATGTCCTTCATTCAGCTTTGTTGGCAGGAGTATTAGAGACCACCTGTTTAATCATTGTCTCTTTTAACCTTTTCTTTTCAGGACCAGAGTTCTAATAAAGCAGGAAAGGAGAAAGCAAAAGGTAAAGAAAATAAAATTTTATTTATATTAGCCTTGTGAAAACAGTGATTGTCTGAAGCAGTTTCCTGCTGATTGGTTCACCTAAATGAACTGTTTTTGCAGGTAGCTTGATAAAGCACCTTTTACTTAGGCAGAGACTTAAGGTCATTGTTAGTTCTTACTGTCTTCTTAGCTCCAAAATACATTGCAAACTTGACCACTGCTTGCGCTATGAGTGCTCTAATTCAGATCATCACTTACTGCTTATTATACTGTAATGGTCTTGTAACCTATGTCCTGCTCCCATTTTTGTGCTTTTTTTTATTAATAACACTGTATTAGAGATGAACTTAAAACTGAGCAGTGTGTGTCTGAGAGAAACTCTTGCACACATGTACTTTCTTCTTTTTTAAAAAAAAAGAAGGCCAGAGACCAGCGCTGCGGTGTAGCAGGTAAAGCCACTGCCTGCAGTGCTGGCATCCAGTAGGGGAACCAGTTCAAATCTCGGCTGTTCCACTTCCTATCCAGCTTCCTACTAATACACTTGGGAAAGCTGTAGAAAATGGCTCAAGTATTGGGCTTCTGCCACCCGCTTAGGAGATGGAGATGAAGTTTGGCCTGGGCCGGGCAACGCCAAAGCTAAGAACTTGGAATTCCTTCTGGATCTCTGGATCTGAATAACTGCCATTGTATCAGTGTATTGACTGCATGTAATTTGTGTGGAGGAATCCGCAATACATAGTGCTGAGCAAAGAAGCAACTCCTAGAAGAATTCAAATAGATAAGATTTATAGTAGCAGGTGTCGTGGCACAGTGGAATAAGCACCTCTTGGGACATCAGCATCTCATATCAGAGTGCTGGTTTGAGTCCTGGTTATACTGCCTTTGATCCAGCTTCCTGCCAATGTACCCGAGAAGCAGTGAAGGTTCAAGTCCTTGAGTCCCTGCCACTCACATGGAAGACAGATGGAGTTCTGGGTCCTGGCTTTGGCCTGGCCCAGCCCTTGCTCTTGTGGCCATTTGGGGACAGAACCAGCAGATGGAAGATCTCTCTCTCAGTCTTTTCCTCTGTCATTCTACCTTTCAAAAAAAATAAGTCTTAAATAATCATTACTTTTACAAAAAGTTTTCAAAACATGGGGAAAAACTCTAACAATACATCAGTAAGTCAAATGTAAAATAAAAGGAAAGCCAAGGAGTGAGGACTGTAGTGGTAGGATATTTCCCTCTCTGGACCATCTGCTGTCCCCCCCCCCCCCCATTCACTCTTTCCTCCCATTGTTTCCTCAGTGTGTTGCACTGTACAGTTCTTGCTAGTGTTAACAATGGACTTTATGTTCAGCTGAAAGAAGTCTTCAGGGCAATATTGTGGTGTAGTGGGTAAAGCCACCACTTGGCATCCCATAAGGAGACTGGTTCAAGTTCTTGCTGATCCATTTCCAATCCAGCTCCTTGCTAATGAGCCTGGGGAAGCAGTGGAAGATGACCCAAGTTCTTGGGCCCCTGAACACATGTGGTAGACGGGGAAGAAGCCCCTGGATCCTAGCTTCAGTCTGGCCCATCCCTGGCTGTTGTGGCCACTTGGGGAATGAAACAGTGGATAGAAGATATGTCTCTCCCTCAATCCATCACTCTCTATCTCTTTATTTCACATAAATAAAATAAATCTTTAAAAAAAGATTTTCTGCCTGACTTAGTTTAATATTCATCATCTTTTACACAGTTCACCATTCCCCTTCATCTTGTGTTTTTTTTTCTTTTTTTGACACATTCTGGAGATTTTATTTCTGTCTCACTGGTCCCCTTAAAATGATTCTTTTCAAGGTGAAATTTTTCTAATTCTCTGCCGAGCATTTTCTAGGTGCTTTTACCAACTGAGACATAACAGAAAATTGAGCCTGTTCTAGTCAGGTAAATGATACATATACCAGACACAGATTAGAGATAATCATGGCTAAAGTTTGAGGACCAAGTCTCCTGAGTAGCATTTTTTTGCTGTTCTTTATTCCAGGAAACACATATGCATACCTACTTTGTGTCACTCTGATTCATTCATCTACCTTCGAAATTGTTTTTTTTTTTTTTTAATTTTTGACAGGCAGAGTGGACAGTGAGAGACAGAGAGAAAGGTCTTCCTTTTGCCGTTGGTTCACCCTCCAATGGCCGCCGCGGTAGCGCGCTGCGGCCGGCGCACCGCGCTGTTCCGATGGCAGGAGCCAGGTGCTTATCCTGGTCTCCCCTGGGGTGCAGAGCCCAAGCACTTGGGCCATCCTCCACTGCACTCCCTGGCCACAGCAGAGAGCTGGCCTGGAAGAGGGGCAACCGGGACAGGATCGGTGCCCCGACCGGGACTAGAACCCGGTGTGCCGGCGCCGCAAGGCGGAGGATTAGCCTGTTGAGCCACGGCGCCGGCCTGTTTTTTTTTTTTTTTTTTTGACAGGCAGAATTAGACAAAGAGAGAGACAGAGAGAAAAGTCTTCCTTCCGTTGGTTCACTCCCCAAATGGCTGCCATGGCCAGAGCTATGCCGATCCGAAGCCAGGAGCCAGGTGCTTCCTTCTGGTCTCCCATGTGGGTGCAGGGCCCAAGCACTTGGGCCTTCCTCCACTGCCTTCCCGGCCCACAGCAGAGAGCTGGCCTGGAAGAGGAGCAACCAGGACATAACCGGCGCCCCAACCGGGACTAGAACCCGGGGTGCCGGCACTGCAGGCAGAGGATTAGCCTAGTGAGCCACGGCACCGGCCATTTTTTCTTTTTTTTTTAAGATTGATTTTTATTTATTTGAAAGACAGAGTTACACAGAGAGGTAGAGAGAAAGAGGTCTTCCATCTGCTGGTTCATGCCCCAAATGGTCACAACGACCAGGGTTGGGCCAGACTGAAGCCAGGAACGACGAAGGTCTCCCAGGTCTCCCACGTGGGTGTAGGGACCCAAGCACTTGGGCCCTCCTCTGCTGCTTCCCCAGGTGCATTAGCAGGGAGCTGTATCAGAAGTGAAGCAGCTGGAACTCGATCTGGCACCCCTATGGGATGTGGGTGCTATAGGCCAGGACTCTAACTCACTGTGCCACAGCATTGGCCCCAGAAATCATTTCTTGACATCCTTATCTCCCTGTCTTCCCTCTGCCCATCCTGCCCCAGGCTATAATTTACATACTATTCTTGAAAAAATTTTTTTCAGATTTATTTATTTCATTTGAAAGGCAGAGTTAGAGAGATGGAGAGAGATTTTCCATCCACTGGTTCACTCTCCAAATGGCCTCATTGGCCATGGCTGGGCCAGACCGAAGTCAGGAGCCAAGTAGCTCCTTCCAGGTCTCCTTGTGGGTGCAGGGGCCCAGGCGCTTGTGCCCATCCTCCACTGCTTTCTGAGGCACATTAGCAGGGAGCTGGGTTGGAAGTGTAGCAGCTGGTAATCAAATCTTGAATCCTGTGGGATGCAGGCACTGCAGGTGCCAGCTTAACTTGCTGTGCCACAGTGCTGACCCCGTCCTGAGAATTTTATACCATCTCTTATCATACTCAGTTTTAATTATTTATGTCATTGTCTCCCTCATTGTGCTTTTTTTTTTTTAAGGATTTATTTTATTTATTTGAAAGACAGAGTTACAGAGAGAGGTAGAGACATAGAGAGAGAGGTCTTCCATCTACTGGTTCACTCCCCAGATGGCTGCAACGGCCACGCTGTGCTGAACCGAAGCCAGGAGCTTCTTCGGGGTCTCCCACATGGGTGCAGGGGCCCAAGGACTTGGGCCATCTCCTGCTCTCCCAGGCTAAAGCAGAGAACAGGATTGGAAGAGGAGAAGCCGGGCCTAGAATTGGCGCCCATATGGGATGCCGGTGGTTCAGGCCAGGTTGTTAACCCGCTGCACCATAGAACCAGCCCCAACCTCATTGTGCTTTTATCCATCACAGAGTGCCTAAAGAAAGAACATTTTAACTCAAAAAACTATCAATTATAATATTTATCATAGTCATAGAATTTTTTTGAGTGGGGCTAAGTAGTTACACTGTAAAGTTCTGTTATTTAATTATGGAACTATAGTATGACTGGGAAAGACCTTAGATCTACTGGTTCTCTCCCCAGGTGATCTTGATATCCAGGGCTGGGCCAAATGGAAGCTCAGAGCCAGGAGTCCCTGTCACATAGGTGGCAGGGCCCAAACATTTTGGCTTTCCTCTGCTGCTTCTCTCAGGCCATTAGCAGGTAGCTAGATGGGAAGTGGAACAGCCAGGACATCCCATGTGGGATGCCAGCATTGCAGGTGGTGACTTCACCTACTGCACCACAACGCCAGCCCATAGTATGATCTTTTAGAAGATATCTTAATGCAGTGTAGCATTGCAGCTCTCTCAAATGAAGTATGAAACTTTTGTATCTTGTTTATTTATTGTCAGATATTTATTTTTATTTTTAAGTTTTTATTTAATGAATGCATTTTTTCATAGATACAACTTAAGGAATATAGTGGTTCTAGCCCTCATTCCTACTCCCCCAACTCCCTTCCCACCTCCCTCTCCCATCTCCTTTATCATGGTTCCTTTTTAGTTTGATTTTATATACAGAGGACCAACTCCATGCTAAGCATAGATTTCAACAGTTTGCATCCATGCACACACAAAACACAGAGTACAGTTTGGGAACAAAATTTGTAGTTGATTCTCATAGTACAACTTATTAGGGGCAGAGATGCTATATGGGGAGTAAGTGCACAGTGACTTCTGTTGTTCCTTTAACAATTAATATTCTTATTTATGATGTCAGTGATCACCCAAGGCTGTTGCCATGGGCTGCCAAGGCTATGGTAGCCTTCTGTGACCATAGACTCTATCGGTAATTAGACACGGCCATGAGTAAAGTGGATTTTCTCTCCTCTCTTCAGAGAAGAGTACATCCTTTGATGGCCCTTTCTTTCCATTGAGGTCTCACAGAGGTCCTCCATTTAGGCTATTTTTTGCCACAGAGTCTTGGCTTTCCATTCAACCAGACCAGGAAGCCTTAAGGGCTGATTCTGAGATCAGAGTGTTATTTACAACAAATGTCATTCTAGGAGTCTGCTGTGTGGACTGCTTCCCATATTGGGCTTTCCTTCCTTTTTTAATTCTACTATTATTATCAGGCACTTGATGCTATTTATATGATCACTTTTACACTTAAACCCATCTATATGCTGACTTTAACATTTAAGATGATCATATTAACATATAAGATGACATTTATACGACTGATTTTTAGGAATTTGGAATCCCGTGACAAGTTCTTAGGCTATACCCTTAGAAATAAGTCTGTAGGACTATATGCAGAACTGTACTGCTTTACAGTTATAGACTACGTCCTCCATCTCTTATTCTCCCTCTTGTTTTCAACTGAGATCTTTTTCCAGTTGACTTAAAATACATATGGTTAACTGTTTGTTACATGAGTTTAGCATATAGTATGAAGAAGAGAAAAGAAAAAAAAAACCAGAAACAACAAAACAATACAAAAAAAATATGCAAGGGGCTGGCGCCATGGCTCACTTGGTTAATCCTCCACCTGGGGTGCCAGCATCCCATATGGGCACTGGGTTCTAGTCTTGGTTCCTCCTCTTCCAGTTTAGCTCTCTGCTGTGGTCTGGGAAGACAGTGGAGGATGGCCCAAGTGCTTGGGCCCCTGCTTCCACATGGGAGACCAGGAGGAAGCACCTGGCTCCTTGCTTCAGATTGGCACAGCACTGGCTGTGGTGGCCATTTGGGAAGTGATCCAGCAGAAGGAAGATCTTTCTCTCTGTCTCTCTCTCACTGTCTATAACTCTACCTGTCAAAATAAAAAAAGAAAAGATATACAAAATAAAAAGTAATAATGATAAACTGTCCCTTGACAGGTCTAGGACTGTTGAAGTCAGTGATTCTAAAGTGTCAGTTTCGCTTCTGTAACTTTGATTTTAGGAGCACTATTAATTCTCCCAAATCAGGGAGAACGTATGGTATTTGTCTCTTTTGGACTGGGTTATTTCATTAAGTGTGAGGTTTTCCAGCTTGCTCTATTTTGTTGCAAGTGACTGGGTGCCATTCCTTTTTACTGCCGTATAGTATTCCATTGTGTACATAACCCACAGTTTCTTTATCCACTCTTCAGTTGATGGGCATTTAGGTTGCTTCCATGTCTTAGCTATTGTGAATTGAGCTGCAGTAAACATGGAGGTACAGATAGCTCTTTTGTTTACTGATTTTGTTTCTTTTGGGTAAATTCTCAGGAGTGGGATGGCTGGGTCATATGGTAGGTCTATGTTCAGATTTTTGAGATATCTACATACTGTTTTTCATAGTGGCTTTACCAGTTTACATTCCCACCAACAGTGGGTTAGCTTGCCCTTTTCCCCACATCCTCTCCAGCATTTGTTGTTTGTTGATTTCTGTATGAAGACCACTCTAACTGGGGTGAGGTCAAACCTCACTGTGGTTTTGATTTGCATTTCCCTGAGGGCTAGAGATCCTGAACATTTTTTCAGGTGTCTTGAAGTGTCTTGAAGGATTTCCCCAATGTTCTGTCTTGAAGGGTTTCCCCAATGTTCTTGATTAATTTGATGGTATCATGGCTTAGATTTAGATCTTTAATCCATGTTGAGTGGATTTTCGTATTGGGTGTAAGGTAGGGGTCTTGCTTCATACTTCTATGTGTGGACATCTAATTCTCCCAACACCATTTGTTGAAGAGACTGTCCTTATTCCAGGGGTTGGTTTTAGCTCCTTTGTTGAATGTAAGTTGATTGTAGATGTTTGGATTGATTTCCAGGGTTTCTATTCTGTTCCATTGGTCTTTCCATCTGTTTCTGTACCAGTACCAAGCTGTTTTGATTATAACTGCCCTGCAGTATGTCTTGAAGTCTGGTATTGTGATGCTTCCAGCTTTGTTTTTTGTTTTTGTTTTTTTTTTTTTTTTTTTTTTTTGGTATAAGATTGCTTTAGCTATTCAAGGTCTCCTGTTACTTCATATGAATTTTTTTTAAAGAGTTATTTATTTATTTGAAAGTCAGAGTTACACAGATTGAGGAGAAGCAGAGAGAGAGAGAGAGAGAGAGAGGTCTTCAACTGCCTCTTCTCTCCCCAATTGGCCGCAACGGCCAGAGCTGCACCGATCTGAAGCCAGGAGCTAGGAGCTTCTTCCGGATCGCCCACCTGGATGCAAGGGCCCAAGGACTTAGGTCATCTTCTACTGCTTTCCCAGGCCATAGCAGAGAGCTGGATTGGAAGAGGAGCAGCTGGATCTCGAACTGGAGCCCATATGAGATGCTGGCACTGCAGGCCAGAGTGTTAACCCACTGCGCCACAGAGCCAGCCCCACTTCATATGAATTTCATCATCAGTTTTTCTAAATCTGAGAAGAATTTGGTATAGCATGGAATCTGTAAATTGCTTTTGGAAGAATGGACATTTTGATGATATTGATTCTTCCAGTGCATGAACATGGCAGATTTTTTTTCATTTTTTGTATCTTCTTAAAAATATGGAACATTTCACGAATTTGTATGTCATCTTTGTGTAGGGGCCATGCTAATCTCCGTATCGTCCCAGTTTTTAGTATATGTGCTGTCGAAGCAAGCACCAGATATTTACTTTATTGCTTAATAGCTGGCAAGTCTCTTAAAGATCTTACAAGTTTTTGTTTGTTTTTTATTTGACAGATAGAGTTAGACAGTGAGAGAGAAAGACAGAGAGAAAGGTCTTCCTTCCATTGGTTCACCCCCCAAATGGCTGCCATGGCCAGAGCTATGCCGATCCAAAGCCAGGAGCCAGGTACTTCCTCCTGGTCTCCCATGCGGGTGCAGGGCCCAAGCACTTGGGCTATCCTCCACTGCCTTCCCGGGCCACAGCAGAGAACTGGACTGGAAGAGGAGCAACCGGGCTGGAACCCGGCGCCCATATGGGATGCTGGCACTGAATGCGGAGGATTAGCCAAGTGAGCCACGGTGCCTGCCCGACAAGTTTTTTTTTTTTTAATAATCTTAAAAGTCGTTATTTTAAGTTATTTTAAATAATCTTAAAAGTGTTAGCTGACAGTATTCGGCAATGTTAATGTGAGAGAGTCTTAACCTCTTAGAAATATGATCTATGATTCTTAGAAATATGACCTCATGCATTATATTTTTTGCCATCTTGGATTTTTCTCACTTTTGACATCTCACACTTAGAATCATATTTATAGCTTCAATTTGAGTTGTTTAATGGCCAAGAAAGATTTTTGAAGGTCATGTGTTACAGTGTCTAACACATAGCTGTTGATTGGTAAACAAACATTTAACAAGTAAATACTTTTTTTTTTTTTTAAGATTTTTTTATTTATTTGAAAGGCAGAGTTATAGAGATGCAGAGGCAGAGAGCAAGGGAGGTTTTCCATCTGCTGGCTCATTCCCCAAATTGCTGCAGCAGCTGGAGCTGGGTCGATCTGAAACGAGGAGCCAGGGGCTTCTTCTGGGTCTCCTATGTGGGTGTAGGGGCCCAAGGTCTTGGATTATCTTCTGCTTTCCTGGGCGATAGCAGAGAGCTGGATCGGAAGAGAAGCAGCTGGGACTAGAACTGGTACCCATATGAGATGCGTCACCACAGTTGGAGGCTTAGCCCACAGTGCCAGCCCCTCTGTTGACTGTGCATGTTGTTTGAGGCATTTTGGATTTATGTTTGATTGTAAAAAAAAAAAAAAAAAAAAAAAAAAAAAAAAAAAAAAAAAATTGAGCCTATTGGATTTGTTACCAGATTTTTTTTTTTTTTTTAAACTTTCTATGTAATGGTTTCTAACCATTTGACCCTTAGGAATACCTTTTTAAAATTCTGTTTTAAGGTTATATTTAAGAAAAGATTTTAAAGGCTGTGAATTTTAGCATCTTCAGGAAAACTGTGATCATGATTGATTTTAATTTCTGTGTAAACTTATAGATGTTCATCACAAAAATATAAAAACATCAAATTGATGAATTAATAGCATTATTGCTCTTTTTAATTTCTGATTCTGCCTAAAGCCATGTGGTTACTACATTAATTTCTTTTTTTTTTACTTTAGGAATATTTTGAAAAGAACAGGATAAAAGCAAAAATGAAATTACTTGGAGTTTTATCCCCTGTCAAAAGTTCTGCTGTCAGTTTAGATCTTCTTAATCTGTATATGGTAAATCAGATATCTTGCAAGAAGAAAATCCTGGGTAAGTCTTTCCAATGGTGTTTTATTTTTACCTTGATGTGGTCATAACAGTTGGCTTTCTAATCAATTTGCAGTTTTAGAACTCAAAGCACATGGGAAATTTATTTGAATACATTGATTGCTGTCTTAAATTAGAAGTATAGTGAATATTTGCTTAAATAATTTTGTTACTTGATTCATTTTTATTTTTGAGTAAAATATTATATAAAATTTATTGATTATAGGGAAGCTTATTATACTGCAATTTCATATATTAAATTATTGTATATGTATATGGAAAGATAGTTAACAAATATTAGCTGGAGAACAAGGAATAAATGCCTTCTTTAGTATTACTGTTCAGAGAATTTGTTTGAAAGAAAGGGCTGAAAAATTTTTGCCTCAGTGATAAGGCTCCTGTGTCATAATTTGAAGTATTTCTTACACCTCCCTGGAATATAAACTCTAGTAGTATCATACTTAAAGGTAAAGTTTGTTTTGTCCTGCACTTTGATTTTCCAAATGAATAAAATGTTTAATCAGAACTTTTTTCCCTTCTCAAGGAATCTTCTGATTTATTTTTAGAAGAAGTGCAAGTATGAGAGGTTAAAGATTAGGTAGTTCATCAAGAAAGGGTAGAAGCTGATATGAGTATTAATATCTCCCTATTTCCTTTCTCTCTGCTTTCTTTGTTCCTCTGTCCTTAGATGACAACTTAAATAAATGTATACTTTAGGAAGAATAAATATAATAGCCAAAGACTTTAGGAAGAAACTTTTTATTATGGATCTGATATATTTCCTTTTATTCTCTTTTGTGAGGAAGGGCAAATATGTTTTTCTTATTCATAGTTGGGTTCATTACTGAAGCCTCAGTAACAGAATCAGGTTAACAAAAAGAGAAGCCTACAGATTTAATGAGTTTTATGTGACAAGAGAGCCTTCTTCGGAAATGAAAACCTAGAGAAAGGGTATATCTGTGCTTTCTTGGTGCTGAGTTTCATATGATGTGCATAAATCTAGAGACATATAATTAAATACACAGAAGTATGATTCATTGGTGGTCAGCTAAGGGGTACTTGGGAAGGCCATTTTGTTCGATTCTTTCCTGTGACCCGGTGTCTTCAGAGGTGAGAATCTTTTCTTTCAGGCTGAAGGAGGGCACTTCTGGCATGTAGGTGTTATGACTTGCTTCTGGGGAGGAAGAGGAAGGTCCTTCCTGAGTTCTGTGGGCAGCTCTAGGGGATGAGGGAGAGGGTCAGAGTGTTCTTGCCGCTTCTGCTGTTCTCTCAATTGCTAAGATACCATATTTGGGGTAATGGTGTCTTGAGCTTCGCTACTTTCTTCCTCACTTTGACTGGTTCATTTAGCATAGTTAAAAGAGGATTTCACATTTGGTTTGTTGGGGATAAAATAGAAAGCCAGGCTTAATTAATTAGAACTCCTCACTGCAAATGACAGAAATTCAAAAAGGAAATACATTTACTCATTTAACTAAAGAAGGAGTGATGGTGCAGTTGGTCTCAGATTTGCAGGGCTGATGTGGTGGTGTAGGTTAAGCCACTGCTTATGACTCTGGCATCCCCTATCGTAGTTGTGGTTCAAGCAGTTCTTGGCTGCTCTACTTCTGATCAAGCTCCCTGATAATGCGCCTTGGAAAGTAGTGAAAGGTGGCCACCCACGTGGGAGACCATCAAAGAATGCTAGACTCCTGGCTTTCCCCTTGGAGCAGAAGAAAGCAGAACTGAATTAGTAAGGCCCTTTCATGAAGATTAGGAAAGGTGATCAACAAATAATCTTGTTCTTATTATCTGGGTGTTGCTTGTGCTGAAATGATATTTTCTAGCACACGTACAATTTAAGTGTTTTAGAGAAAATTTCTTAGATGTACATTTATTTAATGGACTTAACAGTGTTTTTAAAATATTGTATTTTTGAATAACTGTACATTTTTTCATTATAGAAACAGTGAGAAAACCAACCCATGTGAATATGAATAGGGACATAACAGTGCCCCTGAGAAAGCATGATGTAGAACTTCCCATGTCACCTCACTGCACACCTTCCAAACTCTGTATTGATGACATCGAAAACAAGTAGGTTTTAGCTGGGATTTATGTTACTAGTGTTTGATCTGTTTGTTCGCAACACTTGTATTCAATGAAAAATGTACAGGGAGCTTACCTTCTAGCTCCAGTTTTTGCTTAGCTCACCACATTCCATGAAACTGTTAATGACCTTTATCAAATGACCTAAGTGTACCTTATGACAGTGTCTAGCTGCTGGCAGCTGAAATGAACTTGTAATCTCTGTCGATTGAGCATGGAAAGGATCTTTTACTAGTGATCTGTAGAAGAACATCAATCTGTGCACAATGTTGAATAAAGGTTTTAACACTTAGCTGTTCTTACCATGAACCTAAAAAATGGCATAAAGTTTGTGGTGCCAGGCATACTGTTTGTTGTTGAGTTATCCTAGTTTTCTAACCCAGCATTCCTTGGGGAGACCATTAAATCCAACCATTTATTCCAGTTCCTTCTCATCATCACCCTGGCTAATCACCCTACCCTGTCAGCAGTAGCAGTGCTTCTTTCCCCTCCATTGAAACTGCTGTTTCCCACCCTACCTTGATTTGCCAGCTTCACGGTGTCTTGGCCACTGTTGAACTTTTGTTCCCAGCTCTTGGTTTCAGGACTAGAGCTGTCCCTGGAGATTGGTGCTGACTTTCATGAATTTGTATAGTTGTGCTCCTAGTTTTCATCCTTACTCGCTGGTGAGGTCCTCATGTTCCCATGTGTCCTGATGCTGAAAACCCAGTCTTCCCAAGACTTCTAGGCCTACCGTAGAAAATACCTTTTCTTGTAGAAATTGTATGGTCTGCTGTTTTTGGTGCCTGTCATAATACCTTTTAGTGCATCAGCATGGAGTTTTGATCAAATCTGTTTCAGAGTCAGAAAAACACTGAGTAGGGCAGAACCATCTAGGCATTACTCTTGAGTGTCTCCTTTTGCTATGGATTGTTTCTGGACCAGTTTAAGTCCTGGCTCTAACTTGCACATAAGAAATGTTATCTTCACTTCTTTGTATATTATGTATAAAGTAGAAAATGAAAAATGTGTGAATAACATTGTAAGCAATAGAAAATGTATAGCTGCAATATTAATGTTAAATTTTATAAAACTCAGTACTGTAATAACTGTGAAATGATTTAGAGTTTTGTTTTGTTTGCTTTTATGTGGATAAAATTGTGAATTTTAAATATATATGAAGATCTTGAATGTGTATTGCAACTTATATTTTTGATCTTAACATTGTCTTTTTATTAGTATGCACTATCAAGGACTAGGGAATAAGGAAGAACTTGACCCAGTTCAGGTGAGATTAAAAAAAATATAACTTTTTTTTTTTAAGTTTGCCTGACTGCAAAGCTTATGCTTTCTTTTTCTTTCAGATTCTTACTTAATTTCATTTTATTTGGAAAGCAGAAAGTTGAGTGGGGGGAAGAGATCAATCATCTATCTTCAGGGTTAGTCCCCAAATATCCACAGCAGCTGAGGTTGGGCCAGGGTGAAGCCAGGAGGCAAGAATTCAGTCTGGGTCTCCCATGTGGGTAACAGGGATCTAAATCACTTGAGGTTCCACGTGCTGTGTCTGAGGTGTGCCGTAACAGGATCTTGAACCTTGGCAGTCTGATACGGGATGCCACTGTCCCCCATGAGTTCTTTTTTTATTTTTTTTTAAGACTTATTTCTAAGGACTTGGGCTATCTTCTATTGCTTTCCCAGGCCATAGCAGAGAGCTGGATCTGAAGAGGAGCAGTCAGGACTCAAACCAGGCCCATATGGCATGCCAGTACTGCAGCTTTACTTGCTGTGCCACAGCATCCCCACCCCCATCCCCCATAGTATCTTAACTGCTACATGAAATTCCTGTCTCTAAAACTTGAAATTTTATTTAATGTCTAATGCTGTAAATATTTTTTGTTTCCTTTGAATTGCCAGAGTTAAAATAGATTTGAAAGCTAAGGAAATGGTAGTAAATAAAAATCCTTTGGAAATCTCATTACCTGAATTGTGAGTTAACAAAGCTCAGATTTCCTGTTATTAGTGGATGGCATACAGAAATGTAGCTTGTGGGTAGAGGAGATCAAGAGTGAGATGGGCAGAGGGAATGAACCTTTTAAATTAATCTTAGCTGATAATCTCTGATCTAAGTTAATCCTGTAAATTACTGATAACTTGCTTTTACACAGAGCTTTTTCTTTTGTAATCTATACCATTTTTACTTAATTTACTTTCACTATTTTGCTTTACTCTTCTCTAGTTTATATATTTTAATCATTAAGATGATTTTATCTTCTTTCCTATAGTTGTCACAAGACAAGGGATCATATGGCACAGGTATATTTGAACCTCAGTTCAGCAAAATACAAAATTATAGCTTCATGCCACAGTCCTTTTCAGCAGAATTTTCTCCTAACATGGATGTTCCAAAACAGCATTTTACTCTTGGTACAGTACCTAGTCCATGGAAAGTTGGATATGAAGAAAAACAGACTGGGCAGGTATTTTTGAAATGGTAGTGCTTAGCGTTTTGTATCATATTTTCATATTAAGCCCTTTTCTCTCTTTAACAGATATGAAAAATATAAGTTGTGAAGTGCTGTACATATAACCTTATTAGGAGATAAATTAAGAAAAATAATTCTTATTAGATCAGAAACTTAATTATCTGCATTGTGGAAGCTTCCAAAATGTAATATGGTAAAAATCTGGGAAATTATCATTGTTTTGAAAATTGTTTATACTAAAATTGAAGATAGTTCACTGTGTCTTACATTGGTGTTTACAGTCATTGTGACTAGTTGGTGATGTCTCACAGCACCTGAGATACTCTCTTTGGTAGACCTTATGTTATGCCACAGAACATTTCTTAACAAATTCAAAAAAATTAAAATGATGTCAGTGACTCAAGACTAGGGATCAACAATAAGAACTTAAAAATTGTACAAATACGTGGAAACTAAGCAACATGCTGTTGAATGACTAATGGGTTGATTAAAAAATCAAAAGGAAACTAAAAAATGTGTTGAAACAAATGAAAATGGAAACACAACATACCAAAATTCATGAAATACAGCAAAGGCAGTAACAAGTAGGAATTGCATAGAAATAAATCTATGTATATAAAATAAGAATGATTTCAGATAACCTAATGATGCAACTTAGGAAGACATAGAAGCAAAAATAAACCCCAAATTAGTTGAAGGAGAAAAATAACAGATCAGAATGGAAATAAATGAAAGAGACTTTAAAAAATATAAAACATTGATGAGGTGAAGAGTGTTTTTTTAAAGATTCATTTATTGAACGAATTACAGAGAAAGAGGCAGAGAGAAGGAGAGAAGGAGGGAGAAAGAGAGGGAGAGAGAGAGATCTTCTGTCTGCTGGTTCACTCCCCAAATACCAACAGCTAGGGCTGAGCCAGGCCCAAGCCAGGAGCCAGAAACTTCATCCAGGTCTCCCATGTGGGTGCAGCAACCCAAGGACTTGGGCCATTTTCTGCTGTTTTCCTAGGCACCTTAGCAGGGAGCTGTGTTGGAAACGGAGCAGCTGAGATTTGGGATGCTGGAGCTGCAGGCTGTGGCTTTACCTGCTATGCCACAGCACCAGCCCCAAGCGTCGGTTTTTTGAAAAGAGAGCAAAATCAGCAAACCTTTAGCTTATGTAACCATGGGAAAAAAAATAAAAAGACCTAATCAAGTGAAATCAGATGTGAAAAAGACTGAATTACAACCAATAGCATATAAATACAAAGGATCATTAAGTAACTGTTATGAAACAGGCATGTTTATGAACACATCTAACCTATGAAAATTGACCCATGAAGACAACAGAAAATTCAGAGAGTCCAATAATGAATTAAGAGATTGAATCAGTAGTAAAAAGTCCCCCCCCAAAAAAAACATCCAGAATTTTAGGCTTCATTGCTGAATTACAGCACATTGGAAAAAGAGCTAATACCAGGTTTTCTCAAAGTATTCCAAAAAAATTCAAAAGGATGAAACTCTGTGACAACCATTCTACAATGCCAGCATTAATCTAGTACCTAAATGGAAGAGTAATATTCCTGGTGATCATGGATGCAAAAATTTATCAAGAAAACACTAGCAAATTGAATCCAACAAGAAGATAATCACATGGAATTTATCGAAGTGTTGCAGGCTAAGTTAACATATATACCACACCCATAAATTATAGTGTACTATTTGATCATGTAAGTAGATGCAGAAAAAGCATTTGACAAAATTCAGCATTCCTTCATGATAAAAACATAGAGAAAGAGGCTACTTCAACACTGTAGAAACAGTATATGATAACCCCACAGAAAATGGGGAAAAGCTCAGTGTATGCTCTAAGCACTGAATCAAGCAAAGTTGTCTACTGTCTCATCATTCTTAGTAAGTAGTTGGAATCATAGGCAGAGCAATTAGGCAAGAGAAAGAAATGAATGGCATCCAAACTAGAAAAGAGGAAGTCATATTTTCCCTTTTTGCATATGGTAGGGTTTTATATGTAGAAAAACCATTAGCAATGCCACCAAACTGTTGGAACTGATAAAGGAATTCAGTAATGCTGCAGATTACAAAATATATTTAAATACCAGTACTAAAGTAACTAAAAAGCAAGTCATGTCTTTCATAACAGTCATGAACACACACACTCCTGTATTCATGAAATGGAAGAATTAATATTATTAATATATCCCTACCAAAGTGATCAGTACATTTAATTTTACCTCTGTATAAATATCAATGAAATTCCTCCCAGAAATTGAGAAAACAATTACATAGCTACAGAAAACCCACAATAGCGGCAGCAATCCTGACTAAAAAGAACAAATCTGGGGGCATCACACTGAACCTTTGCAAGATTATAACAGTTAAAATAGCATCCTGTTGGCCCTAAAACCAACGTAGCTCAGTGGGACTGAGTAGAAAATCCAGAAATCCATGTATTTACAACTAACTTTTAACAAAGGCACCACAAGTATACATTAGAAAAGAACCTTTTTTCCTTTTCCCAAATTTTTGTTATATACATTTGTTATTAGTACAGATTTCATATACTTTATAGATACAGTTTTTTTTTTTTTTGACAGGCAGGGTGGATGGACAGTGAGAGAGAGAGAGAGACAGAGAGAAAGGTTTTCCTTTTGCCGTTGGTTCACCCTCCAATGGCCACCGCGGTTGGTGCGCTGCGGCCGGCGCACCGCGCTGATCTGAAGGCAGGAGCCAGGTGCTTATCCTGGTCTCCCATGGGGTGCAGGGCCCAGGCACTTGGGCCATCCTCCACTGCACTCCTGGGCCATAGCAGAGAGCTGGCCTGGAAGAGGGGCAACCGGGACAGAATCTGGCTCCCCGACCGGGACTAGAACCCGGTGTGCCAGCGGAGGATTAGCCTGTTGAGCCACGGCACTGGCCTAGATAGAGTTCTAAGAAGACAATTATACATCCCTCCCACCCCTCTATATCTTTTTTCTCTCCTCCCTTCCCCCTCCTTCACTCTTAACTTTTTTTTCTTTAATTTTTGCAAAGATAACACTTTGAATTCACTTGATCTTCATAGACTTAATTCACCACTAACCATAATATTCAACAAATAAAAAATAGGAAGACCACAGTTCCAAAGGAGTATAAACGAGTGCTAAGAACAGAAATCATATCACAAGATACCATTTTCATTCCTGTACATTTTTGTATTCTGCCACATATAAGAGAAAACATGTGTTTTGGGGACCAGCTTATTTCACTAAGTATGATGGTTTCCAGTTGCATCCATTTGGTTGCAAAGGATAGGATTTCATTTTTTTAAAAGACTTAATAGAATGTGTACATACACACACACACAGACCATATTTCTTTATCTAGTCATCAATTGATGGACATCTGGGTTGATTCCATTTCTTAGCTATTCTGAGTTGAGCTGTAATAAATATGGGGTACAAATAACTCTTTGGTATGCTGATTTTGTTTCCCTTGGGTAAATTCCCAGGAGTGGCATCATTGGGTCATATGGTTGGCTTACATTCAAATTTCTGAGGTTATCTATTGTCCTCCATGGTGGCTGCACCAATTTACATTTTCCCCGACAGTGTACTGGGTACCTATCCACCCACATTCTCACCAGCATATATTGTGTTTTGATTTTCCGATTACATCCATTCTAACTGGGTTGAGGTGAAACCTCATTGTGCCTTTGATTTGCATTTCCCTGATGGCTAGTGATCTTGAGCATTTTTTCATATGTCTGTTGGATGTTTGTATTTCATCCTTTGAAGAATGCCTGTTCAAGTCCTTTGCCCATTTCTTGACTAGGTTTTTTGTTGTTGTTGTGGAGTTTCTTGAGCTCTTTATAGATCCTGGATATTAATCCTTTATCATTTGCATAGTTTGCAGATATTTTCTCCCATTCTTTCAGTTGTTTCTTCACTTTGTTGAATTTCCTTTGCAATGCAGAAGCTTCTCAGCTTGATATAATCCCATTTGTCAATTTTGCCTTTGATTACCTGTGCTTCTGGGGTCTTCTGCAAGAAGTCTTTCTTATGCCAGTGTCTTGCAGAGTTTCCCTGATGTTTTCCTAATTTAATGGTATTAGGTCATAGATTTAGATCTTTAATCTATTTTGAGTTAATTTTTTATAAGTAGTTAGGTAAGGGTCTTGATTCATACTTCTTCATGTGGAAATCCAATTTTCCTAGCACCATTTGTTGAAGAGACTGTCCTTGTACTAGGGATTGATTTTAGTTCTGGTTTAGAATTTTTAGTTTCTGGTTTAGAATTTATTTCTGGTTTAGAATTAAGGTGATGTTGACCTCACAGAAGGAGTTTGGGAGGATTTCCACCAGTTCAGTTGTTTTCATTAGCTTGAGAAGAATTGAAATTTGTTCTTCATTAAATGTTTGGTAGAATTCAGCCATGAAGCCATCCATTCCTGGGCTTGTGTTTTGTTAGGAAGGTCTTTATTACCAATTCAATTTCTGTCTTGGTAATGAGTCTGTTTGAGTTTTCTGTGTCTTCATGACTCAATTTTCATAGGTTGTATGTATCTAGGAATCTGTCCATTTCTTAAGTTTCCCAATTTGTTGGCATACAGCTCTTTGTAGTAATTCCTGAGGATTCTTTTTATTTCTGTGGTATCTGTTACATTTCCTTTTCATCTCTGATTTTATTGATTTGGGTCTTCTGTCTCCCCCCCACCCCCTCCTTTTTTGGATGTTTGGACAAATGGTGTCTGAATTTTGATTATTTATTTTCAGAAAACAGTTCTTCATTAACTAATCTTTTTTTAAAAAAGGGCACCTGGCTCCTGCCATCGGAACAGCGCAGTGCGCCGGCCGCAGCGCGCTACCGCGGCGGCCATTAGAGGGTGAACCAACGGCAAAGGAAGAGCTTTCTCTCTGTCTCTCTCTCTCACTGTCCACTCTGCCTGTCAAAAATAAAAAAATAAAAAAAAAAAAGGGTTTTTTAATTTCGGATGCAGAGTTACAGAGAGGGAGAGACACAGAGAAAGTGATTTTCCATCCACTGGTTCACTCCCTAAATGGCTGCAACAGTCAGAGTAGAGCTGTTTTGAAGCCAGGAGCCAGGAGCTCCTTTTAGGTCTCCCCTGTGGGTATAGGGGCCCAAACACTTGGGCTATCTTGTACTGCTTTCCCAGGCCATAAGCAGAGAGCTGGATCAGAAAATGAGCAGCCAGGACATGAACTGGCACCACTTGGGAATGCGAGCATAGCAGGTGGAGGTTTATTTATTCTCTAATTTTAATTAATTATCTTTCCTCCTACTAATTTGGAGTTTCATTTGCTTTTTAGGTCCTTCAGATGCATTGTTAGGTCATTTACTTGGTACCTTTCCAGTTTCTTGATGTAGGCACCAGGTACTATAAACTTCCCTCCTAACACAGTTTGACTGTATCCCATAAATTTTGGTATGTTGTGTTGTCATCTTTATTTGTTTCCTGAAATTTTTGATTTCCCTTATGATTTCTTCTTTGAACCACTGTTCATTCAAGAGCATGTTGTTTAGTCTTTATGTGTTTGCATATTTTCTAGTTTCTTAAGTTGTTAATTTCCAACTTCATTCCTTTATAGTCAGAAAATATTTATAGTATGATTATGATTTGGTTGAATTTGCTGACACTTTATGGCCTGGCATGTAGTCCATCCTAAATAAAAGCTCCATTTACTGTTGAAAAGAATATGTTTTCTGCAGTTGTGTTATTAAATGTTCTATAAAAATTAATTAGGTCTATGTGGCCCATAGTGTAGATTAGATCTGTTTATTTGTTAATGTTGTTCCTTTGGGGAGGGGAATGGAAAGCTTTAAGTGTGCTGTGTCTTCAGAGTATTAGCTGGGCACCCTGCCCCCTCTAGTGGTCCAGGCAGACGCAAAGTCTGTTTGGTCCACAAGGTTCTCCCTCAGGCAGTGCCAGCAGAGACACGCAGAAGATGGTATCTTCTCCAGCCCCGGCTGTGGGATTCACTGGTGGTGTTTCCACTTGCTGTTGGTTGCCTGTGTTGTCCACACTGCTCCTCGGCATCTTCTTTTTTGTAGAATTTCCACAGTAAATTTCTCTGCACTTTTCTCTTGGAAGTACAGTTGCTTCACTTTGCTTCTTTTACCTTTTCGTGGTCAGAATCAGCATATCTTTTCGTTTTCAGCCATCTTGGATCCCCAGAACATTTTTTTTAATACACAGTACTGGAAAAGTGGGGCAAGTCACTGTGTACAAACCCAGTGCAAAATGGATTAAAAAAAAAACAAAAACCTGAAACTCTAAAACTACTAGAACAAAAGATGAGAGAAACTTTTTTTGGATAAGCACAGGTAACAAAAGCAGAGATAGATAAATGGGACTGTATCACACTAAGAAGCTTCTGAAACCAGCAGCCAGGGAAACAATCCGCAGAGTGAAGAAAACCTGTAGAGTGGTGGCACATTTTTGCCAGGTATCCATCTGACAAGAGTATGATATCCAGATCGTATAAGAAACTCAGAATGTTTAAAGAGCAAAAATAGAATCTGATTAAAAATGGGCAAAAGACTTGACAAGATACTTCTCAAAAGAAGACAGACAGTTGTTCAGAAAGTATGTGGATACAACTGATACCAGGGAATGGAAATCAAAACCTCAATGAGATACATTCTCACCACAGATTGAATGGCTAGTATTCTTCTTTTCCTTCCCAAAGACTTTCATGTCTTTTTGGCTCCTATCCACCCCCTCTCCTTTTTTCCAATTTCTGTCATTGATTGTCTCTGTTCTTGTTTCTATGTTTCATAGGTTATCAACCGTACACTACAGATGCAAATTGTTATTGTTTGTTAGATTAATATTGGGCCAATATAATAATTTACATTTTATGGTATTATCCAGATTAAGCAATGGATTCTTGTCTGATTTTCTTAATGGTCTTTATACACTTTCCCTCTTTGGTACTAAATGATATTAGTATTCATAGAAATTAAAGTACAAGCCCAACATTACTCAGTAAGTGGAAGAACTGAAATAACTGTGGTCCTTTGTTTGGGCCAGCTATTCTCTTTCTGAGAAACTCAACTTTTGATTACCTAGCATTCTGGTTTCCTGGGTACATGTGGTTTTTTTGTTTGTTTGTTTGTTTTTTTGAAAGGCAGAGTTAGACAATGAGAGAGAGACAGAGAGAGACAGAGAGAAAGGTCTTCCTTTTTCCGTTGGTTCACTCCCCAAGTGGCCACTATGGCCAGCACGCTGTGCCGATCCGATGCCAGGAGCCAGGTGCTTCCTCCTGGTCTCCCATGCAGGTGCAGGGCCCAAGCACTTGGACCATCTTCCACTGCCTTCCCGGGCCACAGCAGAGAGCTGGACTGGAAGAGGAGCAAACGGGACAGAATCCGGCCCCCTGACCAGGACTAGAACCCGGGGTGCCGGCGCTGCAGGCGGAGGATTAGCCTAGTGAGCAGCGGCACGGGCGGTTTTTTTTTTTTTAAACTCACAAAAAAATGGTTAGTTCTCCATGTGTCAACTCTGTTATTTAATACTAATATTTATTTCACTGTAAGAAAGTATTTCTTTTTCTTTCAAAAGGAATAAAATTTTTTTATTTTAGGAATAAAATTATTTTTGACTAAAAATGTTTTTTGGTTATAGATGTAATGCACTTAAATGTCATTTTATGGTGTATAATTCAGATTTTATGTATTTGAATTGACTGTTGTGGAAGTTTCTTCCCTGTGCTCTTCAGCTGAGTAATGTTAACTGTTCTAATTCCTAGCTTTCGAAACTAACTGGAAGTCAAGACGTTCTCAGCCCATCATATAAGCGAGCACAATTTGGGAAACGATTTGAAAGATTAAACAGGTAAGCAAAGATGCTAATGGAAATAACGAATCTGTAGCATTCTGTATTGTCAGTTATTAATTAGATTTAAGGGAACACACATGTTTTTTAATTCGGAATTTAAGCAGACCTAAATACTTGTAGAAAAAAATCATCAAAAGTAAAGTGTACGAATTACTTAAGGTAGTTTAATTGTTTTTTAATGTGTACATGCACTTTGATTCATTTACTTTCAAAAATATTTTTGACAACAGGTATTTTAAACCTTTTGTACTCTCCATGACCTACTGTTTTCCTTTTAAACATCGCAAACATAGTGATTTCTTTTTTGTATTTATGGTAGTTTACTAAGAAGAATCCCACTTTTATTTTCTTGATGTTTGTGTATAAACCCTGGTTCATTGCTTTAACTCCATTAAGCTTATAAAACCACTGGTAGTGAAATAGGAATGGTAGCTCAGTTACGCTTCCTCGTGTTGCTCAGCGTAGCAAATCACTCTTGTATTCAGTCAGTAACCAAAGCCAGAATTAAAGTTGTCCTTTATTTCTTCTTTGCTTCAACTCCCAACATCAACTTCATCAACAAAATATTCTCAATTTTGTATTCCAAGAAACTTTCAAAGGATCCACTTGTATTTCTGTCACCGTGGTTTCACCTCAGTCTGGGCTACCACTGTCTGTTCCCTTGGAATTCTAATACCATTCAAGAGGTTTTTGTTTATTTTTTATTCTCTGGTATCTCTTCCTTTCTATCTTTAATAAAAAGTTTTATGGTTGTATAATTGACGTACACTAAACTGAATCTATTTAAAGTGTGCACTTTAACAAGCTTTGATGTATTTCAAAGATAACTTGTTCATCATGCCCAGAATAAGGAGATACCTTTGTAATCCATTCCTCTGCTACGTCATGTCACTTAACACTACCCTGAGGAAACCACCACTTTGTTTTCTGTCACTGTAGATCAGTCTGCATTTCTTGAACTTTTATATAATTGGCATCAGACAATATTTTTGTTATTTGACCTCAGCATAGTTATTTTGAAATCCATTTATGTTTGTTGCATGCATTAACAGTTCAGTCCTTTTCATTGCAGAGTGGTATTCCATTGTATGGGCGTAGCATGATTTACTCACTTGGCTGTTGATAGACAGTTGCTGTCCCCAGGTTTTGAGTGCTCTGAATTAAATTGCTGGGAAAGTACTTGTACCTGTCTTTGTTTACTTTTTTAGAATGATGTATTTATTTACTTGAAAGGTAGAGTAACTCAGAGAGCAAGAGAGAGTAAGAGAGAGTGAGATCAACCTTCCTTGTGCTGGTTCACTGCCCAAGTGGCGACAGTGAGCAGGGCTGAGCCAGGTTGAAGCCAGGAGCCAGGAGCTTCATCTGGGCTTCTCCATTGGGTAGCAGGGTCCCAACTATTTGGGCCATCTTCCACTGCTTTTCCCCGGACATTAGCAGAGAGGGAGCTGGATTGGAAGTGGAGCAGCCGGGACTGAAATAGTTGCCCATATGGGATGTTTGGGTTGCAGGCAGTGGCTTAACTTGCTGTGCCATAATTTGTTTTCTTCATTCATTTGGAGTACAAGTGGAATTCCTGGATGCTCAGCTTCATATGAAATTGCCAAATTGTTTTCCAAAGTGACATTTACCATTTCATATTGCATCAACAGTGTTAGAATTTCTTCTTGCAACGTGATACTGTCTTTTGAAATTTACTCTTGTCACTGTGTAATGGTATCTCACTGTTGTTTAAATTTGCTTTTCTCTAATGGCAGGTGATTTGGGTATTTTTCTCATGTTTGTTCATATATCTTTGATCAACTGTTGACCTTTTTCAAATATAAAAGTTTTAATTTTGATGATGTCCAATTTTTTCACTTGTTAATTGTGCTTTTGATGTCATAGCCAAGAAATCTTGACCTGCCTCAAGGTCATGATACTCTTCTGTGATTTCTGCTGCTCTGTAGTTTTTAACCTTGATTTAGGCCTGTGTGTTTTGTTTGTTGGTCTGTTTTAATTTTAGAGGGAGAACAGGTACAGGCAGACAGCTCCCATCTGCTGCTTTGCTCTGCAGTTGCCCACAGCAGCTGGGACTGGGCTAGGCTGAGGCTACTTCAGGTTTTCCACATGAGTGTTAGGGTCTCAGCTACATGAGCCACCACTCACTGCCACCCAGGGTATTCATTAGCAGGAAGCTGAAAATGGGGGGGAAGTGGGACTTCAAACCAGGCACTCTGACATGGGATGCAGGTGTCCCATTGGGGGTCTAACTGCTGTCTAAGCTCTCACCTCTGTGAAACATTTTGATCTAATTTATATATACGTGCAGACATATATAAATTTATTTTTTTGACAGGCAGAGTGGATAGTGAGAGAGAGAGACAGAGAGAAAGGTCTTCCTTTTTGCCGTTGGTTCACCCTCCAATGGCCGCTGCGGCCAGCGCATCTCGCTGGTCCGAAGCCAGGAGCCAGGTGCTTCTCCTGGTCTCCCATGTGGGTGCAGGGCCCAAGGACTTGGGCCATCCTCCACTGCCTTCCCGGGCCATAGCAGAGAGCTGGCCTGGAAGAGGGGCAACCGGGATAGAATCCGGTGCCCCAACCGGGACTAGAACCCGGTGTGCCGGCGCTGCAAGGCGGAGGATTAGCCTGTTGAGCCACGGCACCGGCCAAATTTATTTATTTTATTTGAAGGGCAGAGTTACAGAGAAGGAGAGGCAGAGAGAGAGAAAGATACATATCTTCCATCTGCTGGTCACTCCCCAATGGCTATAGTGGCCCGGGTTCAGCCAATCCAAAGCCAAGAACCAGGAGCCAGGAACCAGTAGCTTGTTCTAGGTCTCCCACATGTGTGCAGAGGCCCAGACACTTGAGCCATCTTCTTCTGCTTTCCCAGGCTCATTAGCTGGGAGCTGGACCAGAAGTGGAACAGCTGGGGATCGAACCAGTGCCCATAGCTATGCCACAGCGCCTGCCCCTTGAGTTGATTTTCATGTGTACTGTGAGTTAATATTCTAAACCAATATTTTCATTTGTGGAAAAGAATGCTCCTCATTAAGCTGTGTTGACACCTTTTGTCAAAAATCAGTTGACTACAGGTATGAGGCGTTTTCTCCTCTATAATCTCCATTCTGTTGATTTGTCAGCCTTTCCTTATGCTAGTACCACACTGTCTTGATTTCTGTAGCTCTATTATAAGTTGTGGTTTCAACAGTTGTCTTAGTTTCCAATTTGTTCTTTTTAAAAAATGTGGGCCTTCTTCATATTTTCTATTTCCCTATAAAGTATAAGATTAGTTTGTCAGTTTCTGCAAACAAACCTGTCAAGATTTTATGTTGCCTGTATATATCAATTTGGGGAACTTTGCCATCTTAAATTAGTCTCTTCTGGGCCACAGACATGAACTGTTTCTCTGCTTCATCACCTTTAATTTCTGCAGTGATTTTATTTTTCAAGATATAAGCCTTAGATGTTTTTTGTTAAATTTGTTTCTAGGTGTTTTATTCTTTTTATATGATTGTGAATGGGATTATTTTCTTAATTTCATTCTGGGATTTTTCATTGCTGCTATATAAAAGTAATTTTTGAGTATTGATTTGCATCCTTTGACTTCACTAAATTCCTTATTAGTTTCAGTAGTAATTGTGTGGATTCCTTAGGATTTTTACTGCAGTAGATTTTGTCATCTACAGATAAAGACGTTTTTACTACTCTGTTTTTAATTTGGATGCCTAATAGTTATTTATGTTGCCTGAGAGTAGAGGTTTAATACAATGCATAGTAGCACTGATAAGCATATAACATACTTGTGTTATTTCAGATCTTAAGACAGTTCAGGCTTTGACCATTAAATTGTTAGCCATAGGGTTTATGTAGGTGCCTTCTATAAGGTATAGAAATTTCATCCTTTGTTTTTAGTTCATGCAGTTCTTCAGATGGATTTTGTCAAATGTCCTTTTCATATCCCCTGAGATTATCATGAATTCTTATCCTTTTTTAAAAAATATTTATTTATTTATTTGAAAGTCAGAGTTACACAGAGAGAGGAGGGGCAGAGAGAGAGTTCTTCCATCCGATGGTTCACTCTCCAATTGGCTGCAATGGCCTGAGCTGCACCAATCTTAAGCTAGGAGCCAGGAGATTCTTCCAGGTTTCCCACTTGGGTGCAGGGGCCCAAGGATCTGGGCCATATTCTACTGCTTTCCCAGGTCACAGCAGAGAGCTGGAAGTGGAGCAGCTGGGTCTTGAACTGGTGCCCATATGGGATGCTGGCACTGCAGGCAGTAGCTTTACTTGATATGCCACAGTGCCAGCCCTTCAAAATTTTAATTACTTATTTATTTTGTTGACTTGTTGTCTATTCAGATTTTTAAAATTCTTTTTGAGTCAGTTATGATAATTTATATATATTTTTAAGGAATTTGTCCATTTTGTCTAAGTTGCATGATTTATTAACATGAAATTGTTTATACTGAGCCCTTAAAATCATTTTTGGTCTATGATGGTGGCCTGTTTAATTCTAGATGAGTATCTTCTCTTAAAGTTTGGTTGCTGTAGCTAAAGATTTGTCACTTTTATTGGTCTTTTGGAAGAATTAGTTTTGGTTTCGTCACTTTTCACTTTTTCTGTTTACCATCTTGTGAATTTCTGCTGTAATACTTAAAGTTTTTGTTTTCTCATTGCTCTTAATTTATCCTTTTTGTATCTTCAGAAGGTATAACTTTAGCCTTTTGGTGTATGATATTTTCTAATATAGGTATTTAAAGCTATAGATTTCCATCTTCGCACTGCTAAGAGGTCAGCCAGTGATTGGTCAGAGGTTGTATTAAACACCTTGAGCTAACAGGCCTTCTTCTCTGTGTAAGACTGCATAGGAAGCCAGGGATGAATGGATGCTTGAGAATTTCTCTGGCTTTTTCTGAGTTTGCACAGAGCGTTGCACAGGGTGTAGCCTTCTAGACCACCAGGGGTTTCTGTGTGTTAACCAAAGCCTATTACGATAATTTATTTTCCAGATCTTTTTGTGACATAGCTGTGTGGTTGCTTGTTCTAACGGGTATTATAGCCTCCAGCAACTGCAATGTTGAGCATCCCTTTTGGTGTGCCACCAAAATCATGATTTTTTTTTGACAGTCCCTCGGGCATGGAGTTATCTGTCTTTTGCCCCAGACTCATCAGGCTTGGTCGAGCTACCATCTGTGGATCTGGAGGAGGAAGGACACTGTTGCCCCATGCTAAAACTCCACAAACTCACTGTTTCTATTAAAGTTCAGTAGTTTTTCTTGAAGTATTACTTCTCAGTTTGTTGTATGCATTTGGTCATTTCCAAGATTTTGAAGTGATTGTTTTTACAAGTTTTATCTGGTAATTGTATTGCTTTTAGGGAATAGGCATTGCCGGACTTCTTTCTATACCATATTAGAAGTTCTGGTCACATCAGCTGTTTGTTTAAAAAAATTTAACAGATAATTATACATATTTAAGGGGTTTCTTGAGATTTTTCAATACGTGTATACAATGAAATCAAGATAATCCCATCTGTCTGCATGAAGTACCTGGCTCCTGGCTTTGCATCAGTGTAGCACCAGCTATGGCGGCCATTTGGGGAGTGAACCAATGGAAGGAAGACCTTTCTCTCTGTCTCTCCTATTTATAACTCTACCTGTCCAATAAAAAAAAAAAGCCTCTATCTTCTTTCTTTTTTTTAAAAAAAAAATAAGGTGTGCTATCACTTCACTCTACTGTGCAGGAGAGCATCAGAGCTTCATCTTCCTACCTATTACTTGGTATGCATCCCTCCCTAGTATCTGTGGTCATACATGATTTACATATGGGTAACATCATGTGATACTTTGTTTTCTTGGCTTACTTAACTTAATGGCCTCCATGTTGTAATTGACAGGGATCCTTTTGGAGGGCTGAACAGTATTCCATGGTATGTTTGTGTCATGGTTTCTGTATCCATTAGTAAGTGTCCTGTTGATGGACATTTTGAGTGTGTCCGTTTCTTGTGTGTTGTGACCAGTACTTCAGTAAACATGGGAGTGCAGAGACCTCTTGGACAGACTGGGTTCAGTTTCTTTGGATATATGCCCAGGGTGGGTCCTTTCATAGTTCTGTCTTTAGTTTTTTGAGGAACCTCTGTACTGTTTTCCACATTGGCTGTACTAACTTATAATCCCAGCACTGGTGAGCAAGAGTACTCTTCTCTACTTCCTCACCATCTCTTGTTTTATTTTGTTCTTTTGATACTAGCCATTCTAAGTGAAGTGAGGTGATAGCTCAGTTGTGGTTTTGATTTGCGTTTTCCTGATGATTTGTGAGGTTGAACTTTTTTTTTCATGGACATGTTGCCCATTTTTGTATCATCATTTGAAAAATGTCTATTTAGGTCTTTTGTAAATTGGATTATTATTACTTGGTTAATGTCTCCTTTTCTATATTCTTGAATGTTTTTGTTTTGTCAGGTGCATAACCTGAAAATGTTTTCTCTCGTTCTGGTGTTGTCTTTGCTCTGGTGACTGGTTTGCAGTGCAGAAGCTTTTTAGCTTAATGTTAAAGCAGACTTGTATTCCTGAAATAAAACCTACTTGGCCACAGTGTTACTCTTTTTATATGCTCTTGGGTTGGATTTTCTAAAATTTTGTTAGGAATTTTTGCTTCAGTCTTCATGAGGGGTACTATTTTGTGGTTTCTTTACTTTTTTGAAAAAGATTTTATTTGAAAGGGAGGGACAGGGAGATGAGAGGGAATATGGCTGTGAAACTCTTATAATGTCCTTTTATGAGAGTTTTTCTGTGAAATTTCTTGGTCTATTTTTAAACATTGATTTTGCTTCTTGTTACGGATTCAGTTGTCTGCTTCTTTGTATTCTTAGCAGTTTTGTTTGGATTCTGCAAATTGTAAATTTTATCTTAATGGAGCTGGAATTTTTTTTTTTTTTTTTTTACCCCTATAGGGGTGAGGAATCTTTCTTTCTGCCAGGGTTCCTTTGGGATATTTATAACACCTTTTGTGGGCCCTACAAAATTATCATTGTAAAGAGTGGCCTGCTGTAGATTTATTGAATCTGAGTCCTGCCTCTGATTGCCTAGGCAGCACCCAGTCAGATTTCATGGGCCTTGCACTGCCTGTGGACTGGACATTCCCCATCCTTGCACCGGTCTTCAGCTTTGATCCAGAAGCAGTTTAGTTACTTGGAACTAGTGTATTTTACTGAGGTGAGGCTTACTTTTAAACTTTGTTAATCAGGATCAATAATCTGGTCAGCTAATGGCTAATTTTATTCCAGTGCTGGAGCAGTGCCCTTGAGAATTTTCCTGATGTCTGTTGAATTGTGAGATTGTCTGTGTCAGCAGGTGGAAGTACAGAATGTCCCCAACCATGTGTGAGTGGCTGGGATTGTTGTCTTTTAGTCTGGGATGGTTCTTTCTTAGCTGTGGATAATTCGCATACTAATTAGTACTTACCAGAAGAGCTGAAAACCTTCTGTGGATATCAACAGCTCCTTTGTGGCGCTCTAACCTTTAAACTCTTTGGTCTCCCTGGACCTACAACCTGTTTTATGCAATAAAAGGACTCTTGTAGGTGCAGATGGAGTTCCGCCTCTCCCTGTATATTGGAATATTGCATACTCTTTCCATGCAGTAAGGTGAGAGCAGTCATATACGTTCTCATCATTCGCTTACCTTTTCCCAATGGTGATTGTTTTTCTCCACTTGGTGTCTCATGTCTGATTAAATATGTCAGGAAGATAAATCTGTTCCTTGGTTTCCCTTGGGCCAGAAATTCTTTACCCAGCAGTCTGACATTTTCTAAGGCAAAAATTAAGTCAGTTACGTTTTGTGCTTGGATTCAGTGATTTCTGTTACTCTTTGCTAATGTAAAGCTCTGCTCACCTGGGCTTGTCTACATTTTTACCCTTGGGTCATACATTTTCTGACACTGATCCTGTTCCAGCATCACTCTGATATTTCTTTCTTTCTTTCTTTTATTTATTTGACAGGTAGAGTTAATAGACAGTGAGAGAGAGAGAGAGAAAGAGAGAAAGGTTTTCCTTCTGTTGGTTCACTCCCCAAATGACCACTACGGCTGGTGCTGCACCAATCCAAAGCCAGGAGCCAGGTGCTTCCTCCTGGTCTCCCATGTGGGTGCAGGGGCCCAAGCACTTGGACCATCCTCCACTGCCCTCTCGGGCCACAGCAGAGAGCTGGACTGGAAGAGGAGCAACTGGGACTAGAACCAGCATGCATATGGGATACCGGCGCCACAGGCGGAGGATTAACCAAGTGAGCCATGGCACTGGCCCCTCTGATTTTTCTTAAGGGTGCTGCAAATCCTGAATTTATTTCCTCTCCTGCGGTGTGCTTACTCCTGTCCTCACATATCTAACTATCTGCGTTCTTAGCTTACTGGGGGCTTCCCTGCAGAACTCTCTGGAAGCACAGGTAGTACCTGTAATTATTTCTTCTGTTTGTTGACTGCTTATGCTTATTTCCTTTCATTGTGCTTATTAGTGGTTAATTATTTATTATCTTCCTTCATTGGAATATAAACTTTATTGTCTCCCTACTGCATAGTAAGTATGCATTAAATATTTGTTGAATATTCACAGAAGGCTAAGTTATATAATGAATTTTTTCCAGTTTTTATCTAGAATTTTCTATTTACTTTAACCTACCAAAAAAAAAAATGGTAAAGGAGTTGGAGTCATTTGTCTTACGTGAGACTTTTTTCTCTGTCTTTTCTGTAAGTAATAATCCTCCCTAAGATTCAGTCTCCCAACTTAGATGCCACTGCCTAATTTTTAAAAAAGGTTTATTTATTTGAAAGGCAGAGTTACCAGGGTGGATCAGACCAGGAGAAGTCACAGAGGTCTTCCATCTGCTAGTTCATTCCCCAAGTGGCTGGAATGTTTGGAGGTGGGCCAGGCTGAAGGCCAGGAGCTTCTTCCAGGTCTCCTACATGAGTGCAGGGGCCCAGTCACCTTGTTCATCTTCCGCTGCTTTCCCAGGCACATTAGCAGGGAGCTGGATCAGAAGTGGAGCAGCCAGGACTCAGCCAACACCCTACAGGATGCTGGTGCTGCAGGTGGCGACTTTACTGCTACACACCACTGCGCCCTGCCTGGTATTTCTCAAGCAGAAGACTTGTTTCTATTTGCGGTAGTTGCACGTTACTATACAGTAATACTTAAAACTTCATAGTGTTTCCCCTTTTTCTATTTATAAATTTGACAGTAGCTGTATTCTGTCTCTCATTGTCCATATCTCTTCATGAGTAATTCTGCAGACTCAGACTGCTTAAAATGTCCTTTATACAATGTTGGTTTGCGTTTATAGTGTCTTTTTTTACTTAGCAAATGCTTTTATGTTGATCCTACCACTTAGAGTAATAGAAACGCCTCTGATGCTAATTGTTATTATTGCATACTACAGATTATGACTTCTGGTGTATAACGAAGCACCAGTAAGACCTGTATTGAGAAATAGTGTAGGAATATCAGCTGTTAGCATTCACAGACAAAGTATTAACCTCCTTGTCTTTAGAAGCACATGCCATAGATCTGGGAACACTGTAGGTTCTTATTAAATATTAGATTGAAGGGCCGGCACTGTGGCATAGCAGGTAAAGCCACCACCTGCAGTGCTAATATCCCATATGGGCACTGGTTTAAGACCCAGCTGCTCCACTTCTGATCCAGTTCTCTTCTATGGCCTAGGAAAGCAGTAGAAGATGGCCCACATGGGAGACCTGAAAGAAGCTCCTGGCTCCTGGCTTTGGAGTGGCTCAGCTCCGGCCATTGTGGCCATCTGGGGAGTGAACCAGCGGATGGATTCTGTCTCTCTCTGCCTTTCCTTCTCTCTGACTTTCAAATAAAATAAATAAATCCTTAAAAAATATTAGATTGAAAAACCTAATAAAACTGAAAAAGAGTCAGAGTGGAGCAGTTTATTTTCTTAATTTCTTTAATACATCCAATCTCAAATACAGCCCACTCTTAAATCTTTAGTCATCTGCAATAAAAAGGAAAAAAATCTTTATTTGGAATTATTTCCTATCATAGCATTTGTTCTGGTACACAAGTTGGATTTATTTTTTGAAAGCTTTTATTTAATGAATGCTAATTTCATTGAAACAACTTTAGGAATATAGCGGTTCCTCCCCCTTTACCCGCCCCCCCCACCCCTACTCCCCTACTCCTGTCCCACCTCCTCCTCCCTATCTCATCCCATTCTTCATTCAGATTTTTTTTTTTTATTTGACAGGTAGAGTTATAGAAAGGGAGAGAGAGAGATAGAGAAAGGTCTTCCTTCCGTTGGTTCACCCCCCAAATGGCCACCACTGGCGGCTGGTGCTGTGCCGATCCGAAGCCAGGAGCCAGGTGTTTTTCTTGGTTTCCCATGTGGGTGCAGGGGCCCAAGCACTTGGGCCATCCTCCACTGCCCTCCTGGGCCACAGCAGAGAGCTGGACAGGAAGAGGAGCAACCGGGACTAGAACCGGCGCCCATATGGGATGCCGGTGGCGTAGGTGGAGGATTCACCAACTGAGCCATGGTGCTGGCCCCTAAGATTGGTCTTACAGAAGACCATCTCTATACTAAGTAAAGATTTCAACAGTTTTTACCCACATACACACACACAAACACACAACATATAAAGTACCATTTGAGAACAAGTTTTGCAGTTAATTCTCATGGTACAACTCATTAAGGACAGAGGTCCCACAGGGGGGTAAGTGCACAGTGACTCCTGTTGTTAATTTAACAATTAACACTCTAAATTTATGACATCTGTGATTACCTGAGGCTCTTGCCAATGAGCTGCCAAGGCTGTGGAAGCCTTTTCAGTCCACAAACTCCATCAGTTTTTAGACAGGGGCATAATCAAAGAGGAAATTCTCTCCTCCCTTCAGAGAAAAGTACCTCCTTCTTTGATGGCCCCTTCTTTGCACTGGGTTCTCACAGAGATCCTTCATGTAGGACATTTTTTGCCACAGTGTCTTGGCTTTCCATGTCTGAAATGTTGTCCTGGGCTTTTCAGCAACATCTGAATGCCTTAAAGGCTGATTCTGAGGCCAGAGTGATGTTTAGGGCGTTTGTCATTCTATGAGTGTGCTGTGTGGCCTGCTTCCCACGCTGGAACATTCTCTCCTGTCTGATTCTATCTACTGTTATTAGCAGACAGTTGGTTTTATTTGATACCTTTGACAGTTAATCTTATCCATATGATCTATTACACAGTTAATATGATCACTTTGGGGCCCTTTGAAGGGCTCATACTATCTTCCTTATTCAGGGTTTTCCCTTTGTTTTTTGGCATTTCTGGTTGCTCTTGTCTTTAATTTGTGTCTGAGCTTGTGGTGAGCTTTCCCTCTGCTGTGAGCTGCTGGGTGGGTGTGCCTGGGGAGTGGAAGCAGGCAGCCCGCCTCTTGGAGTCCTGCTCACTTGTAGGTCTTGATGGAGGCTGATAGGAGAGCGCTGGTCCACTAAGCCCCGCCTCCTGGGGGGCCAGGCTCGCTTCTCACTAGTGCATGAAATGAGGTGAGTTTTTGATGTTTAGGACTTTCGCTTGTGGTATAGCTTTTGTGGTGGGGAGGAAATCACTTTGAAATGTTGTGACCCTTGTTCCTGGGTTGGGGTGCTGTGAGGTGGCCCCCGCAGTTGATGGGTGTGTGCACGGGAGGCAAATGCGGCAGCCCCTGCTTGTGTGAGAAAATGTGGACAGTGTGGCTTCTCCCCGCTGGCTGCAGGTCCGGCTGGGCGACGCGGGCAGACGTAGATGGACGGGGCGTGCCGACCTCTCGGTTTGTTGCCCTGTACCTTCTCTTTCTTCCCGCTGGGAGCTTAGATGCTTTCAGCAGGCTCCCCGCCTGCCGCTGTGTGCAGCTCCGTGGACGCAGGGTTTCTCCCCTGGATCGCGCCTGGGCAGCGCCCGTCTCCTGGTATGGCGTCTCGCCCTGCCTTGCTGCGCCTCCATTGTGCCTTCGCCTCTTCCCGTTCTGTTTGCTCCCTCAGCGAGTACCTGCCCAGGCTCTGCTGCACTCCGGGGCTTCTCTGCCCAGATTTCTCTGGACTCGGTTGCCAGCATGCGTCCCCCTCTCCTTATTAGCTGTCTGTTATGCCCGTGCAGCGTGGAACCACCTGTTGCTGTACTGCCATCCTGGCCCCTCTAAGCCCTCAGGTTGGATTTCACATAGAATTACTGTTGCTGAATTAGCAGGAGCCTTCCACGTTATCTAATTCACCTAATTCACCTTAACTCTTACTTTCTTACTTAGCTACATATTTGTATCTATCTAATACTCTTCTTTGGTAACTTCCCAGTTGTTTTAATATACTTAGGAGGTTGAGAAATATCTGTTACAATATCGTCACAGCTACTTGATTTGATGCTTTTAACACCAGGGACAATTTTTTTCTATGTGGTTTCCAAAGTTTCTGACTAAATGGACCAGCAGTCATATACAGTGGTTGTCTATGTTATTTTTTGCTAGACTTTATTACAGAAGACATGATGGAGGTTGGTCATATTTTATTTTATTAATATAATATTAAATTGAACCACACATTCAGTTTTCATGTTGAAATAAAAAATGAGTATAGATTATATTCAGTAAGGCATTAGAAGGACATATTAGACAAATTTCCATGCAAAGAAATTTTATTAAATATAAAAAATGAAAATTTAGGTATGTGTTTGTAGCTGTTCAGTATGTTAAGAATTTAACTTCCAGTGTTTACAGATGAAGATGATCTATGTTTTTCTTGCTAAGTGTTTTTATTTATTCCTAAGTCCAGGAAATGGAAATCTCATCACTGAAAGATCAACTTTAATTACGGGTGAAGAACATGGTTGCATGAATGAGAGAAAACAGTCACATTTAATTGCTGAAAAACAGTCTGTACAACATACTTGGGGAGAAAATGGAAAAGAGTTGTCACCTTTTCTTGGAATTGTGAACCAGCCAGCTCCTGTTCTTCTGTCAGAGAACTGTGACTCTTTTGTTAGTCAGAATATGATCAATTTATTAAACATAGATCAACAAAAGATGAATGAAATGTTTGGCAAGTGCAGGCATGATGGTGTGGGAGATACCTGTGTCATTGCTGGGTCTGATCAGAATCCGTCCACTGATAGAGGCATTAGAAGCATTTTTACAGTCCCAGAGTTGCCTTTGAGTAAGTCTACTTTTAATAAGACAAGCTATCCAGAAAAGTGTCAGGCAAAGGAACACTTCTGGAAGGAGTACAGTGATAATAGAATAAGTGATCTTTGTGTGCCATTTGAGATGAATTGTTACCCACCCAGCTCTGAAAAACAAGGTTAGTGTTATGCATGGAAAACGCAAGAATCTATGCTTTTAAAACTTGTTTTCAGTTTTTTTATGTGTTTTTATGTGTACTCATACATACATATTTGTATGTATTATTCAGAGAAATGTGAAACTGAAAATAGAGTAACTTTCCAGTTTTTGGCATTATGGACTAATGATTTTCTTCTGTATGTGTCATGTGCTTGAATTAAAAATGAAATCAGACTATACTTTTATTTTTGAAGGAAAACTTGGAAATGATTGCCAAGGGAAGATGCCACAGAAAAGTATCCAGAGACATGCAGAGAACTCTGTGTAAGTTTTCAGGTGTATATTTGGGATGGAATTCAGTATCTAGCATAAAACGAGGGTATTTCAAATAGTTTGTGCAAAAATGAATTAAAATATGTTAATTTTGGTGTACCAATTTTTGAAATTCATCATTTTTTAATATTTTTCTGTGAATCCTGAAGATCCCCCAAATATATGGATTTCAGAAATGTTTTGTAGTGAAATAAGCTTATCTTTAAATTCCATTTTCTGTACTTTTTATACTACTCTAATACTTGCTGGAGGTGGAATTGATACAAAGTGAGGGAGGCATATTGCTCTCTGGGGTGGGCAGCCTGATCTCCGAGAAGCCGCTGTCAGAGTCTTGGTATCATCGTCCTGACTGGAAGTTTGGCACTCAGCTCTGCTAACCCTCAGGCGTCTTCTCTGAACAATAGTGAATGGTAGTTGGAGAAAATCGACTTACGTGTTCAAGAAGCACAAATTCCTCCCAGAGTGTCATTCTTTGAGTTTATAGTAAGAAATAGAAGTGAGTAGGAGTGATTATTGGCAAGAGAAGCATACTGTGGCTTTCTGCTGTTGCTGTCTCTGTGCAGCTCTTGGGTTGGGCATTGCTTGATTGCATAAAATCAGAGAAGAAAGTAGTAGACTTCAGTATCAGTGCCATAAGTGAGCAGATCAGCGATCTTTTCTGGCGTTATTACCTGCAAATGAACTGCAACAGATTCATAACTCAGTCCTTAAAATTAACAAATTGAATTTTTTGTTGTTAAATCTTTGGTTATCTAGAAGCTTCAATGAAAAAGGGTGTCAGACCTTGAACTTTAAAATGTACATTATGAAGGTGATTTATAACATGGTTCTTCAACCTGGCTACAGATCCAAAGTACTTGAGGGGGTGGTGAATTAAAAAAGTTTTTTAATTTATTTGATGGACAGAGATCCCATCTGCTGATTGACTTCTTCCAAAGCCTGCAACAGCCAGGGCTGGGCCCGCCTGAAGCCAATAGTCCAAACTCTATTGGATTCTCACACGTGACTATCAGATTCCTGACTATTTGAGCCATCACCTGCTGCCTTCCAGGGTGTGCGTTGACAGGAAGCTGGAATCAGAAATGGAGTTGGCACTTGAATCCAGGCCATCCAATGTGGAATGTGGGCATCCCAAATGACCTCTTAGCCACTATATTCAGTGTCCACCAGAGCAGGTGGTTTTAAACTACAAAACACTGAGTTTGTAATAGATCGTTTCCTTGGCATGAAGCTTAGGAATTTTTGTTTTTAAGAACCTCTGCATATAATTCGGATCTGAAGTCAAATTTTAGGACCACTGTTTTCAGAAGGAATACATCACACTTTCAGGCTGTCTTATGTGGTGCCTCGTGTTACAGCACAGGGGGTTAAGCCACTGCCTGCAATACCAGCATCCCATGTAGATACTACACCTAAGTCCTGGATATTCCACTTCTGATCCAGCTCCATGCTAATGTGCCTGGGAAGTTAGAGGAAGATTGCCCAAGTGTTTGGGCCCCTGTCACCCCTGTTGGAGACCTGGTTGAAGCTCCTGTCTTTGGCCTGTCCCAACCCTGGCTGTTGTGGGTGCTTGGGATCTGAACCAGCAGATGGAAGATGTGTTTCTCTGTTTATCTCTTCCTTTGTTTTTGTAATTCTTCTATTCAAAGAAAAATAAGATCTTTCTTTATAAACCTGTCTTCTTTATAATTCTTAGGAGTAAGATTCCTTTGGAAGAAGTGCCTTCTGAGCAGCCAAGGGGCTTTGAACATAGTCAGGTAAAGCACATTATTCTGTGTCATTCCAGCTGTGTCAGTTTGTATCATTATTTTCATATTTACATCATACTTTGATGTAAGGTGAGCTTTTGTTCATAAATTTCTTCTTAGGTGGAATTCTGTTCTTATATTTTTTTTATACTGGAAGCATTACACCTTAGGTCTAGAAATAAAACACCTTTTCAGAAATTGTTATGTGCTTTATATGATGTAATTATTTAGACATCACATGGAGCTTTATACATTTTTTTAAAGATTTATGCATTTAAATATTTGAAAGAATTACACAGAGAAAGAGAGGGAGAGAGAGGTCTTCCATCCTCTGGTTCACTCTCCAAATGGCCACAATGGCCAGAGCTGCGCTGATCTGAAGCCAGGAGCCAGGAGTCTCCTCCAGGTCTCCCACGTGGGTGCAGGGCCCAAGGACCTAGGCAATCTTACACTGCTTTCTGAGACCACAGCAGAGAGCTGGATTGGAAGCAGAGCAGCCAGGACTCGAACCGGTGCCCACATGAGATGCCAGCACTGCAGGCACCAGCCCCAGTGTATATGTTCTGATTCACTAAAGTCTGATCCTGATGTATAGAGAGGTTAAATAAGCTGTTCAGGGTCACACACTTGAGCCAGAATTCACACATCTGTCATATCTGATTTTTCAACCGTATAGTTTTCTTTTTTTCTTCAGTAAATGTTGAAGAGCACATATTGTGACTGTTAATTGGACATTCCTTAGATGTCTCATTTATAATAGATTTTGGTGATAAAATGGTGAAAAACCAGGGTCTTTGTTCTCATGAAGGTTGCATTCTGTTAAGCATTAGGCTATGAAGTACAGAGATTTAAGGACCTGGAAGCTATCTTCAAGAAACTATTGTTGGGGTTGGCTTTGTGGCCTAGTGGGAAGAGCTTTATTGCTTGTTGCCGGAATCTCATCTGGGCACTGCTTTGTGTCCCGGCTACTCCATTTCTGACCCACCTCCCTGCTAGTGGCCTAGGAAAGCAGCAGAAGGTGGCCCAAGTTCTTGGGCCCCTGACAGCATGTGGGGGACCTGGAAAAATCTCCTGGCTGTGGCCTGGCTCAGCCCTGGTTATTGCTGCTGCCTGGTGAGTGCACCAACATTTGGAAGATCTCTCTCTCTCTCTCTCTCTCTCTCTCTCTCTTTCTCTTTCTCTTTCTCTGTAACTCTTTGAAAATAAATAAATTTTAAGAAACCAACCTTTTGTCTACTAGCTAGACAGGAACAAAATGGAGTACATTCGGATAAACTGCTAAAACAGAAGTCTGCACAGAAGGCACTGGCACCTTGTAAAAGACACATTGGTGGTCAGGCAGAAGCTAAGCCCATGATGACACTTCTCACCTTTCCTCCCCTTCCTAGCAGTAGTTGCTATTTTTTTTTTTAATTTTATGCAGTAAAATTTGGCTATCATTTTCTCTGAACTTTCTTCCATAAACTCAACTTTTGTAGAAAGATACTGTTATTTCATTGTGCCAATAAGTACTTTGTAATTTATGTTTCTGTTAACCAATTTTGTATTTTTAAATTTTTTTTGAGATGACGTGTTTTTAATTTTCATTATAGTTAAAAGGCTAATGGATCCACTACCTAAAGAGTTAGTTAAACATAACAAGTAAAAACAACATAGTCCAGCAGAAAAGTATGCAAGGGATTTGAACTAATAAAATGAAAAGATGTTCAACTTCTCTTATATAAAGTAAATTTTAAAAGTCACAAAATCATGAAAACTATAGTAGTATATAATTCCTATCAGTTTGAATGACAAGTATTTGAAATATATGTTAATAAAACATTATTTGTAGCCGAACTCATCCATAAAGACATTTATCTTTTTAAAAAATTACTGTTTCACTCATCATGATGTCTTCAAATTCCACCCATTTTGCTGCAACTAATAGAATTTCAGGACCGGCGCTGTGGCGTGGGGGGTAGAGCTGCCGCCTGTAGTGCCAGCATCCCATATGGGCACTAGTTCGAGACCGAGCTGCTCCACTTCTGATCCAGCTCTCTGCTATAGCTTGGGAAAGCAGTGAAAGATGGCCCAAGTGCTTGGGCCTCTACACCTATGTGGGAGACCCAGAAGTTCTTGGCTCCTGACCTCTGATTGGCTGAGATCCAGTTGTTGTGGCCATCTGGGGAATGAACCAGCAGGTGGGAGATCTATCTCCCTCTCCCTCTCCCTCCCCTCCTCCCCTCCTTCTGCCCCTCCTCCCCTCCCTCTGCCCCTCCTCCCCTCCCTCCCCTTCCCTCTCTCCCTTTCCCTTCCCCTCCCTTCCTCCCTCCCTCCCCCCTCCCTCTCCTTTTCCCTCCCTCCCTCCCCTCCCCTCCCTCCCTCTCTCTCTCTCTCTTCCCTCCCTCTGCCTTTAAAATAAGTAAATCTTAAAAAAAAGGAATTTCATTCTTTCTATGGCTGAGTAATACTCCATTTCATACATAGACTACATTATCTTTATCCATTCATCTTATGATGTACACCTTGGTTGATTCCATATTTTTGCCATTGTGAACAGTGCTGCTGTAAACATAGTGGAGCATGTATCTCTGAAACAGTGTGTTCATGTTTTGGTACTATATCCAGTATTGAGATTGCTGGATCATTTGGCAATTTTAAGTGAAATCTACATGCTGTTTTCTGCAGATAGCTGCACTAAATTTCATTCCCATCAACTGTGTCTAAGAGTTCCCTTTTGGGGCCAGTGCTGTGGTGTAGCAGGTACAGCTGCTGCCTGCAGTGCCAGCATCCCACATGGGCACCAGTTCAAGTCCTGGCTGCCCCTTTTCCAATTCAGCGCTCTGCTATGGCCTGGGAAAGCAGTGGAAGATGGACCAAGCCCTTAGCCCCTGCACCCCATGAGACAACTGGAAGTTCCTGGCTCGTGGCTTTGGATCAGCCCAGCTCTGGCTATTGTGGCCATTTGGGGAGTGAACTAGTGATTTCTGTCTCTGTGTGTCTGCCTCTCTGTAACTCTGCCTTTAAAATAAATAAGCAAACTCTAAAAAAAAAAAAAAAAAAAAAAAAAAGAGCTCCCTGTTCTCCACATCCTCACCATCAGTGGTTGCTCTCTGTCTTTTGGATAACAGCCATTCTGTCAGGGGGGAGTTGCTAGCTCCTTGTGTCATTGTGGTTTTGATTTGCATCATTTCCCTGAAGGTTAGTGATGCTGAACATTTATTTATTTATTTTTTGGCCATTTGAATTTCTTTTTTGTTCTTGAGAATATTCTATTCAGATCTTTTGCCCAGTTCTTGGCTTAATTCCTAACATTAGTTGTTGTTTGGTTTTTTTGTTTGTTTTCTTTTTCAGTTTTTTAGTTGCTGCTACATTCTGGATATTAATCTGTTGTATAAGTAGCTTGCAAAATTTTTCTCCCATTCTTTTGATGTCTCCACTGTGTTGACTCCTTTGCTGCGCAGAAGCTTCTGAGTTGGGTGTAACCTCATTTGCTAGGTTTTTCGTTTGTTGTCTGTGCCTTAGGGGTCTTGTCCAAGAAGTTGTCTCTTGCACCAATGTCTTACAATGTTTCCCTTACATTTTCTTCTAGCATCTTCAAGCTCTCAGGTCTTACATTTAGGTCTTTGGATCATCTTGAGTTGATATTTGTATGTGGCGAGAGATAGCTAGTTTCATTCTTCTGTATACACACATTCAGTGTTGCCAGCACCGTTTATTGAAGAGACTCCTATACGTATTCAGTGTATGGTCTGGGTGCTATTGTCAAACATCAGTTAGCTGTTTATGAGTGAATTAATTTCTGAGTTCTCCATTCTGTTCTGTTGATCTGTGTGTTTTGTCAGCACCCTATTTCCAGGAGCCAGGTGCTTCTCCTGGTCTCCCATGGGGTGCAGGGCCCAAGCACTTGGGCCATCCTCCACTGCCGTCCTGGGCCACAGCAGAGAGCTGGACTGGAAGAGGAGCAACTGGGACAGAATCTGGCGCCCCGACCGGGACTAGAACCCCGTGTGCCGGCGCCACAGGCGGAGGATTAGCCTATTGAGCTGCAGCGCTGGCCGAGCACCCTATTATTTTAATTACTATAGCTTTGTAGTATGCTTTGAAATCCGTTATTGTGATGCCTCCAACTTGACATTTTTTTTTCCTCCGTTGTTTGGCTGTTTTTGGTCTTTTGAGATTCTGTATGATTTTCTGCTTGTCTTTTCTAATTCTTTAAAGAGTAGCATTGGTATTTTGATAGGGATTACATTTAATCTGTAGATTGTTTTAGGAAATGAAGACTTTTTAATGGTATTCTTCAAGTTCATGAACAAAGAATATGTTTCCATTTTTTGAATATGATTTCTTTCATTGGTGTTTTTTTTTTTTTCACATTGATTTTGTAACCTATGACAACTGCATTGTTCTATTCATTGCTTTTTCGTGGGATGTTTAGGTTTTTATGTACAACATCATGTGACCCCCAAACATGGATATTGTGATTTCCTGTTTTTAGTTTCGATGCCCTTTCTTCCTTTCTCCTCTCTAATGGCTCTTGCTAGTAGTTCCAGAACTAAATTTACTAAAAGTGATGAAATTACACACCTTGTCCTGCTCCATATCTGAGGGAAATGCTTTCATGTTTAGATCATTTATTTGATATCTTTCTGTCTTTAGTGTAAGACTTGTTACATACTTTCCTGTTAATACTGCTTTTGCTGTATCCCATTTCTTTTGTGGAAGTTTTTTATACCCTTTTTAATTTGTTCAGTGCTCCATTGATCATTAAATAGAATGTTGTTTAATTTCCATGCATTTCTAAATTTTCAGTTATTTCTGTTGAGTTCCAGTTTTACTCCTTTGTGGTCTGAGAAGAAAAGTTGTATGATCTGAATCTTTAAATTGAATGCAACTGGAATTTTGGCCTAGTACATGGTCTCTTTTAGAATATAGTTCTTTTGCTGATGAGAAGAATGTGTGCTCTGTAGCTGTTGGATGAAATGTCCTGTCAGTGTCTGTTAGGTCCATTATCTCAAAAGTACGGTTCAACTCTAAAGTGTCTTTGTTGATACTTGGTCTGGATTGTCTTTCCATTGATGGCAGTGATTTGTTGAAGTCACCCACCATTATTGTTTTGGAGTCTCTCTTTGTCTTTAGGTCAGTAGTATTTGATGTATATATCTGGTGGTCTTGTGTTGGGTACATATATATTTATGATTATTCTTACTGAATCAAACCTTTTGTCATTCTGTAATGCCCTCCTTGTCTTTTTTACAGTCTGTTGCATCTGACAGGACTACAGCTACTGACGCTCATTTTTGGTTTCATTTTCTTGGTGTCCTTCACCTTCAGATGTGTGTAGTTTTACTTGTGAAATGAGTTTGTTAAAGGCAGCGTATAGTTGGGTGTTGATTTTTTTTTTACCCATTTAGCATACCTGTATTTTTTGACTAGGGAATTTAGTACATTCACATTGAAAGTCATCAGTGATTGATAAGAAGTAACACCTGTCATTTTGTTGATTGGTAACTGAGTGTGTCTGCTGTTAGTGAATTTGATAGTGTCATGTGTTTCCATTTTTATTTTTGGTAAAGATTTATTTTAGAAAGAGTTACAGACTGAGAGGGGAAGAAAGAGAAATCTTTTGTCTACTGGCTAACTTCCAAAAATGGCCAAATTGACTGGGTCTGGGTCAGGCCAAAACCAGAAGCCTGGAACTCCGTCTTAGTTTCCGATGTGGTGGCAAGGGCTCAAGCAGGCCCTTGGGCATCCTCCTTTGCTTTCCCAGGAGCACCAGTAGGGAGCTGGATCAGTGGCCGAGCAGCCAGTACTCAAAGCTGTGTGGAATGATCAACCTGCTTCACCGCGGCACTGGCCCCGTGTTACCTTTTAATGTGTGACTGTGTTCAGAATTTCTTCTAAGTCTTGAATTCTTGGATGTGTTTTTGCTTATCTGGGAAGTGCTTTATTGATTCTTTGCTTCTAAAAGATAGCTTTGCTGGTTGTAATATTCTTGGTTAGAAGTTTTTTTTTATTATTTTTTATTTATTTGAAAGAGTTACAGAGAGAGGACAAGAGAGACAGAGAGGGAAAGAGAGAGAGGTCTTCCATTCCCTGGTTCACTTCTCAGTTGGCTGCAATGACCAGGGCAGTGCCAGGCTGAAGCCAGGAGCCCGGAGCTTCTTCCAGGTCTCCCATGTGTATGGAGGGGCTCGTCACTTGGGCCATCTTCCACTGCTTTCCCAGGCACATTAGCAGGGAGTTGGATCAGAAGTGGAACAGCCGGAAATCAAACCAGTGCCCATATGGGATGCCAGCCTGCTGACTGAAGCTTAACCTGGTAAGCCACAGTGCTGGCCCCGAAGATTTTTTTCTTTTAAGGTTTGAATGTATTACCTCTCTTCTGGATTGTAGGATTTCTGCTGAGAAGTCTGCTATTAGACTAATTGACTTGACTTTATATGTAACTTGATGCTTTTTCTTTGTCTTTAGGATTCTCTCCTTGTCCTTAAGTTTGTTGAAAGAAAGGCAGAGTTGTAGAGAGACAAAGAGAGAAAAGATACTATATCCACTGGTTCATGCCCCAAATGACTGCAATGGCCATATTTTGACCAGGCTGAAGTCAGAAGCCTGGAACACTGTCCGAGTCTCCCATGAGTGGCAGGGAGGTGAATAAGAAGTGGAGCAACCAGGACTCCAGCCATGCTTATATGTAATACTGGTGTCATAGGCAGCAGCTTACCCTGCTGGATGACAAGGCCAATTCCTGTCCTTAACTTTTGACAGTTTGACTGCAGTATATGTCAGACAGTCTTTGCTTTTCGTTTCTGTCTCCTTGTAGTCCTTTGATCTTCCTGGGTAACCACATCTCTTGAGATTGGGGAAGTTTTTGAATTGTATTTAGTAGGCTCTCAGTGCCTCATGCCTTCTCTTCTTCAGAACCCCCATAATGTGAACACTTGGTCACTTATTGGTATCCTGTATTTCAGGTGGGCTTTCTTTATTCCTTTCCTATCCTTTGTTTGTTTTTATTTGACTGGTTTATCTCAAAAGTCTTGTCCCAGATCAGAAGTTCTGTTTTATGCTAGGTCTGTTCTGCTGTTGAACTTCTTAGTTGTCTTTCTAATTTTATTGATAGAATTTTTCACCTGCAAAATTTGTGTTTTAATGTGTTTTTGTCCTTACTGAATTTCTCATTCACATCACCTGTTGTTTTCCTTATTTCTTTGCACTACCTGTGTTCTCTTTCACCACTTGAGTTTCCCTTGGACATTTACTTCTGTTTCAGGCATTTCATAGGTTTCCATCAAATCAGGACCTGTTTCTGGAGGACTGTTACGTCTTATGAAAGTGTTGTGCTTTACTGTTGCTTCCTGTTTTCTGTGTCCCTACAGTGACTCCTGCACGTCTAGTGCAGAAGCCCCTTAGTCTTTATGCAGTAGGTTTTGTTGGAAAAGGATTTTTTGTGTAGTTGGAACACAAGGTATCTCTTGCCTTGTTGCTTTGGCTTTGGTTCTAGGTGAGCCCTAATGTAATCTCTGAGTGATTTCTTCAGCTTTGATTGGTGTCGGCAGTGTCTGTAAGTGAAGCAGTTATCCAGTCTGTAGTTCATGGAGACAGAAGTATGGCTTTAAAGTGGATGTGGGCTTCATAGGGTGTGTTGTCTTCATTGGGCTGAGATTTGCGTTTTAGTCACACCAGGATTCTTGTACTGTGGGACACTGAGGGAACTGTCTCTTGTCCTAATAGGCAACCTGAACCATAATGGGACTTGTGACAGCAGTACCTGTTCTAGGACTGTGTGACATGGTTGTGACTTTCCCCAGTGCCTGCTGAGAGAGTGTGACTGTGCTGGGGCTTACAGCATAGAAAGCCCTACTCCTAGAGCTGGGAAAGGGGAAGGTGACCTTGTTCCAGTATTACAGAGTGGCTTCGAGGTACACGGGAGATTTTAGACGGGCCCTTGGGTCTGGAGAGGTGGAGTGCAGGCAGGTTCTTCCCTGGGTCTTACAGGGTAGACTGCAGTGAGTCTAAGTGAGTACTGATTGTCACAGTTCTGGTGCTGCACGATGCCGTTGGGTGATTACCATCTGTGAGGGAGTGATGGTAGCCACCTGGGTGAAGCAGCCCAATGCAGATAGAGCTCCAGTACGTGTGAGTTACTCCACAGATTGTAATGCCAACATCAGCAGTCACAGTTTTGCAAGGCACAGGCAGAAATGCTGTGGTGGGTGACGGTGGCACCAGATGGCAGCTGCACACCTGTCTTCTTGTATTTCTGTCTTATGGAGTCTGCTATTCTGTTACTTCTTTACTGGCAATTTCCCTCAAAAGAACACTTTTCTTCCTTTGTTTTTCTGGTTGGCTGAGGGGAACGCAGATTCTCCACTTGAAGTGCATAGCATTACTCTAACTGATCCAGCAGTGGAACAGATTTCTGAGAGCTGCTGAGCTCAGCTGAGGGTCTTCTGAAATATCTGTGGTCTGCATGGAGACACATGTGGGCGTTTATATATATAAGGCCTGAGAGAGGGTTTTTAGTATTTAATGGATAGATGATAATTGAATGTTTATAGCTGCAAGGAAAGTCTGTAGAATAAGAACACAAGTTAATGAATCCCTGAGAAGCCACAGCATTTTAGACTGGAGGGTGTGCAGCAGAAGAGAAGCCAGAAAAAGACTGAGCTCCCCAAGAGGTTGAGGAGTGCTGGAAGAATGATTTCGTAGGAGGGGACGGAGAGGCTTTCAGCGTGGGGATGCAGTCAGTAATGCTTGATCCTGGCTTGTTTCTCCTTTGACGAGTTCCTATTTCCCCAAATATGAGTATAGCCTTCCCCACAGCAGTTGTCATAGGTTGGGCTCCTTAAGCTCCGTTGCCTGCATCCATGTCTAGAGAGCTTGCAGCTGCACTGTGGCTCGAGCTCATCACAAGCCCTGTGGCACACTGGGGATGGGAATGCGCCTGGCAGGGCAGCAGAAGATGGCCCAGGTGCTTGGACTCCTGCCACCCCTTGTGGGAGACCAAAATGGAGTTTCTGGCTCCTGGCTTCAGCATGGCCATTACAACCATTTAGGAAGTGAACCAGCAGATGGAAGAGCTCTCCCTCAACCCCGCCCCCTACCCTTCCACCCTTCCACTCTTCTCCTCTACCCCTCTACCCCTCTACTCCTCTACCTTTCTCCTCCTCTCTCCCTCTCCCTCTCTCCTCGGAACTCTGACTTTCAAATAAATCTTTAAAAAGAAAAAAAGGGTAATGTGTCAATTGGTGGGGTCTGGAGGGAATCAGGTGCTGTGAGGACTTAATTGTAATTGGCTGGTCTCGGGCTTCAAATTTGTGATTCTTGGCTAGGGCCAGAAGTGCGTGTAACCTTGCTTGTAACCTGAGATTAGACAGAGGGACCAAATCTGGAGCCACTGTAGGAGAGGAGGAATGGGTAGGAATTGGAGGAGAGGTGGGCTGCACCTGCCTGTTGGTTAGGTAAACTCAAAGCTGGCAGTTTCTATTGAGGAAGAATTAATAAAGCCACAGAGGGTCTGAAACAGAGAAAATGTAGGACCTCTCAGTTGCAGAGATGCCCACTTGCTCGGGAGGACGCCCAAAGATCCAGACTCCAGACCAGTTGATGCAAAAAGCACGAGGTTTTTATTGTACGTTTGCGCAAACGGGCCCCCACCTCAGGCAGTGAGGAGCCCTGAGCGGCAGTTTCACACAGGTTATATAGGCAACGAATTAGCATATTCCTAATGCGCATGCATAGGATTGGTCAGTTCAGAGAGACCATTAGCATATGGGATGCAGTGGCAACACGGGATTGGCTGGTTCGGAGGGACAATTAGCATATCGGAGAGTGCTGAGGGAGAGTGCTGAGGAGAGTGCTGAGGAGAGTGCTGAGGGAGAGTGCTGAGGAGAGTGCTGAGGGGGAGTGCTGAGGAGAGTGCTGAGGGGAGTGCTGAGGGAACGTGCTGAGGAGAGTGCTGAGGAGAGTGCTGAGGGGGAGTGCTGAGGAGAGTGCTGAGGGGAGTGCTGAGGGAACGTGCTGAGGAGAGTGCTGAGGAGAGTGGCAGCTCTGCTCTGGGCATGCCTAGAGGTTCTCTGAAGGGGATTGACTTTTCCTTCCCAGAGAACGTCCTGCCCGCTGGACTCTGGGGAACATCTAACCTCTTAAGAAGCCCCTGATATCTGCCCAGGCCTAGTTTCTTGTCCCTCTCCCCCATAAGGGTCCTTCATTCCCTCCTTTTCTTTTTGCAAAGATTTTAATCCTAAAATCTATTGGACCGGCCTGGGGAGAGCCTGCCTCACTGGAGGGAGGGAACTCTGTTCTTGCTGGACTGGGTTGGGTTCCACGTTAACAATTGTGGAGCATGGGGATTGGAAAAACAATGGGGAAAGGCCAGGAACATCACAAATATTAAACAGTTTTTGAAAGTCTTAGCTTGAGTGGGTTCTGAGTGCGCTGGAGCTTCCATTTGGCTGGTCTGTCCGGATCCTCGGGGCCCTGGGGAGGTGGTGCTCGCTTCACGTGTGAGGCGTGGACCCAAGCAGCGATTCCGTCGACCTTGAGAGCGGTGGGAGTTGTCAACAGCACAGTGAAGGGGCCTTTCCACCGGGGCTCTAGAGTCTTAGATTGGTGCCTTCGGACATACACAGCATCACCGATTTGGAAAGGATGTGGAATGGTTGTCGTCTTGGGTTGGTAGGCTGCTGCAAGAGGTTTCCAGACCTGGTTCTGGATGATCTGGAGTGCTCTCAACCGGGCCTGTAACTTAGGGGCATCGGCAACAGAGTCACTGGCAAGGTCAAGCAAGCCTGCTACTGGTGGGGGCCCTCCATAAAGGATTTCGTATGGTGTCAGCCCGCAATGAGAGGGCGTGTTTCGGACCCGGAACAACACCATAGGGAGGAGTTGGACCCAGTCTTTAACACCAGTCTCCAACGCTAATTTGGTCAAGGTCTCTTTAATTGTTCTGTTCATTCTTTCTACCTGTCCTGAACTTTGGGGTCTATAGGCACAGTGCAATTTCCAATTTATGCCTAATGCTTTGGCCACCAACTGACTTACCTGGGAGACAAACGCTGGGCCATTGTCGGACCCGATTACCTTAGGCAAGCCGAACCGGGGGAAGATCTCCTCTATGATCTTCTTGACGACCACCCGGGTGGTTTCCCGTTTTGTGGGGAATGCCTCAGTCCATCCGGAGAAGGTGTCTACAAAAACTAGAAGATACTTATTCCCATAACTGCCCGGCCTTATCTCAGTGAAATCGACCTCCCAGTTGATTCCTGGTCGGTCTCCTCTTACCCTAGCTCCCTCCGGGAGCTTGAGGTGTCTGGCATTTACCTTGGCACACGGAACACAGGATTCAGTCACCTGCTGGACTAAAGAGTCAAGTCCGGGGATGTAATAAGACTGCCTATCTTCCTGTAAGGCTGCTTTTAGCTTTTTGTGTCCCAAATGAGTCCATTGATGGAGGCTGGTAATTATTTCTTTAGCCAATTGGTGTGGCAGGACTATTTTCTCTCCGAGCCTCCAAACCCTTATTTGTTCATCATACTCTGCACCGAGCCGCTGGATCGTATCTAAGTCTTGGTCCGAATAGAGGAAAGGTGGTTCCCTCGATACTTGGGTGGGCTCAATTGTCTTTAACGGGAGCACCTGTTGGCTCAGGGCTGCCGCCCTAGCGGCCTCGTCTGCCATCCTGTTTCCCCTTGCTACGGGGTCGTCTCCTCGTTGGTGCCCGGGGCAATGAATTATACTCAACATTTTGGGCAGGAACAGGGCCTGTAGAAGATCTAGGATTTCCTGCTTATTTTTAATGTCCTTGCCTGCTGAGGTTAAGAGGCCCCTTAGCCGGTATATCTCCCCATGTACATGGGCAGTGGCGAAAGCATACCGACTGTCTGTGTAAATGTTGACCTTTTTGTCTTGTGCCAGTTTTAAAGCTTGAGTTAAGGCTATGAGCTCGGCTTTTTGAGCAGAAGTTCCAGGCTTTAAGGCACTTGACCAGATAACAGTTTTTCCATCCACCACCGCTGCCCCAGCCCTCCGCTCACCGTTCTGTAGAAAGCTGCTCCCATCCGTGAACCAGGTCATTTCGGCATCCGGCAGAGGCTGGTCGGTTAGGTCTTTTCGGGTGCCGTGGGCCTCAGCCAGGATTTGATGACAGTTATGGATTACCTGGGCCTGGGGCCCCAGTTCCGGGAGCAGGGTGGCCGGGTTTAAGGAGGTGGCAGTCCCAAACCGGACCCGCTCTGAGTTTAATAACATAGTCTGGTAATGAGTTATCCGAGCATTTGAGAGCCACCGATCTGGTGGCTGGCGGATAACTGTCTCCACAGCATGAGGTGCCACTATGGTGAGAGGTTGGCCTAGAGTCAATTTATCCGAGTCTTTCACCAGAACTGCCACGGCCGCTATCATGCGGAGGCACGGAGGCCAGCCGGCCGCTACATTGTCTAGCTTTTTTGAAAAGTATGCCACCGGCTTTTTCCAGGGTCCAAGCATTTGTGTTAGCACTCCCTTCGCCACTCCCTTATTCTCATCCACGTATAATGTGAAGGGCTTGGTCATATCAGGGAGGCTCAGGGCTGGGGCTGACAATAGGGCCTTTTTTATGTTGTCAAACGCCCGCTGTTGCTCTTCTCTCCATTGAAAGGGAGCATTGGACTTCGTGAGGGGGTACAATGGGGCTGCCAGCTCCGCAAACCCAGGAATCCAAAGGCGGCAGAATCCCGCACTCCCGAGGAATTCCCGCATCTTTCTGGCATCGGTGGGGGGTGGAATTAGAGCAACCACCCTTTTTCGGCTCTCTGTCAGCCACCGTTGCCCTCCTTCTAGGAGGTAGCCTAGGTAGGCCACCTGTTTCTGACATATTTGGGCCTTTTTCGCGGAGGCTCGATAGCCCAATTCCCCCAGTCTCTGTAGCAGGGCCCCGGTACCTTTTAGGCAGTCCTGCTCAGTTTCAGCGGCAAGGAGGAGGTCGTCCACATATTGCAGGAGGACCAGGTCCGGATGGTTGACTCGGAAGTCGGCCAAATCTAGGTGCAGAGCTTCGTCAAACAAGGTAGGCGAGTTTTTAAATCCTTGGGGCAACCTTGTCCAGGTGAGTTGTCCTGAAAACCCGGTCTCTGGGTCTTTCCACTCAAAAGCAAAGATGGATTGGCTCTGAGGGCTCAGTCTTAAACAAAAGAATGCATCTTTTAGATCTAACACAGTGTACCATACGTGGGTCGGAGGCAAGGTACTTAGCAGATTGTAGGGGTTGGGCACTGTGGGATGCATATCCTCCGTTCTCCTGTTAACCTCCCGCAAGTCCTGTACCGGGCGGTAGTCACCCGTACCAGGCTTCTTTACTGGTAGTAGGGGGGTGTTCCAAGGTGAACGACAAGGTTTTAAAATGCCTAGGTGTAACAGTCTCTGGATATGTGGCCGGATACCTTCCTTAGCTTCCTTGCCCATCGGATATTGACGAACTGACACGGGAATGGCCGTGGGCTTCAGATCCATGATCAAGGGAGGCCGGTTGACGGCCAGCCCTATTCCCGCAGTCTCTGCCCAGGCCTGAGGAAAATCTGTGAGCCACTTGGGGTCCAGGGGAGCCATGGTGGACGAGGGCCTCTCGAATAATCGGTGTTCATCCTCCAAGCGTAGTGTTAATACTTGGAGGGGCCGCCCTCCTGAGTCTGTGATGGTAGCTCCTTTCTCATGGAAGTGAATTTGGGCTCCTACCTTCGAGAGTAGGTCCCTGCCCAGGAGGGGGTAGGGGCAGTCTGGCACTAGTAAGAACGAGTGTGTCACAAGTCCTGTACTTAACTGGACCTCTCGATTGGTTGTCCAGCGATATAACTTCCCTCCAGTTGCCCCCTGAACCCAGGAAGTCTTGGAGCTTAAAGGCCCTTTTTCTGAAGTCAGTACCGAGTGCTGGGCTCCCGTGTCAATCAGGAAGGTTACCGGTCTGCCCCCCACTTCAAGGGTTATCCTGGGCTCGGGGGGGGCTCCTGGCCCTGACTCACCTAGTCGTCTTCTTCCAGGGACAGGATTGGAACTGGTCTCTTCTTTGGTCCCTGTGTTTTCTTCGGGCAGTCTTTGACCCAGTGTCCTCTTTCTTTACAATAGGCACATTGATCTCTTTCCACCCGAGGCTTTCGTTTGTCTCCCAAGTCCCTATTCTGTCCTGGTCTACTCCTTTCTGTATCCTGCACTACGGTGGCCAAAATTCTACTAAGCTCTCGATTACGTCTTTTGTCTCTTTTGTCTTCCCTTTCCTCCTGCTCCTTGCGGATCCTTTCCTCCTTCTCCTCTCGGGTCTCCCTTTTGTTGTAAATCTTTTCTGCCTCCTTCATTAAATCTTGTATAGTATACCCCTGAAGCCCCTCTAGCCGCTGCAATTTATTGCGGATGTCCGGCGCTGACTGTCCTATAAAGGACATGATTACATCTCCCTGCCGGTCCTCTGCCAGGGGGTCAAACGGGGTATACATACGGTAGGCTTCCATTAATCTTTCTAGGAAGCCTGCCGGCGTTTCCTCAGCCCCCTGTACTACTGCACGTACCTTGGCCAAATTGGTGGGGCGCTTTCCAGCCCCTCTGAGACCCGCAAGGAGAATCTGGCGGTAAAGACGAAGTCGCTCCCTACCAGCAACGGTGGTGTAGTCCCAATCAGGACGGGTTGAGGGAAACGCCTCCTCGATTTCGTTTGGCAGTAGGGTCGGTCGGCCATCTGCTCCAGGGACGTTTTTCCGTGCCTCAAGGTAGACACGCTGCTTTTCCTCAGTAGTGAGGAGGGTCTGCAGAAGCTGCTGACAATCATCCCAGGTGGGCTGATGAGTCAATAAAATTGACTCGACCAGCCCAGTCAGAGCCTGGGGGTCCTGAGAGAAAGAGGGGTTATGGGTTTTCCAATTGTAAAGATCGGAAGCAGAAAATGGCCAGTACTGCATCTGGCCAGCCACCGAGCGAAGAGGAAAAGCCTGCGAAGTCCAGACGCTTCCCGAGCCCCCTGCCTGCCCCCGACGGAGGCGCAGGTGGCTGGAGGGCGGGGAAGGCGCTGAGACTTCTTCCCCTGCCCTCGTGGAATCAGGGGATGGTGCAGAAGGTTGCACATCCCGCTCTGGTTGTTGTGGGAGTTCCTGCGGGGGAGCAGGCTGGCCGGGAAGATAGGGTGGGGGAGAGTCAAAGCGCAGAAAGTCCTGATCAGCCGGAAGAACCGGTGGCTTGTCAGGTTTTGGATCTCGAATCTCCTTCAGAGGGTATAGGGAGGAGGTTGGCACAACCGGGATAGGAGGAGGGGGTATCGGGGTACGTATGGGCTCCGTCGGGAAGGAGAAGGGTTCTATCCAGGGAGGGGGGTTACGTGAAAGATCCTCCCACGTGGTAATGTAGGGCACCTGATCAGGGTGTCCATCGGATCCTGGCTGAAAGACTCGTTCCTTAATCTGTAAAATAATATCGAGGTTAAAAGTGCCGTTCCTTGGCCAGCCGACCTCGAAGGCCGGCCACTCTGAGGAACAGAATTTTGCCCATTGTTTCCTTTTAACCTCCAATGAGAGGTGGCGCGCGCGTTCTCGAACGTCCTTCCAGTGATCTAGAGTGAGACTTAAAGGGGTGGTTATTTGTTGACCCATGCGTACAAGGATTTCAGCCCAAACAAAAAGAACAGCCAATGCACAGACATATACAGTAAGCAAGACAAAACACATGGCTAGGACAAATCGAACGCTATTGCGCTATTTTTGGGAGCGGCTGCCTGACCAGCCCTCCCCGGGAAGGAGGGAGACTTGGTCTCCGACCCACCTCCAGACCACCCCGGTGCGTCTTCCGGGGGAACAGACCGAGGGTTTCCCCTCATAACCCGGAGCGTCCTCCGGGGAACGGACCAGGGGTTGCTGGGCACGCCTGCCTCCCCCTCTGGTCCCACAGAGTCAGGTCAGATACTGGCCAGTCAGAATACTTCAGTCAGAATCCAGTCAGAATACTCAAGACAAAAAACAACAGACAGAAAACACTTAATTATACCTCCAACTGGTCCTGCAGAGAATGGGTCTGAGGGCGACCTCGAGCCCCACGTTGGGCGCCAAATGTAGGACCTCTCAGTTGCAGAGATGCCCACTTGCTCGGGAGGACGCCCAAAGATCCAGACTCCAGACCAGTTGATGCAAAAAGCACGAGGTTTTTATTGTACGTTTGCGCAAACGGGCCCCCACCTCAGGCAGTGAGGAGCCCTGAGCGGCAGTTTCACACAGGTTATATAGGCAACGAATTAGCATATTCCTAATGCGCATGCATAGGATTGGTCAGTTCAGAGAGACCATTAGCATATGGGATGCAGTGGCAACACGGGATTGGCTGGTTCGGAGGGACAATTAGCATATCGGAGAGTGCTGAGGGAGAGTGCTGAGGAGAGTGCTGAGGAGAGTGCTGAGGAGAGTGCTGAGGGAGAGTGCTGAGGAGAGTGCTGAGGGGGAGTGCTGAGGAGAGTGCTGAGGAGAGTGCTGAGGAGAGTGCTGAGGGGGAGTGCTGAGGAGAGTGCTGAGGGGAGTGCTGAGGGAACGTGCTGAGGAGAGTGCTGAGGAGAGTGGCAGCTCTGCTCTGGGCATGCCTAGAGGTTCTCTGAAGGGGATTGACTTTTCCTTCCCAGAGAACGTCCTGCCCGCTGGACTCTGGGGAACATCTAACCTCTTAAGAAGCCCCTGATATCTGCCCAGGCCTAGTTTCTTGTCCCTCTCCCCCATAAGGGTCCTTCAAAGCAAAGAAGACCCGGTTAAGGAGTGGCAGTAGGGCATGGGGGCGAAGCAGTGTTCCAGGATCCTCTGTAAGGTGGAGGAGAGTAGGATCAAATAAGGTCCTGGAGGAGGTGCTACCGTCTAATTCTGGAGAGGAGGAACGAGGCTTCAGTATGATTGCTGTCAGTGGGAAGTTTATCACTAGAGTCGTGGAAGCAGATGAGAGAACGTCAGAACTCACAGGAGTAGTGACAGCACACCAGGAAGAAAAACCGAAGAGGGGACAATAAAATGGCAGTTCTACCTAAGACTTAAGGAGTTAGTATGTTAAACAGGTTGGGGATGATTTTTTTTTTAAACAAGATTCAGAGAGTATCAAGTAGAGGGGAAAAGTCTGTTTTACAAGAAACGTGTAAAAACATAACAAAGGTTGAGAATGAAAAGATAAAACAGCTTTTGTGGAAGCACATGTATGCAGCACATGGCTTATTTGGAAAAGACCAGAAGATGGAGTTTCAGATCCACAGCAGCCATGAAGTCTGCTGGGCAGGCATGATGAAGACTTGCTGTCCTGCAGGGAGAGGCTCACTCCTTGAAAGACAATTTCTGGGGCCAGTGCTATGGCGCAGTGGGTTAACGCCCTGGCCTGAAGCACCGGCATCCCACACAGGTGCTGGTTTGAGACCCAGCTGCTCCACTTCCAATCCAGCTCTCTGCTATGGCCTGGGAAAGCAGTAGAAGATGGCCCAAGTCCTTAGCCCCTGCACCCCCGTGGAAGACCCAAAGCAGCTCTGGCTCCTGGCTTCAGATGAGTGCAGCTCTGGCCATTGCGGCCAATTGGGGAGTGAACCATCAGATGGAAGACCTCTCTGTCTCTCTCTCTCTCTCTCTCTCTCTCTCTCTCTCTCTCTCTCCCTCTCCCTCCTCTCTCTGTATAACTCTTTCAGATAAATAAATCATAAAAAAATGAAAAAAAAATAGTGTCTTCTCTTTAGCCTCCTTCCTGGTCGGCTCTAAAGTAGTGACTTTGTGTCTGTTCTGGAGTCTGTATAGCTTGCTCAGTTGTGTGCTCCTGATCCAAGTTTGGGGCTTGAATGTGCTAAGACTTCAGCAGGAAAGACTTTTAGAATGAGGAAATAGTGGGGTTAGCAGGGGGACTCTTGCACGTGGTTCCTTTGCTCCCAGGCTTGTGTGTGAGTACCAGGTGGGAGAAGGGCCGAGCAGTTCGGTGTGTGAAGACTTCAGTGTTCCTTACTGCAGCTTCCCACCTGAGCCGCCGGCCCATGTCCAGACCTACCCGGGGAGGCCGCTGCCCATCCCAGAGCCGGCCCGTGTCCAGACCTACCCGGGGAGGCCGCTGCGCATCCCAGAGCCGGCCCGTGTCCAGACCTACCCGGGGAGGCCGCTGCGCATCCCAGAGCCGGCCCGTGTCCAGACCTACCCAGGGAGGCCGCTGCGCATCCCAGAGCCGGCCCGTGTCCAGACCTACCCGGGGAGGCCACTACGCGTCCCAGAGCCGGCCCGTGTCCAGACCTACCCGGGAAGGCCGGGGAGGGCGTTGCAGCTGCACATCCCAGAGCAGAGGGACTCTGGCTGAACAGCGGGCACATTCTCCTTTATCCTAGGTTTCAGTCTCCCTAAAACCTGAATCCCAGCAGCTCAGAGTAAAGAAACTACTTTCTCTGGAATCAGGTTCTGTGAAGAGTTCTTTGGATATGCACAACCAGAGCTTTCGATTTGTGGCGCTGTGGTAATTCGTGGCCTGAACCATGGAGACAAAAACTTAGCAAAGGAAAGTTTCACAGCTGCATTCTTTAGTGAGAATTCAATAGAAGCTGATATCAGACAAATAACCTACTTAACTTCCTAAAATTAGATACTGTACGTTTTTGTAAAATAGAAAGTCTTTTTTTTAAAAAAATTTGTTTATTTACTTGAAAGAGTTACACAGAGAGAGAAGGAGAGACAGAGAGAGAGGGCTCTTCCATCTGCTGGTTCACTGCACAGATGGACGCAATGGCTGGAGCTGCACCGATTTGAAGGCAGGAGCCAGGAGCTTCTTCCGGGTCCCCACATGGTTGCAGAGGCCCAAGGACTTGGGCCATCTTGTACTGCTTTCCCAGGCCTTAGCAGAGAGCTGGATCGGAAGTGGAGCAGCCGGGACTCGAACTGGCGTTCATATGGGATGCCAGTACTGCAGGCGGCGGATTTACCCACTATGTCACTGTGCTGGCCCCAGAAAGTATCATTTTCTTAGAATTATATCTATGAATTCTACTGAATCTGTTCTCTTTGTATTAATATTAAATTAGCATAATTCATGAGTTGTGCTGTAGTAATCATGTATTTGTTGTGACCCTGAGAATCTAATGTATTAATAAATTAATTAAAAAAGAAATTACATATTATTTTGAATGTTATGAAAGCCAAAACCAACAGTGTGTTCTAAAGAAAATGTATCTAGGAGCTTTTATTATATATAAACAAACGGTGAAAATAAATCTCATGTCTCACCTAAGTTAGAAGAAGAGTAACAGAGTGAATCCTCAGGTTGTGTTAATTATCTTTGTTTTATTTCAACTGTTTCAGTGATTATCTGAAACCTTCCCTTTTTGTTAGTAATTCATTTCTTAGAACTTGCTGGTTTTTTTTATTTTTTAAAAGCTTTTTTTTTTAAGATTTATTTTATTTATTTGAAAGAGCTACAGAGAGAGGTAGAGAGAGGGAGGTCTTCCATCCGATGGTTCACTCCCCAATTAGCCACAATGGCTAGAGCTGTGCCCATCTGAAGCCAGGAGCCAGAGCTGCTTTGGGTCTCCCACGTGGGTGCAGGGGCTAAGGACTTGGGCCATCTTCTACTGCTTTCCCAGGCCATAGCAGAGAGCTGGATTGGAAGTGGAGCAGACAGGTCTCAAACCAGCGCCTATGTGGGATGTCGGTGCTTCAGGGCAGAACGTTAACCTGCTGCGCTACAGTGCTGGCTCCAGCACTTGCTGTTTCTAAACCACTTTACATTTTTGTTATTAACCACAATTGTTAATTGTTCTTTCTGATTTTTAAATCATCTTTGCAAGTTAAATTATATAAAGAATGATAAAATTAACTAGTTGTGTGGATAAGATATAAGGACATTATGTATTGATAATTATTAAAATTTTGATTTTCTTTTAGATGCTGATGGAAGAAAGAGGAACACATTCTTTACAAGACAGACCAGCATCTGTTAAGAAAATCTGTGAGCATAACCTTATAAATTAACTTTATTCCTTTTTAAGAAGCTAACAAATAGGAATCAGTTACATGTTAACTTTTTTAATCACGTTTTTGACTGTTAAAGATAGATTTCATAGATGCCTTAGAATGTGCTATTCATGCGGCTGACTGTAAGATCACTTTAGTCTCTTATGCACATATGTGCATGATGCGCTCATGTAATCTGTGTGTGGTGCAGCAGAGTATCCAGTGTGTGGCTCTGAGTCATCCACCAGGATGCGGGAGGATCCCTTGACTGCATTTCCTCTTCTGCCCTCTAGAGGTGACTGCTGCTCCGAATGTGATCGCTGTGCTGTCACACACAGGCTTTTCCATTGCTGGACTTTGACTTCCCGCGTATGTGAGCAAACTCTCTGTATTTATGTTCAGTGCAACGTTTTTTTAAATCCAGTATTAAATTTCGAGGTTTGTCTACTTTTATACCTGCAGCTCCCAGTGTGTTTCCTGGTTTTAAACTGGTACATTGTCTTCCTTTATCTTCTGGCGGTGATGTTTGGATTATTTGGAATCTTTTGCTGTAGTAAACAGTACTGCTGTGGCCACTGCTGAGCTTTCACGGGTATGAGAAGTTCTCCAGGATGTGTTTCTGGTTCTGATGATAGGAACATCCTCACGTCTTCAAGATGATATACAAGTGTTTTCCAAAATGTTTGTGCCAATTTAGACTCCCACTAACAAGCGTTGTAAGAGTCTTAGATGTTCTGTATTTTCATGAGCGTTGTGTCAGTGTTTTGTGCTTGTTGGTAAACTGGTATCTCCTTTTGGTTTTAATCTGCATTTCCTTGATAACTGATTAGGTTAATTTACCATCCACATGCCATGTGTGAAATGCCTGTCCTCTGTGTCACATTTCTTTTAGGAGGTTTGGTTTTCTTTACAGGATGTGTCTTAACGTCCTGTGTTCGTGTCTGTCTGCAGGCTCCCATTTCTCTATTATGTGTCCTGGATCCCGATTGTTAGAGGTCTGTGTGACAATCGCTTCATACATGAGGCTTCTTCCCGTTCTGTCCTATCTGGTACCTTTTAGGTGTCTTGTGGGAGGATAGTTCTTCATTACATATGGCCTGCTAGGAGACCTAGAAACTTTCTGGCGTTTTTTTTTTTTTCTTTTTCATTTTATATGTGAATATATAAAATCTTGGATTTTTAGCCCTGTCTTCCCTGCCCCACCTGCTGTATAGGATTATTTTTCCTTGGTTTGTCATTATAGTATTTTTTTTCTGAAAATAAAGCCCCAAAATGTATAAACACAGATGTACATTAGTCTTAGTTCCCTGCCTTTGAACCATGTCAATGCATTCTTTTGATTTTATTAACTAAAGAAATTGCATGTCCTTTAAAATTTTTTTTAAGATTAGGAAACCAGCCGGCGCTGTGGCTCAACAGGCTAATCCTCCGCCTTGCGGCGCCGGCACACCGGGTTCTAGTCCCGGTCGGGGCGCTGGATTCTGTCCCGGTTGCCCCTCTTCCAGGCCAGCTCTCTGCTGTGGCCCGGGAGTGCAATGGAGGACGGCCCAAGTCCTTGGGTCCTGCACCCCATGGGAGACCAGGAGAAGCACCTGGCTCCTGCCATCGGATCAGCGTGGTGCGCCGGCCGTAGCGCGCCGGCCACGGTGGCCATTGGAGGGTGAACCAATGGCAAAGGAAGACCTTTCTCTCTCTCACTGTCCACTCTGCCTGTCAAAAAAAAAAAAAAAAAAAGAAAAAGATTAGGAAACCAAAAGAAGTCAGAGCCAGTCAAGTTGGGGCTGTACAGTGGTTACCTGATGGTTGTCCATGGGAATTCTCACACAGTTAGCCTTGTGCCATGGGAAGGAGCCAGGAGCGTTAGGTTTTGCAGAAGGTAAAGCTTTCTTAGATGTTTTCCTGCTAAAGTTTTGCTCTAATTTCAAAATATTCACCTGACAAGCAGATGCTGTCATTCTTCAGTCCTTCAGGAAATTACTGAGTGAAATACCTTGAGCAAGCCGAAGAACTGTTGCCATGACTTGGCTTGTCTGCTTTTGCTTTGACTCAGCTAATTCCCCTGTTGGTGGCCATTGAGCTTTTGTCCCGTTTTTTTAACTGTTACATTGGGAAAGCCATGTTTGATCTCCTGTTCCAAATTGGTTTTTAAATTTATTTATTTATTTGAAAGAGTTACAGAGAGGCAGAGATGCTCTGTCTGCTGGTTCACTCTCAAAAGGACTGCAATGCTGGGGCTGGGCCAGTCCAAAGCCAGGAGCCAGGCGCTTTTTCTGGGTCTCCCACATGGGTAGTGGAGCCCAACTACCTGGGCCATTTTCTGCTGCTGTCACAGGCAATTAACAGGGAGCTGGATTAGAAGTGGAGCACCTGGGACTTGAACCTGCAGCCATATGGGATGCTGGCATTGCAGATGGCAGCTTTACCCGCTGTCCCACGAGTGTACTTATTGAAAATTTCCAGAGGAAGCTATGCTTTTACACCTTTTGCACTTAATTTTTTTTAAAAGATTATTTGAAAGAGTTACAGAGAGGTAGAGACAGAGAGAGAGGTATTCCATCTGCTGGTTCACTCCCCAGATGGCCGCAACGGCTGGAGCTGTGCTGATCTGAAGCCAGGAGCCAGGAACTTCTTCCATGTCTCCCACAGTGGCTACAGGGGCCTAAGGACTTGGGCCATCTTTTATTGCTATCCTAGGCCATAGCAGAGAGCTGGATCAGAAGTGGAGAACCTGGTCTGGAATCAGCACCCGTATGGGATGCTGGCACTCCAGTCCAGGGCTTTAGCCCGCTGTGCCACAGTGCCGGCCCCTTGCACTTAATTTTTTTAAAATAATGATTTTATAACTTTACTTGTGGGAGAGTGAGAGACAGAGCACGCCCATCCACTGTTTGATTTTCCAAATGCCTGCAATGCCAGGGCCAGACCCAGGAGCTGGAAATGTAATCCAGGCCTCCCACGTGGGTGGCAGGGATCCAGTTATTCAAGCCAGTGCATGCTGGCTCCCTGGTGTGTTCTGGCAGGAAACTGGAGTCGGGAGTGGAGCCAGGCATCAAATCCAGGCCCTCTGATGTGGGTTATATGTGTATATACGTATACACATATATACATACACACACATATATATATATGATGTGTCTCAAGTGCTGGCCAAACATTCGTTCCTTGAAAGAGTGTTTTTCTGGCTATTCTTGATTATTTTTCATATAAACTTTAAAATAAAATGGCTTAACTTCAATAGAAAAGTTTTAATTTTACTTAGAAAATTGTTAAATGTGTTTACAACCAGCCTTCCCTATCCACGATACTGCATGTGCAATTTAACCAGGCACAGACTAAAAAGACTACATAAGTAAATAAAAATTTAATGTATGCTTTGTAGGCTTACATTCAGTTCTGAATCAGTTGTCCTGTCATTTTTCAGAAAAATCATTTATTTATTTAAAAGGCAGAGATACAGGGCCAAGAAGGCAGAGTTTACCATCCCCTGGTTCACTTCCCCAATACTTATAATGAGCAGTGAGGGGCCAGACCAAAGCGGGGACCTCCATACTTGGGAGGTGACATGCTGCTACCTAGGGTGTGTGTTGGTAGGTGGTAGAAACTGGGAGGAGGGCCTTGGACTCGAACTTGGGCACTGTGGTTTGGGATACAAGTATTCTAAGTGGCCTTTTTTTTTTTTTAAGATTTATTTATTTATTTGAAAGTCAGAGTTACACACTGAGAGGAGAGGCAGAGAGAGAGGTCTTCCATCTGCTGGTTTACTCCCCAGATGGCCGCAATGGCCGGAACTGCACCGATCAGAAGCCAGAAGCCAGGAGCTTCTGCCTGGTCGCCTGTTGCAGTTGATTTCTCAACAATGTTGCAGTGGATTCATTTCTGAGAGGAGCAGCGTGGTGGGGGCAAGAGGCGTGGAGTCACCACACAGACCCCGGGAGTCGGTGAAAGCGGGCTTGAGGCGAGCAGCCCACAGACTCGTTTATTTCAGTTGATACAACGTCTTATATAGCCAAGACCAGCCACTCCGGTCAAGGGGTGGTCTATGCCCCAACCAGTCACAGCCTGTTGCCAGGCAGGCTCCGTTTGCCATGTGGGTTTCAAAGCCATCCAGTCACAGCCTGTTGCCAGGCAGGCTCCTTTGCCAGGTGGGATTCAAAGCCATTCCTGAGTAACTGATGCTTGCTTGCCAGCGGTCACCTTGGCATGGCCTTCTCATTCCACCACAGTCTCCCACGCAGGTGCAGGGGCCCAAGGACTTGGGCCATCTTCTACTGCTTTCCCAGGCTATAGCAGAGAGCTGGATCGGGAGTGGAGCAACTGGGACTAGAACCGTTGCCCATATGGGATGCCGGCACTTCAGGCCAGGGCGTTAACCCATTGCACCACAGCGCCAGCCCCCTAAGTGGCCTTTTAATCACTGTACAAACACTGATCCCATTTATCTCATCATATTTAACTATTACTTCACTGGATTTGCCTGCTTCAACTTATTGAAGTTACATATAAGATGAAAAATAATCAAAGGGAAATAAATATAAGAAAAAGCTTTAAACAGTTACACTTTAAAATTATAAAAATAAGGCATTTGGATCTGACTAAAGAGCCCATGAGAGTATTTTAGGCATGGAAAGCCAAGACACTCTGGCAAAAAAACAAACAAACAAACAAACAAAAAAAAAACAACCTAAATGAAAGATCTCTGTGAGTGAGATCCCAGTGGAAAGAACAGGCCATCAAAGAAGGAGGTACCTTTTTCTGAAGGGAGGAGAGAACTTCCACTTTGACTATGACCTTGTCTAAATAAGATCAGAGTCGGCGAACTCAAAAGGCTTCCATAGCCTTGGCAACTCATGACAAGAGCCTAGGGTGATTACTGATCCCATAAACAAGAGTGTCAATTTGTTAAGTCAACAACAGGAGTCACTGTGCACTTACTCCTCATGTAGGATCTCTGTCCTTAATGTGTTGTACAATGTGAATTAATGCTATAAGTAGTACTGAAACTGTACTTTACACTTTGTGTTTCTGTGTGGGTGCAAACTGTTGAAATCTTAATATATACTAAATTGATCTTCTGTATATAAAGAGAATTGAAAATGAATCTTGATGTGAATGGAATGGGAGAGGGAGCGGAAGATGGGAGAGGGAGCGGGTGGGTGGGAAGTTATGGGGGGGCGGAAAGCCACTGTAATCCAAAAGCTGTACTTTGGAAATTCATATTTGTTAAATAAGTTAAAAAATAAATAAAATGATAAAAATCAGTGTATGTATAAATATTTGCATCAGTATTGAATGTGTTCATTCTTTTTTCAGGCCATTATTCCCTAATTGATACAACTACTATTTCCATTGCATTAGGTATTATAAGTAATCTAGGTTAGGTATGCTTTAAAGTATACTGAGGATGTGTGTAGGTTATACACAGATAGTGTGCTATTTTGTATAAGGGACTTAACATCTATGGCTTGTCCTGTCTGTTAGGGTCTTAGACCCAATTCCCTTCTAACAGTGAGAGCTGTGTTTCACCTGAATTGTCATGCTAATGGTGTCAGATAGTGCTGTCTAATGAGAGTGGGTATCTGTTTCAATACAATCTGAATTTGTATCTATGGCAGTTCTTTAAAACACCTGTAAGTGCTTGCCTTGGGTTTCTCTGGAATAGGTTCTTACTGGATTTATCTATATGTATTTTTTGATGTTTTTGTTGCCACTTTAGAATGACTTTGCATCTCATTTTTCTTTATTAACATTCTGAATTTTGGGCTTAGATTCATGGGGGTTGGTTATTTGAGAGGTTTTTTTGGGGAGGTGATTGTGGGTAATCAGTGATTTGGGGAATAAGTGATTCTTAGTGTCTATAGAATGATCATTAATTATTGGTAATAGATTTTGTATTGTGGTGAATTGCAATGTAAAATTCTCTCTCCTAACAATGTTCCAGTGCAGCGTATAGTATTGTTACCCCACGTGCATTGTTCTGTGGCAGATCCCTAGGTCTCCCTTCATTCATCCTGCCTCTGAGTGTGTCAGTCCAGAGCTCTGGTCTCCCTCTCCTACTCACCCCTGGCAGTCACTGATGTCTTTGCTGTTTGTGGGAGTTTGAGGACTTTAGATTCCTTGTGTAGTGGAATCATGTGGTATAACGTGATATAAGTATACTTTGAAAATTTCACGGACAAATTGTAGTGTTTATTTGGGTGCAGTAAATGTTTTAAATCCGTGCTTAGTTATCTCATCATAAACATTTTTCTTAAACTTCGTGAAAACCATTCTTGTGTTTTTGTGATAAGTTTGTTTCACTCAGTGTAATATCCCCAAGGTTCTTCCATCTCTGAGTCCGTACTGTGAGGTTTTTTCTTGTTTCTGGGCTGACTGATGTTCCATTGCATGTGTGTCCCCGTGTCGTGTCTCCGTTCAGCCGTTGACGCACGTGGAAGTTGTTTCTACCCCTTCCTGTTGCTGCTGATGGGTCTGTGAACACAGCGGTGCAGATACCTTTTCTGGATTCTGTTGTTGGTGCCTTCAGATATATACCCAGGAGTGGGATTGCTGGGTCATGAGGTAGTTCTGTTTTCAGTGTTATTAGGATCTACCATATTGTTTTCCAAAGTGATTGCAGCAACATATCAAAAGGGTTTCAAATTTTTTTCACATCCTCATTACCACTTTTTTTCGTAGTAGCCATCCTGACAGATGCGAGGTGATATGTCATTGTGACACAAATATTCTCAAAATGTCAATTTTCTTAGCAGATTTTGCAGTTTGTATTATCTTTGCATTCCTATAATAAATCCCACCAAATCCTAATAAAAATGCAAATTATAACTATATAAGGATTTCATTTTTTTTTTTTTTTGCATTGAAGTAAACTTTGCTTTTAATGCAATTTTGCATGAAGTTTTTGAAGTGGCCTTGTATGCTGGTTGTTTGCCATTCTGGTTTATTTTCTTCGTTTAAAGATTTTTTGTATTATTCCTAAGTGAGTTCTTTTAGGAGAGTGTGTGAGTCTGTGTGTGTCCTCTTTTGTCAGATTCTGATGTTCATGTGCGATGCTGGACTCATAAATACTTAGAAGCTACAGGCATGTAAAACGTGCGGCTGTTGGAGAAGCCACAGGCATGAGAAACGTGCGGCTGTTGGAGAAGCCACAGGCATGTAAAACGTGCGGCTGTTGGAGAAGCCACAGGCATGTAAAACGTGCGGCTGTTGGAGAAGCCACAGGCATGTAAAACGTGCGGCTGTTGGAGAAGCCACAGGCATGAAAAACGTGCGGCTGTTGGAGAAGCCACAGGCATGTGAAACGTGCGGCTGTTGGAGAAGCCACAGGCATGTGAAACGTGCGGCTGTTGGAGAAGCCACAGGCATGAGAAACGTGCGGCTGTTGGAGAAGCCACAGGCATGAGAAACGTGCGGCTGTTGGAGAAGCCACAGGCATGAGAAACGTGCGGCTGTTGGAGAAGCTACAGGCATGAAAAACGTGCGGCTGGCAGAGCCAAGATGGCGGATAGTGAGGACGTGCGCCTTAGTTTGGGAAAATAAAATTTCATAAAACTGGAATTACTGTAGTCTCAGGAAAAGACTCAAGAAAAAAACTGCAGAGGCAACGCTTCCGGATCTTGTGGACGTGACACAGAGGACTTACAGGGAGCCCATCGCGTGGAAAACCAACCGAGACGAGCCAAGCGGCAGGAGACGAGCCAGAGCCACAGAATCTCGCCAGCGCAGGAACAGAGGAGGGTAAGACAAAGAACTCAGAAACCCAAGACATTGGTGGGGGGGAACAGAGGCCTCTCCCTTCACTCACCAAGCAAAACAAAGACCACCGTGATTTTACATATGTAAAGCTCAGCCAAACTCAGTAACTTTAGTGAAACTGGAGAACACATTGAGGGCTGCATAAACTCTGTGTGTGGTCCCAGGGGTAGATCAAACGAATACTCAAAGAGGCCAGAGTTCAACTACCCTCAACTCCACTCCCAACTGAGTAAAAAAAAAAAAAAAAAAAAAAGAAAGCGAGCCAGCAAGGAGCAAGTGAGTGAGCAATCTGGGATGCTCTTTGCACAGCCTGGCCACACCCATCACAGCCCCTAAGCCTCCAACAAAGCAGACAGCCCACTTAGAGGCATAGTATAACGAGAAAAAAAAAACACCACAGCAAAAACAAACAAACAAACAAAAAACCACACACACACAAAAAAAACACCATAAATTATCTCCAACATGCCAAACAACAAACATAGAAGCCGAGGTAACAAGAGCAAGGAAGACACTATGACGCCCCCAAGTGAACAAGGCACACCAATGCAAGATTATGAAGATGAAGAGATAGAGGAAATGCAAGAAGCAGATCTCAAAAAATTGATAAGAACATTAAGAAGTTCTCAAAAACAAATTCTTGAACTACAGAAATCCTTAATGGACAAGATAGAAAATCTCTCTCGTGAAAATGAAATATTAAGGAGGAATCAAAATGAAATGAAACAACTAGTAGAACAGGAAACTGAGATAGTGACAAAAAACCACAATGAAATGAAGAACTCAATAGATCAAATGGCAAACACATTAGAGAGCCTTAAAAACAGAATGGGTGAAGCAGAAGAGAGAATATCGGAATTAGAAGACAGAGAACAGGAAAGGAAACAATCAAATCAAAGAAAAGAAGAAGAAATCAGAAATCTAAAAAATACTGTCAGGAATCTACAGGATACTATTAAAAAACCCAACATTCGGGTTCCAGGAGTTCATGAAGGCATGGAAAGGGAGAAAGGATTAGAAGGCCTTTTTAGTGAGATACTAGCAGAAAATTTCCCAGGTTTGGAGAAGGACAGAGACATCCTAGTACAGGAAGCTCATAGAACCCCTAATAAACATGACCAAAAGAGATCCTCACACGACACGTTGTAATCAAACTCACCACAGTGAAACACAAAGAAAAGATCCTAAAATGTGCAAGAGAGAAATGCCAGATTACTCTCAGAGGATCTCCAATTAGACTTACAGCTGACTTCTCATCAGAAACCCTACAAGCCAGGAGAGAATGGCGAGATATAGCCCAGGTACTAAGAGAGAAAAATTGCCAGCCCAGAATATTATATCCTGCAAAGCTCTCATTTGTGAATGAAGGTGAAATAAAGACCTTTCACAGCAAACAGAAATTGAAAGAATTTGTTGCCACTCGTCCAGCCCTGCAAAAGATGCTTAAAGATGTATTACATACAGAAACACAGAAACATGGTCACCAATATGAAAGAAGGTAAAGGAAGGAAACCTCACAGCAAAAGATCACAGGAATCTCAAACCAGATATTAGAAAATATCTTTGGCAAATGGCAGGGCAAAGTTACTCCTTCTCAATAGTCACATTAAATGTTAATGGCTTGAAATGTCCAGTTAAAAGACACCGATTGGCTGATTGGGTTAAGGAACAAAACCCATCTTTTTGCTGCTTACAAGAAACTGATCTTTCCAACAATGATCCATACAGACTGAAAGTGAAAGGCTGGAAAAAGATATACCATGCCAACAGAAATGAAAAAAGAGCGGGCGTAGCCATCTTAATATCGGACAACATAAACTTTACCACAAAAACTGTCAGGAGAGACAAAGAGGGGCACTATTTAATGATTAAGGGATCCATTCAACAGGAAGACATAACGATTATCAATGTATATGCACCAAATCACAGGGCACCAGCTTATTTAAAAGACTTGTTAAGGGACTTAAAGGGAGACTTAGACCCCAATACAATAGTACTGGGGGACTTCAATACTCCACTCTCAGAGATAGACAGATCAACAGGACAGAAGATCAACAAGGAGACAGCAGATTTAAATGACACTATAGCCCAAATGGATCTAACAGATATCTACAGAACATTTCATCCTACATCTAAGGACTTTACATTCTTCTCAGCAGTACATGGAACCTTCTCTAGGATTGACCACATACTAGGCCATAAAGCAAGTCTCAGCAAATTCAAGAGAATTAGAATCATACCATGCAACTTCTCAGACCACAAAGGAATGAAATTGGAAATTAGCAACTCGGGAATCCCCAGAGCACGTGCAAACACATGGAGATTGAACAACATGCTCCTGAATGAACAATGGGTCATAGAAGAAATTAAAAGAGAAATCAAAAATTTTCTGGAAGTAAATGAGGATAACAGCAAAACATACCAAAACCTATGGGATACAACAAAAGCAGTGTTAAGAGGAAAGTTTATATCAATAGGTGCCTACATCAAGAAATTGGAGAGGCACCAAATAGATGAGCTTTCAAGTCATCTCAAGGATCTAGAAAATCTGCAGCAAACCAAACCCAAACCCAGTAGGAGAAGGGAAATAATTAAAATCAAAGAAGAAATCAACAGGATTGAATCCAAAAAAACATTACAAAAAATCAGCCAAACGAGGAGCTGGCTTTTTGAAAAAATAAACAAAATTGACACCCCATTGGCCCAACTAACTAAAAAAAGAAGAGAAAAGACCCAAATCAATAGGATCAGTGATGAAAAAGGAAACATAACAACAGACACCACAGAAATAAAAAGAATCATCAGAAATTACTACAAGGACTTGTATGCCAGCAAACAGGGAAATCTATCAGAAATGGACAGATTCTTGGACACATACAACCTACCTAAATTGAGCCAGGAAGACATAGAAAACCTAAACAGACCCATAACTGACACAGAAATTGAAACAGTAATAAAGGCCCTCCCAACAAAGAAAAGCCCAGGACTAGATGGATTCACTGCTGAGTTCTACCAGACATTTAGAGAAGAACTAACTCCAATTCTTCTCAAACTATTCAGAACAATCGAAAAAGAGGGAATCCTCCCAAATTCTTTCTACGAAGCCAGCATCACCTTAATTCCTAAGCTGGAAAAAGATGCAGCATTGAAAGAGAATTACAGACCAATATCCCTGATGAACATAGACGCAAAAATCCTCAATAAAATTCTGGCCAATAGAATGCAACAACACATCAGAAAGATCATCCACCCAGACCAAGTGGGATTTATCCCTGGTATGCAGGGATGGTTCAACGTCCGCAAAACAATCAACGTAATACACTACATTAACAGGCTGCAGAAGAAAAACCATATGATTCTCTCAATAGACGCAGAGAAAGCATTTGATAAAATACAATACCCTTTCATGGTGAGAACTCTAAGCAAACTGGGTATGGAAGGAACATTCCTCAATACAATCAAAGCAATATATGAAAAACCCACGGCCAACATCCTATTGAATGGGGAAAAGTTGGAAGCATTTCCGCTAAGATCTGGTACCAGACAGGGATGCCCACTCTCACCACTGCTATTCAATATAGTCCTGGAAGTTTTAGCCAGAGCTATTAGGCAAGAAAAAGAAATTAAAGGGATACTAATCGGGAAGGAAGAACTCAAACTATCCCTCTTTGCAGATGATATGATTCTTTATTTAGGGGACCCAAAGAACTCTACTAAGAGACTACTGGAACTCATCGAAGAGTTTGGCAAAGTAGCAGGATATAAAATCAATCCACAAAAATCAAGAGCCTTTGTATACACAGGCAATGCCACGGCTGAGGAAGAACTTCTAAGATCAATCCCATTCACAATAGCTACAAAAACAATCAAATACCTTGGAATAAAGTTAACCAAGGACGTTAAAGATCTCTATGATGAAAACTACAAAACCTTAAAGAAAGAAATAGAAGAGGATACCAAAAAATGGAGAAATCTTCCATGCTCATGGATTGGAAGAATCAATATCATCAAAATGTCTATTCTCCCAAAAGCAATTTATACATTCAATGCAATACCAATCAAGATACCGAAGACCTTCTTCTCAGATCTGGAAAAAATAATGCTGAAATTCATATGGAGACACAGAAGACCTCGAATAGCCAAAGCAATCTTGTACAACAAAAACAAAGCCGGAGGCATCACAATCCCAGATTTCAGGGCATTCTACAGGGCAGTTGTTATCAAAACAGCATGGTACTGGTACAGAAACAGATGGATAGACCAATGGAACAGAATAGAAACACCAGAAATCAATCCAAACATCTACAGCCAACTTATATTTGATCAAAGATCCAAAACTAATCCCTGGAATAAGGACAGTCTATTCAATAAATGGTGCTGGGAAAATTGGATTTCCATGTGCAGAAGCTTGAAGCAAGACCCATACCTTTCACCTTACACAAAAATTCACTCAACATGGATTAAAGACTTAAATCTACGACCCGAAACCATCAAATTATTAGAGAGCATTGGAGAAACTCTGCAAGATATAGGTACAGGCAAAGAGTTCTTGGAAAAGACCCCAGGAGCACAGGCAGTCAAAACCAAAATTAACATTTGGGATTGCATCAAATTGAGAAGTTTCTGTACTTCAAAAGAAACAGTCAGGAAAGTGAAGAGGCAACCGACAGAATGGGAAAAAATATTTGCAAACTATGCTACAGATAAAGGATTGATAACCAGAATTTACAAAGAAATCAAGAAAATCCACAACAACAAAACAAACAACCCACTTAAGAGATGGGCCAAGGACCTCAATAGACATTTTTCAAAAGAGGAAATCCAAATGGCCAACAGACACATGAAAAAATGTTCAAGATCACTAGCAATCAGAGAAATGCAAATCAAAACCACAATGAGGTTTCACCTCACCCCGGTGAGAATGGCTCACATCCAGAAATCTACCAACAATAGATGCTGGAGAGGATGTGGGGAAAAAGGGACACTAACCCACTGTTGGTGGGAATGCAAACTGGTTAAGCCACTATGGAAGTCAGTCTGGAGATTCCTCAGAAACCTGAACATAACCCTACCATACAACCCAGCCATCCCACTCCTTGGAATTTACCCAAAGGAAATTAATTTGGCTAATAAAAAAGCCATCTGCACATTAATGTTTATTGCAGCCCAATTCACAATAGCTAAGACCTGGAACCAACCCAAATGCCCATCAACAGTAGACTGGATAAAGAAATTATGGGACATGTACTCCATAGAATACTATACAGCAGTAAGGAACAATGAAACCCAGTCATTTGCAACAAGATGGAGGGATCTGGAAAACATCATGCTGAGTGAATTAAGCCAGTCCCAAAGAGAAAAATATCATTTGTTCTCCCTGATCGGCGACAACTGAGCACCAAAGGGGAAACCTGTTGAAGTGAAATGGACACTGTAAGAAACAATGACCTGATCAGCTTTTGTCTTGACTCTAGATGTACAATGTAATACTTTATCCTTTTTAGTATTTGTTGTTATTGTTGTTGTTCTAGTACTAGTGGTTGAACTCTGTAATTAACACACAATTATTCTTAGGTGTTTAAATTTTAACTGAAAAGTGATCCCTGTTAAATTTCAGAGTGGAAAAAGAGAGGAAGGAGATGCACAGTTTGGGACATGCACAATCAGTCTTGCCCCAAATGGTGGAGTTAGAAATCTGCCAGGGGGATTCCAATACAATCCCATCAAGGTGGCATGTACCAATGCCATCTCACTAGTCCAAGTGATCAATTTCAGCCCACAATTGATGGCTCTGATAGGTCTAAGAGTCAAAGGGATCACACAAACAAGACAAGTGTCTGCTAATACTAACTGATAGAATCAAAAAGGGAGAGAAAGATCCAGCATGGGAAGTGGGATACACAGCAGACTCATAGAATGGCAGATGTCCTAAACAACACTCTGGCCTCAGAATCAGCCCTTAAGGCATTCGGATCTGGCTGAAGAGCCCATGAGAGTATTGTAGGCATGGAAAGCCAAGATACCATGGAAAAGAAAAAAAGAAGAAGACCTAAATGAAAGATCTCTGTGAGTGAGATCCCAGTGGAAAGAACGGGACCATCAAAGAAGGAGGTACCTTTCTCTGAAGGGAGGAGAGAACTTCCACTTTGACTGTGACCCTATCGGAATAAGATCAAAGTCAGCGAACCCTAAAGGCTTCCATAGCCCTGGCAACTCATGACTAGAGCCTAGGGAGATTACTGACGCCATGAACAGGAGTGTCAAATTGTTAAGTCAGCAACAGGAGTCACTGTGTACTTACATCCCATGTGGGATCTGTCCTTAATGTGTTGTCTAATGTGAAATGATGCTATAACTAGTACTGAAACAGTATTTTTACACTTTGTGTTTCTGCGTGGGTACAAACTGATGAGATCTTTACTAATTACATACTGAATCGATCTTCTGTATATAAAGATAATTGGAAATGAAAAAAAAAACCTGGTGTTAAATTGGAAATGGCATAGAAAATTAATTTTTTAAAAAAAATTATGTAGGATCTCTGCCTTTAATGTGCTGTACACTCTTATTTAATGCTATAACTAGTACTCCAACAGTATTTTTTTTTTCACTTTGTGTTGCTATATGGGGGCAAACTGTTGAAATCGTTACCTAATTTATACCAAACTGATCTTTTGTATATAAAGAGAATTGAAAATGAGTCATGATGTGATTGGAAGGGGAGAGGGAGCGGGAAAGGGGAGGGTTGTGGGTGGGAGGGAAGTTTTGGGAGGGGGAAGCCATTGTAACCCATGAGCTGTACTTTGGAAATTTATATTCATTAAATAAAAGTTTAATAAAAAAAATAATAAAAAAAAGAATAATCCTAGAGAACTGAAGTACCAGAAAAAAAAAAAAAAAAAGAAAAAGAAAAATGTGCAGCTGTTGGAGAAGCTACAGGCATGTGAAACGTGTGGCTGTTTGAAGGTTTCCTTGAAGTTTGCGTCTCTCGCCTCGCACTCATCCCAGTTTGGCTGCTCCGTTGCAGACTGTTTTCGCGTTATGCCGGGATTGTACAGTTTTTGCCTTCAGTTTGTCCCACCTTCAGTCTGACCTTACCTGGATACCTTTGTGGACAACCTGAAAGGCAATGCCTTTAGTATTTAGCTATTTCTTTACACATTCTTGCCCCTGTAAGTCACATGCTAATTTTTGTCTTCTCTGGGAAAAAACCTAGTCTGTAGAGCTTGTGTTTCTCTTGCTCTCCACCATCCCCTGTCTCTGGAGCTCATCACACTTGGCTCCCTGCTCCTTCTGTAGCTTCTCTCATTTATGACTCTTTAGAGTTGACACCTTTCTGCATTAGAAGATTGTGAACATGTTCAGGTTTGTGGCGGTGTATCCTGATAACGATTTCCTTGCACGAAGCAGTCAGTGCAGTGTTGAGTTGAGCTTAATCTTTCAGGGACGTAGCCTCCTGCACCATCAGCAGACCCCTACCCGACGTTTAGCTTCCGCAGTGGTGACTGGGTTTCCGGTACTGGGACTTGTTGAGCCTTGTTATGGAGAAATGCTCTTAGTTTCTATTATGAGGACTCATTTCTTGCCCTTTCTGTTCCTGTGCTCTGGAGTTGCTGTCAGAGAGACTCTGCTCTGTAGAGATATGGAGCCCTAGAATGGAGAAGTAACGGACTCGGAGTGCAGTCTGCTGGCCCGCTGAGCGAGCTGCTGCACGGGGCCTCAGCCTTGACCGGAGGCTTGAGCAGACCGCTCCTGCTTCGTACCTCGCAGGAGGGCTTACAGGTCCGTATGTGTCGATGGGCCCCATCCGGTTCTCTTCGGATTTTCTTGCTGTGGGGCTGAAGTTCATAAACAAGGGGGCAGGAGTGCTGGTAGGGACTGTGGTGTTTATGCATGGTGGGGAGTCATGACCTACTTCCCAGGCCCATTTTGAAGCTCTGTTTGTAATCATAAGAAAGCATGTCAAGCAGAAAATGAAAGGATATTATCTCGGAGGCTTGGAAGAGGTTTTTTCCCAAACAGTTTTGATTGCACAGCAAAGTTTCATTTACTAGGTTTGCAGATACCCGGTGCCGTGGGGCTTAATAAACTTAGTTTATTCCTCCCTTCTGCAAGTTAACGCTTTATTTGTTAATGAAAAATGATTCACATATTGCAGAAATCAAGCCAGTTTATTTCTATTTTGCTTTCTTTCCTGTATCTTTTTTAAAGATTAGAATAAACCCATATAACCTGCAGAAATGCAGGTTGCCACGGATCTGAAGGCTCAGCTGATTTTTGCACGTTTTCCAATGCTGTGATTGACTAAGCTTGTATTAGTGAAATTGGACATGACCCCCTAAAATTTACACAAAAATGTGGCCCCTTACCCAGAAACGCCATCAGGGGTGCCACATATACTACCGGAGTTTGGGGTGCCATACGATTTCACCATATGCTTATTAATAAATCTCCAATATTAATAAGCCCAAGAGGGTTGTTGCCTAATATTTAGAGAAGAATTCTAAATAACAGCACAGATAAACAAGGCAGCATGGTACATTTTAAGCTTTTATTTAGTGAGAAAGATACATAGAAGAGTGAGAACTTTTATTTAAGAGAGAAAGGTAAATCTGGGTTCATACCAAGTACCAGGAACCAGCCACGTGGAGGAGCATCTAGGCCTGGAAGCCTAGGGCACGTGGCGCAGGGCGACAGCAAGCCCCTCCTGGCAAGAGGCCAGGGAAGAAGAGAAGGCGGACATACTGTGTCCCAGACTTTTAACCCACTTCCAAAGGGGAGTGGTTAATTAACCTGATTGGCTGGTGCGCACCAAGGTGCAGCCAGGTAGGGGCAGGAGATCACACAGAGGCATGGCGAAGGTATCAGGTAGGGCGTGAGGTCACACAGGGGCGTGGCGAAGGTATCAGGTAGGGTGTGAGGTCACACAGGGGCGTGGCGATGGTATTGGGTAGGGTGTGAGGTCACACAGGGGCGTGGCGATGGCATCAGGTAGGGCGTGAGGTCACACAGGGGCGTGGCGAAGGCCTGGTCTTCCAGCTCACAGATCTAATCATTTTTAACCTGTATGCCTGCCTCCTGCATGAGCAGCAGATCTCTTCCACTTGCATGTACTTTGTCGAGTATTAACAAGTACCATTAACTCATGAGTTTGCCCTTTGGTTTCAGATCTCGATTCATCAAGTCAGTCTTCCAGTTACTCTCCCAGGCCAACAGACAGTTGTTTCAGTTCCAGTTCGGAGATGGTGAGTTACACAGGTTTTAATTCTTAATATATGCTCATTAATATAGAATTATCTTCTCTCATAGTTTATGAAAAAATAATTGAATCACCATATAATGGAAATTGAAAATTTATGTAAACAAAAATGTAGAAAAAGTTTTATAATATACAAAATAAGCAAAGTGTAAAATTAAACATTCATGATGGGGCCAGCTCTGTGGCCAGCATATGCCTGCAGTGCCAGCATCCCGTGTGGATGTCAGTCTGAGTCCTGGCTGCTCCACTTCCAATCCAGCTCCCTGCTAATGGCCTGGGAAAGCAGTAGAAGATGACCCAAGTGCTTGGGCCTCTGCACCTTTGTGGGAGACTTGGAAGAAGCTCTTGGCTTCGGATTGGCCCAGCTCTCACTGTTGTGGCCATTTGGGGAGTGAACCAATGGATGGAAGACCTCTCTCCATGTCTTTCCCTCTCTATATAACTATGCCTCTCAAGTAAATGAATAAATCTTTTAAAAAAACCATAAATGAGCATCTCATGCCTATTTATGAGGATAATGAATGTGTCTATTGTTACTTGTGAAAGCCCCTTTCATCAAGATATATAAATATATACATGGGTATGTATATGTGGAGTATACAAGGCTACTTCAGAAGGTCCATGGAAAATGTAATCAAAAGCTGTTTCAAAATCTGCATAATTTTTTTTGTAATATTTTGTTTTCATTTTTTAAAAAATGGTTTATTTGTTCATTCTGGAAGTCAGAGTTACAGAGAAAGGGAGCGACAGCAAGCATGAATTCTTGCATCTGCTGGTTCACTCCCCGGATGGCTGCAGGGACCAGCACTGGACCAGGCTGAAGCCAGGAGTTTGTTCTGGGTCTCCCACATGAGTGGCAGGAGCCCAAACACTTGGGGGCATCTTCCACTGCTTTTCCCAGGCACATTAGCAGAGAGCTGGGACAGAAGTGGAGCAGCCAGGACATGAACAGGCACCCGTAGATTTACCTGTTATGCCACAACGCCAGTGTCCATATTACACATTTTATATGAACTTTTTGAAGACCCTATGTGTGAATAGATCTCAGAATTTTTTGCACCAAAATAAACTTACCTTTTAGTTCCATTTTTTAGGAACTTTTTAAAGTGCCCTTGTACATGTCATATATAAAATTCTATGTGTGTGTATAATAGATACTTATTTCTTTTGAAAATGATTTTTTTAAAAAAAGATTTGTTATTTGAAAGGCAGAGTTACAGAGAGGCAGAGAGAGAGAGTGAGGTCTTCCATTCTGCTGGTTTGCTCCCCAGATGGCCACAGCGGCTGGACCTGTGCCAAAGCCAGGAGCCTGGAGCTTTTTTTGGGTTTCCCACGTGGGTGCAGGGCTCAAGCACTTGTGTCATCTTCAGCTGCTTTCCCAGGCCATAGCAGAGAGCTGGATCAGAAGTGGAGCAGCCTGGACTCAAACCAGAGCCTATGTGGGATGCTGGCACTGTAGGTGGCGGCTTTACCTGCTACACCGTAGCTCCGACCCCTAAAAAGGATTTTTAAAAGAACCTGCTCACAGAGTCAGAATTGTGGTATACTGGGGTAAGCTACAGCCTGTACCCATGGGCCCCTGCACCCATGGGCCCTGGAGACCCAGAAGCAGCTCTTGGCTCCTGGCTTCAGCCTCACCCAGCCCTGGCTGTTGCAGCCATTTGGGTAGTGAACCAGCAGATGGAAGACCTCTCTCTCTACCTGCCTCTGTCTTTCAAATAATAATAATAATAATAATAAATGGCTCACAATCACTGAAAGCATAAAATAACCAACAATACATTCAAAAAGAAAGTCTTCAAGGAAATATGAAGATTTTTGTCCTCAATAACATTTCATACTTAGCTTTTTTTGGGTTGCTTTAATTGATGCTGTTTTAATTGGAACCTTACCAGCTTCTTTCAACCTCTGGCATCCGTGCAGTAGTCTAAGTTACTACTTGTTCTTGAACTATTGTAGCTGTTTCCTAAGAGATCTCTAGTTTATTCTTGGCCCACTTTATTCTGTAGTTAGCAACTTTGAAAGTATAAATTGAATTGTTATTCACATGTGTAACTGGTGGATTTTTAAAATATTTTAATTTATTTTTATTTTTTATTTGAGAGATAGAGATATGTAGATACCTAGGTCGTATGCAGTAGTTCACTCCCCAGATGACTGCAATAGCCAGAGCTGGGCCAGGCTGAACCCAGGAGCCAGGAACACTCAGGCCAGATCTCCTCCATCACTGGCAGTGAATCAAACATAGAAGCCATTGTCTGTCTCCCAAGGTGCACGATCACAGGAAAATGGATTGGAAGCAGGGCCATGACTTGAGCCAGGTACCCTGAGATGGTGTGCAGGTGCCCCAAGTGGTATCCTGAGTGCCAGATACCCGCCCCCAGTGGGTTTCTTCCCTAGGCATCTGAACGGCTGTCAGTGACTCCTGGCTGGACTGTGCAGTCTGGCCCTGGCATCTCTCACCCTGACATCATCCTTTCCTTAGCCTGTCGGTCTCTTCTCTGCCGCAGAAGCTGTAGACATTCTGATTCGTTACCCTACCTTTATTCATTCTTTTTTTTTTAAAGATTTTTTTAAATTTTATTTGAGAAGCAGAGTTAGAGAGAGACAGAGAGATCAGTCTTCCATCCACTGCTTCACTTCCCATATTGCTGCAGTGGTCAGGGCTGGGTCCTGTCAAAGCCAGGAGCTTTATCTTTGTTTCCTACATCTTCGTAAGGGCCCAAGGACTTGGGCCATCTTCTGTTGTTTTCCCAGGCACATTAGAAGCAAGCTGGATAAGAAGTGGAGCAGCTGGGACTTGAACCAGCACCTATATGAGATGCTGGAATGGCAGGTGGTGCTTAACCCACCGCGCCACAATGCTATCCTCTCCTGCATTCTTCGTAACTGTGGAAGAGTGCGTTGTGATGATTTCCGCTGTATGTTAGGAGTGTGGGGATTAGATAGCCTGTGATTTCAAGGACTGATAAGAGACAGTATTCCCAGGGATTACTGTTGTTCTTGCTACTTTAGTGTCCATACCCACCTGGTAGGTACAGGAGATTACTGTTTGAGCATTCTTTGATGGTATATCTGCTTTCATCTGTAACATGTGGAAGTCACGTTTGTATTTAGAAAAGTTTGCTAATGTGAAAGTTAAGGGTGTGTGCTTTGAAGTGACTGAATGAACTTGAAGCTTAAACATTATTTACAGAAAAATCATTAAATTTCTTTTAGCCATCTGAAGAGGAAGATCAAATGTTGCAGCAAATTGAGGACTCAAATACGATATCCATCAAACCTAAAGAAACAAGTAATGATTACTGTCCAGAAGAAGTGGTAAAACTCTCAAGAGATCAGGTTGTTAAAGCCAAAGTTGACACACTGAATGAGAATTTTCATCCGTTCTTAGTGAAACATACTGATGGGTTTCTTGCGTCTCGGTGCAGCCCAGCCCCTGTAGTGCTAAGCGTGACCAACGGTAACAGCTTTGTGCAGGTCGCACGATGTGACGCACAGGTGCAGACAGAGAATGACCTTGAACTGCAAGGAAAAGCAGATGCTGCCGTGCAGTGTGATATGGTTTCAGCGTGTGCATGTGGAAGAGCTCCGTCCCCTCTCTGCAGTGCAGACACTAAGGCAGAACCACTGGAGGGCAGGGCATCCTTAATAACAACGAGCGTTTTAAAGTCTCTGCCTGGGCACTAGCATCTCAGCCGACCTTGGAAGACAGTAGTAAATGTTTGGAATTTCACAGACATGAAATATAGCTAAGGATAAAGGGAAATTACTCAGAGACTATATTTATGGTTCATGTCAGTATCAATTTATGCATTTTATTTTTATTGTAGGCATTTCTGTAGTAGCTAGTTTATTTTCAGGTTTTTAGAAAATAGTATATTTGTAACTACTATCTGTAATTCTTGTAGTTTTCATTAAAATAATTCTGTTATTTATGGATTAAAAATTGCTTAATTGCTTCCATTTTTGTTGCATTTATTTTAAACGTTAGTAAATTGCGCTTTCAGCAAGAATGTTCTTTTTCAAGATTTTTATGGCAGAACATAATCCAAGTAATATCAATAATATGTTTTTTGTTTTTAAGAATTTTGTTAGCTATGAGAAGCAGAGGGACAGAGGGTGAGAGATACTTGTTCGCTCCTCGGATGCTCACAGTGAGTCACAGCCAGGAGCTGGGAAAACAGATTTCCCAGGTGAGTGCCAGAGCCTCATTACTGGAGTATGCATTGGCAGGAGGCTGGAGTCAGGAGTGGGAACCAGGAATAGAGCCCAGGCACTCTGATACGGGGTGTGGGTGTCCTATGTAGGCAGTACCTGTCTCCCCATTTTTTTTATACTTCTCTTTAGTATGATACTTCTGTTTAAACATTGTAGGTTAAGTTTTAGATAAAATATATCTTGTGTTTTATTCGGATAACTTTTATGTTGGCACTTTTATTAATTTCTTTAGAATTAAAAATATTTTAATGCTCTTATAATTTTTTGACCAGATTTTATTGGAATAGTTTTGGAAGTTAAAAGTCTTCCATTGTCAAGGAGTTTCTTGGAATTCAAGGATTTCTGAAATTATGTTTTTCTAATTCTATAATAGCTGTGCACTTGCTAGTTGATCTTTTTTAAGATTTATTTATTCAAAAGAATTACAGAGAGAGAGAACCAGATTTTTTTTTTTTTTTTTTGACAGGCAGAGTGGACAGTGAGAGAGAGAGAGACAGAGAGAAAGGTCTTCCTTTTGCCGTTGGTTCACCCTCCAATGGCCGCCGCGGTAGCGCGCTGCGGCCGGCACACCGCGCTGTTCCAATGGCAGGAGCCAGGTGCTTCTCCTGGTCTCCCATGGGGTGCAGGACCCAAGGACTTGGGCCGTCCTCCATTGCACTCCCGGGCCACAGCAGAGAGCTGGCCTGGAAGAGGGGCAACCGGGACAGGATCGGTGCCCCGACCGGGACTAGAACCCGGTGTGCCGGTGCCGCAAGGCGGAGGATTAGCCTAGTGAGCCGTGGCGCCGGCCCAAGAGAGAACCAGATTTTGAGTTCACTGTTTTACTCACTCCCCAGTTGGCCACAATGGCCAGGGCTGGGCCAGGCTTTAGGTAGGAGCCAGGAGTTTCCTCCAAGTTTCCCACATGGGTGTAGGGGCCCAAGGACTTAGACCTTCCTCTGCTGCTTTCCCAAGGGGATAAACAGGGAGCTGGCCCAGAAGTGGAGCAGCTGGGACTCGAACCTGTGGCCTATGGGATGTCAGCACTGTGGTTGTTGGCTGTCACTTTGTTCAGTAAACAAGTCAGGGTCATATGCAAAGATATCAAATACCGTATTCAGAACTGACGTGGAGGCAGCTAAGGATCTGTAGACTTAGAAATCATAATTCATATCATGATCAAAGAAAAAGCCCTAAATCAAACTGTCATTGACACACCTCAGGTACCAGCAAGGTGCTTGATGCTTTATAAAACATATTGAATTGATTCTAAAAATATCTTTTTAGAACTAAGAACAAAAAAAATGTTTGAAATTAGCAAAATGTTATTTACATTACTAATTATCATGTTTTTAAGATTTTTTTCAAAAACATCACAAAAGTACAGGCTTTCTTCCTAACAGAGCACTTAGTTTTTGTCAGGATTTTGGATGTCTGTACGCTGTAGGCGTGAAGCCTGTTTGGATGTATTACAGAGCGCCCTCCAGGGCCTGTGGTTTCCAGTTTTTGATGGGCAGCAGGAGGAGAGACTGCTTTTGTACGCAGACACCACTCAGTAGTTGGTGTTGCAGAGGTGGGTTGGAGCATAACAGTTCAGAAATCCCAAGAGCCAGCGTTAAAGAATTGTTATCCTCAGAGTTCAGTTCGCTTTAGGAAGTTATTTTTTCTGCCCCGAGAGAACACAGCCAGGCCCTAAGTGATTTTCTGAAAGTACAACATTGATCCCGTGAAAGGGGATGTAGGGACCTGATGTGCACAGGCACTTTTTCACAAGGCCAGAGACCCACCCTCCTGGTGTTAAATGAAGGGGTTCCTTGTGGATTGATTATCTTGAGCTTTATTTTTCAAAAATAAATTTATTTTGTCCAAAAATTAACCATGAATGCGTGGGTTTCACTTTATTCTGTTCCATTGAGCTATATCTGCCTGTATGTACATATGTATGTATGTATCTACCTATTCCCTTATGCCAATATCACACTGTCTTGATTATCTTTTTATCAAGTTTTACCAAAAAGTATTGCTACTCTCTATTCTTTGCCAAAATGTTTTAGATAGTCCATTTTGTTTTCAGTTCTCTTTTGACTTAATCTTGTCAATTTGTAGTACCCCAAAACTCATGTTTAGATTTTTTTTTAAAGATTTATTTATTTTTATTTGAAAGAGTTACGCACAAAGAGAAGGAAAGGCAAAGAGAGAGGTCTTCCATCCACTGGTATACTCCCAAACTGGCTGCAACGGCTGGAGCTGGGCCAATCCAAAGCCAGGATCCAGGAGCTTCTTCCGCGTCTCCCACCAGGTGTAGGGGCCCAAGCACTTAGGCCATCTTCTACTGTTTTCCCAGGTCACAGCAGAGAGCTGGATTGGAAGTGGAGCAGCCGGGCCTAGAACCGGCACCCACATGGGATGCCGGCACTGCAGGTGGCAGCTTTATCCACTATGCTACAGTGCTGGCCCCTCATGTTTGGATTTTGATAGTGATTGCAATGAATGTCTGTATCAGTTTGGAGGTTATTAAGGACTAAATCCTTAATAATGTTGAGTTTTAGAATCAATGTATCTCTCCACTTATTTGTATTATTTTTTTTAAATTTGAGAGGCAGAAAAGGAGAGAATGCACTCCCATCTGGTGGTTCATTCCCTCAAAGCCCAGAGTTTTCTTTTTAAAGATGTATTTATTTGAAAGGCATGATACACACACATACGGGGTCGGGAGGGAGAGAGACTGACAGACCGACCTTCTGTCCTCTGGTTCACCCCCCCAACAACAGCCAGGGTTTGTCCATGGTGAAGCGTCAGGAACGGCGTCTGGGTCTCCCACCTGGGTGGCAGGGAGCTAGGTCAGAAGTGGAGCAGCCAGGACTCAAAGGGGCGTCCGTATGGGATGCTGGCACGACAGGAAATGGCTTAACCCACTGTGCCACATGCAGGCCACTCCTGGTCTTTTCTTAAAGCGACATTTGGCTTGGGCTGCAGCTTCATGACTCTGATAAATGTTATTTTAAGCCTCTGTGTTTGGAGGGTTAATTAATAACTGGAACATATTTTGGTATCTGGAAGTAAGGTGCCACCGGTAGTTACCAAAACTTGGGAACGCATGGCCTTGGGGCTGAAGCCAGGAGGCCCGTGGAAAGATGATGGGAGTCTGAAGGCCTTGAAGAGACTGTTCCTGGTAACCCTGTGGCCTGTGTTTCTGAAAGGAAACTGAGGATTCTGTTGGTGAAAGCGAAGAATGGGGACATCTGTTACGTAGTGACAGGAAGTTATCACTTGCAGCAACAGGGAAAAGAGAACTGGCAAACGAAGGAGATTGCAAGGAGAATGCTGGAGATGCCAGCTGCCCGTGGTCAAATGCAGGATCAGTGTATTGAGTGCCAGAATGAGCTTTTAAATACACAGGAGTTGGGGTTTGCTGGAGTCTAAAAACTTCTTCCTTCTAGTCTCTTCAGATGGCAGATGATGTTGAAATTAGGAAAAGACTTTGGGATGATGGTCAAATCCTATGCAGTGTCGGGAAGTCAGGGAATAAAAATGGCAGGGGTATTGCCATGCAGCCCTTTGCGAAGATCACAGCGGGCTGGAGGTGCTGCTCTGGTGGCTGCACCTACGCCTCCCAGGAGGCCCTGCTGCAGGCCTGCTGGACGACACAGACTTCCTGTGGAGCTGTTGTGGGGGTCAGAGAAGACCCAGCTGTGCAGTGGACATGGGTTCCCGGCTGTCCCTTCAGGTCCATGTGGCCCTGGAGGACACCCCAGCCTGCAGGAGGCTTGTGACCCACCGTGCTTTCTCACCACCGTGCACTCTCAGTAAGGGGGGTGCTGGCTGTCTCATCAGGTCCACGATATCGGCTGAGAGGGAGACATGGGACTGGGCAGGTGGCGCTGTGCCAGCGAGGTTGATATGCTTTAGGATGCCGCTGTCTGGGTTGGGACAGCTGGAGTCGGGTCCCAGGAACACCTTGCCAGTGTCCTGGGCATGCAGTAGTGCTGGTCCTCTGTGAATGGTGACACAGCTTAAGGAACAACGGAAATGGTCAGTCTCCTACAGTTGATGAACTGGCGCATGGGTGTGGTTTGTCCTGTTCTTCCCTTACATTTACGTAGCTGACGTTTGGGGGCCTAGCTGTACGTATGTGGATACCTGATCAGTGTTACAGTAGCTGTGTCATTATGAGGTGAGTATTTGGTTTGGTGACTGCTCAGTTGTGTCCTGAGGTAAATAAAATAATGTTTCAGGAATTCTGTGCATGCAGAGTACATCTAAATAGCTCCTCTACAGTGAAAACTGTATTATTAGCCAAGAGTAAGTTTGTGTTTTTTAAATTCTATTTGAGAGACAGACAGCTTTCATTGATTGGTTTACTCTCCAAGTGCTTGGCAACTGCTGGGGCTGGGCGAGGCAGACGCTAGGACCCTGCAGGTCAGTGCAGGTCTCCCATTGCCTCCCAGGGTCTGCATGCAGAACGCTGGAGTCTTTAGCCAGGGCTCAAGTGTGTAACCTGGTACTCCCGGGTGGGATGTGGCATCTTAACCTGTAGGCTCACTGCCCATCCTTAATGGATTTTTTTTAAAGGTTTATTTGAAAGGCAGTGACAGGGAGAGTCAGAGAGGGGTGTCTTTGCTGGTTTATTCCTAGGCACCCACATCAGCTATGTGTGGGCCAGGCTGAAACCAGGAATCTCATCTGGGTCTACCACGTGGCTGTCAGGAATGCAAACAATTACTTGGCCCATGATCTACTGCCTCCTGCATAGATCGGCAGGAAGCTGGATCAGAACTGTGCAGTAGCCAGCATTCAAACCAGGCTCTCTGATGTGGGATGCAGGCTTCCCAAGTGGTGGGTCAGCCTGCTGTGCCTCAGTGCCTGCCTCGGGAATTGTAAAAGAATGCCGTGCCGTAGCAGGTAAAGCTGCTGCCTGCAGTACTTGCATCCAACATCAGCACCAGTCCAAGTCGCAGCTGCTTCTGTTCTGATCCAGCTCTCTGCTATGGCCCGGGAACTCAGCAGAAGATGGCCCAAGTCTTTGGGCCCCTTTACCTGCGTGGGAGACCTGGAAGAAGCTCGAGGCTTCTGGCTTCATATAGGCCCAGCTCTGGCTGTTGCGGCCATTTGAGGAGTGAACCAGCTGATGGAAGAACTCTGTCTTTGCCTCTGCCTCTCTGTAACTGCCTTCTAAATAAATAAAAATAAATCTTTTTAAAAAAATACAGGAAATTTTGTATGTGCCTTACTTCAAAAAACAATTCCTTGTATTCATTGGAATATACAAGGTAAGCAGTCAGTAATACAAAAAATAAAATGATATAAGAAATAAAGAACATTTGAGGTGGTGTCTCAAAGAGGTAAAAGCATCTTAAAGGATCTTAATGGACACGCATTGCGTTTGTCCCTGTTAAACAGTAGGGCTAAATTAAGGTTGCTTTCCTATCGCAGTCTTGTAGGAAACCAGAGATAGAGAAGGGCTTACTGTGGTGGATTTTGTGGGTGTAGCTTTTATCTAACAAGGTAAACCGGAGACTTAGGAAGTTTTAAGAGTTGCGCACCTGCAGAAACACGGCTAGCTTGGGCCACAAGGGACAGAGACAGTACAAGGTGGTAGAGGCCTTTGGTCTCCTGAGGTGCTGCCGGCAGAAACCAGGATTTGAAACCACCCTGCTGCAAGCATCGGCAAATTTTGATGGAAGAGGATGACTGGGAGCAGGATCCTGCGCTCCCAGGGTAGGGCTGTGACCAGTGCAGGTACTAGCTGTGTTCTCAGACAGTGGGGCTGAGCTGGAACCAACTGTGTGTGTGGATTGAGTGGAAAATCGTTGACTTGTGTTTGCTTCTCTCTCTGCCGCCTCCACCTCCTCCCCACTGTCGTGGTTATCGTCCACCTCTTCCACCGTCGTCTTCTGGTGTGTAGAGGACATAGAACTAGGCTTTTTATTCACCAGGTCTTTGGATTGAGAAAAGCTGCTCTTCTCGGGCTCTACTTGATAAATGGTGTCTTAGGGGTCTCACCCACACCTGAGGAGGTCATGGACTTTGGGGCCAAAACAGATAAGACTTGGGCAGGGGCGTGGTTGTTCAGCCACGTGAAAAGTGTATTTTGCACGTGGGAGGAATACAAATAATCTGTGCTGGGGCTGCTTGGGATTTCTCTGACACCCTTTGTACAAAAGGTGCAGTCTAAGTGCCTGGTATGGACAAGGCTTAGGGACTTGGTTCTCACAGACTGTGACACAGAAGTAACGGTCATCACTTGCAAGGCCACAGCATGGAACGTGGCGTGGTATCCGCTGGCGTGCTCTGCTGATCTGGGAAGCCCCTTGCTGGAGGTGCCTCGTGGAGAGACCAGAGAGAGATGGAGAGATGGTGCCTCAGGAGCCCAGCTTCCCGAGCCGTCTGTGCACCAGAGGAGTAAGTGGACGAGCAGCCTCCCTTCAAGGTGCCCCAGCCCGTGCTGCACAGAGACAGGCGGCCCTGCTACCCCTGCTCACATCGCCTATGTGTGGTCAAGGTATGTTTAAACAGCTACAAGTTTTGTGATGGCTGGTTACACAGCACAGGTAACGCCGATGGTCACCTGTCATGAGTCGTGGTTTCTGTGCTGCTGTGTTCACTGTGGAGAGACAGAACCTTTATGAACTGTGTTTTTTGTTGTTTAATGTCCAGGGCCCACAGTAGGGCTTTCCACACAGAAGACACTCAGTACATCTGGTTTGTGATATTTAGGGGATGGGAGTAGAACCCAGAACTCTCCTAAGACAGCCCCGTTCTGGCAGTGGGGTAGACCCTCTTCCTTTTCCCCTGCAGATTTCTGGATCTTTGTGCTGTGTTCACTCTTGGGCACTTGGCTGCCTCTGGCTCTTGATCGTAACTCCAGCACCTGCTGCCTGTCCTCGCTTGTCTGGGTGTTTACTCCCGAGCCCAACTTTGGCCTCCTGGCCTGGTGTGGATGCTAACTATAAAACACACTGAGGTGTCTTTCACGTTCCACAAGGTCAAGGGCCACTGGACTCTCTGCAAGAGTGTGAACTACGGAGTGAATACCCTGTCGTCCTTTGTGAAAGACAGTGCAGTGACTTACATGTCCTGATGAGGATTATTGTCCCCGTGTTACAGATAAGGAAACTGAATTGAAATTATTAAATTAACACAGTTAAGTGGAGATCCGCTTCACTGCAAGGTGATGTTCCTAATGACTACATATTATCTGGTTTTGATATCACAGGTTTCTAGTGGTTGACCTTAATATTTTCCACACCATATATAAGGATACTGTAAGAAGTTTGTGCAAAGTGTGTATTCTTAAAAAATTATGCATGGAATTCACCATTGTTTGCACCAGGTTCCCAAGACCTTTTTGAAGTACCATCATATTTGATTTGCAGTTCAGCCATTGCTTTCCCCAGTTGATACCTGGCTTGCCTGTTTTGTGTGTTGCTGATTCTGTCTTGTTGCACATTTTGGGAGGGCCGTGGCAATAACATCGCATTAAAACCACGATTAACTATGCATATACAACTCTGACTTAGAAGACCTACACAGAAAATAACCAAGGCCGTAGAACTGGTCCTACATTTTTAAAAATTGAGGCGTTACAGTTCTTTTCTGATGTTGCATTTCAGTGTTGAACTGGACCTTTAAGGGTGGGTGATACATGAGTACACGTTTCTGTTCTGTGAAGGGGACATCACTTGCTCTTACTGAGAGTGGTTTTTTTTGTTGCGTGTTGGGGTACAATTAACTCTGCTGGCTGGTATCGCCATTGGTCCTTAGCTTCTTAAGTCACCGAACGTGTTGTATGTGAACCTTTTTTTGCCTGCCATCTGTCGTTTTGAGGATTTTTACCACTATGTTCTCTGTGGTAGAAGGTAAATGCACAGCAACAGAAAGACTGACCAGGAACCCCCAAGGAGCCGTAAGACACATGGGCAGAGTCCAAATGAGAAGAGTGTGACAATATCCTTCTCCTGCTGTACTCTGGCCACACTGATAGGTTATCGTGTCTGTTGTCAGTCAGTTCCGTCCTTAAAACATTTCATAATGGGAAAATAAATAATATTGAATGGAATCCGATTGAAGGGTCCTTACTTCCCTGAACCACTTCCACTTGGAAATACATTGATTTGGCTTTACAGAGAGTGTCTCCTCTCAAATTAGTGAGTGGAAGTTCCCAGATTATCTCACAGCGTCCCTAAGGAATGATTTCTTTGTTCACTGAGGGAGATGAGATATTTTAGTATATAGTTCAGCAGGGGAGTCTTTTCTGAATTTCACAACCAGATTTACTGTATATTTTCAGTATATTGAAACATACTGAGTATATCCGAAAAACCAGGATATGAAGAAGTATTTCTGGTAGAACCATATTTGTAAGACATGAAATTAGAATGTTGACTGCAGAATTACAGGTGAAGCCCTGATGCCAGCTGGAGACCCATCGTTGCAGTGCTGTTGAAAACTGATGTTGAGGTGAGAGTGCTATTGTGGAATCCCTGTAACTTCTGTTTCTAGCTAACAGGCTATATTTTGTTTTTTACCTGCAGTGTAATGAGGCTAGTGCTTACGGCCATTTCTTTATAGGCTTCCGAACAACGGCTTATTGAGGGAGATTTGCCCACCACTGTTAAGTTACAGACAAATTCCGCCTTTCACCAGGATGGCTACATGTGTTCTTCAGTGTGTAGTTAGAACATACTGAAGAGTTGAGTGGGTGTTGTGGTGCAGTGGCTTACGCTGCTACTTGGGATGCCTGGATCTCTCGTTGAGTGCTGGTTTGAGGCCTGGGTACTCTACTTCTGATCCAGCTTCCTGGTAATATTCCTAGGAAGCAGCAGCTGATGGCTGAAGTGTTTGGGCCCCTGGCACTTATGTGGGAGACGCAGATGGAGTTCTTGGCTCCAGGCTTCAGCAGGGCCCAGCCCTGGCTGTTGTGGGCACCTGGGGAGTGAATTTGTAGATGGAGGATCTCTCTCTCTCTTTCTGGCCTTTCAAGTAAATGAAAATAAACAAACAAAAAAAAAAAATCCAGCGGGGGCCGGTGCTGTAGGTTAACAGTAGGTTAAGCTGCCGTCTGCATTGCTGGCATCCCATATGGGTGCTAATTTGAATCTCAGCTGCCCCACTTCTGATCCAGCTCCCTGCTTGTGGCCTGGAAGAGCAGTGGAGGAAGGCTCAAGTGCTTGGGCCCCTGCACCCATGAGGGAGACCTGGAGGAAGCTCCTGGCTCCTGGTTTGGAATGGCCCAGCCCTGGCTGTTGCAGCCATTTGGGGAGTGAATCAGCAGTTGGAGGTCTTCTCTGTGTCTCTTATCTCTCTGAAACGCTGCCTTTCAAATAAATAAATACTTTTAAAAACTTTTTAAAAGTTAAAATAGAAAAGGATTCTGTTGGATGAGGAAAACATGAGAAATGTTTGCCAGAATTGTTAACCTCTAAGTTCTATAAAACTGAACTGATTTGTAGAGGACCTACCATGTGCAGATGTCCAGAAACTACAAAATACAGATGAGGTGAGACAGCCTCCTTATCAACGAGTTTTTACGAGAGGAGCCATTCCCGTGTTCATTTCGCTGTTTGTCAGCAAACAGCATTGAGTAAATACCTACTGAGTGCAGGCACTGTGGATGCAACAGTCACACATTCGAAGAAAACAAGAGAAGCCTCTCAAAGCTCAGGGTGCAGTGGGAGCTGCCAAGTGAAACACAGCAGAAGAACAAGACTGAAGTGCTTGTAGCAGCGCAGCAGAGATCAGTCCTTTCGGCTGGGATGCTCGCGGGGGCTTTCTTGGAGTTCCCCTTCCAGACACATCACTGCATGAAGGAAGTGATCAGAGGCTTCAGTGTTGAAGCTTTGGATAAGAGGAACAGCAACCAAAGGTAGCGCTGTAGATTACAGACGGGCCAGGATCCTCTTCCTCCTCTGTCTCTACTCGTGGAGTAAGAGGTCAGGCTTCGTGCCTCAAGAGGTAGAACCTGCGTATCCATCTCTGGCATTTGAGTCGGGTGACGACTTGACTTTGCCTTGAAAATACAACAGTGGAGTTGTTCCAGTTCACACCAGGCCTCCACAGCCGTGTGTGGTTTTGCCTGCTTTCCTAGACTCCTGCTCAGTTGCCATGCATAAGCTTCGGCAAGCAAGTCGACCGAGAAGGCGCCATGTAGAAGAAAAACGGGCCATGTGACCTAAATAAGTCTTTGCTGGGTTAAGCCGTGACGTTCTAGATGGTTTGTGAAAGAGCAGTAACCATGATTGCGCAGTCATTCAGAACCTTTCTGATGCTTTAGAGCCGGGAGCAGAAGCCTCCGTGGAAATGCATGTGGGGACGATGTGTGTGCATGTATGTGTGCTTTCCATGGACGTCTACTTGTATGCATGTTTGTATTTAAACACAGAGAAAGAGAGAGGGAGCGCTCAGGTTTCATCTGCTGTTTCATTCCCCAGATGACAGCAATGACCTGAGCTGGTCTAGGCTGAAGCCGGGAGCCAGGAGCCAGGAAACCCCTCCAGGTCTCCCTTGTGGGTGGCAGGGGCCCAAGCACTTGGCCCGTCCTCTGCTGCTCTCCCAGGCCATCAGCAGGGAGCTGGGGCAGGTGAGCAGCTGGGACTCTGGCACTCACGGGTGCTGGTGTCACAGGTGGCAGCCTAGCCTGCTGCACCCTGCAGGCCCCCAAAACAGTACTTGAACCACCAGTCCCTTATTAGCATTTGTGTGGCGTGCACAGTGTATGGAGATTTTTTGGCAATCCAGTTTATTTCCTAGGGTGAATTTTTGTGGCACCTGTGGAGGTCAGACTTGGAATACGTATTGACTGCACAGCTTTCCATGTGGTTGCCTCACATTGAAGGAGCAGTGTCTGTCTCACTGCGAGAGGTGCTGCAAGCTTGTGGGTTTTTGTTGCTGTGGTTTTGCTCTGATTCTCACAGGGCCACTTGACTACGTGTCCTGATGGGTTGAACATCATATTTAGCTGGACCATGGGATCGCTGGCCAGCACAAATTGTGATCAGAAACAGGAATGGCCTGGAGAGAACAGGTGAGACTGTGCCTTGCTATAGTTAACACAGTAATAACGTGAGGAGAAAGAATAGAGGCATTGGAGATCAGATAGATATTTACATTCAGAATATATGATTTCCTTTTTCATATTTAGAAGGTTTTTTTTTTTTTGCTTAATGTTTGTCTCACTTCCCCAAATTAAGGAATAGTAATAAAACTCAGCTACTTAATGACTTTTGGTAACAAAATTAAAACTGACTTTGATATCCTTACAAAAAGAAATTTGTTTTCTGAATGAACTGTATTTTAAAATTTAATGCAGTGTGCATAATCGTCTCATGAACAGAAGTGCCTCTCTGCATTCGTAAACAGAACTAAATCCTGAATTTACAGGGAGCACTAGTAAGAGACCATTCTCAGATGTCCTACAACTTACGTATTTCTCCCTGAAATCATTTTCCTTATACTTCAAACATTTTCACTAAATTTGCATTTGTGTTACTCTTTCATTCCAACTCCCTGTGGGTCCGGCCCTCTCCATTTCAGGAATTTCGTGGGACACCCCTTGATCCTGGGCGCGCACAAGCGTCACGCTGGCTGGTCGTCAGCTCCACAGAGCACAGGAGGAGGGCGCTCGACTGCCTCTTCCTGAGGAAGATGCGGGTTACCGCGGACAGGGTCTTGTGGAGTCCCTGCACCAGGCTTGGGGTACGCAGGCTATGGGGGTGACACTCGGTACCCTGCTGACGGATGGTTCCTGAACTGTGTGAAGTGGAGTGTGTAAGAGAGGCCGCTCTGTCAGCCTGCTCTCTGTAGTTAAATATTCCGTTCTTCACGGGGAAAAGAGGCCGCGTCATTGCAAGGTAAACCGACATGGTGTTTATGAAGCCTGTGGATAATGACCTCTAGACTTGGAGACCTGGCACCGTCAGGTTCTGTAAGGTTTCCGATTAAAACACAGAAATTGTTCGGGGTTTCTCAGGGTACAGCTGTCTTGGGGCTCAGAGACTTGCTGCCCGTGACCACCTCAGATGAGGCTTCCGTGTCTTTCCTTGGCTTGTTCTGGGGTTCTTCCTGGTAGGAGAAGGCTTCTTAAACCGCAGGAAAAGGTACTGTGTTCACCCCAGCTGGAGATTTTAAAATTGTGTTTCGTAGCATTGAGTTCGTTTCTCAGGTTTCCATTCTAGCACATCGGGAACTTGGAATCACACTCTGTCCTAACAAGTACAGTTGAGCAAGCTGAAAGCCAGTAACCAGTCACAGAGAAAACTGGGGCTCCCCAGACTGAGAGAGGCGGTCACAGAGTCACCCGGAGAATCTCCTCGGGGAACCAGCGTCTGGGTAGGAAAACCTTAGACTGCGTGGGACTCACAGCGGCAGCTCTGTGTGGATAAGGCGGAGTTAAAACCGCGGTGAAGTTCCTTCCCCCTTTGCCTCCCTGTGAGTTCATGCAGCTCTGTGAGCTCTGCAGTGTCAACTGGGGCAGACAATCCCCTGGTTCCTCCAGTAGGGGGAGTGATCATGGAACCATTCTAACTGTGCCGGGTGTTTTATTATTCACCAGGCTGGCACTCAGGAGAGCGCACAGTACCAAAGGCTCATCTCCTGGGAGTTTCTGAGATCCTCACCAGCCTAGGCGAGGAGAGCACCCAGTCACAGTGCCTTCTAGCTGGAGGTAAAGCTGAGGGCACTCATGGAAACCCCAGCGCACTAGAAATAGGGGCCCAATCCTAGGGCTGGAGAGGGTTTCTCTTGCCCCTGCACCTTGGCACTGGGTCCTGAAAGGCCTCATAACAGAGTTCCTATTACGCAGTAGCTCAGGTCCAGTTTCCCACAAAAAGATATTTGAAGAGAGACAGCAGCATGAGGACCAGACTCAGACATGGCAGAAATCTTGTAATCACCAGGTGGTGGATGGAAAACAGCTCTGATGAAGACGCTGAGGGCGCTGATGAAAAAGCAGACAACACGTGAGAACCGTGTGTGACGGGAGCAGAGAGCTGGAGATGGTAAGAGAAACGTCAGACATGCTGGTGAGCAAGCACTTGAAGAGAAATGAAGATACCCTTCATGGACTTCCTAGTAGCATGGCCACGCTCAGGACGGAATCTCTGAACCTGAGCACACATCAGTAAAACCTAGAAAACTAAAAAGCAGAAAGATAGAAGGCAGAAAATCATGAGAGCAGAATATCCCAGAATCGTGGGACAGCCACACAAGGTTTAGTGTAGACACGGAGGAAACAGATACAGGAATAGAAGCAATATCTGAACGTGTAATGACTGAGAATTTCCCAAACTTAATGGGAGAAAATAAGCCACAGCTCTAGGAAGCTCAGAGAACACGGAGCAGGATAAATAATGCGGGTGTGTGTGTGTGTGTGTGTGTGTCTAACACCAAGGTCCATCACCTCCAAACTGCTGAAGGTGAGAGAGAAGTCTTCAAAGAACCCAGAGAGAAAAACACTGGAGGAAGAGGAAAGGACTGTACCTGACGTCCCAGGAAGCACGCAGGTGTGAGCAGAGTGGAGGAAATGTTTGAAGTGCCCGGGACCTGAACTCTATCCTGAGAAATCCTTCAAGCTTAGGGGAAATAAAGCCCGCCACAGACAACAGGTGCAGGAGTGTGTTGTCAGCAGACCTACCTCTCAACACACCCTAAACAGCAGTTCTCACAGGAGCAGAATGACCCAGGTCAGAAACTAAGATTAGCATAAAGAGAGGAGATGTGGTAGAGGTGGATAGTGGACCTAACCGAGTAACAGTTGGTTTGGAATAATCCTGTCAACCATGTTTTCAGTGGTTATTATAGACAAGTAATGAATGACAGCAATGAAGGAAGGAGAGAAGAGGCAGGAAGATTTGCTATGATAAGTATTCGTATTGCCTGTGCATGGTATGGTGTAATTTCAGAGTGGATTTGGATTAGGTTTTGTTTTTTTACACTGCAAACTCCAAGAGAACTAATAAAACAGAAAAAAAGTATACTTGACACTCTAGGAAAAGAGAGAAAATAATCTTAACACATGCTCAGTTAAAACTTGGAAAGGTTGGAAAAGGTAGAAAACAAACAGGAACGAAGAGCAAAGGCGGCGTGTAGAAAACACAAGTACGGCAGTTATCACAGGGTTTTAACTGTTCACGGTGTAACTGTGCTAACTTAGACGTATCGGGTCAAGATGCAACACGTGACCATACACTGTCCTCGGGAGACCCACTGTAAAGACACCTGCAGAGGAGAAATGAAGGAGTGGAGAAAGGTAGCCATGCTAGCTCTCAGCCAAAGCCAGCCATACTAGTTCTGCAAGTTTCAGGCCGAGCAGACGTTAGAGTCAGGAAGTGGAATAGGACTTTGGGGTTAATTCATATCCATACTTTTTGACATATTTTTGGAAGTTGCTGGCCATTTCAGAATTTAAATTTTGGTCCTTAACAGTTTACCTCTAAATTATACTGACAACTTCATCCAGTAGTTAGACTTCAGTACCTAAATCCATAAACACTGAACCTGCAGCAAGACAGTGCTCAAATTTTGGCTAATTTTTTTTTAAGATTTATTTATTTATTGGAAAAGCAGAGCACGCTAGACAGAGAGAGAGGGGGGGGAAGGAAACCTGGAACTCCACTGGGGTCTCCCGCATGAGTAGCAGGGGCCCAAGCACCTGGGGCATCTTGTGCTGCTTTCCCGGGCACATTAGCAGGGAGGTGGATCAGAAGTGGAGCAGCCAGCACTCCAGCGGGCACTCTGAATGGGAGATCCTGGCATGGCATGCAGCAGCTTAACCATTTTGGGCACCACTGGCCTCCACCGAAATGTCCTGCGGTAAAGCCGATTGTTAAGTGACAAAGGGCAATGGTACCTAGGACTTGAGCACAAACTGATCTGGGCGCTAGCTCAGAGCCACATGCTGTGCTGCTGAATCTAAGTAACTGCTCTCCCTGGGATGCCGTTTGTCCCCGCCACAACTTAGATTGCAACTTGGATGCCCGTGTAGTAAGGCCTTTAGGAGGGGAGAATGTCGGTTCTCTGGAGACGGGGTTGGCTCTTGCAGGTGAGCTCACAGAAAGCGTGATGCTGCAGCCCGCACCGCCGGCCCAGGTGGCTGCTCACCGCTCTCGCGCTTCTCGGCTGCAGCTGGCTGCTCCTCGTCCCACTGGGCCCGCACCAAGTTCTCACCCAGGGTGAGACCCTTGCCGGATGGAGCTGTGTGCGCGTGCGACTTAGCACCAGGAGGTAAGTAACCCTCTTCTCGTTCTAAGTGACCCAATCTAGGGCATTGCTGTGGCCGGAGAAAACAGACTAAGGCTTTGACTTGACTTCTTCTGAATCGATTATCCTGTTTTCATAAAGGAGTGCTTTTAGATCAGGGGTTTTTGAGGATAGAATAAAATCATGTATTCAGAGTATCTGGCACAAAGTGTGTTATCCAATAATTATGAAATCTGCCAGCTCCACTCAACTTTGCTAATACATAGTATCTTTTTATTAATTTCCCTGTTTAACATTCAGAGATCAAATGTATCAATGCAAATGTATGTGTTCTTCCACTGTACAGAATTTGCTGGTCACAGGGTCATTTAAAAAGCATGTTTCTAGATCCTGACGTGGTGCCACCCTAATGTTTTTAATGGTTGGGTTTTCTTTCCGGCCTGGAGGATTTTCTACTTTTCCTTCACTGGCCACAGGAGCACCGGAGAGGCCATGCCCATTCATTTTTCTAAGTTTATGGCACACGTGGGGCCAGGCACTGCAGAAGGTGCTGGGGAGCCACTGGGAGTTAGACAAGCTCCTTGCCCTCACCAGCGCCTATTGTAGTGGGAGAAGCAACGGGAAGCAAGGGAAGTGCTCTCCCTCCAGCAGGGACCCGAGGAGGAATGTAAAACAAGATGCGGTGAACACGTGCTGAGGTGGGAGCGAGTCTGTGGAGGCGGCAGGCCTGAGGAGAGGGTTTTGAGCTGAGGCCTAAATGGCGAGAAAGAAGAGGGCACTGAGCGCACGCGAGGCAGCGTGCGTGCTGTGCGGAGTCCCCGCAGTGGACATGAGCTGGCTTCCCCGGCTCCTGCTACGCTGTGTGCGCGCGCAGTCACTCGGCTGCTGACTGAACCCCCCCTGTAAAAGACCGTGGCAGATTGTTTTCAAATTCCCATCGTGTCCTTCCCAACGTATTCTGTGCTTAAAGATCCCGAGACGTTTCTCAGAAATAGCAGGGTAGCTGCCCAGGCTCACAGAGAAGGAATTACACAGCATTTACGTTGATGCGAAAAATTTGAGGTCCTTGCCCATAAGGGGGTCTTCAGCAGGTTCATGGAAAATACATGTTAGGAAAAGGGCGAGTAGAGATTTCAGCGTTGTTTACACCCGAGTACACCTAGCTTGTCCACTGTCCATCTTTGAAGCTCTGTGGTGGCGGGGTCGTGATCCAGTGCGTCAGGGGTCTGCGTGTGTCACAGCTCCCGGGGGGTTTCGGTGCTGTGTGTGAGAAGCGTTCGCGGAGGGTCCTGCTCTCAGCCTTGTGTCCGGTGGCTTCAGTGAGAATCTGTTTGCTGAGGGTGACCCCTGGTTTCCTGTTAGCGTCAGAGAACTTGCTGTGAGTGCTGGCCATCCGAAAGCAGTGTCTGCAGACTCTGGGCAAACTGACAGCAGACCCGAGGGAAGAGCAGCCCAAGTCCGTCCTGTCTCATACTCGGTTTCTCACCAAGCAGTGTAGTTGGAACTGCAGCCTCTGTAATGGTGCCGTGCTATTAATTTTTCAGTATAGGCAATGCGTGATGGGGCAGTACCACTGTTTCTGTTTGGAAAGGACTTACTGGACTATTTCAGGTAGCCTTCTGAGATTCTTCTGGAACTACTGTCTCTTGTCTGAGGTCGCACAGGCAGACACAGGCAGGACGTCCTGTTGGTCTGGAGAGTGTGGGAAGGCTGTGCCCTTGCTACTGAAAAAGATGCTTCTGGCAGAGGTGGAGACGGGGAGCGGGGCGCGGGGCACGGGGCACAGGCCAGTCGGCCAGACCAGCTTGGTCTGTTCCCGCTCAGCAGGGAGGAGCTGTGCGGGGCCTGTGTGCACCTGGCCCAGGAGTTGTTCCCTGCTTTGTCCGTGGTGAGCTTAGCAGCACTGCGGAGAGCACACGGATGGTGAGGCTGAGAACTGTGCTGCAGGCCTTTCCTAGGGGCCACTGTCCCGTGTGCTTTATATGAATCACTCATCTAGCAACACGTGTGTGAGGGCAACAACTTTCTACTTACTTTTCTTTTTTTAAAGAATAGACATTATTTGATTAATTTGTTCTGGGGTGTTTCCCCCTTTTTTAAATTGGCTGCAGCTAGGCCAATATGAAGCCAGGAGATTCCATATGGGTGCAGGGGCCCAAGCACTTGGGCTATTTTCTACTGCTTTCCTAGGCCACAGCAGAGAGCTGGATAGAAAGTGGAGAAGCCAGGACCTGAACCAGCATCCTCACACTGGCACTGCAGGTGGTGGCTTCACACACTGTGCTACAGCACTGGCCCTCAGTTTACTACTACTAAGAGGCATCAAGTGGAAAAGCAGGGGTTCATATTGAGACGATGTGAGCCGATCTGGTCTCACTAGGCTAATCCTCCGCCTTGCGGCGCCGGCACACCGGGTTCTAGTCCCAGTCGGGGCACCGGATTCTGTCCCGGTTGCCCCTCTTCCAGGCCAGCTCTCTGCTGTGGCCCGGGAGTGCAGTGGAGGATGGCCCAAGTGCTTGGGCCCTGCACCCCATGGGAGACCAGGAGAAGCACCTGGCTCCTGCCATCGGATCAGCGCGGTGCGCCGGCCGCAGCGCGCCAGCCGTGGTGGCCATTGGAGGGTGAACCAACGGCAAAAGGAAGACCCTTCTCTCTGTCTCTCTCTCTCACTGTCCACTCTGCCTGTCAAAAAAAAAAAAAAGAAAAAAGCGTGCTATACTGCCTTCCACTCAGAGCCCCCCATTCCCGCATGCCCAGGCCACATCTGCTGTAGTGCAGGTGAGAATGAGGTATCATTTTTCTGTACACCCTTCATTAGATGGCACCAGTTCCCTCACGTCTCTCTGTGCCTGGGTCAGACAGGGTGACCTGCCGAGAGAGGGCCTGGAGGAGGACTGTTGGAGGGGTCACTGCAGAGGAAGGCTCTGGGCCCAGTCCTGGAGAGCGAGCCCTGCTACGATCCCTGAGTTGTTCTGGAGCTAAGTTTACAAACCCAGTGAGAGGCGACTGCTCTCTGCACTGGACTGGAGAGTTACACGAGGATGCTTTTTTTTTTTTTTTTTCTCATTTGTCTTTATTTTTACTTTATTTGCAAGGCAGAGAGACAGAGCTCCCACCTGTGGGTTTACTCCTCCAATGCCTGCAGCAGCCAGGGTGAGCCCAGGCTTAAGTGAGATCCCAGGATTCATTCTGTGTCTCCCGTGTGTGGCAGGGACCCACATCCCTGAGCCATCACGTGTGCAGTAGCAGGAAGCTGGAGTTGGAGCCGAGCTGGAACTTGAAACCAGGCGCCCTGATCCGCGATGTGGGCGTGTCCAGCATTGTCTTCACCACTCTACCAGACATCTGTCCTCAAGTGAGGATTCTGCTGACCGCTGATAAAGGCCCGTGCCGTTCAGGTGAGTAGACAAATCTAGTGTAGTCCACGGGATTTTTTAAGGGTCATTTTCAATGGAGGATTTTTGCCTGAGCCACTGACACTCAAGTGCTTGGTTGGATGCCGCCCCCTTGTAAGTCTCTGCCTAGGGCAGTCTGCTGTCCCCCGAGGGGCTCCTGGGCCATTTCTGCAGTGCAGCCAGCAAGGCGCACGCCTAACCACGCGGCCAAGTCCATCAGACAGGTGTGACTTGGCTTCTTCAGTGCTGTGTGACAGGGGTGGGATGGCGAAGCAGAACCCGAGGTGCCCAAAGGAACCGTCCACTGGTCAGCCAGCCAGTAGCTTGTCTGCATTTGCAATCCACCCAGCACGAGGAATCTCTGCACAGCCCAGAGCCCTGCACGATGCCTCCAGGGTTCCTAAGCGTGACACTGCAGAGTTCCACATATACTACTGAGAATCGTCCTTAGAACCAGCGAGTGCGGATATCCTGAGAGAGCAGGGCTGCGCTAGTCAGCAGTGTGGATCGTGTAGGTGCTTTTAGATACTACATCCATATAATGTAGGTCCTAATACCCCGGGAAGAGAACCAGAGACAGGAAAGTGCCAGGGAAATCAGTGAGTACTGAATTATTTTAGCATTTATTTTATTATTTTCATATACAGTTCTGTCACTCACACTTTGCTTTAAAAAAAGATTTACATTTTATGTAAAGATTGAACTTCAATAAAATAACTTAAAAAACATATACATATATATCACTAAATCTCCATAAAATATACGGTACTTTTGATACAGCGTATGCTAGGATGACTTTGATGGCAATGGTCCACGGTCAGAGTTTGTAAGAGCTATTCCATACATCGTGTGTGGGAACAAATGTACTGAATTGGCCAGGACATGTGAAGAACATACTATAGAACGTGCACTCAGAAACTAAAATATGCTGTTTGAAATACATATATTTTTAAAGCATAGAACTGTTTGGATTGAATCTAGATGTACACTAGAGCTTCTCACCAGGAATTTGAACATTTTATCACAAATAAAAGGATAGCATTGAGTCCGAGTCCAAGTGCTGCCAGGAATCGGTCTGCACAAGTAGCATTCGAACGTCTGCTTGGGCTACATCTTCTTTAGCTTGTGAGGGAGATGGAGTGATACGGAAAGGACTAAAATTTTACAGCTTTACAAAATACTGGTTTTTAATTTAAGGTACTGGTTAGCTGCATGGTCCATCTCCTTTTCTCATTTATACAAGGAAATTAAACATATGAACAGTTGTTTAAAGCAAAGTTCGGGACATCACTGGCAGATGACGGTAGTGAACAAATGACTCCAGTACAGCAGACTGCATTTGATGTAAAGATTTTCAGGAATGACATCGTTGTACGCTCACGAGCCAATGAGAAGGTGGGTACTCTTGTGTCCTTCTGAGCCTAGCACTCGTACAGAACACCTGTCTGGTGGTCACTGGCACATAAACACTCCATTCTGTAAAGGGACAACACACAGGCAGGGGTTGGCAGCAGTTTGCTGTGTGGCATTATGAAATGATTGCTATTTGTGAGGATAGCAGCGGTGTTGCTCACCCTGAAGAACTGAATGTTCTGACAGTTCACACAATGTTGCAACCGGAACCCCTCCAGCCAATCAACTTAACTCTGCCCTAAGTGAGGCTGAGAGAGGGATAGAAAGGGACACAGAAGGGAATGCAGGGAGCGATTCTGAGTCCCTCAGAGACAGCAGCTATTGTACCCGTGCTCCAACACAGTTCGCTCCAGAGCACACACGACGATGCTCAAACCCTAGCCTGGTATGTCACGAAGCTCTTTTGTTCCTAGTTAGTGCAAAGGTCAGAATTTGGCAATGGAAATAATGACAATGGAATAAAATCAGCTGTTAGGTACTAGTATAATCTGATATATTATAACTTGAAATATGGTATAATTTTTTTGCTAATAAAGTCTACATCAGTGAAAGAAAATCAAAATAATCTTCCAGTTCTCCACTGCATCACAGTATTAATAAGCTATATGCATGTCAATAAATTCTGAGAATTTCTTAAATAGCACATAGATAGTGTTTCTGAAACATAACCCCCCCCCCCGACCTTGGATTTCACTTTGACTTTGCTATAAATAATCAAGAAGTTAGGTTATAAATCTATGCTTTCCCTGATGATCCCTGCCATGTATAACAGACACTGAACTCACACTGAAAACTTACGAATGCCTTGTTTTAAGTGATTTCCCATTTTAGAGTAAATAACCTGAAATAATATCTAGATTCCTATGTACTAAAGTCTGGGTCAGTGATAAATTCTGAAGAAGCATTCAGTAGCATTCTCCAGGAACCGCCTATTGCATATGGCTGGGAAGAGACTTTCAAATGGAAATGCTACCTTCTGTTTATTATTTAGGTCTTTCACCTTACATTAAAAATACTTCTGTTTAGGGTGCTGACCAAAGTGCAGCAGTCCACAGTGTCAGCAACGTTTACATCAAGCTGCACCTTTCTCAAGTATCACAGAACCACCGCCCGCCGAGCCTCGGCAGGAACGGTGGCCTTCCCCTGCGTTTTCCTGGAACACAGTGCGCCTCTGGCACGGTGGCAGCACTCAGGAGACCCGTCGCCACAGCTGAGGCCGTGGCGCCTGGTTCCGTCACGCCCTGTATAAACTTCTCACTGCAGGTAAGATGTGTGCTGGTATTTGCAGCGGGATGATTGATAGCGGCAGCCAAAGATGCGGAGAACTGAAGGAGGTGTGCAATATAAAAAAACCTGAAAAGTTTGATTTTTTTTATATACTATAAATGCTCACCAAATCCAAAAATAATACCCTAATTATATAAGGTTCTTTTTCAAGTAATTATTTGTTTTTAAAAAGTTATAAATAATTTTTCTACTGTGTCTCTCTCTCTATGGAGTATTTTTCACTATATAAATAACAAATAGTGCTTTACAGAAGTGGTGCAGGAGAACGGGGAAGAGAACTGTGGCCGATTTTCTCTGTTCTCTGCATTTACGAGGACAGAGCTATAAGCATCGTTTGCTTAGGTCGGGGAGAACAGGCCGTGTTTAGTCGCTCCCTTGATAAAGCTCCGTGCATCAGCCCAGCTGAGGACAGGAGTAAGTTAAGGCTAGAGATACAATAAGGTAAGAATTGAGGCAATCATTTGGATAAATCAGAAAAATAAATTTTTAAAGACAGCACTTAATTGTTCTAAGTACTTTTCTCCTCATTGCACTGTGATTGTACCACACAATAGTTTCCATTTTGTTTTACCTGTATAAAATATTACACAGATAAAAAGTTCCTTATGGGATAAGAAATAATTTTTTTTGTATTAAATCGCATCTGCTTGTCTGGGGGAAAATGGTAATATCCCCTTAGAAACAACTGTCAAAGCACCTAATTCAAGGGGGAAACACCCTAAATAACTGGGTTTTTAATTCTATGGAATTACCAAGGGAGGAAACCTTGTCTTTTAGTCCAGCGGTCAGGGCACTAACGCGACCATTGCAGTGCCTTGGGGGCCTGGAGGGTGAGCCTCCTTGCTGTGTTCTCAGCTTGATGGCTGGGAGAGGAACATGCCGCACGTGAACCGGCTGCCAGACACGCTCTGAAGCCAGAGGCACCACCTCTTCCCTCCGAGAGAGACCTTGCGGAGCTCAGAGCCACATTCAGACGCCGCGCAGGGATGCCTTCCCGCTGCCACAGCAGCGCCTGTGCCCGCCACACCGTGCTTAACAGAGAGGCAGAAATCAAGAATTCACCGATGGGTGCAGAGGATACACGGCAAGTCTTGCCGAAATGTAGAACACACACATTTCTTAGAGACGTGTCCTATGTTACAACTGTTACTTTATAACACTGTAAAATCGCAATTTTTACGCAAGTAAGGGAAAAAAAACCTAAACCAAGCATGAGGAAACAGAGATAAGTCTCTCTCTCTGTCAGTCTCTCCCTCTTTCTCTCTCTCTCTCTGGCAAACTCTCAGGGTAAAAGGAAAAAAGTGTGCAAAATAAAAATTAGGCTATGTTCTTAAGTTACAAAAAGAAGACAATTGAGAACTAAAATCCCCTTAGGAAGATTTAAGAGACTCAGGAAGAAACCAAGCCCCACTCTGGTACTTAACCATCAGTAACAGGATTATTTCTGTTGCCGATTTCCTTCCTGTGTTTGGCTTCAGAGATTCACGTCTGACTGGAAGGGGACACAGTCTGCTGGCAGCCAACGGCAGGCACGGCGAGCAGGGCTCCAGACAGCGGGTGAAGGTAGGATTCTGGCGGGGAACCAAAGCCGGCCCGGAAACACAGGTCACAACAGCGTCGGCCGACACTGCCGGGTGCATGTGTGGGTGACTGACCCATCCAGGGCCCCCTTTCCTTCCTTCCTTCCTTCCTGGCAAGTGTGTGCAAGTGTGTGCTTATCGCTGATGGAGAAACTCCTGCGAGACCTGCTGTGCGCCCTGTTCCCAAGCTCCCGTGCACAGTCCACTTCTGCACTGAGAGGGGCCCCGGGACCTGGACTGGGAACGAGAGACGTGGGAGCCCTCTCTGCACCTGCCGCTGGGTATCAGCCGCTCCCAGGGAGCGCTGCCCCTCAGGAAGTGTGTGTGTGGGTACAACGCCAATTCCTCACTGACACATGTCTGTCACTGGGTCTGTGGCCACTGAGAAGTGCGTGGCCGTGGGGGCAGACAGGTGGTGTAGCACTGAAGCCAGTGGGTACGGTATTCATTCTGGACTAAGGGAAGCAAGTGCACGGATCTGAGTAACAACTGTTAGGCAGAAATCTCGGTGGATTTTTTGTTTTTACGTATCTTGTGGGGAAAAGAAACGATGTCACCCTGGTCGTATCTTCCGCCTACATCAAGTACTCTAGAACCCGAAGCCACTCAGCACTAGACCGGAAAGAGCCAGATCAGAGGCGGGGTCGCGAGGTCACCACTGCTGTTCTCCGCACGTAGCAGCTGAGCTACTCCACGTCAGAGGCGTCGTTGTCAGAGAGGTGGTAGTTGCTGCCCTTCACCCGGATATACTCGATGTACCGCCCCTCGTCAGAGTCCGCCGCGCCGCACGTGCACAGCCTGCTGTCGAAGAGGGATTCAATCTCCTCCAGCTTCTTGCCCTTGGTCTCCGGAAGACAGCCGTAGACAAACACCAGGCCCAGGGCGGCTAGGCTGGCGTAGAGGAAGAAGGCGCCTGCAGGGGAAACAGGACACACGGAGTCAGGGGCTGCGAGGCCGCACGGGGGTGACGTGCTCCCTCAGTCACTCGTAATCACGGCAAGGAGTGGGACCCGGCGATTCTAACCCCGTGAGACCCCGGTAAGGTGCCCCCCTCAGGAAGAGTGAGAGGCCAGGCTGTGCCTGCGCGTGGGCTCCGCAGCCCGCCCCCTGCACACTGACACGGAGTCCTCCAGTGCTGTGCGTGTCTCGTCTCCTAGGTCACGCACCTTTCTTTCTTATTCACCCTGTGTTTCCAGGCCCACGCACAATGGCACCACCGTGGAATCAACCTCCGTGGAAGACAAGGCGACCGCCTCCTTCCAGTCTCTCAGCCAGAAGTCTGGGAGTCGTCCCTGGCCTTTCTCGTGTCACAGCCAACATCCCCCATGTTAGGACATCCTGTCGGCTGCACCCCCAAGGTGACTCCTTCCCCCGTGCCCTTGGCTCTCTCCCAGCAACCTCCTTGCCAGCGTCCTCAAGGTGCAGGAAGGGCGACTGGGTGGTTCTCTCTGCCTATTTCCCAGACTGCCTTCCTTGAAAATACAAGAGCCGGGGTTTCCAAGGGCAGAGAACAGCTAAATGGAGGCTCTGGGGCCTTCAGTGTGGGCAGTGCTGTACCAGAGGCAGGGGAGGGCAGATCCAAATCTGAGAGACAACGGACTGTCCCCGCGGGAGAAGGAACACCTGCTTGGCTGTGTGGCGCGGTGGGAGTCATTCAGGGGCCGGCACTGGGAGGCCGTGGGCGAGCCGCTGCCTCTGCCGGTGTGGGTGTCCCGCACAGGTGCCCTTCGGGGCCAGCTCCCTGTGAGACCTAGAATGGAGATTCGGACGCCTGACTGGGTGGGGGTGGGGGTGGGGGTGGGGTGACTGACAGGACAGCGCTGGGTGGATGTGGCCATTCTGACAGAAACGGACAGAGGCAGGATGGTGACCAAGGTGATCAAGACGGAGCCAGGCTGCCACACTACAACACCATGACCAGAAGCCCAGCCTGGCCTCTCGGAACGTGGTCTTGGATCTTGCAGTACTGGTCACGGTTTGGCAACACCGGCATAATGAAAACCAAGAAACCCCTGTTAGATGCCCATAGGTAAAAGCAGATGGATTAGGAAGGTTCTTAAGAGGAGGGCCATACGGATGCCTGCTTGTGCCCAGAAGCCCAAAGTCAAGGAAATTCTATAAAAATGGAAGACTTCTTAAAAATGTGAGCAGTGGAAACCAGGCAGAAGTCAGAACTGCCTGCCAAGCGTGGGGGCCAGGACAGGCTCCACGCCGCTGGCAACAGCGCTGGAACGCATGTGCTCAGTTCTCTCCCCTGCAGTGAAGGCGGAAATGTCTGGCACGGTCTGCTCCACGGCACAGGAACAAACTCCTCCCGTTTACTGGGGCTCCAGTAAGACTGCCTTCCTCCAGAATAAAGTTCTGGATTACAGAAACTGTCTGTAATGTTGGTGCCATTTCAGTATGGCTTACCGGATGTTGGTACTGGGCAGGCAGGTATAAGCAATGTGGGTTTACAAGGAAACAACTAAACAGGAGGAAGGAGGGGCCAGCACTGTGGTGAAGCAGGGAAAGCTGCCACCTGCGATGCTGGCATCCCACCTGGGCCCTGGTTTGAGTCCTGGCTGCTGCACTTCCGACCCAGCTCCCTGCTAATGGCCTGGAAGAAGCAGCAGCAGATGGGCCAGGGGAGACCCGTACTGAGCTCTGGGCTCAGGGCCGGCCCAGCTCTGGCCATTGTGGCCGTCTGGGGGAGTCAACCAGCAGGTAGGGAGAGAGACAGAGAGATTTTCTCTCTGACACTGAAATAAGTAATTTTTTTTTTAAGGAAGTGAACAAGAACCTTTCTCAAGAGGCATACATGCTTAAAAGGAACATAACACACAGGTTGTGCAAATTGGTAACCCATAGATTAAAATGTCAGAAACGGCACGCTCTCAGCAGACTCGAGTCATCTCTCCCTGCGGGCGAGTGCTGGGCGCACACGCGAGGAAGGCCACACAGAGCTGACGGGTGCTCGCCAGCGTCCATGCAGGGGGCCCACCAGGCCCTGCCTGTGTTTCTCGGCCACTGACGCAGGCTTTTCTGGCACAAGGAATGCAAGAACAAGGAATGCTGGCACCAAAACTGTGCCCAGGGCCGGCGCCATGGCTCAACAGGCTAATCCTCCGCCTTGCGGCGCCGGCACACCGGGTTCTAGTCCCGGTCGGGGCACCGATCCTGTCCCGGTTGCCCCTCTTCCAGGCCAGCTCTCTGCTGTGGCCAGGGAGTGCAGTGGAGGATGGCCTAAGTGCTTGGGCTCTGCACCCCATGGGAGACCAGGAGAAGCACCTGGCTCCTGCCATCGGAACAGCGCGGTGCGCCGGCCGCAGAGCGCCTACCACGGCGGCCGTTAGAGGGTGAACCAACGGCAAAGGAAGACCTTTCTCTCTGTCTCTCTCTCTCTCTCACTGTCCACTCTGCCTGTCACAAAAAAAAAAAAAAAAAAAACAAAACTGTGCCCAGGTGGACTTGTGTTATCTGGTCCTTGATTTCCCACACAAAAAAAGTCCTTTCAAGATGTTTGTATATATTTAGGTCTTTAAGCATTTTCAAGGGTCAGCCAAGACGAGGACATGTTTCCTTTGTTCACATTTATCATGTCATGAGGAAAAGTTCACGAGCTGATGTACAAACTCTCAACTGGCAGGTGGACAGAGCCGCATACTCTATACATGTCCAGTTCAAAGGCAGTGGGTTACTTCTGCAAGACAGAGTTCCTAAATGCTAGGCAGCAGCTGAGAGAGAGGTTCACAGAGATAACGGTGTGCCAGCTAAAGATATTAACAGAAAAACGGCCCAACGTGAGCGGGGTCACGAGAGAGGGCCCACAGTGCTCACCGTGTGTGCTGGTGCTCAGCGTGCATCTACCACTACGTGAGAGGGAGTCACGGCCAACAGGTCCGAGTGCTGCTCGGGAGAGCACGGTGCCCCGGAAGGAACTGGAATGGCGGGGGACACGGTGCAGTCGGGCCCCGCGGTGGGCTGCTGGTCTGCTTGTGGGGTGGCCAGGCCGCCTGTCCACCTGTCCCTGCAGGGAGGAGTGGGGACTGGCCGGGCCTCGGTGCTCTGTGCTCCACACTGCACAGCACGCGGGCCTCCCCTGGAGCCCTAGCACCGCCTGTGAAGTCGTGCGGGCAGCAGGGTCACACTCCGCCAGCACCGAGAAGCCTTTGCGCTTTAGTAAAAATGGACTCAAGGCAGCTTCCTAATGCAGCCAGGCCGCACACTGGGTCTCCCAGCCACGTGTGGTCCACACGCCGGGGTCGCCTTTGGTTTGGGAGTGGGACGTGTTGGGCCTCGCCTGCTGGAGCCGTGCCCCCTGCCCCATCCAGCCTGTTCCCTTACTGATGTCTCTGTTAAGCTGTGAGCTCTGGGACAAGATCGCAGCTGGGAAAGGAGCCGAGTGATGCCTGGGTGAGGACAGTGGCTGGGTGGCAGTGCTCAGCGCTGAGGGACCAGACACTGTTCCCGGGGCGAGAATTCCTCCTCTCTCCAGTGACACTTGCAAGGCCTCAGGGAAATATAAATATTTGTGTGTGTGTAGTTTTTTTTTTTTTTTTTTGACAGGCAGAGTGGATAGTGAGAGAGAGAGACAGAGAGAAAGGTCTTCCTTTTTGCCATTGGTTCACCCTCCAATGGCCGCTGCGGCCGGCACATTGTGCTAATCCGAAGCCAGGAGCCACGTGCTTCTCCTGGTCTCCCATGCGGGTGCAGGGCCCCAGCACTTGGGCCATCCTCCACTGCACTCCCGGGCCATAGCAGAGAGCTGGCCTGGAAGAGGGGCAACCGGGATAGAATCCGGCGCCCCAACCGGGACTAGAACCCGGTGTGCCGGCGCCGCAAGGCGGAGGATTAGCCTGTTAAGCCACGGCGCCGGCCCGTGTGTGTAGCTTTGTAACGGCAAAAAAAATACCTGCAGTCTGTCGATCACAAACAGTACCTAAAAACACAATAGGACAAGTAAGAACAAGATGGAAGAAGTCCTCCTACCATAGTACGTAAGGTACTCCGCTGTGTGCAGGAATGTCAGAGAGACCAGGACGTTGAAAATCCAGTTTATTCCTGATGAACAGGCGTTTCCTGTGCTTCTCGCCCAAAGCGGGTATATTTCAGAGTTCACGGTCCAAGGCATTGGTCCCATTCCTGAGAAACAAAATTTAACTTGGGTAAAACAGCATGTACGGTATTTGAAAAATGGTAGCTCACGTCCTCGCAAAAGGGACATGGAACAATAAGCATGAGCCTTACTTACCAGGGGCGAAGAAAACAAGGTACAAGATGAGGCCCAGGAGAGCAGTCCAGGAGTACGGAGTGGGGCAGAAATTGTAAGCCCAAAACACCTCTTCTGTTTTGAATCTGGTTTCATTTTCACACCTGAAAAATAATGCCGCACAGGTGTGAGCTTGGTGCTCCGGGGCACAGGCGCAGGCATCCAGTGTGGTCTTGGTGGATGGCTAGGGAAGTGCCTACCTGTCTTGAAAAAGGATCCAAAAGGTTTTCCTCAACAACCTTAAGAAATATCCAGTATTAGATACGCGAGGGCACACAGAGCCTGGTGGAGCTAGGTACAGCAGTGGCACAAAACAATACTCTGTTTCTTACCCAGTTCGTGCAAACCGGGATTTCTGGCTGGGCTCTGTCGCTGCTGTGGGGGAGGACCTCTGAGTGGTGGGCGTGTCCTGCAGCTACAGCAAAAACCAAGCTCAGATTGCTGAACCCCATTGTTCCCATCTGTAAAATGGGACTACTATGTTACAGATTAGGAGGGTCACCTGTGAAGGGGCTGCCAGGGGAGAGGGGGGAGCACACAGGACAGAGACCATCGCTGACGTCTGGGTCCAAACCTCTCCCCCCTCCCCTGCTTCCCAATGCACCTGCTTCCCTTCCATCACTCCCAGAAGCCCCTGCTGCCTGGCTCCACAGGGAAGCCACGGATCCTATGGTTTAGACGGACTCCCCGGGTGGACTCCCCGTTCTTCCTCTTGATGACCATGAAGGCAGTGCCAGCGCCAACCTCAGCCACAGAATGGTCACTGCTCCGCCTCCGTCCGCCCTGGGCCTCGACTGGCCAGCCCTCTTCCCGTCCTTGGTGACTCCGGCACCTGCTCAGCCCTCCTCTCCACCCCTCATGCCTTGCCACGTTCGGTGCTCACTTCTGGCCCACCCAAGCATACCGTGGCCTTGTGCCTCCTCGTTCCATCTCTGCAAGGACACGGCACTTCCCCCCTGCTGGGTGTGCAAACCTCACCCGGGGCTTTCCTGGTCATTGTGCCACATCCCAAACCACAGTCTTGGCAGAATCTTCTTTTAGGAATGTATGGGAAAGGCAGACAGACACAGACATCTTTGGCCCCCTGGTCCACTTGTGGAGCCTGGAGGGGGGGTGGCAGTGGCGCCATCACTTCCTCATCTGTGAAATGAAAGGACATCACAGGTGGGCGGGGACACTCAGTGTCCTCATGGGCACAGGGCCCTGCACCTGGGCCCTGAGCACGGGGCCCAGCCTGTGACCTCCTGGTGCCGCTCGTGCCAGTTCTGCTGTAGGTGCTCCCACGTTCCCTGTGTCACAGTGGCTTCCAACCCTGGCCCAGCCTGTGTTTCAGTGTCTTCCTACCACTTCTGCACATCCCCTCCATTTCAAGTCCAAGTGGAGCACGGTGGCTGAGACCATGAGCACTGGCCCCGGCTCCCGAGGTGCAGACCCAGGCTGGGTCAACCCCTGAGCAGGGAGCGTGGATGTGACCCAGGTACCGTGCTCATCTCACATCCACCTCAAAGAGGCCCTGGAGGCTCAGGCTTAGACCAAGAATTTCACCCGTGACAGGCGGGAAATCGTCCTTTCTAGACGCTTTCTGGAAACTTACTCTTTCTCTCCGTATCAGCACCACCAGAGCGCGTACCATGTACGTCGGCCTCACTCTCTCCCCCGGCCCCGGGATCGCTGTTTCTGGGCCTCACCCTGAGTGCACGTGACCTGTGACGAGCACAGGGTGCCCGCGACAGGAAGTGGGACTGAACGCTGAAGGCTCTCTCCTGCTGGGCAGAAGCCTCCACGGCGCTGGAAGCCTGGGACGGGGGCGGGAGGAACTGAAGGCCATGCCAGCCCAAAGCCCGCAAGACGTGGAAGTCCTGGGTGTGAGACTAAATGGAGTCCCAGTCGTGCACGTGGGCTGGACCCTCGCGAGCTGTAAACAGAGGGCCCCAGGTGCACAGAAGCCGCGACATCACACGTGTGCAGCGGCAGGAAACGCACGGCCCCCACTCGCCTCCCCATGCCCGGGATCCGACTCCTGCCACTCAGACCACGCGGTCTCTCCCCCAGCTGCCCACAAAGCAGGGCCTGCAGCTGTCCTAGGCACCACCCCCTCCTCCAGCCAGACCGGACCACGGGTTTTCTTAGCACACGTCCAGCAGACCCGGTGTGTTCCGCAGCCGATTCCCGCACTCACAGCCGACTCACCCCCGCTATCTGCCGTCAGCACCACCCCGGCCCTCAGGGCCCCCACGATGCCCCCGTGTCAGCTGCTGTCCATGTCTGTCTCCTCATCACCACACAGCACCCTGGGCAATCCTCTCCCTGGGCTCCTCCTGCCGCTGCCCCAAGGCCCAGCCCAGGCAGCGCCACAGGTGGCACAGCGGGTAAGCAACATGGGTTTGCATCTCCAATGACCAGCTGTGCATCTCTGGGAAAGTTTCCTACCCTCTCTGTTAAAACAGGTGTTCATAAGGCGCTATGAAGATTAAATGTACGTGTCTGCCAAAGGCAGACTGTCTGAAAGGCAGAATGACAGACATTTTGCATCTCTGGTTCACTCTGAAAATGATCACAACTGATGCTGAGCCGGGCAGAAGCCAGGAGTCTGAAACTAAACCCGAGCCGCCTACAGGGGTGATGGGGTTCAAGCACTTGGGCCGGCATCTGATGCCGCCCGTGTGCACGAGCAGGGAGCTGGACTGGGGCAGAGCAGCTGGGGCCTTGAACTGGCGCCTGCAGTTAGGATGCAGGCGCTGCGGGTGGTGGCTTAACCCACTGTGCCCCGTCGCTGGCCCCTCCAAGTCCCCAGTCCATCACAGTGCTCAGAGGGCGGGGAGGCCTCCTGCGTGGCTCACCAGGCCCTCTCCTTTGCCTCTGAGCAGAAAACTGCAGCAGCAACGCCCAACCAATGACCCTGCACCCCACTACCCGCCACTGAGACCGTCTCGAACTAGGACGATCCCGGAGCAAGGAAGGCGGCAGGCGTCTCGCACAGGGATTGACCATAAGTTCAAGTCCCAGCTTCACTCCCACTGACAACTTCTTGCTAAGTGGCTCAGAGTAGCTGGGACCTCATCACCCACAGGGGAGACACAGATGTGACCATGGCCTGGCCCAGCTCGCACATGTCGGGCACTTGGGGAGTAAAGCCATGAACAGGCAGAAAGGAAAAACGCAGGCAGGTAGGTTCCGGAGGGAGGGATGCCTATAAATACGTAAAATTCACTGAAACTTATTTCCGCTCTGATCCCACTTCTCTGCGTAGCGTCCCGCTGTGCAAGGCGCGGATGCCGGCTGCGTGGTCACCTCCGCTGGTTTCAGGACAGCCTAAGGGCGCTGGCCCAGCCGAAGTCACACCCGCAGGCAACACGCGAGTGGGATGCCGCCACGTCCCACCGGAGGCATTGCTAATGGCCTCCGTGCGCCAGCGGGCTGGCTGGGCCAGAGGTTGCTGCAAGCAAGGAAACCATAGCGCCCCCTGGCGGCACACCTGGACATCGCGGCTCTGGACCGGCTCGGCCTCTGCAGTGGACAGTGAGACCCTCGCCACAGTCCACCCTAAGTAAAACACTCTCAGCTCCCTACACAAGCGCTGAGCTTTCTGTAGCACCCTTTAGTCACCAGGATGAGATTATTTATCCTTCTCACATGACATGGGAGAGGGAGAAAGACACAAACTGTATTGACAAAGCAAACCTCCAAGCGTCACCTATCCAGCCCTAATCGATGATAAAATTATGGCACATCACCCCTCAAGGTGCCTACTATAAGGTATTGAGTTTTGGAGACGGGGTGGTGAGGCTTACTATGGTCTCGGGCAAGCACCTGCCATCCCTTCCACCCCGCTTTGGGTCACTGAGCTGTGGGGAGATGGCCAGGCCGTAACCCACAACACATGGTGTCCCTAGGGGCTGACACTCGCTCTTCTGTATGGCATCGGTGACACACTCGGGGTGGCTTCTCTCGTAGCTCCCTGTACAGCTTTATCATGACCCTTCCAAGAGCTGAGAACGCAAACATGAACCCACTTCTCTCAACACGGACGGCAGTGACGAAGCTTAGTCCACGGCCCTGACTCCTCCCAGCCCCCCAGGGGGCCGGCAGGTGCTCAGAAGGCTGTGGTGGAAGGCAGTACAGCTCTTCCTTTTGGACTCATCCTGTTTAGAATCTGCCTCCTGGCCACACCCATCCCACTTCCGGTTCCACCACGAGGGACTCTGGGTGGTGGGAGGGGGCAAGACCAAAGCAGGCAGAGGCAGGGAGACGTCCAAGGGGAATCAGAGCAGCAGACTGGCACAACATGGCCATTCAGGCCTGAGGGGCTCTCCAGCCACGAGAGACTTCAAGGGTTTCATTCGATGAGGGCGCCCAGTGTGGAATCCCAGCTTCTGCAGCACAGGACACGGCTTCCGCTGTCCTCATTGTACAGATCATGTAAGCCAGGGCTGGGAGGCTCAACAGCTCGCCCAGAGCTCAGCACGCTGCCCAGGGACCATGCAGCCGGGGGCAGGCAGGCGGGCACAGAGCTCCGGTGTGGGCCAGGAAATGGGGGCCGGCACGAGCACGTCCTCCCACTTTCTAGTTTTCCCAAAGGCCCTGGGTCCGAACCCCTGGCTAGCTGGGCCCGGTGGTTTTTCAAACGCTCTCCTCCCTCTTTATCAAGGCCTTCACCCACATCCAGACGCTCGACGAGGTGGTGCTGTGGGCCCCTGCCCTGCAGTCAGCTGCCTGCTCTGAGGGTCTGCACGACGCCCGAGCGCTGGCAGGACATTCTGGCTTGTCTGTCACACGGATGAGCAGAGAACTGAGCGCAGGGAGCTCAGCAGAGCCTTTTCTGGGTGACCACTGATTGATAAGATGCTAATACTTGTATAACAACCACTGAGGGACTGAAAACCGCATTCAAAGCTAAATAACACAACAGTCAATGGAACGAATGACGCAGGTCATCGCAGGTGGCACAGGATAACAGGCACAGGTGCCTGCTGTGACGGGGCCCTGGGCTGACCCCATCCCTGTGGGGCTCACTTCCTGGACGAGGCTTCTCCACCTGGAAGGGCCCCCACTCGCGCCTGAGGTCTCTTTTTCCCTGGCTTATCTGGAGACGTCTACGACCCTCGTGAGACAGGGAACTCCGGGGAGGACCCCAGACCTGTCACCTTGCTTTCCTTGCCCAGGCACCCCAGGCGAGCAGTTAGCATGCTTCACACAGCCCAAGTACCGGCTGCACGTTTGTCAAGTCAAACAACAGAAAACGTGGATCAGTTCCCACTAAGCCGGTCTTTGGCTCCCGGACACCAATTTCTCCCCTGCATTGCAAGTACCAGAGAGGACAGCGGTGTATCTCCTGTCCAAATGCCTTCCATCCTGTGAAATCTAGGTCTGCTTCGTTGAAATAGTGACTCCCAGTGGCCGTATGAAGACAGACAGGGTTCTTCAGAACTGGGAGATCCATGCGGATCGTCCCAAGGGTTAAGAATTCCAAGCTACATCAGGGCTCTGATTTTCTCTTTTTCTGCAGCAAGACGGCCCCTGGGAGCCCGCCTGCTCTGTCTGCAGCTGCAGGGAAGTGAACACAAGCTGGTTTACGGCTGTGGGCAGGCTTGATGCAAACAACGCACTGAGGTCGGGGGTCTCTTCAGCCCAGTCTACAGCTGCCTTCCACCACGGGTGAGTTCCTGACCGCTTCATGAAGCCGCGCCCCCAAGAGAAACGTCCTTGATGGGGCTGACGGAGCCTGCTTGGAGCCCCACCACCCCTTGTGTCCCTGTCGATGCAGTCCAGCTTTGCCGTAATTCAAGGCAGGAGCAGCAGCATTCCCATGTTGCACAGGCGACAATTCCTTTTTAGTGCAGCCACTTCCCGAGGATCCCATGGCTGGTCTGCAACCCTCCTGCCTGTTTGCTCCTCTCCGCACAAGCTCCCACCAGTTCAGGCGCACACGGAACCTCTCTTTCCAGAGATGTCTCGCTTTCTAGGGAATCCGAGTGGAAAAAGAGGCAGGCATGGGCACTCCTAACTCTCCCCCAACGAAGCTTTCTCCCAGTGCCAGCAGCCACAGCGGTCTCCATCAGAGTGGAAAACACACGTGGAAGTGGGCAGCCCCCGGGCAGCGCTGGGCCTCAGTGTGCTGTGCCCTCTGGCTCCGTGTATGCCCTGGCTAGCAGGAGCCGGCGCTCCCGGGAACACACTGCGTGAGCACAGCTGTGCAGGCTGAGGGCCGGTGTCGCGGCTGTGTGAGAGGAGCTGCCCGGGACCACAGCGTGCAGGATGGCCGCCGACGCGGTCACAGCAGGAAGCAATGAGAAAAGCACACAGCTCCAGAAGCTGCTCCGGGGACGCAATGGCAGAAGGGGCGTCTCAGCCCCTATCTTACAAGGAAACCGTGCCACTAGGCACTGACGTAAGTGCTCCATGAACTACGAGGAGACAGAAAGCCGTTCTCGTGCAACTGTGCCCTGCCAGGCAGTCCCCGGGACCTCGCCTGCAGTCACTGGAAGACACACCAGCTCCACAGCTCAAGTGCCATCAGGCAGCTGCCTTTCTTCCCACTTCCGGATTTCTACGAACACTTCTGCAACTCCTCACCGATGCTCCGCCGTGAAACTAAGCCGTCAGCCGGATGAGATCGATCTGAGTCCTCCCCAACCAGACAGCTTCCCCCCCACCCCCACCATGTGGACGGATGACTCGATTCCCAGGTCCATCAACATCCACCCCACCCTCCCTTCTAATCGGATCCTGGCCCTGGAGCACGATGAGCCAGGACACACGATGGGCACATGGCAGCTCCCCCCCCGCCGGCTTCCCCCTTGGCAGTGGGGGGGCTTCTCCAGCCCCCACGGCACCTGGTCCCCAGGTACAGTCCAGTCCCACGCACAGTGGGGCTCAATAAATACTTGCTCGGTAAATGACAACTTTTTGCCTTTTGCCAAGTGGGACAGAGAAACACTGCCTCATGGTTCTAGGGTTTCCAAAGGATTCGAGTTAGTGATGTGGTTTTGTACCCCACTCTTGGCAGGACTCTTATTTTGTTAGTTCAGAGCAAATCATTGAACATTACGTACATTTGACGTTCAAGTTATCATCCTTTTAATAAATGTATCCTCTCACTGAAGACATCTGTTGTATTCTAGGTATAAGAACAAAAACCAGGATAGGTGAATTTAAATATTCATTCTTTATATCATGCAAAAAGAATTTACTGTAAGTGCCAGTTAAAATTATTAGATATATAGCGAGAAAACAAATTGACAGGTGAGAGGAGGAGTTTGTGTGTTTCCCGGCACACACACACACACAGGCTCCTGAGCATTCAACACAGAAGAGCCGTCAGTGCTCAGTGGTGGGTGGGCTTCCCGGGGTCCCCGCCACAGGCTGCAGGCTGTCTGAGCACCGCTGCCTGTGTCTGTGCAGGGCCTGGGAGATCAGTTCTACATCCTGGCAGTGAGAAAGACTCTGAGCACCTGAATAAGCCGCAGGAAACCTTGGACTGTGGGCATCTGATAAACACAAGGACGGGAACTCTGCAGTGTTCGGCCTGTCTTGCATTGTCAATGAGCCCGCACTCTATGGGGACAAGGAAACCATGGTCATGAATGACGCCAAGAAATGAGACCAAGGTCTTAGGAAATAAAGAAAAAATGGACAGAAATCAACAAACAACAGATGCTGGAGAGGATGTGGGGAAAAGGCACACTAACCCACTGCTGGTGGGAATGCAAACTGGTAAAGCCACTATGGAAGTCAGTCTGGAGATTCCTCAGAAACCTGAACATAACCCTACCATACAACCCAGCCATCCCACTCCTTGGAATTTACCCAAAGGAAATTAAATTGGCAAATAAAAAAGCCATCTGCACATTAATGTTTATTGCAGCTCAATTCACAATAGCTAAGACCTGGAACCAACCCAAATGCCCATCAACAGTAGACTGGATAAAGAAATTATGGGACATGTACTCCATAGAATACTATACAGCAGTCAAAAACAATGAAATCCGGTCATTTGCAACAAAATGGAGGCATCTGGAAAACATCATGCTGAGTGAAATAAGCCATTCCTAGAGGGACAAATATCATATGTTCTCCCTGATCTGTGACAACTGAGGACCTAAAAGGAAACCTGTAGAAGTGAAATGGACAGTCAGCCCTTGTCCTGTCGAAGAACAGCTTACTATTTTATTCCTTTTAGTATTTTCTTTTTCTACTTAATACCACTGATTGAACTCTTTACTTAACACAAAATTATTCTTAGGTGTTTAAATCCAATTTAAAATTGATCCCTGTGGAAAATAAGAGTGGGAATAAGAGGAGGAGGAGATGTACCATTCGGCACACATTCCCACGGACTTACCCCTAAGGGCCTGTGAATATATTAGTGACCCATGATGGTGCATGAGTGGAACTACTTGGGAAACACAGTTCATATTCCACGTTGTCTAACAATGACAAATGGTAAATGCACCACGTGGGCTGGTGATAGACTGGTGTCTGCTAGTCATGAATGCACAAAGTCTGGAGGGCCCTGATCACTGGCTGATGCATGGAACAAGTTTTACTGGCACACATTCATTGATGCATGGTGCTGTCAGACCCAACACAGGAACCTGGCCTCTGTACAAGAGGACATCCATCTATGGATCCCAGGAACCATTACATAATGATAAACGACACACTGGTATTGGGAACATTTCAAAAAGCTCATGGAAAGGAAATATAATGATAAAAGCATGTATGGATTCCACTTCCAGGAGACCTACAGAGGTCCCCACGGCCCGGGCATGGCTCTCTGTACGTGCCCAAGCACTGGGAACCATCTAGAACATTACATTTTTGGGAGGCACGACTAACAGAATGCTGAGTTCAGTCAGAAGCTAGCTCTACAAGCCAAGCTGTCCTGCACCTGGGATTCCCACACTCACACTCCAACGGCACATCCACGTGGATCCGCCCTGCTGACATCATGAAATAAACGCGTGCACTTCAGAGTCCCTGGAGGGGTGGACGTTTAGCCTAGTGTCAGGGACAACAGCAGGGACATCTGTGTCCCCTACCAGAGCGCCTGCATTCAAACGCCTCACTCCAGCTCCAGAAGCCAGCTTCCTCGGTGCAGACCGTGGGATGTGGTGGTGACAGCTCAAGTTACCACGTCCCTAACACCCACACGGAGCCCCAGATTGACTCCATCTGCTTCAGCCTGGCCCAACGCCAGCTGGTGCAGGCATCTGGGGAATGAACCAGCAGATGGGGAGTCCTCTTAATTAAAAAAAAAATTAAAGTTTCTGGAAAAAATGATCTGTTAAATAAATCTGCCTTGGTGTAAAATGTTTGAATTTCATTATGCATCATTGTAACATGCAGAGTGATGAAACGATTTTTGAAATCTATGCTGTTCTTTCACAATATACATTGTCCATCAACTTTTTTTCTTTAAAAAGAATTATTTTTTTCAAAGACAGAGTTACAGAGAGAAGAAGAGACAGAGACAGGGAGGTCTTCCATCTACTCGTTCACTCCCTAAATGTTCACAATGCCTGGAGCTGGGCTGATTCGGAGCCAGGAGTTTCTTCCAGGTTTCCCACGTAGGACTATGGCCACGCTCCACTGCTTTCCCAAGCGCATTCGCAGGGGGCTGGATAGGAATTGGAGCTGGCTCTGCAGGCCGGGGCTTTAACTCATTGTGCCACAGTGCAGGCCCCTCCATGAACTTTTTGAAGATCCCTTGAATTGTGGCTTGTTCTTTCCTCACACATAATTAAAAACCTAATTTTTGCAAGTATATGCAAATAAAATTGTTCATGCATTCATTCATAAACTATCACACACACGGAATTACAGACTTTCTACATACACCTCAAAGGACAGCCGTAAAGAACCACTGCTTCACCCCGAAGCAGGCTGAGAACCACGCTGTCATCCGATGCTGGAAACTGGGCTTTTCCCCACCAGCCCTGGAGGTACCGGCCATGAATTCAGAGTAAGTCATGCGCTTGTTTTTCTGTATAGGGATATGGTCTACACTTCCATTTCTCAAAAATGATACTGCTTGCCTGTGCCTACTTTAAATATTTTTTTATTTATTTATTTTTTGGCAGAGATACACAGTGAGAGACTGAAAGGTCTTCTGTCCGTTGGTTCACCCCCCCACCAAAAATGGTCACTACAGCCAGCCCTGCGCCGATCCGAAGCCAGGAGCCAGGTGCTTTTCCTGGTCTCCCATGCAGGTGCCCAAGCACTTAGACCATCCTCCACTGCCCTGCTGGGCCACAGCAGAGAGTTGGACTGGAAGAGGAGCAACCAGGACTAGAACCTGGCGCCCATATGGGATGCCGGCGCTGCAGGCGGAGGATTAGCCAAATGAGCCATGGCGCCGGCTCCTCCTGTGCCTATTTTGAAATTGTAATAATGCAGTATTACAGGCTTTCTTTTTTAAAAAAATATTTATTTACTTACTTATTGTAAAGACAAAGCAACAGAGAATAAGAGGGAAAGAAATCTTCCCAAATCCCCACCCCCTTTCAAAAGATCACATCCATGGTGGTTTTCCTCGTTCCTCAAATCCAACACCTTTGCTCTCTGCGGGTGCGTGGCTGCTGCCCTGTGTTTCTCTCACTTCTCTGTGGTGCCCAGTTCCATGCATATTCAGAGAACTGCACTGGGAGCTGCTCATTTTATCTGCAAGTTTCTCTGTGGAGTGAGCTGCGGCCTGCACCGAGGAGGATCCTTCCAGACAGGATTGGTGTCTGTGGTGTCTGCCGGTGCCGGGCACCTGGCAGGGCTGCAGCTCCTGAGCCAGGTGCAGGGGATGCCACACCGGACACTGGGCAGGCACAGGGAGCGTGAGGGAATTCAGGCTGAGGCCCATGTGAGGGCTGACTTCCGGTGTTAAATGCTTCCGGTAGAGCACTTTGCACGGGCGTCTGTGTCAGCACGGGGAATTCAGAGTCTCCTTGTGGTCCTTTTACGCTGCGGGGCTAAGACAACGTATGCCCAACCGGTGGATCAACCCTCTGAAGCTGAGTCACCTGAAGAATGGTAGTGACTTCGGAAGGGGCGGTCTGGCCGGCCTCGTTCTCCCTACAACCAGCCATGAGGATCGTTCTGGGGGCAACGTCCTCCACGTTCCAAGGCCAGGAAACGGCTTTGAGCGCCACCCACAGGTCACCTGCAGCAACGAACCTAAATAAACCACCTCTGTGAAGAGCGCCTGGTCTGCCAGCTGCTCCCACGGCACCGCGTGCACCTGAAATCTGTCAGCGAGCGCCCTGGACTACTCCCGCCAGTGCAGGGATCCGCGTGTGGGCCATTCCTTCACAGAGGTGCTGTTCTCTGTCTGCAAAGAACAAGAGCACCGTGCTTCGGGCATTTCTCTGGACTCTGCCCTTGCAAAGGCCTCTGTGTGCCTGGATGCTTAACCAAAGCCACGTACTATTCTCTTATTCATTTGCTCGTGTCCCAATGTGGTTCCTAGGCCCAGGAAAGTGCCCACGGAAGAACTAAGAAGTGAGATTTTTTTTCTCTTTATAACAGCTACAGAGATAGAATTCACTCACCATGAGATGCACCCTTTTCAGTACACAGCTCAGTGATTTTTTTTTAAAAAAAGGTTCATTCACAGTTGTGAAACCATCATCACTGCCTAACCGTGGATCACTCTCATCACAGCAACAAGAAACCCCAAACCTAGGGCATTCCCTCGCCAAGGTCTCTTTTCCTGGCCCCCAGCAACCATGAATCTACTTTACATTTGTGTGGACTTTTCCTCTTCTGGACGCTTCATAGAAAGGGAATTCTATACAGTGGCCATTTTGTAACCTGCTTCTTGATACCACATCTTCAAGGTCATGCATGGCCATTTTGGTATTTTGCTCGCATGAAGACATCCTCGTCTTAGCGAGTGAACGTTGGCTCCTGGGATGTGAGCAGGAGTAAGGTACAAAACTTTTGGGCCAGGGCTGGTGCTGTGGCCCAGCAGGTTAAAGCCCCGGTCTGCAGTGCCAGCATCCCATATGGGTACATGTTCAAGTCCCGGCTGCTCCACTTCCGGTCCAGCTCTCTGCTGTGGCCTGGGAAAGCAGTAGAAGATGGTCCAGGTGCTTGGGCCCCTGCATCTGCTTGGGACACCCAGAAGAAGGTCCTGGCTCCTGGCTTCGGAGCAGCACAGCTCAAGCTGTTGTAGCCATTTGTGGAGTGAACCAGCGGATGGAGGACCTCTCTTTCTCTGTCTCTGCCTCTCTATAACTTTGCCTTTCAAATAAATAAATAAATCTTTTTTTTTTTTTAAGACTTCTGGGCCATTCTCCTAAAAGGCAGCTGCTTGTTCCATTCCCATGGCCTGCGCAAGGTCTTGGTGCTGCTAGTGGGACTGACGCTGCGTGCAAAGTACTCAGCCCTAGGAACTGTGGGAGAAAAGAGGAAACCCAGGTCCCTGACCGTCACGCAGAGGACAGCCAGTGTCCTGTTCAGCATTCCCTGACTCAGCAACTTTGCTCGCAGCTGCTGAGCTTGTGTGCTCCCCCACGCAGGAGCCATGCAGCACCACTGACTACTATTTGCTGCCCACCGTCTGCACCGATGGTGCTGCGTGTGTGAGCTCCCCTCTGGCTGCTTCCTCACACCACATTCTGGGAGGTCAGGCTGCTGCTTGCAGGGTGTGCACACGATGGAGCCTGTGGGCACGCAAAGCCCCGGCTCTTGTTAGACAGACGGTCTGCTCTACTCTCAACAACAGGGCACACAGTGCTGTTGGCTTTTTTTATGATTTATTTATTTATTTGAAAGGCAGAGTTAGAGGTAGAGGCAGAGAGGAACAAAGAGGTCTTCCATCCACTAGTTCACTCCCCATGACCGCAACGGCCGGAGCTGCGCCAATTCAAAGTCAGGAGCCAGGAACTTCTTCTGGGTCTCCGACATGGGTGCAGGGGCCAAAGGACTTGGGCCATCTTCTACTGCTTCTCAGGCCATAGCAGAGAGCTGGATTGGAAGTGGAGCAGCCGGGAGCCAAACCAGTGCCCATACGGGATGCCAGCACTGCAGATAGGGGCTTTGCCTGCTACACCACAGTGCCGGCTCCAACTGTTGGCTTGTTTTTAAAAACTTATACCACTGTAACCAATAAAGTGCCATCTGATAACCTACTTAGGTTAAATACTTCAGTGAAAATCACTCATTTTATTCTTGCTATAAATAATGACGCTATAAAACAACATATATCATTTTGAGTGATTTTTAAAAATTAGTTTATTTATTTGAAAGGCAGAGGAATGGAGAGAGATCTTCCATCCCCTGGTCTACTCCCACTGAAGCCAGGAGCCTGGACCTCAATTGGGGTCGCTCACATGGGTATCAGGACCCCACATGCTTGCCCATCACTGCTGCCTCCCAGGTAGGCATCAGGAGGAGGCTGGAGTCGGAAGTGGAGCTGGGACCTGAACCAGGCCCTGCACTGTGGGATGTGGCCATCCCAAGCAGTCTCAACCTCAGAATCAGCTGGCCACCCTCTGTGAGTGCCTTAAAGCATGGGAAGAATGCTAAGACTGAATTATGTCTGAAATGCAATAATCTTTAACTCCATTAAAATGCTAACTAACATTTTCAGTATACACTGAACTCATTTTGGAATTCTGATGTGCACTTCCTGAGCTATAATTGTGATGCTCTTTTCCTGTTTCAGCTACACATTCCCCTCATTGATACTGTTTATAATTTGTTACGTAGCAAGACATGACTCCCACAGATAGAAGCTTTGGGGTATCAGATGAAGATCAGTAGGAAAGGTGAGCCTGGTCTCCACGTAACTGGTGGGGGGCAACGCTCATGGTGTACCTGTCCTGCACACCCAGGCTCTGGCCCTCTCCCAACTCTCAAGGAGCGCTTCTCTCCCATTGTGTTCAGCATCCCAGAAACACCGGCATGGGCCGGGGTGGAGGGCAGACTGATGGGACAGGTCCCCTCCCTCCCAGCCTTTCCCCGAGTTTCCAGGGTGCTTCCCACTTCTGTGAGTATAGAAGTATCTATCTCGCACTCCATTACTCCTACTAAATGGAGCTCAGACTACCGCGCCAGAATCACACTCAGGGCTGTGAAAGACAGGTGCTTACTGCTGCCGACTGAACAAAGTCCCCATCTCGGCAGCCTCCCCCAGCCCTGCGTCTGGCGCAGGTGCTACCACACCGACAATCGCTGGCGCGCTCTTCCATCCTGAACATCAGTGCAAAAGGTGCACTCTGACAGGTGCCCGCCCGGAGTCCTCCGAAACCACAGTGAAGATGAGCTTCATCTCCCTGAGATCCGGCAGCGGACCCGAAACACGGGAAACAAGCACAAGAGCTTACACCAACCCGTCCCAGGTTCAGCCACCAACAGGGTCAAAAGGAGCAGAAACATCAGAGCTACAAAGCAGTCTACGGAGCTCACCATGATACAAAAAGCCAAAAACACAGCCAAAAACACAGGCAGGGCAGGGCGTGCCTCTCAGAAGGGGCACGTTCCGTGGGACAGCAGGCAGACACGCTGTGGCTCAGGTCTGCAATGGGGCGGAGCTGGTCGTATCAGGAGGAACCTTGGGGATGCCTCAGGCTCAGGGCGCCAGAGAGACTCCCGTGGGTGACATGGTCCCTGCAGCCTGTCAGAATCCTCAGGGGAAGACCGCGCCCCAACACTGCTCAGACCTCACAGATGCATCCTGCACACCCAAGACAGGTGCCCGCCTTTCCCGCAGATCCTGGCCAGACATATTTGTGTGCAGCGTTCGCTGTGGCGTCTAGAAGGACTTACCCCAACCTTCTGGGAGCCAACTTGTACCTGTGTGTCGGCGTATGGGTATTACATATGCACAGACATCAGATGTCCCTGAGAACTTATAGCCACAGGCCGAGTATCCAGCACACTGGAGTTTAGAAACCTCCAACTAGAAGAGTTAAAATTGAAACAAAGCTTGTTGCAAGACAATGCAGCCCTCTGAGAAGACAACACAACCGCAGTGCTTTATCCAAGTTAACGACATTGGAAAAGAGCCCCTGGCACACGTTCTTCCAAGGCCTTCTTGGGACACTGCACGGACGGACCTCCTGTCTCCCCACGTGAAGCAGACGGGACGGGGCAATCACTCTACGTGTCTTTTACTCCAGCCCTGGGCACTGGACGCAGCAAATGAAAAGAACTCTCTGTAAGGACAAGCTCTTACCCACAGGAATGCACGGGTACAGCCTTGTTGAAACGAACTCGTGTGACATTTACACAGAAGAGAGGAGAAAACAGTGTACCGTTAGCAACAGGCGGCGGGAGACTGTGATGAACAGCAGCACCATGACATAAACCATGAAATACCCTTAAACTGACCCGCTAACCTGCAACTCTGACCCAAGCACAGAAAACCAGTGAGCTGCATGGAGGACTGGGCAAATCCTCAGAACCTGGCACAAAGACAGACATGAAAAATGTGATCGAGCGCTCAGACACAGGGAGGGCAGAATGTGCTGGTCAAGAGGCATCACGGGGCCGGCCTTGTGGCGCCGCTGGTGAAGCAGCCATCCGAGAAGCCGGCATCCCATGTGGGCGTCGGTTCCAGTCCTGGGTGCTCTGCTTCCAATCCAGCTCCCTGCTGAGGCACAGGCGACAGCAGCAGAAGACAGCCCCAGTGCCTGAGCCTCTGGCACCCACGTGGGAGACTAGAATGGAGTTTCAGGCTACTGGCTTCGTCCTGGCCCAACCCCAGCCATTGCACAGTTAGGGAGTGAACAGCAGATGGAAGATCCCTCTCTCTCTCTCTCTCCTACTCTCTCTTTCTCCTCCTATTTGTAACTCTGCCTTTCAAATACATAAATAATTTTTTTATTTTGTAATTTAACATTATTTTTTAAAGATTTATTTGTTTATTTGAAAGGTAGAGTTACAGAAAGGCAGAGGCAGAGAGAGAGAGAGAGAGAGAAAGAGAGAGAGAGGGAGGGAGGGAGGGAGGGAGGCAGAGGTCTTCCATCCACTGGTTTACTCCCCAGATGGCTATAATGGCCAGAGTTGGGCCAATCCAAAGCTAGGAGACAGGAAACTGTTTTGGGTCTCCCATGTGGGTGCAGGGGCCCAAAGACTTGGGCCATCCTCTACTGCTTTCCCAGGCCATAGCAGAGAGCTGGATCGGAAGTGGAGCAGCCAGGTCTCGAACTGGCGCCCATACGGGATGCCAGCACTGCAGACGATGGCTTTACCCACTATTTCACAGTGCTGGCCCCTAAATAAATCTTTTTTGAAAATAATACATCTCACTGAAATTCCAGTAGCGAACTAGTGACAGGGAGTAACATCTGACAATAAACAGCTGAGAATTTTCTAGAAGTGATGGAAAACAAGAGACTTCGTATTTATAAAGGACAATGATACCTGGAGATGTATAAAATGGATCCACATGGATGAACAGCATCATCATCAAACCACAGAATAAGGGGCTGGAGAAAAGCACTACAGCCACTGAAGAAAGCAGGTGCTACTCAGACAGGAAGGGCTGCTAGCCTGGCCACCTGTTCCCAAGATATCAGACAGGGTCTCCAAAGTCACGGGAGGAAGAGCTGGAAACCAGGTTTCTTTGTCCAGGACACAATCATTTAAGAGTGGTGGAAAATAAGTCCAATTTCAGAAAGCACCAGGAACGTTCTCACAGACGCGGCTGCATGACACAGCACAGGGAGACGTCATGGATGCGGTCAGCAAACATGGCGGAGTCAGAGACCCGTCTCGCAGACACCACGAACAACCTGGCACATACAAGGGGGCACGCAAACCAGCTGGCACCTGAGAGCACAGTGGCTTAGAAGGTGGGAGAAACACACATGATGGCCGCGTGGGAGACACAGGCCGCCGAGATGTTCATGAAGAAGCAGGTGTCACGGGCACACAGCAGTCCAAGGATGCAAGATGAATTATAATCAAATGTTCATTTCATCAGAAAAACAGGGTAGTTCTAATCTTGCAAACACCTGGGAATACACGTCACGCTCTACAAAGGAATACTGCCCAGTTTCAAAGCGAACGTGACACAATCCTCAGGATCACCGTGACAGAGGTGAGCACGCTCACAAAGTGCTGGACTGATCATGGCAATAACCATAGCCTGTCAAAGCCAGTTTCTTTCTTATTCTCCGGTTATGCTCATCAAACAGCTTTGGTTCTCCCCAATTCCTCGGCTTGCAGCTTATCCTGTCCCTTCTGCTACTGTGCGTGGGGCACAGGGACTCAGCCTGGGTTGTGGCTAAGCCGTGTGTTGAAGAGAACCGAGGGTTGGAAACCCAAAGGAGAAAACCTTGGCGGAGTGAGGAGAGACAGGACGTCAGGGCCGGGTGTCTGCTGTCTGGTCAGGTGCTCAGGGCGGGCTCCTCTCTGAGGTGGCCGACAAAGGGAACATCCATGCACACATGGAGGCGGATCCCTCCGTCAGGCTGCAGGCCCAGGGGGAGGCTGGCTCCGTGTGTCCCACAGCAGGGAGCGAGGGCAGTGGCCGCCTGGGTGATTGGCACACAGATGGTGGCCAGGCTCTGGGGGATGCACTTTCAACCCTTAGCGCCTTGGGTCCCAGGCGGCTGTGCGGGGCTCAGCAAGGGACATGGGGCTCCTGCAGGTTGTCCCAGGAGGATGGGACTCCCAGTGCATTGTGGAGGGGGGTACCAGGGTAAACAAACCGACCCCCAGAGGGTCACGATCAGGACTGTCCACGAGGGCGTAACGTCAGTCCGTCGTCCCCCAGGCCTGGGTCTCCTCCCCTCTTCCCTACTGCGTGCTCTGCCCATGTGTGTTCAGAGACAGGGGCCCCAGGCATCCCGAAGCATCACGCTGAAAACCTGATCTATGCAGTGCTGAACAAGCTCAAAGATTTGGAAAGAAGTTGTAAAAACTGTTAAGAACTCTCTTTTAACAAAAACTCCCTTCTCCTTAAAGGACCTGCTCATTCCAAAGGTGAAGAGGAGCTGGAGAGGCCCCTCCTGGCACAGTGAGTCACCCAGGAGCTGAGATCTGAGAAGACCGAGTGGGAGCTTCCTCAGAGGCCTGGGGAGAGCAGCGCCATGCTGCCTTCTGCTCTATGGTTTGCGGCAGGCGGCCTCCACAAAGCCACCTTGCGCAGGCATTGACAACAAGACAAAGGAAGCCACGGGGAGTCCTCGAGCACTCTCCATAGCAGGGCAGCTCCCAGCAGCCAGAGAGCCTTCTCTCAGCTACTGACCGCTGCTTGCAAACACTTAGCCTGACAACCCTGCCTGCACAGTACTTAAACTGCAAAGCCACTTTGTATGCGACAGCACCCACAAGGGCTTCTGAGACCCCGACTGCATGAGCTAAAAACTAAGAAAAAGACAGGAGGTGAGTTTACCATTCTGAGCAGATGCCTGTGATGTTGCCTGGCCCCTCTAAAGGCAAAAGTCTCACCAAAGCTCCCAGTCGGCTGGACTAGGGAAGGGAGGCCCATGAGAATCGAACTCTGCTCCTGCAGAGCCGGGCTATTCCTAACAGTGACCCCTGCCTGACCCCGGGCTGACCAGTCTCTCTTCTCCACTCATCCTGTCCCGTGAGCGTCAGTTATAATCTCCCCTGTGCTCCAGTTAGAAGCTTTGCATCTGACCCCATGTGTTATTACCTATGAACTACTTGAGGGATCCATAAGAAGGCGAGATACAATGTAATCTAAGGTGCAGCACGAAACACAGAAACACAACCCCACTGTAGTTCAGACATAACCTCCAGTAAGCTTCCTTATGGTTAACCTAATCCAGGAAGGGGCCTGCACCGTGGCTCGCTTGGTTAATCCTCTGCCTGTGGCATCCCATATGGGTGCTGGGTTCTAGTCCCGGTTGCTCCTCTTCCCGTCCAGCTCTCTGCTGTGGCCTGGGAAGGCAGTGGAGGATGGCCCAAGAGCTTGGACCCCTGCACCCTCATGGGAGACCAGGAGGAAGCACCTAGCTCCTGGCTTTGGATCAGCACAATGCCGGCCATTGAGGCCATTTGGGGAGTGAACCAACGGAAGGAAGACCTTTCTCTCTGTCTCTCTCACTGTCTGTAACTTTACCTGTCAAAAAATTAAAAAAAAAAAAAAAAAAAAAAAAACTAATCCAGGAAAAGATCTTAGGATGCTTTTGATAGCACACAACAAGTTACCATGTTTCTGTATTTGAGAATTCCCCCAAATGCTTAAATGACACCATGAAAACAAACAAGAGATGTGTGACAGCAACATACGGCAATGCCATGTGGAGTCGCACCCTCCCTGTGTTCTGCACTCTCAGAAGGACACAGGCCTCCTGCCAGCCATAAAGTCCCGAGCCCTTCGGATAAGGTGGACAGCCCAAGGCACAGTGAGGGGCCAACCTGCTTGGTACAGGGATGACCTTTCATTTCTGCCCATTCCACCCAGCCCGTGCAGAGTAGGCCTTCCCAGGCCTATGAGCAGCCCACCTGCCACCCAGGCCTGGAGTCCCCTATTTAAATTCCCCTAATAAACTCTTTCATTCTTAGATGGAGCTTCTCGGTTCGTATGCTGGCCTCCGGATTCCTGTTTGGTTTGGGGAGTGGGGCACGTGGCATGATCTGTCCTCTCCTATGCTTGGACAGTGAAGACTTCAAGAAGTTCATGGAAAATGTGTATTTTGTGTTGGCTTCATTTGCCCAACATAGTGTTTCTGAAATCCCACCACATTAGTGGACATACCAGTAGTTCACTGTGTATATTGCAAGGTGGGGTTTAATTACAAGAGGTATCAAACTAAGTTCATTTATTCACCTACTGAAGTAACACATGGGTGGTTTTCACTTCTGCTGACCACACATCATGCTGCTATGGGACCACAGTGTACAGATCTTTGTTGTACACGTTTTATTTCACTTCACTAAGTATGTACGTATGAGTGGAATTACTAGGTTGCATGGAAAATGTACAATGACCTTAAGAGGCTTCCCAAGTGTTTGCACCACTTGCATCCCACAAGCATGGTGCCCCGCGAGGCCACCAATGCTCAGTTTGATAAGGCTGTTTCATTTGGGCCACCTCAGCAGGCATGCTGCAGCACATCACCATGACTTTTCTTACTATTGGTTCAAAAAGATTTATCTACGCATTTGAAAGGCAGGTACAGAGAGAGAAGGAAACAGATCTATCTATCTTCCATTGGCTGCTGCATTACCCAAATGGTTACAATGGCCAAGGCTGGGCCAGGCCTTTGCCAGGAGCTTTTTCGGGGTCTCCCACTTGAGTACAGGGGCCCAAGCATCTGGGTCATTTTCTGCTTCTTACCCAGGCCATTAGCAGGGAGCTGGATGGAAGTGGAGGAGCCAGGAGTCGAACTAGTGCCCATATGGGATGCTGGCACTCCAAGAGGAGGCTCGACCTACTATTCCACAGTGCCAACTGACCACCACGACTTTTATTTGTATTCCTCTGAAGATCAGTGATGCTGAACATCTTTTTACATGCTTACTTGCTATCTCTTTATTATTTTTTAGGAAGTGCCTGTTCAATATTTTTGGTCTTTTCTGTTATTGGGTGGGCAGTTGCCTCACTTATTATTAAATTACATGAATTCTTCAATCGGGCCAGCACTGTGGCATAGCGGGCTAAGCCTCTGCCTGCAGTGTTAACATCCCACATGGGCTCCAGTTTCTGTCCTGGCTGCTCCTCTTCCAATTCGGCTCTATGCTAATGGCCTGGGAAAGCAGTGGAAGGTGGCCCAAGTCTTTGGGCTCCTGTGCCTGTTTGACATTCGTGGAGTAAGCGCCTGGCTCCTGGCTTCGGATCGGCTCAGCTCCGGCTACTTGTGGCCGTTTGGGGAGTGAACCAGCAGATGGAAGACCTTTCTGTCCCTCTCTCTCTGTCTGTAACTCTACCTCTCAAGTCAAGAAATCTTAAAAAAAGAGACTTATTTAATCATGAAGTCCTTTGTCAAGTATACATATTACAAATATTAGTTATAGTCCATGGTTTGGGCCTCCCTTCCCTTCAGAGTTTCTTACAAAGAGTAGAAGATTCTCAATATTGCTGAACTTCAGACTTCAAATTTGTTTTTATTGTTGGTGATTTTCATGTCCTGTTTAAAAACTGTCTACAATGAAATCACAAAGATGTTCTCCTGTGTTTCCTTACAGATGATTGTTTTTTACATTTAAGTCTAAGTAAGACCTATTTGAGTCTTTGTTGTTGTTGTTTAGGAAGTGAGATAAATAAGGTCCCTCCTCCCAGCCCTGAGGCTCTACATCATTCCCAGGTGGTGTTATCACCATTTAACTACGTTGGCATCTTTGTTAAACACCAACTGGCCATACAAGGATGGGTTTATTTAAGGACACTATTGCATTTTTACATATTATCTCCAACAAGGGAAGCAGGCTACCAAGTGGCATCATATCCACTGTGCCACAGTACCCGACCTCGCAGTTTATTTCCTACTTTCAAAACAGGAAGCTTACATCACTGGTTTTAGACCTTATTTATTTCTAATGTAATTATTTTAAATTAAAAATCTGTCCCTACACATTACTTTGGGTGCACCCTAACATTTTTTTCACAAATTCTTATTTGTGAAAAAAATTCTAATTTTATTTTCACTGACTTCCAAGTATCTTCCAATGTGTTTTGTGATTTCCTCTTTACAGCATGGGTTACTTAGTAATATGATGTTTAACATACATACTTGGGAATTACTATGAAGGCTTTTTTTACAGACCTCTAAGGAGTTTCAAGAGGAACATCATATACCAGAGATTTTTATGTGTTGACACCTTGACCCATTTACTATTACAAAGGATCACTCTTTACCTTTATTACCACTCCTTTCTGTACAGACTTTGCTAATATTAACAAAGCTACTCCAGCTCTCACATGATTAGCACTTTCACAACATGCTTGTTTCCATTCCTTTACTTCTAATTTGTGTCTTCGTATTTAAATATTTTTTTCTACACAGCAGGTAGCTGCATTTTGATTGCTTTTTCTTTTCTTTTTTCTTTTTTTTGACAGGCAGAGTTAAACAGTGAGAGAGAGACAGACAGAGAGAAAGGTCTTCCTTCCGTTGGTTCACCCCCCAAATGGCTGCTACAGCCGGCGGCTGCACCAATCCAAAGCCAGGAGCCAGATGCTTCCTCCTGGTCTCCCATGCGGGTGCAGGGCCCAAGCACCTGGGCCATCCTCCACTGCACTCCCGGGCCACAGCAGAGAGCTGGACTGGAAGAGGAGCAACCAGGACTAGAACCCCGGGGTGTCAGCACTGCAGGTGGAGGATCAGCCTAGTGAGCTGTGGCGCTGGCCTGCATTTTGATATTTTACATCCTTGGACAATCTCTGATTTTTATTTGGAGATTATAGACCATTTATATTTAATGTAACTTCTCAAGATAGCTGGTTTACATAAACCATCCTTTTTTAAATGTTTACTTCATTTGATTTTCGTTACTTAGTCTGTTTGGGCTGCCGTAACAGTGGCTTTAAAAATTACTTATTTGATGGGGCCAGCGCTGTGGCATAGTAGGCTAAGCCTCTACCTGTGGAGCCATATGGGTGCCAGTTCATGTCCTGGCTGATCCTCTTCTGATCCAGCTCCCTGTTAATGGCCTGGGAAATCAGCAGAAGACAGCCCAAGTCCTTGGGCCCCTGCACCCACATGGAAAACCTTGAAGAAGCTTCAGGATCCTGGCTTCAGATCAGCCTAGTTCCAGTGGCTGTGGTCATTTGGGGAGTGAACCAGCAGACAGAAGACCTCTGTCTCTCCGTCTGTCTGTAGCTCACCTTTCAATAAATAAAAAATCTTAAAAAATTATTGATTTGCAAGGCATAATTACACAGAAAGAAGGACGGACACACACACACACACACAGTGAGAGAGAGCGGTAGAGGATAGAGGTATCTTCCACCCACTGATTCACTCCTCAAATGGCCTCAGTGGTCAGGGCTGGGTCAAGCCAAAGCCAGGAGTCTAAAACTCCATCTGGGTTTCCCATGTGGATGGCAGGGGCCCAGGCATTTGGGCTGTGATTTGCTGCTTTCCCAGGTGCATTAGCAGTGAGCTGGACTGGAAACAGAGCAGCTGGGACATGAACGGGACTCACATGGGACGCTGGAGTCACAGGCAGTGGCTTAACTGCTGTGCCCCAGCACAGCCCCCGCAATGGCTTATAAACAACGGATGCTCATTCTCGGAGTCCTGGAAGTTGGCAAGGCCAAGATCAGGCACCCTGTGATTTTCCATCGGGTTCGTGTCCAGCTCTTTCCCCTGTGCCCCTACGATGCAGAATAGGTGAAGGCTCTCCAGAGGCTGTTTTACGGGGACACCTGCTCCACTCACGCGGAAGCTCTCGTACCTCCTCTTCCCCCAGACCCCCTACTGTGGGGCTCGGTTTCAGCATTAACTGGGGTAGGAGAGAACACTCACTCTGAAGATTACTGTCTGATGGAGTGCACGTGAACGCAGACACACAGGCACACACAAAAACATCTCTATTCTGGTTTGTCTCTAATACATGCTTTATTTATCAATAAATGTTTTAGTCATTTATCTAGTTCAGCATTCATTTTGCTATAACATTAAAATTTTTCTTTTTTCAAAAGGTTTCTTTACTTGCCTGAAAGCCAGAGTTACATAGAGAGAGGGAGGGACAGAGAGAGATTATCATCTGGTGGTTCATTCCCCAGATGACTGCAATGGCCAGGGCTGGGCCAGGTGAAGCCAGGAGCTGCATCTGTGCCTCCAATGTAGGTACAGAGGTCCAAGCACTTGCGCCATCCTGGGCTGATTTCCCAGACACATTAGCAGGGGGCTGGATTGGAATTGGAGAACCTGAGACTTGAACAGGCATCCCTATGCGATGCTGGCATTGCAGGCGGTGGCTTTATCCACAATGCCACAGTGTCAGGCTCCCATTTTTCTTTATTATGCATATCTTCCAAAGTAGAGAGAAGAGTGTGATTAACCTGCTGTCCCCACAATCAACCTCAGCAACTACACACACAGCCAATCTGGGTCATCGAAATCCCTTCTCTCCCCTCGCTCCTGCTCTGTTCCCAGACAAATCCCACAGGTCCTGTTACTTCCCTCTGAGGACCTTGGTTTGTGTCTCTGCAGGGACTCCAATTAGGCCAGAGCACCGGCCAGCCACTCCCGGTGCAGATTTTGCTGGCTGTCTTTTTAAGAGGTTTGCTCAGTTTGTCTGACTCAGGATTCCAGTGAGGCCCACTTGGCGGAGGTCAGTTTTTAATTGAAAGACTAGAGGATGAAGGAACTTCGGAGAGATTCGGAAGCACTGCTCTTGTCAACACCATCACCAAATCACAGCACAACTTCCGTGAGATTTAAAATCTAAAATCATGACTCAGCACATGTCCTTTGGAAGGTTAACGACACAGAACATCGGAGTTTCCATTTTTTTTTCCTTGAAGAATGTCATTCTTGGAAATCGTCTGCAACTTGCCCAGTGAATCTTGGATCACTCGTGTTTTGTAAGTTTAAACTAGGGGTGATTTCCAGTAGGACTGATTGCCTGTTCTTTCGTCTCTGTTATATTCCCAAATTCTGTCAAGCCATAATCACATTCCAAGAGGAGGCAAAGTACTCACGAAATTTCTCTTAATGTTTGTCTGCACTCCGTAATTTTTGCCTGCACTCCGCAATTTCTTTGTGACAATTAAGAGTGAGATGAACATAAAACATGAAGTCCGGGGATAAGACTTCAACCTGAATCCTTCATTCTGATGGAGACTGTACCGCTGGTGTTTTAATGTCACTGCTTTACCTCCCGAGGAAATGAGCTATGGATGTAGACAGGAAGCCTAACAATTTATGAGACATAAGCTCTTCAAAGATACTTAATGAATTATTCATAATGTATTCATTGTACTTAAAAAATAGTCTAAACTTTTTCAAAAATAGAAGCTAAAGTGAAAACATTTATTCCTTTAAGAAAATCACAAGAAGGCCTTAAATGACCACTAAAGAATTTCATGAAAATTCTGATAATTTTAAAGCACTATTATAATTTTCTAAGATTGGACAAAAGGAACAGATGAAACTTCTTACAAACTAAAAAATGCTCTCGTAGGAAAAAGCGAACCCATCTGCCCATGAGACAGGTAATTCTGGTCCATTCGTCCAGTTCTTTAACACAGAAAGATACAACAGACTGTGGAACGAAGGTGTAAAAGACCTTTCTTGGGGGGCTGCCGCCTTCAGTGCTGTCATCCCATATGGGCAACAATTCGAGTCCTGGCTGCTCCACTTCCAGTCCAGCTCCCTGCTATGGCCTGGGAAAGCAGTGGAAGGTGGCCCAAGTCCTTGGACCCCTGCACTCACGTGGGAGACCCAGAAGAAGCTCCTGGCTCCTGGCTTCAGGCTGGTACAGCTCCAGCTGTTGCGGCCAATTGGGGAGTGAACCATTGGATGGAAAACCTCTCTCTCTCTCTCTGCCTCTCCTTCTCTCTCTGTTAACTCTGACTTTCAAGTAAATAAATAAATATTTAAAAAAAGACCTTTTTAAAAAAATTAAAAATGAAACAAGTACACTCATTCTCTACATTTTTCCACTTGCCCTTCCCAATGACCTTGCATGATGAGCACAACCTGGAGTTACCACTTCCTTGCTAAGGACCAGCACACTAAGCACTACAGGATAAGACAAATGACCCGTGGCCACTCTGTGGTCAGCACCTGAGTCCAGACACAAACCTGTCTTCTCGCTCCTGCAAATGCTTTCTTACAGTTACAACAGAGCTACTGACTTCAGACCTTCTGAGGGAAGCTTCTGGAATCCCACATACCCAGACATGAGTCAACACACACACACACACACAGAGGATACAACACACACACAGAGGATACAACACACACACACACACACATACACACGATACAGAAAGGGGCAGACACCACTGGGAGTGGGCCTGGCCGTGCTGGTGGCCTGGCCCTGTGCTCAATTACTGTGATGCCCACTGCAAGTGTTTCAGGAGTGTCCGACCCTGTCACAGGACACAGAATCATCTGGAAGAATAAAACTGACGGATCCTTTGCCAGAGACCTAGAGGGAGGTGAGCGGGGGCATTCTGGCCCCACCGCTGTTCTTTCCAGTTATTCACCTGCGCTGAGAGATGCCTCAGTGCCAGGGAAGAGGCCCTCACTTTGCCCTGACAAAAGTTTCCAGTGGGGACAGTGAGAGCTAAGCAGGTAAGCAAACAACTGTAACAACATAAGAACCTAAGTGTGGGGGCTGGCGCTGTGGCGTAGCAAGTGCAGTCTCACCTACAGTGCTGACATCTCATAAGGGTTCTGGTTCGAGTCCTGGCTGCTCCACTTCTGATCCAGTTCTCTGCTATAGCCTTGGAAAGCAGCAGAAGATGGCCCAAAGACCTGGAAGAAGCTCCTGGCTCTTGGCTTTGGATTGGTTCAGCTCCAGCCACTGTATCCATTTGGGAATGGAAGATCCCTCTCTCTCTTTCTCTCTCTCTCTGTATGCCTCTGCCTTTCTGTGACTCTGCCTTTTAAGTAAATAAAAAAATTTTTGTAAAAAACAAAGTGTGGGTCACACCCAGTGGACCAGAGAGACGTAACTGCTAAGGGCATGAGGGACATAACAGGGCGTTTTGGAGAAGTAACGGAAAAGTGCCTCACAAAGTGCTCGCTGCAGTAAAACCATTCTTACATTTCCAGCATGGGAAAAGCAATTTACTGTAGCTCTGGTTGGTAAGTTAGAGCACAGAACGACATCCTGTGAGAGAGCCGACTGCCAAATAAACACAGCCCAACACTGAAGACGTCAAACAATTTGTTTCAGACAGATACTGTGAAACCACAGATGGCTAAAATATTTCCCTTTATTCTCAACAAAGCTTTTGTGAGGACTATGTTGTAGCAATTATCATGCATTTGCTGTAACCCTAAGAATCTCATCTGTTAATACATTCATTTAAATAAATTTTTTTTTGAAAAACAGAAGAAATTTTTAAAATTCAGAAATTAAAAAAATCCTTTCCTTCATAGCGTTTCACTCACTTGGTCCCATCATCCTATCACTAATATGTTATGTTACCTGTGCCCTGGTGCCAGCAACTCAAATCGCTATTACTGTGAAGAAAGCTTAGACAAAGTACTGGAACATTTACAAATGCTTAGAGCGACAGCAAATATCGTGAACAGGAGACACTCCACCAACCCAGACGGTCCGGGTTCAACCTCAGCAACCTCACCTGTGCTCAGGAAGTTCCAGTGCACAATCAAGTCTTGTTCACAACAGCTACGCTACAGACCCTCCGTGTCCACAGACCCTCAGCAGCAGTATCACCAAGCCACGAGGAGGCACCACGTCCTCGGCTTCGCCAGCACCTGCCGACTCCTTTTATCTCGGGCAAGCACGGTATCCAGCGTGGGCTGGGTCATTTCCAACCTAAGAATCCCAAGAGCCCAAACGCTGAGATGAGAAGGAGAATGTGAGGTGGCGGGCGACCCCCTTCTGTTTCCGTGATGGCAGTACCGTCGCAACACCTCCGTCAATCCGTGGAGTTGGAAGATGAGAGGAGTGACCCGGCTTGGCAGATGTGCCCGAGCTGCTCGGCCCACCTCACCAGGGGCCTCTGGACAAATCCCCTCCCCCCCCCCCGAAGTCTCTCTGTGAAGGCTCAGGCTGACAGCAGTCCTGGCTTGCTCTCCAGGGGGTGGTGGGGGAGCGTACAGGTGTGCCAGCCGGGGAGTGGGAGGAGACCACAGTGGAGCGTCCATTGCTGCTCCTGGACACAGGTGAACCACACAGTGATTCACTCCCTTCTTTCTCACCTTGGGCTGGGCTCTGCTTCTGTGTCCTCACATTGTAACCTCATTTAGCACAGGGCTAGACCTTGCCTCAAGTGAGAACTGTCACAGGGCAGGCAAGAAACAAGAAAGAGGCCAGCAGAGGCCAGCAGGAGCTGATGGCTGGGCGGGCAGGAGCGAGCAAAGGATGGCTGGTGTGTGTGTGTGTGTGTGTGTTGAGGCGAGCTAGTGACACAGACACAGTACCCTGCAGTTACGTTTATAAAAGTCATTTGCACACAGTAGATGGTAACATGTAACTGTCCACCTTTACTTTAAAGCCATTAAGAGAACAAAACAAAACAAAATAAACCTCAGTAGCTAACGACAGTAGATACCGGATACTAAATGCCCAAGAAAACCGCAGAGCTGCAAATGTCTCCAGGACTCTGCAGGTTCTGGGGAGGGGCTGCCTGCGTCAGGGGCGGAGCCATGCCTGGCACAGGCAGGTGTGCAAGTGAGCAAGCTAGCTGCAGGGGAGGCGCAAGGCTACCAGAAGCCATGTTCAACGTGCGCGCTCCCGGAGCTCGACCAGGCCGCCCTGAGCTCCCTCGCGCCCTCGCTGTCCTCCCTGCTCTGAACAGTCCTCTCAAGCTGCTTCTCTCTGCGCTATCACCAACGTTTTCTGCCTTTTTACTGGGAACAGCTTCTTCCTACAGTGCTGCCTGCTTTCCTAGCTGCCCGGGGCACCCCGAGCCCTCCCCCAAGCCCACCTCCCCTGTGGCCACGCCCACAGTACTCAGAGTTGTGCCAATCTGCTGTCTTTAAGGACACACACCAGGCACACACCCCTAGCATCCAACAGCCGCTTTGCAAAAGCAAGTAAAAACAAAGCAGTAAAGAGAAGCGACAAACAAAAAGGAGGTGAACGAGTTCTCTCTTCCTTCTTAATGTCTGCTTAGAGGAGAAAGGTTTTAACAATAAATCAAGAATGATTTGCTACAACGTTCACTGCCACTAGAAGCCAGCTCAGGGGAGCCTGTGGGCGAGCGGAGGTCTCTGGAGCACCTCGCAGTCGGCAGGGAAGGCGGGTCCCAAAAGAAGCCGCGGTGACACTGTCCGGGGCAAGTGCACACCTGCCTGGGCATCACGTCTGCAACTTTCCCAGGTGTGTCTGACTGTCCCCGTCTGCCCCTACCCCATCCAAACATTGCCGGACACCACGATGGGCTCCCCTGCCTTAGGTTACCAGCGAAGTTCCGGACATCAACAGGCAGAATAAATGGAGACGCGCTTCACCCATGTCTCCCTCAGCTGACAGCTACAGGTCGGGAGGACAGGCACAGACCCCAGCCTCAGGTGCCTTATAGAAAAATAAAATGTAAAATGGGGGGTATAGTGGGCTAAGCCTCTGCCTGCAGTGTCCACATCCCATATGGGCGCCAGTTTGGGTCCCGGCTGCTCCACTTCTGATCCAGCTCTCTGCCAGTCTGGGAGAACAGTGAAAGATGGCCTAAGTCCTTGGGCCCCTGCACCTGTGTGGGAGACCCAGAAGAAGCTCCTGGCTCCTGGCTTTGCATTGGCCCAGCTCTGGCTGTGGTGGCCATTTGGGGAGTGAACCAGCAGATGGAAGACCTCTCTCTCTCTCTGCCTCTGCCTCTTTGTCTGTAACTCTACCTCTCAAATAAATAAAAATCTTTAAAGAAAGAAAATGTAAATGTGGACTTGACTTTGCTCTGTCTCTCACCGGCATCTCTTGGTTCTTCTGAGAATTCTGGCTGCCTCTTCCCTCTCCTGCCTCCCTCCCTCTCTCTCTAATTTCTTCCTTTCTCTTTCTTAAATTTCTTAATTTATTTGAAAGGAAGAGTTACAGAGATAGAGACAGAGAGGAGAGAGATCTTCCATCCACTGGTTCACTCCCCAAATGGCCCCAATGGCCAGGCCAAACGGGTCTCCTACATGGGTGCAGGAGTCCAAGCACTCAGGCCATCTTCTACTGCTTTCCTAGGAACATTAGCAGGGAGCTGGATTGGAAGTGGAGCAGCCGGGTCTCAAACCAGTACTCAAGTGGGATGCCGGCATCACAGGTGGCAACTTAACCCACTGAGAAACATCACTGCTCTCAGTTTCCTAAGCCAAATAATGAAAAGTAACACAGGCCTGCCTCCTCAAGTTCTTCCCCCAAGCTCAATGCCAAAGCCAGGGAGATGGCGTCACTCATGGGTGAGTCAGCTGCCTGCAGCCCACAGAAGAGGAGCCGCTGGGGCAGCAGGTCCCCCTCCCTGCTCCTGCAGTCTCCTTTTCATGTCCCCACTGAAATTTTCTTCAAGGACAGCAAAGGTTAACATATACGATCTGTCTTCAGGAGTCTTACAAGTTCAAAAAGCAAATTAATAATAGATAAGTGGTCTCAAGAGCTTGGAGAATTTTCCCCCTCATCTACGCCATAAAAAGTCACAGTAAGACTCTGAGACGGGGGCGTGTTAATGTTATTTAAAAGTACCTGTTAAGGTGTGAAGACACAAGTTTGTAAACAGGTGCCAGGCCACACCCTATGTCTGAGACGCCCTGCCCCAGAGCTTACCCTCAACCTTTGCTCCTCAAATGCTCCCTGATTTCAAGTCTTGAAAAGCCGGGGTGCATTTCTAAAACTCACTCCTAGTTTGCACATCCTACAACACCTGTAAAACTGTGAATCCAGATAACACCTAACTGAGAAATGAGTGCTTTTTTAAAAATTTTTTTATTTTTGACAGACAGAGTGGACAGTGAGAGAGACAGAGAGAAAGGTCTTCCTTTTGCCGTTGGTTCACCTTCCAATGGCCGCAGCGGGAGGCACGCTGCGGCCGGCGCACCGCGCTGATCCGATGGCAGGAGCCAGGTGCTTCTCCTGGTCTCCCATGGGGTGCAGGACCCAAGCACTTGGGCCATCCTCCACTGCACTCCCGGGCCATAGCAGAGAGCTGGCCTGGAAGAGGGGCAACCGGGACAGGATTGGTGCCCTGACCGGGACTAGAACCCTGTGTGCCGGCGCCGCAAGGCGGAGGATTAGCCTAGTGAGCCGCGGCGCCGGCATGAGTGCTTTTTTAAAAATTATTATTATTAAAGGAGTACTGAAACCAAGTGGGCAGGAAGCACCAGGACAGCGATGACACACAGGGTGCCCTTGGATCCGAATAACTATATTTTGGCTAGCAAAAGCTGTCCAGCAAAAAACCTGTCCTGGGTATATGAATGCCTAATGTACCATACCAAGTATATATTTAATGCTTTTTTAAAAACAGGTAACATTTTTTTTAACTTTTATTTAATGAATATAAATTTCCAGTGTACAGCTTATGGATTACAATGGCTTCCCCCTCCCATAACTTCCCTCCCACCCGCAACCCTCCCCTCTCCCGTTCCCTCTCCCCTTCCATTTGCATCAAGATTCATTTTCAATTCTCTTTATATACAGAACATCAATTTAGTATAAAGATTTCAACAGTTTGCACCCACATAGAAACACAAAGTGAAACATACTGTTTGAGAACTAGTTATAGCATTAAATCAAAATGTACAGCACATTATGGACAGAGATCCCACATGAGGAGCAAGTGCACAGTGACTCCTGTTGTTAACCCAACAAATTGACACTCTAGTTTATGGCGCCAGTAGCCATCCTAGGCTGTCGTCATGAGTTGCCAAGGCTATGGAAGCCTTCCAAGTTTACCAACTTTATTCATATTTAGACAAGGTCATAAAAGACAGAGTGAGGATAGTAACCAATGATCCTAAGGGTGGCATTTACCAGGTTTGAACAATTATACAGCAATAAGTGGGGAAGAGGACCATCAGTACACACATGTTGGGAGTAGAGCCATTGGTGGTAGAGTAGAGGTTATGATTACAAAGGAATGAGGCCCAAGTGCACTAGACAGGGCCTAGAACAAAGGACAGAGTCATTATTAGAGGAGCTAAGAAAGGTGCTGTCTAAGCTACAATTAAGTTTTCTGATTGAGAGGCAAATAGAACCTGATAGAAGGGGCTTGATAATAATCTGGTGGGCTTTAGGCCTTGTAAATTCAGAGGCCCAGACCTATCTATCTCTTCACATGGGGTATATCCTAAGGGAGGTGTGAACCTCCTAGGGGAAGGCACTCTGTTGACTTTCATTACTTGGCTGGCCTGGGAGGAGAGCTGGCCAGGTAAAGGCAGGGGGCATCTCTAACAAGAAATTTACAGTTCTGCCTGCAATGTTGCTGACCCTACTTGACCATCCCCTCAGCTGCAGTGGTCACTTTGGAAGTTGGGCTGAGTGAAGGGCTTTTCAGCTTAGAGCCAATAAGATCTGTGGCTCTGACCTGGGCATCCTTCGACTCCAGGGCAGGTCCATTTCCAGTGATCCAACTCTTGGCAGAGCTGCCAGGGCTCTTCACAAGCTGACTTCTGCTGAAGCCCAGGCTTACCACATTGAAAGCCACTGCAGTGGACTGGCCTGTTGGGTCTCTTTGAGGCAGATCACTGTACAGATCAGCCATTAATAGGCCTGCCACCCATTGCTTCTGATGCCAAGCTTTCTTTTCCTCCTGGTTTGTGTTAAAGCAGACCAGAGGATGCAAGTCAAGGGAGTGCCCAAGTCCCATCTCTAATCTTCGGTGGCCTGAACTACAAGTCTATAGTCACAGGCATGTTCTGTAGTAGTCTTTCTAAGGTAGACAATGCCCATGAGGAAAATTATATTCTCACTTTAAAACTTTCTTTCCCTTTGGTCTGAAAGGGAGGTTTTTTCTACTTACTGTATACTTCGCTGATGGCGAAGTGAATCTAGCTATGAGATTATTATTTAAGTTCTTATTTTGGCTATGCTATTACAGAAAAATGTTAGCCATCTTTTTTATAAGGTCTAAAGATTAAATTGTGTGTCCTACAGATTCCTTTATAATAGAATTAGTTTCCTACCTTGAAGAGAATAGAGAAATGAAAGAACAAGTTGGGCTTAGAATAGAGAAATGAGGGAGCAAGTCCTAGATCGCTTGCTGACAATAGCAATATTACATGAATACTTAGCAAACCGTTTCAACCATTAGATAACAACTTAAGAAAACATTTACCAGAAGGTCCAATGCCTTCTATAAATTTTAAGAATCATGTATTTGAAAACACCTCTTAAATATCTAACATGGTGTAGTTTGTTTAGCCAGTAAACTTAAGCACAACCATCTAAAATGTTTAAAAACAGGTAACATTTAAAAATGCTGGTGCCACCCAGCCTTCCACATCCCTTATATTAATACATCCCTAAATGCTGTGCCATGCTCGCTCCCTGTTCTTCACTCTTTATAATTCCCTCTCCCTTTTCTCCTCAGAATTTTCTCTTCTAAACCCATGGCTATTCCGGTTAGGTGCTACTTTACGTTAACAGCTCTCCACCACCCACAGCAGTGTCCCCACACACAGGACACCTGGCCGTCCCCTTTCACAACTGTCCCCTGCCCTGTACTCTATTTCATCATTTTTTAAACAATGAGCTTTGTCCTATAACTCACAAGACACAGAAGAATCCAGACAGACGATGCTGAAGTAACCACAGAGCACAGGACCCAGGGGGATGTGCAATGCCCAGCTGACCTTGCACATGCCATGGGTCTGCCTCGGGTCAGCTAAGTGTTTTGCTTCACACTGTGGTCCAAGCTAAGAACACCTCTGGTTTTGGGATTCTTTACTGAAGAGGGAAAAGAAACACAGCAAATCCTTGTTTATCACTCCGAGCCTGAATGCTTTGTGTACAAATGACGCAAGCTGGTTCCACTCTCCTTTCCCTGGCCAGGCAAGGCACGTGGACAACACAGAAGAGGCCGGGGAAGTAAAATCCTTGCCCCTTGAGTGGCAGCAGACGCTCTGAACAACACACAACCAACCCGCTTGCCAAGAAGAGAAGACAGTTGTAATGAAATCTGGACGAAAACACCAGTGTTATTAATTTCTAGTTAGCTCATCTTTCCTGCCCGAGTGCTAAAACTATGCTGGTGCCAGATGATGTTCTGCTTCGTGTACTGGGAGTATTTAAAGGGTAACTCCACCTCACTGTGCGACTCAGTCATCTCCAGGCCTAGGCTCCCCTCATGCCACTGCTTCTACAATTTGCACATCTATGAAAACGCACAAAAACCAAACAATTCCCAAGCAAAGCCTCTGACCATGGGACCCAAGGTCAGACTTCCAGAATCAGCTCCAGCCACACGCTCCCCACCCCCCACCCCAGCTCCCCCTGCCCCGACCTGACAACTTCGCCTCTGCTGTGCGACACCTTAAGGCGCTGACCTGCACCATTCACTTTAATGAAGAACCCACTGCCTCCTTCAATCCCACTGAGGATCCACAGGCTACTTTTCAAAGGAGGCATGAACAAAACTGAAAAAGCAGGAGGGAACACACGTTGACCAGAAATCTAAGATCTGAGCCAAAAACGAAAGGTAGCAAAGCGACTACTTGGATAAAAATGCTGCGACATCTCTGCCATCAGTGATACATCATCCAAGAAAACAGACAGAACGGTTTCCAGCTGCATCCGTGGAGAACCAAGCCTGTGGCTACACGGTGGATGCAAATCGCACCTTGGCAAAAATTTAGGAAAGCAAGAGAGGGGGTGCGGAGGGAGATGCACGAGGCTGTCTGCTTAGAACTGTACCTATGGAAGGCATGAAACCCGCTCCCTTTAGTAAAAAAGGATAAAAAAGCCGAACCTGGACAACTTAATACGGGAGAGAGAGCCAAATTATGAAGAAATGTTCCAGTTTGCTGATGTGTACTTTTTGCAGCCCAAGTAACATCAGAGCCTGCAACAGAGACATCATTAAACCCAAGCTTCTGGACATGAAACAATCATAACCCAGAGGCATGTGGCGTCTGAGGTTATTTATGGAGAAGGGAAACTGACAGGCACACAATGTGCAGCTGCTGCTCGGGGAGGGACTAACCCGGCAGAATGCCTCTGTTCCACCAGGGACACAGGGACTCGCACACAATTCACAAAGTATGGTGGACTCAAATATTCTCCAGGGGCCACTCCACGCTTGCTCTATCAACGTGTGCTGGCAAAAATTACTTGTGATCCACACTGATAGGGATTTAGGAGAATGGCTGGAGGTGTTCCTACCCCTCATATGAACGACTGATCGAAAGACACCCTGAACATGGAGACCTTAAGAAACTGATGGAGTTTGTTAATGACAACATACCTGCTTATGTCTCTAACACCAAATGGATCTATCTCCTTAAAAATGAAATAAAGGAATTTACAAAGGGAACAGTCCTTTGCTTTTCTGTCTGGCAAAGGTTTGAAACACACTCGTTCTCACACCATCACCAGAGATGTGTGGCCTTCCTGCCATACCAAGGGGATACTCTGAGGAAAGTGCCGAATACATCTTAGAATAATTTTAAACAGTATTCCCACGTCGTAGGGCTATAGGCTTTAACACACCTGACGGACCATCAAAACACTTTAGTGGTAAAATTAGTAGCATGCAGCTCCAGTGCTAATTATAATTACATGGCTCTCATTTTGTTTATTTCATGGGTTCCTCTTCTAAGTATGGATGTGTAAGATGTTGCTAAAACGACCGGAATGCCACATCCTCTTATCTGAAACTGGGCTGATTTCAAACATATGGGTATGAGGCATGGCAGGCAGAGTGTTCGCAAAGCTCACAGAAAGCCCGTGCAATGAAAAAAACCTATGCACTTTTTTTATTTTTTGCACCAAAATAAACTTACCTTTTAATTCAATTTCCCATGAGCTTTTCTGGCATACGCTTGTATTTACAATCATTGACTGGATACCTGATGTTGTACAAAGCACCAGGACAGAGACAATGAAATGGACACTGTGGGAGAGGAGATACACCCAAACACAGAGCACTGTCACATGAGGTGGGACGGCCACCAGATCCACTGCACAAGTGCTGTGCTCAGGGGCTGTTGGTGACCCTGGCTACTGACCACCTTCTCCTTGGTCTGATGCCCATCAAAGATGACTCTCAGACCCATGAGATGCCAAGCAGTCACCCCGCAGTGACCACAGACAGAAGGCTGGGGCAGGGGCCAGACACAGCCTGGGATCAGAGGCGTGCCTGTCGGGAGTCTCCTGGTGGAGCCCATTCTTCCCTCTCCGGTACCTGCGTGCAGTCCAGGTCAGTTACTCGGGGCATCTTTCACGGAGAGGTTCAGCTCCCGCTACAGAGGCGAGCTGTGTTCTCAGGCTCCTGGGAGCTGCCCATGTGCAGAGGTGGCCTTGTCTCCTGGGACCCAGGACCAGCCCACGTCACTCAGCTGAGCCGCAGGTGGTGCTGGTGCTGCAGGATCCTTGTGAGGTCCTGATGCCTGTCGCTGAGCTTAGCGTCACCACAGGCTCCTGCAGGACCACTGTGCTAGAACTCGACCCCCAAGGGCTGGAAGTCCAGGGTGTGGAAAGGCTTCTTTCTGGGGGCTGATCAGAGACCATAACGAACAAGCAGCATATGATCTGCACAAAGCGATGGACAGAATTCAGGCAGGGATGAAGCAGGAGAGGGGGCATCAACTGCAGGCAGAGAGCACGGCATGAGGGGAGGCAGGGAGGCAGGAAATCCGAATGGTTACTCCAGCTACGGCAAGGGGTTCAGGCTGACTGCGTCTGCGGGGGGAGTGCAGAGCCTCCGGGGAACAGGCAGCGGCTGTCTCCCTGCAGCCTGCCGCCAAGTGTCTGCTGAATGAATACGGTGAACAACGCATTGCCGAATAGGGAATCCATCAGGCTATTTCAGTCGCTCTAATTACGGAGCTAAATGCTGCTTTACAGGAAACGAAGCATCCCCCGTTAGCACAACTTCACAACAGTCAGGAAGAGAGTATTTATGTTCTATCTTTACAGAGACAGGAGGGATGGAGGGAGATGAGTGGACACCAAGAATTAGGATTCTTTTTTTTTAAAAAAAATATTTATTTGAATAATAAATTCAAATAAATAATAAATATATAATAAATAAATAAATAAATAATAAATCAGAGTTACACAGAGAGAGGAGGAGAGGCAGAGAGAGAGAGGTCTTCCAGCCGATGGTTCACTCCCCAATTGGCTGCAATGGCTGGAGCAGTGCTGATCCGAAGCCAGGAACTTCCTCTGGGTCTCCCATGTGGGGTCAGGGGCCCAAGGACTTGGGCCATCTTTTGCTGCTTTCCCAGGCCATAGCAGGGAGCTGGATTGGAAGTGGAGCAGCCAGGACTAGAACCGGCGCCCACATGGGATGCTGGTGCTTCAGGCCAGGGTGTTAACCCGCTGCACCACAGCACTGGCCCCAAGAATTAGGATTCTAACGTATTTGTCTCTTAGGGAATGCTGCCTTTAATCTAGAGAGGGCGTTAGTGCAGGCCATTTTTGCTCAGGACAGGATGTCTTTGTAATTGTCTGAGTATGCTATGATTTAATCGTCACAGCAACCATGATTTCCAACAGGGCAGGGAGATGTGCCCATTTAGCAGGGTGGAGCGGGGCTCGGAGAGGCCAGGCTGCCCCACGGCTATCAGTGCAGGAAGTGATCCGAGCCACTGCAAGAGATCGTGCCTCCCTCTAGTACTCAATGGCTGTACCCCTGAGAGGGGGCCGAGGGCAGCTAACTCAAGGTTCTCACGTTCCTGCTGGGAAGGCAGCCAGGGTGCTTTCAGAGGCACTGGGGAGCCCTGCTCCGGGCTCTCCTCTGATCTCCGCACTAGGAGCTGGACGCCGTGCAGCACTTCTCTGCACTGTGGCCTCTGCTGACCCCTCAGGCCACCTCCGCAGCCCCACTCCCCGGCCGCCTCCACGGCCCCACTCCCTGACTTCCTGCAGGGCTGTTGCGCTGTGCATCCTCATGCCTTACTTTCCATTACGAACCTGTTCACATGAAGCTGGCTTTTCACTACTACATAACAGGGGTGATACAAAGCTACTGTTTTCTAGTTTTACTTACACTGGTTCTGCGTGGTGACGACTGGATTTATTTAGGATTTGTTGCAATAGACAAGAAACTGCACACGTCTATTACTGCTAAACAGATTTCATAACACAGTCATAATTCTGGACTAGTAACTGTCAGAGTTTTATTTTCTTTCCCTGCTGGAGAAAAACACAACCCTACTGGTCTGAAGCTGTCAACTAGTACATCCGGAAATATGTAATCCATTCACTCACTAACGAAGCTTGGCTGATGAAATTATACACTAGGTGCTTTTAATAGAAGCTCTTCTAAGTTTCTGAAATAGTAATTCCATTTAAAAAATATTCCTTTGTAATGAGTGCATTTAAAATGCAGTTTATATTATTTTTAGTTATTTACCATATACTTTACTACTTTGGGGTAGTTTCCTAGTAAAATGACTAATGACAGCAGCATAATGACTGATACTAATACATTATATTTTATAGCTCCTAGAAGATTGAAGTACTTTATTAGAGGGACTGGCACTGGGGTACAGCACGATAAGCCACTGCTTGTGACACTGGCAACCCGGACAGACTGCTGGTTCAAGTCCCAGCTACTCTGCTTCCAACTCAGCCTCCTGCTCACGGGCCTGGAAAGGCAGCCGATGGTGGCCCAAATGCTTGGGCCCCTGCCACCTATGTGGGAAACCAGGATGGAGTTCCTGGCTCCTGGCTTTGCCTGGCCCAGACCTGGCCACATGGGGAGAGAACCAGTGGGTGGAAGATCTCTCTTTGTCTCTTGCTCTTCCTTTCAAATAGATAAATAAATGAATGAAGCTTCTACAAAACACGTGCTTTATCACAGATCGTATTGCCTTTAGAGAAGTACTATGAAGTAGGCGGGATGAGAGGATACTGTTCTTTTTAATGCGAATGTGAAATAAGAGAGGTTAAAGCCATGTCCCTAACGTTTGTGACTGTGACGGTACTGAGTCTACACACACATTCCATCTGTGCCCATTCCCACGACCAGCGCGCTCAGGGACAGCAAGGACGAGCGCCTCCCGGACGGCCTACACACCAAGGATCACCAACCTCTCCTTAGTTTTCTGAATCTCACGGGTCCCTGGAAAAGCTCTGTAGGTAACACACGGCTCCATGAACCATTTACAGTGGTAGCCATTCACCCTGACTTCACGGTTTGCTGCTGTCCCCTCCGCTTTGGGAGTTCGCAGACGGCAGTGTGGCAAAGTAGCCAGTGTGCAGCGGTGGGGAGCTGCCGGGCAGGGTTGGAGAGACATCGGCCTACAAGGCAGGATACAGACCCCCAGCAGCTCCTGGGGCCGTGTCAGGTCTGTGGCAGGGGTCTCTGCTAGTGAGGCCCGAGTCTGAGCTCTCCCAGTGCAGGAAGCACGCACCGCAGTGCTCTGCACCCACCCCCCAGGAAGTCTTCACCCATGAAGACTGCTTCGGAGGCCTGGGTGAGCGCAGACCTGAACAACCCGCCGGCCACGCGCTCCTGCCCTACGTGGGGAGGGACTCACCTGCCCCAGGCTGCCTCGCTGGTGGATGCCTTATTGACAGGAAGGCAGGAGGAGTCGACGACAGTGGATCTGTTCATCTTGTAGCAGAAGCCGCAGTCTGGATCCAGCATGCACTCATCGCAGTAACTGGGAAAGAAACAGAGTCACGGTCACGTGTGCAGCACAGCAGGCGCCCATGCATGCTGTGTGCCGCCCTGCGTCTCCCACTCTATTTTGGGCCCTGGGACAAGTGCCTTTAACCAAGGCAAGTGGCAAGTGCTGAGCTGGGCCAGAGCTGGCAAACCCATCTCCTCCTTCATGCCCCTGACCTCCTACATCAACCCTGGAAGCACTGGAGACAGTGCAGGCTGCGACCTGAGGGCCTTGGGGTGATCGAGTTCAGCTGCTGTGGAGCAGAGTAACCTTGCTTTGCCACACCACTGTGATTTATTTTCAAATTACAGACTGGTGCCTCCTAACCTGACTGCAAAAATGTATCCAAAAAATTAAGTGTTCTTAATTGTCTCCTCTGTTTTAAAAAATTGTGTTGCTGGGTGTAAGATCTTGCAGTTAAGACACTAGTTAGAATACTCAATGTCCCAGAGCTGAGTGGTTGGATTCAACTCCCAGACCCTGGCTCCTGACTCCAGCTTCCTCCTAATTCAGAGTCTGGGAGGCAGCAGGTGATGGCTCAAGTGGTTGAGTTCCTGACCCCCACATGGGAGACTTAATGGAGCTCCCAGCTTCCAGCTCCGGCTTGGCCCGGCCTTGGTTATTACAGGCAGTTGGGGAATGAAACTGTGGATGGGAGCTCATTCTGTCTCTCTACTTCTCAAATACTCAATCAATCAAAAATCAACCAAATTGTGGAAATAGTTTTTCCTCTATCCTGAAATAGAAAATTCAAAACAAGAAAATAAAATCACGCCTAAAGCACAAAGTTAAACCAAAAATGCCACCACCCAAATATACCCACCTTAATACCTTGGTGGACATCTATACTTTTAGCAAATACACACCGAGTATTAACTGTGTTGTTATTCTTAGTTTAAAAGAAGCAGACATAGGAAAAAAAGGTTAACCTTGCTCCATGTTAACCTCATATTCTGGTTGGATCACAGAGCAATCAACCAACCCCAAGAAAACCTTTGAGAGGCACGAATCTTTAGAAGGCACGGCTGGCCAACCTGAGCCTGCAGCCTGTTTACACAGTCACACTTGTGACTACACAGTTCTGGAGCACTCCATATGCAGCAGGCATGGACAAAGCACCGGAGACAAAAAGGATGAACAAGCCCAGGTCCCTGCCCCACAGAAGATGCTAGGCAAGGCTGAGAAAGAGGTGCACAACACACAACAACACCTGCTTGATGGGAAGTAGGCGCGACCTCCCTGATGGATGCAGACCGGTTCTTTTTGCCTGCAGGAGCTGGGGTTAATTTCAGAGGTGGTACTGGCACTAAATTATAAAAGAAATTCTCCAGGCAGAGAGGAGGCGGGAAGCACATTTCAGAGAACTGCTCACTTTATTATTAAAGATCAGTCAGCACAGACTTATTAAATATCTACTACGTGCAAGGCATTACAGCACGGAGCATGAGAGGAGAAGCAGGTCATTCCAAAAAGACAGCTGACACAGCCCAGGAGGCCTACAAAGACAGGAAGGACAACGCTTATGACACCCCAAGATCCAACGTGAAAACACTGGGCTTGGTAGAAACACTTGGTGTTTGACCATTTTAATCTCCCCTCATGAACTTCCTGCCATCAGTCACCCCTGTTTTTGAAGGAGACACCAGCACTAGACAAACAGCAGAGGGGAGACTCTGCAAGCCCTCCTGGGAGGTCACTAACCTTCAGAACGGTGATTCGGCAAAGCAGACGGCAAACCGTCCACACCAGTGATAAGTACACTAAACACAACGCTGAAGGCCCTAGCAGTGAGCACCAGGAGCTGCTGGCGTTGGGAATGCCACCAGGCTAATGTGACAAGGAAGGCAGGTGTTTCTATTAGTATTTTGTCTGCATTTTTTCCCTCTGTGAGGTCCAATCTTAGACACCTAATCCTTCCACAGGCCTTCAGTGACAGTCATTTGGGGCTGAGCAACTCGCCCACCTCCAGAGACAGGGCTCTACACTTAACTTCTCTGAAAACAAGCAGTTCCTGTAGAAGTTCAAAAGCATAATGACACAGGCTAATAGTTACTGAGAACTTCCCTGTGTGCACTGCCCAACATCCGAACTGTTACTCACAATGGGCAGCCGGCTTCTGCACACAACCAAGCAACCAAGTCTGACCCCAGTGCCCCACTAAGCCAACTCGCCTCTGAAATGATCACCCCATAAGCTACTCTTCCAGGTGCCGGGGGAGACAAAGGTTTGGGAATAAACAAAACCAAAACTCTGACTTCCTGGAGCTGCTTTGCTTATCTGACCAGCTATGACCACAGGTTAACTGACCCCTCTACCCGCCTCTACTCAGTAGATCAGCTTTCTCCTTATCCAGTTTCTTGGCCATGGTCCATCATTGCAATGTCCTCAGTTTCCCTGCTTTGTATCCCACTCCTCCAGCAAGACCCCTAGTGCTACATGGGTACAAACATTGCCTTTTACATGCCCTCACTCACATGGCCTAATGTGGTTATAGCAATCACAGTGCAGGCAGATCAACAGCCAGCCTCAAACAGACCTTCAGCGAGTCGGACACTTTCCATCCTGTCCTCCAATCCATTGCACACCAGGACCATGTATGCAATCACCCCACATGCAAACCTCCAGCGCTCCGTTTTCCTGTCCTCTCTGCACGTGCCTCGGGCTCTGGCTCTAGAGGAAGAAGGCAGCAGGGAGGCGCTGCGTCTCCCAAGAACAGACACAGTTGTTGGTGCTTTCCCACACTCGGGTTACACAGCCAAGGTGGTTTCGCCTAAGGAAACTTCCAGACCTCGGCTCTCTTCCCCACCCATCTCAGAGCCTTTCGGTTTCTGTTCCTTGCTCTGCGTAAGCGCTTAGCATCTGCAAGTGGACATTTAAGTTGCTGATTTCAGACCATCCTGCTTGTCTAACGCAGGCACTTACGGCTGCACATTTCCCCGTGAGCGCTGAGTTAGCCGCGCCCTGTATTTGGTACGTTCTATCTTCCTTTGTAGTCATCTCAGACCTCTAAGCTCCCCTGTTTCTTCGCTGGTTATTCCTGAGTGTTAATTTTCAGTTACTTGCATCTTCTCTGAATTTGTTAATTATTTCTGATTTTCTTTGACCATCACTGAAGAACAGACTCCGATGACTTCAGTCCTTTAAGTCGACAAAGGTTTTCTATATGGCCTAGCCTGGAGCAGGCCCCTCACTGGCTTCAGAAGTGTGTGTGTCCTCTAGTCACTGGGTGGGATGCTCTACAGATGTTGCTCAGATCCACGGTTTTAGTCGACACACAATCTACTCCTGGTCTCGGATAGCTCTCCCCTGGCCTCGCTTCACCCACCTCCTGGAGACGGCTGTCACCCGCACATGTGACACAGGCCAGCAGTTCAGCCCCCTGCTTGTTGCTGTCACTCAAGTTGTACAGGCCCACTTGCTGACTCACTGTCTTCACGCTGCCGGAGTGAGCACAAAGTACGCGGTCTGCAAAGCTGAACCAGCTCCTCTCTGCCCCTTTGCAGGAGAAGTTTGCTAATGCCTGACCTAGCATGCGACCCCGCAGGCACACTTCCCACTCCTCTCTTGCGAGCTCCCACACTGCCTTCCTCTGAGAGCAGCAGCTCTTCCACGCAGGCCCCTTCTCTCTGGCTGTACTTCCAGCCCATGGACAGCTTCCTGATAAACCCCTGGGATGTCGCTCAATGCTTCCCCACTGGCCCTTCTCGATCAGCTGCCCTGCAAGGCATCCCGTTGGCTCTTCCTAGTTACCTCCTCTAGACTACGCCACACCGACGGAGCAGTCACACACACAGGCAACAAAGCTGGGGCACACTCGCAGCACTCAGCTGTAGCTGGATCCAGAGGCTGCGGCAAGCCTCACCTGCTCCTAACGGTAACCTGCCCTACTCCCATGCAGGATATCCCAAACACCCATAAGTTGCTTCAAATCTCCATCCTTATTCTGTTCCAGTCTCCTAGGAGACAACCTCTCCTTGGCTGGAGTCCAGAACATTCCGGTGCCTTTCTGCTCTGATGCGTGGTCATGAGAACTCCTGGGAGCTGCCTCCCTAGGAAGCAGGTGCTGTGACCCTCCTCCCAGGGGGTCCTGCCCGACCGCAGGACAGGCAGAGTTCTCCTCGTTTATCATTGGGTCGTCCCCATCCATCCATCAACCGCACTTCGCATGGCCATCCGCAGGGACACAGCAGGTCGCCTGGGCTTTGGGTCTGCCTTCTTGAAGGCTCCCACGTCACGGCTACCTCCGGGTGAATCAATCTGTCCTGCTTTTCTCTGCTTCATTGCTTTTTCTTACAGGGGTGTCAGCCACGACCCCAGAGACCGGCCAAGGGACTCTTACTCCCCTACTTTTTTTTTTTAAAGATTTATTTTATTTATTTGAAAGACAGAGTTACAGAGAGAGAGAGAGAGAGAGGTCTTCCATCTGCTGGTTCACTCCCCAGATGGCTGCAACAGCTGGAGCTGCATCGATCCGAAGCCAGGAGCCAGGAGCTTCCTCCAGGTCTCCCACGCAGGTCCAGGGGCCCAAGGACTTGGGCCATCTTCTACTGCCTTCCCAGGCCATAGCAGAGAGCTGGATCAGAAAAGGAGCAGCCAGGACTAAAATCAGTGCCCACATGGGATGCCAGCACTTCAGGCCAGGGCTTTAATCCACTGCGCCACAGTGCCAACCCCTCTCCCCTACTTCTTATTTCATGGCCAAATCTGACAGCGCTAGGCGGAGAGGTTCTTAGCTTCAACTCAGATGTGAGCAAGGCCACTCTGTCCCCACTTCTTTTCCTCTTTGCCTTGGAAAGGAGAAGTTCAAGGTCATCCTTGGGGCACAGCTTTGCAACTGAACCTCTCTAGGTACATTAACACCGTGTCTCACTGGTTATTCTCTTTTAAACACAGCCCATGGTCCATGTGCCAACAGAAGTTTTGCCTGTATTACAGACGTATGGAAATCCATCCTCCCCCTGCCTCTCTGCTGTTCTCCAGCCAGATCAGGGGTTCGCCCAGAGGCAGGAGCCATGGGGTCCTGTCTGGGAGCAGAGGCTGCCAGCCCTCACTTGAAACCAGAGGAGTGAGGCGAGATCCTATGAATCCTTCATCCTTGACCTAGATTTTTTTTCATCACATAGCACTGTTTATGGAAAAATTTCCCCAAATATAATTTCCACCTGGCATTTAGAAACTAACATAAAACCTTAAATATCCCAGGAATCAACTAATTGACCTTTTACAGAGAGCAAATATCACAACCACAGCTTTAACAAATGGCATTTAACAAAAGGAACTTCTCGTGGCGGATTATTTTCTACTCATAATTTGCTCTTTAAGGTTTTCACGAACATGACTTGATGAACTAGCATAAGGTTTACTAAATATAAAAGCTGATCATTTAAATACATTGGCACACGACACTGCATGTTAAACTGCTGCTTGGGACCCAAGCATCCCACATCAGAGTGCTGGCTCAGTTCTCAGCTGCTCTGCTTCTGATCCAGCTTCCTGCTATGGTGCCTGGGAAGGCAGCCAATGGCGGTCCAAGTGCTCACGTTCTTCTCATGTGGGAGACCAGGACGGAGTCCCTGGCTCCAGGCTTCGGCATGGCCCAGCCCTGGCTACTGTGGACATTTGAAGAATGAACCAGCAAGTAGAACACCTGTCCCTGTCCCTCTCCCTCTCTCTGTGTGTACGAGTGTGTGTGTGTCTCCCTTTCTGTCACTTTCCTTTCAAGACTACAAGAAAGAAAAAGACAGAAATGGATGCAATCTAATGCTAAATTCACTCAAACTTTAATAGTCTGGAAAGACACTGGCACGCTGCAGTATCTCATAAAAACTGACTTTGAATTGCTGATTTCAAGGGCAGAAATTACAGGTGTGCGCTACTTGAAGAGATTCTACATTTATAAAAGGAGTTGGCGAATGAATGAAATAACACAGGCATTCCTCCCTAACGATATAAACTGCTGAAGTCTCGGCCAAGCCCATGTGCAGAGAAACTGATGGGGAAGGCCTAGGGCATGGCTCTGGGCACCCATCTCACGAACTCAGAGTGCCCCCAAGCCTCTTCGTACACTGGTCTGCGTAACCCACAGTGAGGCCTGGGCGGTGAGGAAGGCCCTCCGGAGTCCATGGGGAGCAGCTCTGGCCAACAGCAAGGTGGACCCCACCGCTCCCCACCCCCATCCATCGATCCCACATTTACTGAATGAGTCACAGCTCCCCGGCTCCACCAACCAACGCACTACTGAGGGCCCACGAGCCTGCTTCTGCCCAATTATAGAAAAGGATTCTTCAGGGTGAGTGGGGTGAGGTGAAGAAATCAGTCATTCTTGGGATACAATAAGAAGAAAGGAGGGTTAATCGTTGAAAGTATTTTAAGCAGAGCCTGGTTTTTTAAAATTGCCTGAGGCTAAAGCTGCCATTTGCCAATCTGCAATCCACAACCCTGTGACCCACGGGTAATCTCTTGGTAACCCTGTCTCAGGGAGAGACGGCAGCTTCAAGGGCCCCCAGGGAAGTGCCACACAGTGAACCAGTGCCCGCACCACGTCACAGCCAGAGGACACTGGTGCTTACAGAGTGCTGGTGGGCAACAGCGCGCCCACAGGTCGCACGGCTGTTCAAGTTTGTGGACACTCGGTCCTGGAGAGATGGACACCGGTACTGTGCAGGCAACAGTCGGGGGGCTGCAGGCTGAGGGCACGGGGACTCTAACTGCAGACCGGGGAAAGCAGAATCCAGCAAGAATTACCATGGGGACCACATGGCCCTCTGCTTGAAGGATTCCTGAAGGAAGATTTAACTTTCTTTTTTTTTTTTTTTTTTTAAAGATCTATTTACAGCAGGTGCTGCGGCTCACCAGGCTAATCCTCCGCTTGCGGCACCAGCACCCTGGGTTTTAGTCCTGGTTGGGGCGCTGGATTCTGTCCCAGTTGCTCCTCTTCCAGGCCAGCTCTCTGCTGTGGCCCGGGAAGGCAGTGGAGAATGGCCCAAGTGCTTGGGCCCTGCACCCACATGGGAGACCAGGAGGAAGCACCTGGCTCCTAGCTTCAGATCAGCGAGATGCGCTGGCCGCAGCGGCCATTGGAGGGTGAACCAACGGAAGGAAGACCTTTCTCTCTGTCTCTCTCTCTCTCTCACTGTCTAATTCTGCCTGTCCAAAAAAAAAAAAAAAAAAAAATCGATTTACTTATATGAAAGGCAGAGTTACAGGAGTGGGGGGAACAGGGGAGGGGGAGAGAGATAGAGACAGAGACAAAGACAGAGAGAACCTTCGATCTGCTGGTTCATTCCCCAAATGGCCAGGGCCAGGGGTGGGTCAGGCCAAAGCCAAGAGCCAAGAGCCAAGAGCTCCAGCCGGGTCTCCCACATGGGTGCAGGGGCCCAAGCACTCTGGTGCCATCTTCTGCAGCCTTCCCAGGCACATGAGCAGGGAGCTGGATTGGAAGTGGAGCTGTTCGGGCCCATATGGGATGCCAGCACTGCAGGCAGTGGCTTAACCAACCGTGCCACAATGCCAGCCCCAAGATTTAACTTTTTAATCTCCGGCATTTCTTATGAGAAAGAGGAAACATAAGTGCTCTCATACTTCGAACAGAACTTGCTGTGACAACTTCAAATGTTTCCAACTGAAGTCAAGAAGAGCAGCTTGGACGGCCTCTGTCCTCAAGTGCTTGGGCACCCAGGGTCTCCCCTGAATGCGCCCTCTTTTCTCTGCTCTGAAAATCTTCTAAGACCCCATGCAGCGAGTTTAGAACATTCGTACCTCTACTCCTGTGTGAATTCTGGTCTCTAGGAAACGGTCCATTGGACTTGGTGAAGTACACCTCATCAAACCCAAGGAGACAGAGCCTGCAGAACAGGGTCTGAAACTGCCGGTCTCTGGTCTCCCTGATCTCAGAACACCCCCGGCTGTAGCTACAGGTGTCAGGGTGACCCGCTGCCAGCAGCTCCACTCCGTTCTCCCAGTCACTGCTCCCTCGCTCATTCCTTATGCACCGACTGAACCCCTGCTTAGTGCAGGAGCGCCACTCTGCATCCCCCAGAAGCTAGTCCAACCTCTCCCCCCTGCCCCCGGCCCCACCACCTTTAGCAGGTGATGTGGAATCCAGAAGACACTGCCCTGCTTGGAGCCCACTGAAGGACCAGATTCTGACCCTCATCCTCCACAGAGACTGTGTGTAGTGAACCCAGTAAAAGAAACCAACACCTTCGAAGAGATGAAACAAATGGCTGGGAATTCATTCTAAAGGCTGGGGGACTATGGGCACTCACTTCAAGGAGCAAACTCCCACTGCATGCAAGCTGCCCTGGGGAGACTGTGGTGACCTGCACACTCTTCAGTTCCAATCTTCACGTGCAGTTCCGTCACCACTCAGACCCCTGCAGCTTTGTCTTCTCTCCTTCCCTTCTGCAGTTTGTTGGGGATGATCGCTCTCACATGCCTATCCCGCCATGACCCAGACTCAGGCTCCAACCTCACAGGGCCATCACCATGACCCAGACTCTGAGGCTCTAAGACCTGGGTCTCCATTCCCTATTTCTCCTTCCCTGATGCCAGATCACTATTCCACCTGCCCATTTTGTGGCTGTCTCAAAGTCTCTCAAACTCAACACAGCAAAAGCTCAATCCTTTGATTTTTCTTCCAAGCCTGCCTGCTGTTCTTCTGTGCTGTGCCGTCTAGAAACCTGAGCACGGCCTTAGCCCACTCTCGGTTCAGGATACACCAACTCTATCAATTGCACCTCCGAAGTCCGAGGGTAGTTCAACAAATGCATGTAAATTCAATTAAAATGTAAGTTCACTCTGGTACAAAAATGTTGGTATCCATGCATATGAGCAATCTCCAAAGATCCAAAAAATTCTCTTTACCAAAATAAACTCACCTTTAATTTCCGCTACATGGATTTTTCTGAAGTGCCTTCCTACCTGCAGTTCCTCTACTGGCTACTCCGGTTCCTGCCATCTCTCCCGGGAGCTCTTTCAGAAGTCTTCTAAGGACTTCCCCTGCTTCCAGACCCCTCCTCTCCATCCTCCAAACCACAGAGAAGCCTGAATCAAGTGATAAATTGCTGCTTTCAACTCCCAAGTCTCAGATCCACACACAACTGTCCAGAACACTTTGGAACACGGTCCAGTTCCTCATCTCTTTCCATTAAGAAGTTGAGGCTAACAATCCATTTGATTCCTGAATTAGAGGCAAACGACATCTTTAACAGCTTTATTTATATTTTGTTTGTATTTATCTTTGCCAATAGACTAGAGGCAATCAGTCCAGTACTGAGTGAACAACCTGCTCTGGCACTATTAAATGGGACAAATTCACTATTAAATGGGACAAATCGGCTTTTTGTTTAAGTTTTAACACTTGTTGGGAGTTTTAGGCTGTAGTTTCTAGTAACTAGCTGTTTGAATTCTTGGGTTGGTTCCTCCACTTTGTTCAGGAAAGGACATCACTAAGCACACTCCTGCAGGAGAGGGGTGTGCCCCACCAAGCCTTCAGCCCCAAGGCAGCAAGGCTTCTCACACCCCACTCAAACGAGTGGGATCAACAGTTACAATCCACAACTCCAGCTCTGCAAAGTTGGAGACATGCAGATGCGTGTGTAGTCTTCCATGTGTATATGTGTGTTTGCAGTAACTCAATGTGTGTATAACATGTACACATTTGTGCATATGTGTATAAAGCAACTTAATAAAGGCATGCACATTTAGTTATTACATTTTCTTTCTTTCTTTTTTTTTTTTTGACAGGCAAAGCTATACAGTGAGAGAGAGAAACAGAGAGAAAGGTCTTCCTTTTTCCGTTGGTTCACCCCTCAAATGGCCTCAACGGTTGGCGCACTGTGCCAATCCAAAGCCAGGAGCCAGGTGCTTCTCCTGGTCTCCCATGCGGGTGCAGGGCCCAAGCACTTGGGCCATCCTCCACTGCCTTCCCAGGCCACAGCAGAGAGCTGGACTGGAAGAGGAGCAACCAGGACAGAATCCAGCGTCCCAACCAGGACTAGAACCCAGGGTACCAGTGCCGCAGGCACAGTATTTGCCTAGTGAGCCGTGGCGCCGGCCTATTTATTACATTTTCAATCCTGGCAAATTTGGGAGTAAAATCAGATTTGCGTACTGTTTGGTAATCAGCACACATGCTCACAATCCAATCAGTGTGCAACATGCTCCCCTCGCAGGAAAAAATAACCATTTATCTTCTCTGGTAATAGTATGCATTACGCACTGTTAAAGACAGAAGCACTGGGAGGAATACGGAGGACAACGTAATATTTAGGTTTACTAACAGAGTCAAGGAAGTCAGCAAGTATTCAGAGGTGTGGAAACGATTCTGAGGGTGAGTCTTGTCCCTGGGCTTCCCCGTGGTTCCCTCACAGCGAGCTGACCACACAGAAGGGCTGCACTAACAAGCGTGCGCTCGGCGCTGGTTCCATGAGGAGTGCTTCACGTTCCCCACTGTCCAGGTGAGAGCTCGGAGCAAGGCCACGGGGGAAACGCGGGGGAAACGCAGCGTAACGGGACTCAGACCCAAGATGCTGAACCACAGCATGCGGAATTTTCTAAAGCGGTTTATTTAAAGGGAAATTGGCTAAATAACTGGAAGGAAATAAGCTAAAAATAAATCTGGAAACAACACAGTAACTAGTTTCCACAGCAGTGCACCATGCACTTGACCTGCACGTTTCTGGTCACGTAGAGAATTCTGCACGAGCATTGCCTTCCACGGACGAGGAAACCCACGGTCAGGGAAGCAGAGACTCGCTCCTGTGCCTCCGAAGGGCCTCTGACCCCAAATCAGATATTTAAACTAACTGCTGTTAGCTGAAATTTAAAGATACACTATTGAAAAAATGACCATAATAAAGAAACTGACGATTGGAATCTTCTGTTTTCTTCTGGACAGCACAAGAGGCATGGGCTACACTCAGTAAAATGGAGGCAGAAAAGTCAACATTTAACATAGAAAAGTGCTGATGCTGTGGCAATGCTTCTTTTTTAAACTTAATTTTTAAAAGATAATACTAATAAAATTTGCCATTTTAGCGATTTTAAAGCTTCCAATTCCACAGATTCTCACACAGAGTTGCACAGCCAGCATCTCCATCCAGTTCCAGAACATTTTCATCACTAAAAATACACCCCGCACCGCCCAGCTTCACAACGCCCACCGCCCTCTGGCAACCACTTCCCTCCTGATGCCTTTCTGGATTTTCTTATTCTGGACATCTCACATAAACGGAATGACGCCACGTGTGCTCCTCCGTGTCGGCCTGTTTTCACCCAGCAAGCTGTAAAGTCCCACTCATGCTGAGAGGTCTGTACCAGCTCTCCAGTCCTTTATGTAGCTGTGTAATATTCCGTTGCAGAGTAGACTGCGTTCTGTTTATCCCCTCATCACTTGGCGGGGCATTTGGATTATTTCTACTATTTTGGCTGTTATGACTACTAATGCTGCTACGAACAAATGCTCAAGACTGGGTGGGTGAGACTTCGTGTGAACATATGTTTTCAACTCTCTTGGGTATACGCCTAGGAGTAGGAATGCTGGCCCATATGGTAACTCCGTATTTAACATTTTGAGAGATCGCCAAACTTTGATTCATTCACACGTTTTGATATTTGATCTTCAACCAATGGGACTGGTATAGAATAGTCATTTTTTCCTCCTAACTTAGTAGTAGAAACTGTCAAGCTAAGAATTTTATCAATTTCAATAGGTGTCATCAAAGATGTTTCTCAATGTATCAGTTACTTGCAATGATGATCTGATCAGGAGAAGGAAGAATCTCTACAGTCTTTGTAGAATGAACAAGAGGGGATCTTGTTCCCCATCCTAAACACTAAAGAAACCACTGTGGATAGAAATGGCGTTCTCACGCCTTCGCACACCAGCTACACCTCCCAGTGTCTGCCGTCTCCTGCCCTCTGGAAGTTAAGGCGGCCCAGGGATGAGCCAGGGCCACACAGTGGGTGCAGAGCAAACAACTGGGGGCCAGAGTATTTACTGCAGGCGCTCAGCTCTCCAGCCCTGCTATTACCTAGAGGAAAACTTGAAGATGTGCGGTAGGAGGAGCCACCTTAAACTGGCCTGGGCCCCTGGGACATGAGCAGTCACAGGTACTTTAAGATTTTTGTGGTTGTTATAATGCTAATTCCTATCCCATCTCAACTGCTATGCAGGCTGAACTTAACCGTGTGTCTGACACTCTGCTAATGAGCTACCTTATGCAAATCATCAAGCATTTTGTAATCACAGGAATACACGGTGGCTATTGTGCTGACACACGTTCCAATGTAGGTCACAGAGCCTTACCAAAAAGAGTAACTAATAAAACGAAATAAAATAGTTTTTCTAGGGGCAGAAGGGGTTCAACGTTGTCATTTGAAAACTCTTTCATCTAAGCCTTATTTTACATCTTCATGATCACAGCAACACTGCTGAGTCCCTAGACAGCTGTGTAACACACAGTCCTCTTCCAAACACAGCGGCCCAGTCCTGCCAGCCTGGTCGGGGTGCTGGTTTCCACACAGCGCAGCTAATAGGAGCTCTCCCACTGAGCGACTGCAAGTTGGTATTTCGAGGCACAGGGAAGTTAAACAGTCTTCTGTCAACCTCAGGGTTGGGGATCCTGGTGACAACTGTGCCAAGTTGAAGCACTGCACCGGCAGATACTCGTGCCGTTACTAAATGTGATAGGATCCTTGCATACCCGGACATCCTTACTGTAAATAGTCCCTGTTTTTGCTGAGGGAATCTTTTCGGGGCCAGCGTTGTGGTACAGCTGATGAAACCACCACCTGCAACGTCAGCATCCCATGTGTGCTGGTTCAACTCCTGGCTGCTCCACAGCCCTGCAAATGAGCCTGGGAAAAAGTGGAAAACGGCCCCAAGTCCTCTGGCCCCTGCACCCATGTGGGAGACCCACAGGAAACTCCTGGCCCCTGGCTTCGACCTGGCTGTGCCCCGGCTGTTGCGGCCATATGGGGAGTGACCCGGCAGATGGAAGATCTCTCTCTGCTGCTGTCCCTCTCTCTCTGTAACTATTACTTTGAAATAAACACACACATCGTACAAATAAGGAAACTTGTCAGAATCAGAAAATAAAAATTATATAGCATCTTGTATTGTATTATAAAAAAGCAATCAAGAAGGGCACCCTTCTGTTGACTGGCATGTCCGTATGCACTGCCCCCATTTTAGACAAGAGGTTCACACTGATACTCCCAGCTTCCAACACTGCTGCACGGGCCTGAATCCTTGGCTGAGCCTTTCACAGATCCTGGAAACTAAATTCTTTCCCCTATTTAACAGGTTAATTCAAAGAAAAATAAAGATACTCTTAAGGAAGGAAAATTTTAGTTTCTTAAATTAAGTAGTTAATTGTCTCTGAACACATTTTAGGGATTTTGTCTACCCGAGAATATGGTTCAAGAATGTACCTCCTTTGAGCAGCTGATTTGAAGATGGTGACGTTTCTAAGGTGGATTCATGTAAATTCATGACTTTTAAAATCAAGAAGAAAAATTCAAATAGAACACCTGGTAAGCAGTTAAAAATGATTCTAAGTTATAAATTTAGAAACGGTAGTCAAAGTTTTTCAGAATTATTTAATGTTTGGAATATCAAAAATTGAAATCTGAGTATCTCTGAGTACCTACTATTTACATTCTCTGTGAATGGGCAATCACATTGTGTTCAATACACTGTCTTACAGCAACAGAAAAATGGGTTGCTTTAAAGGGCTCTCTTGGCCGGCACTGTGGCGTAGCAGGCTAAGCTTCAGCCTAGAGTGCCAGTATCCCATATGGTCGCGGGTTCAGGTCCCAGCTGTTTCAATTCCGATCCAACTCTATGCTATGGCCTGGGAAAGCAGTGGAAGATGGCCCATGTGTTTGGGCCCCTGTACCCACGTGGGAGACATGAAAGAAGCTTCTGGCTCCTGGCTTCAGATCAGCTCAGCTCTGGCCATTGTGGCCATCTGGGGAGTGAACCAGCAGATGGAAGACCTTTCTCTTTCTCTCTGTAATTCTACCTATCAAATAAATAAATAAATAAATAAGCAAATCTTTTTTTAAAAAAAGCGTTTTTTAACCTCTATGAGCACTTCTTAAACTCATTTTTGTTAGCTTGCTTGCATTCATAATTAATTGTTGTTTTACTTAAGTGTTACCCAAGTTTTTTTTAATGTGCTTTAAACAATATCTACTTCATGGGGATGGAGAGAGCTCCTGTGCACTGGTTCACTCCCTAAACTCCCTGTGATAGCTTTGGTAGAGTCTGGATGAAGCCAGGAGCCAAGAACTCAGTCCAGACCTGTGGCAGGGACCCAACTGCCTGAGCCACCATCACTGCCTCCTAGGTTCTGCGAAGCTGGAATTAGGAGTGGAGCTGGGTGCTGAACACAGGTACTGTGATACAGGGTGAAGGGGTCACTGGCAGGCCAACGCCCATTTTGTGCACTGTTCATCAAATATTAGAAAACATTGAATAGGTTTATGGCACTGTAAGTGCATTTCACAGAGGCAACAACACCCAAAGGAACAATACATTTTACTTTCTCTTGCTCTGCTTGTCAGGTCTTCTACAGCTGCCTGCAAGGCTTTCTGACTTTCTGGAGCAATGATGAGCACCTAGGAACGTGAAGGACAAAATGACCTTTGCTTGGGTGATGAGACAAACGATCAGCCCGGGGGAGCCAGCCCAGGAAGACTACGCTGCGTGATGCCGGTGAATTAAGATGGCTGGAGTCACCCCTGGACAGCACCCCTTCCATGCCACCCAGCTGTGTTTAGTCTCACAGCCAGGCCTTCCCACACCGACACAATTCTACAAGATGCAAGAAACCAACAGCAATGTGGGTCAAAATAATGCTGCTGGTGTACACAGACCTCATTTTAAGGAAAATACTCACGTTCAGTCGTGCAACTCAACTCCCTAGGCAGAGAACAGCTGTCAAGTCTTCACTTTGTCATCTGAGGGCACAGACAGTGTCATTTACCCGAGAAGCATGCTGTGTACCCACGTCTCACCTATGCTTGCTTCTCTCCTTCAACGTCTGTTTCCACGCTCACCCACCGTGTGTGACACAGACCGTAACAGTGACTCCAAACCAACAAAACCAAACAAACCTACAATTCAACTTAGATGCTCACAATCAAAACAATTCTGCTCTTAGGAAAACCAAGGAGGGAACTCGATAAAATGTTAGGATGATTTTACTCTATCTCAGCTGCTGTACTTCTATTAATGAGGTTCTAAAGGTTGACCTTCAAAGAGGAGGAAATAACTTTTTGGGCAAATGAAAAGACAAAAAAATTCAAATCTCCTTTAAAGCCCAAATAGATGACAATTCACAAAAAAACACAACTTGGAAAAAGAACCTCTAGTTTACTGATGGAGTGGAAACACAGCAACACAGGTACTGTTAGGCCTTTTGGCCTTTGATTGCAATGAATGACTGTCCATTTCCCAAGGGGCTCTGGTAGCATGCCGTGGGCAGCAGGTGCATATGCTGTAGAAGTGCTGAGTGTCAGAATGAAGAGGGCAGAGGGCAAACGCTGGGTTCTGGATAAAGACGGGCCCATCTTTCTCAGTTCAAGCTCAGTGCCACTGTCTACCAAGTATACTGTGACCTCCTTAAAGTCATGTGACTTCCTTAAGCTTCAGCGTCATAGAGACACGCAGGAAATAGCAGCATCTACTTCAGTCCTGCTGAAGGAAAAGGAATCTGAGCACTCCCAGCGCAGCGACGGGCACAGTGCTAACGATGTAATAGTGGGGGCTGCCAGGACTGTGGCTTTTGAATAGGTGAGCAGACCACACATATTTGGAAATCACTCATTCCGAACAAACGTAACAAAAGGCAGCAGTCTCACTGCTTCCACAGGTCAAGGAAAACAGGACAAATGTGAGTCTAATGAGTTTTTCTCCACCACCAAGCTGGAGGTCAAACATCTAATACAGCCACATGCCTTGCCACCTGCAACGCTGACCTGAGAGTTCGCATGACCGTAAAGTGAAGCAGACCATGAAAGTCAGTGACCTTCTATTTCGCCCACGGATTTAAAGCAGCACCACGAATAAGCTCCCTTAACGCTCCGAGATTCCTGGGCCCTACTCTCATAGCAGGGCTTGTTAGTGTCCTATCTTAGATATTTATTCTTTCCCTCCTCTTGGCAAGAGAATTCTCATTCTTAACTGGGCATATTGTGGTCTCAACTCCCTCTCCCAGACGAATAAAAAAAGACACTTCCCGGTCTCCATGACAACCAGCGATGGCCAGGAGACTACCTCTGGCCGGTGATCAGTGTGCATTTCAGGAAGACTTCACAGGGAGCTGGTTCTAGCTGTGAAGTGCTGCTCTTTCGGATTTGCTTCTTGTAACCTGCTTCATACTCTGGATCACCTGGCAACTGCGAGGGATGCTTGGATGGGTACAGCAGATGGACCAAACTTCCCACCACCAAATTATTTCACCCGAGAGAGAAGCTTCTTGCTGGCTTAAGCCACTGTTACGTGAATATTCTGTTACACACAGGCTAACATGAGTGCTAACATACATTTCTTCAAATGACCTCATTTCCAAATATATTCTGAAAAAGTACCTTCTACCCAAGCTTCAACACCTCTCTAAAGATGACTTGTGTGTGGGTTCAAAATGTAAATAAGAGGCTTTAAAGACATTGCCTATTACTGATGAGGCTATATATCTCATGCTTTGTTTCCCTCACACCTGGGCACAGTGCATGGTTAAGATTCGTGTGCTGAATGGAAGAACAGGAGTGGCAGAGAGGGCTGGTGTTTGGTCCAGCAGTTAAGCCTCTGGTTAGGAGGTCGCATCGCACAATGGAGTGCCTGGCTCCAGCTCCTAAGACTAGCTTCCTGGAAGATCCTTGGAATCAGTGGTAATAGCTCAAGATGATGGGTCCTTGCCACTCATGTGGGTGACTAGGATAAGTTCCTGTCTCCTGACTTCAAGATCAAGCCCTGGCTAAGCTCCTGTCATTGTGGGCGTCTGGGAGAGAATGGAGCAGACAGCAGCTCTTTCTCTCAGTCTCTCCCTGCCTCTAACACTAATACACACCCAAGAGTCTACCTACCAGTGTCTCCAAGGGCATTCTATGCAAACTGATACAGCCACCTCTCCTGAGTCGCTGTCCAGCGGTGAATGAAGCCAGTTCCTTCAAATCACTCACATATCGAAAGAGGTTGCCTGAAGGTCTCCCCGAGTTACTGTGTCACCTCATTAGGCTCGCCTACCGCAGAGCGCTGAGCCCACGGGGCCTGGCGCTGCGTCTGGGCAAGACCAGAGCCCGGAAGGACAAGGACATGGTCGCCCTGACTTGCCAAGGTCATTCTGCTTTCTGAGTCCCAGCTTCTGAGCTGCTCCTGGCACTCCATCTTCTGTCTTTTTCTTTTGGGGCATCTGAGCTGTTCGGCTTCTTTCTCAGGCTTCTACTTCTGTTTCTCCAATTTCTCTCTGACAGGATAATCTCCCAGTGTGTCTCCAGCGAATCTCACAGATCCATGTTTATCTGAGTTTCTTTTAGGAGTAAATTGCTTCGCCTCTTCGGGCCCTGGTTCGATTTGTTGCTTTTATCTTTTAATACTTGAATCTTCAAAGACCGCACAGACCCTAGGGTGACTCCTGATTTGTATGTCTACTACTCTGACTTTTCTCCCAGTTAGACTCAGAGCTCTGCTGATTTTTTTTAAAAAATATTAACTCACAGTGGTGTTTTTTCCTTCTGTTTTTGTTATTGGTGTCTGTCGTTGTAGTTTAATCTTGCAGTTAAACATCTTTGGATTCTATGTCTTTCCACTTTGGAAATGGAATTCCAGTTGCACTCAAGCCCTCCTGCTTCGGCACCCAGGCTGACCCCAGCCTAGAGGGCGATGCTCTTGCTCTGGCCTCAGTGCCCCCGACCAGCACCTGACTGCTCAGCCACAGGAACACTTCCACAGCAAGCTGGAAGTCACTGGACTTCTCAGGAGGACGTTGCTGGAACCACGAGAGTTCTTGCCTTAATATCTACTCAGAGGAACAGCTTTAAAAATACTGAGCAGGGCCAGCGCTGTGGCTCAGCGGGTTAGAGCCCAGGCCTGCAGTGCTGGCATCCCATATCGGTGCCAGTTCAAGTCCCAGCTGCTCCACTACCGATCCAGCTCTCTGTTGCGGCCTGAGAAAGCAGTAGAAGAGGGCCTAGGTCCTTGGGCCTCTGCACCCACGTGGGAGACCCAGAAGAAGCTCCTGGCTTCTGGTTTTGGAAGAGCTTAGCTCTGGCCATTGTGGTCATTTGGAGAGTGAGCCAGCAGAATCTTTCTCTCTCTCTGGCTCTACCTCTCTAACTCTGTCTTTCAAATAAATAAAATACATCTTTTAAAAAACTACTGAGCTTGTCCACTGCACTGGCATATTTTCCAAAATTTTAGTACAAAGCAAGAAACAAGGCAGCGTCTAGATATTCCTAAGCTCAGTGCGAGACTGCCCTGGTTCTCCGTTCACTAAGGGAAGGCAACTCTGGCACATGTTCCAATTCCAAACACACAATGCAGGAGCACTAATTTAGGATGTCTGCGTCTCTGAAGTCTGTTCTAATCACACATAACAAGCCCACACAGACATGCAGTCACATACTGTGGAACAGGAAGCGGCGTCAACAAGACTGACACCCCGCCAACAGCAGAAAGTGCTCCCTGCCAGAACCGACTGTCACCTGTTTACTCACGGTACAGCACAACGTGTGTAACATACACGAGAGGACTTCAAACGTTCGTGGAAAACAGAAAGGATCAGCTTATTTCTATGCAATTAAAAAATCCATGTATAGCTTTTTCATGATATGCATTTTCATGAACTTTTCGAAGAACTCTCGTAAGGATAATGTACATTACTGCCAATTTTGATTACACAGGTCAACATTTATTGCTTTGGGAGGTGAATTACTGTATTCAATTCCAAATGTTCATTATACTGCTACAGAGTTTTCTGAAGATTTGTAGTGCCATTACTTACCAATCACATAATAAAAATGAAAAATCAGGAAGAACTAACATTACACTCCACAGAGTTGAACATTTCTGCAAAACAACCATTTAAATATTCCAGTAGCTTCAAAAACTAAATAACTAGAAAATGCTAATAAGTTCTATGAAACAATTATATTCCTGATTTCTAAGACAAATCAGCACATAAAAATCATACTAAGTTTAAGGAAATTTTTCTAAAAAAGAGCAGAATAAAAATTAAAAAACCACAACTTACAGGTTGGCACTGTGGCATAACAGATAAAGCCACCACCGGTATCCCATATGGGTGCTGGTTTGAGACCCAGCTGCTCTACTTCTGAATCAGCTCCCTGCTAATGTACATGGGAAGGCAGAGAAAAATGGCCCCAAAGCTTGGGCCACTGCCACCACATGGGAGACCTCAAATAATCTCCTGGCTACTGGCTTTGGCATAGCCCAGCCCTGACCATGGTGGCCATCTGGGGAGTGAACCAGCTGATGGAAGACCTCTCTCTCTCTCCTCCTCACTCTATTATTCTTTTTCTCCCTCTCTCTCACTCTTTCAAGTAAATAAATAAATCTTTAAAAAAAATTAAAAAAATTAAATCCTGACATTCAATCAGGCTACTGGCAGCAACTTTATTTATGATATCTATAATTACAAAGATGAGCCAAGATCTTTTTTTCTGAGTTTAAAGGTTAGGGATTTTTATTAATTTCCTTGCAAGCTGGCCTTAAGTAGAATCTAACTTCAAAAACTTCTCTTTTAGGATGAAGTCTCCACCAGAGAGCCCGGAGGTTCCTGGCTTCCACTGCCTGTTAACTCTGCAGAGCAGCTGCACACGCGGCTGACTACCCGCTGCACCGCACGCAGCAAGGGAGGAGGAGGGCTCTGCACCACCAGCTGCCTGATACCAGGGAAGATTAAAGACAGGCCCAGTTTTGAGCCATCGAATTTCACTGCAAAGTAAAACTCCAAACTCTCATGCAGTTTAAAAGTAAGTTTTCAGGGGCGGGTGTTTGGCTTAGCGTTTAAGACGTCCATGAGCCATGCTGCAGTGCCTGGGGATTCCCCGCTCTGGCTCCTGACTCCAGCTTCCTGCCGATGCAGACTCTGGGTGGCAGCACTGATCGCTCAACAGACTGGGCTCCTGTCACCTCACGCGGGAGACTGGGCTGTGTTCCTGGCTGTCGCCGAGCTGGGCCGAGCTCCAGTCGGTGTGAGCATTTGGGGACTGAAATGGTAAGTGTGTGTGTGTGTGTGTGGGGGTTCTCATTCTGTCTCTGCAATGAATGAAGAAATAAATAATAAATAGTTTGCAAACGTTTGCCTTCCATAAATGAGACAATTGTCTATTTCATTGTGTCGAGAATAAAAAACAGTAACACTCTTTACTGTTGTGCTAACATACGCATTAGAGGTTATGGTGTAGAAGTGTCTCTATTTTCCACAAACACAAACTTTAGCTATCATTTACACCCAGCATCCCAGAGTAATACAGTGTCGGAAAAAATCCTGGAATCTGTCCCCAATTCCAGGCAGAGTGTGTTTCTGAAAGTGTCACACGGGCGTGTGAGAATCTGGGTATAATACGTAAGGCTGTCACCAAGGATCTGACACTGTGTACAATGATTGCGTAAAATCACTCTCAGTGCATGATCGCATCTTGATGTGAAATTCTGTCACCTGAGGGACAAATGGAAATGACCCTGTCCCTGGGACAGTTCTGGGAGACTGGTCAAACGTCCCCACATGGGGCTAAGGTCTCTTACTATCACCATGTCTACTGTGATGGCAATCATGAGTAAGTCAGACTAAAATCCACAGCGGAACAAGGAGAACACACAGCACTGACCATATCCCACTGGAAGGCGAATGTCTATGAATCCCTGGGCTGCCGGACATCCGTGTGTTGCCTTAGGATAAAGGGGACCTGGTCCGTTGAACAGGCCTCAGAGGAGTTGCCAGGCCTGCGAAGGACGGGGCCACCACTGGGCCCTTCTCCTCGGGAGGTAATTCAGAGGGTCAGGGTGTGTTGTGCACTTGGAGCACGAGTTCGGCTCACAGACAGGAGTGCTGGGCAAGGGGCTCAGCCACTGTGTCCCCCGAGCTCAAGAACCACGCCTACTTTTTGGAAAACAAAGAAATCCTGCCTTAGTGACAGATGGCAGAAAAACACAGCAGACCAAAAGCTCATCTTAGTGACAGATGGCAGAAACAGCGTGGGTGTCCAGATGCTGTTTGCTGTGATCTTGGAAAAAGAACACTACCTGTGCCTGCTTTCGCTGTCAGAGTCCCCAAGCATCTAACATTTCTTTCTGAAAACCCTCAGAGGGAGACCTGGCAGAATGAAGGGAGTCGCTTCTAATTGGCCAGGCTCCTCAGACGGGATTCACAAAGGCAATGCTTTCACTTCTGAGCCGGGCATTGCTTTTCTCTCTAAATGATCGTCCTGAACACTGGGGAGAGTTTCCTGCAGGCCACTCCGGCACACGCTTGATCGAGGCACCTGCTGTGCACCTGTGGAGCAGGTGAGGTGACTGGGAGCAACTTTAAAGGAGGCACTTTTGTAATCTACACATGTGTTGTTACCTGTTCAAGAACTGGAACTTCACCTCCGTTGCAGCATCAACTGTGACCACAAAGAGTTAACGTTAGTCCAGTAAGAGTTGATTTCTTTAGATGGGGTAGAGTTCCCTCAGGTGTCTCTGGTTCTAACGGTTTTCCCATTTGGCACTTGATTTTCAGTGACACAAACACCAGGTGTTGGCACACCTGGCACTTCAGCATGGCAGCCTTCACAAGGCCTTCGCTGGCTTCCTGGGTAACCGGTACTCACAGAACATGGATGCTGCTGGCACTCATTCACAGAGAGGCCATGAGTGAGACCACAGGAGGGAGGCGCACAGAACAAGGCAGCCCTCGGACTTACAGTCACATCACTCCACACAGCTTCAAAGCCCCTGGAGCCCGAGTTTTCACATCCGTAACGCTGAATGACATCCGGGCCCCACATCGATGTCGGCATTTGACACTCGGTACAGACCCTGGAGGCAGGAGCCACAGCTCCAGTGACTGGGTTCCTGCTGCCCACAGAGGAGACCCCGCCTGAGTTCTGAGCTCCCAGCTAGGCTCTGGCCCAGCCTCAGTTACAGACATCTGCCAGTGCACCAATATACAATATTAACAACATCGTATACTAGTAGTATATCCCTCCTAGGAAAGTACACAGGTGCTATGAGATAATGTTTACAAAGAACGTGGAATGATACCTGCATTAACAGGCTACTGCATTTCTACTCTGGTAAAATTTGTTTCACGCCACTAAAAACACTGCTGCCCAAGGGGCCCAGAATGTTGCTGCTGTGGCAGCGTCCTGTGTGAGGTGTTCTGGGAAGGTCCTAGGAGCAGAGACCAAGCCAGACCGTGCTCTGGGACGCCCCTCTGCTGTGGCAGCGTCCTGTGTGAGGTGTTCTGTGAAGGCCCCAGGAGCAGAGGCCAAGCCAGACCGTGCTCTGGGACGCCCCTGTGCTGTGGCAGCGTCCTGTGTGAGGTGTTCTGGGAAGGCCCCAGGAGCAGAGCCCAAGCCAGACCGTGCTCTGGGACGCCCCTGTGCTGTGGCAGTGTCCTATGTGAGGTGTTCTGTGAATGCCCCAGGAGCAGAGACCAAGCCAGACCGTGCTCTGGGACGCCCCCCAGCCTCTGTTACACTGCTTTGCAGTTATTTATTTGCGTTTTGCTCCCTCACAGCGGTGAGCTCCATCAGGACTAAGGCTTCTTTTTTTTTTCTTTAAACTCAATGTTCCCTGACGTATTGCAATTCTCAACAATGTCGATTACAAGAATGAAGTGGGTACAAATGTCTGTAAGTACTTTTTCTACAGCACTATATACTTTCACTTGCTAACCCCCGTGGAAGTATACACCTGTCCAATGCCGGCGGTCAGAAGCACAAACCCAGCTGTTAGGGATCCCTGCCTTCACGTTTCCAGTCTTGTCACGGATGCGCTAGAGAGCCGAGTCTCCGTGGGGGTGCCACTGTGACCTGTCTCCCCAAAACCCAGGCCAGGTTCAAACTCTGATGTTGTGATTTTGATGGCTGACGGATCAAGGGCAGAAACTGACCTAACTGTGGAGGCGAGAAGGTGGAGCTTCAGGTCACTGAGGGCGTGCCCTTGGAGGGTGTTCCTCTTGAGAGGGATGGCTGCTTGAGTTCAAGTTCTGCCTAGCTCCTCTCTCTCCCCCTGCCCCCCTCTCTCTCTTTCCTGGCTCCCCCTGTATACATTATACCACACCCACCATGGTCAGCTTCTCCGATGCCACAGATCATGGCTGTCCAATCCCGAGCTGTAACCTCCCGGATGTAAGCTGAAATCAACCCTGTCTTTCCCAAGAAGCTCCTCTCTGCCATTTGAGCCAAAGGAACAAAAAGCAGACTAATGTACCCTGGATGGTGCGGTCCAAGAGATAGGGGTCGTACTATCTCGCTACTTGTTTACCAACACTAGGAGAACCAGTTCTGTCACCACCATGCACTGGCCTGACAGCTCACCCAAACATCAGACGCAAGGTAGCCTGGCTCACACTTGGAGATCCCAGGGCCTGGGTGGTCAATGCTATGAGCACGCCCTGTAGAAGGCACCACTGTCACGTGGGAGGCATGATGAGGAGTAAACATCAAGGAGACCAGGCTCAGGAATCACCACCTCTCTGACCACAGCAGCTACTGCCAAATCTTCTAAAATCTATGCTTAAGTTCTAGCGTTAAAATTAAATCAAAAATTCCCCCTGCCAGTACCACCTCCCTTCTGTCTAAACCAACACCACACTCATCTACCCACTCACATACCCAAACAGCCAAAATAATGGTTTTCAGCATCACTTTCAATGAAGATTCTTAAACTATTTTTTATATGTCTTTTTAAATAGATTATTTATTTGAAAGTCAGTGTTACACACAGAGAGGGAGGAAAGGAAGGGGGGGGGAGTGGGAGAGGGAGACACATGCACACGTAGAGAGAGAATGAGTGAGAGAGTGAGAGTCAGTGTGTGTGTGTGAGAGAGAGAGGGAGGGAGGGAGGGAGAGAAGGGAGAGAGAGAGGGAGGGAGGGAGGGAGGGGAGGGGGAGGAGGGGGAGGAGGGAGGGAGAGAGGGAGTGAGTCCGTCTCTATCCACTGGTTCACTCCCCAGCTAACTGCAGCCTCTGGGGCTGAGCCAGGCTGAAGTTAGCAGCAAGGAGCTTCTGAGTCTCCATGTGGGTAGCACAGGCCCTAACACCTGGGTCATCTTCCCCTGCTTTTCCCAGGACACTGGAAGAGAACTGGGAGGGGAGTGGAGCAGCCAGGATATGAACCTATGCGCCCATGGGATGGGTGTGCTGGCATCGCAGGTGGCAGCTTAAGTCACTATCCCACAATACTGCCCCAAATGGTCTTAACCAGGTTCTATGCTTTGTTGTTTTTAATGTGTCAGGCAATGGTGATGGTTCAATTACTTCAGTCCCTGCCACTTACATGGGACACCTGGATTGAGTTCCTGGCTCCCAGCTTTGGCTTGTCCCAGTCCTGGCTCTTGTGGGTGTTTGAGGTATAAATCAGTAATGGGTGATGTCTGTCTGTCTCTTGAATGAATGATTCAATGAATCAATGAATGATTTTCCTCCTCAGGTGTCAAATTCAGCACTGGGCATTTAAGTGGTAGTGAAAGTTATGGAGATAAGGTCACATGGCAAGGTGCCATGGATCTTTTTGGTTTCAACTCTTATTTTCCTATCTACTAATTTATATACGTTTATCCTCATCTGAAACATTTCTGACTATATTAGCCAATAATTAAATTTTTCACCAGAGTTCTGTTACTGTTAACATCAAGATGGTTGATTGTCTTTTACAATCAAACCAAAAAGCAACATAGGCGATTAGTAGGCAAAATAATTTTTAACAGAATGCAGTTTTAATGCAAAATATATTAATAGTCAAGTGGCTAAGAATGACCAGAAACACACACAATATCAAATTTGAGGGGAAAATAGTGGCTAGTAAGGTTTTGCGTGTTTCTAAGGCTATATGAATGATTTCTGATAGAATCTGTAACCTTACACCACCAACATCAACTCTGTGTGTTAAGCCACATGAGGCCAGCCAGAGAGCAAAAGCAAAGTGCGGCAAACGCTGGCTCACTGTAACCGGAGTGAGCTCGGACGTCCCAGGGGGCGCACGCCACTCCCCTGCCCTGTGTGCCGGCCTCCCCACGGAGCCCCGTGAGTCCGTGTGGATGCCTGGGACTTCCTCTGCAGACCAAGACGTAAAGACATCAGCACACAGAGGGAGAGGCCTCTAGTTTATCTCCTACTCTCGGCTTACCAGAGTTTAAGGAGCACAGAAAAGGAGAGCAGGAAGCCGGCAGCTTGAGCAACACCGAAGCACACCGCAGTGGTTCTGGATGGACGCCCGGCACCACCAGGGTGCGGTTCTACCCTGCACTCCCGCTTTCCAGTAAGGCAGGCCGCGGGGAAGGAAAGACGGACAGTCACTGAGAAACAGTAACAGGAAAAAGTACGATGGACGAGAGGCACAGGCCCTGTCATCCACTTCTACTCTAACACAGGAAGACCCATACTGAGGGGGTCCGGCACCAGGCTTCAGCAAGTCACTGACGCAGCCTAACTCTCCAAGTCATCTTCTCTGACAACCTTCGCCCTGGTCCAAGGCAACAAGAATACAGGCCGAGCAAAAGGCAACCCAGTGGCTGTCGCCTAACAAGACCTGAAGAACTACGTGAGCTACAAGAGGATGGGAAAGTGGGGCCCAGACTAGGGCAGCTCAAAGCACACACAAGGAGGGAACACACCACGGGAAAGGAACACACTGTACGTGGGCCTCAGGTTCCCTAGGTGTGACACAGGAGGCTGGCACTGGGTTCCACCACAGGTATTCTAGCAGTGCCCAGTGTAGGCAGAAGGCAGGGCCAGTGGAGGGGTGAACTACTGGTGGGGCTGCAAGGGCAGCTTGAGTCTCCATAAATATCTCACCTATGGGCCAGATGTCACCCTGTCCATGGCCTTGATTATCACACACAGGTGAGAATCCTCGCCTCCAGAACTTTCTTTCAAGTGAAGGGTCGCATGCCAATCCCCACTCCCCAGACACCTCAGATTCAACGCTTCTAAGATTGTCAGCACAGTTTTGCCTCATGTAATGACCAACCACATTTCTGTGATGTATTCTATGTTATGTCTTGGTGCTCACAGAGAAACTGGGAATCGTTCTACAAAACCAACATGTAAAAGGTGGGTGCATTTTTATACAATGGTAATGAACTTGCTGAGAAACAAATGAAGAAAGCAATCCTCTTCACAATAGCTCAAAAAAACAAAACAAAAAAACAAGCCCCACAGGAATAAATTGAACCAGGGAAGTGACTGATTTCTGTAACGAAAATGGCAAAAACACTGAAGAATGAAACTGAAGAGAACACACAAAAAAATGGAAAAACCTTCCATGTTCGTGGAATTGAAGAATCAATATTGTTAGAATGTCCACAGACTCAAAATAATTTACAGATTCAACACAATTCTCATCAAATGAAAATGGCATTTTCAGAGAAATAATGCAAAAAAAAAAATCCTAAAATTCATTTGGAACCTCAAAAGCCACTAAAGAGATGAAGTAATCTTGAGCAAAATATACAAAGCTGGAGATATCACAACACTGACCTCAAAACATACTGCAAAGCTGCAGTAATCAAAACAGCATAGTACTGGCATGAAAATGAACACACAAAACAAAGGAAGATAACAAAAACCCAGAGATATACCCACATATCTACAATGAAAAGATCTTCGACACTGGTGCCCAAAATCATGTTCTGGAAAAGAACAGTTTCTACAATAAATGGTTGTAGAGGAACTGGATAATGACACACAGAAGAACTAAACTGGACACACTGTCCAGCAGCGCCATCCCTACCCCCAACTCCCCAGCCACGTCTCACCATCTACAAAAACCCCAGAGGCTGGCATCGTGGTGCAGTGGGTCAAGCTGCTGCTTGCCATGTTGGCATTCCCTGTCACAGCGCCGGTTCCAGTTCTGTCTGCTCTGCTTCTGATCCAGCTCCCCACTAACGTGCCTGAGACAGCGCTGGAGGATGGTGCAAGGACTTGGGCCCCTGCTGCCCACCTTGGAGACTTGTATGAAATTACAGGCTCCTAGCTTCAGCCTGGCCCAGCCCAGCAGGCAGAAGATTTTTGTCTCTGTGCCTCTCCCTCTCTATTTCTCTGTCACTTTGCCTTTCAAATAAGTGAATACATCTTTAAAAAAATTTTAAACATAAAAACTGAAATTTCCAGAAGAAAACATAGGGGAAACATTGAAGATAATGGTTTAGACAATGATTTTTTGAGTAAGACCCCAAAAGTACAAGCAACAAAAGCTGAAGTAGGCAAATGGAACCTTATCCATGTAAAAATCTTCTACACACTGAAGGGAAAAATCAATAGAGTGAAGAGACAATAGGCAAACTGTCACCTCTCCATATGACAAGGGATTGACATCCAGAATGTACAAGGAACTCAAGAAACTCAACAACAGAAAAACAAATGCTATGATTTGAAAAATGAACAAATGATCTGACTATGTATTTCTCAACAGATATACAAATGATCAAGAATGAAATGAAAAAGTGGTCAACATCATGAATCATCAAGGAATTATGAATAAAAACCATAAAAACAGAGAAGAGTTACAACGGCTGTTAGCAAGAAAAGATAAATGCTGGCATATATGTGGAGAGTAGGGTGCTCTTATACCTGTGCACGCGTGTGTGTGTGCGCGTGCACACACACATGCACCAGGGGATGGGAGGCAGGAAACTGGTATAGTCATTACATAGAACCATCTGAAGGTTCCTAAAAAACTAATTAGCATATGATGCATCCATCTCACTACTGGGTAAGTTTGCACAGGAAATGAAGTCAGTGATTAAACAAATATTTCACATCTGTGTTTACTGCTGCACTATGTACAACAGTCAAGATATATACTGATTCAACCAAGGTGTACAATGACAGATGACGGAACAGAGAAGCTGCAGTATCTACGCAGATGCACAGTGGAACATTTCTCAGCCATGAAGACGGATGGAGTCATCTGCAGTAGCACCTCTGCTCATCTCGCCAACTTGGCAAGAGCTGAAATGCAAACCCAAAGGGTGCCAGCTGCTTCAGCAAGGGGAACCTAACGGAATCTCACCTGTATCTTGTACAAGTGGTGTTCTGGCCTGAGGGAGCCGCTGGTCTGAAAGTGATGCGTGGGGAGACCTGAGCTGACAGCAGAAACCCCAAGGCCAGAATGACGAGGGCCACGGTGGTGCCTGCAGGACAAAGAAAAGACAAAGTGCCCATCAGCGAGAGCAGTCAACATTCTTCCCAAGCAGAAGGGATCTGGTGAAACACACCTCTGAAAAACACAGCCTCAGGTGTCTTCACTGGGTTAAAAATGTCTTAATGGACAAACAAATTATGAGGAAAAGTCACAAGCATATTCGTCGTGACGCACAATGAGAGTGAAGCTCCAATCACACATACGTGGTAGTCAAGCAGTAAATCGGTAACGATTTTCTAATGAAAGAGAAAACACCCAGGATGGCTGACAATCTCAAAATCAATCAGCGTAACCAACATTATTGAGTGTCTAACACATCAGGAAGTATCAGAGGGGTCAGATTTATTGGAAGGGCTCCTTGCAGTGCCAAGAAAATTGTTCTAATGACATTCTATCATGTGAGACCTAAATAAGTAAAAAGCAACTATTGATTACTTCTAAAGCAGATGAAAGCGTTCTGATTACAGGACAAACGGAGTTTTCAGTCAAGTCGTTAAGGTGCCTGGAGTGATAGAACATGTGTATTCTTTTGTCTTTCCTGTTGGGATTCCGAAGTGGATTTCTGATCTTTGATTTTAACAAACAGGAACGATAAGGGTTGCTGTTGTGGCATGGCAGGCAAAGCCACTGCTTAAAATGGTGGCATTCCACATGGACACCAGCTGCTCCACTTCCAATCCGGCTCCCTGCTGATGGCCTGAGAGAAGCTGTGCAAAATGGTATAAGTGCTTGGCCTCTTGCTACCTAAATGAGAGACCTGGAAGAAGCTCCTGGCTTCAGCTGGGTCCCACTCTGACCACTGCAGCCATCTGGGGAGTAAACCAATGGATGGAAGATTCTCTCTTTCTCTCTCTCTCACTCACTCATTCACTCACTGTAACTCTTAGATGGTCAGAAAGAAAGTTTTCAACCTTTAGACCACAGTTCCAGCCATAGACATCCTATGAATAGACAAAGAACGTTGTGAGAGGAAAAGACAAAGAGAATCTGGCGTATTACTTCGTGTAATATATCTTAATGGAACATATGCAAATTAGGGAGTTTAGGCAAGCATTAAGATCAAGGAGATGTGTCGCCATGGGGGTCGGGTGCCTCTGGAAGGTCAAGGTGAGGTCCTGGTGCTGCAGTTTCTTGATTTTGGGATCTTGGGAAGGGCCTTTGCAAAACCAAATTTTTTTCCTCTGTAAAACTGTACATAGTGAAACGCTCATCTTAAAGCACCCCAGTGCGATGGAAATAAAATGCCTGTGAAAGGCTTTGTCATGCTATGAAACGTTATTAAGTGCTGGTTATTATCCCCTAATTATCATCAGTCACAGTACGGCAATAGCAACAGAACCTCAAACCAGAAAAAACGTGGAAGGAAAGGAAGGTCTGAAGGGACGATCAGAACCGATTTGGCCAAATTGGGCCAATGAGGCCACAAACCTAAAATCAGTTTGTTTTCCCTCTTGAGGCTTAAAATCCCAACCAGAGCTGGGGGTGGCTGGGGACACCACAGTTCTCACGACCCTGAAGTCCTGACCTGAGAAGCAGAGCAGGCACAGAACAGCTCCGTAACGCCAATCATCCCTCCTGCCCCAAAGAAACCCCATCAAACCGTGAGCCCTAATGCTTTCCTGTCTAACTCACATCCTAGCTTCCTAGGTATTTTCGCAAACTGCATCCATAGCTTACTGCTTTGCAACAACTCAAAAAATATTTTTTTTTAATTGGAAACTTTAAGATGTGGAGGAAAGATGATACTCTCCTGTTGTGATACTCACTGAATAGCCCACCTCCATGTATACTCTAAGATGATATGTTCGGGTCAGTGTTGTGGTACAGTGAATTGGGCTGCATCCCACATGAGAGTGATGGGCTTGGTTCCCAGCTAGTCCACTTCTAATCCAGCTTCCTGCTAATGCACCTGGGAAGGCAGCAGACAATGGCAGAAATACATGGGTTGCTGCTACCTATCTGGGAGACCAAGATGGAGTTCTGATGACTCCTGGCTTTCGCCTGGCCCAGACCTGGTTGTTGCAGTCCTTCAGAGTGAACCAGCAAATGGAAAATCTCTCTCTCTCTCTCTCTGGCCCCATCTGTCACTCTGCCTTTCAATTAAATAAACTAAAAAAAAAAAAAGAAAAGAAATAGAAATGCCTAGTACATATTCAAATACGTTGAATTCTAGTGTGTACAGACCCAGATTCAGGAAGAGAGAGATATCAATAAGTACCACCTGACTGGATGGACCACAGTGCTATAGATTTCTGTAATGTTAGCTGTTTTTGAGGAAAACAAAAATAATATTAGGAATATCCAATTGAAGAGCTGGCATTGAGGCCTAACAGGTTAAGCTGCTGTCTGTGACGCTGGCATCCCAAATGGATGCCGGTTCCTGTTCCAGCTGCTCCACTTCTGATTCAGTTCCCTGCTAATGGTCTTGGAAAAGCAGGGGAAGATGACCCAACTGTTCGGGCCCCAGCCATCCACATGGGAGACTCAGATGAAACTCCTGACTTTAGTTTGGCTCAGTCCTGGCTTTTGTGGCCATGTGGAGAATGAACCAGTGAATGGAAGACATCTGTTTCTCCCTCTCTGTGTGTAACTCTGACTTTCAAATACATAAATAAGTCCTTTAAAAGAAGACTACCCAATTGCTTTTTTTTTTTTTTTGACAGGCAGAGTGATAGTGAGAGAGAGAGAGAGACAGAGAGAAAGGTCTTCCTTTTTGCCGTTGGTTCACCCTCCAATGGCCGCTGCGGCCGGTGCATCGCGCTGATCCGAAGCCAGGAGCCAGGTGTTTCTCCTGGTCTCCCATGCGGGTACAGGGCCCAAGGACTTGGGCCATCTTCCACTGCCTTCCCGGGCCATAGCAGAGAGCTGGCCTGGAAGAGGGGCAACTGGGATAGAATCCGGCGCCCCAACCAGGACTAGAACCCGGTGTGCCGGTGCCGCAAGGCGGAGGATTAGCCTATTGAGCCGCGGCGCCGGCCAGAAGACTACCCAATTGAATTCATGATAAATGCACCCACGGTAAGACCCCTGCAATATAGAGAATATATCTGTTGCTCTCTAAGGCAATGAATGAGCTTGCAGACTATGGATAATGAGCCAGACTGGATAAACAGAATCCTTAAATTAGCCTGAGCAAAATTCATTTTTATTTTAATTCAGGTCATACGGAACATATTGATATTTCATTCATTTCTTTATTTATGTTTGAAAGGCACAGAGAGAGAGAGAGAAAGAAAGAGAGAGATCTTCCGTCTCCTGGTTCACTCCCAAATGCCCACAAGAGCAGGAGCTGAGGCAGGCTAGCCAGGAGCCATGAACTCAATCTGGGTCTCCCACTACCTTAGTGGGAGGGACCTCGGTACTGGAGCCATCATGTGTGGCTTCCAAGATGTGGAACTGCAAGCAGAACCCAGGCAAGCCAGTATGGAATGCAGGCATCCCAAATGGCATCTTAACGGCTGCACTCAATGCTTAACCCAGACAGAAGGTGTTTAGAGGACAGTATGACACCTTAACTTCTATGTTACATACAGCAACGCTTCTCAAGTCCAGCTCTCTACTGGAAACACATACTTGGGATGTGCCCTGGCCTCTGCAGCAGAGTCTCCAGAAGGACGAGGTATCCACAGCTGATCGGGATGTCCACACAGGGGTAAAACCCCAAGATGTCTTGGGGTCCTGGAGCCGAGGGTATGTGTCATAAATGACTCTATTCATGGAAGAAATTTCAAAATGATCACCTGGTCTTGTCACCCATGCATATGCCCTTAGAGCACCAAACTACTTGAATTAGCCTGTTCCTTTTACTTAATAAGTTACAAGCATGTTATCGTTAATGTATTCATATTCAAAATTATCAGAGTTATAGGTTTGAATCTGGTACAGGAAAGCTGTGGATGAAGAGATTTCTCTGGTGCACTGTCCAATGTGGGCACATTCTTTATATCTCAGGACAAGAGTTTCTGTTAAGATTTAAGAATTTTGATACAATTACCCTAATAAAGGTGTTTTTCATAGGGCAGTGAAGTGTGTTGGAAAAAGAGCATTCCCAAAGTTATCTCATGTAACAACAGGGACATTAACTATTTGGTACAGGGTTCAGCTTACTAGTAAGTACTCAACAACAACCTAATTTTCCTTGCCAAGACTGCTGGAGGAGTGGCTCCCACCTACTGTGTACTTAAATATCCACAGGGAACCTGTTTAGAATACCATGCCCCAGACCCATCTTGAGAAAGTCTAATTTAGGAGAGCTGAGGTAGGGCCCACAAATCTACAGTGTAAAGTAAGAACCTCTGGTGGTTCTGATGCAGACAGTCCATAAATAACATTTTCAGAAATATTCCACTCCAAAATACATGGTAGCAAAAAACAGTGTTACTGGCTTTCTGATTTATTACTGATCAAGTCACACAGCTATAAACCTCTCACTATTAAAAGAAATCAAGAGGTTGTCATTAAATTTCTAATATTCACAAAAGAAGACCAGTTCTCTCAACAAGTTTTTAAAATACCAAAAGTCAGAACACCACAAAATGTCCTACATTTAGAATTATTCATGGACTAACATGTTTTATATTTCTTTGCAAGAAGAGTTTCTTTGTCCAAGCTTAAATACAGTTTACCTGTGTTAACTTTTTATAAAATGAAAACCTATTCAAACATTATTTTGACATGAGATTTTTTCACTATTTTTAACCCAATATAAAAACTGTAATAAGAATAAAAGATAGGGAGCCATATGAAACCTACAATTTACAAATTCTAGACTAGAGTCCATTTCAGAAATGTAAGAGTATTATTACTCAATACTGCTAGAAGATCAAATATATACCTATATAGAAATGAACAAAGCAAAATCATACTGAATAAAAATGCAGTGTGGGCATGTGAAGCAGACAGCTACAGGGCAGATGGCACTGGTGGCACTTGTACACTAACAGGGCTGAGGAGCTGTAAGCCATCCTCTGGGGATGTCACCTCTCCTAGGTCATTGTGCTGGGACCTACATAATCCCAGTTGAACACAAAACCTGCACAAACAGCACTAGCTACAGTACATGGACAGGTAAAAGCGAAGACCTTGACAAGAAACCACGCCTCCTATGTCCTAACCCATGATAACTAGCCAGCAAGTCACTTCAGCTGGCTGTAAGAAGGACATCAGGTGCTTCTAGATGGGAGGTGCGACCATGCAGGAGGAGCCAACAGTAGGACATATGCAGTGGACATAGTCAAGGTGCTGGTTTAGTCTGGGACGAGAACCAGGTGGATGGAAAAGGAGCCCAAAGGATGCTCAGGGGAGCAGGCCCTGAAGCCACTACCTCTCTCCCCCAAGCAGTGACCCTAACACTCCCTCTTCATGGTCAGGGATGGGTCTTTGTCCTCCACAGGACAGACGACCGACACTAGGAGGTGGAAGACAAGGCAGCGAAGACGATTTCATGGGGGCTGATTCGGTTGCAATAAAGCTGACGGCTAAAATGCACTGTTTCGGGCTGTGTTTTAAACGCTACCCCTGGATAAAGACCTTAAATCCCCACTGCGATTCTACAATGGAGGGATGATAATTAGGCCCCAGGTTCAGATGAGGAAACAGAACTCGCCTGAAGCCAGACAGGTCAAACTCCACGGTCTGTATGCATCTCAGGAAGACAATTGCGAGTAACTGCTGAAATGTCGTAAGGCACTACGACACATGAAAGCCCAGGTTCCCCCAGACCTCAAAAGCCACATCCACAATTTAGGAAGCACTTTCAGTCTCCGTGAAAAAGCCGAGCTCCTGAGGGAGCCCCACTGGGTGTTCATTTTGAATGCAACTGTGAGAATCCTCCCTTAAGAGCTGTCCTGAACGTCAGGGGCCAGCAAGTCCAGTTCCAGCACCCTGGAGGAACTGGTCTTCAGCACATCACTGTCCGATGATAACCTAGTCCATTGCGTGCTGTCCTGAGATCAACCAACTCCTGGTCCGACAGCTCTGACTGAAATGTCAGATCAGACGCCCACATCCCACACTGGAGTACCTGGCTTCAGTACCTGAGTACCTGGCTTCAGTACCTGTCTCCAGCTTCCAGCTGATGCAGATTCTGGGGGGCAACACTGACAGCTCGTGCCACGGGCTTCCTGCTGCTTGTCTGAGAGACCAGGATTGAGCTCCTGACTCCGGCTTTGGCCCTGTCATGGCAGGCATCTGGAGACTGAACCAGGGGAGGGACTTTTCTCTATCTCTAGGTCTACGTCTGTCTGTGTCTACATTGACATTGGTGTCTCTCTCTGCCTCTCAAATAACTTAAAAAAGGAATTATTTTCCTCTATTAAGCAAAAGTCTACAGCATCTACTGTCAGCTGGAATAAGGTATCTATTAGGCTTCTCTTATGCTGCTCCTCAGGCTGTTTAAACCCTTCTGGTCTCTTCCACAGGTTCATCAAAGGAGGTTGTAAAAGGTTTCTGCATCTTCCTGCATAGCATCATTTCCTCTCCCTGGCCACTGCCATCACCTGTGCTCCTTAACCAGGCAATCTCCCGCCCTCCGGTAGAGCTGGTAAGACAGCTCAACTCATACTGACTGGGAGCTCCCCCTGCTTAGGTAAGAACAGGGGGTAGCAGCTCTGTATCTACTGCTCCTTCTAGAACGGGCTGGAGAAGGCTATGCATTCCCAGAAACTGAGTCTGGAAAGCAGCATGCATTTCCTTACTGAAATCTAGGGACAGTGTTGGGTACTGCGGCTGGGACACTGCTTGGCACACCCACACCCAAAGGAGGAGCTCCTGGATACAAGTCCCAGCTTCCCTTCTGATTCCAGCTTCCTGTCAGTGCATACCCAGGAAGGCAGCAGGTGATGGCTCAAGTGCTGGGATCCCTGTCACTCACATGGAAGACCTGCATTGAGTTCTGGGCTCCTGGCTCTGTCCTGGCCCAGTCCCAGTTGCTATGGGCCTCTGGAAAGAGAAAGAATATACGGAAGATCTCTCTCTGTTTTTTTCTCCACCATCCAAATAAAATAAAAATAAAGCAATGAAAATTAAAAAGAAAACTAGAACAAGTCCCTAAAAAAAAGTCTTATCAAATCAATATTTGTGCATAATTTGGTTAAAATGGAATGTATTTAATGCTGCCCTAGAAAATTTACATTTTAATGGAAAATTTATTTCTATTCCAAATAATCTTATAAAGAAGCCATTAGAGGACAGCTAATTGGTAAGTAAGGATATGCTTGCCTTTCTGAAAAGGACTGGCAAACTACATGACATGCCCACAGGAAGCTCATGTCACAGGGTTCTTACTGTGGCAATCTAACAGCCCTGGCCTCACAGAGAACAGTCAGAAGTTAGACACAAAGACACTTGAGGGTAAAAGACGTTTCTGTCTTATTTAGCTATCACAGACATACGCTTGATTCACTGGACTTTACCCTGGAATTTAGGCTGGTTTTGAACATAGAGTCTGTCACTCCTTCGTGGGGAAATTATAGGGTTCTAACACTCTACTATTGAATGAGCTTTAGAAAAAATGTTGTAAATTTATTCTCACATTTTTCTAAACTTAAAAATAACAGGAGTGGGTGGTGAGCCTTGCAGTTGCTCCAGCAGTTGAGACGCCCACACCCCACACTGGAGGACCCAGGCTTAGTGCCCTGCGCTGGCTCCTGCCTCCAGCTTCCTGCTGCTGCACACCTCGGGAGGTGCTGGCAACTGCTCAGGTAGACGGAGTTCTCCCATTCTTGTGGGAGCCCAGGATCGAGCCTCCGCTGTTGGCGTGGCCTGGGCATTTGGGGAGTTAACCAAGGGACAGGCTCAATCTCCCCTCCCCCGCCCCTCAAATAAATTTAAAAATACGAAATCTATGTTAAAAGGTGAGTTTACGAATGCCAAGTTTTTTTAAACAAAGATGGAACAAAAAAATGATCATTCTTTTCGCCTTTGGTTCTCGTTGAGCACAAAGCAAAACAGTAACAGGAAAGTGTTATCCTCCATAGATCCAAACTGTTCCTGCATTTGTTTTCGTTACATTCTAGTTTCTGGTCACATAGTCTAACATGTGTTCAAAACTATTTTTTTTTTTCTCAAAGAACTGTAATTTCATGTTGTTTACCCAAGACATCGGTATCAGAGATGGTACCTTTCTAGTTTTTGGAAGGTTTTCTTGTCTTCATTAGAAAAGAAGTTTATATCTGAATTCCTCACCCAGGCACCTACCTGCTAAGCTACCAAAGGTAAGCTTCCTGCGGCCCACTTTCTCCACAAGCCAGACTCCCACGAGGGTGAAAATGAAGTTCGTGAAGGCCGTCACGGAGGCCAGCCATATGGCCAGCCGGTCGTCTTCCACGCCAGACATCTGCAGAATGGTTGCGCTGTAGTACCTGCGGGGCAGAGAAAGCAACAAATGCTGCTGCCGGTCATTCCAACAAACAGACTCAGCTCCAAAGTGACGGAGCAACCTTGAAAAACAAACCCCAGAAGAACAGCCGTGGCGGCGACATCAAGTCCATCTGGGAATTCACGTGAGCGGTTTAAAGGATTACAACGCTGAGATGTGTTCACACAGATTTGCCCAGAGAAGACCCCAAACCACTGGCGAGAGGAAACACAGTCCACAGATGGGGTCAGTGGTAGCTGCCGGTCCCACTAAATCTCCCAGGGAGGAGTGCCACGTCTGGGGGTTCAATCAGAAGCCACTGCACACTGTGAATGAACGTCCTTGAAAGAACAAGGTGACTCAGGGCAGAGAATAAGACAACGTGACATAAAGGCAGGGAGTGGGCACACGTGCAGGATGAGAACACGTCAGGACGTATCCAGCAGGGTAGGAGAGCAGACCCTGGGTGCGTGTCTGCGAGAACGGCCCTGACGGTATCCAGCAGGGTAGGAGAGCAGACAGGGAGTCCGTGTCCGCAAGAACGGCCCTGCGGTTCCCGGAAAAGCGCATTCCGGCTGCGTCAGCCTCTAGCGTGATCAGTGTGGACAGGCCCCACACTCTTTCTGCACCAGCTGTGTTCACTGGCGATCGGTTCTGCAGAGACCACCAGGCCAGCTCCCTGACGCACCACGGAAGCAGCGCTGCCACACGGAAGGAAGACCGGCTTCTCCCAGGATGGTTCCTCTGACGGAAACAGCAGAAGCTGCGTGAGCTGACTAGTGCTGACCTGAAGACAACGGAATCTAGCACTTGCCGACAATCACTGAGAAGGTGTGAAAGGACCCAAACTACAGACAATACAGGGAGGCTGGGAGACAGGGACCGGGGGCCCAGACAGGAGCCAGGAGGAGTGAGTCCCAGTGTCTAGAGCACCGGGCGTGACTACAGTTCACCACCACCTGTTCTGTTCTTTATGAGCAAGCAGACGAGAGTGCAAGGGTCCAAGCCCAAAGCAGTGGTAAGGGAGGGAAGCCTTAGCACCCTGTGCCAGCTGTGCACGCCTACTGAAATACCACAATGTACTCCAGAAAATGGACAATTATTAAATGTTAATTAACATTTTTAAGGTATAAGGAGAGGGAAATGCTAACTAATATCTAATACTTACACACATCAAACTATCACCATGTACTCCCTCGTGAATACATACAATTCAAATACTAATTCAAAAAACCAAACCCTATAGCAGATTCTTAGTCATGGCTTTGCCTAGCTTTTCAAGTCACTGTAACACAACAAATTAGCTTTACCCAAATCTAACAGTGGGTATGCAAGCAATATGTTAAATCAAGCTGGATATATCCATAGTTGGAGATCTACAGTTTTCAGATATTCATCAACATTTTCAAAACATTTCAAAAATAAAATCTGTTTTCAATACATTTAACTCTCCTTGTTTCATCAATGGCTTCTGTCTGCTAGTTTTTAAATTAATGATAATGGCACCTATGTAAAGTATTAACACCAACATGGGTTCATTCATCTTGATAAAATGTGTTTTCCTTGTCTATACTAGAAACACAATTTATAAAAAACTATGCAGTGTGAAGGATGTGTTTTATTGATTACTAAAAATTATACCAACCATTTGAGGACTTTGAATTCTGACAACAGCTGTCAAAAGAAAAATCCCCGGGGGTATTTCTCCTGCCATCACACAAAGACTGAGTCATCTGCAGTTAGAATACACAGTGATGACAAAAATTATACAATTATGAAAACAACTCCTTCCACCTGAATACTGCTTGAGAGTTTCCAAATTCTACTGCAGAGACTTTCAAAAGTAGCTGCTCAGGGGGTCTCACCAGGGTGGGATCACTAACAAGCTAACACAAACACCAAATCTGGAACCATAGAAAACAGGAATGCTAGAGAAAATCCAGTCAGTTAAGGCTCAAAGAACTTGATTCTTTCCATGCTAAACTTCAGATTCTTCTCAGTGTTTTATGGTACAAATAGAAGCAAGGTGCAAAACAATTCTTCGAAAAGGAGCCTTGGAAAAAACTAAACAAGACAGGGTGGCTATTTTGATATGTGTATTTTTTTTTTTTTTTAATTTGAGAGAGAGAGAGAAAGATGAAAGACCTGCCATTTGTTGGTTCACTCCACAAATGCCCAAATCAGTCACAGTGGGGGAACCAGGCACTAACTCTGTGTCTCCCACACTGGTGGCAGGAACCCAGCTACTGCAGCCATGACTTACTACACCCAGAGTGGACATCACCAGGAAACTGAGCAGAGAGGGGACCTGAACTTAGTACTCTGAGATGTGGGCATTTTAACCAGAGATTTAACCACTGAGCCCAATACTCAACCCTGCTGCTGCTTTTATTTATTTATTTTAAAGATTTATTTATTTGAAAGGCAGATATATATGGGGGTGGGGGAAAAAGAGAGAGAGAATGTTCCATCCACTGCTTCACTCCCCAAATGGACACAATGGCCAGGGCTGGGCCAGACGGAAGCCAGAAGCCAGGAATTCTATCAGGGTCTCCCACACAGCTGCATGGACCGTACTCGGGAGGCAGCGGAAACTTAGGAGATGGCTCCCCCAAGAGAACAAAAGGGTCTGATCTAAGAGACCTCCTGGCCATAGTCAAGGAGGTGGACGTGGGCAGGCCAGAGCCACGGGCAGCATTCTGGGGACCTGTGCATTTCATGTCGCTACCTGGCAACAGGCATGATCCCGCGGACGGCAGCCGCTGAGAGCACGCCGATGGCCTTGCTGCTCCCTCCTGGCGACGGCTGCGTCCCAGCCCCTGGACGGGTGGCCTTGACTCTCTTCTGCATTTTCCTTCCTCTCACTCGTGTGAAGGGATTAGCTTTCATGACTGTCATGAGAGATGGTGCCACACAAACTTGTCATCTTAAGAAATCCCGAGCTCAGAGATGTCCTGGGGGCTCCGGGAGAGGGTCTTCAGGCCTTCTCCGGCCTTGAGAGCTTCCTTTGTGTCCAGGCTCCCCGCCCTTCCACATCCCTCTCAGCCAGGCAGGGTGGGTCAATGGCCTTTGTGTCGTTCCCCTCCAATCTCCTTCTGCCTCTCCCTTCTAACGGGGGGTGGGGGGGTCCTTCAGACTGTGCCAGGGCCCACTCGGTCTCTGCCCGAGACAGACCCAGCAGCACATTCAATTAGTCTGCAACCACAACCTTCCTCTGCCACATGAGGCCACGCAGGCAGTTTCTGGGAGCTGGACTGCACACATCTAGGGGGGGACAATTACTCTGCTTGTCACAGTGCAGGCGCTCATCAGCAGGGCAATGAGCAGAGGCCAAGGGCTCAGAAGGAGAGGGTGACTAACGGCATACCAGGGTTTCCACGGGAAGCACCGGGGCAGAGGAACTCAGTGAGTGACGAAACGCGTTCCCAGGCCACGTGACGACCTAGCTCCGTCAGGTGAAACTCGTCACAGAGCCTGTGAGAGATAAACGATGTGCGGAGTGGCACAGGCAGCTCAAGTTTTAGAACACGCACAATCCAAGGACTCACACGGTGATCTCGGCCAACCACGGATGCGAGGGGCTAAGTGTGTGTGGTTGTCTCCGGCATTAGGCCCTGGCTTGGATTTTCAAAGGACTGCGTATTCAACCAGACCGGAGAAGATCCACTTCCAAAGAGAACAGCGTGGACAGCTCAGCAAGACCCGCTTTGCTTTTCAGACTCCAAGCAGGCAGCTTCCGTTCTCCAAGTCGCGTCAGACATCTGTCAGACGCGACTGTGATCTCCATCAAAGACTCCCTGGGCAACCTCTGATCTCCGCCCACGAGCAACATGGAAAGGCCCGGGGCAGCGTGTTCTCCCTAGTCCTGCGTCACGCTCTCCATGGACGAGCAAGAACGGAGAGGGCCAGGCCCGGACATGCGCTGCATGACCAACCTGACCACGACAGACAGCGCTAGCCAATGTGTCGGCTTTGACCGTGATGGTCTACTCTGAGGGTGAATCTTGAGCGGCAGGAAAAGAATAACTGCGAGTCCTTCACAGGCTTCGCAAAATAAATATTCATTAAGTTAAAAAAGCCTTTGCTAGGAACTTCTGGAAAAGCTGCCTGGTTTCTAAGTTTCTAGAGGCCACGGCCTATCGTTCTCACTACCACCAGTGTCACAGCGCTCACAGTAAGAAGCAGGCACTTAATAACTGCTGAAGTTATTGACGTTATCCCAAACTTGCAAAACTGAATGAAGAATGTTTTTAATAAAACACCGGATGAGACACTCTAATATAAAAATTAAAGGTCGGGAAGAGGGAATAAGGACACTACAACACGAAGATAATAATGCAAAAATGTTAGCTGTGTAGCTGCTACATGTTAGCACTAAAATTCCCGATGGCCAAGGTGGAATCCCCATTCAGCTCCCTGCTAATGCACCCAGAAAGGCAGTGGAAGACGGCCAAAGTGCTTGGGGCCCTGCCACCCACGTGGGAGACCCAGATCAAGTTCCTGCCTCCTGGCTCTGATCTGGTCCAGACCTGGCTGTTGCGGCCATCTGGGGAGTGAGCCAGCAGATGGAAGTTCTTTAGCTCCCTCCATCTCTCTCTGTTATTCTGCTTTTGACATAAACAAACAGCTAAATGGAAAAAAAAAGATAGTTTTAAATGTCTGTCTGACAAAACAAAATACACTGACTCCTAATAAAGAAAAACTCTGTCTGGCATGAAATGACAAAGACTTTAATTTTCTAAATAAACAATTGATACAGGACAAACTCTTCCTGACAATGAGAGCCAGTGTAAGTGGGAAAAATTAACTACCAAAATGTAGTTCCATTATTTTGATAGCCATGCCACCAAGGGGACAGGTGCACCAGGTGCCACTGCAGAGAACTTCCCAACAGTCACCTATGAACCTTGTCTCACTCACATTCTTCTGGGTCAAGGGCATACTAGGATTTAAGCCAAGTTAAACGAAAGGCCTGGGTGTAGAGAGGAGCTGACCCAGCACAAACCCCGAGAGACTTCCATGATACGAGTCATGCTCTTTGGCTTTGAAGCGTCTAGCTCAGGTCTCCCAGAATGCACACTGGCAGGAAGCTGGAGTCGGGGTGGAGCAGGGACCTGAACTCGTGTCCTCTGTGCTGGGTGCAGACGGCCCCACTGCTGTGCCTGACACCCACTTTCTGCCATCGCGTGTTATCTCTGGTTCCAAGTTCTGCCCATATCTCAGGAAAGGCAACGCAAGGAGGGTGATAAGCTAACTTAACACTCTGCTCAGGAAGTGTGAGAGCCTGAGGGTGGCCAAAGCGCAGCAGGAGGTATGCACTTCCTGAGAAACACTGCTCTCACCTAAAGGAAATAAAACGTTTTTTTATTTTAAGCTGCAATGGCTTCAAATGGCTTGAGTAAAAGTCGGCAAGAGTTTTCCTTCTATACAAAAGCAACATAGTCACAAAAATCTGTTAATGCAAAAATATGTTACTTTATGCACATTATTTATAACTCTGAGTCTCTAGGCAATCACAAACTGGGAAAATAGATCAAGTATACACAGGATGAAAGCCAAAAACCTTCAAAAGACGGAAGTAAAGTAGGTAGGGGGTAGACTCTCTACTAAAAATAACCACCAGAAAATATGACAAACAGGCAAAACGCTGAGACACACACAATCCAGTGGGGAGACTTAAGTGCCTCTTATGCTTTCCATGTCTCCAATTGTCTACAATAAGCATCTCTCATTTAAAGATTTTGTTTAGTGCATTTAAAGTTTTGTAGGTTAGATTATTAAGCTTCCAACTCTGTGAACTAAATCTAGAATTATTTTCAGTAAAACAAACATGAAATAATAACAGTGAGCAGCTGACATATTTATCTCTTCACAGAAAGACATTTTTAATTTCTTTTCTTTTTTGCCAGACTTAGTATTTTCTTAAATGAAATAATTCATGTGCTTTTTTGTTTCTTGGTGCCTAAACACTACAAATAAGTTGCAGTAATTAACTCCCAGACTGAATATTACATTCCACAAATATTTATACATGGTAATAATGTTTCAATGGAAAATAAGTACATAATGGCCAAATGTCTCAATTAGATGTCATTAAAATACCATTTATTCTGGTGGGAGTGCTGGGCACAGTGGTGAAGTCCTAGTTTGAGATGACCACATCCTATATTAGAGTGCCCGGGTCTGGGTCCCAGTTCCATTTCCAAGTCCAGTTTCCTGCCAATGCACACTCTAAGAGGCCACAGATGATGGCTCAACTACTTTGGTCCCTGCCGCCCACAAGGGAGACCTGGATGGAGTAATACGTTCCTGGCTTCAACCTGGCCCAGCTGTGGCTCTTGCAGGTATTTGGGGAGTGAACCAGTGGATGGAAGATCTTTCCTTCTGCTTCTTCTGTCTTCTAGGTAAAATGAAAATACACACTAAATTTTTAAAAACGCATTTACTCAGAGTCTATTGTGTACCAGTCACAGGGGGAGACAAAAGCCAAGCACTACCTGGGGAACTGCTCTGGGAGGCGGGGCTTGCAGCCGGCTGGGGAAAGCCCCTGTGCCCAAAGACACGCCTTCCTGGTGGGCCTGGTTTTGTGCGGGCAAGAAGGAAAATCGCCACTGTTACATGCAGGCAGTATTAACGCCATCTCATCCACATAAACAACGGCACAGTGATTCCACCGTGAGGGGCTGCTAGTACAGAACTCCCAGCTGTCCCCGCTCCTTGTCCACGTCCACTCTCCCACCCAGGATGCTCAGTGCAGCAGGCTCTGGTGCAGGTTCCCAGAGCACAGGGAAAAGCAGCGGTGCCGCTTCCGTCCAGAATCATCTTGCCCCTCTGACTACGACCCATTTCCTAAATCACTAACTTCAAATTCTTCTTGCGTCTCTCTCTGTTTAACTAAGCTCTATTAAACTTCTTCTGAAATAAGTGAATAAAGACTTCTGAGTTAATATGGGTAAGTCTGATCTTTCCGTTTTTAAATATCAAGGAGAAAAGGTTGATCAATTTTTAATCGCAGAGGAACTAGTTCAACTGTAACAGCCTTGGGGAAAGGAACTGCACAGAGAAGCCCGACAAACTGATGTATTATTCAACAGCGTATTAGGCTGCCGGCCGATGGGGGCCTGCTGACGGCACGGTGCCCTTTATGTTCAAATGGAGAGCTTCCAGTCAATGCTTGCTCCACTTCCAGTGCACGCATGCGGCACCAGGACACACCTGCTCAGTTCCGAGCACCATCGCAGGGCCCTTCACAGGCAGGACCAACGGCTCCACCCGTCCACACACACGTATGTACACACAGCACGCGTCTACTGAGAGGGCACGATGGAGCCTCACCCGCCACGGTGAAGCTGAAAACCCAGGGGGCACAGGGCAAATACTCAGAAATGACCTTTTCACTTCCTGCTCCTCACCATGAAAACCTAAAGCTATTTCAATAGAAAATACAGACTAGAGAAACAAAATACTGGCAAACATGGAGCATTTTCTGGAGTTGGCTATAACAGCACAAGCCACCTCATGATAAAAGAGGAAAAAGGAGAAGTAGCATCCATTGAGCACCTACTGGATGCCAAGAAGTGTCCCCATGTGCTTTGCATAAGCACCACCCCACACACTCCTAAGAGGCAATGTTTACAAGGCACTTCAGGGAGCGATTAACAGAAATGCTCCAGGATCCATTCTCACACACACCTAGGATCTAAGCAGGCCTTCTGCAAACCCCTACTCAGTTAATTCACGATGCATGTACGGCAGAACACGAGCCCTTACTGGGATCCACCACCTTCCATTTTCTTTTCTGCATGAAAACTATTTTCATCTTCAATAGCTGAAGGTTTTCCGCCTAGTTTAGCACTAACGTGTCATTAACAGTGACAGTCATAAAATCTAACAACCAAAAGAGATCAGCTGGGAAGAGACCTCCACACATGGCATGGCCAAATGGCTGAGCAGCCTGTCTGTCAGGGGATGTCCCAGAGCACGTGGCCCCTTCACGGGACACAGAGCCTCGGCCGGCACAGGAGGCACAACACCAGTCAAACTCTCCCCTACTGGGGTCCGTGAAAACAAACCTAAAGAAGAGGCTCACACAGAGATGTGAACAGCCACTGGCCTTTTCACATTTGTGAGATTAGGGGGAAGCACAGTGCCTGCTCCTTGTGCCTATCACGGCGATGAGGGTGAGGGATTCCCGCACACTGTGCGCAGTTCCCTCCAACCGCAGAGGCTCGGCTCTTTCCTTCCAGCTGCTTCGCTCCCACCACCGGAGCTGACGGCCGGGTCAGTCGCTGCAATTCCTTGGGAGAGTAACTTGCTGTTCTGTCGTGAAGGCCAGTGTGGATTGTTTTAAAGGACGTAGTTCAATAATTCCCAGATTCTCTGTGCTTGAGGCAGGGAAGGCACACACGTGACAGCATGGCTCGTGTAGACAGCAGAGAGCACAGAGCTCCAGCCAAGGATCAGGCCTGGCGCTTGCGGCTGCAAGGAGCCCTCTCCCGGTTCTCTGTCCCCACACTGACCACATCGGGCAAGGGTGCGAGAGGCTGGTGTGAACGGACGAGTGATCAGCAACCCCTTCCCTGGAAATTTCTGGAGCACGTACGTCCCTTGGCCACAGATCCTGACCCTGCTCCTCCTCTGTGTTACCAGAGGCCTGGACACTGTGGGCCTGATCTGGCAGATGGTGGCTGAGAAACGCACTGCCCTGACCTAGCAGTGAGCCACGGAGGATCCACAGCCACCAGGAGAAGCAGCAGGGCCGCCCGGGCAGGTGCTGGGCAGGTGCCGCCGTCCAGCTCCATCCGGCTCTGGGGAGCCAATGCTCCGTGTTCCACTGCCCTGGGGTGTTTTCTGATACACACGGCTGAGCAAGGCTCTCAGAGGCAGCGACGGTGAAACCTGCCCTGTTTTGGAATCCACTGTGACTTGGCAGCCGAGGCAGCGAGTGTTCTGTCTTGTGATCAGTCCTGGCTAATACTTCCTGGGCTGTCCACAGGGGAGTAACAAGCGAAGCAGGCCGTGAGCGGCGAGCTGTGGAGGCTCAGCGCCTTCCCCTATTTGGAAATCTCACCAAGTCACCAGGCGTTACGACGATCCTGACTGATGTGACTTCCGCTGTATCCTGAATCACATAGTACGGGTGACTCACAGAGCTGTGCTCTGTGTGTACCTAAATATAAGCTAAAACTATCCAAAGGTTTTAAATAACCGTAAATGCCTCCTAGTTTTCCTCTGAGGAGTTCAAACTATTTCCTTCATAGAAACACAAGTGGGAATTCAACAATTAAAATAAAAATTCTTCCTCAATTAAACACAACTTCAATGTGTACCATGATATTGTGATTTTAGAAATGTTTACAAACATAAACTAGACAAGAGATTGCTTATGCTTCTGCTAAAAGCACAAACAGATCTCAGTTACCATATCACAGTCTTTCACTTTACAGTTTGTTAGGCCTGTTCTATAGCAGGTAATATGTATCTCACTGTTTATTTTTGAGTCATGTATCACCACGCACTTGACATCACAGAAATCACAGAATTATTGTCAATCTCATACTTGTTGCTAAATTTTTAAACATATGTCTAAATTATTACTTACTCTCTCAAATTACTGTGTCTTTTTCTAAGCATCTAAAGTATTGGCAGATTCTTGTGCTTTTTATACTAAATGTGAAATAGTAAGATTCAGTAATGCAGGGCCGGCGCTGTGGCTCAGGTTAATTCTCTTCCTGCGGCTCCGGCATCCCATATGGGCGCCAGTTCTAGTCCTAGCTGCTCTTCTTCCAATCCAACTCTCTGCTGTGGCCTGAAAAAGCAGTGGAAGATGGCCCAACTCCTTGGGCCCCTGCACCCATATAGGAGACCAGGAAGAAGCACCTGGCTCCTGGCTTCAGATCAGCACAGTTCTGGCTGTTGCCGCCATTTGGGGAGTGAACAAACGGATGGAAGACCTTTCTCTTTGTCTCTGTCTGTAACTCTCCCTCTCAAATAAATAAAATCTTAAAAAAAAGATTCAGTAATGTAAGTACAGCTTTCTAATTCTTATGCCATGACTGTTACTTTGAGATGCAGTAACATAATTACAGTTTTCTAGTTACTGTCCTATGAACGTGCACAATGTACACATATGGGGTATACATGGGGTATATGGGGCATACAAGGTATACACATGGGGTACAGCCCCGCAGGTGCTTCGGTGCTCAGCATTTTACTTTGTCATCTAAGCCACAGCTGTCGCTTTTATCATTCAGTATTTCAAGTATCTTTATGAGCAGGCCCTTCCAAGCCTGTCCCTGGGCACCAACAATTTCTGTGTCTACACTGCAACCTTAATTCTCTTCTTCCCAGAAAAGCAAGGGACCTACATCATGTGAGTACAACAGATTCCAATTCTGATATAATTATATTACACTTAATATTTCCATATTATTCTGATGAAAATCACAATAATATAGCTTTTGTATATTCTCTACTGAGAAAGACACTCCACACTACTGTATGAGAGAAACCAATAAGAGTTAACAAGAATAAGAAAGAAACATCCACGTTAGTCACTTACATTAGACTGGTCAATTTTCTAGAAAAATTCTAGGCAACATTCTAAGTGGGAGCTTGGGATTTTTCAGTATTTTATCTGTATCTATTTTATTGAAAGTAAGTATTCATTTAAAGTTTTATAGCTTTGTGTGATAAAATAAAATTCATGATGAACTTAAAAAAGTCAGATTTCAACTAAAACCTGATATTTTGTATCATGAAGATTATATGTGTTTGGGGAGAAAGAGATAGATATGATGTGAGTGTGGGTGTGCAGGGGGGGTAACCCTAGATACAGTTTTAGAGCAGGTGTGGGGAGCCTTTTTTTCTGCCAAGGGCAACTTGGGTATTTATAACATCCTCCATAGACCATACAAAATGATCAGCTTAAAAATGAACCTGCTGTAGATCCACTGAATGTCTAGTCCTGCCAGCAGCTGCCTTGGCAGGCCCAGCCCAAGCGATTTTGCAGGCCTTATGTGCAGGCTGGATGCTCCTCACCCTGCTTTGAAGTCTTAATTTTACAACTACACTTAAAATATTCTCTGCAATATTTTTGTCTTCAGATTCTTTTAAAGAATAAAAAATAATCAGTTTCAATGTTTTGAAGTCACAATCAACAAAGAACTGAACAAGTAAGTCCATCCTTTCATTAAACTCTAAATTAATTTTCACCAATGTGTTTAGTAGGGAGTAAAACAAATGACGCAAAATGGCAAAATGTACAACATCCCACAAAGCCAAATAACCTTCTGCTTAATGTTTTCGTGCAATGTGGTCGGCATTTAGTACACTGAGGTAAATGTGCAGTAGATTTCAATAAATGCCTTTTCAAACATTCAGTAAACATGGCCACACCTGCATTCCACTAGCTACTGTCTAGTGTGCCCAGGGCCTTGCAATTCAAGAAACTAAAATGAAAAAGGGTCTCTGAAAACCCAGAAAAATCTCCACATTATCAATATAAAAACATGGCCATCTTCACTTTAGATCTCTGCTCACACTGGGGACTGCAGATCCTCTGTGCAGTTCATGCAGAAGTACAGATGAGTATTGCACCGGCTGAGGACTAACACCCATGCACTGATCACCTTGGAAGAGAGGAGCTTAGGATGTGATTATGCCAACAGCGGTGAACATACCCCCCCTTTCTGTTAACAAGAGATCTACCACACCCAACTTATTGTAACCTGGATACTTGCCCCACTTGAGCTCCCTGGCCACACCCAGCACACACCTCTGTGTATTCAAAGAGTAGACATTCCACTAACCTACAGAGGCATAAAAGCTATCATAGGAAAATACCAACAAGTGTCTCCAACAATGCCTAAAAATAAACGCAGAAATTCAAGAAACAAGATTAATGATGACAGCATGACACCCCCCCCCCCCACTTCCAAAGGAACACAATAACATTTCAACTTTAGAATGTGGAGATGTAGAGATTGATGAAATGCCTCAAAGAGCATTCAAAAGATTAATCATAGGATTACTTAGAAGCAGTGAGAAGCAAATCCATGAATTAAAGAAATCCATACATGACATGATCGAAAATTTTTCCCATGAAATAGATTTTAAAGAGAAATCAAAATGCAATCTAGAAATGAAGAAGTCAACAGGTTATATAAAAAATGTAGTGGAAAGCCTAAACAACAGACTTGGTGATGCAGAAGAAAGAATATCTGAGCTAGAAGAAGACAAATCTCTGGAAATTTCTGGAACCAGACAAGGATGCCCACTCTCACCACTGTAATGCAACACAGTCCTGGAAATTTTAGCCAGAGCCATTAGGCAAGAAAAAGAAATCAAAGGGATACAAATTATCTGTATTTGCAGATGACAAGATTCTATATATATAGTGGAACCAAAAGCTTTCACTAAGAGACTATGGAACTCATAGAAGAGTTTGGTAAAGCAGCAGGATATAAAATCACTCAGCAAAGTGAAGAGGCAAAAGACAGAATAGGAGACCATATCTGCAAACTATGCAACTGATAAAAGATTCATGTCCAGAATCTATAAGGAGCTCAAGAAATTCAGTAACAAAAAAATAAAGAATCCAGTCAAGAAATGGGCAAAGGACTTGAACAGGCATTTTTCAAAGGATGAAATATAAATGGCCAACAGACACATGAAGAAATGCTCAGGATCACTAGCCATCGGGGAAATGCAAAACAAAACCATGATGAAGTTTCACTTCACCCCTGTTAGAATGGCTCCCACACAGAAATCAACAAATAACACACACTGGTGAGGATGTGGGGGAAAAGGTACCCTAATCCATTGTTGGTGGGAATGTAACCTGGTGCAGCCACTGTGGAAGACAGCACATAGATACCTCAGATGTCTGAAAATAGATGGAACCCATGACCCAGCAATCCCACTCCTGGGAATTTGCTTAAAGGATAAGAAATCTGCATATTAAAGAGTGATCTGTAACCCCATGTTTATTGCCACTCATAATGGAAGAGTGGTGAGAGGGAGTGTAGGGTGGGAAGTATCACTATGTTCCTCAAACTGTATATAGGAACTTTATGAAATTTGTATACCTTAAATACAATTTTAAAAAATGAAAATAAATATTAAGAGTAGATACAATAATGTTATTAATCAATTTCTTCTCCAATCCATAACCCACATTTAGATAAGCAAGCTAATAAAGACGTTAAGCAAAATATTCACTCAATACCAGGGATAAAATTAGGCTTTGAGTCAATGAAAACAATTTGTCCTCTTGTTGCATTGATTTAGCTTGGATACTGGAGTGGTTAGACGCAGATCACACAAGACAGACAAAAATTCTAATTCTGGAATGAATAGAAGGGAAGATAAAGTTAAACTGGCCTTTTTTTCTATTTGTTCCATACATCTTTTTTAAAAACAAAACTGTAAAATTTACCGATGTGAAGGTCATAAAGATGGGGAGCTCCCATGCACTGTTTCACTCCTCACATGCCTGTAATGACCAGAGATGGGCCAGGGGTTGAAGCCAGGACCTGTGAACTCAATCCAGATCTCCCACGTCAAAGGCAGGAATCCAATACTTGAGTATTCACCTGCCGCCTTCCAGACCCTGCATTAGCAGGAAGCAAGAATCAGCAGCAGAGCAGATACTGAATGCAGACACTTCATCGTGGGATGCAGGCGTCTAAATCCCCAGGCTAAACACCTGCTCTAGCACGCATCTTCTGTAACATGAAGGATCAGCCAGAGCAGGGATCCACAATCGGGATCTGGGTAGATCCAAGGGACAGGCTCCAGCGTGAATGAACAAAGGCCTTGGCTGGCAGCAAAAAGGCAAAGAGATGAAGTTGCTCCCATAGGAGGCTCCTCCACATGGGACTGAACCACACAAGATTTTTTTTTTAATGCTATTTCTAGAAAAACAGATAATGATGTTCTTCAGAATTTAAATATTAGTGTCTCCAGGTTCTTAGAGGCTGAGGACTTCAAGTTAACCATTTTATAGTCCATAGTTATTGCCAGTTTTCACAAAATCAAAAGTTTATTAAAGTTGAACACGTACACGCTTTTCTTGAGGAACACTACTTTGTCCATAATGAATTTAAAACCTTAACAACCTTTATAGCTATTAGAAGCAAGTTACCTGTGGGGGGATACACCTGCCCCTTGCTCTTTTCCTGGAATGGTTGCATGGTAGAGGGTGGAGGGTTACATTTCCCTAACCCCCACAGGAGTGGGGTGAAGGAAAACAAAGAACATGACAAAGAGGTGGCAAACCAGCTCCAACCTCTAGTCCAACACTCATTTCCCTGAGGGCAAGCGATGACACTGGCTGGCCGTTATTTCCTGACCACACATGGTTCAGGGTATGCACACGGTAGAAACCAAGCTTATGAGTGCCAGTGTCCAACTTTGGCTTTTCCATGTTGTCAGGAAGATCACCCAAATAGAACCCCCACCTGAGGAATCTCACTGTCCCTGTGCAACAGCCTGTCACGGTGACAACACCAACTGCCTATCTGGAGAAGGGATACAGTCCCTCCCTGGCTTAAGGGGCAGGATGGAGGTGCTTCTCTGCTTACCTCAGAACCACAAGCTCCATACCAGGGTCAGGAAGGGCTGCCCAGTGGAACTCCGTGTGGTGACCATGGAAAAGCCCGATACCAGCTCTGTCCACCAGGACAAGAACCAGCCAACAACAGCCAAGAACACTAGAAATGCGGCTGGTGTACTGACGATGTCGAGTTTTTGTTATGTTTGATTTCAAGTGATCTTCACCAAGATAACTATATGTGACCGGGTTGGAGAATTTATAATTAATTAGCCAAATGAAGTAGTATCTCCATTGTCCAGAAATTTGAAAATATTTTTAAAAATCACATTTTCCTCCTCACCTATAATCATTATTTACATTTTTGTTTTACTCTTCTAGAATTTTTCTTCTAATGAACATGTTCAAAAGTTAAAATGTATATATGCATGTTTACACTAAACACACATTGATGCAAAATAAGACATTTTTATACAGATCCAGAAAATCTAATGATTTTGGTTCATTCTGTAATAGTGTATATGAGTTTATTGTATTCCAAGTACATGGTAAGCACTTGAGAGATGTTATCTGTTATCATTAGTCCCAGCAGTTATTAATGGCTGAATAGCATACAATGATATTGAGCCCATCACTGTTGAAATCATAGCTTTTCCCATTCTATCAGGTGTGCAGATAAATAGAGCATCTGTCTCTCCTGAGGAGTATCCCATCAGGACAAATTCCTAGAGGGGGATGTGATGGCTCAAACCTCTCTTCTGCAGATTGTGGATACTGATGATCACGTCCCTACACAGCAAAGAACCAAGGAAAAGATGCAACTCTTAAAAACACAAAATGAGCCTTGTAAGCCCACATGCTCACATCACCACGGTGAAGATGATGGTGATGAACGCGATACAGCAGAAATGCTACGATTCCAAAGGTTTCACAATCAGCCCCGAAAATCCTTAGCTTCACCCACCAGTTACAACACACAGCAGCTGTGTGTCCCTTTGGAGACCGACGTCCCACATCCCGCTGCTCAGGTCTTCCTCCACGGGCAGGGGCTTTTCTGTGCACCACTGAACGGCTTACTAATCCTGGCACTGTTTGCCAGACAGCACAGCTGGCTTGTCCTCAGGGCCATTCCATCTGCAACCCACACGTCTTTACATTGAGGACGCACACTCAGGTCCACGTGACACTCACACCGCGAGGCGCCACAGATGGCGATTCCCCACTCTCCTGCTCTGCCCCGGGGCGTATGTTCAGGGACTGGAACTGGATGGAAACCAGGCTATTTATATCTCTCTCGGTTATTCTCTCTCTGCATGAACAAATTAAATGTGCAAATGGGGACTTCATTCAGGATACTGAAATGGGACATGGTACATGTTCTTTATCTGTGCAGTGACGACAAAAGATGGAGGAGGTGGTGATGTGAGAAGGAATAGAGAAGAAAGGCAGGCAGGACAACTGTGGCCTGAACGTGGCAGAGAAGCAAGCATCATACACCAGTCACACCGCCGGTAATAAACTAAGCCACACTGCGCCTCTGGTGCACACGGCGAAGAGCCCATGCCACACTGTGCCTCTGGTGCACACGGCGAAGAGCCCATGCCACACTGCGCCTCGGGTGCACACGGCGAAGAGCCCATGCCACACTGTGCCTCTGGTGACACACCGTGAAGAGCCCATGCCACACTGCGCCTCTGGTGCACACCGTGAAGAGCCCATGCCACACTGCACCTCTGGTGCACACCATGAAGAGCCCATGCCACACTGCACCTCTGGTGACACACTGCGAAGAGCCCATGCCACACTGTGCCTTTGGTGACACACCGCGAAGAGCCCATGCCACACTGTGCCTCTGGTGACACACTGCGAAGAGCCCATGCCACACTGTGCCTCTGGTGACACACCGTGAAGAGCCCATGCCACACTGTGCCTCTGGTGACACACCGTGAAGAGCCCATGCCACACTGTGCCTCGGGTGCACACCGCGAAGAGCCCATGCCACACTGTGCCTCTGGTGACACACCGTGAAGAGCCCATGCCACACTGTGCCTCTGGTGACACACCGTGAAGAGCCCATGCCACACTGTGCCTCGGGTGCACACCGCGAAGAGCCCATGCCACACTGTGCCTCTGGTGCACACCATGAAGAGCCCATGCCACACTGCACCTCTGGTGACACACCGCGAAGAGCCCATGCCACACTGCGCCTCTGGTGCACACGGCGAAGAGCCCATGCCACACTGTGCCTCTGGTGACACACCGTGAAGAGCCCATGCCACACTGTGCCTCGGGTGCACACCGCGAAGAGCCCATGCCACACTGCGCCTCTGGTGCACACCATGAAGAGCCCATGCCACACTGTGCCTCTGGTGCACACCGTGAAGAGCCCATGCCACACTGTGCCTCGGGTGCACACCGCGAAGAGCCCATGCCACACTGCGCCTCTGGTGCACACCATGAAGAGCCCATGCCACACTGCGCCTCTGGTGACACACCGTGAAGAGCCCATGCCACACTGTGCCTCGGGTGCACACCATGAAGAGCCCATGCCACATTGCGCCTCTGGTGACACACCGTGAAGAGCCCATGCCACACTGCGCCTCGGGTGCACATTGTCAAAGAGCCCATGTCGCTTTCAAGTCCTGCAAGGGGTACTTGAAAGAAAACTGCTAACAAGACACCATGTTCTTTTCTTCGCCAAAGCAGAAAGTGAGCAGCCTACAGTGGGCTGAACCTTTTAGAGGCAGAGGGGTGAGTGACAGCCACGCAACTCACACGACGCCAGGAAGTCAGGCTCGCTTACCTTTCCAGGCTAACAGAAGCCGGTCAGCTGTAACGGGCTTTACTTATGTTGCCACTGCGCATCTCATTCCACTTATCCACCACCATCAGGTCAACGGCACAAGTTTTCCCACTCAAACTCAGAAACGTACGCCCCTGGGAGGTCGATTCTCTGAAGGCACCAAGGTCTTACCGGGTCTGCATGCTATTTTCTGCTGAGTCGCCTACAAGAGACTGCCCACATTCTAGGAAACACTTATTTATAAAAAGCTCATTTCCTTTCCTCCAGGGGATGGGAAGTTAAATGAGCACACTTAGGAGATGAGTAATCAGGGAAGGAGACAGAATGTGAAGGCCACAGGAATGCAGCCATAATCTGAGTCCAATCGGCAAATCTACGTGGAAAAGTAAGGCTAAATTCTAAACTCATCTTCAAAGCACTGGCCCAATTACTTCCAAAAAGACTGCATAACATTCAGCACGGGAACATGCTGCTCTGCCATTTGAATAATTTCGGCGTACGGCTGAAATGGAATGAGAAGTGGGCAGCCATCTGTGCTTGGGTCCTTAGAATGCTGCATCGAGTAAGGAGCCCCGCTCTCTGCCCCTAATCTAGCTTCCGGGTCACACACATCGGAAGGGAGCGGATGATGGCCCTGCTACGTGGGCCCCTGCTATCCACGTGGGAGACCTCGCTGGAAATCACGGATCCCGGCTTCCACGTGGTCTAGCCCTGGATGTTGTGGGCGTCTGAAGAATGAACCAGTGGACGGAAGATCTCTCTTTATCTTTTCTGTCTCGCTCTTCTCCTTCCTTTTTCTCTTCCTTCATCTCCCTACTACCCTGCCTTTCCAGGGGATGAAAACAAACAAGAAACTTAAAAAAAAGGGCTTCTAGAGAGTAAACTCAGGAGGGAACAGATCGCGAACTTTTTTTTTTTTTTTTTTTTGACAGGCAGAGTGGATAGTGAGAGAGAGACAGAGAAAGGTCTTCCTTCCGTGGGTTCACCCTCCAATGGCCGCTGTGGCCGGCGCACTGCACTGATCTGAAGCCAGGAGCCAGGTGCTTCTCCTGGTCTCCTGTGCGGCTACAGGGCCCAAGGACTTGGGCCATCCTCCACTGCACTCCGGAGCCATAGCAGAGAGCTGGCCTGGAAGAGGGGCAACCGGGATAGAATCCGGCGCCCCGACCGGGACTAGAACCTGGTGTGCCGGCGCCGCAAGGTGGAGGATTAGCCTAGTGAGTCGCGGCACCGGCCATGAACTTCTTAATGATTGCATTACACACTGGACTAACCTGAAATGCTGTCTACGAGGGAGTTTCTATAGAGACTCAGCGCTCAGGGTTTTTACTGGGGGCATCTTACCATCACCTGAAGGACACAAACATGACCATAGAGTAGGATGGAGCAACACAATGTCACGTGCTGGTTCCATCAGGAACAATAATTAAGTCAGAAAAGTGTTTGTTCGGCATGATACCTTGAATACCACATTGAAGAAAAGTGCCTTGAAAGCCCCCCTAGGAAATACGCAACCTCCAGCGGCCCAGCCCAGCTGCTCGGCAGCCAACCAGGCCCCAGCTGTCACTCAACGGCTGAGCAGCGCACCCCGCTCGCACAACACCCAGGCTGGAGCCCGTGCTGCACAGGCTGGGCTGCAGATGACGAGCGGGAAATAAAACTCAACTCCAGGCAGGGGGCGGCACCGTGGCTTTAATTAACTTTCCACAGGAGTTGCTTCCTTTGGCGACACTTTTGCTCCTCATTTCCAAATGAGATCTCTAAGTAAACACAGCATTTTGCACCCAAATACGGCAAATGTGCACGCGTGAACGCTGCTCGGTATTAGTCCTACCAACGCTGCCAAGCTTACTATGGGATGTTCCTCCTTCAGACGTCTGAAGTCTATAAATATTAATGTTCTAAAACAGGCTGCACACTCATGGGGTGAGAGCGACTTCAGAAACAAACACGGATCTTTTTTTCACCTAAAGGAGAGACTTTGCCACAAATTCAGAGATGCTTATACCATTCTGGGCCTTGATTAAAATGCTCAGAGTGAAAACATCCTACTGTCTCTCACAGATGAGTTAGCCTGGGAAATTTTTAATCAACATCTCTTTGGCTGTGATTAAGAATAATTTCTGTTAGGTTCAATTATAGCCGGCATAAAAGCTATACTTACGGTTTTACTTCTCATGGGAAACCAGAAAGGTGGGGAAGAGGATTCTTACAATAGGTAAAGGACCCTACATTCTAAAAACAGTACTTTATCCCTTTAGACCATAGGTGTTTGGGGAAAGTTCACCTATGTCTGATGCATTCTATTCTCACAGATAAAAACTCACTGCTCATTTTCAGCTGTGGACAGATCTCACAGCTCAGCTTCTGCTGGGTGACGGCTCCTATCCCCAGTCCCCGATGCCATTAACTCCAACTCTTACTTCTCACCGCAAGGAAAGAAACAGAGGCAATGGACAAATTCCTGCCTGCATTTCACCCAAAACCACTACTTGAGTTAGCAGGCAAGATCTAAGTGTGTCTGTTCCTACTGCGTATGGGGACTACGTCTACATGTCCATTTACATGCACACACGCATGCCTACACACAGGACATGTGAGTCACCAGGTAGCTTCCCCCAGCGTTTAATCCGACCAGAAGGGACCAGTTTTATTTCATCAGTTTCTAGGAGAGTTAAGCCTATTTTTCTGTGCTGCTGGGTCTCATCTATTTCTTGTTGCTGGGCAACCATGAGGAGAATGGGGGTGGAGGCAGAGAAATCTCAGTTGCATTAGCCGGGCCAAGTCAATATTAAATCAACTACGAAAATTCTTATTAAAGCGAGAGCTGCTTAAATGCAGGGGGTTCATATGGTTTTTTGTGATGATTCTAAATTAAAGGTTGAGAAAGTGCAGGTGATTACAGTAATGGTTTTCCTCCCCACTTCCCTTGAAGTAGGAAAATGGGTAAACCACTTCTGAGGGAAAGCAAAGGAGCTAAGGTTAGATATGCTTTGCAGAGTCCTTGGAGACACAGACTTGGGTCTCTTTACAAACAGCAAAATCAACTGCTTTGGCTTCTGTCTTCTTCCACTGTAAGTACTAGGTTATGTCTTAAAAGAAACTGTGAATGAACCCATAGGTTAATATATAAATGCTGCTTAATTATTTGTAGCTGTATTTTAGTAAGCTCTTGCTATTTTCATGGCATTTCAAATAATGCACAAAACTTAGAAATAAAAAAGTCATTCGGATTTACTGATCTTCCAAGGAGGGGAACACATTTAGTCTTTTGAATGTTTACAAATTCATGAAAATCCATCAAGATGTGAAACGATGAGAGTGAGCATACGTACATTATTTATAGAAGTGCTCAGCACATGTAAATTGTTTATGCTGATTTTCTTTATTTAATTTTCTCAAGCAAGAAACAGAAAATATTTGTTCTCTGAGTTTCCAAGCTGATCCCTAATTTACAAGGTACCAGAATCCTGTTTGTGTGGCACCTAAGATGTGTTTTTCCCACAGGAAAAATGAAAGTTGGAAGCCCACGGATCGCACCAATGTGCTGGAGCTGCGATGCACCTGAGACATACTACTCACAGAATGCAGAACCTGCCCAGATGCAGAGTGAGGTGTGGGCACGACAGCCCAGCCAACAACCCCAGGCCGAGTGTGCACATTCCCCATGCCCAGGACACAGGGCGAGACACGCCTCACGAAGGCCTTCCTACAGAAAATGCCCCGACCGATAGCAATGACAGCTCCAAAGGTGTGCAACCTGTGTGCACTGGTGCTTTGCCTGTGTGACTTTCTCTTTCACACCCACTGGAATGCACCCTCTGTACTTCTGTGCTCAAGCCCCTAGTCCCTGGCCTCCCCGGCCCCAGCCCCCAGAGGCCTAGAAAGAGAACAAAGCCTCGGGTTTGGTGCACACTCCACCCACATCCCTTCCTACCCATCCACCCACTTGTACCACTTCTCCTTCAATAGCTGTCGTGGGGTGGGGGCACTCAGGAACCACCCAGGATGGGAGGGGCTGAAAACCTCATGAATCCCAAGGCTGGGGCTGAAGAAGCATGCATGCCGTGAACTGTAAGCCCTGGACGTCCAGGGCCCCCTGCTTCCTAAATTTCATGTTTGTAGTCATTTATTCTGACAACAGTGAAGACAAAGAGAAAGCTGAAAGGAGGCTCTATGGAGAGTAAGGGTGGATCTCTGGATATAAATAGAATCCCCTCTGGGAACATTTTTAATTGTGAGAAGGGCAACACACCTTGCCATGACAATGCCCCTTTCCCACTAGCTATTCTACTGTCCCCACTGTCTGAAGGGTGACTGGCCCCAGACAGCCACAGAGCGAGCTGCTGGCCTTGGGCCTGAGGGAAGCAGGGGACTGTGTGGCTGCATTCTGTCCCTTAATGCCCGAGCCAGGGGAGAAGCCCAGAGCTGGCACAAGGCAATGCTTGTGCAGCAGGTGCAGACAGGCAGGATGGAGGAGGCCGGGTGGGCTGAGGACAGCTGGGAGGTTCAAGTGCAGCGGGTGCAGGGCTGGCAATAGGGAGGAAACACTGGGCTGGGCTGGGGGCTTCTCGGCCTGACAGCAGATCATCTCCACTCCTCACAAGGCACCACTGCCAGGCCTGCGCCATGGGGACAAGACAAAGATCAGGCTCTGCTGTTGGCAGGACCAGAGAATCAGACCTCCTAAGAGAAAGGCAAGGACACCAGGAGCTGTGGAGCAGCTCAGGTGCAGTGCGTGGCTGGTGAGACGGCCTGGACAGCTGGTCACATGTGAAGAACTCAGAGAAGCCGGGGCTGTGCAGAGGTGAGAGCTGAGTGGTCACAAGAGAAGCCTTTTAAAAAATGTTTATTTCCAGGGCCGGCACAGTGGCTCATTAGGTTAATCCTCCATCTGTGACACCGGTATCCCATATGGGCACTGGGTTCTAGTCCCACTTGTTCCTCTTCCAGTCCAGCTCTCTGCTGTGGCCCAGGAAGGCAGTGGAGGATGGCCCAAGTGCTTGGGCCCTACACCCGCATGGGAGAATGGGAGGAAGCACCTGGCTCCTGGCTTCAGATCGGCTCAGGGTGCCAGCCGTAGTGGCTATTTTGGGGGTGGACCAACGGAAGGAAGACCTTTCTCTCTCTCTCACACACAGTCTAACTCTATCTGTCAAATAAAAAAATGTTAAAAAATGTTTATTTCCATCTACTGAGGGACAGAGGAGGCAGGGGGAAGGGGCAAGAGCAAGCATGAGAGCGTGCACCCATGCGGGCCTCTTAAGTGGGTATCAGGGAGCCAGGCACGCGAGCCATCACCTGCTACCTCCTGTACTCAAGGGGAGGGAGCTGGATTGGAAGTGGAGGATCTGGGACTGCAACCTGCACCCTGATACGTTTGCAGGTGTCCGAAGCAGCGTCTTAACCAGCAGTGCCTGGGCATCTACACAAAGAAGGTGACACATGGGGCAGAGGCCAGCTGTGTACAAGTACCCAGTGACACAGTGTCTCCGTGTCTGGACACCTCCAAGAAGGTGATTAACAACTGAAGACAGTTGGTATTTTGTGCTCATCAATTTTCAAATGAGAGGATTATACTGAAATCACTCCAGCTACTATACACTGCTCTGAGGTCTAAATTTATGGTATTTATTATTTCCGAATCATGGGGCCAGCACTGTAGTGTAACGGGTTAAGCCACCGCCTTCTATGCCAGCACCCCATATGACTACTGGTTCAAGTCCCAGCTGCTCCACTTCTGACCCAGCTCTTTCCCAACACACCTGAGAAAGCAGATGGCCCAAGTACCTGGGCTCCTGCCACCCACGTGGGAGACCCTGAAGAAGCTCCTGGCTCTGGCCTGTCCCAGCCCTGGTCCTTGTGGCCATGTGGGAATAAACCAACAGAAGGAAGACCTCTCTCTCTCTCCCTCTCTCTCTGTAGCTCTTTAAAAAAAGAAAGAAACCTTTTTAAAAAGTCCTAATCATGTAAATCTGTTTAAAGTCATTGCTTCTTACTTCCCAATTTTATTTTAAGTACATTTTTCTATAATCAATCTGACAGGGCTAGAGGGATGGGGTTTAAAATGGGATGAGCAAATTCACCTGGTAACAAAGTGCAAACAGCTTCAATTTGTCAACAGCACAAGGCAAAGTACAACTCTTGCCCCATTTTCTGGGATTCAGCACTCTTTGTTTTGTTACCATCAACAATACGTTCATCTTTAATTTATTACCACTGTTCTCCTGAATCCTCATTACACACAGACCTGGGACAAGCAAGTCCAAAGTCACAAAGAAGCCAAGTCCAAGCACAGAGAAAGCTCTGTGAATAAAGGTTAGCCTTTGTGAAACTGAAGGTCTTGGAGGCAGAGAAATATGAGGTCAAAGGGGTCTGACCTTGACTTTCCCTCCATCTCTAAGTGACTGTGCTGCAATGGACAATTTATTTCATCTGAGTTGTCTGAACAGTGCTAATGAAACACACTTACAGAATTTCCCTGAGAGCTGAAGGAGAAAATGTAGGTCATGAGCAGAGCGGGGGGGCTCGGTGAATACTGGGCTTCTCCCAATTTTGCGAGGGGGTAAATGACAGAGCGCCCCCTCTTCACAAGGAACACTTAAGTACCTCCACCCCTCCCTCCCTTCCCAGGCTGCAGGTGACGACAGGGAAAGGCAAGCTGGACGGAGCTCTGGTGTTTTACCAAAATTGAACAAAAGGGAGGAGGGAAACGCGGGTGGTCAAGGTGCTGTGCTATCACTCCTTTTGGGAAGGGTCCTGAGACCCCATGCAGCTGCCCAGCTTTTCATGACCCTTAGAAGAGGGAGCAGAGCCCAGCTAGTAGCTGCCTCCCCACGCAGCACTGTGCACTGGCACAGGCAGATACACTTCCTCCTGGAGCAAGCTAAAGTGCAAGTACACTAGCAACGCCACAGTCCTAGTGTTTATTTTCACATGCACACGTCAGCTGTTCACAACTGCTGTATTTTAATCAATGCACCTGAGTTTTTATAGTTTAACCATTTCGCGGACGCAAAAGGTCTTTTCATCTACACTTCGGGACTGCAAACCGTATTCATGCTGTAACCACCGAGGTGGTACAGTCACCACCTGGCTGAACTCCAGGTGAGTGTATTTTTAAAGGATTTGAGAACCATCAAGGCAATGGTGTGTTGCTTTGTGAAGTCTCCACAGTTTTTTCAGACATAACCACTGCCTAGCTTCACCACGTGAATAGGCAGGGAGTACTGACACCCTGTGCCTGTGGGGTAGACAACGTCCTCTGTCCTGGCCACTCCACCATGGATGGCAGAGGAGAACACCAAGAGCTGTGGGACTCAGCTGGAACTGGAACAGACTGTGTGCACCGACCCCACTCCTACAACCTGAGGCACTGTGTGTGTGTATGTGTGTGTGTGTGTGTGGTTTGACTGGTTAGCTCGTCTAGGGGAGAAGAATATGTGCAACACTCCCTAATCAGAGCTAGTATCTCCCCAATCTTTCACGAGATGAGGATCCTGTTGTAAGCGACCACGTGTTCCTGCCAGACACGTGACACAGAGAACACGCAGAGGCTGCCTTGCCAAGAACATGGCTATATTTAGTTTCCTGTAACAAAACAATTTTGTTTTTCATTAACACCAACTTTTTACTTCACTGGGCTGCCTTTGGAATGCTACTCTCATCCTGGTAATATTTTCATGTACAAAGATTATTTTAAGTTCAACTGTATTTTGTTTGGTCATTAAAGGTAAACTTTTTGTTTTTTGGCCATCACTGCACCAGGGTGGAGTGGAGGAGTAGGGAGAAGTCGACCCAACATGGGTGGGAGAACAAAGAGGTCAGGAGGCAGTGCCAGGGGCCACATACGGGGTAAGGATGGACAATGGCTCTCCAGCTGGTCCCTTCTCCCCCAGGGTTGCCTGGTACAACACCCCTTGGTTGTTCATCACAATGAGACAAGACACAGCTCCTCCTACTGTGTAGCATCCAGAAACCACAGGGAAACATCCTAACAACCTTCGGGGACCCACTGAGCTCTGTCAGCCTGGCCCCAGGTTCTCTCTGCCCCTTCCCTCTATAAGCTCTGTGAGCTTTTGGTGGCTGTCGGGCTGCCTTCCTCTCCTCAGATCCAGGACTGCCCCAACATGCAGGGGATTAACAGGGGGTAACTTCTCTAGAGCTACCGACTAAGTGAGTAAAGTTGTTCTGCTTTATAAACACAAACTGTTTTTTTTCAGTTGTCACCTTCTTTAAAACATCTTTTACAGTATTTATTTCAAAAGCAGACAGACAGCGATCTACCATGTGCAACTGTACTCCTCAAAAGCCCACACTGGTGGAACGGAGCCAGGCCAAAGCCAAGAGCCAGAAACTCCATCCAGGTCTCCCATGTGGCAGGGATGGCAGGAATGCAACTACTTGAGCCATCATTTGCTGCCTCCAAGGTGCACAGTCGCAGGAAGCCAGAATTGGGAGCCGGGCAGGGACTCGAAACCCAGGGACAGGCATCCCAAGCAGCATCTTAACCACTGTGCAAAATGCCTGCCCCAAGAAGAGCAGTTCTGAATGTGAGCAACAGCAGCCCTGACAGAACGCACATCATACAAGGACTGATCATCTTGGGAAGACAATGTAAAGGATGTGTTCCAAGAGGAACAGAAGCGAATTCTAGAGGACTCAAGGAGATGGAACCAACACAGAGGGAGTAACGTAGTAAATCTACTGCTGACTGAATACGCACAGAACACACAGGAAAAAAAGCCTACGTCATGGCAGAGGTCATGGACAGAGCTGTGTGACTGCTAAGGTTCTCATGGGGGAAGCCACTGATACTAAGTTTAAATATTAGAAGGGGAAGACAGATATCATATTAAGACAAATATTAAGGCAAAGAGTAGGGTTTTTTAAGTCACAAACAGAAATGCAAAGTCTGAGTAGTCAATATGATAAGAGGCAGGGAAAAGAAGTTATAAGAAAGCATGATGAATGAAACCATGAGAGAAGATGACAGAAATAAACCTTCAGCCTACAAACACAAACATGCATTTGTCAAACTCAGCGACTGAATGATTCAGACCAGATTTGTAGAAGTCTAGCATTAAATTAACCATAAAGACAACAAAAGGGTGGAAGAGATGGATAAAATAGGTAATGCAAATTTTAACCAAATGAAAGATTAAACCGTAATGTAAGTATTACAGTAAGCAATTTAAAAATATACATAATTTGCTACTAAAAGTAATACTACATTCACAGGCTACACTACTAATAAATCAATATCCATGCAGCATTAGTAAATAGCTATTGACAGAAACATGAGGAGAAGCAAATGTAATTTTTCATTGTGAATTTTAGGCCATTTTTTTCTTGGAAATTGATAAACTGGTTAAAAATTATAACTATGAAATGAATGTGAACTATATCATTGACCAACCTGATGGGAAATACATGATACATATATATATAATATATATATAATATATATATATATATTTTGAACAGGCAGAGTTAGACAGTGAGAGAGAGAGAGAGAGAGAGAGAGAGAGAGAAAGGTCCTCCTTTTTCCGTTGGTTCACCCCACCAAAAATACCTAATAAGGGTTAAATGCTCGTTCTTTTCAAGAACATATGAATTTTCAATGTTTTCGACCACAAAGGAAAGCTCTACTGGTCCTAAAGAACTAACCAGTGCACCATGCCTTCTAAAGAAAATACAAGAAAATTTTAAATCAGCAACAAAAAGGAAGCTAGGGAAGTCCAGGAAATGAAGCAGTTAACTGAACGGATGAAGTGGAACTAACAAGAAAACTGTACAACACTTGAGAGCTGAGCGACAGGGGAAGCTCTGGGAGTCAAAGGCAGGCGGCATGGGTGGCATCTCAAGCAGCGAGGTGGGCAGAGGACTCAGCAGATCTTCTGTATCACAAGAAAGCCCAAGAACAAGGGAGCTAAGCCTTCTGCTGAGCATCTAAGGGCTGGGAAGTCTGCTAGAACAATAGGGCCATGGCAGGTGCTCCGTTCACTCTCCCAGCTTTAACAATCAGACAGCCGGTGAAACTGTGCACAATCAGGGTGGAGTTCTGAGGAAAGGGGAAGCCATGGGGGTGCGACCAGCGCCGCAGCCACTTTCCAGACTGCTGCACACAAGGAGCAGGAAGACGGGGCTGAAGGAGTATTGCAGAGACATGCACCTGCTCCCCTGCAGGCCTGGCGAGAACTGTGCCAGGCAGGTAGCTGAGGAAAATCTCAGGCCAGAAAAAGAGCCGTCAGGGACTTTGTGCACCCCTGGCCTGAGCGGACACACGGGGCAGAGTCCTTGGAAGGCTCCCGCCTCGGCGGTGGGGCCGGACTGAAGCTAGATCACCAGTGCTCTGCACCTGCCTTAGTGTGGCTTAGCAGCAAGGCACGAAAGGATCCTTCGCCCTCCAAGAAACTGCACCGTATCCCGGCAGGATCTGAGAAGGGTCTAAGATTTCACTCTGTCGGTAGGCTTAGTCACCTGGTTATCGGCGCATGGATGTATACAGGAGACACAAGGCTCAGGGGTCCAACGCAAATGACTATCACTCAAGGCAGAGCAGGCGTCATGCATGCCACGATGATGGGCGATGTGTCTCCCTTGACCCTCAGCCACTTAAGGGGCAACACAGGTGGGCCTGTCCAGATGCCTGCAAATGTAGTGGGCTGTATTACAGGAGAACAAACTCAGAAGATGCACACTTTGACAGCAAATGGGAACAAGCCTGTGGTTTGCCTGGTAGGCGATGCTGTCTCTGGAGATTGTGCGTGGCAGACATCACTGTGAGAACCAATCCTCTAACTACAAAGGATACAGAGAAACGCTTACCACTCTGTTAAAGCAAAGCAAATAAAGCAACATAACATGGGTGCACTATGTGAACCAATGTTTCACCCCAAAAGATATGGGGTGGCCAAGGACCACAGACATGTCTTTGTGGAGATGGGACTTCCCACCCTAGCACAGCTGAAATTAGGCAGGATATGCAGGAACTACCACTCTAATTCATTACAGTTAGTTTGCAATTTTTAAAAGTTAGTTACACAGAAAGGGGAAGGGAGAGGAGAGGAAGGGAGGGGAGGGGAGGAGAGAGAAGGGGAAGGGAGGGAAGGAAGGAGAGGCAGAAGGAGCAGCAGGGAGGGACAAAGAGAGAGATATCTTCTGTTTCCTGGCTTTCTCCCTAAACAGCCACAAAGGCCAGGGATAGGCCACTTCTGGAGACTGAATTCTATCAGGATCTCTCACATGGGTGGCAGGTGTCCAAGCACTTGGGCCATGTTCCTCTCCTTTCTTAGGTGCATTAGTAGGGAGTTGTATCAGAAATGGAGCAGCTGGGTGGTGTAGTGGGTAAAAGCCTACAGTGCTGGCATCCCATATGGGTGCCAGTTCGAGTCCCAGATGCTCCTCTTCTGATCCGGCTCTCTGCTATGGCCTGGCAAAGTAGTGGAAGAGGCCCAAGTCCTTGGGCCACTGCACCTGTATGGGAGACCCAGAAGAAATTCTGGCTCCTGGCTTTGGATCGGCGCAGCTCCAGTAGTTGCAGCCATCTGGCTACTGAACCAGAGGATGGAAGACCTCTCCCTCTCTGTAACTCTGCCTTTCAAATAAATAAATAAATCTTTAAAAAAAAAAAAGAAGAGGAAATGGAGCAACTGAGACTCGAACCAGCACCCAAACAGAATGCACGCAGGCGGTAGCATAACCAGATGTGCCACAACTTGTGCCCCGATAATCAGATGACTTTTAAAAAGTAGTACACCTGTATGAGGGGATGCTATTTAGCAATCAAAAAGAAAAACCAAATACATTGTGGATGTGTCTCAAAAACACGTATGATTCAATTAATGTGTGATTCTACAAAAGGCAAACCATAACTACAGTGACAGTTGAGTAGCTGCAGGGGCTGGGGTTGTGGGAATGCACTGGTTCACCATGAGAAAGCTTTGGGGTAACAGAACACGTATGCATCCGTCTGTGAAAGCCAAAGCCCAAGTACTTCCTCTCTTAAAACTGGTGAATTTTACTCTGTGTAAGTTAACCTTACTAAAAGATGAATACCCCTTCCAAAAGAATGATTTTTTTTTTTTTTTTTTTTTGGACAGGCAGAGTGGATAGTGAGAGAGAGAGAGAGACAGAGAGAAAGGTCTTCCTTTTTTGCCATTGGTTCACCCTCCAATGGCCGCTGCGGCCGGTGCATCTCGCTGATCCAAAGCCCAGAGCCAGGTGCCTCTCCTGGTCTCCCATGTGGGTGCAGGGCCCAAGCACTTGGGCCATCCTCCACTGCCTTCCCGGGCCATAGCAGAGAGCTGGCCTGGAAGAGGGGCAACCGGGATAGAATCTGGCACCCCAACCGGGACTAGAACCCGGTGTGCTGGCGCCGCAAGGCGGAGGATTAGCCTTTTAAGCCACGGCGCCAGCCAAAAGAATGATTTTAAACTGTTGACTGTTTAGGGGCTGAAGTTGTGGCATAGCAGGTAAAGTTCTGCTGCCAGCATCCCACATGGGCAATGGTTCAAGACTGGCTGCTCCATTTCCAACCCAGTTCCCTACTAATGCACCTGGGAAAGTAGAAGACGATGGCCCAAGTCCTTGGGTCCCTGCACCCACGTAGTGGGGTGGGGTGGGCATTTGGTGCACTGGTTAAAAGGCCATCTGAGACACCTACATCCCAAGTTGGAGTACATGGCAACAAATCTCAAGTTTGCTTCTGATACCAGCTTCCTGTTAATGCGTATACTTGGAAGCTCACATAGCAGGGTCTCTGCCTCCCAAGCAGAAGCCTGGACTGAGTTCCAGGCTCCTATGGAGAATGTACCAGCAGTCGGGAATGCATCCTCTCTTTCACTGTCTCTCTACTCTATTTCGCTCTCTCTCTCTTTTCTGCCTTTCAAATACATAAATAAAAAATCAATAAATTTTGAAAACCATGCATATATTTTTCATAAAATACACCTGAAAATAATCCCTTGGCTGCATGGATTTCACAATTTTCCATGCAGCTAATAAATTTCTCTTTTAATTCCACTTTCCACCAACTTTCTGAATCACCCTCGTACTGAAAGCACTGAGTATTAAAAGTGTATGTACCCTGACTTCCTATGGAGCAAAGAAGTTTGGAAAAACACCAGTGATAAAGGGGGGGTCAGGCATGGAATGGCAATGATAACGTGAAAACCTAGGAGCCAACCTTCATACAAAAATGAGTGAGAATGACATCAGGTCTGCAGTAAGCTTAATCCTACTGACATATGAGTTAGCAGCAACAAGAAAAAAACCCATGGAGAAGTGCCAGGGGAAGGATTTATCCGGGCGCACAGTGAGTGTTGTGTGAGACAGTCACACAAGCACCATTTTGAGTAGGTATTCAACCCCCTCACAGAGACAAACCATGGCTGAGTTGGAAGTCCACAGCCTCTTCTAGAAAAAAAAAGTATACATAGAGAACGTTTTCAAAGACTGGCCTATCAGTTCTCAGAGAATTTAAAGACTTGATGTTTAGTGGAATCTTTGACAAGAAACTTAAAAACAGTCAGTGAGCAAACAGTTTTTAAGTATTACATAGAAACAAATCCCGGAAGTGAAGGGCTGAACGTACTGGAGTTGTCTGATCACAGTGACAGCTGGGGCTGCTGCCATGCCACACAGGACCAGCCCAACATTTATCACAGCCACTGTAGACACACGGTGAAACTTTAGAGAACACATGAACTTGAGGAGCCCAGGGTCTGTTTCCTTTAGGACACACCTCTGACTCAGAGCAAACTGCTATAAAAAAACTAATCACCAAAGATACAGAACACCTCCCAAACGCCCTTTATTCCTGCCTGTTTCCAAGCATCTAACCATCCTCAAAGGACAAAGATCTGCCCCCACAGAACATTTTCCAAAGAACTCACTGTAGGGGTTGAAAAGCAAATTAAAAAAAACTTAAAAGCCTGCAACTTCAGAATGTTTCTAGATGGCTGAGGTGACTGTCGGGCAGAGACAATATGAATTCCTGAAGCTTGGAATGCAGTGTGACTTTTACTTCCATGATGCAACGTCACAGACAGAACCGCTCTGGACGTCACCGAGGGACAGGACGCATTCAACTTCTCCACTGCTCGCAGCTGTCACGTGGGCACTGAAAAACTAATGAAAGGGGAGCTTCCCTTTACAGACATAAAAACGTACGCGTCTCATTACTAAGGAAAGTATGAGAGGCAAAACTATTTTTTCTCTACTATTGCTGAACCTTAATTCTGAATATGGGAGTCTCAGCTGCTATTTAGTTGTATGACCATGTATCTCAATATCCCCCACACTAGCCTTCTAAACACAACAATATTAACAGTAAAGGTTGATTATTTTCCTTGGCCATGTTAAGACAAAAACACTTTCCAAGTTAATCTCATTTTGGATGAATGTGCTCTGGGAACAGGGACTACCCCTCGGTAGGCAGCTGGGTCAGCTTTGGCTCCCAGCATCATTACACAATATGAAATTGTATATTAAAAACATCTATCAAGAGCACAGCACCAATCTGGCTACCACAAGACTTTCAGTGCTTGTGTTTAAGGAATTCATCAACTCAGAACCTTCTGCCTCCCAGTTCAGTAGCCATGGTCCTAAGACACCTGCAGCCATCAGATCAGGGTGGAAATGAAAGACGGTAGACCCTTTTCACTAGGGTCCAAGCAACGGCATCGTCACCCTCAGGGTGGGGGAAGCACAGGTGCCTCCCTTCCCCACCTCATGAGACATCTCCCCTGTTACAGCAGTCCTTACTGCACACACCCCTCTCACATTCATTAAACAAACACTGCTCACCAGAATCAGGCCCGCTCTGAATGTACGAATCATTGTTACAACAGGCTGTGAGTTTCCACGTCTTATCTTCCAGAAAACACAGTGCACTGTGCTGTGCGTGCCATGTGGATGCATGAGCAGATGCGCTAAGCAAGGAGGGTTCCTACCCAGACGTTAATTCAGGCTGAATTGCTTGGACTGGCTAATTAACAGCTTGTGATACGGGAACAAACTCAGACTGAAGGGGTACAGGTGCCACTGTACAAAGGAATGTCAAAAAGTCCATGGAAAATGGAATTAAAAGATATTTTGGTGCAGAGCAACTTTGAAATTCATGCAGTTTTCTCAGAAAGCACATTTGTCAGCAGCTTTCTGAAGACCCCTTGCATCTGGGCTGAGTCTTTGAGATGTGCTCATGACTCTTGGGCGTGTGGACATTCTAACCAAGCGGAAAGAGCAAATGGCTTTAATGGGATCATGACATCATCATTTCGAATTCAGTGATCTGATTCGTCAATATGATGAACGTGACCAACAGCTTAAGCAACATTGCAACCACCTTGCCTGAGTGGTAAAGCCAGGTAAGGGAAACTCAACAAGAAATCCTGCACAGGGGCTGACAGCAGGCCACCGCCCACGCCTCCACGTGCGGGAGGTGTCCTGACAAGGAGTCGGAGTTCCAGGGCTATGGAGATTCGCTGATATGGCTAGGGTAACATACGCCTCCACCTTTTCTATCTCTCTTTAGAAGACAAAGCACGGAGGGCTGTCTTACTGTCTGTAGGGCCTGTCCTGTTGGAGGTTTACAAACACGGGATCCTCTAATTACTCGCAATCAGCTGCCATGAAAATGAAAGCACAGAGAACTGCAGACAGCCGTATTTAACAGGACGTGTCCACTCCACCGACTTGGACAGGAAGAAGCCTCTGTCCTGCTGGAGCCCCCTGGTTTCCACCCTGGCCTCTGGTTCCACTGGGCTCAATCCCCCACCATGCCTGTCTCCTGGGAGGGATGTGGCCCACATCTTACCACTCAAGGTTCAAGAGAGCACCAAAGGCCGGCGCTGTGGCTTAACAGGCTAATCCTCCACCTTGCGGCGCCAGCACACTGGGTTCTAGTCCCGGTTGGGGCACCGGATTCTATCCCAGTTGCCCCTCTTCCAGGCCAGCTCTCTGCTATGGCCCGGGAGTGCAGTGGAGGATGGCCCAAGTGCTTGGGCCCTGCACCCCATGGGAGACCAGGAGAAGCACCTGGCTCCTGGCTTTGGATCAGCAAGATGCGCCGGCCGCAGCGGCCATTGGAGGGTGAACCAACGGCAAAGGAAGACCTTTCTGTCTCTCTCTCTCACTGTCCACTCTGCCTGTCAAAAAAAAAAAAAAAAAAAAAGGAGCACCAAAGCTGCTTCCCATAAAGGGTGCTGCCTGGAGTGGGCAGGTGTCCCACGCCAGACCCAGGAGCACTGGTGTGCGGGCTGCGGCTCTTGCTCTAACCGCTGGGCAAGAGCTGCTGGATTCCTCAGAGGCTCTTCTGGACACAGAATGAAATTCAGTCAGCTAAGGAATGGCGAGACGTGTGTATGTGTGTATGCGGGATGGGGGGATGGAGAGGAGGGGGAGTGGGGGCAGAGTCCCAGTAACAGCACCTGAGCCCTGGGAGCCCAAGCCCTCTCGGGACTTCCTCACTCTCCAGGATAAGATGTCTCTTCCGGCTGTGCCTTGAGCTGCCTTTCTGTCAAGCCTCCCGAACCTTCTATGGTTCATCTTTTTTCTCTAGTGTTCCTCCCTCCCCCATACTGGCTCCTTTCTGGATAAGCTAGTCTCGCCATTATTCTCAAAAGTCAGAACCACACACAATGGAGGAACGCAAAGACTCAAACAGGCATTCGCATGCCCAGTGTCCACTGCGGAATTATCACGATAACCCGAAGTGGAAACCACCCAAGTGTCCAACACGTAAATGGGCAAACAAAATGTGGTAAATCACACAATGGGAAATTATTCAGAAACCGCACAAAATGAGCTTCTGGTCTGCCACGCTGTGATAAGGGTGAGCGCTGGATATCAAACAGCCCAGTGTAATCAGCCAGACACAAAAGGACACATGTGTGATTCCACTCCTAAGTGTCCGGAACAGGCAAGATCATACATCAGAACACGGAATCAAAGTTAGCAGGTGAAGGATGGACACAGAGCTGCTGCTTAACGGGCACAGAGGCCCCGTCAGGATCATGAGCAGGTTCCAGAAATGCACAGAGGTGACAGGTGTGCAACATTGTGAACTGCACCTAATGCCACCGAACTGCGCACTACAGGACAGAATGGGTAATTTGAGGTTACACACACATATATTTATACAATTTTAAGAAAGCAAACCAAAAATGGAAAACTGCTTAGAACAAAACCTTCCAGATCTTAGCATCTCCACACTACACCGTCCCCCTCACAGCACTACACTATAGGGTAAATCAGACACACAGACACGCTAATTCTTACAGAACTGTAATGTGTGTATGTGTGTGTGTGCGTGCGTGCAAACAAAATGCAAGAAAAGGATTAAAACCACAAACATTCAATTTTCATTTCTACATGAAAGATGTAATTCTTCTATTTTTCTTGAAGGCTTGTAAAAATTACTGCAAAATTACTTGTTTTGATAAATCTTATCAAGGTTTTATAGTAGAAAAATGAAATAGAATGCAATTGGGTTATGGTAAAATGACTTTCATGTCTCTTCTGATTATGTTAACAATGGTATGATTATGTTAACAACAATATAAATGTGGGCACAAAATTGTTTGTATTTTTGCACTGCCACAAAACTCGAAAGATTCTTGATGACAAAATTACTAAGCTTGCTAAAATGAATACCTTTGCCAAACTCAGGCATAGGAGTGCATGGGCTTCTCTTCTCTGCTAGGAAAATAGGCAAGAAGCTGAACCAGTCATTTAGCAAGTGAAAAAGCTTTCAGCTCTACCTGACTCCACACACACACTCATTAGCAAGAACAAGTTTCTATGTCTATGGTAATATTGGCTAGAAAACCTGCCCAGGACTAGAAAAGCTCTCTTCAGCACTGCCTTACATTATCACACACCAAGGAACCAGGCAGGTAATAAACCACACGATGGGGCAAGGACTATCAAAGCCTAGGCAGCTGAGCATTATATACAGGAGTTCTCAAAGTCCAGGGAAAGATGGAATTAGGAGTGCATTTGGGGTGAAAAACTAAATCCACGCATAGTTCCTTCATAAAATGCATCTTCCCTGAACTTTTGAAAACCCCTTGTACTGTACCAATGCTGCCATCAGTTCCTGTGTAATCTCCCCAGTCCCCAGAGGAGTGACGTGTCTTCTGTTTGCTTTGTCTTCTGTATTCTTAGCACAAGTTTACCCTCAAACTCTGTCATCTACCTAAAAACCCTAACCTTCCCCCAGCCACAAGTTCATCATTTCCATCTTCCACAGGAAAAACCTCCAGGTCTAGTACTATAGTGCTAAGGGTTAAGTCACTCCCCAGGTCTCATGTGTCCCATACTGGAGTGTCCCAACTGCTCTACTCCCAACCCAGCTCCCTGCTAACATGCCTGGGAAAGCAGTAGAATTTGACCCAAGTGCTTGGGCCCCAAAAAACCTCCTGGCTCCTGGCTTTGGATCAGCCCAGCTCTGGCTATTGTGGGCATTCTGGGGAATGAACCAGCAGATGGAAGTGTGCATTCTCTCTCTCTCTCTCCTCCCCTCCCCCCTTTTCCATCTTACAGACTGTCTCTTTCAAATAAGCAAATAAATGAGGAGGAGGAGGAAAGGAAGAAGAAAACGGTTCCTCAGAGACCCCTCTTACTGCGCTGGCCTGGCTTCCTGCTCCGCGGCCACCCTGGATCTGCATCTGGTCCACACAACTGGGGACAGCTGTTTCCTTCTAACTCTGGCTTTACTTCCACTTTCTGGGGTGCCAGACCCTCCAGCACTGTCCTGACAAAGTTCTCACGGCACCTATGACTGCTAAGACCTTACATTGTGTAAAGACATCGGTATTCTCCCTGTAGGTCTGATCCATGGTCCAGGATAAATACGAAATTCTAGCTAAAAACACCTGCTTCCTACAGAGGTCTAAAGACAAAGTCAGGTGTTTTGTGGAGTTGTGTATCACTTCTGGTAAGACTTATCCTTGTAGGCGACTTTTCTCTGTCTGTGGAGGTTGCCATGATCTTCTCTTCAAGCCCTGGGTCTTGAGACTTCAGGCTATGCCTTGGCAAGACACCTGTGCACGTAGTAGACCCCCTGCCACCTGCATGCATGTCTTTGAGCGCTGGGAAGGGTCCCTGACAGCAGCCCGTGTGCTGCCTGCGCTCTTTCTGAACCTTCTAGGAGTCAGATGCCGAAGTCCTGGCCCAGCTTCTGTGTTTCCTACCCTGCCTCCCTTCTCATTTTTGATTGCTTTCTCTTCTTCTTCTACAACCCGGGGGAGTCTTACAACTCTGTCTTACAGCACTACTGAGTCGTGTTCGCTTGGCAGTCACTGACATATAATGCGTACAGCAAGCCACACCCACTGCAAGGATAGAATTCCATAAACTCTGCCAGCTGTAGAGACCTTCAAGGCTGCCAGCACCACGGTGATACAGGGTGTCACTCCCAATTATTCCTCACACTCCCGCACAGGGCAATTTTCCAAGCAGCCTTAGCCATGGGCAATCACAGGTCTGTTAGTTGCCATTATCCTTGTATATCAGCTTGCTTTTATATTAACAGCATCAGACACTAGGACATCTTTTATGCCTGGCTCATTTCACTGGGCACAAGGCCCCTGAATCAGCACAGTAATTTGTTTCTCCATTCACCTGTTGATGGGTGTTTGCGTTGATTTCAATTTGGGGCTGTGTGAATAAAGCTACTCAAAACACTTGTGTACAAATACGTGTATAAATATATTGCACTTTTCTGGAGTAAACACTTAAAAAAAGAGGGATGCGAGGGGGAGCTAAGTGCTAATGGCTAAAAACAGTGACAAACACTTTTCCAAAAAGGCTGTGTCATCTCACATTTCACCGCTCCTGCGTGAGCCGAGTTGCCGCCATTGTTTGACACTGTTAGCTGCTGGCTATGGAAACCTGTGTTCTAATTAGCATCTATCTGATGACTAATGATGTTGAGCATCTTTTCATGCTTACGGGACATCTGTACATACTCTTCCGTGAAATGTTTGCTCGCATATTTTGGTAATGATTTTACTGAGTCATCTTCTTGTTAGACTACAGGATTTTTACAGTTTTTATCCCTAACACCAAAAATCTGGGTTTCCATTTGTTCTGTTACCATTTATTGAGAAGAATCATCTTTCCTCAATGAGTTTCCTTGACAATTTTGCATTTATCAAATATGAGGAGTCTTCAAAACGCCTAGGGAAAATGCATATTATGAAAAAAATGCATGGATTTCAATTTTTTTGCACCAAATGAGCTCATCTTTTTTTTTTTTTTTAATTTGACAGAGTTAGAGAGAGAGAGAGAGAGAGAGAAACATATTCCCTCCATTGGTTCACCCCCCGAAATGGCCGCTACGGCCGGAGCTACGCCGATCCGAAGCCAGGAGCCAGGTGCTTCCTCCTGGTCTCCCATGCAGGTGCAGGGCCCAACCACTTGGGCCATCCTCCACTGCCTTCCCGGGCCACAGCAGAGAGCTGGACTGGAAGAGGAGCAACTGGGACTAGAACCCAGCGCCCATATGGGATGCCGGCGCTGCAGGTGGAGGATTAACCCAGTGAGCCATGGCGCCGGCCCCGAGCTCATCTTTTAATTCCACTTTCTGTAAAGTTTCTGAAGCACGTTCCCATGGACAGGTCTATTTCTGTACTCGGTTCACACATCTTATGTACTTCTATACTTGAAGATTGTAGGTCTCTATCAATTTGAATTAAGGTATGTGATTGTATTATTCAGATACACTCTGTTTTTGAATTTTATCTAGTGTTGTATGAACATTAAAATAAAGCTTATGGAGTTATCTACTTCTTCCTTTATTACTGTTAAGTTTTGTTACATGTATTTCAAGGCTTCATTATCACATACATGTACATTGATGAATGTCAGATCTTTCTGAGTCTCCTATCTTTATGAACTATACTGTGATAATTATCCTTCTCTTGAAGTCTACATTTCTGATAAGATCACTACAGGATTTTTATCATCACCGTGTGCATGGTTTATCTTTATTCAATTCATCTGGATCTTGGGGCAAGTACTGTGGAGCAGCAGGTTAAGCCACCTTGTGGGTCACCCATATCCCATATGGGAATACTGGTTTGAGTTCCTGCTACTCTGTTTCCAATCCAATTTCCTGCTAATGCATCCTGGGAGGCCTGCAAAGAGATCCAGCCTCCTGGCTCCGGCCTGCCCCATCCCTGACAGGTGAAGGTAGGCGGAGAGTGAATCACCAAGTGGAAACTCTTTCTTCCCTGTGTCACTCTGCCTTTCAAGTAAATGAAAAAGTAAACAAACATTTGAAAAAAAACTCATGCAGACAACATACAGTTGGGTCCTGCTTTTCTATCTACTGTAATAATGTTTCTTTTAATCAGATTTTATTCAATCGGCATTCAGTGTAACATGATTACTTGTGTTTTCAGTTTGTATGCTCTGCTTTGGTCCCTCTCCTAAATCTTCTTACCTTCTTTTGAACAGTTGAATATATTCTGGAATTATATTTCTAATTTATCTATTTCTTTTTGCTAAATCTTACGTCATTATCTTTTAATGATTTTGGTACGGATTAAAATATACATCCTTAGCTTTTGTATCTTGATATTTTACAACATATGTTCACTTACCTCTGCTGTTCTTGTTAAGAGTTGTCACAGGGGCTGGCACTGGCATAGCGGGTAAAGCCGCTGCCTGCAGTGCTGGCATCCCATGTGGGCGCCGGTTCTAGTCCTGGCTGCTCCACTTCTGATGCAGCTCTCTGCTATGGCCTGGGAAAGCAGCAAAACATAGTCCAAGTCCTTGGGACCCTGCACCCACGTTGGAGACCCTGAAGAAAGCTCCTGCTCCTGGCCAATTGGAGAGTGAACCAGCCGATGGAAAACCTCTCTCTCTGCCTCTCCTTCTCTCTCTCTGTATAACTATGAATTTCAAATAAATAAGTAAATCTTTTTTTAAAAAAAAAGTTGTCACATACGCTGTGTACATTTCCCAAGGCAAGGTTACAATTATGCTTCAAACAGTATAACAAGTTTTAAATAAAAAGAAACAGTCTTTCATGTATACGTAAACATCTTTGCCATGCTTAATATTCTTTTTAATTTCTAAGGATCTGAACTGCTCCCTCGTATCATTTCCATTCATCTGAAAGAATTTAGTTCTGGGTATCTTTTCTCCTGGGGCAGACTGGTGATACAAATTCTTTCATTTTCTCTTTACAGAAAAACATCTCAAATGCACCTTCATTCTGTTTCATAATGTCTATTTTCATCTACTTGAACTGCAGAGTGACAAAGATAGACAGACAGATATACAGATACACAGACAGACACAAAGTATTCTCCAACCTGCTGCTTCACTCCCCAGTTGCCTGCAACAGTTAGCACTCAGACTGGCTGAAGCCAGGAGCCTAGAATTCTGTCCTAGTCTCCCATGCAGGTGGCAGGGGTCCAAACACATAAGCTATCCCCTGCTGCCTCCCCACAATGTATTACAGGAGCCTGATGGGAAGTGGAGTTGCCAGGACTTGAACTAGCACTTTAGTGTGGGTGTGGGCATCCCAAGTGGGGGCTAAACCCACCCATGCCACAATGTCCACACCTGTACCGTCACTCTCGAAGCTGATTTTCATTGAGTACATTGTTTTATATCTGTCTTTCTGTTCAGGACTTCATAGATGTGGCTCTTTCAGGCTGTGTGGTTTCACATTAGAAGTATGTAAAATTCCAGATCAATGTCTGTGTGTGATGGGCTGTGTTTCTCTGGTTATTGTCATGATTCAATCTTTGTTATGCACCTGCTGATTGTGATGGGATACCACATCTGTTTATTCAAATTTATTTAAGCTGCAGACTGCTGAGGTTAATACTCAACAAAGTGACTTCTACCAAATTAGAGGCGCTTCGGCAATTTTATCTTTGCTTTTACTTTCTCCCCCATCTTCCCACTCCTCTCCACTGGGAATTCCATTCACATGTGTGCTCAACTTTTTCAAACTATCTCAAATGTTCTGACTCTCCTCTTTAAAAATCTATTTATCTTCTTCTGTTTCACATTAACTTTTACTGTCTTTATTCTGCTATTTAGCTCATGCAGTAAAATCATGAATTCTGGTATTATATACTTCATTAAGAAAATACTCATTGCATTCCTATTTATAATTTCTGTTTATAGCCTAAGGTTCCCTATCTTAATTTATTATAAACATATTATTTTGTATCTCTCTGAGCATACAAGTAATACATAATAAATGCTTATTATTACCGTGTAATAACTCCAACACCTGTGTTATTCTGGGATTATCTATGAAATGCCAATATTTCATTTACTTAGTGAAGATACTAAAAGGAAAACCACCATCAATTCAGAAAATCTGCATGTTCATTGGATTATTCTCATTGAATATCCCATGATTCAATAAAACCAAACACATATTTCTTTCCATCACAATTAAATGTGAGGATAATCAGTTTAAAGCACCGAAAACCAATCATACCAATATTTGCCAATCTTTTCTCATAGATTTTAATAAAACTAAGTTTCCTACTTTACATATATTATATACACATTAACTTATTTAACAGCCCTAATCCAGTTGTTAGGATAGTCTACGTAGACCTTCTTCACAAAGGAACAGAATTTTTAAAAAAGCCTGTTTTTCCAACTGGACATAGATTTGACAAATTTTCTTCATTTGGCTGACTACTCATAATACTGAGACAAAGGTTCTTTGGAATTTGTTGGTGAAAACTCAAATAACATTCAAAACATTTAAGCAATGAGAAAGAAAAGATTCCTCAAATCATAGTAAGTTATACCTCAGATACTAAAAAATACTAACAATTCTTTTTGCTCAAAGATACCAATATGTTATGAAAGAGTGACTGACAACTACTCTTAGAAAGTGATTGGGGCCGGCACTGTGGCGCAGTGAGTTAATGCCCTGGCCTGAAGTGCCAGCATCCCATATGGGCGGTGGTTCAAGTCCCAGCTGCTCCACTTCCAATCCAGCTCTCTGCTGTGGCCTGGGAAATCGGTACAGGATGGCTCAGGTCCTTGGGCCCCTGTGCCTGCATGGGAGACCCAGGGGAGGCTCCTGGCTCCTGGCTTCTGATTGGCAGATCGGTGCAGCTCCAGCCGTTGCAGCTAATTGGGGGGTGAACCATCAGATGAAGGACCTCTCTCTTTCTGCCTCTCCTTCTCTCTCTGTGTAACTCTGACTTTCAAATAAAGAAGTAAATCTTTAAAAAAAAAAGTGATTAATATCCCCTTTGTTGGCATTTAGAGGCCGGCACTGTGGCAAAGTGCGTAAAAGCCACAGCTTGCAATGCTGGCATCCCACGTGGGCGCCGGTTTGAGTCCTGACTGCTCCACTTCTGATCCAGCTCTCTGCTGTGGCCTGGGAAAGCAGTAGAAGATGGCCTATGTCCTTGGGCCCCTGTACCCTCGTGGGAGACCCAGAAGAAGCTTCTGGCTCCTGGCTTCAGATCAGCCCAGCTCCGGCCATTGCAGCCAACTGGGGAGTGAGCCAGAGGATGGAAGACTTCTCTCTCTCTCTCTCTCTCTCTCTCTGCCTCTGCTTCTCTCTCTAACTCTGACTTTCAAATAAATAAATAAATAAATCTTTAAAAAAAAAAAAAACAACAAATCTTAGCTTTAGAAGCTTAGAAGGATCAAAGGCATAGGTCACAACCTGAACTCCCAAGAACATTTTCAAACTTCTAATATGAAAAAAAGAAAAAACAAAACACACAGATCTACATGGTCCTGACATTTACCAAAATGGAAACAGAGATCTGAATGACAACAAAGCAGGGAGACACGTGGCAGCCTTTGGTCAACAGCTCCGCAATGCGATGTCTATGTCCCAGTGGGATTCTCAGGCCAGGTCCTCATTTCCACAGGAAGACTTTCTTGACATTCTTACACACTGAACAGAGTGCTACCTTTAAAGGTGAAGATTCTAAAAGCTTTCGTTTGCAGAGAGGCATCCTCCTGATGCTATCTGCTTGACGAGAGGTGTTCAGCTGATAAAGCAACCCAGCAATTTATCTCCCCACCTTTGGAATGAAAGCACTCCACTCGGCAAGCTCTCACTGAAATGAACACGGCTGGCTCTGCACGCGGCATTTTAAACAGCGTGGTTCTTGCCAGCCAAATCTACAGCTCATGCATCACGTGCAAATGGCCAAAACCATTTCCCTCTCATTATTCCGACGAAATGTCACGCTACAGTGTGTAGATTTAACAGAATTTGTAAAAAATCTCTACGTTTAATTTTGCCTTTCATTCTCAACATTGAAATGCTTGTGGAGTTCAAAGCTCTTTTTCTAGGTAGGAGTTAGTGATCAAAGTTCCCAGGAAGCAAAACTGAAATTGGTGAGTCATACGAATTAAAACGTTTCCTGGAAATAACATAAACATATTAATCAAAGCATATCCTTGGCTTTCCCCCGATAGCACTGAAATTATATGCCCTGTGCTCCTCCTCAGCTGGCGCTCACCCAGGAGAAGCCATGTTCACCTGCAGCACCAAGATCGCCAAGCCCAATGGCAAGCAGCCGGATGAGTTCGAGTCAGGATCTCCCAGGACTCCTGGAGCTGGAGATGAACTCAGACCTCAAGGCTCAGCTAAAGCCGCTGAATATCATGGCTGCTAAGGAAATAAAGCTGCCTGTGGCTGCAAAGCTATCCTAATCTTTGTTTCCGTTTCTCAACTAAAATCCTTCCAGAATATTCAAGTCTGGCTAGTACGTGGGCTGGAGAAGAAGTTAGTGGAAGGCTTGCTGTCTTTACTGCTCAGAGGAGAATTCTGCCCAAGCCAACCCAACAAAGCAATGCGAAAAATAAGCAAGAGCGCCCTGGGAGCTGCGCTCTGCGATCCTGGAGGACTTTGTCTTCCCCAGTGACATCGTGGGCTCGAGCCTCCAGGAGAAGCTGGACGGCAGCTGCTCTAAATGTCCATGTGGACCACGCACAGCAGAACAGCATGGTGCAGAAGGGGGACGCTTGCTCTGGTGTCTGTAAGAGGCTCACAGGCAAGGATGTTAATTCTGAGTTCCCAGAGTTCCCATATCTATGACCTACAAAGGCAACAACACAGGTGAGGTCAGGAACTATGATCCATTAAAAATAATAAAATTGCTCAGATAGCATATGTATTACATGTGGTCCATATGAGACTAGAATTTATTTTCTTTTTTTTAAAGTTATACCAGCTTCATGTATTTCATATTTACAGATTTAGGAACATAGTGACACTTTCCCCCAATCCTTCCTCCTGCCCATGCTACAATCCTTCTTGTCCCTCCCTCTCCCATTCTCATTCTAAATTTTTACAAAGATCCATTTTCAGGATACATAATGATCATAAAGTTAACCCTACACTAAGTAAAAGAGTTCCACAAACATGTATGAAGAAAAAAAACAAAACGCTGTTCCTCAATGGAAGAGCCAAGGAAAAAGATCACTTCATTTGCCAGTCACCCTCAAAACGTCTTTTCAAAGCCAAGAAGTTTTCATGCAATAATAAAAATATAACTTCTAACCAAGAATAAATCTAGTTTATTTCATATTCAGAGACTTATTTTAACAGAGATTTAGAAAAGCTAAATGATACGCATTGCTGAGTTTCACAACATTTTTAAGCCTCTCTATGCTCAAATACTATGCCAGACACACAAAACGTGACTGCCCTATCCGACAGTGAGTTCCTGCGGAAGGGCAGAACACAGAGCACCGCATGGGCACTGACATCGTTAAACAACTAAATCACAAATAATTAAATGAATGACCTTCAGTAACACTGGGTACACAAGCTTTAAGTAGAGACTAAAGCATATGTAGACTGCCTGCTTAGCAGCAAATGCCTGTGCCACAGGAAGTGAATGAAGGCCCCAGTATGGAGAATCTCAAGCATTTTAAGTGAGTTACATAGGTGACCAGCTGGACTCCTTCCTATACCAACATTCTCTTGAACAGGAGGAAAAAAATGCTCTGAATAACAGGTTCTATTTCAACCACCAAAAAAACCCAAAACAAAACAAAACTGCATATTCCATACCCCACAGGAAAAGAAGCAGACTCCGAACAGCACTGATAACGGTTTTGCTTTGGCTCAGCTGGCGCTAAGCACACTGCCCTGGAAGCCTTGTTCTGACTCACGTAGAGGAGCGCGTGAGGTCAGCAAATCCAGACCACTTCTAACAGGCAAAGCTTGCTAGCTTGCTGAATTCCAGACCTGGCTCTCACACCCACCCCATGAGTGGGTGGGGCCCATCGGAATAAGACCAAAGTCTCTTTACATTTTTAAGATATTAAATGCAGAATGAACCTTTAAAAGTAAAGAACATGACTTTATATGAACTTGTCTGTGTCTTAATATTTTTAAATAACTTAGGACAGGCGTCCAGTTAAACCCAGCATCTTCATTTCTTTATCACTTCCACTGAAATGACTATAACATTAAGTTTTTAAGGAAAATGGGAGGGTCAGGGCTGGGGATGTGGCACTGTAGGTTAAGCTTCTACTTGCGGCACTGGCATCCCATATGGATGCTGGTTCAAGTCCCAACTGCTCCACTTCCAACCCCGCTCCCTGCTGATGTGCCTGGGAAAGCAGCAGCAGATGGCCCAAGTACTTGGGCTCCGATACCTGTATGAGACCCAGAAGAGGCTCCTGGCTTCAGATTGGCCCAGCTCCAGCAGGTGCAGCAATTTGGGAAGTGAACAAGCAGATGGAAAATCTCTCTCTCCCTCTCTCTGTAATTCTGCCTCTCAAGTAAATAAATAAATAAATCTTTAAAAACATGTAAGGATTTAGAACATGAGGCTGAATGCCTGGTGAATGGCTTGGCATAGCAGAGCTAGAACCCAAGCAAGTCAGGCGAACCAGCAAGGAATAGAGTGACTCCTGTGATAGACACGGTGAGTTTTCAGAATGGAATGTTCCAGACAGCTCAGAGGGTGGATTACAAAGCAGTGGCGTGTGGCAGGCACGATGGCACAGCAAGCAAAGCCTCTGCCAGTGACACTGGCACCCCGTCACAGCACTGATTTGTGTCCTGGCTACATCACTTCTGATGCAGCTCCTTGCCAAAGGCCTGAAGAAAGCAGAAGATGGCCCAAGTGTTGGGGCCCCTGCCAGTCACATGGGAGACCTGGATGAACCTCCTGGCTCCTGGCTTCAGCCTGGCCCAACCCTGGTCACTGCTGCCACTGGGAAGTGAAGTAGTATGTGGAAGCCATCTCTCACTCTTTCCCTGTAACTCTTTAAAAATGAATGAATGAATTAATCAATAAATATTTTAAAAAATTTTTATGAGAGTTCCATCCTCATTCCATCTGATCCCATAGCAAGGAGGAGACAGTGGACAGCCAGACTGCAAACCCCAGCACAGCAGAGCAAGGAGGGCCAAGAACAAAAGCTCAGAGCATTACACACAGTCTCAGAGGCCAGACCCACCACCAAGTCCAAGGGCTGAAGGGACATTCTCACGGCCTAAAGATGTCTCAGCGCTGGCACTGTGGCACAGTGGGCTGAGCCAGTGTGTGTGACTCCAGCCTTCCCTATCAGAGCACATGTCCAGCAACTCCACTTCCAATCCAGCTTCCTCCCCAAACCCCATTCTTCTGCCGATGGGGGCTGGCACTCACCTATACCTGTACCTGCACCTCGGAAAGCCCAGGCCTCCTGAACACCTGTGTTCTTCTATTCTCTCTTCTGCAACTGCTGCTATGGGAACTCCGGGGTCAGCAAATCTTTTATTACCTGCAAAGTACTGTGGCAATAAAATGCCTGTTTCTGTATTTCATAGATAGTAAGTCACAGAAGGGTACTATGTTCTAGCTCAACACAGCATATAGTTTCTTTTAGAAAATGAGCCTCATTATCCAACTTAAATGTAACTCTTTCGAAGAAAACACCCAATCGGAAAGTAAAGGATGGACTTTGAGAAGTGAAAGAGGAAAATAGCAACAAAAGTTGCAAGACCATAAGCACCTACAATTGCAAATGCTTACTTCAATGTACTTGTTTGCCTTTTGTGCTGTCTACTAAAACATCACTATGGTTCTGGTGTGTCACACCCCATAGTACACCATCATAATGCCACGGTGTTCCTGAGGTCCCTGCACCCAGACCTTGTTTTATTACTCAGGGAGCTGCTCTTCTCCTTCCCAGTGCTGTGAACTTTCACCTCTCTCCCCTGATGGAAACAGGCCCTGCACAGCACAGGATGCCATCCTGGCGCTCAGTCTGCACCCAACGATCGTATTTCTCAAAGACCATTCCGGTGGCCCCGGGCAGGAGGTGCTGGCAGGGAGGCCAGCGGGGAGGCTGCTGACTGCACGGACAGGCTCAAAGATGTAACTACCAGCTCTGTTTATTAAAGCATCACGTGTGGTCCACCTGTGTCACTGGGAGAGTCTAAAATCTCTCACGGCTCACACACGGAGGGCGCTCCGGGCCTGGATGCGGTATGGCAGCCGTAGTATTAGCGTCTAGACACGTTGCACAGCTGCACGTGGGGAGGAGAAGAGAACAGTAGCTGGCTCCTGGGCCCGAGCAGCTGTAGGGACAGCTGTACCACTGGCCGAGCTGGGGGAGGAGGGAGACGAGACTCAGCCACCGAGGAAGGCTGCTCACCCCATGGGCACAGGAGAAAGCCGAGCTCAGAGCCTCTGCGCAGTTACCCAGGGTGGCACAGCCGGTCAGGAAACAAGAGGAAATGTCACTCCGGCCCTGACTGGCACCAGATGAAGGAACACACGCTAGGCACCGTGAATCAGTCACGCTGGAGTGCATGAACACCGTATCTCAGTTCGTCCCAACAACACTATGGGACAGGTCTGTCTGATCCCAAAGTCAGCCCCAGCAGACGCCCTCTTAGCTGCTAAGACAGGAGGCAAGGTGGCACTCAGTGCAAGTCCCAGCCACTTAGCCTCAAATTCAAGATGGAAGAACTGCAAGGAGGGCGTGAAGCCAAGTATACGAACATCCACAGCCTTTGCTATCACTCCTAAAGCTACAGCCACCTATTCATCAGCTCTCATCTCAAACCAGCCTCTAACAGGATGTACGTGGCAAAGTTCTGAGTAAAGTATCAGTGGGAATTCAGTTCCTTCAGGCACGTGGCACCACACTAAAAGCCCGGAGGGGACCCACCCCAGCTGCCAGAGGCCACTGGAGGGGACCCACCCCAGCTGCAAGAGGCCACTGGAGGGGACACACCCCAGCTGCCAGAGGCCTCCGGAGGGGACCCACCCCAGCTGCCAGAGGCCACTGGAGGGGACCCACCCCAGCTGCAAGAGGCCACTGGAGGGGACCCACCCCAGCTCCTAGAGGCCACTGGAGAGGACCCACCCCAGCTGCCAGAGGCCACTGGAGAGGACCCACCCCAGCTGCCAGAGGCCACTGGAGAGGACCCCCCCCAGCTCCCAGAGGCCACTGGAGGGACCCCCCCCCCCCAGCTCCCAGAGGCCACTGGAGGGACCCCCCCAGCTCCCAGAGGCCACTAGAGGGGACCCACCCCAGCTCCCAGAGGCCACTAGAGGGGACCCACCCCAGCTCCTAGAGGCCACTGGAGGGGACCCACCCCAGCTCCTAGAGGCCACTGGAGGGACCCACCCCAGCTCCTAGAGGCCACTAGAGGGGACCCACCCCAGCTCCTAGCGGCCACTGGAGGGGACCCACCCCAGCTCCCAGAGGCCACTAGAGGGGACCCACCCCAGCTCCCAGAGGCCACTAGAGGGGACCCACCCCAGCTCCCAGAGGCCACTGGAGGGGACCCACCCCAGCTCCCAGAGGCCACTGGAGGGGACCCACCCCAGCTCCTAGAGGCCACTGGAGGGGACCCACCCCAGCTCCCAGAGGCCACTGTAGAGGACCCACCCCAGCTCCCAGAGGCCACTGTAGAGGACCCAACCCAGCTGCAAGAGGCCACTGGAGGGACCCACCCCAGCTCCCAGAGGCCACTGGAGGGGACCCACCCCAGCTCTCAGAGGCCACTGGAGGGGACCCACCCCAGCTCTCAGAGGCCACTAGAGGGGACCCACCCCAGCTCCTAGAGGCCAATGGAGGGGACCCACCCCAGCTCTCAGAGGCCACTAGAGGGGACCCACCCCAGCTCCTAGAGGCCACTAGAGGGGACCCACCCCAGCTCCCAGAGGCCACTGGAGGGGACCCACCCCAGCTCCTAGAGGCCACTGGAGGGGACCCACCCCAGCTCCTAGAGGCCACTGGAGGGGACCCACCCCAGCTCCCAGAGGCCACTGTAGAGGACCCACCCCAGCTCCCAGAGGCCACTGTAGAGGACCCAACCCAGCTCCCAGAGGCCACTGGAGGGACCCAACCCAGCTCCCAGAGGCCACTGGAGGGGACCCACCCCAGCTCTCAGAGGCCACTGGAGGGGACCCACCCCAGCTCTCAGAGGCCACTAGAGGGGACCCACCCCAGCTCCTAGAGGCCACTAGAGGGGACCCACCCCAGCTCTCAGAGGCCACTAGAGGGGACCCACCCCAGCTCCTAGAGGCCACTAGAGGGGACCCACCCCAGCTCCTAGAGGCCACTAGAGGGGACCCACCCCAGCTCCCAGAGGCCACTGTAGAGGACCCACCCCAGCTCCCAGAGGCCACTGGAGGGGACCCACCCCAGCTGCCAGAGGTCACAGGAGGGGACCCACCCCAGCTGCCAGAGGCCACAGGAGGGGACCCACCCCAGCTGCCAGAGGCCACATGGCCCTGGGAATTCTAAGAAACCTGGAATCCAGGCTGAAATCTCACTAATGCAGAACCTACACTTTCTGCAGAAGCCAGTGTGGGGCAGAACTCAGTCCTCGCTGACAGTCTTGGGTAAGCGATTATGTTCCTCAAAGGAAGCTTGGAGAAGCAGCCGAGGGAGGGGTGGGCCACGGATCCACGAAGAGGCTGCCGGCTCTCTGTGGAGACTGAAGTGATAACCCCACACTATCAGCTACGTCGAGGGAGGGGTGGGCCACGGATCCACGGAGAGGCTGCCGGCTCTCTGTGGAGACTGAAGTGAGAAGCCCACACTAGCAGCTACGTCGAGGGAGGGGTGGGCCACGGATCCACGGAGAGGCTGCCGGCTCTCTGTGGAGACTGAAGTGATAACCCCACACTATCAGCTACGTCATCAGCTTCTGTTTTTCTGGAAATCAGTGTTTCTACAGAAATGCAAGGAAGAGCCCTTTTATTGTCCTGTGCATTTCACACTGCCCGGCCCAAATAATCTCATCTCGATTAATGAAGACGCTACAGCAGGAGACGATGCTCTGCTTCTGACGGCGCTGACGGACGTGCCATCAGACTGTCTGTCTCCGCGTCAGCAGCCTAATAGCATTGGGACCCCTGGGACGCCATCAGCCACAGGACGCACAGCCGCAGCCATGGCCAGGATGCACTAGCTTAGCTCTATCACCTCCACAAGGAGGGAGGAACCTGGAGATCTCACTTGCAGAACTTTTTAATGAAAATCCTCAGTAATGAAACCCAAACTAAAGTTATGAATACCTATCCAATATTATAAATCACCAGAAATGTCATTACGGCCTGTCATTCATGCTAATGAACAAAACTCATCTGTCTTCTCAACCCCTGAGTGGTACGGCTTTTGTGTTCCTAAGGCGCTACCTGCAGGCTGGTTAAAAAGAGAAATTCACAGCCAGAGTCAATGTCACTCAGGCTGTTAGAACACCATGCTACAACAAAACCCAAACAGGAGGGACCAGCATTGTGGCATAGCAGGTAAAGCTGCTGCCCGCAACACTGGCATCCCACGTGGCCAGTGGTTCAAGTTCTAGCAGCTCCACTCCCAATCCAGCTCCCTGCTGATGTGCCTGGGAAAAGCAGAGGAAGATGGTCCAACGTTTAGAGCCCTTGACATTCATGTGGAAGACCTAGCTCGTGGCTCCTGGCTTCAGACTGGCCCAGCCCCAGCCTTTGCAGCCATCTGGGGAGTGAACCAGAGGACAGAAGGTCTCTGTCTCTGCCTCTCCCTTTCTCGCTCTATAACTTTAGGATTCAAAAAAAAAAAAAAAAAAAGGACAGTGAGGAGGAATGAAAGAAAGCTGGCTCCACAGGGGGACAGGTTAACGACACCATGGCACTTGGATGTTCCTTTGGAGAAAACAGACAAACTTGCAGTGACACTAAAATACAGTGATGATGACAATATTCACTCCCAGCACTACAAGAGCCCAGAAGGGGAACATCTCAACTGGCCCCTGGGTTCCACGGGATGACTTGGGATCTGAGTATGGAGGTCTCTTAGGCTCAGCTGGGCACTGCAGTCAGCCAGAACAGCACGTGTGCAGGTTCCGGGGCTGCTGCTAGCTATGGTCACAGCCCGAAGCACAGGGGTCCCCTTCCGCAGGGAGAAACACACGCGGGAACTGACGGGCAGAGAACAGCACAGACAACCACGAGAGTCACACCATGAAGGGCTCCAGACTTCAAATGCTGCTCACAGCCATTACGGGATTTCCCGTCGAGATGGGACAGGCCTGATCCTGTTTCAGGAGGTTCACTTATGGAGGTTGAAGGCCAAGAAGAGCCTTGGTGCAGCTCCTTCTGCACTGCTGTCCAGCCTTAGCCTCACACAGGTGGCCAGCTTCACTCGGACTTCCTCTCGGGAACCTGCGATCAGGACAACTCCAGCCAATCTGCTAAGGGTGTCTGAGCACAGAGATGCCTCCAGTGCGTTAGCATGGGCACAGGGCATGAAGCCACTGCTTGGGATGCCTGTATTCGTTATGAGACTGCCTGGCTCAAGTCCCAACTGCTCTGCTTCTGACCCAGGTTCCAGCTAATGTGCATTCTGGAAGGCAGCAGATGCTCAAGTCCTTTGGTCCCTGCCACCCATGCAGGAAACCTGGGTGGTGTTTCCAGCTCCTGCCTTGGGTCTGCCCCAGCCCTGGCTGGGCGCTGTGGGCCTTTTAGGGGAGTGAATCACTGAACAGAAGATCTCTTTCAGCCCCCCTTAAATAAAGTAACAACAAATTAAAAGCACACACATTCCAAGGGTACAGTGGCAGAGTATGACAGAGGATGATCTCTATGAGGAAGATAGGAGGACACATGGCACCAGGGGGCTCAAGGCCAGGACTCCCTGTGGACACAGAGCTGAGCAAGGGACTTTCCGGGTCTGGTCTGCACCTCCGGCCAGCTCAGCAGCACTCCTGCTTCCCACCTTTAGAATCTGTCCTCATTGTAATCTGACTTAGTTCTTGAGTCAAGTTTGATGGGGATGCTGCTACTTGCAATCCAGTGATTGCTGACTAAGAGCAGGGCTGATAGGTAACTGGAAAGATAAGAATGATGTAGAGATCCTAAGGAAAGGACACTGAAGGAAATGACAACTGAGAGGTTTGGGGTGTGCTGGTTCCTAAGTTGCAGGTTTGGGGATCCCACTGCTCAGATCCAGCTCTGAGGAGGGGTCAGCAACAAGAGGGGCAGAACTGGGGGAAGCCACAGGGCTCTGGGGACTGGGGAGGGCAGGATATCAAGAATAGCAACTGGAGAAGGGGTGCGCACTGCAGAGTTCTGATCTAGAAGTGCAGACTGGGTCATCATGGCAGTGGAAGAAATACCCCAATACCCTTGGAGCCAAGACCTAGGGGCGCCAACATTAAGTGCAAACAGAGTGGGAAGAACCATGAAGGAGACTCACGGTAAAAGAACCATGGCCGAGCGAGGAGCCTGGGCAGCCGGCCCCTTGGAAAGACAACATATGTCCAAGTGGCCAGAACACAGCAGACCTTCCCAGCATGCCTTGAGAACCTCCCAGATGGTGATATTTTGTGGCCTCATTTCAAGGCAGGTCATGACATATCTTTCTTTCTTTTTTTTTTTTTTAACATTTTATTTATTTGAAAGGCAAGAGTGACAATGGTGCACGTGTGTGTGCGTGCACACACACACATTTTCTGCCCACTGGTTCAATCCCCAGGTGTCCTCATTATCCAAGGCTGGGCTAGGTAAAAGCAAGAAAAAGAACCCTTTACAAATAAAGCAAAGAAGCGAAGTTCCCTGTGGGGAAGCGTGGGAATGGCTAAGTCACATGGTGTATCCTGGGTCCCTGGGAGAGCACCTGCCCCTTGTGTGTTTCCTGATGAGTGGGGCCCTGGGCATTCCTCCTAAGCCAGCCTCATGTGCTAGCAATGCCCATGCTGGGTCACACTCACACTCACACAGGATACCGCGGTGTAGGGTCTGTTTTACAGACACGGCAAGCCTACTTCCTGGGGCTCATCTCTGGATCTCACGTTGGTATTTCAACTCCTCCACTTCTACTCCTTTGCTTCCACTGAAAGACAGGAGTCAGGGAAAGGAGAGGAGAGGAAATGATGTCTTCTTACTTCCAGTGCTGGCCTGGGGCACCACAGACCTCAGTACATACCAGGGAGACGCATGTCCACGCAGTATCGCAGGACCCTGGGTCTGCATGCTAAAAGGACTGGACGCCTTTCGATGAGGGCCACGGGCAGGCCACACACGGCTGTGCTGTCACAGACTCCCTCACCTCCCAGGGAGGCATTACTACCTCTCACCCGTCCAAGCTCACCGAGGTCTTTTCTCCTTGACTTAAACTGAACGGGAAAAGAGCACTCTAATCCTGAGGTGGCTGACAACTGTACGAGACCCACCAGCTACAAGAGAAACACCCTCACGATTCTTTCCTGTATTTTGGAAACAGAGACATACACGAATGACTGCTATTACAACAGAGGAGGCCTCAAACCCCACACTGAAGGGGGCAGGCCACAGAGAGCCAGTGAACTCTGGAGGGCTTCTGCTTTGCACAACTGCAAGACACAGAGTAGAGAGAAAGTCAGCCCTGACTTAGCTCCGCCCAGGGTCCTGAGACCCAGCTGCGAGCTCCTGGGTCCCCACAAGAACCTGACGTCCCCGGCCCACAGAGCCCTGCAAAGCCAAACATCTTGTGCAGTTTACTCTGCTACCAAGAGCGCTGGATGTGGATCAAAACCCAGATCCAGTGCTCAGAGAGCCTGACTCAGTGTTTGAAGCTTCCCACTCACCAAACTACTTCATACGAAGAAAAAATGTTAAAATACAGAAACTGTCATTTGTTAGTGCCTCCTTCAATTTCTAGGTAGAATTAATCACTCATTTCCCACAGTGCCTGCAGGGTATTAATTTGGTTTTTCTGAGACTGCACTGTAATTACTTATGTCTCTGTCTCCTCAGGTAAAACACAGACTGTTCAGTGACAAAAATTCTTACTGAGAGATCTCTGAACCTAGAGCAGCAAAATAGCAAATGTTGAGCCCAAAATTAAGTGAATACTGCACCTGATGTGCTTTTAAGATTCCTGTGACAGGACAATATTATTTGCAAATTATAGCAGAAAAAGCAATACCACCTATCAAGAGTCTCCCATTTTCACTGCCCATTTTCCATTAGGTTAGCCAACACCACTGACTTTTTTTTTTCACTGAATATGAATTTCACTATGAATTTTTCCACTGAATATATACCCATGAAAGTTTACATCCTCATCATGTGAACTTGGTTTTTACACATACTAAGGACTTGAAAAAGTTCATGAAAAATAGAATTTAAAGGTAAGGTTATTTTGATACAAAAGAATTAAAAAATCCATGCATTACTTTCTCAGGATAGACATTTCCATGAACATTTTGAAGACCTCTGTATGTTTATCATGGAAATAAATTTCTAAAATTCCATTCTGCATGAACTTTCGAAGTCCCCTCATATGTGAAGGCACAGACTATATACACAGAGGCCCTGGCCCAGCTGCTCCTGGTCCCTCTTCCAGTGCACCTACCTAGAGCTGCTGTGGAAACTCACCACAGTCTGACAGTTCATACTTCCACTCCCTTTGCCTCTCTACTCCTCTGCCTGGGAGTGCTGGTATCACGAGAGATTGCTCAGGAGGCCCAGCAAATCACATTTAACAAATGGAGGGGTGACCCTCGGGGTGACAGACCATGCACTGAGCATAGACAACCCCTGGAATAATCCTGAGGAGTTGGCAGGACTGAGTGCCAGCCGCTTCGTGCAGTAATCTGCTCGCCCCACCTGCCCTACTCCCACGCTCATGCTTCTTTGTGTAACTCCCAAGTTGACACCTGCACCCAAGTCCTGGTCTTAAGATCTGCTGTGGGAGGAAGCTAACCTGAGACATGAGTGCAACACCTACCCAGGGAGGTAGACTGTGATTAGAAACGTTCTGACGGCTCCCCGATGAGGCCCCTCGGTCCAGAGCCCTACTGCTGAGCGCTCTGCTTTGTATGTCAGGAACGTGTACTACCTGCCACCCAAAAACGGTGTGGACATCAGAGGTCTAAGTGCATCCCTGTCCTTGGGAGACACGTGCACGTTGGAGTTGGGGGCCAGTGAAGCACACAGGGCTCGAAGGTACCCCTGCAACACCGTTGGAAGCCAGGGGAAGCTCCACTGTGGCAGATGAATGGCCTGGTACCCAATCCTGGACCGGTGAAGACTGTCAATCTTCACAATAAGATCGTCTTTCTTAAAGGTCACGCTGGAGAAATATAAAGGCAGTCTCAACAAACAAGAACCTGAGCACCCGAGACAACAATCAGCACACGGTCATCCAGATCTGACACTGGACACAATATGCTTCTTCTTGGACCCAAACTGATTTCCTCCATACTGGTAACATCGCATCTGAGAAAGGCCTGCAGTACTACTGTTGCAATGGCTTAGCTTCTATTTCTATTCCAACTCAATTTTTCCTCACTCACATATACACTAAAAGCCCATTCCTTTCACTTCACAGGTAACTAGACCAAAGGTAATTAACTGGCACGCCAGTGACCCACGATAGAGACATTTTTGAATTGAACTCGCCTGATTCCTGGGTCAATATTCCTCCTGCTACAGTCTGATCACCTTCCCAAACAGCAAGCCATAAATCCTGTATTTTCCCGTTTACTCAGAAACTTGTGTCCAATGAACATATGGGAGTACGTTAGACTCATACCTGTAAGCACTTCAACCACTTATTGCCATTTGGACGCTGTTCAGAGCCCTACAGCGGAGCAGAGAGCTGGCCCTGCGTCCTGCTGCAGAGACAGCAAATCCATGCCCCCAGTTCAGCTCCACAACCTGAGGATACGCCATCCCTCACTCTTCACCTGTTCATGTCCTGTCACCATTATCTTTCTCTACATTTGCCACCATCTGGGCATGTGTGGCTGTGCCATGTTTTCTGATTGCGTGCTGATTTTTTATACTTGGAGAGCTTGTTGACAATAAAACATGTGACGGGAACTGATCCAGAAATACTGTCCCTACAAAACTGAGTTAATTAAATATGAAGAACAAATACAGAGGACGCATTCTACCATTAGCCTGGCTTGTCTGGGAACTCTAGATCAGCATCTACTGCAGACGCCTTAACGGGGTACCCGAAACTTTAACAATTTGGTGAGTTCTGGGATCTCTGAGATGGCTGCAGTTTTGTCATTAGCACACAGTCATTTTAGGCTTTAATCCTTGGACAGCAATGAAATTCACCAACTTTGATTGCGAACCTCAGGTTGCCTCTAAACCAGCTTCAAACAGCCTGCTCTGCGCATCTTGTGTGTCCCAAGATTAAAGGGGAACCTTAGAGTTGTGTGTCAGAAAACCAGCCTACACGTTCAGCTCCAGAGCTCGTCAGTCGTGTGTTGGGGGACCCATCCTTCAACTCGTTAAGCGCAGCTTCCTGCTCTAGGGAACTGGGCCATTTCCCTGCTGCAGCGGACCTCTCCTTGCCTTCTGGGATGCTGCAAAACTAGTGCCTGCTGACCGGATGGTTATGCAGATCAAGCGGAGGTGAGGGTTGGGCACAGAGCTTGGGGCTGAGTCCTAGCTCCAGTCCAGATTCCAGCTTCTTGCTGAAGTGCACCCTGTAATGCAGCAATGATGGATCGAGTAGCTGGGAGGCCTGGATTGGCTTCTGAACTCTGTGCTTTGTCCTGGCCCAGCCACAGCTGCTGAAGGCATTTGGAGAGGGAAGTAATGTATTAGAGATCTCTGTCTCTCTTCCTATGAAGTAAGTCAGACAGAAACTGTCATTGACATTATGGTGTACCAGGTAAAGCCACTGCCTGCAATGCTGGAATCCTATATGGACAGTGGTTCAAATCTCAGCTGTTCCACTGTCCATCCAGCTCCATGCCAACGGCCTAGGAAAAGCAGCAGCAGATGGCCCAGATGCTGGCCCTTGCCACCCACCTGGAAGACCCAGATGAAGCCCTTGGCTTCACCCTGGTTCAGTGCTGTGCTTTGCAGCCATCTGAAGAGTGAACCAGAAGATGGAAGATAATCTCTCTCCACGACACTTTCAAATAAATAAATAAATAAATAAATAAATAAATAAATGTTACAAAACAGAACTATTACCTAAGAAAATCTGGTGAAATATATACGAAAAGCAGTAAAAACGTTTCATCATTGTCATGACGATAGTAAAAAGGATCAAAACGATTTTAGCCTGCTTATTTTATTTTCTGTATCTATTCAGGGAGTTGACAGATGTTAGAGTATCACTAGAGGAGCAATCCCTAGAACACTATTATTTCTAGTATCTATTTTCTACAGGCCCGCATCCCATCGTGTAAGTATGTATGGGTATTGGCTGGCGCCGCGGCTCACCAGGCTAATCCTCCACCTGCGGCGCCGGCACACAGGGTTCTAGTCCCAGTTGGGGCGCTGGATTCTGTCCCGGTTGCCCCTCTTCCAGGCCAGCTCTCTGCTGTGGCCCAGGAGGGCAGTGGAGGATGGCCCAAGTGCTTGGGCCCTGCACCCGCATGGGAGACCAGGAGAAGCACCTGGCTCCTGGCTTTGGATCGGCGCAGTGCGCCAGCCGTAGCAGCCATTTGGGGGGTGAACCAATGGCAAAAAGGAAGACCTTTCTCTCTGTCTCTCTCTCTCACTGTCTAACTCTGCCTGTCAAAAATGAGTAAATAAATAAATAAATACATACATGGGCATTTCCAAAAGCTCATCAAAAGCTGGTGCTGTAGCATAGTGCTGGCTGGCATCCCATATGGGCACCACTTTCAGTCCAGCTGCTCCACTTCTGATCCAGCTCCCTGCTAAAGTGTCTGGGAAAGCAGCAGAGGATGGCCCAAGTCTTGGGCCCCTGCATCCACGTGGAAGACCTGGAAGAAGCTCCTGGCTCCTGGCTCTGAATTGGCCCAGCTCTGACTGGGCCCCCCCCACAATCCTCGACCTGAAGTGGACTCAGAAGCTTAAAGTACTGGATGTCTATCTTTTCTTTACTGCTGACTTTTTAAGACATGTATTTATGAGAAAGGCAGACTTATAGAGAGAGAGACAGAGAGGGGGAGACACAGAGAGATCTTCCCTCTGCTGGGTCCCTCTCCACAGGGCTCCAACAGCTGAAGCTGGGGAGGGTTGGAGCCAGGAGCTTTCTCTTGGTTTCCCATGTTGGTGGCAGGGACCCAAGTGCTCGACCATCTTCTATTGCCTTCCCAGGCTATCAGCAGGGAGTCAGAATGGAAAGTGGAGCAGCCGGGACACGAACCTGCGCCCACACGGGATGCCTGTGTAGCACACAGTACCTTCACCAGCTATACCACAATGCCAGCCCCAACACTGATTCTTTGTACAACTCCAAAGTGAGCCATTTAACCATTTTATCTTTTCAGGTAAAAATACAATACTCTCTCTCCCTGTCCAAGATGAAGTGATGATAGCAACGAGATGGGCTGCTTTACAAATAAACTATAGTCAGGCATATTTCGCTTATCGGAATATGCGAAAACAAAGTAACTACAAGTTTCTCAAAAGAATCAGTGTTACCAAGCTCACATTGAATCTTTTTTTTTTTTTTTAACCTGTCTGTCCACCTATCTTTCTGTCTGTCTACCTATTCAGTCATCCACCCATCCATCCATATACCCATCCACTCCCTTGGATGGGCACACGCACACCCATCCAGACACACATAAACACATGCATATTTAGGTTGTGATGATGATCACGTGGCAATGTTCCAATTATTAACAGTTATGTGACATTTCTTAGAAAATGGAAAATTATGATATTATAACTAAAGTTTAAAATAGGTCACAGTGAGAATTTCTTAGATTTCTATTTATATATATATATATATATATATATATATATATATATATATTATTTTTGACAGGCAGAATGGACAGTGAGAGAGAGAGACAGAGAGAAAAGTCTTCCTTTTACCATTGGTTCACCCTCCAATGGCCACTGCGGCTGGAGCACCGCGCTGATCCGAAGCCAGGAGCCAGGGGCTTCTCCTGGTCTCCCATGCGGGTTCAGGGCCCAAAGACCTGGGCCATCCTCCAGTGCACTCCCGGGCCACAGCAGAGAGCTGGCCTGGAAGAGGGGCAACCGGGACAGAATCCGGCGCCCCGACTGGGACTAGAACCCAGTGTGCCGGTGCCGCAGGCGGAGGATTAGCCTATTGAGCCGCGGTGCCAGCCTCTATATTTTTTAGATATGTACATTTTTTTACATTAATCATAATCACCTTCAGCTATCACTCCTCTCCTTTTATTTTGACACAGATGGAAGTATTTTATCGGTCTGTTATGTACTTGAAAATATACCTGTATTCTATATGCTGTGAACATGGGAAAATTATTTAGCTGCATACTTGAAATTAAGTAATCAGGGACATATTAAAAAATATCCTCTTCTAAAAGTTAAACACTGTAACTGAAGTAGGTAGTTCAGGTAGTATTTTTTACAAGGCCTCTGTTCAATAATGTGGATGAGAAAGTGTGGGTTAGGATATAAATAAACATGAGCTTTTATACAAACCTGAGCTACTTAAGCCAACACACACCAGTAAAGGAGGAGAAAATAAAATATTTCAAAAGGGACATTTATTTCCTTGAATGAGGCAAAAGATTAAACAGGCCAAGAGGGCAGAATAATGCAATATCTGAAGAAGAGGAGAGAAAATCAGTGTGCATAGCACAACTTGAGGTGGTTCTATCTTCCAGTATTTTTCCACATGACTTTTCTTTGAACATTTCTTTGTAAGAAACAGAATTCAAAATATCTCATATTCTAGGTTCACAAAGAATTTCTGATGAAAGATAGAATTTGTAAAAGAACTTTCAGCTTCTTTACACTCTCGGGGTGGACTGGAATATCAAAGAGCACTGCCTACTTCATTTTCCAATTAAAAGAAAACAGGCTGGGGGAAGGATCATTTTAGTGTTTACAGATAATTAAGTAAGTATAAAAATGGAATTCTGCATAAAGATAACAACAATTTTAAAATAAGAAAAAAACATTTTCTACTAAAATCTACAAAAATTAATTCCTAGGCTCTAATTAAGGGACTATTTTAAATTATGAATACAATTTATGATGGTATTTATTCAACCTCAGGAACAATGGAAAAAGATCTGTACATATTCCCAGGGCTATAAACTAGTCTCAGCAACAGAAAATGCATCACTCTAGGAGGTCTAGACTGGTCATTATCCATCTAGACGATACAGAGCAGTGCAGTCTATCAACCTGGCACGTACAGAAAATGTCACTGCCTTACAGTATGACCAAGCAGAGCTACCTGTCACAGGTGTCCCATTAGTAACTGCCTAATCCTCTGCCTTTCAGCCATTAACACCACACTGATTTCAAACAAAGTCTAAGTTCAACCATCATTTGCCTGATTTTATCCTTGCTACATTTCAAGATTAATACTCAAATACAAGCAAGGACAACAGGATCTGTATTATGTACAGTTTGTGATGAACACAATGCATTAATTACTTTTGTGACAGGGAATATCAGGATGCTGCGTCACCTGATCTCTGTGGAAAGATGGAGGATGTAGAGAAATGATACAACTTGAAAAACTCAATCAGCAAAATTTATACTAGATACTGCAAAGGGATTATGACCCCATTTTGACTGGGAATACACTGCCCCTAGTCTCTACCCATCAATTAGACTGGGCTCGGTCTGTGATTCCTGTTTTAAAAAAACACAAAGAAATGCCATAAAAATCCTTCATTTTCTATGCTTTCAAACTTGCCAAGTTTAAATGCCCAGAAACGGGTTGAACAACCAAAAACAATGTTCAGGAACAGAGCACATTATTAGACTGCTCAACTAGAATATTCAGATAAAGTTACGACCGTACTGCATTACCCGAAAGCGTGGTGCCAGCCAGCTGCGATTCTGTACTCTGGCAGGGTGGACTTGCTGCACAGCAGTCACCACGTGCAAACCCAGAGATCATGTGACTGTGCAAAGTACTACTGCAACCACGCGCCTGAACAGAGTCGATAACGAGAGAGAGCACGCAAGCACACGTGGGAAGAAGGGAGTGCAGCACAAAAGGTTAGGGAGACAGCCCAGGAAGCCAAGTCGAGCCAGGTCGATTAGGACTAAGGCCAAATTCACAAAGCCAGTGGTTTTCTTTTCTTTTCTTTTCTTTTTCTTTTTTTTTTTTTTTTTTTTTTTTTGACAGGCAGAGTGGACAGTGAGAGACAGAGAGAGAGAGAAAGGTCTTCCTTTGCCGTTCAGCCTCCAATGGCTGCTGCAGATGGCGCACCGCGCTGATCCAAAGCCAGGAGCCAGGTGCTTCTCCTGGTCTCCCATGGGGTGCAGGGCCCAAGGACCCGGGCCATCCTGCACTGCCCTCCCAGGCCACAGCAGAGAGCTGGCCTGGAAGAAGGGCAACAGGGACAGGATCTGGCGCCCCAACCGGGACTAGAACCTGGTGTGCCGGCGCCACAAGGCGGAGGATTAGCCTATTGAGCCGCGGCGCAGGCGTCAGTGGAGTTTTCTTAACAAATCCTCCTCTTAACGAATGAGTCCCTGGACCCTGATGGTTAACTTTAAGATTTATTTTAACCTATCTCCTCTTCTCATTCATCACTGAACAATTCATTATGTCCCAAGTAATCTCAAAGGAAGCTATCAAGAGTGGCCAATACAAATGGTTTTCCGAGAACATTTTGATTTTATTTCAAGTCTATGTCTCTAATGATTATTTCTGCCCAGCAGGTGGTGGGGGTGAGGGGATTCTAAGACTTCACAGCTTTTCACTGACAACAGGTGTCGCTCTAGGGCCTCACAGGCCCACCTGGAGGAGAACTGGGCAGCCCTGTGTGCCCTTATTAAAACGTCAAGTGCCAGGTTTAACTGACACTGACACTTTTCAATGCTTGCTTTGGCCATCAGCCTAAACTCCACGCACGGCCAGAGAGCAGGATTTCTGTAGTTACCACAGCTGCGCACCTAGCACAAAACCAGGCTGCACAAGTGGCTCTGACACTGGGTGAGGCAGACACAGCAGAGCCTGTACAGCTCACCCCATACACAAAACACTGGTGGCTGCTCTGCAACCCAGACAGGGACCCTTTCTGCCTCACCATTTCTCTCCTCCCTCCCTCTCAGTCTCCCCTTCCCTGCACCCTGGATGTAACAGACGTCTGTATCACACTTCATTAATGAGCTGCCCCAAAAGGAATCAACCAGGTATGCGTGTGCCCCGAAGTTCTGACAATGCCAGGTGACTTCCATTTGTCTTACCTTTTAATCCACATCAAGAAATGGCTTATAAAAATGAAATATTAGCTCAGCGTAAAAGGAGGTACCGGATGACATCAATGATAAATCATAACAAACACAGTAAATCACTTCTTTCTCATTACCAATTATAGGATTGTAAAAAAATCATAAAATTCATATTTTCCCAAAGGAGATACAGTTTGCAGTAACAGCATCCACCAAGAATCATATTTTTTTCCAGGTAAAATAGGGCCTTTGCGATCTTTTCAGTAACAAGCCAGAGAGAAGTACATACATGATGGTGTTAATGCCAGACAGCTGCTGGAACATCTGGAGGCCACAGCCCACGATCAGAGCCCGGCGGGTCGGCGGGTAGCTCAGCATTCTGCAGATCACAGGCCCGGCTGGTTTCCACGAGAAAAGGAAAAGAGAGGGCACAGCTATTAGTTCTCACTCTCACACTAATTACTCCCATTATTCTCAATTTCCATGAAATCAACATGGCTGCGCATTTTAAAACAGGTCCACTACTACAGTAACATCGGTACAATCTATTATTTTATAGACAGGCTTAGTCTATTGTTTAGCTTAGACTAGAAAAGCAACAGGAGAGAATTCCATTCACAGCAAGCTCTGGGTACCTGGATGAGCCATGGAACCTTGACACCAGAGATCATCCTTCCCTAAATCCCTGCACACTGTGTTTATTAATCACTCACTTTGTTCTTTCACTTTCTTGGCAATTAAACATTATTTAAAATCCATCCATGTGGGACTACTACAAAGTCACTGGCAAAATTGCTTTCATCGATCAAAAGAACAGAATTTATTAGAAACAATTTAAAATTCATTCCACTCTGTCTATAAGCATTTGAGCATATTAAAGTTGATTATGGCTCCAATAGATATTATTAATATAAAGTTAATAAAAGGAAAACTTAATGCCGAGAGAGAGAGAGAGAGAGAGAGAGAGAGAGAGAGAGAGAGAGAAAGGAGCATTTCTAAGTTTTGAACAGTTCCTTAGTAGCACTCAACAGTCATCTTAAAGTCTAAATGGGCTCTGAGAAGAGCAGATTCCTTGGTGTTTCTATCAGAACTTGAGATCAGGTCAGGGAAGCTGGGAATCTGAGCCCCCGAGTCTTCAGTAAGGTGACAGATCTTACTGACATCTGTCACCTGTGCACAGTCACTGTGAGTGTCCTTTCTAGCCTGGGACCTGTGCTGCCTGCAGTGTGCTCTGAACTTCAAGAGGCACTTTGGACGGTGTCCTCACGGGGCAGAGCTGCCTCCCAGGATCTGCGGCATCTCTGCTGTGAGAGACATGGCCTGGGCTCACCAGGGTGCTAACTGCTCACTGTGAGACAGTTCCCGAGGCTGTGTTTGCTATCCAGCCATAAGATGAGCCAAGCAAGCTGCAACCCAGGGAAGTCAACTGCAGTGACCTGAGATGGGAGAAAATGGGCCAACACGTTGGCAGGGCAAGTCAGCCTGGGATGTCCTGAACAGGAGACCTAAGAACGTCCCCACACTCACAAAACTTGATGTGTCACACATACCTGCTGCAAATACAAGAGAGCTCACACCCTCAGAGACGGGTGGACGGCCTGTTTAGAAAGCAGGCGGATGGTGTTAGAGGTGTCAAGCTGCCTTAGACGCGAGCAAAGCGTTATTAGAACCACACATCCCAGAAAGGTTGAGTGGAATAAGCAGATCTGAGAGCGCTGCTGTGACAACGCTGGGATATCTCTGCATTAGCAGTGTAAGAGATGGGCGGGCTTGCTGCAGATACAGGCGTCAATGGCTGAGTTGCAAGAGAAAGGCTCCCACGGCACAGCAACATCTCACCCTTTTCCACAATCCTAGAGCCTCATTAAATAAATAAAAAAAATACCCTTTGCCTTGTGTACATGGAAAAAGGATAAACTACAACATAATGAAACCAGATGAAAACCTTTCACTGTGTTACTTTTTTAGGTTAGCAACTAACCTTTCCTACTCTAGTCTTTGTAGAGCTGCACCTGCTTTTTCCAGATTGCTGCGTGAGCCAAAGCTCGGGGGAGGTAATTTAACTTGGGATGGCCGGAAGACAAAGAAAATTAACAAATTAGGATCAAAGTCTGACTAGCCTTCATGTATAAATGTTCACATAAACACTGTTTCCCAGGTTTAAATAAAAAATATAGATTTTCTCCTGGCTCCCATTTCCTATTTAAAATGAACAATGGTGCTTCCTTTACAAGACTGGATTTGTTCTAATGGATACATTTTGGTCAGAGCAGCTGCACATCTGATTATGCATGAAGAAAATTAAAGAACTTCCTTCCTTTAAAATCATAAACATAGCTTTATTAGGCAGTAAAACTGACTCCGCGAATGAAAGCTATCATTAATCTTTATATCACACAAGCTGTGAGGCAGAAGAAAAAACGTGAATATATTAATTGGCTGAATGTTCATAAGTGAAAATTTAAAATGTCATGCTCTACTTATTATGTTTCTTTTGCTTTCATAAATGCAAAACAATTTGTATAAACAAACATTTCACATAAAATTTTCTTCCAAATGTGTGGCTTTGAAACACCCAAATTCCCACGCAGTACAAACATAAACCTCTAACCCTCTAACACAGACTAGAAATAAAGGACATGGGATGAATACACATTAAAACAACAGATTTAAAAGACAATATGGTTGGTCTTCCCCTTCATGGGCGGCCTAGCTGAGGCTGGGGTCTGGGAGCAAGAATGGGCAGGTCGAGCTCTCAGGGCAGCCACTGCTGTGCGGAGCTCAAGCCAGCTGGGCCTACAGAACGCCTTCGAGTGTCATTCAAACACGCCAGGGCCTGGTGTGTACAGAGTTCCAGTTCTGGATTTCCCATGCCAGCCTGACGTTCCTACATCAAACAACTCCAAAGCTACCCCTGAACGCAGGAAACCTCTGCATGCCCATGGAATGGTGGATCCTGGTGAGATCTGGACACAGAGGAGGCGAGCAGACTTCAAGGTGGGTTCCTTGAAGGGGAAGGATGCAATTCAGTGTACAGGGACGCCAAGGGGTAGACGTCACGGGGAGGAGGCTCGGAGAGAACAAGAGCCCTGGAGATCTTCAGAGGCCCTGCTGGCATTCAGCTGATGAGCGGCTGTGTCCAGGAAACTCCCTGAGGCAACAGACAGAGCCGCTGGACAGGCCTGGAGAAATCCATGGCAGGAGCCTGCACAGGGCTCCGCTACAAACCACGGTGAGGAAGCGGCGTGGACAGGAGAGCGCTCGGGAGGGATTTGTCTTCACAGTGATGCACCCAGCATCATGGGTTTCATCCAAAACAGCTGGAAAGCGAAAGCCGACTGGTTTCCAGCAGATGATCAGCATCACAAAACAAAGTTCAAAATGAGATAAAATCTGTGATGTTGGGTATACAGTGAAAAATGACCAGGCCTAAAACATGATAGGAAATACCATCTGTAATGACAGAGAAATCAGTTCACTGACATGTCCCAACACAGCTCGACGTTTATGAGAAACTACAAACCACACAAAACAAGCGCTGACAAAAATGCAAAGGGAAAGAGAAAACCCCACGTGCGCGAGACTTCATCACTCCTTGCTCAGTGACTGACTGAACACCAGCAAGGGTGCAGAAGGCATAAGCAGCACCATCAACCCATCCACTTGACCCAGCAGCTAATGTTTCGATAACACTCCACCACACACCGGCAGGACACACATTCCCATGAGCAAACTGATGGTCAATGCCTGGGAACACTTTCCCAACTCAGATCATGAGCTGAGCTCTGTAACCTGTCTTGACTCACTGAGAAGGACTCAAGTCATATAAAGAACATTCTCTGAATATAATAAAACTCAAGAGAAATCAGTAACTGAATGGTAACTGGAAAATGTCCCTCTGAACCGGAAGGTGAATGGGTCAAACAAATGATGGAAGTTGAACAGAATATGAAACTGGCAAAGAAACATGGTGTACAAAATTTGGGAAACTCAGAGCAACAGCCTTAGCTTCAAGCTTAAGAAACCAGAATAAGTAGGCAAATGAAACCCAAAGAAGGCCCAAGCTGAAAATATTAACAAAAATTAGAATGGAAATGCATGTAAGAGAAATGAGGAAGACAACAGAGAAAAATCAATACAACCTAAAACTAGTTCTTTGGGAAAATCAATACAATTGATAACCTTCAAGCCAGAATGGAAGAGGCTTTATAACATCTCTCAAAATACATCTTAATCCCTGGAGCCTGCCAGTGCTACCTTAGGCAGCCAAAAAAGATGCTGTGGACATAGTTATGTCAAGGATTTTAAGATGAGAAGACTCTTAGGAATTGTCTGGGCTGGCTCCAAATGCAGTCACTTGGACCCTTACAGGAGAGGCAGAGAGAGTCAAAACAAAAAAGGGGAGAAGGCAGACACAGAGATCAGACAGACACGGCCACAGGCCTAGGGCACTGGCTGCCACCAAGCTAGGAAGAAAGAGGAGTAGCACTGCCGAGAGCTGCTGGAGGGAGTGTGGGACACTCACATCCTGATTTCATCCCACGGAAAATGATTTTGAACTTGTGGCCAGGGAACTGTGACAGAATAGAGACCTGTTGTTTTAAACTTCCAAGTCTGTGTTAACTTGTCACAGTGGCTACAGGAAAGAAACACACAATCTGGTCAGGAAAAACAGAAGACACCAATGACCACACCCAGAAGTCAATGACCACACCCAGAAGTCAGAGAGGTGAACAATACAGACATGAAAAAAGAGGAACAAGGGAGTATCAGGAACAACTCCAAGCCATTACACACGGTATAGTAAATGCAACAAATTATAGACAACATAGGATCTTTCCAAACTCACTCAAGAAGACTGAGCAGGCAGCCCTGTAAGCTACTAAAAATGCTGAGTTTTTAAAACAAACAAAAAACCAAAGCTTTTCTCCAAAGCAAAGTCCATGCACCAGGAGCTTGACACGAAGCAGAGCAGGCTGTGAGGGCAGGAGTCACAGGGAGTGCAGAGCAGACACTGGGCAGCAGGGCGAGGCGTGTCCTCCACAGCACAGCCACGGTTCCACCTGTTCACACAAACTCTCCAAATTCTGTCCTTAAAACAGGTGTCACTTATTATGTGTCAACCAAGCAGCTCAACAACAATAAAGAAAGGTCACCAAAAACAGAAACGATGAACGGGGACGACAAAAGGAAAAGTTAGATATTCAGAGACCACAAAACTCACTTAGAGAGGAGCACAAGGAGCTAGAAGTTAGAAGTGACCGTGTCCAACTAAACAGGGCCAAGTTTCGGCATGAGACTGCCCCGGGAGAACTGACAAGGATGCAGGTGCTCAATGCTTCCTGGCTCTGATGCTTCCCAGTCTATTTGATTTAGTTATGGATGTTACAATATTCTCAAGAAAAGCTAAGAAGTAGTAAGTAGATGCCCTGTGCGCCGTGACTGGCACACAAGGTGCAGGAGGCATGCCAGCACCAGCGATCCATGCACTTGTGAAGGCTGCCACATGTGGTCACTGTCACCTGCAGGCCTTCAGGAGAGGGGACGAGCTGGTGACAGGGACTGCAAAATACCACTTAGCATTTCCAGGTTTGCTTGAGACCCTGCTATCCAATGATCTCCCAGCAAGTTGGGGCACAGGGTGTGTGTGTGGGGGCCAGCGTCGTACTGTAATTCCACCGATTTTATCAATCACCCAGAGTACCAGGCATCGACTCTTATCCCCCCTCATGAACCGTTTTTATCACACATGAGTCCTATGAAGAAAGGAAGATGAGGAGGTGCTGTCCCCACAGCGTGGGACTCAGGGCCCAGGAGCAGTCACCAACCAACAAGCCGCAGAGCCCCAAGCCCAGGTCCTTCTCACACTGTGTCAGGGAATTTTATAACGGTCATCAGAGAAGCTCATCTTCCTGGACAAAACCCGATGATGGCACAGCGCGAGGAACACACACGGGTGAGTTGCTCCTGGGCTGTTCCGTGCTCACCGGACCCTATCCCCAGGCTGCCTTTTCTTTACCCCTTTGCAGGGCCCTACCAGCCTCGCAGAGGCACTTCTGGAGTTCTGTTTCCCAACACTAACTCCCACCTCGCCCCTTTCTCCATGCCCACTTCCGGGAAGGGAGCAGCCCCCGAGGAGAATTCCACAATGGCCGCCCTGGGCTCAGGTGGCCCACAGCATTCTCCCTGCTTCCACTATAACGTAGCTCCTGCCCTCCCAATGTCTCTCACCACTCTGGCTGGGCACTCCTCTGCCCATTTACCAGACCAGAAGCCCCCGAATGGAGCCTGCTCTGCACTGGGGACAGAAACAGGAGGGTCCAGCCCTGGAGGAGCTCCTAATACTGGGGTGGGGAGGGAGTCACCACAGAAATACACTTCCTCCGAGTAGCTCCAATCAAGTCTCCATCTAGCACTCGCATTACAGGGCTAGGTCACAAGACGGACACACACTAGATGAAGCCAGGTCTTCTTACCCCAAAATTGTTCTTCTGAGTTGTCTGATTTCAAAGCAACAACAACAACAACAAAACCTGTTCCTTTTTTGTTTGCTTTCATTTATTTTCTTAAATAAAGGCAGAGAGAGAAAGAGAAATCTTCCAACCACTAGTTCACCCCTCAACTGGTCTTAATGGGTGGGGCTGGATCAAGCCATAGCCAGGAGTCAGGAGCTCAATCCAGGTCTCCCAAATGGGAAACCAGGTACTGGAGCCATTTCCTGTTACCCCCACCCAGGGTGCACAGCAGCTTCCGGAAGCTGGGGTGCCAGATGGCCATCACCCAAGCATCTTAACCACTGTGTTAAATGCCTGTCCCCAGAGCTGTGGCCTCAGGTTCTTATTCCTCTCTTCTTACTGCCCATTTCTGATACACTGACACGTTTTAATTAGAACTAATGTATTACAGGCCCAATTTCTTTCCACCAAATACCAGAAGGAGTTCCCTTGCTTTACACTTGTGCTCACGCTGCCTCCCACCTCTCTACCTGCCAGGACTGGGCACTCACCCACCTGTACAGTGTCACAGGGCATGCTGGGAAGGGTTCACTGGAGTTAGGGTGGAAATGTCAGCACCACCCCAAAGCTGCTGCGAGGTTCTGAACCTTTTGAAGCCTCTGGCTCCTCTTCAGTAAAATGGACTGGGCTGCAGTACTGTCCATTAGGAGGAGGAGAGACTCAGTTTCCGGCACACAATTTTAAGTGCAATCACAGGCCTGGGACTTGCCAGCAGGCCCACCCTAGCCCATCTACACTACTTCTTCGTCTTTATCAAGGCACCCACCAATTACTTCCTGCACAAAGGCTCTGAAAACAAACCCACCAGCACCAATCTCACGAAGGACATGTTCCTGACATAGCTCAGGCGACCTCCCTCCAGCAGGTGTACACAATCTCTGAGCAATCTGTTTTATCCAAAGGGGCCTCATATTTTAAATTTTTTAAAGATATATTTATTTGAAAGCAGAGTTAGAGAGAGGGAAAGTCAGCCACAGCCACAGTGAGAAAGAGAGAGAGAGAGAGAGAGAGAGGGAATACCTTCCATCTGGTTATTCACTCCCCAAATGACTGCAACAGCCAGGGCTGGGCCAAGATGAAGCCAGATGTCTAACCATCTAGGTCTCCCATGTGGGTGGCAGGGACCCAAGAACTTCGGCTGTCTTGGCTGCTTTCCAAGGGTGCACATTAGCAGGGAGCTGGATCAGAAGTGGGGCAGCCAGGACGTGAACCAGTGTTCATGTGGGATGTTGGCAGTGCTGCCAGCAGCTTAACCTGCTGCGCCACACTGTATCTTATAACATTCCTTCTGTCTGGAAGTCTACCCTTTCATTTTAACACATTTTTATTCAGTTGACAGGAAGAGAGAGACAGAGTTCCTATCTGTCAGTTCACTCCCCACAATAGTCAGGGCTGGGCCAGGTTCAAGGTGGGATCAGGAAGGCAATAACAGTCTCCCATGTGGGTGGCAGAAAACCAATTACAGGAGCTCATCCCTGCTCCCTCCCAGGGTACTTAGCCGAAAACTCTCATCAGGCGTGTAGCTAGGACTCCAAGCCAGACACTCTGATAGGAGATGCAGGTGTGTGAACTGACATCTGACCCACCAGGCCAATTTCCTGCCTGACTTCCCACTTTAGATGAATGGATCCCCACCAAACTCACACTCCCGGATAACTGGTTTTGCGCATCAGGTACCTGACCTCTTCCACACCGAATTATGACCTCTGTGCTGGCTTCTATCAGGTGCACAGCTCAGATTTTTCCCAATTGTATCATATTACTTTCCATTTTACTTAGTCAAGGATCACACAGAGAAAACATTGAATAAAGATTTCCCTACTGAACTCAGGAAAGAAAAGGAGGAAGGGAAGGCGAGGAAGCCCCACCCGAGCAGTCATGGCTACGGAGCACTCATGGCTGCTGCGGCCTGAGCACACACGGAGCCGCTCAGTGATGTGGTGACGAATCACAGCCTCCACTCAGCTCTGCACCCCTGAGCTGTTCAGCTCGTCAGCGTGCAGCAGAGGATGCTTGTGATTCCACACCGCTGCTCGGCACACGTTCTGTTTGCAAGGAAGGACCGCTGCTATTGACAGATCCAGCCCCATGCGGTCCAATCATTCCTTCACAGCCTGGTGTTGATGCCAATACGTCTGAAATGCTCCAAGGCCATCAATTTGCCAAGACCCTGCGACGCGCCAGTTGTCACAGACATGTGCTTGCAAGCTCATCGTGGTCCATTTGGGTCTGCGTGCAGTGCCCAAGTTAATCTAGTCATCATTATTCCAGGCTGCTAATAGCAATGAAGACTTTTTCTACTTATCAAGGAGATGATGACAGGGCTTAACACTGCAGAAATATTGTTTGTTAAAAAACTTCCTGTTACCATCAAAAATTCTTTCAGAACTCTCAATTATTCCCTCTGTTACAGGCGTGCACCCCAAGGAAGCAGTTCTGAAATGCATCTTCCAGCCTGGCGATTCTCACATGAGTGATGAGCAAACTGCAGAGGCCCTAAGAGCCCTGGGGTGTGGCCCTGTGGAGGGAGAAGCACTAGGGAGAATGGCTGCCCAGGGACTCGTTCCTGAGCAAGCACCCTTCTCTGGCAGTACATCGGTTTTCATTAAAACTGTGCAGTGCACCTTATTGTCTTCTGCAGACACAGCAATTCTTAATTAAAGGGTAGACACTCAATCGAATGGTCCTGGAGGATGTCCATGACCAGCTGCCAGTCTCAGCATTGATCCAATTTTTTAGTACCAGTGGCTGATGGAACAGTATAGCCCCTCTGCATCCGGGATTGAACACATCTCAGCTACTTAGCAGCTGAGGGGCGCTGGGCAGAGCCCTTGCTCCCTGAGCTCCCCGGGCTTCACGTGTGACAGCGTCTACCTCACAGACCCAGGTGTTCTGATGAGTAAAGGTGGAAATGAACACGAGGAAGACCCCACCACAATGCCAATGCTGAGGCTGCCACTGCGTGCACCAGCTCTCTAGTACAATTTCTTCATCGATGGATATGAAAATTTTAAAGTAAAAAACTCTAAGTTGTGTTTCTCTACTCCATAAACAAATAAGCAGCCCACACTTTGAAGATTCCACAAAGTAGTTCGAAGAGCTGCATTAATATAAAGACTGAATTCTGTGCTGGTAATATTTTCCTTCTAGAGTTAACACATTACTAGTAAACCACTGGGTGGAAGCACCTCAGACAGGCAGCAAAAAGGGAGCCAAGAACAAAGTGCTTGGTCCACTTTCTACACATGATCTTAGCCAAGAGGCCGAGAAGTGAATTGGTCCATTTTCTAAGAAAGATTGGTAAGATGTGAAAGCACTTGCTACCTTCACTGTAAGGAAATACTGGGAACAAGAGGAGTCGAGGAACCACAACAGCATCTGATGGCCTATAAGGTCACGTCTGAGGTGGGTCTTACTGATCTGCAGAATGACGAAGGTGCATTTAGGGAATTCAGACAAATTCTGAGGATGTTCAGGGCACAAGCTGCTGGTCTAGCTTCCAGGTCACGGACCCTACCCAGCACAAACTGTGCTCCACGGTCAAAAGGTGGCAGCCCATTGCTGGAGCTCGGTGATATCAAGACCACAGCCGGCTGTCTGCTCCATCTGTCCTGTGGCCGTCTTTCCAAACATACGGCAGTCACACACACAAGACTTGCTATATTTGCTATATATCCGGAAGAAGATGGAAATAGAGGCCTGAGAGGTGCAAATGACCCCTCAGAAGTGGCGGGTGGCTGATAGCCCGGGAAAGGTGCACCCATGTGTTTATCCTCTGCCTGATGACTATCCGAAAAGCAGGAACGCTGAAGAATTCCACGCTTGAACTGGGAAAACTTGGGGAGACCACACAGTGAAGCTAGAAGTTGTGGAAAAAAACACCAGCGAGGACAGAGGTGCAGAATTCCAATAAGCCACCAATCTAAGAATCCATGGAAAATTTAGACTTTAAAGTGACAAAAAGTCCCATTTGTGGGAAAGGGGGGGGGGTGCACAGAAGTGATAAATTAGTAAGACCTGTACCACAGGTTCTCACAATAAATGAGAGCTCTATCAAGTTCAATGACGTAACCTGTCAAACTTTCATACAACCACTACTAACTTCAGCGTTTCCCCCTCTTACCTGCCTCCATCCTAGGTCACACACAGACTCTCAAGAATTCAACACCTCCCATATGTCTTCCAGATCAGAACATTTTTAGGTAATGACCAAAGCTTTTTTTTCTTAAGATGTATTTAATGGCCGGCGCCGTGGCTTAACAGGCTAATCTTCCGCCTTGTGGCACCGGCACACCGGGTTCTAGTCCCAGTTGGGGCGCCGGATTCTATCCCAGTTGCCCCTCTTCCAGGCCAGCTCTCTGCTATGGCCCAGGAGTGCAGTGGAGGATGGTCCAAGTGCTTGGGCCTTGCACCTGCATGGGAGACCAGGAGAAGCACCTGGCTCCTGGCTTCGGATCAGCGAGATGCGCCGGCCACAGCAGCCATTGGAGGGTGAACCAACGGCAAAAAGGAAGACCTTTCTCTCTGTCTCTAACTATCCACTCTGCCTGTCAAAAAAAAAAAAAAGAAAAGAAAAAAAAAAGATGTATTTAATTTTTTGAAAGAGTTATACGGAAAGACGGGGCTTTCATCTGCTGGTTCACTCCCTAGATGACCACAATGGACAGCATTGGTCCAGGCTGAAACCAAGAGCCAGGAGCTTCATCATCGTCTCTAATGCAGGTGGCAGGGGCCCAGACACTTGGGCCATCTTCTGCTGATTCTCCCAGGCCATTAGCAGGGAGCTGGATCGAAGTGGGCAGCTAAGGCATGAACCTGGTGCCCATATGGGATGCCAGCACAGCAGGCAGTGGCTTTACCTGCTACACCACAGTGTCAGCCCTCTAAGTATGTTTCTAAACATTCATCATTTGCTTGGTTAGAAGAATTGTTTTCACAAGGATATTTGAACAATACTATAGCAGCATGTCTGCTTCTAGATTCAAGCATTCAACCAATTCACTACTTAGAATTAAGGCTCTACTGAGAGCTACGGTGCATGTTTTATTTGACTTCAATGTGATGGTTACTACAAATACACATGCCAAAAAGTCAACAATCAGCCAAGTTAAACAGCCTATGTTTCTATGGTGGGGTGTAACGTTCCCAGCAGATTCTGGAGGCAGGACTATTGCACCTGTGTGGTGCCCTAAGGGTAACATCCCACAGAGAAGACTTTTTTCTCTCCCATAATTCTCAGAAAATCTTAACTATTCCAAAAATACCTGGAACTAGTTATAAAAGCGAACCAAATACGTGATGATACAAATGTACTGCCAGAGTAGTCCACATCTTGCCCTCGCTCTCTTCCTACTCTCCAGCAAACTAAAAAATACCCACGTTAGTCATTCAATGAAGAGGAAGAAAGATGATCTATAAAAAGTGCAGTGCTAAGTTCTGCTAAAAAAGGGGGTGGGAAGCTAAGCACCGGGTTTCTGGAAAAGCACTGGTTCAGGGGTGGACCGTGCAGCTCTCTCACCTCTCACGTACAGAGGCGCGAGGCACAGCTGCTACAGGAAGCTCGGTGAGGGCCATGCACGTTCAGGACGGACACTCAGGCTGCTGTGCAGGCAACGGGACGGTGACCACAGTGTCTTCCGCTGGGTCGGCTCTGCTCGGACACAATCAAGCCGTGAGCACAGCAGACAGAGGGGCAAGGGAGCGCCAGCAACCTGCTGGCTCACCCTCTGTGAGTGCACTGCTGCCTGCTGTCCTGGGGGGTCTACAGGTGTATGCTGGGCTTTGGAATCTAATTTGCTCATGTGGTAATCCCAAAGTATCCTTATCATGGCGTGCAATTAAATCAATCTCTTTTCTCAGGGCTGACTGGCAACTAAGCTCTTCCCACCAAACCACAAGCGGCTGCTGCCTCTGTTCTCCACAGGCAAAAGATATGGGGCCCCTCTGCAGACTTTGGGCACAGACTGAGCTACACAGCAAGCATGAATCAAAACCGAGATTCCTATAGGGGGCAAAATAGCTTAACTCGATCAGTCATGTCATCTTTTAATCTGTAAATTTTCAAAAGCAAAAAAAAAAATTCACCAATAAAATGTTCAGAAAAAAAAAGCCAAAACATGAAGCTTCTATCTCCCTTGTTAACCACAACTTCGGTAAGAGGAAGGCTTCCGTGAACTGCCAGAAACACAGCGTCGTTACCAGGATGCGTTCGGAGCAGAACACCAGAACCACCACCCTACGGCCGTCTTCTCCCAAGGATGTGTCATGGCTTACATCATTTGGCTAACTAATCACGCCCCCATGCAACCAATACCCTCAGTCAATCAGTGCTGAAAAGGCAAGTTTATGCACAGTAAGAAGCTGGTACAACAGCTTTAATTTAAAATGCTATTGGGTTTTTATGTAAAGAAGTTCTAGGCTTTTCTGTGCAAAGACTCATCTTGCTACATTTAGCAAAGCTGAAAAGTTCACAGTGAGGTAACCTGAACAGAGTGGGCGACTCTGATAAAAGTGAAAAGGTTTACAACCTACTTATAAAATCTAGCCTAGAATAAAGTGATTTTATAGTTCACTCGCCAGGAAACAAAAATATGTTACCAAAGTTTCACCGATTTCTATCATCCAGTGCCACACACTGGTGAGGCGCTCCGCTCTGCTGACAAGGTTCAGACTGACACGCCTTAAAGACCACTTCAGAAAGCGCCGTGAGCTTCAGCCAGCAGCTGCGGCACAGCTGATAAAGCCAGCACTGGCGTGGATGGCAGCTCCTATCTGAGTGCCAGTTAGAAGCCGCTATTCTTCTGATGTGGCTCCCTGCTGGTGTGCCTGGGAAGGCAGTGAATGATGGCCTAGTGTTGGGGACCCTGCCACCCACACAGGACACCACGCTGGATTCCCGGCTGCTGGCCACGGCCTCCCCAGGGCCTGGCTGTTGTGGACATCTGGGGAATGCTACAGCAGAGGGAAGATCAACTGATCTTTCTCTCTCCCGCCCTTTCCTCCTTCTCTGTCACTCTGCCTTTCAACTAAAACAAATCTTACATTAAAAATCAGAGACTTGAGTGACGTCTCATGGGAGAACAGTCTTCAGAGTTGTTGGCGTGTGAGAATCATTTCCTTCAGGATCACAACGATATGCGATCTGAAGAAAAATCTGTAGCATATAACTACACTGCACCGGTTTGTTTTTGTTTTTGTTTTTAATAAAAAGAAAATGAGAATTTCCAAAGACTATGAGCAATTAATATCATTTTTAGGCAGGTGGTATATTCCCTGGGTGTGAGAAAGCCACCAACACAACACCACACCTATGGGAAGGAGGGGCTGCAGTGAGGCGTGGGTACATGTGCAGGCAGGTCTGCACGCGTGCACACACACACACACAGGCAGAGATGGAGAACCCCAGAGAGACATGCTGTGCAGCGACAGCCAGCACCACCATGGAATCTAGAATCACCTGCACACCTTCATTCCTGACTCCCTCCTTCCAGCCTGCTCCCCACGTCCACTGTGATGAGGGACATGAGGTGTCACTGAAGACACATGGACACCTATTCCAAATCGTGACAACAATTCTGTGTCTTCTCCCACGGCTCTACTTCACAGCCATGAGCCCAGAGCCCTCAATGTTCTGAGGAACCGCAGCAGAACTTCAACAGAGAACAATGAGCAGCAGGACCCCGGGAAGCTGAGTTCCAGGCGCCCTACTTGAAGAGGTGTTCGGTAAGAATCAGGAACGGTAATACCGGTGTTGGGTTTGCACACCCGGCAGACGGGAACCCCTGCAGCAGGGACCCCCAACGCGGCTAGAGGGGCACCCACCGAGCGTTCACAGATCACCCTGATTACGGCAGGGAAATCCGCTCTGCCAGCCCAGCACAGCACAGCTCCTCCTGCTGCCTCTGTGGGATGCCCCATCCCGAGCAAGAACCAGCGAGGAGGATCGCAACGACAGCCTCCAGACGCCTTGGCCTGTAAGCGTCTGTGGGCGTCGAACCTTATTTCTGCAGCTTTTAGATTTCTGTTTGTGATTGTTTTCCATTAGGCAGACTCTTCTTACACTCCTCCATGACACAAACCGTAATTCCGCGAGGTTCGCTGAGATAAACACGGCTCTCTGGGGGAGACGTCAGTACAGAGCATCTCCATCCGGCTGTTGTATTTTGAGGCAGGTCTGCAGTCGCCACACGGTTGGTGGTGATCTGAAGGACGTCAGCACGTGTCTGTCTAAGTACTCACTGCGCTGAGAGTTTCTACGTGGGAGTGCTTTGACCAGTGCTTTCTTCTCAGTGCTAAACCTTACTTTGGCTTTTAAAAAAGGCAATGCTCCCACTCTACTGCAAAACGTAATCACAGAATACACTTGTTGTTCGACAGTAAAGCACTCTATGCATTACTGGAGATGTGGGAAGCTCCCCACCTTGTTCAGCTTGCTTGTGACTCGTTTATACTGTGTTTCAATATAGCTCATGCTTATTCCCAGGGGTGGGCAACCTTGTTTTCTGCCAAGAGCCACATGCATGTTTATAACATCCTCCACAGGCCATATAAAATCATCACTTAAAAATGAGCCTGCCATCAGCCTTACTGAATCTCGAGTCACACTTGTGGTGGGCTCCCTGCCAGGGCCAGACCACACAATTCCGTGGGTCCTACACACACGGCCTGTGGGCTGCAGGCTTCCTACTCCTGATTCAGGCAGAAGTGAAGCCAGGTCCAGCTGAGTCCTCACAGAGGATGTTCTAGCAGATCTTGTGTGATGTGACTTAAAACACCAAGACCCCCTGACTCCACTGAATGAAACTAGTGTGGTAACATTCGCAGTAAAGACACAGTCATTGTAGCTGCTTCGTGGGAGTATAAACAAGCGTGCTATGTGAGTGGAGTATGTGCTTACTACAACTGATGCCCACCCACTATTCATCAGGTTACTATAAATGCTACAAAGATCAGTGAGTACCCTTTTCTAGCATTTCCTAAAAGATACTCTTCACAGATACTCTGTGTGGCTTTGGTCTCCAGCCCTTCCACTTCAGGGTGGTACGTCCATTCAGTCAATGGAGATGGGGAGGAGTCGGCCAGGAACATACCTGTGGGAGCTAAACGAATGGAAAGGGCTGGGGTAAGCTCAATTATTTCTGACAAAACAAAGAACTGATGAGTTGTTTTCAAGATTGATTTATTTGACAAGGTGGGGGTGTGTGGGGGGAGAGATGTTCCTTGCACTGGCTTATTCTCCAAATGGCTGCAATGTCTGGAACTGAGCCAGGCCAAACCCAACAGCCAGGAATTCCATCCTGCTCTCCCACGTTGGTGGCAGGGGCCCAAGTACTTTGGCAATCTTCAGCTGCCTTGCCACGTGCGCCACGTGCGTTAGCAGGGAGCTGGAGCGGAAGTGGAACAGCTTGGACTCAAACCAGTGCTCAAAGGGGATGCCAGCGTTGCAGGTGGCAGCCTAATCTGCTGTGCCACAATGCTGGTCCCAGAACTGGCACGCTGAAAACCACAAGGCTACATCTACAGGACCTCCAAACCATCTGTTCTAGTCACAGATCACTTCCCTGGACACAGCTGGCCAAGCACCTCTGAATCGTGGGCCACTCCCAAAGCTGCCATCAGTGCCTCTGGCTTTGCTGTCACTGGCTTCCAGCTCGGGGACAGGACAGGGTCTTGCCCCTGAAGTTATGCGGAGCGCACCTCCCCTCCCGACCCCCATCTCCTCCCTCCCCAGGGCCTGCCCATCACCGCTGCCTTCCTTCCCCTCGCACAAATGCTTCTGCTCGAGTTCCACCAACCCTGTCTGAGAGAAGAGGCCCCCACAACCCTCCCTGGTTCTCGCTGGGCTTTCCCACTGCAACGACTCTCTGAGAAAGTCACTGATTAAACTCTCAAGCTAAGAGTGTGAGGACGTGGTCATCCTCCTAGGCTTCCCACAGTCCCCTGCACCGGCCCACTCTCCCGTCACGCTCTCGCCCGCTGGCCGCCTGCGACACCACAGAGGTTTTCTCTCCAGCTCCTGCCTCACTTCAGCAGGCTCTGCTTGACTGCGTCCTGCAGCGACCCTTAACACAGACCTTCCTCCCGCGCCGCATCTCGAGTTCTTTGGTCATTCTTTGCCTTTTCAGAATCTGACTTCCGAAACACCATTTTTTTAATCAGTAAAAACCCACACCCACACATGACACGCAACACACGCTTTTTGTCTCAAACCTGATCTCCTCCTCGATCACTCAAGTCCCACTGTCCCTGTTCTTTTTTTTTTTTTTTTTTAAGAAGAAAGTTGGAGGATTCACACTTCCTTCTTTAAAAAAAAAAAAATTTAGTTACACAGAGAGAAGAGAGGCATGGCGTTGGGGGTAGGGGGGAGAGGTCTTCCATCTGATGCTTCACTCCCCAGTTGGCCACAATGGCCAGAGCTGCACCAATCCGAAGCCAGGAGCTTCTTCCGGGTCTTCCACGTGGGTGCAGAGACCCAAGGACTTGGGCCATCCTCTACTGCTTTCCCATGCCATAGCAGGGAGCTGGATCAGAAGATGAGCAGCTGGGACTAGAACCGACACCCATATGAGATGCTAGCGCTTCACGCCAGGGCGTTAACCCACTGTGCCACAGCGCCGGCCCCTGTTCCTGTTCTTAAGGAAATAACTCTGAAGGTCACATCGTAAGTTTGCTGCAGGGTTTGCAAGACTCCCACTGAGAGTGCCCTACATGAGGTCTCATGTAAGAAACCACACAGATGGCAGTACAATGATGTTTTCCCTCGAGGGACAGTTTTTCCCACATGAATAATAAGAATCCTGTAATTGATTCCATTATCCTTCCTGGTATGGCTGACGGGGAAGCTCGGGATCAAATGTACGACGGCCCTGCACTCTGTGTACCGCCAGGCCGGGGAAGGTCCGGATCAAATGCACAACAGCTTGTATTCTGTGTGTACCACCAGGCCGGGGAAGCTCCAATTTAAATGCATGACGGCTCTGCACTCTGTGTGTACCACCAGGTGGAGGAAGCTCGGGGTCAAATGAATGACGGCTCTGTACTCTGTGTGTACCGCCAGGCCAGGGAAGCTCTAATTCAAATACATGACGGCTCTGTACACTGTGTGTACCACCAGGCTTCAGCAACATAAATGTACAAGCTGGTTCTCCCACTGCCAGTGGCTTCCTCTTGTAATTCTCAATTTTTCATAATTAGTTGCTATTTTGGTTCCTATTTTACAGTTCACCATTATTTATACACATATTCTAAATATTTATTCATTTATTTGAAAGGTGAAGTTTACAGAGGGAGAGAGAGAGGAAGAGACAGAGACAGGAAGAGACATCTTCCATCTGCTGCCCCAGCCCCAAAATGGCTATGAGGGCCGGAGCTGGGCCAGGCCAAAGCCAGGAGCCTGGAACTCCATCCGGGTCTCCCAAGTGGGCTCCCGCACCTGGGCCATCCTCTGCTGCCTTCCCCAGTGCACAAGCAGGGAGGGAGTGCACTGGCACTCAAACGGGACTGCTGGCATTGCAGGGGCAGCCTGATCCACTGTGCCACAACACTGACCCCAGTTCTTTATGTTTCTCCGGTGTTAAGCTTCCTAAAGTCATTCAGGGAATAGATCAGACAACCGAATACAGCTACAAACGTACTTAACGAATCCAAAATCAAAGTTAAAAGTCTGTTTGTTCCTTCCGTGTGCCCTCCTGTAAAAGCTCAAGGATTCGTGACCTGACCCCAAAGACAGTTTGGTCCACTATATACACAAAGCAGACTTGTTTTATATAAACATTGCTTTAAATGCTTTCTTCTTGTTACCTAATAAGCACCTATTTCTTCTGAGGGGTAATGTTAATAATCTGACACCTGTGTCAAAAGGCCTGGGACGTGGCAGCAAGCCGGGGTGGGTCAAAGCTCTGTGCTACAGTTTCTTTACGGCAAGGAACGGCTTCGTGGTATGCTTCCTCATTAACTTCTCCCTCACTATGCTAGGCAAGCTAATCACATTGGGGGTTTGAAATGGTCTACATGTCTCCCGGGAAGTGAGAATACTAAGCACGCCCCCATATAGGCACCTTACTTCTCGGAGTATCGTGGGACAAAACAAACCACTGCCAGCACCGGCAGTGAACAGCTGAAGGCACTGGTCTTCCCTGGGGACCTTCCGTTCCCAGCTCACTGCTCATCTGTCACACGCAGGAGCCCTGGAGCATCTGGGATGCCAGAGCAGCGTAGGGGCCACACCCACAGAGCAAGGTCTGGCTGTCGGGAACCACCTGTGCCCGAAGAGGGCTTGCTGCCCCTTCACGCGCGCAGATGGTGGCTCCTTACCGCGAGCCATCCATCACACCACACTTGCTGACGACCTCCCTGCTCATTCCGAGAAAACAGAAGCAATTAGAAGAGCGCTAACTGATCTTCCTGCAGTTCTGCAACCTCGGTGCATCCTGACCCCCACACTCTGCCAGCCCAGCAGCCACAGCCCAAGCTCCCAGCGTCCGAGGGCAACGCCATCCCCTGGAGCCTGGGTGGACCGCTGCTCCCCTAAGAGACATCAGTCACGCAATCCGATGTCAGTCTCTCCCACCTGCTGGGTCTTCTCCATCCACGTGGAAATCTGGACGCAATACCACCCGTGCTCAGGCTAAATGGGAAATGAGCCTTTTCACGCCCACATCACTCTGCAGTTGGTACCTAGGTCCCATCCCGGCTTCCAAACAACCGACCCAGAAAGCCTGCGCCTCTCACCTGCCGTTCTGCGGCCCCTGCTCCCTCCAAGCAGGCTTTCACCTCAGCCAATCTACAAAACCGTTCTTGTCAAGTCTCTAGCTACCTGCACATCACAGAGCCAACGGCTCTGCCACCAGGGCAGAAGCGACCACGAGGAATGTAGCTCCCCACCCCGCCCCATCCCACCCCTCACATCTCCTTGGCTTCCAGCAGCCACTTTCTCAGGGTTTTACGTCTGTGTCCTCATTGCCTGTTGCAGGATCTGGCTCCTCCTTCTGACTTGCAGACGTGGGTGGCCCCATGCCCAGGTGGCCTGCCTTCTCCCCATGGGTGTATTCCCCACAGGTCTCCTCCAATGCCAGGGCTCCTGAGTTAACACGGCCATGCAGTTTTGGTGCTGAGCTCCACGCAAACACATACATACACTCATCCTGCTTCTCACCCCACAGCTACATGCAAGCATACACCTAGCACCTCACCATGCACCTGCCAAGCAGCACCCTCCACCCCCAGTTCTCTTTCCCTGCAGCACTGCCTGCTCCGGCCCCAGGGGCCACCTCCCCCTCCCACCTGCCAGCTATGTCTACCCTCGTGTGTGGAGGTCAAGTGGTGCCCGTACTTCTTCTCTTGTTGGCCACTCTTGGCAGACTCATCTCTATGTACCTGGGGGATTAGATTCTGACTCCTCTCCCCAGCAGGCCACGCCTTGCGTATTTCCTGGGAGAATTTTCCTACTTCAAAAACTATAGCTGCTTTGACTCCAGGCATACTCCCAGCCCTTTCTGTGTGATCTTTTCCAGGATCAGACAGAGCGAGAGCCGCGTGCTCCGGAGCTGGCTGTGTATATGTTCCTAGGGGGCTCTGCCCTCCACCCAGCTTGCCGCAGCCATCGCCGCCATTATTGCTAACACTGACTGAGCACCCACTGCGCTGCAAGAGCCCTGTCCACATCTCACCCACAGCGCAGAGCCCCCGCACAGCATGCTCACGGGACGAGTGCTACGACGTCTCCTGAGATGGCAGAACTGCCAATCAGTACACCTAGACCTAAGCTGGGGATGCTATCCCAAGGCCCCTCCTCTCCTGCAATCCCAGGACCAGGGCTCACCCGAAGTCGCCTACAGTGATATGAGCAGTACTGAGGACACACGAGGCTGTGTGTGCCTCAACCCACCTTCTTAGAAGCCGTGCTGGGTGAGCAGGGTGGTGGCATGGCCTGAGATGCCCGTCTACACCGCCTGCATGGGGCTGCACTCCCCAGCACACGCAGCTTCCCTGAGCTCTGACATGGGCAGGCTTCACTGCATTCATAAAAAGCTGCACGGTGCCCCCACAGGTTTCTTTGCCCTATATTGTCTTCTAGCATTTTTGAGGCATTTCTTCACTGACAATCTAAATGTAATTACTACAAAATTATTTCATAAGCTACGTCCACATTACTAAAGTATATTATGTAACAATCTGCACAGCTCTAGACAAACGACATGGAGCCATGGTGACCGTCACCACCTGAAAACCACGGATTCTGAGAGATCAGTGCCCTGGTCCCCCTACATGTTATGTCTTAAATTTTCCTTAAGGTGGGTCCCAGCAGCTCGGGCGGCCAGGCAGCCCAGGTTCAGGAAGGCTCCCAGGGAGTCACAGTCTGCAGGCACCCAGCATGCACCCTCCCCGCAGCCATGATGCCCAAGAGAAAGGTCAGCTATGCCGAAGGGATGGCAAAGGGGGAGCCCAAGCGAAGGCTGGTGTAGTTGTTAGCAAAGCCAGAACCCCATAACGTAGAAGGGAAGCCCCAGAAGGCCAACGAGAAAGGTAAGTCTTCAGAAAAGTAGATAGATAAATAAATGCAAGCTAAGGGGAAGAGAGGAGCAAGGGGAAAACAGGCCAAGGTGGCTCCCCAAGACGCCAGAGCCTTGCCTGCAGAAAACGGAGAAGCTAAAAAGGAGCAGATCCCAGCCTCTGATGAGGCAGAACAGAACACAGCCAAGTCTGATTAACACCAGACACCATGTCTTATCAGGGTTCTTTTTTCTTTTTTTCTTTTTTTTTTTTTTTGACAGGCAGAGTGGACAGTGAGAGAGAGAGACAGAGAGAAAGGTCTTCCTTTTGCCATTGGTTCACCCTCCAATGGCCGCTGCGGCCGGCGCATCGCGCTGATCCGAAGCCAGGAGCCAGGTGCTTCTCCTGGTCTCCCATGCGGGTGCAGGGCCCAAGGACTTGGGCCATCCTCCACTGCCTTCCCGGGCCACAGCAGAGAGCTGGCCTGGAAGAGGAGCAACTAGGACAGAATCTGGCGCCCCAACCGGGACTAGAACCCGGTGTGCTGGCACCACAAGGCAGAGGATTAGCCTGTTATGCCACGGCGCTGGTTTATCAGGGTTCTTGTCTCCATTACACAATCCATAGGAATGTTTTAGTCAACTAGCAGGTAAATGCAAGCTTTCTAGTGGCTCGAGAAGCATTTTTAAGAAGGAGGGAAGCCCACCTCATCCCATTTTTTAAGTGTAAGTGATTTTCTTAAGAGGTGAAATCATTTGCTGGTTGTTTATTTTCCATACAACCAGGACACAGTGCTTACTGAATTATGGGAGGCTTCGACCATTGTGGGTGTCGGCTTAACATTCCATCGGTGGGGGTGGGTTCTATGTCCTTCAGTGCAGCACATACTAAATGGCTGTGCCTCTAACCGGTCTTGCACATTTTCACTCACTTCTCCCAGGCTGTTTAGCAGAACTGTTTCCTACAGAAAACCACTCCCTGTTGCTCTGTGGGAACCATGTGTGCCCTGTAACGTCTGGTTGTGGCCGTCCAGCTTTCCTAATGATTCTGTTAGCATGCTGTCGAAGACTGAAACTCTGGGTACGTTGTGTATGTGATGTTAAATTCGTGTATATGATACTAAATTGTGAGTGGGTGGGATTTATGTAACAGCAGCCTTCGAAGATACTGATAATTCCTAGTCTCTTGAGGAAGAGTTGCCTCCAAATTTGAAGTTAGAAAGTTAGTAGGTAACTTTCAAAAAAAGAAGGAAAATTCTGGCCTTTTAGATTTTTTCATACATTAAGTTAAGAATTATGTACAAATTAAAATGTGTGCTAATTCTCCACAACAAAATTTCAGTTATAGCAAAAAAATTTTCCTTAAAATTCCTATGAAGTTTGTAAACAATTTTTCACAGAAAACTTAAAAGCAAAGTCTATTTTTGTTGTCAAAATCTCCTCCAATTTGGAATTAAATGCTGGTGCTCCAGCACTTCTTTGTGTTGTTAACGACTACGCAGTCCTGTTGTACACTACCATGCAGAAATCCTGAAGCTCCTACCAGCTTCAGAACCACGCCAGCCATCTTGCTCCCTTTGTGTCACATGACCAAATGATTTGGCTCTGCCTGGGGGACCCTTTGACAAAGGCTTCCCTACAGAGACATGGAACCTACAAGTTTGGAAGGCACATTTCACCTGGGCACACAGTACCTTCCGTTACAGTCTGTGTTTAAAAACTAGCAGGAGATTGGCCAGCGCCGCGGCTTACTAGGCTAATCCTCCACCTGCGGCGCCGGCACACAGGGTTCTAGTCCCGGTTGGGGCACCAGATTCTGTCCTGGCTGCTCGTCTTCCAGGCCAGCTCTCTGTTGTGGCCCGGGAGTGCAGTGGAGGATGGCCCAAGTGCTTGGGCCCTGCTCCCGCATGGGAGACCAGGAGGAAGCACCTGGTTCCTAGCTTCAGATCAGCGCAGTGCACCGGCCACAGCGGCCACTGGGGGGTGAACCAACGGCAAAGGAAGACCTTTCTCTCTGTCTCTCTCTCTCACTGTCCACTCTGCCTGTCAAAAAATAACAAACAAACAAACAAAAAGCTAGCAGGAGATGAAAGACAATCACTCCCTAGCACTCTCATGCTCCTCTGCTATGGACAGGAAGAAAATAATACCCAGGGAGGGAACTGCAAGGAAACATCTATTCCCTAATACTAAACGAATCAATTATTTTAATAACCTACAGCCTTTTAGGAACTATTTGCCTTGTGATGCCAACACATAAACTCGTCCACATCGCAATGCCCACACTTCTGCTATATCTGTGCACTAAAAGGTAGTGGCCATTTTCTAAATTTTGTCTTGGCAAGATGCATTACTTCTCATTGCCACTTCCTACTGCTGGCTCTCCTTGGCAGATAAAAACAGTTGAGAGACTGCAGCCAAACCTAAGATTTCCCAGAGGGAATCTGCAAATAAGCTATAAGCATTCAAGTGAGCCACCTGTCTGGACGGAGATTTACTTATTGGTGCATAATAGCTTTCCAACCTTCAAACAGCTCCTGCACAGAACAGATGCAGCTCTTCAAATGCAGCCGTTTTTATTCCAACTTCCTATTAAACATGCACCACAAATGGGTAAAGCGACTCTAAACAGCCAGAAGATAGAAACGCTCAACAGTGCGTATCTGCTTACGAATCTCGAGTCATAAATAAACGTCAAACCCCGTTCTTAACCTGGAACGCTCGAAATAGCTCTGTGTAGTAACAGCAGACTGCTCCCGTGGTAGCTGCGGGTCCAGAGAGTCTGAGTCACACGGAAGCAGTGACAGGGGTGCTCAGACACCAACCGCAGAGGTGGCACCACCGTCACAAGGGGCCAGCCTTGCCCAGGGGTCTGCCTTCTCATCTTCCGGCTGGGCTGCCAACAGACCTCCCAACAGCTGCTGCAGGAAGCAATCGCCTTGTGTAGCTATCATGACAGCACAGACGTGAGTGTAGGGCCGGTACCGCCCTCCCGGACAACATCCAAAATCAGTGAAAGCGAGCAAGTTAACACCCGGGCTCTGCATATGACCCCCTCTTTCCAGTTAGCAGCCAATGAGATTGATCACGGTGGCCAGGACTCTGTGTGCACGGGGAGGCTACAGGATAAAGAGATGGGCTTCCTGCCCTGGGAAACCCACACAGCAGGGGGCACGCGGCACGGCAGAAGACCCCGGTGCCATCAAGGTGAATCCATGTCCTGAGCGGTGCAGCTGAGAGCCGTCCTCCAGCTGACGCGGATCAGAGACAAACGTGTCTATCAGTTCCATGATCCCTCTCAAGTCACCTTCATCTCTTTCCACAAACGTCACTTCTGGTGATGGTATTTTAAATTTTAGTCTTTTGTGTATGCAGGATCTGGTTCAGCTTGCTACGTATCTTAGCTAAGATCTTCCCGCCGCCAAGCCTAAATATGCTCCACCTACGGATGCCAAAAGTTCCACCTGCCTGGGCACCTCCCATCCCATGACGCTTTCTGGCCTTATCCTTAGAAAAAGGATGAGAGCTACTGGTGGGAAGACACAGCTGTCTTTCGTTAGCTCTGACCTCAGCAGAGCCATACCATGCAGCGCGCTAATATGTTTTCCTAAAAGTCAGATTTTAAAAGAACCACAGAGGAAAACATGAAAATAACGCACGTGTTTGAAGCTAAATGACGGGACCGTGCAAGACAGAAGGCGATGGTGAAGGAAATGGAGGGAGGGAGGTCGGCATGAGCTCCTGTTTGTTCAGCACAACAGGATCTGAGCTCCAGGTAATGAACCTGCGCTGCCCCCAGGGGTCACCCCACCGGGCAGATCAGAGAAGCCAGGAAGCCTTTGAAGACCAAAGACTCAGCAAGTGGCAAGGTCTACATCTGTGACTTGGAAGCTGCACAAGCCCTCGTCTTTGCTCCGCTCAGTCCCTCACAAAGCGGATCTTCCTCCCTGCTGCAGGGATGATGCTGCCTCCGTCTTTGCCGTCCTGAGAAGAAAGGCAGTGAACTGAGCCCTCCCAAACGGGCACCGCCTTTCTGTGTTCTCCGCACGGCAATGGTTATAAAGGAACGCGGCTGATTCCGAACACACACCAGACTCCTTCACAGCCACCTTGGGATGGAGGTTATAAAATTATTTCATTGATTTATTTTTTTTTTACAGCCCAAAACGTACCTGAAAATTGCTCAGTGGCATACTCTAAACCTCCTCAGTGGCCACAAACCTTATCCTTGGCCACTGAGTTTGGCTTTGGGTATTGGGAGTCTCCCAGAAGCAAGCCTGCCTGAGAGCCTGATACTGAACTATTCTGACCTATTTTACTTTGTGAAACCACCTGAGATCCAGCGAAGAGAAGCCCAGCAATCAGTAAGCTATGCTGAGTAGTGGCTCAACACACGGGCTCAGGGTCTACAGCCCAGGCACAGCTGCACCCTCTCCTCCAGGGGTGCCTTCAGGAAAAGCCCGCCTCCCTCCATCCAAAGGACCACCTCTCAGAAGCACCCCCTCTCCTCTGCAGGTCTTCTCACTACTGTGAGTGTGCATTCTTCTCAACATCACCTCTCCCACACGGTCGGGAGTCCCGGGAGGAATGCAAGCACTTGTCACCATTGAGCGCCTGGGGAGTCTGGAGAGAACTGACGCAGGGAAACACTCAACCCTTTTTTGCTGAGTCAGAACAGAACCTGTGGTCTTGTCAGTCAAGAACTGGCTCTCAAGGTGATTCTTGCTTCTGGGCAACTAATGGCAGTGTCCTCAAAATCCAGTCTACCTCCCCAAAAGGAGAGACCAAGAAGGTTGGCTGGTTCAGAAATGAAGTCTTACTTTCAGAGTTGTACTCTCTCTAACAATGTGTTTATAAAATATGCTAACAGCGCAATAATCAATCTTTCATAAACATGGGGTTAAAGAAATAATGAAACAGAAACCAGACTTTTGATTTAGCATTTACTTCTATCCAGGTTAAATCTAAGTTTCTAGTATGGAACCTAGGATATAATAGTTAATACTACACAGGTAGAGAAAGAAAATTATTAGAAACTCATCACTATCCCTAATTATGAAGATTGAATGCAGAAATTCTCAATTAACATCCAAGGGAGGTAATCCATTCCTATTTTTAAAAATTTGTGTTTTTTTTCACCAAAACTATTTACTTGATAATGGTACCTAAAAGTTAACCAGCAGGTGCTTGCAATTTTTTTTTTGTATATATTTATTTAGTTACTTATAAATCAGAGTTACACAGAGAGAGAGGAAGAGGCAGAGAGAGAGAAAGGTCTTCCATCCACTGGCTCACTCCCCAACTAGCTGCAATGGCTGGAGCTGCACCAATCAGAAGCCAGGAACCAGGGGCTTCTTCCAGGTCTACCATGCAGGTACAGGAGCCCAAGAACTTGGGCCATCTTCTTCTGCTTTCCCAGGCCATAGCAGAGAGCTGGATCAGAAGTGGAGCAGCCGAGACTCGGACTGGTGCCCATATGGGACGCCAGCAGTGCAGGCGGCGGCTTTACCCGCTATGCCACAACACCTGCCCCAACTTTCAGTTCTTTAAGTGGCCAAAGTCCTTGTCGACTAAAAATTCAGAGTATTCTACAGGAATCCAGACATTTCTATCAATATCTATACAGCTTCCTAAGTAGCGAAAACGACCAGTCTTTAGACAGGAAGTCGGTCACGTACTCATAAGGCAGAGACCTGCTGTCACTTATTTGCACAAAGACGGAAGAAACCATATACCTGAGGGCACTGGGAAAATCGCCTAGAAGGGATATTCTGAAAAGGATTTTTAAGTCTCTCAAAAGCAACAACATCTTAACTGTAACCCCACACCCACCAATGTGCCTGCCTGGTCTATGCAGGTACATCGGAGGTTATGTTCTATAATAACTAAGTATTGGCCGGCGCTGTGGCTTAACAGGCTAATCCTCTGCCTTGCGGCGCCGGCACACCGGGTTCTAGTCCCGGTTGGGGCACCGGATTCTGTCCCGGTTGCCCCTCTTCCAGGCCAGCTCTCTGCTATGGCCCGGGAAGGCAGTGGAGGATGGCCCAAGTGCTTGGGCCCTGCACCCGCATGGGAGACCAGGAGAAGCACCTGGCTCCTGGCTTCGGATCAGCGAGATACGCAGGCCGCAGCGGCCATTGGAGGGTGAACCAACGGCAAAGGAAGACCTTTCTCTCTCTCTCTCTCTATCCACTCTGCCTGTCAAAGAAAAAAAAAAAAAAAAAAACAACTAAGTATGAGGCTAATGCTGGTAATCTAGACAGACCCAACACATGAAAGCAAAGGGGAAAGACTCTCAAAAGTCATGGTGCACTGCTGTGGGCTGGTTTTTCTTCCCAGTGCTCAACTGTGCTCAACCTGCTCTTTGCTTATGGCGGGCGATGTGATGATAGGGTTCCCGAAGCTTCTCCTTACTTACGAGTATTTTTTTTTTAACATTTTTATTAGGAAGGCAGAAAGACAAATCTTCCATCCACTGGTTCATTCCCCAGATGCACTGGCTGGGCCAAAGTCAGGAACCTAGAATTCACCACCCTGGGTCTCCCATATGGTGGCAGGGACTCACGTAGTTCAGCCATCCTCTGCTGCCTCCCAACATCACACTTAGTGAAATGGGCCAGTCCTGAAAGAACAAACACCTTTTGCTCTCCCTGGTCTGAGATAACTAACAGGAGACCTAAAACATAATCTACAGCGTGAAACTGACACTTGAGATGCAATGAATTTGAACAGCCTTTGTCTCGACTGTTGAGGAACAGCTTTTTTTTTTTTTTTTTTTCATACTATTTGTTGAACTCTTTACTTAATATAGAGTTAATCATATATGTCGGGTGGTGCTGTGGCGTAGTGGGTAAAGCTGCCACCTGTACTGCTGGCATCCCATATGGATGCCAGTTCGTGTCCTGGCTGTTCCACTTCCGATCCAGCTCTCTGCTATGTCCTGGGAAAGCAGTAGAAGATGGCCCAAGTCCTTGGGTCCCTGCACCCACATGGGAGACCTGGAAGAAGCTACCTGGCTCCTGGCTTTGGATTGGCACAGCTCTGGCTGTTGCGGCCAATTAGGGAGTGAACCAGTGGATGGAAGACCTCTCTCTCTCTCTCTGCCTCTCCTTTTCTCTCTGTGTAACTCTTTCAAGTAAATAAATAAATCTTTAAAAAAATCCTATGTGTATAAAGTTAACTGAAAATAGATCTTAGTAAAAAGTAAAAATGGCAACAGGAGAGGGAAGAAAACAGGAGGGAGGGTGAGTATGGTGGGAACAATCACTATGTCGTTCAAGTTTACTTATGAAATGCATGAAGTTTGTAGTCATTAAATAGAAAGTTTCCGGGGAAAAACATTTTTAAAAACTGAGAAGAAAGTGGAGCCAGGGCTCTATCCAGCTTTCCAGCGTGAGATGAGGCGTCAGTGGCAGTGACTTGGAGCACGGTGCCATAGCCCCCACCCCCTCCCACCCCTTCGCGTCTGTTCCTCCAATCTGCTCACTTCCTCCTGAATCTTAGCCATTGCCTACATCCACGGGCTGGAATAACGGTTAAGGAACAAAGTTCAGAAGTGGCCAACGTGATTATTAAGTCACGGTGTATCTCTGGATAGTTCCTGCCCCAAGATAAATGGAGGCCTAAAGTATCCCTGAAGCTAAGAGACAAGGGTGAGTGTCGGGCACACGGAAGGGGTGCAGACCAGAGGCTGCTTTGAAGAATCACGAGACACCACACAGACTGTGGAGGCACGCAGCTGAAGCCGGGAGGCGACAGGAGATGTTTAATCAGCGGCCACAAACCCTGCCCATCCTCCCCCCAAAACGTCATGACAAGCGAGGCAGCGTAACGCAGGAAACAAACAAAATGCCACGTCTTCTACATTCCCTGCGGCAGGGTGGTTCTCACCCTGTGCTCATGCGACCCCCTCAACCTCTACCACTGAGCACTGCTATGAGAAATTAGGTCAGGACTTCCTAGCCCACTTGGGTCGCAGCAACACAATGAGCTCAGAGGCTCATGACCAGCAGCCCTCCACCGCTCACAGTTCCAGAGGCTGGGCCGTCGGAGCTGAGCAAGGCTGCTTTCCTGATGCACAAACCACACCTTCTCGCCAGTCCTCACCCTCACGTGGTGAAGGAAACACCCAGCTCCCTGGTGTCTCTGTGAGCTGACCCTGGGCCCAGCCAGGAGGGCTCTGTCCTCAGGATCCCAGCACCTCCCAAAGGCCCCATCGCCCCGGGGGCAATGCATTCTGGAGGACACAAATACTCAGCTCACCATGGGAGTTGTTCTGGAAGTATCCATTTTTGCTGGTAATACAGATCCACACCTGAGTCCTACCTATTTACACTCCTCTCCTGCAGTGACCACGGAGAGCCCAGAGCAGTGTGCCCGACGGCAGAATGAACAAGTGCTCTGCTTCTCCAACTGTCCACAGAGGACCAACTTTTTTTTTACATTTCCAATTTGTTGCAGACTAACATTTCTATTAAATGCAATAAAAGAAATCACTAGAAAAACAAAAGGAAGAGAGACCTAAAATGTGCAATTTTCTTCATGAGATGTAACAAACCTAAAGTTCTATAACGGATTCTAAATACTTATTTGCAATATCTGTATTTAACCTGTCACAGCACCCCTCTGCCTCTATAAGGGGGGGGGGGGTATCAACAGACAGCAATTAACTGTGAACCACATTTTGGGTCATGCCAAGCAAACAAACCAGTTTCCAAGAGAAGGATCCTCAGACGTGCCCATCGTGCCTGCCATCGGGATCCAGGTCTGAGTTTGCGGGGGGGTTTTTCCCCACAGGGCACCTCAGCTGCTCTTGGCAAAGCTGCCACTGTCATGCCTGTGTGCTGAGCCAGGCTGTCCAAAAACACGCATGTCTGAGAGACACAGGGTAATGGCAACTGAGAACAAGATTAAAACACCTACAGGTGATAAAAGCTTAAGCTTTGACTGTGAACCATAAATTTAACAACCTAGTTTTCTCTTTGGTGGGTTTTAACTTACAACCTTTTGTTAAGAAAAGCGGCTTTACTCGGATGACAAAGCAAAACTCAGTCGTTCACACCCATAAAAAAAATGGGAACCTGCAGCTTCACATCATGGCTGAGCTACCACCAGCAAAATATATATATATATGTGTATATATATATATATTTTTTTTTTTGGACAGGCAGAGTTAGACAGTGAGACAGAGAGACAGAGAGAAAGGTCTTCCTTTTACCATTGGTTCACCCCCCAATGGCCGCTGCAGCCGGTGCGCTGCGCTGATCCGAAGCCAGGAGCCAGGTGCTTCTCCTGCTCTCCCATGCGGGTGCCGGGCCCAAGGACTTGGGCCATCCTGCACTGCCCTCCCAGGCCACAGCAGAGAGCTGGACTGGAAGAGGAGCAACCGGGATAGAATCTGGTGCCCCGACCGGGGCTAGAACCTGGGGTGCCGGTGCTGCAGGCGGAGGATTAGCCTAGTGAGCTGCGGCGCCGGCCCCAGCAAAATCTTAACAATGCGTGAAGCAGGAAGCGGTCTGGTGGCCCTGCAGAGATGTCAGCAAACAGCGACACGATAATGAACTAAATGCTGTGACTGAGACTAGTATAAAGATCACGGTGCAGTGAGCCACGGCTGACTCTCCAACTCCTGTCTGCAGATTTGCCCTGGCCCTGGAACCACTTGCTCACCCAACTGTCCACTCCATGTCTTCACGTGAATGTCTGAAAGACATCTCAACAGAAATTGTCGAAAGCAAACTCCTGATCCCCTTCCTCCAATAACCAGATTCTCCTGCGGGCTTTCTCCATTACCCATGACCTCATCTTCTGAGATGCTCACGCTGGCCACCAGCAATGTGGGAATCAGCAGGACAGGGATTTGACATCATGACCTAGATGCACCTGTCACTGGTTTTCCTTACGACCCAAAGGTTATGGTTTCAGAGCCGCCAAAGGGGAAACCGGACGACATGTAAAGTTTACTTTCAAAGCTTAATATTTTATCACTTCTAGGTATTTCAGTTAAAAACAAAAATTCTGGGTCATTCTTCACTCATTTTTCTACACCCACACATCCACAGCATCTCTAACATCTCAGTACCTCACGGCAACCGCACAGCCCGGGCCACCGTTCTCTCCTCCCTAGATCACTCCAGCAGCCTGCAGCTTAAGGACCTGTGCCACTGCGAACACAACACAGGGGCCACAGGGCCACGTCTGCTGTGCCGGTCCTCTGCCCACCCAGTGGCTTCCCTTCCCATCCCATCAGAAGGAGACGAAATCTCCATAGCCCTGCATTATCTGCAAATCTGACCGCCCCTCCCCACCTGCTGCAGGTCACTCACCTGCTGCAGGTCACTCGGCTTCTGCCACGCTGCTCGGCACACTCACTTCTCACAGTGTAGCCTTCGGAACACCTGCTGCCTCTGTGGAAACAGGACAACCCTCCTGCCCCACCATCACCGTCACGTTGTACCTTTTGTCACCAGCATCCATGAACATTTATCACCACCTGCCATTCACACGCTTGGGTGTTTCTTGCTCATGTCCTGGCTACAAACCAAATTTTCAAGGGGTTTGATGTGAAATCAAATCCCAGGGCCTTGGAACAGTGCCTGTTTCATAACAGTCGATCAATTAATACTGTTTGAACGAATGAGTAATCAGTGTATCAGAGTAACCGTGCCTTGCTCCGGCTGGTTACGGAGAATGTTAGGTACCAGTTAACACAGCACCCGTGACACTGACACTGGGTTGTGAAAGAAGACTCAAGCTTGCCTGACATGGAAAGGGCTGAGAACATTATTGACATGGGCATAGCATCCCCACAAATCCTCCTGCAACAGAAGAATGGTCTGGCTGACAGAGTCCCCAGCAAACCACACAGTCCAGGGAAAGACCAGTGTGCAGCTGAAAAAGCCAACTGTCCCAGGTTCCGGGAAACCTGACAGCAGAGGAACGAGTGCAGGCTCCATCAAGCTCCTACATAACACCAGCGCTCTCCCTGGATCTGCTTCTTGTTGCCAAGAGACTTTTTTTTTGCCATAAAATGTTAAATTCATTTTCCTCGAGTTTTCTACAATGGGAATACAGCTCGGATTTCAAAAAGGAAGTCACTGGGGAGAAAACACAATGCAAAGAGTTCTGACACCGAGTCCTACTGTGGGACATCTGTCCAGGGACACCCGTGGTCATGCATCCTGGACTGCTCAAATAGAACCGTTCCGCCTCTGAAATCATCAAGCTTATTTCTCATCATCTCCCCACTGGACCCTGAGTTCCCTCTGAAAGAGAGAGACTTATTTATCTGTCCAGTCTCCTGGCTGTCAGAAAAACGCCAAGCACACACAGTACCCAGCAACAACTCAACTCCATTCAAATGATAAGAGAGTGTGTTACAGGGGCGGCTCAGCCTCCCAGCGCCGGTCTCAGTAGCTCACTGTCCCCTGGGTGGAGTTCTTCTCTTTAACACTGGCCAAAGCTTAAGCAGGTCTGTACCCACACTGGCATTTCCAGCTCTATGTATTCTGGGAATGCTACCTGGGCACACACCAGGGAAGCTTGGAGCCTTGGGAATGGTAGCTGGGAAGACCCCAGCGCTGGGAAAAACAGGAAAAATGAGGTCAAGGGACATCCATGTGTGGGGCCTTCCACTGCCCCCTGGTAGTAGCTGTGCTTGGGGGTCTTCATCACATGACCATGGCACCTGCTCAGACAGTAAGAACACCAGTGGGAGCCAAATTATTAGAGCTTTGGGAAGCTCCAGACTCACATAGACTCGCATGCCAGCCAGTCTCAGCAGCATGAGATTGACAAACGTGGACATCAAGGTCCAAGCCGTCTGTTTCGTCCACTACCTCAGCATTCCTCTCACCTTCCCCACCGCCTACTCTTCTGCCCCTCATTCGTGAACTGAAGCACTCGTCTGATGATAAAGTCCATCCACGGCTGTCAGCACCCTCCAAACTCCTTCCGTGTTTTTAAATGAGACATGCTTCCCAGCCAACAAAGGATCACCAGCGCCTGTGAGCACCCAGCCGCCACAGGCAGTCTCTGGAGTGTCCGCTACGGAGGCCAGCGCCAGCTGACTGTGGAGGCCTCTCTCTGCCCTGGCTCAGGCACTCCACCACGTCACCTCCAAAAGGCCTCCTCCCCTCGGGTTCCTATTCCCCTGTCAGGCGGCCCTTTGCAAGGCTTGCTGCAAGCCAGGCCAGCCACAGAGGGTGCGGTCTGGACGGGCATGCCAGACTAAGATGGTATCCCTGCTGCAATGGTTGTTCCCCCTCCTGTAATGGTCTTCAGGATGAAGACGGAATGCATCTCACTCAAAATCAAAAAGAAAGAGGAGAGGAGGCAGCACAGAATGCCAGGGCTCGCATCAGGACGCCTGAGCTACGTGAGAGGGCAGTTCTTACCTCTCCCATCAGAAACCCAAACCACCATGATCACCCTCTCATTTAAAAAGCTAACAGAAACACAGTGAGGACAGCGAGCAGCACTTCCTGACGTTGTGACTGGGGTCCAACGCCGCGGCAGACAAATGGGAACTGAGCCCCTATTTGCTAGCTGAGGGTCATGGTAGGAGAGGGGGAAACGCTCCCACCTCAAGCTCATAAATGAGAACCTGGGGGAAAATATAAGAGTGGGAATAAGAGAGGGAGGAGATGTACAATTGGGGACATGCTCAAGCTGACTTGCCACAAATGGTAGAGTTAGAAACGTGCCAGGGGATTCCAATTCAATCCCATCAAGGTGGCATGTACCAATGCCATCTCACTAGTCCAAGTGATCAATTTCATTTCATAATTGATCATAATGATAGGTCTAAGAGTCAAAGAGATCACATAAACAAGACTAGTGTCTGCTAATACTAACTGATAGAATCAAAAAGGGAGAGAAAGATCCAACATGGGAAGTAGGATCCACAGCAGACTCATAGAATGGCAGATGTCCTAAACAGCACTCTGGCCTCAGAATCAGCCTTAAGGCATTTGGATCTGGCTGAAGAGCTCATGAGAGTATTTTAGGCATGGAAAGCCAAGACACTCTGGCAAAAAAAAAAAAAAAAAACCTAAATGAAAGATCTCTGTGAGTGAGATCCCAGTGGAAAGAATGGGGCCATCAAAGAAGGAGGTACCTTTCTCTGAAGGGAGGAGAGAACTTCCACTTTGACTATAACCTTGTCTAAATAAGATTGGAGTTGGTGTCGGCAAACTCAAAAGGCAGGACTTGGCAGAAGTGGGGACCAGCATTTCAGAACTCTTCTACCCAAAAGAAATAGCGGGCAGTGCTCCCAAGCACAGGTGGGTGCAGCGGACAGACAAGCCCCACCTTTCATGGCTGACTCCCACACAGGGGACTTTCAGCAAAGATCTGACCTAGGCCAAGCACCCCGTTTCACACACGAGGCAAACTGGGGTGCAGCGCACACCGTTTGCAGACTTCACTCTGTTCTGCCCTGAGCATCCCACAGGGGACACCAGGCCTCCCTGACGGGTGCCGACCCAACCATGGGCTCAGTGCTGGGCAGGAGCAGAGCACAGCAGCAGGCTCGCGGGTGGGGGTGGGGGTGGGGGAGGACGAGGATGCAGCAGCCAGGTGCCCCTCCCACCCTCCTTGTCACACCAGGACCCCTCCTGGAGAGTCCCCACCCCCCTGCCCCTGACTCCCTTCTCCCACTCTCCTCCTGTTCTTTTCCATGCTGCTCACCTCCTCTTCTCTGACGGTTCTGGCAAACCACACAGTGAGTGTCAGGCATGGAGGCTCATTCAAGTTCTGGCCACGCCGAGTGCCCAGGCCCCAGAGAGGAGCATGCTGTAACGGGGACATCTTAGCAGCGGCATCAAGACTACATAACTGATATCCTACTGTCCATTTTGGCCCAGCGAAATTAGGTAACAAGTAAATGACAACAAGCACGGGCTGCAACCGCATCACCAAATTACTGCCGACTTTGCAGAAAGAGAAGTGGGGACTGGGTAGTCAGTATTTATCTTCCCTTAACCAAAATGACATGCGTAGTTCAAAAAACACTGTGTTTTCATTTAAAGATTGATTGATTGATTGATTGATTTGAGAAGCAGAGTGACAGCAAGCAAGAGACAGAGACAGAGAGAGAGAGATTTCCATCTGCTCCTTCACTCCTCCAATGGCCTCCAACAGCCAATTCTGGACCAGGCCAAAGCCAGGAGCCAAGAACTCTATCCAGTTCCTCCATGTGGGTGGCAGGAATTGGGGCCAACTTCTACTGCCTTTCTAGGCACATTAGCAGGGAACCGATTCAGAAGCAGGAGGCCGGGACTTGAACAGGCGGCTCTGATACGTGATGTAGGCGTTTCAAGCAGAAGCTTAACTCACTGCGTCACAATGCTGGCTCCAACAAAACCTGAGTGAATTTGCAACTCTCAAAGTGCTGGTGCTGTGGTACAGCAGGTAAAGCCATCACTTGCAAAGCTGGCATCCCTTAACAGCTCTAGTTCAAGTCCCAGCAGCTCTACTTCCAACCCAGCTCCCTGCTAAAGCACCTGGGAAAATAGCAGAAGATGGCCTAAGTCATGACACCCATGTGGGAGAGACCTGGATGTAGTTTCAGGCTCCTAATGTTGGCCTGCTCCACTCCTAGCCATTGTAGCCATTTGGGGAGTGAACTACTGGATGGAAGATTCTCTCTCCCTCTCCCTCTCCCTCTCCCTCTCTCAGTCTGTTTTCTTTAAAAACAAAGGTTTAAAATTTACAGATGAGAGGGGCTGGTATTGTGGCATAGCAGGTAAAGCCACCGTTGCAATGCTGGCATCCCATATAGGTGCTGGTTCATGCCCTGGCTGCTCTACTGCTGGATCCAGCTCCCTGTTAATAGCCTGGGGTATCGGCAGAAGATGACCCAACTGGCTGGACCCATGCTACCCACATTGGAGACCTGGAAGGAGCTCCTGGCTCATGGCTTCAGCTTGGCCCAACCTCAACCATTGCAGCCATCTGGCCAGTAAACCTGTGGATGGAAGATCTCTCTTTCTATGTCTCCCTCTTTGCATAACTCTGACTTTCAAACAAATCAACCTTTTAAAAAATTTATAGGGGCCGGCGCTATGGCGCAATAGGTTAATCCTCCACCTGTGGAGCAGGCATCCCACCTGGGCAGCAGTTCTGTTCCCAGCTGCTCCTCTTCTGGTCCAGCTCTCTGCTAAGGCCTGGGAAAGCAATATAGGATGGACCAGTTCCTTGGGTCCCTGCACCCGAGTGGGAGACCGGGAAGAGGCATCTGGCTCCTGGCTTCGGATTGGTGCAGCTCCAGCCATTGTGGCCATTTGGAGAGTGAACCAATGGAAGGAAGACCTTTCTTTCTGTCTCTCCCTCTCACTGTATGTAACTCTACCTCTCAAGTAAATAAATAAAAACCTTTTAAAAATTTACAGTTGAGCATAATCATATATACCTAAGCACACATACAGACACGACATATACATCACCTCTCGTTTTCTTAAAGAAATAAACACAAAAAATGCATTTTATTTTACATTTATGTAAAATATTTTACAATTATGAAACAGTTGGTCATCTATGAGCATGCAATGATAAAGATCCTCATTCTCAAATGTAAAACAGGATTTACTGCACCTCCTTGTATCCGTAACCAGTATTTCAAGATACATATAAACAACAAGGACTACTCAAGAAATACTACCAGTGATGAAAATTTCTCCAAAGTTGACTTTAATATTTTATCACCATTACTCAGTTTCTATGGATGATCTGCAATGACAACCCACTTTTAGAGGTTAATGAACATATCAGGCAAGCTTTCAGTAGGAGCCACGAAGAGCAAAACACATCATGGGCTCCATTTCTCAGATGCTGCGCGAGAGAGGCACGGCACGGCACATCCCGAAAGGCCCCATGGCTGCACCCTCCGTGTCTGAGTCAGTTGCTAGGAAACACGCAAGAAAGAGACGCAGCTTCAGGTCTGTAGAGCAGTGAGGTGGTGGAACAGTGACGTGGACATGGACGCCCGGCTGGTGGAAGAGTGACGTGGACATGGACGCCCGGCTGGTGGAAGAGTGACGTGGACATGGACGCATGGCTGCAAACGCTGCCGTCTGCCTCTGTATATGAAGACTCCACGTGACGGTTATCCAGGGAGACGGACTTTGATGCATTCAAGTCCCTTCCTGTAACTTCAATAAGCAGATTCTGGTGTCCACTGATGTGAGAAGTAGTAACTGCAGACGCCTTAAATCCTATTCTTTCCCAGCCAGAAGCCGCACTCAAGCTGAGTTCAATTTGAACTCACAGGTGGTACACTAATCTCCCTGAGTCCAGCTGTGTTCGGACACTGCTGCTCACAGGCTTTGTGTGCACACACATGCACACAGCACATGCATGCATACACTCACAGGAGACAGGGAAAGACAGAAACACACACACATGAAAATACAGTTACTAAAAAACTACCCCAGAGGCATGGGCAGTCAAAGCCAAAATTAACATTTGGGATTGCATCAAATTGAGAAGTTTCTGTACTGCAAAACAAAGTCGGGAAAGTGAAGAGGCAACCGACAGAATGGGAAAAAATATTTGCAAACTATGCTACAGATAAAGGGTTGATAACCAGAATCTACAAAGAAATCAAGAAAATCCACAACAACAAACAAACAACCACTGAAGAGATGGGCCAAGGACCTCAATAGACATTTTTCAAAAGAGGAAATCCAAATGGCCAACAGACACATGAAAAAATGTTCAGGATCACTAGCAATCAGGGAAATGCAAATCAAAACCACAATGAGGTTTCACCTCACCCCCGTCAGAATGGCTCACATTCAGAAATCTACCAACAACAGATGCTAGAGAGGATGTGGGGAAAAGGGGACACTAACCCATTGTTCGTGGGAATGCAAACTGGTGAAGCCTCTATGGAAGTCAGTCTGGAGATTCCTCAGAAACCTGAACATAACCCTACCAAACAACCCAGCCATCCCACTCCTTGGAATTTACCCAAGAAATTAAATTGGCAAATAAAAAAGCTGTTTGCACCTTAATGTTTATTGCAGCTCAATTCACAATAGCTAAGACCTGGAATCAACCTAAATGCCCATCAACAGTAGACTGGATAAAGAAATTATGGGACATGTACTCTATAGAATACTATACAACAGTCAAAAACAATGAAATCCGGTCATTTCCAACAATATGGAGGAATCTGGAAAACATCATGCTGAGTGAAATAAGCCAGTCCCAAAGGGACAAATATCCTATGTTCTCCTTGATCATGACAACTAACAGAGCACCAAAAAGGAAACCTGTTGAAATGAAATGGACACTATAAGAAACAGTGACTTGATCAGCCCTTGTCCTGACTGTCAATGAACTTAATACTTTATCCCTTTTAGTATTTCTTTTTTGTTGCTGTTGTTCTACTTAACACTACTGGTTGAACTCTTTAATTACATGCAATTATTCTCTGGTATTTAAATTTAACTGAAAAGTGATCCCTGTTAAATATAAGAATGGGAATAAGAGAGGGAGGAAATGTACAGTTCAGCACATGCTCAATCTGACTTGCCCCAAATGGTAGAGTTAGAAAGTGCCAGGGGATTCCAATTCAATCCCATCAAGGTGGCATGTACCAATGCCATCTCACTAGTCCAAGTGATCAGTTTCAATTCACAATTGATCACACTGATAGGTCTAAGTGTCTAAGGGATCACATAAACAAGACTAGTGTCTGCTAATACTAACTGATAGAACGAAAAAGGAGAGGACAATCCAACATGGGAAGCGGGATACACAGCAGACTCATAGAATGGCAGATGTCCTAAATGGCACTCTGGCCTCAGAATCAGCCCTTAAGGTATTCAGATGTGGCTGAAGAGCCCACGAGATTATTTTAGGCATGGAAAGCCAAGACACTCTGACAAATTAAAAAAAAAAAAAAGTGACCTAAATGAAAGATCTCTGTGAGTGAAATCTCAGTGGAAAGAACAGGCCATCAAAGAAGGAGGTACCCTTCTCTGAAGGGAGGAGAGAACTTCCACTTTGACTATGGCCTTGTTTAAATAAGATTGGAGTCAGCAAACTCAAAAGGCTTCCATAGCCTTGGCAACAAATGGCAAAAGCCTACAGTGATTACTGATGCCATAAACAAGAATGTCAATTGTTAAGTCAACAACAGAAGTCACTGTGCACTTACTCCTCATGTAGGATCTCTGTCCTTAATGTGTTGTACAATGTAAATTTTCTTTAAAAATTTTTTTTTGACAGGCAGAGTGGATAGTGAGAGAGAGAGAGAGAGAGAGAAAGGTCTTCCTTTTGCCATTGGTTTACCCTCCAATGGCCACCGTGGCTGGCGCGCTGCGGCCGGTGCACTGCGCTGATCTGATGGCAGGAGCCAGGTGCTTCTCCTGGTCTCCCATGGGGTGCAGGGCCCAAGGACTTGGGCCATCCTCCACTGCACTTCCCTGGCCACAGCAGAGAGCTGCCCTGGAAGAGGGGCAACCGGGACAGAATCTGGTGCCCCAACCGGGACTAGAACCCGGTGTGCCGGCGCCGCAAGGCGGAGGATTAGCCTAGTGAGCCACGGTGCAGGCTGTACAATGTAAATTAATGCTATAACTAGTACTCAAACAGTACTTAACACTTTGTGTTTCTGTGTAGGTACAAACTTTGAAATCTTTACTTAATATATACCAAATTGATCTTCTGTATATAAAGATAATTGAGGGTGAATCTTGATGTGAATGGAATGAGAGAGGGAGCGGGAGATGGGAGGGTTGTGGGTGGGAGGGAAGTTACAGTGGGGAAAAAGCCACTGTAATCCAAAGCTGTACTTTGGAAATTTATATTTATTAAATAAAAGTTAAAAAAAAAACTACCACCAGAGAAGGTGGAGATAACAGAACAACATATGAGAAATACACATACTCACACACCACACACCAAGCACATGTGTGCCCTACACTCTCACACACATGTCAAATGCATTTCTCAGTCCTCTGACTCTTGGCCTGTCTGAGCATTGATAAAGAGAAAAAGAGGTCCGGATGGAGAGTCGGGAAACCCAAGGTCCACGAATCCACTGTGCAGCTCTGAGATAGCAGCTTTGATGTAGGCAGGCAGACAGGATAAATTTGACTAGGTTTATGAGCTGGAGGACCACGCCTTCACCACGTCCCCGTGTGATCCCATCCCCCTAGCTGACCCCATCTGTACGCCCACCTGTCAATCAGGCTATGTAACCATGTGCCTTGGGAAGCGGATAAAAAGCCTGGAGCAAGGTGGGCCCTTTTCCCCTTCTTTTCCCCGGCTGCGCTGGATCCCCTCGTTGCCCTGCGCCGTGGCCTTTGGGCCGCCTGCTCTCGCTCCACCTTCGCTTCGCTGCTTCTGTTAAGCTGCCTGCGGCTGCTCAGCACCAAACGCTCTGCATGTGGCTCCTGGTCGGCTCTCTGCTCCGTATGGACCCCGACTCGGTCTCTAGACTCTTCTTTCTCCATAGATTAAGCCCTTACTCCTGACTAAATGAAAAGCTTAAAAAGCATTTATCTGACTAAATCAAAAGTTTAAAAAATCTACCATGCTGCCTGGTCAATTTGACCAGTATTCAGAATTCTCTGAATTCATGGCAAGAACCTACACAGCTTATTAATGTCAGAAATATTGATAAGCAGACTGGTTTCGGCTTGACTTCCCCGGACAACACTTCCGCATTTGGAAATTCCGAGAAGTAACGGTAACCTCGGCAGCTTGTCAAGCATGGGCTCAAACAACACATGTGCAAGCTTCTGACAACAGCCACACTGGGCAGGAAAAGATGCTGCTGTAGTTCTATCAAATGGCCATTTCAGTGAATACGCATATGAACAGGACTTTTTATTTGAAAATCAAAACAATTAATGGATGGGCCTACTCCACTCAGACATAGCACGGACCTCAGAACAACACTGGGTGTGGGTAAACACGGGGAAGCACCAGGACATGAAACACAGAAAAACCACCCCCAGAATTCGCATCCTGTGTGACCTTCAAGAGATGTCCAGTTGGCTGCATTCCTTCCTCCGGATGTCCACCCACGGGAAAGCACATCTGAGGATCAACGAGGCAGAAGTAAGGGCCGCCTCAAACTCCAGCCTCCCTGTCTGACCCTGCCACGAGCAGCTCTGTCATCCCTTGTATCTCCAAAAAATTCAGCTGACCTCCGCTAAGTCCACCTTGAAACTGAATTCACACGAAGGCTCCAAGGTCTTCTGGATGTGTCTCACAATCCCAACTGCCAACATACACCCTTTGGAGGACCAAGCACCCAGACACCCCCAGGTACTGCTTTAACCTACTGAAACGCACTCTCCACAAACTGCTCCTTCTGCAACTTCCATCGACAAGACTGATGTCTTAGGAGCGCTGTCCTTTTTCATGAAGTGGTGCATCCCAACATCCCCTCCATAGACATCAACGCGGCAAACTGGGTCTCCAGTTTTGATAAAAGGAAAACCATAATTCTCCCCCAAATGTCAGGTAAACTCTTGTCAAATGAGTCACTGGTGCAAGAACTGTCATGCCTTTCACTCGGCTGTCAGCTATTTTTTTATCCAGTGACATCGCGATTTACTCATGTTTTATCATACACACATGCACATAGGAATGTAATGAGGCTTTTGAAAATCATATACATATATATATATCATACACACACACACACACAGTATAGCCTGTTGCTCTCAGTGCCATGATAAAAATCACTAGCGTCAACCAAGTACAAGAGAAAATGGTCCAGAGATTCAGTAAACACGAGCTGTAGGAGGCTGCTGGTGCCAGGTGCAGACAGTACCACGCAACAGGAACTCTGCGGCTCCATGACCGTCCTACATGACTCCTGTCATATGTGTATGTATGGTCCATCACGGTCCTAGTCATTATTACACAGCACATGGCTACATGTACATGAAGCAGATACATGTCACACACATACATGCACACACACAGGAAACTGAAGCACCAGTTAGAGACCCTGGTTCTTGCTCATGTCCTGGGGCTAAGCAAATGACTACGTCAGCAATGCATACAGAAGGGACATGGATCTATTAAGAGCTTATAAAATGATTATTTAAGGCTGTAGATTAAAACCATTACAGACTGCACTAGTGAAATTTGAGTGATGTCCACGGATGGGCAACAGTGTCCCTTTACAACAGATACTCAATGACCACTTACAGTTGTTGAACACGATGCTCTTCCAAGGAAAGCCCCTCCCCAAGGGGTCAACAGCACCACCCCAATCGCATTAGGAGCTCAGCAATATGGGATAAAATCTCGTCCCCCAAGATCTGTGTGGGTGAGGAGATGCTTCCAGGCAGAGCGGACAGTGAGAGAGAGAGTAAGGTCTTCCTTTTCTGCTGGTTCACACCCCAGTGGCCGCTGTGGCTGGCACAGCGCGCTGATCCGAAGCCAGGAGCCAGGTGCTTCTCCTGGTCTCCTATGCGAGTGCAGGGCCCAAGTACTTGGGCCATCCTCCAGCGCACCCCCAGGCCACAGCAGAGAGCTGGACTAGTAGAGGAGCAACCGGGACAGAATCTGGTGCCCTGACTGGGACTAGAACCCGGTGTGCCGGTGTTGCAGGCGGAGGATTAGCCTATTGAGCTGCGGCGCCGGCCAGAGATGCTTCCTTTTGAAGTCTGACTCTCTGCATGTTTGCCCAAGCCCTTCAGGACAGAAAGTATCTTCCTGTCTCTTCACCTGGGTGCTGAAGTTGCTGTCTCTCTTGATATCAGCCAGAGGCACTATGTGCAGAAGGTGGCTTGAGCCATCAACCACAACCTTCTCTCCAACAGCCATGGTGGACAGTTTGACAATAGGGATATGGCAACCAGCATTAAGATAGAAGACAGGGAACATTTCCAACCTGGTGCAGCCTGTTAAGCCATTGCCTGTGATACCGCCATTCCATATCACAGTGCCAGTTCCAATCCCTACTACTTGGTTTCCCATCCACCTTCCTGCTAATCTACCTGAGAGAACAGCATCAGGTAGACCAAGCACCTGGGCCCCTGCCACCCATGTGGGTGACCCAAGCTTCCACCTGGTCCTGCCCTGGCTGTTGTGGTCATTCGGGGAGTGAACCAGCAGATGGGAGATCGATCAGTTGATCAATCAATATCTCTTGCTCTTTCTCACACACAAACACAAATACACCTTTCACATAAACAAATAAATCAATCTTTTAAAAATAAGGTAACCTGAATGGGGCAGGAGATCTATTTTGACCAATTCAAAGACAACAAGAAACAGGACAGGAGACACTAGCCACTCACGTGCCTTACTACATGAACTCCATGCACATGATATGGTTTTCTCCTACTGAGTTGACTGGGATCTTACAAACAGCCACTGGGCATCACTGCTGGTGCTTTCAATGAGGCACCTGAGCTCAGAAATGAAAAGCGCCCCTAACCCGCAGCAACAACATCCAAGGGCAAATGCATTAGCCACGTCAAGGGTAAAATTTCTTGGAGAGATTTTTCTTTTTAAATGAACAAACAAAACTCAAAGTACTAAGCAAAGAAAGTTAGAAAAGTGAGATTCAAGCCAGTGGTTTCCAAAGAGTGACACCTCAATCAGAACCCGTATCACCTTCACCAGGCAGCCGAGGGCCACAGCACTGATACTCAGGTGCTGCCCCAACCTACTCACCGGATTTCGGTACAGCCACCCAGCACTGCGCTAAGGCACAGCCCGCTCAGCCACTGGCTGTGATGCATGCTTGCCAGGAGCCAGCCCGCCCGACAGGAGTTGGCCCCTGCCCTAGTGGTCTCCTCCTCCTCCCTCAGCGCCATTAGAGTCTGTGCCATTGTTCCACCTGTCCATCAGCTTAGACACCGTCTGCTCCAGTGTGCAGCCAGGGTTGAGAACCCCGTACTCGGATGACTTCAGAATTTCAATCAAAACCAGTTTAAAATTTTAAGGAAGGAAAACAATGCATGAATGAAGTCTAAAAATACTCATCTTGCTGCCACGTAAACAGAATACAACGACCACATCAGTTACTACTTAGGTAAAATAGGAAGCTAAAATCAGTAACACAACGCTAAAATAAAATTAAAATGTTTTACATGAGCTTCCTGGGAAAACAAAAAAATGTCAATTAATTTTTTCCCAACAAGAAATTGTTCGCTACACCAGCTGCAGGAGAGTGATGCTGACACTCGACTTGGCGATGTTGGCACAGCAGGCAACAGTGCTGGGCTCTGTTCCCTCTACCGGGGGGGCACTCAGTTCATTTTTTCCTTCTGTCCTAAGACTCCCTCCTCATCTGTGCCCCTGCTCTGCGGCTCCAGCAGAGAGATGTTGTGAGGCCGGAACCGAACCGAGCACGCATGGCGCCAGGCGTGGGAAGCGGCACGTCCCTTGTGCTCCAAAGAGAGCTCAGACACTCAGGGGAGACGGCTGCCAGCTCCGAGGGGGAGTTCTCACTTCCTAGGGCGCCAGGAGCCCCTTCATAACTTCCTCGTCAATTCACCACCCAGAGTAAGCTCCCTCGTGAGTGTGGAAAGCCAGCAGAGCACTGCCCTCCGACTTCTCCCAGGGCGGCGGCCCTCAGTTCGCTAAGATCAAGAGGAGCTGCATCTTCAGGCTGGGATCCAACTCTCTTTCCTTTCCTTCTCACTCACGCAGACCCAGTCTCAGAACTTCTGGATGCCAGTGAGCCCCTGCTCCTGTGCTCTGGGGCGGGGGATTCAGGAGCTCAGCACAGGTGCACAAGAGGGGCAGGGCCAGGGAGCCATCACCCCTCACTCTGCTCTGTAATAAGCATGGAATATCTTCAACGTTAAAAAAAAACCTTTAGGTACAAGTCCTCACCTATAGTAGAAAATCCACAAATAGTTCATGAATAAATGAATATAAAAATATAGATGTTCTAAAGCTTTAAGTTCTTGCGACCATTCAAAAGAAAAAATTAACTATGATTGTTCACCACAAAAAACCACATACAATTATGCCTGATAGCAAACTGAAGTTTGCTTTAAGAAAAGAACATTATTAGTAATGTACAATTGCGCACGCCTCCAGAATCCAGCCCTGAGATTCATGGCTTATGCACACTTCTTATCTACATCGCACTGATAACACACTGCATTCCACAAGGAGATCCAGATTTTAAATCTAACCATCTTCCCATTTTCGTGGAAACTAAACAGCATTGACAGATTCAGATTAAACCAACACATATATAATTCTTAAAGAATTCGTGATTTAAAACATTTCAATGAAGTGTTTTCATGGCCAAAAAGCACACAGATTTTCAAAATTTTGCACTGAGTAGAACATAGCTGTGAAAATGACTCCTTACAATAACTTACATTTTGTCTGAAATTCTGTTACTAAACGAAGCAGCAGAGAAGGAGAAAGGATTTTACTGTGGCATAAGAAGTGGGCAGTGCAGGGTCGGAGAACGTTCTAGGGTGAGAAATTAAACAGTCAGAGGACAGCGAAGCAACCGCACTGCTCCTTCAGCTCTGAGCGCACCTGAGAGCTGGCTGTCTGAAAGGCTGCCTCTGTGACTGCTACCTTACAGAGGCTGTGTACAGGACCCTGTCCCCTGAACAGACCGCCCGAGGACGACACCAGCACCAGGTCCGTGAGGTGGGCGGTTCCTGGGGTGCTGCGGAGGCCCTGCCCCGAGAAACCCGTGTGCGTGTGTGTCAGACTCACGCGTGCAAGGGTGGTCCTCACAGCTCTGCTTCTGCTGCGGGAACCTAACGCCCTCTGATACCAGACAGATAAAGCCGCTGTGGCGTATTCCCTCCTGTAGCCCCACAGCCTAGTTCACAGGCATGAGCCCAGTCTGTGCAAGACCTGACTCACTGATGAGGACCGAGACACACGTGCAGGATGGCACCTGCGGTGTGAGCGGTCTCCAGGGGCCCTAGCAGCTGGACCCCGGAGCCCAGGAAGGAGCTATGAATGCAGGGGGCTGGGGTGCTGGTGAAGAGGAGCTCAGCTTTACCTAGAACTTTCCAGCCCTTAAAGGGGCAAGGCCATCATTGATAAAATCAAGCAACTTTTCAAAAGAGCAGAAGTGATTGCTATTTTATCACAAATGCTGAATCCTTTTATTACCTGAACAGGATGCTGGGGCTCCAACTCGCTGGAATGTGTCTGCAGAACTGTGACAACTGACGGAAAAGGCGTAACAATTCATAAAAAGGTACGAACACCAATGGTTACTAAAGAACTGCCCACTGTTTTCTTTTTCTTAAAAGATTTATTTATTTATTTACTTGAAGGCAGAATTAAAGAGAAGCCGAGGCAGAGAGAGAGAGAGAGGTCTTCCGTCCCCACTGGTTCACTCCCAAAGTGGCCACAAAGGCCAGAGCTGAGCAGATCCGAAGCCAGGAGCTTCTTCCAGGTCTCCCACGCGGGTGCAGGTGCCCAAGGACTCGGGCCATCTTCTACTGCTTTCCCAGGCCATGGCAGAGAGCTGGATCAGAAGAGGAGCAGCTGGGGCTGAAACGGGTACCCATAGTGGATCCTGGAAACTCAGGTGGTGGCTTTACCTGCTATGCCACAGCACTGGCATAACACTGACTGTTTTCAATGAGCCGAGGATTAATGGGCCTGAACTCTAAATCTTGTTTTAGAGACCCGAGTCCCAGACAAGAGAGCACCAAGTAAAGCCTCGCCCAAGTCGGGCAGAGTAACCGCTCCCGTCTCCTTCCTCGGCGCTGCCAGGCAGAGTAACCGCTGATGTCTCCTTCCTCGGCGCTGCCAGGCAGAGTAACCGCTGATGTCTCCTTCCTCGGCTCTGCCAGGCAGAGTAACCGCTCCCGTCTCCTTCCTCGGCTCTGCCAGGCAGAGTAACCGCTCCCGTCTCCTTCCTCGGCTCTGCCAGGCAGAGTAACCGCTCCCGTCTCCTTCCTCGGCGCTGCCAGGCAGAGTAACCGCTCCCATCTCCTTCCTCAGTTCCAGCAGAGGTGGGAACCTCACTGATCTGACTTCTGGTCATCTTATCTACCTGTACCCGTTCAGTTCTCACAGACGGTGTCTCAGGGAACCACCACTGTGCCCCTTGTCTGTCCAGGCGGGTGGAAAGCTCCAGGAAGCAAACATACGACCTGAAAAGGAAGCAGGTGCTCCTGCCACTTCAGTACTGAGGGGGGTGGGAGGCAGACCCTACGCCGGCGTCTGGGCAATCAAAAGCTGAAGGTTATCTTCCCAACACATGAGTCAGATCTTAACAGAAATGCGGCTCCTTCCTATCCAGTGCTCTGTGAAATTCCAGGAATTAAGGAGCTCTATTCAGAGATATCAGTGAGCTGAGAGTTCTTTGACAACAGAAGGGAGAAAAGCAGATTACTTGATGAACATACTTTTCCCTCCAGAAAACACACACAGCCCTGTTGTCTGAACTACCGGTTATTACGGAAAGTCAGTTGTATTCCAAACTTAAACTATTTATTCCAAACTATATGCATGCCAATCAGTCTCCAGTTCTGTGAGACACTTGACCCAAAGCGCTGTCTTTGCAAGCAGCACAGATGTTATGCACTGTCTATGAGCACAACAGAAACAACAGTGAGAACTTAAGACTGAAATAAATTCAACAGTGTCAATCTAATGTTAATGATTTTCTCAGAAACCCTTGAGAGCCATCTTGCCCACAGTACAAGCAAGAGCAATTTTCCTTAGTGATGACTTCACTCAATCTTTCCAAAGCACTTAGCCTGGGTCATCACTGAAATCTCTCTCCTTCATTATCTCTCTCTCTCTCTAAACTTCTGTAAGAGTTGCCTGTACCACATAATCACAGCAAACAGCACCGTATCGTAGAGATCTGGGAACACGCCCACTCGACTAGCTAAAACAACTCCCCAACTGGCTGTCGCACAAGTGCACCCTGAAACGCCACTTGCCAGCTGTGACTGGCAGGTGTCTGAGGGAAGGTAGGAGGGAGTTGGGGGCCAGCCAGGTATCAGAGAAAGTGGGAGATGTGGAGTCTCAGGACGGCACTCCTGCACTGCACCCTAGCAGACGTTCAACCAAGTGTACTGCTAGCAGACTCACTCCGCAGTCTGCACATGCAAGCAAGCAGCCTCCCACGGCCCCCCACACACTGGAGTGAGCTCCCAGGGCCAGTACCAAGCGCTGGGGACAAAACACAGGAGATAAAAATTGCTCCGCAGCAGCACTGCGGGATTAGATTTTTCCAGATTCTGGAACACTTGCATATCAATGATGAGACAGCCTGAGGACAGCACTCACGTCAACACACGAAATTAATTTGCTTCATCAACACCTTATTCAGAGAGCCTGAAGGGCATTTCATACAACGTTTTCACAGTGCCTGCATCCTGGCCGCAGCCCATCACACGTGGTAAGGTGTGAAAACTCCCACTTACATCGTAGTGCTAATGTGCACAGATTCATTTTTTGGATTTTCAGATTACGGGTGTTCACCCTATTAACAATGAGCTTGTCCGGGTTTATCAACCTCACCAGAGCTGACATTTTGGGCTAAAAAGTTTTTTGTCCTAGGGCTGTTCTGTGCACTGGCGGGATTAGACCCACAACACCCAGGAGCACATCCCCCAGCTGTGACTACAAAACCAGCTCCAGACGTTGCTGAATGACCACTAGGGGGCATGATCGCTCCTGGCTGAGAAACTGAGTTAAGGCAACCTCCAACTTCTTTAAACTTCATTGGCTTCTTTTTTTTTTTTTTTCCCTAAACAATTTCTTTGAGTTGCCCTCTTTTCCTTTTTCAGAAATGCTTTATTTATACGAGGAAAACAAATCTCATGTATTTCACATACACAGATTTAAGAGCATGATACGTCTCACCCTACCCTCCCTCCCTTCTACAATCCTACCCCCTCCCCCTTTGTTTGTTCTTCTAATTTTTACAACAAACTTTTAGTTTATTTTATAATCGCAAGCTTGAACTTCCACTAAATAAAGACTTCAGCAACTACTAAGTAGAAAAACTCACTGTTCCTGAAGAGTAAATACAAGGGCTGTAAACAATGATCCAATCTCCAAATGTCAATTTCACTCATACACATTACATTTTTTGTACTCTGTATGCTAGTTACCACAGATCAGGGAAACATGGTATTTGTGTTTTGGGGACTGGTTTATTTCACTAAGTTTAATGGCTTCTCTTTGCTGGGACTCATGGATTCTTGATTTTTGGATCTATCAACAACGTCTGTGGCCTTCTCCAAGTTCAAAGAAGGAAGTTGTGAACAGGCATGGCTTGCTACACACTTTGTGGGGCTAAGGGAGGGTGAACCTGTAGGATGCTTGTTCAAAGTTAACTTCTAAAGGGGCAGGTACGTGGTCAAGAGGCTAAGATGTCACGTAGGACACGGGAGTCCCACAGTGGAGTGCCGAAGCGCAAGCCCCAGTTAGCTAATACAGACCATGTGCAGCAGGTGATGGCTCAGGTTGGCTCCTTACATCTATCTGAGAGACACACGGATTGGGTTTAGGTCTCCCAGCTTCAGCTGGCCCGGTCCTGACTGCTGTGGGCATTTGGAGGAAGGAAATCAGCAGACAGGACATCTATGTTTGCCTCCTTATCTGTCTCTGCTTTTCAAATAAATAAAATAATTAACACTATCAAGACAGTGGGGCTGGCGCTGTGTGGAGCAGGTTAAGCTGCCACCGGCAACACCAGCACCCTGCTTGAGTTCTGGATGCTCTACTTCCAATCCAGCTCCCTACTTACGTGCCTGAGAGGGCAGTGGACGAAGGCCCAATGCCACCCACGTGGGGGACCTGCTAGAGCTCTGGGCTGCTGCCTTTGACCTCAACCAGCCCTGGCTGTTGCAGCTATTTGGGGAGTGAACCTGTAGATGGAAGGTATCCCTCCCTTCTCACCCCATCACTGTGCATTCAAATAAATACATCTTTCAGACCAGAAACTCAGCACACTAGGCTAATCCTCTGCTTGCGGCGCCAGTACCCGGGGTTCTAGTCCCCATTGGGGCGCTGGATTCTGTCCCAGTTGCTCCTCTTCCAGTCCAGCTCTCTGCTGTGGCCCGGGAAGGCAGTGGAGGATGGCCCAAGTGCTTGGGCCCTGTACCCGCATGGGAGACCAGGAGGAAGCACCTAGTTCCTGGCTTCAGATCGGTGCAGCGCACCTGTTGTAGTGGCCATTTGGGGGATGAACCAATGGAAGGAAGACCTTTCTCTCTGTCTCTCTCTCTCTAACTCTGCCTGTCAAAAATAAATAAATAAATCTTTCAAAAAAAATTTTCCAGACAGTGACAGCAGAGGATGAATCCAAGGGCAGCTGCAGATCTCAGACCCATGAAGTCTGTCCCCTGAAGCCCCCCGTGAAAGGCAGGGAAGGTGCCACACCAAGGGGTCCCCATGCTTTTTTCAAGGAACTGAGGGGTCCTATGAAGCTTGAATCCCTAATTCAAAGCTTTAGATTTTTTTTTCTCACAGATTTTTCACTAATACTACCTATACCTAGCCAAAAAAAAAAAAAAAAGCACCTAACTATAAATATCTCATCTCGATTTCTGGATATATGATTTTTCATCAGAAACCTCTTAAGAGACTACAATTCAAATTAAAGCCCCATAAAATCATTTGTGCCTTATTGAAAACAACCATGAGGAGTTTATTATGTTTTATGAGTACCATCTGTCTCCTGTCTTTGGTAGCAAAGATATTAATGATGTTCTTTTGCCATTTAGAAACAGATACTCTTCTCTCAAAAATTATCTTTGGCACGGCATTAATCCTGTGAATTATTCCTGTCATCTGGCAAGCATTCTACCTGCAGGTGTAGTGAGAGGCACTGTTTCCAGCGTGACCAAGAGAGACGTCTCATTACAGAACGTCACAGGACGTGGTGCTCCAAGACGTCACACTTACATTTTCTTACTGTGCACAGCAGGTGCCCAGTACGAACCTAAGCCTCACCTAACCCTGCCAAGGGTCACCAGGGCATGCCTGACTCTGCCGATCACCGCTCTGCCTTTTTTCTTTGCCAAGAGTCCTCCCCAGGTAAACCAGGAAGGCCATGGTAACTCCCAGCTAAAGCTGCTTCCAAGCCAGCACCGCGGCTCAATAGGCTAATCCTCCACCTTGCGGCGCCGGCACACCGGGTTCTAGTCCCGGTCGGGGCGCCGGATTCTGTCCCAGTTGCCCCCCCTTCCAGGTCAGCTCTCTGCTGTGGCCCGGGAGGGAGTGCAGTGGAGGATGGCCCAGGTGCTTGGGCCCTGTACCCCTTGGGAGACCAGGAGAAGCACCTGGCCATGGCGGTCATTGGAGGGTGAACCAACAGCAAAAGGAAGACCTCTCTCTCTTTCTCACTATCCACTCTGCCTGTCAAAAAAAAAAAAAAAAAAAAAAAGCTGCTTCCATACCACAAGAAGCAGGTTAGGACTGCTTCAGGCAGGCTCCTAAGAGACACAAAGGAAGCATGGCCTGCAGCTACAGATTTTTGTCTAAAAGGTTTTAATTTGGATACTTGAAAGGCACATACAGAGGAGAGCTTCCCAAAAGCCGCTTGCCAAACTGGTGGCCCAAAGCCTCGGCACGATGAGCAAGCCTCAGTGAGGCGAGTCGATGACTGTGAGTGCAGCACACAGCGACGGGAGAAGGGAGCGTGTGCTCCTCAGAGGCAGGCAGGCTGCGCGCCATCTTCTCCGTGTCCAGCACACGGCAGGCACTCAGAAAATCCTGCTGGGCGTTTTCAGAGAGCCAGGGATGTGCGCAGCCCTGTTCCCATGGTGCTGCATGATAAGTCATCCCACCTGCAAAATTACAAACTCCAGGTGACAGGAGAAAAGAGCTGAGCACCAGAGAGTCCAGGGCAATGAGTCACGCTGCAGAGCTCTGACGAGAGCCCGGCTAGTCGCTGTCAGGATGGAAACTCACACCCAAAGCCACACAGCACCACACAGGGCTGGAACCCGCTCATGTGGGCAGCAAGGCCCGTCCCACTGCAGTACACAGCTCTCTGTCCTGAACCTATAATGGCTAGCCACTCTGCCCCGACATATATTCTTGAACAATGAAAATGGGCTCATTATAATCTACTTTGGAAGTTAAGTCGTTAATCTATAGAACAAAGGCTACAAAACCCTTTGCAATGAGCTGCAACTACTCCAGCCTGATGCGGGTGAACAGACTCTGTCTTCCCAAGTCCTTGCAGGGGTATGCAGGTGCCTTCTGTACCTGTTCTAACACCTGGAGAGACAATCCTCAGGAACAAAGTAAAATCACTGGCCCAAGGCCACATGGCAACTGGTGAGGCTCATACCTGAACAGAACTACGTAACGCCAAGGGGAGGAATGAATGGGTTTTACCATTTCTTCTTTTTTTAAAGATTTCTTTCTTTATTTGAAAGCCAGAGTTACACAGAGAGAGAAGGAGAGGCAGAGAGAGACAGAGGTCTTCCATCCACTGGTTCACTCCCCCGTTGGCCGTAATGGCAGCAGCTGTGCTGATCCAAAGCCAGGAGCCAGGAGCTTCTTCCGGGTCTCTCACGCTGGTGCAGGGGCCTAAGCACTTGGGCCAACTTCTACTGCTTTCCCAGGCCACAGCAGAGGGCTATATTGGAAGTAGAACAGCCGGGACTTGAACCAGCGCCCATATGCGATGCCAGCAATGCAGATGGTGGCTTTACCAGTCCCGGGTTTTACCATTTCTACACTCAAAACACTATAGAGCATCAGCTTCCTGCCTTCCTATTTAAGTGATTCATCTTCAGCAGGTGATGATGAAAACCCCTGTAGAAAGGCAACTTCATTTTTATAAACCGTGTACCACACTGCATTCAACGCACTTACATTCAAGTAGCAAACGCCCCACGAACACGGGTCAAAGGACAGACAGATATGTTACGCCCAGTCCAGGGGAGCAAAACTGAGTGAAGAACTAAGGAGTGAGTGTCCTGTATGCCAAGAAGCCAGCTATGTGCCAGGTGTGTCTCTTGTCCCCCCTCACTTGCCAAAGTAGAGAAACTGTCCAGTCCTATTGTAAAAAGGGAAGATCTTACAGCTCCTAACAAACTAGCACACTGAATAGCAAACAGAGAAAATTCACCCAAGAATCCCATTAAAAGATCCATTGGACAATTTCATATCAACTCCTGAATTTTCTCCTCCGTATACAAAGACTAACATCGTAAAACTCTGCAGCCTCATCTCTTCAGTAAAATTTCTTCTGAGTTAACTAAAATGAATTACTTCATAGGCACAGTTTAAAAAAATGACATCCCTAGACTTCATATGAAATCAAAGTTAAACTACCCTGACTCTATCCTATCAACAGCGCACGTGTGAACATTTCTGCTTCAGTAACTAAATGCTCATTTGCCCCCAGTCAGAACCACACTTATCCTACTATCTTCGTGCAACTTCATATCAGCATTTAATATTTCACTGCAACGGCATCACAGGGCGTGTGGCCTTGTGCAGCTGTCTGCTTGCATTTAGCATCATCTCTTGTGAGTCTCACACACGTCGCAGCACAAAGCAACGTGCTGAACAGTCCGCCGCTGTATTAACATGCCACATTTTATTTCCCCATTTTTCAGCTCAAAGGCATTTGAGTGAACACTCACATGTAGGTTTTGCATGGACACACAAGTATGTTCTTAATTCTCTCGGGCCATTAGAATGGGAGGGTCACATGATATCCAACTTTTATTCTGCCAAACTGGTTTCCACAGCAAACGAAGCGTCTCAGGTTTTCACCAGCAGTGCACGGGCGGTTCTGGTTTCTCCACATCTTCACAGACACCTGCTGGCTTGCACTTTATGGATTATAGCCAGACTAGTGAAGTCGTGTCTCATTATGTTTTGATTTGTGTTTTCCTGGTGCAAAATGATGGATGACCACCTTTCCACGTGTTTACTGAGAATCTGTGCATCTTCTTTAGAAAAATGTCTATTCAACTCCTTCACTTTTTGTTTTAAAACAGGTTATCTTTTTATTGTTTGCTTGTAAGCATTCTTTATATAATCTAAATACTATACTTATATCAGATACATGATTTGTAAGTATTGTCTGTCACTTTACAGGTTAATTTTTCACTTCTTTGGCATTGTCATTTGACATGCAAAGTTTGATGAAGTTCGAATTATGAGTATTTGCTTTTTCCTTTGTTGCCTGTGCTTTTGGTATCACATTCACAAAATCACTGCAAGTGGTTTCTGTTGCAGCAATGTGCGGTTCTAAATCCTGAAAGTATCTCTCTCCCCCAGTCTCTCTTCTCCCAGTGTTCCAGGCTTGGGAAAGTCAACTAAAATGCAAAGGTTAATGTCTTTAATGTTTCTAATTTTACTAGTTGTAGGGGAGCAGAGGCCAATAAACACTGATAGCATTAATGAGATTTGGGCAGAAAAGCAGAGAAAAGATGGGCCAGTTTGTGAATGTTTGCCAATTTATAAGTGTATCCAGATTGTTTACAATGTGTTTTTAAGGATAATTTATGTATTTGGGGAACTGGACCATAAGCTGTTAGTTTCACAGAATGACTTTATCGTTACTGATCATTCTGTTGAGATGCTAGATGGGAGGCTGCTCCTCACCGCTGACATCCTCTGATTCAGAGATTCAGTATCAGAGTATGTGATTAAACTAGGCCAGGTACAAAGGCTCTGATGGAGTACGGTTATAAAGTTCTCCCAGGACCAGATCCCAAAACCCAGAAGAGCTGGAAGGAAGCCTCCCCTTCAGACCAGTTACAGCCTAAATGGAGGGACCCTACCAGGTGCTGCTGAGCACACCCACCTCAGCGAAATTACAGGGCATCCCAAGCTGGGGACATTTGTCAAGGGTTAAACTGCTACCTCTTGAGTCTTTGCAGGTGCACTCAAAAGATGAGTGTGCCTACCTACTCCTGTGAACCAAGCGAATGCCTCAAATAGCTCTGCGAAAGGCAAAAGCTAAGTAAAGCTTTGCTTCTGTCACATCAACTCTGCTGTACTTGAAGGCAGACGTGTCGTGCCTACCTCTTCTTTTGACTTTCTGGAAGGTGCTACTGTCAAGACAACTCATTAGTGTGTTCTTCTAGTACAATACTAGAAGATCCTGGTGTGTCCAATGAAGCTGATTTTCAAGGCCTGACCATTGCTACACGTAACCTGGCCTACAGTTCAGGCCAGCGTTTACAGGCGGTATTCAAATCTAACATAGTTATGGACAACCGACAGGCCTTGGCGTACATACTGACAGAGCAGGAGGAGCACGTGCAGGGATTAATGCAATCTGCTGCCCCGACCCTAATGAGTATGTTCACTGAGAGAGACATTAAAAATACCCACGCTCAGGCAAACTGTGAACAGGGACAGCCTATCAACATCCACTATTTGGGAAACAATGCATATATTCTTTCCTTCTTAAAATGCACTCCACTTACAATTTGTTTTCTTCTAGTTTCGAGCATACCGAGTGATAAACTAGTCTGTTTCAGAAACTAAGACATCCTAAAAGGAACGATGACCACGCAGGGGACACTTCTATTGGAAGTGATTGGAAATTCTCCAGCTCATGAAATGGGTCCATTAGATGAGACAGGAAATTTGCAAATGCAGAATAGGCAGGCCTGATGCCCCTCATCAGCAGGAAGTGGATACAGAGGGTCTGAGGAGTCTGCATCCTTCCCCACCCCGTTAAGGTTAAGTGGCAGAAATCTCTGAGGTGGCCAGCACCACGGGACAGTGGGTCAAGCCACAGTCTGCAGTGCCAGCATTCCACACGGAGCTGATTTGAGTCCCAGCTGCTCCACTTCCAAACCAGCTTCCTGCTCATGCTCTTGGAAAAGTAGCAGAAGACAGCTCAAGTCCCTCAGCCGCTACACCCATGTGGAGATATGGAAGCAGCTCCTGGTTCCTGGCTTCCGCCTGGCCCAGTCCCTGCCATTGTGGCCATTTGGGAAGTGAACCAGTGGATGGAAGAACTCTATGTCTCCTTATCTCTCTAACTTGACCTTTCAAATACATATATAAGTCTTAAAAAAAAAATCCCAGATAGGGCAATGATATGAGAAAAGGCAGGTAGCTAGATTAGGGTCATGAGCTGGAAGCCACACCTCCCCCACCCCATATAATTCTATCCATCCACCTGTCAATCAAATGAACCCTTCCCCAGTAGGGGCAGTACCACTCCTTACACTGTGTTTGTGTCCACACTAGAACGCTTCTCTAAGTAACAGGTCCAACCTTGCCACAACACCACGAGCTGTAACTATCAAGCTCTGTGTGAAGATCTGCAAGGGGAAAGCTGCACCCTGGCTGGGCTCCTTAGGTGTCCCCTGCGCGGATCTCTCCATCAGGACTTGGTACATGGAGAGCCAACAGCAAACCAGACAGAGCTGCTGCCTTCCTTCTCAGAGACACAGATCCCTCTGAGGCTGAAAAACGCATCTTGACAAGAGGTTCTTATTTTGGATGTGAAACGCTCCTGAACGCTTCTATCTCACGGCACCCATTCTCCGGGCCAGGCATTCACATCGAGCTTGTTGGAGCAAAGACAATAAGCCGTAGATCCATGTTGACCTCTCACCTACACAGAGCAAGCAGGCTCCCATTTCTCTGCTGAGCTAATACAGCCCCACCCGGCCCTGACCAGCTCCGCCCCGCCTGGACTGCCGGACGCACCACTGTCCAAGGAGTCCAGCCATCAGCCCGAGCTCTCCCCATTCTCTCCCACTCTCTCCCTCCAGCTCAGCCCGAGCCCAGCCTCAGCCTCAGCCCATACCCTCCCCGCTCACACTGTGACCTCGCAGGACATTCGGGACCAGCCCAAGCACTCCCTCCGTCTCCGCAGCTCAGCTTGAGTTCAGACCCCCAAGCCCCTTCCTGCCACTCTGAACTATATAAACCACCAGTCTGTAAGGGAAGGGGCTCGCTCTCTGCTCGGTGTTCACCTGGGAGTGGGCCCCTCCCAAGCTTTACTCTTCTTTTGAATAAATCTGGTCTGGCTTTGGCTTTATACTCCATCTCTTCTTTCCTAACAGAGCTCACTGCTGGAACTTGGTCTCCGGCCAGGGTAGCTTCTGCTCCACGTGCAGGCGGAGCTGCTCAAGACCAGTCTGCCCCCAGACTATACCCCAAGGCAAATGCACAAGGGGGCTTCCAAAGGCTGGGAGGAACTGAATTAAGTTGAATTTGATGTTAAAAAAAAAAAATCCTGAAATCAAATATACAAAGAGCCTTGGAAAACTTCCTGAAAGATGCATAATATGAAAAAATTATGCATGGTTTCAGAATTGTTTTGGAGCAAAATAAACGTGTCTTTTAATTCTGTTTTTCCACTAACTTTCTGAAGGGCTCTCGTATTGCTGGGTTCCGTAAAATCTAGGGCTCCATTTCTTCTTTATCTGTGTGTGCATAATCCTACTGACCCAAGTCTGTCTGTTAGATCACCCCTGGAAGGAGTCTGATGGCTGAGCCGTCTGCCCTGGTCCAGCGGTTCAGGCGCAGGCACTCGCGGGAGGTAGCCCCTAAAACACCACGGCAGGTGGCCCCTACGACGCCCATGCTGAGTGTCCCTGGACACTGTCGGAGCAGGAAGCTGAAGCATGAACCAGCGTGGCTAATGGCAGAATTTCCTGTCAGCCTGGAGCTGCTCAAAGTCGCCCTGGAGGCAGAGGGTGAGAGCCAAGCTCAGAACAAAGCCAGCATCTTCCTGCACACAGCAGCTCACCACACCCACAGGGTGGAGAAACTGTCAGGAACACAAGAACTCTGACCTTTCAGAGTCAGGGGACTTCAAAAAGTCTACTGAGAAATGGAGCCAGAGGCTAGTCTAACTGGAACAACACTGCAAAAATCCACGCTCTGACTTATATGAATTTTTCAATGACTGTAAAAATAAGTATGGGTATGCAGAGATTTCAAAAAATTTTTGCATCAAGATAAACTCATGTTTTAAGTCCATTTATTCATACACAGAACGCTCCTATAAGCTAATGCATGCTCCCTCTAATTTATGATATAGTTAGTTGTGTTTCCAGAACATAAACCAAACATGTCCTGATGAATGAGCCCTCTTAAAATTAAATGCCTCATCAAATAATTACAAATAATGATTGAGCTCCGGGCATGTTACCAGGTTTGGGGGATTCCATGGTGAGTAAGGAAGTAACCAGAACACATGCATCTCAGGCCTCCAGCTGTGTCTCTACTCCCATCTGGGAACCAAGCACATGACACAGGTCCAAACCCTGCTGCAGCCTCTCCTGGACTCCCTCCCTCACAGTGGCAGCCCTCTGCTCAGAAAGCATCCCCTCAAAAGGTCACTGGTCCACCTTTCCAAAGCCCAGGCTCCCAACGTGCTGTCCCCTACAGCACTTGACCCTGGGTCACAGGTTCATTTACTGTCCCCTCCTGCTGCAGGACACAGACCCCTGGAGCACAGTCTGGGGTGGGTTGGTCCGTGTGGGTGGTTATGTAAATAAATTAACAACCTGACCTAATCAAAAGGTCAGCCCAGGAGGGGCAGGTGGTTAGCACACAGGTGGTTAAGCTGCCTCCCTGGCACACCAGACTGCCTGAGTTGGAGGCACAGTTCTGGCTCCTGACTGTAGCTTCCGGCTAATGCAGATGCTGGGAGGCACCAACTCCTGATGTACAAGTAGCTGCTGCCTCCCACACTGGAGACACATAGGAAACCCAGACCAAGGAACCAGCAGAAGGGAGCACTCTGTCTCTGTGTGCCTCTCAAATAACTGAAGGGGGAAAAATAGCTCCGTTCTCAATGGGCACACAAGCTGGCCACTTATCACAGGGCTAGACCCAATAGCATCAATTCTCCTAGCTTTAAAATACAGAGGGCCGAGCACATGAAACAGACATTTTCCATCACCATTTCTTCACACAAGGTAGCAAGGATTCTGGCATCACACATATGCTGGGAGGGAAGGGCTGCATTCGTATCTGAAGGTGTAGCTCCTTTTAGAAAGTGACTGTTGGAGCCGGCGCTGTGGTGCAGCGGGTTAAAGCCCTGGCCTGAAGCGCCGGCATCCCATATGGTGCCAGTCCCAGTCCCGGCTGCTCCACTTCCCATCCAGCTCTCTGCTACGGCCTGCGAAAGCAGTAGAGGATGGCCCAGGTCTTTGGGTCCCTGCACCCACGTGGGAGACCCGGAGGAAGCTCCTGGCTTCAGATCAGCGTAGCTCCGGCCATTGCAGCCATTTGGGGAGTGAACCAGCGGATCAAAGACCCCTCTGTCTGTAATTCTTCCCAATAAAATAAAATAAGTCTTTAAAAAAAATGACTGAATGTTTTAATTCTGTGCCAAGTTTCCAATGGCCACACCAAGTTCTGAATAACAAAGTGTACCACACAAATCCTATCTGACCAAAAGCCTTTAGAGGGGCTGGCACTGGGACACGGGTTAAGCTACCACCTGCAAGGTTGGCATCTCACATCCAGCTTCCTGTCAATGTGCCTGGGAAGGCAGCCTATGACAGCCCAAGTGCTTGGGCCTCTGCTACTCACATGGGAGACCGGATTGGAGTTCTTGGCTCCTGGCTTCTGTCTGCCCAGCCAGTGAATCAGAGGATGGAAGATATACATTGATCTCTCTCCTTCTCTCTCTCTGTCACTCTGCCTAGCAAAATAAAATCTTTAAAAATAAAGGCCTTTTAAATATGAACATGATGGTTAAGTGTTATTCACTGTTAGGTAGATGGACCATTATCCAAAAACGTATCACATGACCAACAACATCACCAACACCGCCGAAGACCGGGTCAGCCACTCTCAGATCTAAGTGCCCTTCCTGCCAAAGTGGAGCACAGCCTCACGTGGCGAGCTTATGCACTGGGCACTGTGCAGGACCGAGCAGGCACTCTGGCACCATCCTCTCCTGTTCCTGCGTGAACGCCATAGACCAGTGCTGCCAGCCCCCATCTCAGAGTCCTTTCTGTGACCACCCACTCTAGAGCAGTCGGCCACCCCCACCTACCCCCAGAACAACCTGACTTTGGCTGACATTCCAGTAGGATGTGGCACGCAGCATCACTGTCAAACCCTGCACCCAGCGTGCGCTTCGCTGCCTGACACACGCGATGCAGAGAGCACAGTGCTATGCGTGAGTGAAATAAGCCAGCCTTGAGAATGCCACCGAGCCTCTTCTCTGTGACACCTGTGAGTCAGCAATGCTTGAATGATCTGAAGTGGCTGAAAAGAGAGTTTTTAACAGAAGGACTGTGGCCATCACATTTTCACAGAGTTGGAGGTTCAAGGATGTGAAGCTACAGTGGAGAATGGGCTTGTAGGTGACCTTCAGACAAAACAGAAGGTGACTGGGGAGAATGAAGGGAAAGACGAGCAGGAACAAAATGCACAGCTGACCAGCAGGGGGCAGGGGGCAGCACCCGTGAGGGACGCCGGCTGGACCATGAGCAGGCAGCAGGCTGTGTGCAGGAGAACTGTTTGCTTGCAGGGTCCAGAATATGAGGGATCTTCAAAATGTTCATGGAAGATGGAATTAAAACATGTTTATTTTAGTACAATTTTGAAAATAACTTGAAAAACCGTCTTCAGCAGTTCATTTTCAATGATGGGAATTGCAAACAAACTGATACTAGGCCTAAAATGCAAATTCGCTTCACTCAACTCCAACTATTAAGAGGAATTAATCCTTTGCTACAGTTCAAGGAAAGCTGTGCAGGACCCTCAGCAGTATCTCCCCATAAACGAAAACACTACGCGGGAAAACTATAATACAACAAACACTTCCTACAGCAAATCTTTAGCCATGAATTTCAGAGTCATAAACAATGTTTAAGTTCATCAAGATAATGCACACACGAGTTCCAAAGAGTTGTGGTCAAAAGCCACAGTGAAGTTCTTAACACTGGCCTTTGGCCTGGAGGAGCGATGGTGTCTCCACTTCCAAGAGCTCTGTTTCCTCCTGCACCTGCAGGGGCCCAAGTCACAAGCCCCACCCACTCCTCCCACACTGTGTAGGTTGCTCACGCAGGATGGTGAGCAGACCTGGCAATGGGGAGCCCCAGCCAGTGAGGCAAGGACGTGAAAACCCCATGCTGGGGGCCACAGAGACCCGTCACCAGGAGCAGAAGGCAGTAGCTTGCCCGCCTATGTCCCAGACCAGGTCTCCTTGCACCTGGCCTCCTGATGTTCCTGCGCACTCTGAGACCCTGGCTTCCCCCCTCTTTTTTGAGAACTTCATTATTGATGGCCCCCATCCTGAGAGCAACAGCCTGATTTAAAGACCCTCACTCACCGGCCAGTGCACTGCAACCCATGGAGAGGAAGCGAACATGTCTGTGTATGTGGACGGGGTAGGGGCACTGTGGGACAGGGCAGCCTGCTCTCACCATGGGACCTAGCCTCTCTGCACTGCACACCCCAACAGCTCAAACACGGCATGCAGTGGGCCAGGGCTGTGGCCCCAGCTTTGAGCAAGCAAGTGCTCTCAGCAGCATTCCTCTGACCACACACCCATACACATTCTCACACACATGCACCCATGTACACTCACACACCCGTGCACACACACACTCACGTGCCCTTGTACCCACTCACACACACACTCACACCCAGGCACACACACACTCACGTGCCCTTGTACCCACTCACACACACACTGACACCCAGGCACACTCACACACCCATGCACACACACACTCACGTGCCCTTGTACCCACTCACACACACACTCACACCCAGGCACACACACACTCACGTGCCCTTACATCCACTCACACACACTCACACCCAGGCACACACATATACTCACATGCCCTTGTACCCAGGCACACTCACACACCCGTGCACACACACACACTCACCTGCCCTTGTACCCACTCACACGCACACTCACACCCAGGCACACTCACACACCCGTGCACACACACACTCACGTGCCCTTGTACCCACTCACACACACACTCACACCCAGGCACACTCACACTCACGTGCCCTTGTACCCAGGCACACTCACACACCCGTGCACACACACATACTCACATGCCCTTGTACCCACTCACACACACACTCACACCCAGGCACACACACACACTCACGGGCCCTTGTACCCAGGTACACTCACACACCCGTGCACACACACACACTCACGTGCCCTTGCACCCACTCACACACACACTCACACCCAGGCACACACACACACTCACATGCCCTTGTACCCAGGCACACTCACACACCCGTGCACACACACACTCACGTGCCCTTGTACCCACTCACACACACACTCACACCCAGGCACACACGCACACTCACGTGCCCTTGCACCCACTCACACACACACTCACATCCAGGCACACACACACACCCAGGCACACACACACTCACGTGCCCTTGTACCCACTCACACACACACTCATGTGCACACACACACTCACGTGCCCTTGCACCCACTCACACACACTCACACCCAGGCACACTCATGAACACACACACCCAGGCACACTCACACACTCATGAACACACACACACCCATGCATACTCATACCGGTGCACACTCACACACACCTTTGCCACCTGCACCAAACCAGAGGAGACACACCCGTGCATGAACAACGGGCTCTACAGGCCCTGACACAAAACAGAGGGGAGCAGCACCCCCAAATCAGTCCTAGGAATAGAAACCGAGCAAAGTGTTAATAACTAACAGATGGGGTCTCTAGAACAGACACCCAACTGGCCACTTCCTCGTTTGCCCAGAAACAGAACCCAACAACAGGCACAAACCCCAAGCACCGTGTTTCCCCAGAACAAAGCTATGCTCACTCCCCACACATAGTCTACTGCTACTTTCCTGCCACAGCAGTAGAACTGATGGCTAGAACCAAGGCCATGCGGCCACAGCGCTGGGTATTGACCATCTGGTCCCTGACAGAAAAGTCTGCTGACCCCAAGAATGAACTAGCAGAGTGAGGGCCAGTGTCGCGGTATGGCAGGTTAAGCCATTGCCTGCAACGCTGGCAGCCCAGAAAAGTGCAGGTTCAAATTCAGTCTGCTCCGCTTCCCATCCAGCTCCCTGCTAATGGACCTGGGAAAGCAGCAGGAGACGGTCCAAGTGTGTGGGCCCCTGCCACCCATGTAGGAGACCCAAATGAAGTTCCAGGCTCCTAGGTTTGGCCTGGCCCTACCACAGCCATCTAGGGAGTGAACTAACAGACAGAAGACTGATCTCTCTAATAGACTTTCAAGTAAATAAACAAATATTTAAGTGGCAAAATAGCTTACTACTAACACAGAAAAGGGCCTTGAACCTAATATATGAAATCACAATTAAAACTTCACTACTGGGACAGGTGCTGTGGTACAGCAGGTAAAGTTGCTGCCTGCAGTGTTGGCATACCACAGGGGCAACAGTTCAGGTCCCAGCTGCTCCACTTCCGATGCAGCTCTCTGCTATGGCCTGGGAAAGCAATTGCCAGTGCTAGGCTGATCCGAGGCCAGGAGCCAGGTGCTTCTCCTGGTCTCCCATGTGGGTGCAGGGCCCAAGGACTTGGGCCATCCTCCGCTGCACTCCTGGACCACAGCAGAGAGCTGGCCTGGAAGAGGAGCAACCGGGACAGAATCCGGCATTCTTAAGGAAACCTGACAGGTGCTAAGCTCCCCAGGAGTAAGGATCAATCCTTCTTTCCTTTTTTCAGTTTTACACCCACACTGCACAGCACAGCTGTGGCCTGAACAGCACGAGAATATATACAGGAAGGCAAGGGACTCTGGTCCGCAGTGGTCACTTCAAGCTGCCTCCCTTGCCGGCCCCTGCATTCCCAGGACAGCGGGACCACGGTCATGTCCAATCGCTGTGGTTATTTTAAGAAAAAGAGCAAGGGAGAAGGAGCCGGCCAGAGGGAGAAAGTCAACGTGCATGTGCACATTTACAGAAATCAGCATCCAGTGAACACTAGTATTATTCAAACATGCATAGTGAACGTGGAGATGGCACTACACAGGATCTCAGCTTCTAAAGGGCCAACTTCCCTTAGCAAAGAACAGCACTGGGTTCAATTCTCTAAAAACAGTAAGGTTTTGAAGGTTTATTTGATTCTACAACAGGTACAGTGGGAGTCACTTTCAAGAACTCACCTTGAAACGTTCAGGGAGGAAAATGACACGGCAAATGTCAGACACCTCTACCAGCACACTGCTGACTTCAGGAAACCTGACAAGTTTCTCCTCACTCCTTCCTGCCAAGCACACACTCCCTAGTGAGGTCTGAGGGGTATGGATGCTAATATGCAAGTTAACTACAACGTGCACCCACAGTAAGGTGGCTAGGGACATGCTCACTGACTATACTGCTCGGTGCACAGACAAGAGGGCTTATAGGACCTCAGACAGAGAAGGAGAAAAACGAATGGCACTTGACTCCTCTGCTTCCCAAATATAAAGTCAACCTAAAACGTAAGGAAAAGGGGTGAGCGCTGAGTGTTGGGGCACAGGTGCCACAGGGGATGTCTGCTTCGCCCCTCAGAGGGTCTGGGTTCCACTGCTGGCTCCACACTGGATTCCAGTTTCCTAATAATGCACATATTGGCAGCCAGCAGGTGGTAGCCCAAGTGCTTAGGCACCTGCCACCCACATGAGAGACCGGGACTGAGCTCCAAGCTCCTGGCTTCAGCCTGGCCCAGCTCCAGCTACTGCAACCTTCTAGGAAGTGAACCAGTGGACAGTTCTCTTGGTCCCTCAGCTTTTGAAATGGATTGAAAATAATTTTAATAAATAGAATAAAATGTCCCAACGTGTGTGACTGTCCCCATGAGGTCTCTCCAGGACACTATTCTGCTCATTTGCAAGAATGAGGTCCATGCTACAGGTGCCACAGCACGTTCAGCCTTGGGGAAAGTGCCCAAGAACCTGGTTTCACGTACAAAGCGAGCTCTCGCCTGCGTCGATGACAGAGTTCGTGGTCATGTGGAAATGAACTATCCTGAAGCAGCAGCTCAGGACTCAGATCTTCTTTGTGAAATGTCCATATTCTGGGCTTTTCCCAAGCCCTCTGACTGCATCAACTTTGGAGTATTAAAGAACAGTATGAAGAAAATAAAAAGCATGGAGCTGAGGGAAAATAATCTTGGACACAAAGTCCTTCTGGCATAGATTTTAAGTATATCTTCATGAGAAAACAGACACAGAGGCTTCGAGTATTACACACCTCCTTATAAGGCAAGCAATTTTCAGTATAAATCTTGGAAAATGGCTTGAAAGCCCGCAGGTCACCTGAAAACTGCTTCCTGCTCCCTGAGTGTGCCAAGCGAAAAACCTGAGGCACTCCACGCCCCACACAGCAGGAGAGCCAGGGACATTTTTACGAAAATCCAAGAGCTGCTCCCCATCTACTCAAGATTTCAAAAGTCCTCTGGGGTGCAGGAAATCGATGGCGACCTTTCTTTAAAGCCACAATGAATGAAACAGAGACTCTATTACATAAGCCATCATGCCTAAGAAACTAAGTTTTCCTCCCAAATGAATAGAGGTGTCTGCTGTTTAACAGCCCTCAAGTTTAGCACATGTTAACACAAGGGCGTGGAATTAAAGCAGTCTTTTATCTGACCTTCTATTTAATCTACTGCTCACCAAATCACAGGCATGGAACTGTTGCACACCTGGATAATTTTTGCAACAATCTGCAGAAACCAGATATAGAAATGCTGCCTGTGCCAACATTCAGAAGACTGTAGGCCACTGTGCTGAGAAAGTTTGTCAATATCTATCCCAAGTTCACCTAGGGAGTGACATATATGTACTTACCCAAGGTCAAGTGACAGTGTCCCACCACAGGGAGAAACTACAAGCAGACCGGCAATAATACTGGGCGGGGGTTGGGGGAGATCCGCCTCCCTCCGAGTGCAGCAGAGGCCAAGTGGATGTGCGATCATCTGCAATGTCATCTGTGGGGACTTCAAGATCTCCCATCTGCTGGTTCACTCCCCAAATGGCCACAACGGCCGGAGCTGGGCCAATCGGAAGCCAGGAGCTTCTCCCGGATCTCTCATGTGGGTGGCAGGGCCCAAGCACTAGGGCCAACCTCTGCTGCTTTCCTAGGTGTGCTAACAAGGAGCCAGGACTCGAACCAGCAACCATATGGGATGCCCCAGGCCGGAGTCCTGCCCTCTACAGCACAGCACCAATCGGTCTGAAAACACAAAATCCCTTTGGTGTTTTAAACCAAACTCACAGAAGGGTCTTAAAAACAAGCCTCCCAGGCACAGTCTGCTTCTCCAGGCTGCAGACTAACCCCCACCCCCTCGAAGGAGAAACACTGCGACTGCCCACCCAGGTCACTCAGCTCACTGCTTGACGAAGCTCAGCACTGCCATTCCTGCCGGCGTGAGCACTTCTGCATGGACAGCACAGCACAGGCGCCCACAAGCCGGAGAGCAGGGCCTGCTCTGACTTCAACCACAGGCAGTGCCCCCAAGGGGCTGCTTCTCAGAGGCTCCATTTAAGCGACCAAGAGGCAGGCTCACGGTTCTGGCCAGCAATCTTGTATTCAACAAAGCTGTTTGGAAGCACCAGTGATCCCGCAGGGGTGGGGACCATGCAGCCTCCAGGCCACGTAGGGCCTGCCACATCATTCCATCCGGCCCTGCCAAGACAACCACAGGCAGGGCTCAAAACTCAATACATTTATAGCAGGCTAATTTTTAACCTGCTAATTCTGCAGGGCCTGCGAATGACGTTATAAACACACACAGGGCCCTTGGCACAAAGAAAAAGTTCCTCATCCCTGCATGATGATCTAGTAATTCTTTTAACTGGGAAAAAAAAGTTCTTAATGTATAAACTTTACTATGAAGATGCAAAAGTGCAGTCTTCCTTTAGGAGGAAAAAAAAATGCACATTTAAGTTCCTTGGACTGAACCTGTGCTGTGGCTACGGAGGCGGGATTGTGAATGGCTGCTCTCCCTACCCTGGTCAGCTCCGAGGTGACGTTGAGGTTGAAGCCATCCTGACCCCCGAACAGCCCGCTCCCCTCCTGGTGGTATACCAACATCGGCACTGGCACATTTGGAGGGGAGCAACGGAGGGAGGGAGATGAAGACACGGCCAGGTACTCCTTCATGTCTTCCTCCCCGGGACACCAGGCCACAGAGAGCCCAGCCCCACCATGGCAGCCATGTAAGGAGTGAACCAGCAAATGGATACTCTTTCTCTCTCTCTTTTGTCTCTCCTTATCACTTTGCATTTTCAAATAAGTAAGATAAATTAAAAAAAAAAAAAAAAAGAATGTCTTGGCACATTTCCAGCAAATTAAGAGATGATCAGGGGCCGGCATTGTGGCGCAGAGGGTTAACACCATGGCCTGAAGCGCCGGCATCCCATACAGGCGCTGTTCAAGTCCCAGCTGCTCCTCTTTCGATCCAGCTCTCTGCTATGGCCTGGGGAAGCAGTAGGAGATGGCCCAAGTCCTTAGGCCCCTGCACCCGCGTGAGACCCGGAAGAAGGTCCTGGCTCCTGGCTTCGGATCAGCACAGCTCTGGCTGTTGCGGCCAACTGGGAAGTGACCCATTGGATGGAAGACACCTCTCTCTCTCTCTATCTCTGCCTCTCCTCTCTGTGTAACCCTGACTTTCAAATAAATAAATAAATCTTAAAAAAAAAGAGAGAGATGACCATGCATCTGTCTACCCATATAGGTATAGTAATATCCGAGCAGAACTGCGAATTCCAAGTTCATGTCTCTGAAACAGCAGTGCAGACCGTAAGGTGTTAACACAGCAGACGGCTGGGGTGTATAGTGCCTCCACACACACATTAAAAACTCAGGAGAAGAAAACAACACATGCAGTCAAATAAAGCAACTATATTATGAAAAAGGATGTTGGCGTCTGTGAGTTTCTAGAATAAAGCAGAACAATTCAAGTAAAGTTTCTGCTTCGGCCACCTTCCTCCTGCTCTGGCCCCAGCACCCAAGGCCCTGCCTCCTGCTGTTCCTCTTTGAAGCTAAGGGAAAAGCTGCCAATCACTGCCTTCATCACCAAGGTGTGCTGTTGCGTTGTACCCACAAATCACGACCACCTTACATGTCTACACAACAGGAAATAGTCTAGGAGACCAAAAACTAAGATACACAAAAAACAATCAGCATCACGTTGATGGTACTTGTACTCAAATGTGCTTTCCATTCCAAAATTAGTGCCTACTAATTCAAAATTCTGGTTTGCAAACCCTAGGATAAAGAGGTATTATTAGACCCTTTGGGAACATTTCTAAAACCTAGTAGCACATTTTCTAAAATTTTTGTTAATATAGAGAGAACAGATTTCATGTGTTTCATTGGTGCAATTCTAAACAGATAAACAAGTTTCCCTTCCTTACTCTCAGTGTAGTAGTACATCTGACAGCTGTTATGAAAACCAACAAAAACACTGGCCTGGTCCACTTAACAGAACATACTACTATGCACCTGCTGGCCTCTGTCCAGAATGTTCCTCCTCCAGATCTCTCCATTGCTGATTCCTCCTCACCCTTCACATTCACCACTCAGAGACGCCTTTCCCCATCTCCCCTCATACGTGGTCCCTTTTCACATTCCCACTGAAGCAACTGGCAGGGTTTGCAGTCTTCTGGCAATTACTGCCACATCTCCATCTCTTGTAAGTGACACCCAACAAATACTCCTAAGACAAATCTGCTACCCAGCATTTAGAAATAAACAGAAATTCTAGGGCCAGTGCTATGGCGCAGCAGGTTAAAGCCCCGGCCCGAAGCACCAGCATCGCATATGGGTGTCAGTTCTAGTCCCGGCTGCTCCTCTTCTGATCCAGCTCTCTGCTGTGGCCTGGGAAAGCAGTAGAAGATGGCCCAAGTCTTTGGGCCCCTGCACCCACGTGGGAAATCCAGAAGAAGCTCCTGGTTCCTGGCTTCAGATCGGCACAAACCTGGCCATTGCGGCCATCTGGGGAGTGAACCATCGGATGGAAGACCTCTCTCTTTGTCTCTACCTCTGTCTGTAACTCTTTCAAATAAATAAAAACAAATTTTTTTAAAAAAAGAAATAAACAGAAATTTCTCATAAGCATTTTTTAAATTCCAAAAAAATTCAGACATTAGGGCTGCTATCATCTGGTTCTCTTTTCTGACACAACTCAAAAGGAACTGTGGCTCAACCTCCCTCGAAACACCCTTGTAGGAGTGCCCTCTGGAGTGGAAGCAGGACTTGTTTCCCTGCGCCCTGTCTTCTGCTCCACAGAGGGTGCCCACTTAGGCTGCTGTTACCCCTACTGGATGTACAAAACACGGCTGAGCACATGTGGTCATCAAGTGTCTGCTTTTTCTCCCAGAACCTGCCTTATGGAGGAGAAACCACAGGAAATACTGTGCTCCGATGAGGATTCTGACTCCCTGGTCCAAGCAGAAGCCATGGAGTCCACCACAGCCCAATCCTGCCACAGGAAACACTGTGCTCCAATGAGGATTCTGACTCTCTGGTCCAAGCAGAAGCCATGGAGTCCACCACAGCCCAGTCCTGCCACAGGGTGTGGCCTGTTCCCTCTGCAGCAGACACACCCAGAGCAACGGCCACACTGACCCCATTAAGGATACTTTTCAACCATGAGAAGTAAATGCCGTAAGCACTGACATCTCACAGGCTCGAACACAGTACAGCTAACACCTGTGAAGCTATGCTCGTTTTCCCCGAGGAGCTCCAATTCAAACTCAAATGACCAAGAAAAAAAAAATTCCAGGAAAACAGACCATAAAACAAGCACCATAACCATCACAACTCACCAACCCACCGGGAAAGGCCGATGCCACACATGGCTTATGGATACGGAGGAAAGCCTACTCAGCGGCAAGCTCACAGGTAAGAGACAGAACTTGTCCTTACGGGAAAGGTGTCTGAACAACTCCTCTCTCACCTGCGGGAATACTTGAACACCTGGGGTGTCCTGCTCGAGCCCCTCCCTCCATGCACCTGCCTCCACAGTCCATGCTTCCCAGGCCTGAAGTCACTGCTCAGAACTCCCCTACTCACCACCCAGAAAGCATGAACGATGCTGAGTTCCGTCAAAGCAAACTGCTCTGTTCAAGTCAAATTCTCCTTAGCCTTTGCACAGACATGTGACTCTGGAAATGTGGGCAATGACAGACACACAGCAGGTGCATGGCAAAGTGTTAAAAAACGACCCTCCCTAAGAAGCAGTCCGTGGCTCACTGGAACTTTGGTCTGAGCAGGAAGGTAGTGGTCGTGGTCTGCTGTGGTGCATGGATGCATGGATCAGGTTGGGCCTCCCAGTGTGCTCGTCTCACTGTTCCAGGAGGGTGACTCCGTCAGTCCCACTGGTGTTAGGGGAACACACGTGAGCAGATCTAGCCCTGTGGATGACAGGGATCAACAAGGGAAGGGCGGTGAGGAGCTCATCTCCTGTGTGACAAACAGTGTGATGAATGTGAAGAGGGTCACCATTGAGCTGCCTATTAACACGGAGTCAAGAGGAGGCCGGGACAAAACCAGACAAATTTGGGAAATACCAACAGGGCAGGTGAACTGTACTGAGACAATGTATTTGGAAAGTTGTTCCTTTTCCCTCGGACATCCTACAAACTGTTCGTCTAAATCAGAAGGTGTGGCAGTTCGTTTCAGGTGTCATCCTGACCGGATTCAGGAATGCCCAGAAATCTGGAAAGCAAAGCACTGTGGTGGGCTTGTCACAAGGAGGCATGCGTGTGAGTCTGAGTGGACCACGCAGCACGACCTGGCCTCCACGTGGGCGTGCACCATGCCTGGGCTGGTGGTGTGGACAGACTCAACAGGAAAGCCATTCTGGGCTTTGCTGGAGACAGAGCCGGAACATGTCCGCCTCCTGCTGGGGTGTCGGCTGCAGGCCTGTGCCCTCCAGGACTTCGCCGTGGCCCCCTTGCTGATACTCAGGCCTTTGGGCCCAGAACTGAGCCTCACGTCCTACGCTTCTGTTTCTGGGGCCCTGAGGCTAGGACTGTGCCACAGTGCCGGCCTCCCAGGCTCTCCAGGCTGCAGACGACCTGCGTGGGACTTGCTGGCTGTCACATCCCACAAGCCAAACCCCTTAATGAGTTCTCCTTCATATACTACGTGCATTTCCTGTCAAGTCTGTCTCCTGAGAGAATCTTAATACAGAAAGTCAGGATTGCAGATCTTGCCTGAGAATTTCCTGTAAATCTCAGTATCATTTCCTGTAGGCACTGTAAGCTTTAATTGGTTTTCTAATATGACTAAATGTAGGATTAGATGTGTAATTAGACATTTTAATAACAGAGAAAGATACTGTCGTTCTGAAATTTATTCGCTAACGTGTTAATATGCTTCAGAAAACAGTATGGAAATGAATGTAGCACATGCAAGTAAGGTATTTGATTTTTTAACAAAGGGTGTTTATTTCGACAATATTACCACTATAACCCTTTATACTAATATGGAAAGTCAAGAGCACATTTATGTATTTATGTATTTAAAGTATTTATATGCAAACACACGCATAAAAATAAAAGCACACATATAAGATGACAACAATGTCAAATATACCCAACTCAGAGACAGTGAAAAACACCACAGAAATACAAAAATCATAACCACGTGAGGATATCTGCATGAAAGGGATATTATTCAGGTATTTCTTCACAGTACGATTAGAATTCTTTTAAAAGTTAAAATATATTGGGAGGCGGCAAGATGGCGGAATAGGAAGGGAGCACATTGATAGTTCAGCAAGACACACAGGTTAATAAAAGTGGAGATACTGCAGGGTCAAGGAAGAGTAGGGGATGAAACAGCAGCAGAAACTCTTCCGGAACTAGTGATTCACAGTGGACCTGCGTGGAGAGCGTGGGAGCCCAGGTTCGGGACACCAGCGGCAGACTCAACGCACCAGCGCTGGAACGCGAGGTGAGCCGAACCTCAATAGCCCGAGACACCAGCGGGCAAGCGGAAAGAGGAGACTAGAGGGAACGAGGCTTGAAACTCCGTGGGGAAAAGTTCACCAGGCTAACTAGAAGAGAGAGTGGAAAAAAAAAAAAAAAGTGACCGATACGGACACGAGTTTCTCTCTCTCCGCTCACCCCTCAAAGGCGAGCAAGACAAAGAGCAGGCGCCATTTTGGACATATGTCATAAGCAGGGCGAACTCAGGTCTGCACCGGCCCTGAGCCTAGCAGAAAAACCTGACTCTGGGGGGAGGGGTGAAATAACTGGAGATTAGCATCTAACTTGGCAACCCAGTGGGAGACTGCAGGAGAATTGGAGCCCACACCAAGGGCAGCAGAGATTCCCTGTGTGGTCCTTGGGAAAGAGCTTCTGATCTCTGGCTCCTGTGGGTATATCATTTGCCTGCTAACTACCTCCAATTACGTTCAGCTGTGCGTAATTACATCCCTTTTTAATCAAAAAAAAAAAAAAAAGAAAAAAAAAAAGAAAAAGAAAGAAAGAGAGATTTACCACGCCTAACCTGGGAGTGTCATCTTTGACACACCCTCAACCCTGAGGAACCAAACACAGCTCTCAGTCCACACTCATCTCAAGCCTCTAAGGCTCCACCAAAAGCAGACAGTCCACTTAATATAGAGCCATAGTGTAACAAGAAAAAACACCACAGTGAAGAAACCAAATATCTCCAACATGCCATACAACAAACGCAAAAACCGAGGTAACAAGAACAAGGAAGACATTATGACGCCCCCAAATGAAAAAGACACCCCAATTCAAGATTATGAAGATGATGAGATCGAAGAAATGCAAGAAGCGGATCTCAAAAAATTGATAAGAACATTAAGAAGTTCTCAAAAACAAATTCTTGAACTACAGAAATCCTTCATGGACAAGATAGAAAATCTCTCTCAGGAAAATGAAATATTAAGGAGGAATCAAAATGAAATGAAACAACTAGTAGAACATAAAACTGTGATAGTGACGAGAAATCATAATGAAATGAAGAATTCAATAGATCAAATGACAAACACATTAGAGAGCCTTAAAAACAGAATGGGCGAAGCAGAAGAGAGAATATCAGACTTAGAAGACAGAGAACAGGAAAGGAAACAGGCAAACCAAAGAAAAGAAGAAGAAATTAGAAATCTAAAAAATATTGTCGGGAATCTACAGGATACTATTAAAAAACCTAATATTCGGGTTCTAGGAGTTCCTGAAGGCATGGAGAGGGAGAAAGGATTAGAAGGCATTTTCAGTGACATACTAGCAGAAAATTTCCCAGGTTTGGAGAAGGACAGAGGCATCTTAGTACAGGAAGCTCATAGAACCCCTAATAAACATGACCAAAAGAGATCCTCACCACGACACATTGTAATCAAACTCACCACAGTGAAACATAAAGAAAAGATTCTAAAATGTGCAAGAGAGAAACGTCAGATTACTCTCAGAGGATCTCCAATTAGACTCACAGCAGACTTCTCATCAGAAACCCTACAAGCTAGAAGGGAATGGCGAGCCATAGCCCAGGTACTAAGAGAGAAAAACTGCCAGCCCAGAATACTATATCCTGCAAAGCTCTCATTTGTGAATGAAGGTGAAATAAGACTTTTCATAGCAAACAGAAACTGAAAGAATTTGTTGCCACTCATCCTGCCCTGCAAAAGATGCTTAAAGATGTGTTACACACAGAAACACAGAAACATGGTCACCAATATGAAAGAAGGTAAAGGAAGGAAACCTCAGAGCAAAAGATCACAGGAAGCTCAATTTCTCTTTGACATAGAATTAAACTCTGATGCTCTGTTAAAGCAATGTGTTAAAGTAATCTAAAAACAAAAAGCAATTCAAATCAATTGGCAATCTATAAAAAGAGTTAAAGATTTTAAAAGCTATTATTAAAATTGCTATATTGGTCTATCATGCTATGTTATATGTGTGTACATACTGTATGTCCACATGGGGAAATTTTATTAAGAGTTTTATTTTAAATGGCTTATAGATAAGATTGTCCATAAATTTAAGCTGCTAAAATCAATCAAAGATACATTTTCATTTGTGTGACCTGAATCTGTGTATCATATGTTTTAAACTTGTTGGTAGAAAGAAACTAAAAACATTTTATATGGTTGTGCCTAAGTTTACTGGTTAAACAAACTACACCATGTTAGATATTTAAGAGGTGTTTTCAAATACATGATTCTTAAAATTTCTAGAAGGCATTGGACCTTCTGGTAAATGTTTTCTTAAGTTGTTATCTAATGATTGAAACGATTTGCTAAGTATTCATGTAATATTGCTATTGTCAGCAAGCGATCTAGGACTTGCTCCCTCATTTCTCTATTCTAAGCCAAACATGTTCTTTCATTGCTCTATTCTCTTCAAGGTAGGAAACTAATTCTATTATGAAGGAATCTGTAGGATGCACAATTTAATCTTTAGACCTTATAAAAGAGACGGCTAACATTTTTCTGTAATAGCATAGCCAAAATAAGAACTTAAATAATAATCTCATAGCTAGATTCACTTCGCCATCAGCGAAGTATACAGTAAGTAGAAAAAACCTCCCTTTCAGACCAAAGGGAAAGAAAGTTTTAAAGTGAGAATATAATTTTCCTCATGGGCATTGTCTACCTTAGAAAAACTACTACAGAACATGCCTGTGACTATAGACTTGTAGTTCAGGCCACCGAAGATTAGAGATGGGACTTGGGCACTCCCTTGACTTGCATCCTCTGGTCTGCTTTAACACAAACCAGGAGGAAAAGAAAGCTCGGCATCAGAAGCAATGGGTGGCAGGCCTATTAATGGCTGATCTGTACAGTGATCTGCCCTCAAGGAGACTCAACAGGCCAGTCCACTGCAGTGGCTTTCAATGTGGTAAGCCTGGGCTTCAGCAGAAGTCAGCTTGTGAAGAGCCCTGGCAGCTCTGCCAAGAGTTGGATCACTGGAAATGGACCTGCCCTGGAGTCGAAGGATGCCCAGGTCAGAGCCACAGATCTTATTGGCTCTAAGCTGAAAAGCCCTTCACTCAGCCCAACTTCCAAAGTGACCACTGCAGCTGAGGGTTTGGTCAAGTAGGGTCAGCAACATTGCAGGCAGAACTGTAAATTTCTTGTTAGAGATGCCCCCTGCCTTTACCTGGCCAGCTCTCCTCCCAGCCCAGCCAAGTCATGAAAGTCAACAGAGTGCCTTCCCCTAGGAGGTTCACACCTCCCTTAGGATGTACCCCATGTGAAGAGATAGATAGGTCTGAGCCTCTTAACTTACAAGGCCTAAAGCCCACCAGATTATTATCAAGCCCCTTCTATCAGGTTCTATTTGCCTCTCAATCGGAAAAATTACTTGTAGCTTAGACAACGCCTTTCTTAGCTCCTCTAATAATGACTCTGTCCTTTGTTCTAGACCCTGTCTAGCACACTTGGGCCTCATTCCTTTGTAATCATAACCTCTACTCTACCACCAATGGCTCTACTCCCAACCTGTGTGTACTGATGATCCTCTTCCCCACTTAATGCTGTATAATTGTTCAAACCTGGTAAATGCCACTCTTAGGATCATTGGTTACTATCCTCACTCTGTCTTTTATGACCTTGTCTAAATATGAGCAGAGTCGGCAAATTTGGAAGGCTTCCATAGCCTTGGCAACTCATGACGACAGCCTAGGGTGGTTACTGGCGCCATAAACTAGAGTGTCAATTTGTTGGGTCAACAACAGGAGTCACTGTGCACTTGCTCCTCATGTGGGATCTCTATCCTTAATGTGCTGTACATTGTGATTTAATGCTATAACTAGTACTCAAACAGTATGTTTCACTTTGTGTTTCTATGTGGGTGCAAACTGTTGAAATCTTTATACTAAATTGATCTTCTGTATATAAAGAGAATTGAAAATGAATCTTGATGTGAATGGAAGGGGAGAGGGGGCGGGAGAGGGGAGGGTTGTGGGTGGGAGGGAAGTTATGGGAGGGGGAAGCCATTGTAATCCATAAGCTGTACACTGGAAATTTATATTCATTAAATAAAAGTTAAAAAATTAGAAAAAAAAAGTTAAAATATATTACTTTGATTCATTTATAAATATAAAACCATCATGCAACTTAGTGATATTAAATAATACTCAAGGAATACAATTTCAAAGTAAAATCAACAGATACTTTTAAAATTCACACAAGTATGAAGTCCACATACCTGAGCCGACCTCCTTTTCCTCTTCTTCGATGTTGTTTTTGATGCTATCGTATTCCTCGTCGATGGTCTGGTTACCACGCATCTGAGATAAAATTCTGCGAGCCTTTTGGGTCTGTCCTTTCTGAATGAGCCATCGAGGACTTTCAGGCAAAAAGAGAAAGCCGAAAAATTGTAACACAGCTGGGATGGCTGCCAGGCCCAACATGTACCTGCAATAGGAAATGCAGATTTACAGCAATGTTTGGACTTAGCAACACTGGGTATGAGATCACACTCTTCTATGTTGACCACAACACTATCTAATGTTAAACTAGAATTAAAAATTTCTCTTAATGATATATGTGTGGTTTTGAGTGTGCCTCCAAAAGAAAGGATAATTTTATGCTGGACTAAAAATTGAAAAAATAACAAAAATAATAAAAACCCAGTGTTTATCCATCTTGCAGACAAATTACAATGAAAAAGAATGGGCAAAAGTCACAAAAATTACATACACATATTCTAAATCAGACATCAGGAAAAATACCATAATGACCATCCTATCCAAAACTAACACATGTAATTCTGTATTTTTCAGTATACAGTAGGGCTCAGATAACACTCTGACATCTGCTTAAGCTACTATTTTTCATTAAATTAAGGGCCCAACTTTCTTTCTTCAGAGTTACTTCTGCACTTCCCTTTGCCACCAAACGTCATGTTGACCATCAGTACGTGAGGAGCAGACTCACTGCAGACAAAGCCGGGTCAGAAGCCCATATCCTACTGGGAAGGACAGGAACAGGAAAAAGCTGCACCCCTGTGATCAGTTAGGAGGCATCTTCTCTCAAGGCTTATTAATTACCGGTTACATTCTACACAGCAAATAAGCATAGTCTTCTATATCCATCAGAGAAAACAAAGGATACAGCAATATCAGCACAGGCATACCAACACCCAAGAGCTCTCAAAACTGCTAATGCCCTCTCTCGGGGCCTCAGTCAGTTTTAACTCAAAGGGTTAAATGAGAGGAACTTCAAGGTCCCTTTGGGATGGAAACCTGCAGGCCTCCAGGGCTCAGGATGTCCTCCACTGGTCCCAGCTCCCTGGTGGATTCAGGATGACAGAGCCAGGCCAACTCTAGGTACAGTACAAAGCAGGCCCACAGAAACTTTCCTTCTCATGGAAGTGCCCTCATCAATACAAGCAGACATTTCAAAAAACTTCATGGGAGTGGAATTAAATGAGGTCCATTTTAGTGCAAGAAAAGCTTGAAATCCATGAGTCGTTTCTTCATTCTGCACGTTCCTCAAGAACTTTTTGTGAACGTCCCTTTATGCATCGATTAAAAAAAAACCACTTTTGCACTGAAATAAATAATGTTTAATTCCATTTTCTGCGGGCTTTTTGAAATTCCTTGTCGTTTTCAAAACTACACCCACATTACAGCAGCCTAAAACAATCCAGAGATAAAGCTTATGGAATGAGTCCAGTTTCCCAGGCAGTTTCAATTCAACTTCAAAAACAAGAAAAATATTACTGTCACAGGTGCTAAGAAATGACCTTCCCCTACATAGTGTTTATACTAACACTATGTGAGTGAGGACAGAGACATTAAGATGTGACTGTGAACACCACGTGACTGACTGACTGGGTGAATTTCTTTAGCCTGCAGCATGGAAGAAATCTTCCTGCAAGTGTTTCGCAAGTCAGTACTTTTCATACTTAGGCGTGTGGTAATTACACCCATACATAATCACTGCTTCCTCTGCTCATCCATACGAGAGTATTTAACCTCAATTAAACTACACGTCTTCGGCCTCAATTTATGTCACTGCAGTTTTGATTACAACAGATTATTTACCTGTACCACTCGATGGCATCTAAGAATGTACCTTGCACACAGCAAGCATTCAGCAAGTGCTTTGACACGGAAGCAGTCACTCGCCCGCATCTAAGCTTCCTGCCTCTCCTGAACAGCAAATAACCAGCCCAGACTCCAAGGCCGCGTTTTCCGTGGTTGTTTTCCTGGATGACTTAGCTCTGGGGATGCCTTGCAAGCAAATCCTTCCAACCAAGCTATTTATTACCCCAAAGAGAAGACCTTCTCTTTGGGAAGACTTCAGCAAAGGGCGAGACAGACGCACTGGCCCAAATGCAAATGCATGGCCTCTTCTCCTTAGATGTTCACTTTAACAGCCAAATCTGTTACTTAAGTGAATGTTTATGTCTGCAAATAAAAAAAAAAATGTCCATCCAAATGATGCTCCTCCTTAAGGAGTTTAAAACAAATGTTTAAAATGTCCCATAGTGCTAATCATCTAAAGGAAAGTGATTTGAAAAGGCAGATGCTAAATACAAACTAGGAAATAAAAATGGAAAGTTCTAAAATTGAGCGCCTTTATGTTCCATTTCTCCACACCTCTCATAATCTTTCTTTGCAGAGATTAGAGATCAAGACACAAGGGCTGCAGTGAGTGCTCCACAAAGCATGGCAGCAGAGCAGCAGAATCCTTTTCAGGCCTGGGATGCTCACATAATACTCTGTGCATTATCACCGGCTCTTAAATCCCACAATGCAGTAGTTCACACAAAAAAGAAACACTGAGATAAGGAGATTCAGAGGGAAATGAAACAACAAAAAGCAATGTGTGGATATACTTAAGGACCTAGGTTTCTGAAGGGAGCCTTGGAAGACAACTTCAACTGCTCAGTCCTTCAAACCAGCTAAGTCCAATTCAATGCCTTCTACTAAGGAGGGGGAAAGGGAGTGAAACGCCCTTTAAAACCTCTTTAAAGAAACCAAGCAAGACAAATGTCTATCTTACACCTCTCTTGTATAAGCAAAGCAAGAGAGTTTACTTTACCATGCTTTAATTACCTTTCCCGATACAAATGTTTTAATAGGACAGTAAGAGAAAAGCATCAAGTGACATGCAAAGGAAAATCAGATTAACACCAGACGTCTCATTTAAGGTCTTAAAAGAAAAAACACTTCTGACCAATGTTCTACCCAGTGAAACCGTCCTTTTAAGTGAAAGAGAAATAAGGTATTTTCCAGATAAGTAAAAGCTGAGAGAATTCACCACCACCAGAACAGCCTCACAAAAAATTGTGAAGGGCGACCTGTGTCAGACTACAGGTTCTCCTCATTAGCATGTGGAACATCTCCCAGGACAGACTACATTTTACAGCAGAATTCAAGTCTCAGCAAATTTTAAAAGACTGACATCCTATCATGTATCTTCTCAGTCCACTGAGAAATAAAGCTAGAAATCAAGAACATGAAGAAAAATAGAACACTCAAATATTTGGAAATCAAACAACAGGCTACTGAGCCAATGGGTCATTGAAGAAATTAAAACAAAAAGAAATTTTCTTGATATAAATGAAAAGGAAACACAACATATAGAACCTGTGGAATACAGCAAAGGCAGTATTAAGAGGGAACTTTATAGCATGAAGAGCTTACATTGAAAAAAGACAAACACCTTAAGTAACATCTAATGACGCACCTCAAAGACTTAGAAAAACAAGAATAAACCAAACCTAGTATCAGCAAGAGGCAAGAAATAATAATGAACAGAGCTGAAATAAATGAAATTGAAACTTACAAAAATACAAAAGATCAACAAAACAAAAAGTTGTTTTCCGAGAAGACCAACAAAATAGATAACTCACTAGCCAGACTAACAACAAAAGAGAAAAAAACTCAAATAAATAAAATTACAGACAAAAAGGAGGCATTACAACCAATACCACTGAAATACAAAGGAGCCTAAGAAACGTCTATGAAGAACTATATGCTAATAAACTGGGAAACTTGAGGAAACAGATAAATTCCTGGATACGTATAACCTATGAAGATTAAATCAAAATGATATGGACCATCTGAACAGACCCGTAACAAGCAACAACACTGAAGCAGAAACCCAAGTCTTAGGTCAAGAAAAAGTCCAGGACCTAAGACTTTACTACTGAAATCCACAAAACATTCAAAGAGGAAGTAACTCCAATACTTTTCAAACTACTCCAAAATACTGAACAGGATGCAACTCCACCAAACTCTTTTTATGAGGCCAATGTCACTTGGATACCAGTGGGGAATCCCACAGGAGTCCCCAAAACAAGTCACAGATCACCACTTACCCAATGATTAAAAGCAGGCAGACTGTGGAGAAATCCACTGGTAGCCCCCAAAAAGAGTTACAGCTCACCACTGCCCACAAAGAAGTAAAAACAAGAAATAAAAATGGAGTTACTTATGCTAAGCAGAAGCTGATGACATCACGTATGCCAAGCTCAGCACTTGCCAGAAAGATGCTCCTCATCAGACTGAACAGACATCCCTGGGTAACGTGTGCGCTACGGACAACAACCTCAAGTTACCTTCCTACTCGCACGGTGATTGGCCACACCTGAGGAACACTCCAGCTACACCCTGCCTTAGACAGCAGATTAGTGGCACTCTGGGAAACTTCGAGGGAGAACACAACTGATTGGGGATGCCCGGACCCCAGTGGAGACTCCCCCTTCAGAGTGGCAAGGATAAAAGGAGAGCCTTTTCCACTGCTCTCCATCCTCTTGAGGATCATGGCCCAGTACGTGTGAACCTCTGCATCTCCTTGTACTTGGAGCTGAACAGCTAGCCCGTTACTCTGTAGCGGCACAAGGCGACTATGAGACCAAACTCCATCAGAGCCGACGCCTCTTATCAGCCTGCTGCCAGACCCAACTGCAGAGCTGGACCAGACCTCTCAGCAGGGGACCTCTCCAACTCCTGGTCTTGCCCTCACCTGGGAACTTCGAGCCTACTGCCCAGGGTGCCAGTCATCCCGCAACTCCTGCCTGTAAGTGACTGCTCTGAGATCTGTTTCTCCAAATGTTAACGGAGACTTTGGACTCCGCGCTTTGGACTTTGACTTTTTTTGTGACCGTGATATGAACCTTAACAACGCAGCATTTATGATATTAGCCATGTGGAATATGAGGAATGTGCCTTGACCCTGTGATTATGTTATATACTTTGCTGTACTTATATTACTATAGTTGGATTGCCTTTGAGTCTGCTTTGATGCTAGATGTGTGTTTTCATTTGTTGACTTATATTATTTTTGGATTGCCTTTGAGACTGCTTTGATATTAGACATCTGTTATGATCTGTGGATTAATGAATATAACTATATAACAATGGATATGCAGAGTAGTGAAGCGCTAGTGTCAACTGGTGTGGGCAATAACAACCTTTCATTGGAAAGACAGTCTTGTGTCCGTGTGTTCCTTCTTACCCATACTTCGACACATTGCCCTTAAACCCTGTCAAGCTGTATGACAGTAGGTACTCGTTACAATATCAAAACTGACATAAAACTACAGTCCTATATCCGTGGTGAACATATATGCAGAGATTCTAAACAGACCACAGCAAATAGAATCCAAAACCACATCAAAAAGATCATACACCATGATCAAGTGGGACTTACCCAGAAATCTACGGATGGTTCAACATTTGCAAATCCATAAAGGTTATGAATCACATCAACAGAACAAACAACAACCATATGGTCACCCCAACAGATGCAGAGAAAGCACGTGCCAAGATACAACACCCCTTCATGATAAACACGCTCCACAAATTATGTGTAGAAAGAACATACCTCAACACTACAAGGCTATTTATCCAAACCAAGTCAATATCTGACTCAGCGGGGAAAAGCTAAAAGTATTTCCCCTCAGATGTGGAACAAGACAAGGGAGTCCACTTTCACATAAAATGAGAAGTTTTATCGGCCGGCGCTGCAGCTCACTAGGCTAATCCTCCACCTGCAGCGCAAGCACTCCGGGTTCTAGTCCTGGCTGGGGCGCCGGATTCTGTCCCGGTTGCTCCTCTTCCAGGCCAGCTCTCTGCTGTGGCCTAGGAAGGCAGCGGAGGATGGCCCAAGTGCTTGGGCCCTGTACCTGCATGGGAGACCAGGGGGAGGCTCCTGGCTCCTGGCTTCGGATCATCGGCGCAGCGCACCGGCCATAGCAGCCATTTGGGGATGAATCAACGGAAGCAAGACCTTTCTTTCTCTCTCTGTCTCTCTCTCTCTCTCACTGTCTAACTCTGCCTGTCAAAAAAAAAAAAAAGTTTTATCAAGAATGATAGCTAAGGAAAAAGCAATGAAGGGCATCAAAAGTGGAAAAGAAGGACTCAAATTATCCACGTTTGCGCGTGACTTGATGCTGTACATGGGAAAACCTAAACACTCCACCACTCTCCCTCTTTCACCCTCTCGGTAACTCTGCCTTTCAAATGCATAAATCTTTCAAAGGAAAAAATGGGGGAGGGGTGCGCAGCACTGTGCCATAGTGGGTTAAGCCACCAGCTGCAGCACCAACATTCCATATGGGTACCTGTTTGAGTCCCGGCTGCTCCATGTCTGGTCTAGCTCTCTGATAACATGCTTGGGAAAGCAGTAGAAGATGGATGACCCGATCGCTTGAGCTCAAGCACCCACATAGAACACACAGAAGGAGCTCCTGGCTTCAGGCTGACCCAGCTCTGGCTGCTGCTGCCATTTGGGGAATGAATCAGTGGATCAAGATCTCTTTGTATCTCACCCCTCCCCCACTCTGTTTTTGTAACTCTGCCCTTTAAATAAATAAAATCAATTTTTAAAAAAATAACACTCCACCAAAAAGGTGTTAGAACTGATAAACAACTCAGTAAAGTTGCTGGTTACAAAATAAACAAAATACAATTGCTTTTTTAATATGCTAATGAACCCATTCAAAGAGAAACCAGGAAAGACACCCCATTCACAATACCCATAAAAAAATATCAAACATTTAGGAATAAATTTTACCAAAGAAGTGAAAGGTCTCTATAATGAAAATTATTAAACATTGATAAAAGAAACCATTAAGGACCCAAAGAAAGAAAAGATACTCCTTGCTCACGGATGGGAAGAATTAATATCATTAACAAGTTTATACCACTTATAGCAATCTACAGATTCAATGCAAACCCTATCAAAATACCAATGACATTCTTTAACAAATTAAACAATCCGAAAATTCTTATGGAACCACAGAATACCCAGGATAGCCAAAGTGATCCTAAGCAAGAAGAACAGAGCTAGAGACATCCTAATATCTGACTTCAAAGCAAATTACAAAGCTGTAGTAACTAAAGCACCATGGTACTGGCAGAAAAACTGCTATATAGATCAATGGAACAGAACCCAGAACCCAGAAATTAATCCATGCATATACAGCCACGCGATTTTTGAAAAAAAATGCCCAGACCATACAATAGAGAAAAGACAACCTTTTCAACGAACGGTGCTGGCACAATGAATGGATGTACATATGTAGAAAAATGAAATCAGATCCGTACTTCTCACCTTGTACAAAAATCAACTCAAGATGGATCAAATACCTAAATTTGAGGCCGGAGACTAAGAAGCTACTGGAAGAAAATGTAGGGGAAACACTGCAAGACATGGGTGTAGGGGATGACTTCTTGGGCAAGACCCCAAAAGTACAGGCAACAAAAGCACAACTAAACAAATGGGTCTTTGTCAAACTCAGGAGCTTTTGCACAGCAGAGGAAGTGGTATAGTGAACAGAATGGGGTAACAAGTACTTGCAAACCACCTGACAAAGATTAGTATCCCAAATACATCAGCAACTTAAAAACCTCAACATTAAAAAAAAACCATTCCAATTAAGAAACAGGATAAGAACATCAATAGACAGTTCTCAAAAGAAAAAATACAAATGGCACGAATATGTGAAAAAATGCTCAACCTCACTAGCCATTAGGAAAACACAAATCACGACTACAATGAGATATCAACTCACGCGATTGCTAAAACCCAAAAGACAGAGTAACAAATGCTTGCAAGAATATGGAAAAAAGGGGAACAATTATACACTGTTCATGTGAATGCAAATTAGTATTGCCACTGTGGAAAACAGAATGGAGATTTATTAAAATACCAGAAATAGGGGTTGCATATTAGGCTAAGCCAACACCTACATCACCAGGATCCCATATGGGCACCAGTTCATGTTCCAGCTACTCCTCTTCTGATCCAGCTCTCTGCTTATGGCCTGGGAAAGCAGCGAAAGATGGCCCAAGTGCTTGGGCCCCTGCACCCACGTGGGAGACCCAGAAGAAGCTCCCTGCTCTTGGCTTCGGATCGGCTCAGCTCTGGCCATTGTGGCCATTTGGGGGAGTGAACCAGTAGATGGAAGACCTTTTTCTCTTTCTCTCCTTCTCTCTGCTTGTAACTCCACCTCTCAAATAAATAAATAATCTTTAAAAAAGAAATTTTGTTTTAAAAAAGCTGGGAACAGACTTGCCATATGATCCAGCAATCCCAGTACTAGGTATACACCCCGAAGAATTGAGCATACTGTATCTAAGAGATACCTGTACCACCATGTTTACAACAACACGGTTCACAACAGCCAAAACCTGGAATCAACCAAGGTGTCCATCATCAGATGGATGGATAAAGAAAAATGGTATATATGCATAATGAATTATTCTTCTACCATTTGCAGCAAAATGGATGCAACTGGAGGACAAGTAGAGTGAAATAAGTTGGACAAAGAAAGGCAAACACTACATTTTACCCCTTCTATACAGGAGCTAATTTTTTTAAAAAGATTTATTTTATTTATTTAAAAGTCCAAGTTACAGGCTGGCGTCGTGGCTCACTAGGCTAATCCTCTACCTGCGGCGCCGGCACACTGGGTTCTAGTCCTGGTTGGGGCGCTGGTTGCCCCTCTTCCAGTCCAGCTCTCTGCTGTGGCCCAGGAAGGCAGTGGAGGATGGCCCAAGTCCTTGGGCCCTGCACCAATGTGAGAGACCAGGAGGAAGCACCTGGCTCCTGGCTTTGGATCAGCACAGCGCACCAGCCAGAGCAGCCATTTGGGGGGTGAACCAACAGAAGGAAGACCTTTCTCTCTGTCTCTGTGTCTCACTGTCTAACTCTGCCTGTCAAAAAAAAAAAAAAAAAAAAAAAGGCCAAGTTACATTGAGAAAGGGAGAGAGAGAGACAGCCTCCATCCCCTGGTTCATCCCCCAAATGGCCGCGATGGCTGGGGCTGAGCCAGGCTGAAGCGCACCAGCCAGAGCAGCCATTTGGGGGGTGAACCAACAGAAGGAAGACCTTTCTCTCTGTCTCTGTGTCTCACTGTCTAACTCTGCCTGTCAAAAAAAAAAAAAGGCCAAGTTACATTGAGAAAGGGAGAGAGAGAGACAGCCTCCATCCCCTGGTTCATCCCCCAAATGGCCGCGATGGCTGGGGCTGAGCCAGGCTGAAGCCAAGAGCCAGGAGCTTCCTCTGAGACTCCCACATGGGCACAGGGGCCCAAGTGCTTGAGTCATCCTCTACTGCTTTCCCAAGCTCATCAACAGGGAGCTGGATGAAAGTGGAGCAGCAGTGACTCAAACTTGTGCCCATACTGGATGCTGGCAGATAGCAGTCTAACTCACTATACCACAATACCAGCCCTAGGAGCTAAAATTAACAAACAAAACAAAACAAAACAAACAAAAACAGAAAAAGAGAAAGAAATGCCTGTGTATATCAGTACTGCCACAATTACAGTTTAGTAAAACTTTTATACTTTTGTGAAACCAATGGTTAAGAATGTTACACTACTATAGTTTCAATGATCCGTGATTACTTTAAAATTTACTGTATATGGGTGAAATGGTCATTTTTCCTTTCAATTATTATTTATAGCTGTTGTCTAAACTAGGGTTTTTCTGCCTTTTTTTAAGATTTATTTATTTATTTGAAAGGCAGGGTTATAGAGAGGGAGGCAGAGAGAGAGAGACTTTCCATCCACTAGTTCACTCCCCGAATGTTGGTAACAACTGGGGCTGGGCCAGGCCGAAGCCAGCACCTAGGAGCTTTTTGGGGTCTCCCATGTGGGTGGCTAGGGCCCAAGCCCTTGGGTAATCTTTCAATGATTTCCCAGGTGCACTGGCAGGGAGCTGTATCAGCAGTAGAGTGACCTCCTGCCAATATGGATGCCAGCACTGCAGGAGGCAGCTTTAGCCACTAAGACACTGAGATGGCCTTGGTCTCTCTGCTTTCTACTAGTCAAACTTGTTATTTGGTGAACCATTAAGCCTTTTTACTGTAATGTGAATGTAAAATGATATTATCTCAAAAACTGCAAGAAGATAAGAAAAAGAAAAAGGGGAAGGGAGGGAGGGAGTTTCATTATATTATTAAAATCCTATCAATGAACTATATTGAATCTGTTAAAAACTAATAAGTTTTTTAATTTAAAAACTGGATAACTACATCAAGTAAATTAGTATTTCTGTAAACAAAGGAAAATATTTAGCAGGAATAACCTGGGGGCTTTGTGGAAACCCAGGACTCCAGAAGAGGGGATGTGGAATGCCAGGCCACAGATCTGGGCCCACAAACCACAAAGCCCAGGACAATGCCCTGCGCCTCTGAGTGCACAGGTGGCAGAGTCTGCTTCCTGGAGATGCTGGGAGAGAACTGAGGTTACCATGCACCCGTGGCTGAGCGGAGGGTCCCCCTGGCAAAGGTTTCCCCACCCTGAACCCCTATGCACACAATCAATTCACCGTCACGTGCCTGTGCTAGGGGCTGTCCACTCACGGTATCGGCAGCAAGAACTGACTGCTCCCTGGAGGGAGAATCCTTCCTTTGAGGCTGTCAGCCAGGGGAGCAGGAAGGATAAATGAGGGCTCACGTTGCTGTGGCACTGATGGAAATTCAGCAAGAGCTGAGCAGAGCAGGATGTCCAGGCAGTGCCAGGGCCTGACCACCAGGCTGCCTAGCCTAGGCAGCGAGGACGCTGATGAATGACATCTACTGGTGTCATCTGGTGGGATGGCCGGTCCCTTCCTGAGTCTTGAGAGCTCATTATGCCAAGTTTAATCAAGGGTTCCAAACCCCGGCTCCCATAAGGCAGCCTGGGGCACAGAACACACACCAGTGTCCAGCCGCCCCCATCCCCAGGGACTCTGATTAATAGCTCTGGGCTTGGGCCCAGCAAACTCTATTTTATTAAAAGCTCCCCAGCTGGTGCTAATGTGCAGTAGTGGCTGAGAACCACAGACCTAAATGTTTTAAAAACTCAGGGGGTGAAAAATGAGCAAGCACCCAAGGTCTGCACCTTACGGCAAAAGCCATTTGTCTTGTGGAGGTAAGACAGCGCACGAGGCTGGCGGGTGGGGAAGGAGGCCGACTCCGGCATGCAGGCCAGCCTGTCCCGAGTCCTGAACCCCTTACAGTGTTCTCTAGCATCCTGACTGCTCGCCGACAGACACCCTGTAAAAGCCGCTAAGCTGGAAATGAACAAATGAGCAATTTTCTCGCACGATCAGCAGGGCAGCACCTGCCTCGCAGGACACTAAGAAGGGGCCCTCCAGCAGTGCCGTCAGATGGAGCGGCAGGGCCACCTGTCAGCAAGGAGGACTGGCCTACCTGGCTGCCCTCCAGGTAAGTCCGCCTCCCAGTTCTCAGACAGGAAGCTCTGTGAACCCACGATCCTGCACCCTGGGGCCCCAGACCTCTCCTTCATAGCTCAGCAGATCAGACTTGTGGCTGCCATCGCCCGACTGCTGAGAACGTCACGCACAACCAGACAGGTCCTCCACTGAGCGCGGCTTTCAGTGTCGTTCTCCTTTGAGAGGACGTGCATTGCTCTTATCTACACAGCTACAGACAATAAAGGGGTAAGCACTAGGCACAGTGGTTAACAAGCCTTTGGTAGGGAGGGGCGGTGCTGTGGCTTAGTGGATAAGGCCACTGCCTGCTGTGCTGTCATCCCATAGGGGTGCTGGTTTGAGTCCCGGCTGCTCCACTTCTGATCTGGCTCCTCGCTAATGTCCTGGGAAAGCAAAAGATGGTCCAAGTTCTTGGACACCTGCCACCCACATGGGAGACCCAGATGAAACTCCCAGCTCCTGGCTTCAGATTGTTCCAGCTGGGTTCAGGTCACAGCTCCAATCCTAATTTTAGTATCCTGCCAGTGCACACATGGGGAGCAAGAGGTGATGGCTCAAGTATGAGAGTCTCTGTCACCCATATGGGAGACCTAATTGAGTCCTGGGCTCCCAACTTCCATCTACCCAGCCGTGGCTGTTGTGGGCATCTGGAGAATGAATCAGGAAATGGAGGAAAATAAAAATAAAAATAATAATAATAATAAAGACACCATCTAACATTTGGCATTTAAGAATTTTGCAAGATGATAAGTGTCCCCTCCACTGACCACTCGAGTTGCCACACCACCCATTCTTCAGCAGTTCCAACACTGTGATAATTACAACCCACATACATGAGCACCTCCTTGAATGCAGGAACTCAGTCTGAACATGCAATCACTTAACAACGACCACAGTAACAGCTCTCAGTGCTGCACCAGGAAGTAAGTGCCAAGCATCCTTCCAACAACTTCAGATATACTAACGCTGCTTCCATCTTCACAGTAACCGCAGGGGGTGTAACATTATTATCCCCAGTTTACAAATAAATGAGGGACAAAGAACACCCAAGGCCAGTATGTGTAAGGATCATGATTAAAATGCAGGCAGAGACTGGCTCCTACAATAAAAAATCGAGTTAGAAACGTTCAATAATTACCTTATAATTAATTTTGTAGAACTCATAAAAAGGGACATTAATCTGAGTCAACTTCGTATTTAAAGAATTCTGAAAGTACTTACTGACTTCTGTTAAGTGCAATAAACTCCAGGGCAGTACCAGTGCCGAAGGGCTGGCTGGGAGAGCTCCCTCCCAATCCTGTCCAGGACAGCACCAGACACACAGCTGTCCACTGGGCTGGGCAAGTACAAGATGGAACGGACCAACACAGCACCACCAGCAGCCAGCGGCACATCCTATCATCCTCTCCACACCCTCCGAGTCGAATCAGAACTCCATGGAGGAAGTACTATGTAAGCAGTTGACTACTGACTCTGAGAAAATAACTCACTTTTAGGGTAACTTGTACTGCTTATTTTAAACACCGTATCAAACTGAAGCTTTAATTCATTTTTCTTTGTCACATACAGGTAAACTTTTCATACAGCAAAAAAATACAGGTAAGCAAAATAAATATTTTGAAAAAACACTGGGAATAAAAAAAAAAAAAAGACTTCCTGAGGGATGTGATCCTTTTAAATACTTGATAGGGGATGGCATTTGGGCTTGCAGCCGAGATGCCCACATCCCATGTCAGAGTAGCTCGGTTTGAGTCCTGGCTCTGCTCCTAGTTCCAGCTTTGTGCTAACGTGCACCTCTGAAGCAGCAGGTGATGGCTCAAATGCTTGGGTCCCTGCCACTGACACGGGACATGTGAACTGAGTTCTCAGCTCCTGGCTTCCAGCTGGCCAAGTCCCAGCTGTTACGAGCACTGGGGGAGCTCCCTGGCTGTCTCTCTCTGCTCCTTAAATACATGTCTGATGTGTCCAACATGAGACATCTAAAGTTGAGCCTCACCCCTTACCAGATCTCTGCTATGGCCAGGGAAAGCAGTGGAAGATAGCCCAAACCTTGGTCCCCTGCACCCTCCTGGGAGACCTGGAAGAAGCTCCTGGCTTCAGACTGATGCAGCTCTAGCTGTTGCAGCCAATTGGGGAGTGAACCAGCAGATGGAAGACCTCTCTCTCTCTCTCTCTCTCCCTCCCTTTCTCTCTCTATGTAACTCTGACTTTCAGAGCACACTCTGTAGCATGAACGACGGAACCTTGCCTCATCTTCTGCTTCTCTTCTCTCCTCCGTTCTCCCTCCTTACAACCCAAAAACACTATGAACAGGTTATCACTGCCTCCCACTGGAAGATCTTTATGACCTATGCTTTTAATTAGAAGTCAAGCTGTAACAAAAAAAATGGTCACAGCTTATGAAACTGCAGTACATGATGTTGTATTGAAGTCAAATTGTGCACCATTGTGTTCACAGCACTGGAAGAGCCGAATTCCAGTAGGGGAAGCCCTTTCCACCTGGAGAGCACAGCAGAGGTTCTCACAGCCAGGTCTCCTCCTCCTAAGCCAGGAGAGTCCAAAACAGCTGCTCAAACCACAGCCTTATGACTTCACAACCTCACGTTCTCAACAGTCTCTCCTTGCATTTTTCATTTGTCAAAACATTCTGATTGGCAGCATGATGATCTCTGAAACAGTCCTGAGAATGGAGAGGCATTAAGCAATATTCTCGCAAGACACCTGTCTTATAATAGACTGAAAAGACCAGGTGATGAAGCTAATTCATCAACTTCTAATTCCCTCTCTGTAACCCTGCCTTTCAAATAAATAAATCTTTTTTTAAAAAAACCTTGCATATGTATATAGATAGATAATGCATATATTTTTGCCAAATAAGCAAACATAACAAAGTATTAACTCCATCCACACAACTCAGGGAAAAACCCTAAAATAATGTGACCTCAGTTGAGTGGCTTGGTCAAGGGTACCAGGAGTGTTGTGATTACAGCAGCAGATGCGAGGCACTTTCTGATGATGGAAAATGTGACGTTGTGTGGGGAACCTTTTTTCTGCCAATAAGTATTTGGATATCTATAAAAAGATTTCTGGGTCACACAAAATCATCAGCTTAAAAATTAGCTTACCATTAACCTGAGGTTACCTCGGCAGGGCCAGATCAAATGACCCCCTGCAGGCTTTATACAGCCCACAGGTGAAATGTTCCCCTCCTCCTTGGTGGACGTGGCATTTGCAAAATTATTAGGTAGTTTTAAACTCAGTGGAAAAAACATTAAGACCTGCACAAAGCTCACAGTGCTGCACAGGCAAACAGTGCAACACACTATCATATACACACAACCTCACCTCTGAGCATAATTCACACACACTGCCCTATACACACAGCCAACCTCTGAGGATCCTCCACACCACAGCTCCCAGATAGGAAGTGTGCAAGGAAGTAACGATTCACAGGCATTCTTTGCTTCAAGGAGTCTGCGCCCTAGCAGTCTTCCAACAAACAGGGCAATGCAACAGCGGGGGGTTAGACACAGCAGTGAGGAGTAAAGGGAGGAGAGTTCTCTGAGCAGAGGATGTCAGAAACATTGCACAGCAGAAGCGATACTTACTCACTGTGTAGTGCTAACCCTTCTACTGCGATCATTACACAACATTAACATAAGTACTTGAGGAAGTCCATGGGAAAACGAAAACAAAAGTTAAGTTTGGAGCAAAAGCAAAATTGAAATCCATACATGGGATGCGGTTTTAAAAAGTTTATGGAAAATGTGTATTGTGAATAAAGCGTGCATGGATGTTATTTTATCTGCATTATAATAAACTTACCTTTTCACTTTCTTTCATGAACTTTAATGTCCTTTCTGCTTTCACGGGCACAGAACAGTGTCCCCAACAGTCCAGACCAGGTCAGGCGAAAGCCAGGACCGTGGACCTCAATCTGGGTCGCCCATGTGGGTGGCAGGGACTCAAGTACTTGAGCCTTCACCTGCTGCACATTCATAAGAAGCTGGAACTGGAAGTGGAGCCAGGATCTGAACCCAGGCACTTCCATATGGGATGCTGGAATCCCAAGCTGTGACTTTGCTGCTGTGCCAGACATCGACCCCTCTATGAACATTCTGAAGAACCCTAATCCATGTACTGAAATATCACAATGAACTTCACAAAGATATATAATTATGTGTCAACCAAGAGTAAAATAAGATATAATTACTAGTACAACCAATGAACCATTGTTCATGATCAAAAATCATCAGAAATAATTTTTTTGACAGGTAGAGTTAGTGAGAGAGAGAGACAGAGAGAAAGGTCTTCCTTCCATTGGTTCACCCCCCAAATGGCCGCCATGGCCGGCGCACTGTGCCAATCCGAAGCCAGGAGCCAGGTGCTTCCTCCTGGTCTCCCACGCAGGTGCAGGGCCCAAGCATTTGGGCCATCCTCCACTGCCTTCCAGGGCCACAAGCAGAGAGCTGGCCTGGAAGAGTAGCAACCAGGACAGAATCTGGTGCCCCGACCAGGACTAGAACCCAGGGTGCCAGTGCTGCAGGCGGAGGATTAGCCTAGTGAGCTGCAGCGTCGGCCAGAAATAATTTTTAAAATAAAAAAATTATTCACTGGTCAACACAGAAAAGGAAGATAATGGAGAGAGCCAAATGCAAAGATACAAGACATATCCATTCTACGTGTTTTCATGTAATACACTCGAGCTGATGTGTGGCACAACAGGTTCAGTCAGCACTTACGATACTGGCATCCCATATCGAAGTGCCAGCTGGAGTCCTGGCTGCTCCATTTCCAGTCCGGCTCCTGGCTAATGTGCCAGGTAAAGCAGCAGAAATGGTTCAAAGCGCTTGAGCACCGTCACCAACGTGGAAGACCCTGATGAAACCCCAGGGTCCTAGCTTTGGCTGGACCCAGCCCCAGCCATCGCAGCCATATCAAAGTGAAACAGCAGAAACATTTCTTTCTCTGTCTCTTCTCTTTATCACTATGCCTTTCAAATAAATCAAATAAATCTTTTTAAAAAGATTTTATTTATTTAATTTGAGAGGTAGAGTTACAGACAGTGAGAGCGAGAGACAGAAAGAAAGGTCTTCCTTCCGTTGGTTCACTCTTCAAATGCCTGCAACAGCTGGAGCTGCGCGGATCCAAAGACAGGAGCCAGGTGCTGCCTCCCAATCTCCCATGCAGGTGAGGGGCCCAAGCACTTGGGCTATCCCCCACTGCTTTCCCAGGCCATAGCAGAGAGCTGGACTGGAAGAGGAGCAACTGCGACTAGAACCCATGTCCATATGGGATGCTGGCACTGCAGGTGGAGGATTAACCTACTGTGCCATTGCTCCGGGCCACTAAATCAAATAAATCTTAAACAGAACATTTCCATCATTCTAGAAAGCTCCTTAGGGCCCCTATCAAGTTAGTACCCACAGCTAGAGACAAGCACTGGCCACATTTCTGTCTGCACAGCTTACTTTGCATAATGAATCTATATAGAACCATGGAGAATAAACTCCCTTTGGATATAGCTTCTTCCAATCTCCATGATGTTCTCTGCTTCCAATTCAGCTGCCCATTAACACAGCTGTGGAGGCAGCAGAGGATGGCCAAAGTGCCTGGGCCCCTGCCACTCATGTGGGAGACCAAGACGGAGTCCCTGGCTCCTGGCTTCAACTTGGTCCAGCCCTGGCTGTTGCAGGCATTTACAGAACTGGCATGTGAACCACAAGATAGAAGATAAAAACATCTCTCTCTCTCTCTCTCATCATTGTGGCTTTCAAATAAATGAATAAAACTTAAAAAATTGGTATTGCTGGTCCTTCGATTTCACTGATTATCTATACTTGGCAGGTTGCTCTGATTGTCTTCACAGCAATGTCTCTAAACCAGAAAGTGAATCCTCCACCTTCGGTCTAGAAGATGGCTCGGTGTTCTTTCACATGAAGACTTCAGAAAGGACCCTAATGAGTGGGTGTCGGCTTCCTCAAAGCTGGGGATGCTTGTTCCTTGGGAGCTTCATGGAACTCACTCTGGGCCCAGAGCTCGCTCTGCAGGCAGCTTGCTAGTCAGCACTCAGAATGATCAGGTTTCTTTAAAGAATGTTGGGATTACCAGATTATACATTTTCTCTTGTGTATGTTTTTCATCAATTGTGACTGTCAAGCGATACGCCCTTCTCAAGTGGCAGATTGCAGGGCCACAAACAGTAGCCCCTCATTATCCTTAGAATGACCACTGTGACTCCCGACGCTGGTGAACAGTGCTTTTCTTACTTTACTGAGTCACTGTCAGCTTACCAATCACATTAACCTTTACCAAGAACCAAATTGGCTGTGTTTCTATGGCATTGGTTTCTGCATCCCTTGTTTCCTGGGTGTGTGATTTGCTTAGATTGTTCTGGCTTCTTACCATGAAACATGATCACTGACTTCAGACCTTCCCTCCTCTGCACAGTAATCACTTTAATACTGTATTTTATTTTAAGCACCGTGGCACCGACCCTTCAAAAATTTTAGTATATTGTATTTCCTTCTAGTTAAAAACTACTCCCCAATTTTTGTTCTGATTTCTCCTTAGATCCATGGGTTATTAGAAAACATTATTTAAATCTTCAAATATTGGGAATTTTTCTGGATATCTTAATTTCTAATCATTTCTAATTTGATCTTGCCATGATCAGAGACACAGATTGTAAGATTTCATTTTTTTAAACTTACCAGAAATTTAATAACATATTTCATGCCACAGTATGACCCACTCTAGAGAACCCCGCACACAGGGGCAGTGCTGGCTGCAGCCGCCCCCAAGACTGCAAGGCACTTGACGGGGGTGCACAGTTTTCTAACCTGGTTTACTTTTCATCTAGTTGTTCTATCATCTACTCAGAACAGACAGCTCAAAACGCTCAAAAATGAGGTGGGGTTTATCTTTTTTTCTTTAGTTCTGGCGATTTTTCCACTTGTAGTAAAAATAAACATAGAACACCATTCTAACCACTTTGAAGTGTATACCTCTACACCATGATGTGTAGCCACACTTTGGAGTAACCACCATCTGCCAACTTCGCTATATGCGTTTTGGAGCTCACTTTAGGGAAACTATAAAATTCTGGCATCATTATTTCTGATTAATCGCTGCCATAAAGGAGCATCCCTATTCATCTGATAACAGCGCTGGTCTTCACATTTACACTGTGTGATTATTGCCAGGGCCACACTAGCTTTCTTATCCTAACGTCTGCAGAGTTAGGATAAGATAGTTACCTATCCTGCAGTTTCAACCTCTCTAGAGCACTAAAACATGTCTCTTTTACACAGTGCAGATCGGTGCTATGTTTCTGGTACCCAACAATTATTTATATTAAACTTAACTAATCCTATCATGGTGTTTAAGTATCCCACTTGTTTGCTTTCTGTTTGTGCCCTTGTGTATTTATTACTGTGTTGTTACCTTCTTGCCTTTATTCAGCTTATCCAAATATTTTAAGTATTCCATTTTGATTCTCCAAGTGGCTTCTCAGGTGTTTCTTTTTGTAATGTATTCTAACAATTATTCTTAGAATAAAAATATGCATGTTTCATCTATCAGCCTACCTAAAGAGAAGTACACTTTACAAAGGTACAATTCCATTTTGTCTCTCCAACTTTGTTTGCTACTATCACCCTAACGTTGAGAGTCTGGTAGAAAGAGATGCCATACATCTCCTGCCACCATACACACCATCTCCCTTCCATCAACATCGCCCACAAGACTTGTACCTTTATAACAAATGATGAGCCTCTACTGGCAAATTTCCATCGCCCAGAGCTAACATCCGCGGTCACACTCAGTGCTGCAGTCTCACGGACTTGGAAAACTGCACCACAGACCTAGCATCACAGTGTCATAGGTTTTACCACCCTAGAACTCCTCAGTGCTATGGTCTTTAACAAGTGTTTTTTTTTTTTTTTCTTTTTAAATTTTGCTCATGATTTTCAATGGTCATATTCAAGGGATTTAGTTAGCATGAACTATTCTGTCATTACCAAACCATATTTACCTTCTAGCCAGGAAAAAAAACCAAAACAAAACAGTTAACTGGGAGGTCAGCGCTGTAGTGTAGCAGGTAAAGCTACTGCCTACAGTGCCAGCATCCCACATGGGCACTCACTGCTGTGGCCTGGGAAAGTAGTGGAAGTTGGCCTAAGTCCTTGGGCCCCTGCACCTGTGTGCGAGACCAGAAAGAAGCTCCTGGTATCAGATCAGCGCAGCCCTGGCTATTGTGACCAACTCAGGAGTGAACCAGCAGATGGAAGACCTCTCTCTCTCTGCCTTTCCTTCTCTCTATGTGTAACTCTGACTTTCAAATAAATCAAGAAATCTTTAAAACCAGGTAACTGAACGTGATGGCAATTTTCATCGTTAATGAAGATGTACAATATAGAGACCAAACAAAGGGTTTCTAAAAACAACAGAAAATAATACATGGTATGATCACAGGCATTAATTCATCTGATGCTCACAACACCACTGTAGGACTTCTGGAACATTCACTAGGTAAAGATATTGGACCTTAGACGAACTTCTATGCTATTGAGAGCCTGGGGCACACCCTTCCTTCAATCTTTATGGTGAAGAGTTGTAGGTTTCATTCTATCAGTAACATAACTACAAGTATCTTCAGCATTAAGATACTAGCTCATCAACAGTCTGTTAGCCTACAATTAATTTATGCGCTATCCAAATCCATTTTTCTGTATTTGAGATACAGAATGCCTCTCATTCCATACTTTATACACAGTCGAGCTCTGATCTATGAGCACTAAATTACAGAAACCCTTTCCCTAGCATAAATCTGTTTAGAAATAGCTCCCCCTTTTAAATGCCATCCTGAGAAGGATCTCACTGACATGGCTTTAAACCTGTCAACTACTACAGGGGAGGGAAGCAGCAATTCTTTCATCTAAAAGTGAGTGATTTTAAAAAATTCTGTGACTTTCACAAATGAGTTGACAGCTGATGTGCTGTTAAAGAGGCAGCAATGGATTTAGAGTTCCATTCAAAGTCGCTGAAGAGCAGCCTTCTCGCCAAGGCTCCACTCCCACCAGACCCCTGGAGGACCACAGGGGCCCCCCACCGGGCTGCCCCAAGTCCTCACTGCTGTCCCACCACACCTGTCTCTGCCAGGCTTTTAGGGCCTTTGCAAATCCCTCTTCCCTGGAATTTCCTCTCCCTCACTGGGTCTGGAACTCTCTTGTTCATAGAAAACAGCTCAAATGGGGCCGGCACCGCAGTCTAGGGTAAAGCCGCCACTTGCAGCACCAGCATCCCATATGGGCACCAGTTCTGGTCCCGGCTGCTCCTCTTCCAGTCCAGCTCTCTGTTTTGGCCTTAGGAGGGCAGTAGAAGATGGCCCCTTAAGTGCTTGGTCCCCGGCACCCATGTGAGAGAGCTGGAAGAAGCTCCTGGCTTCGGATCAGCCCAGCTGTGCCCAATGCAGCCATTTTGGGGAGTGAACCAGTAGATGGTAGCTCGCTCTCTGCCGCTCTGTAACTCTGCCTTATAAATAAATAAATTTTAATAAAGAAAATAAAGAATTATATTTAAAAATAATAATAAAAAAGACAGCTTAAATACCTTGTTCTTGTCATGTACTCCCTGTGGAAGCCACTGTAATGCCACACCCATCATTTGATGAACAGGCTGGTGACGGGTCTCTTTCCCCCATGAGACTGTGGGACACTTGAGGATGGGAAGGTTTCTGATCTACCGTTCCACCTCTAGGACCGGGCACAGTAGCGGGATGCAGTCAACGCCCTACACCTCTTTGTGAATCAGCGACAGAACAGCATCCACACCAGCTGCACTACTGCAGGAGGACAACATCACTGAGCTCCGGCAACAACCCCGTAACTCGGTTCCCTCAACCCTCCCCACAGCCAGAGTCCCAGGAACTTCTGGGCAACGCTGTCACACGACTCTCTAACTCAGGGTGGCAAACCCTGCTCAACACTTAACAGCTTCCCTTTTCCTGTGGGTTAAAAACTAAGAACCCTTGGATTAGAAGTTACAGGCCTCTACAACCTGGTTCCAGTCTACTGCCAAGGCCACCCCAGCAGTCTCACGCTGCCTAAGCTGACCCACCGCCCACCCTCCACCCATGCCTGCCACTGTCAACCTGATCCCTACCGGTTCTCCGAAGCTCCTCTCAAGCCTCACACTGTGCACAACTTAGACCCAGTGCACTCTGAGGCAAGCTCATCTAGATCTTGCTGGGATGTGAGTCCTGTGCTTCCCCTTCAGTATCTCCTTAGTAAAGAATGAAACAGCTTAAACCAATGGTGACACACAGTGAGGTGGAATGAGAAAACCTTAGCATTAAAAAAAATCCAATCTAAGAAGAAAAGGAGTTGAAACTCAACACCAAAGCCAAGAACCTGCCTTTGTGCAAACACAACCATCCACACCCCATGGAAGTTTACATACAGTTTTCATAAGGGAGAAACACCCACGTGAAAACCCAGTGCCATCCAAGAGACAGGCAGAAGTGTCCTCACATCCACACAACTATATTCTTTTGAGGAATGGAAACTTTCATGACCTTAGACACAAATTTTCTCTTATTTTTATGTTCAGTGAGACACACTATAGGGTTAATAATTTAGCTTTTCCACTATGTATGACTTACATATCTCTCTCTCTCAGTATAAATTAATGAATTGGGATTCTGGGCTATAATTGGCACACTAGTACTTTAGTTAACGGTCCCTTCCCACTGGTGTCGTGGCATAGCAGGAAAAGCCATAGCCTGTAATGCCAGCATTCCATATGGGTGCCGTTAGTGCTCGGGCTGCTCCACGTCTGATCCAGCTGCCAGCTAACAACCTGGGAGAAGCAGCAGAGATGGCCCAAACATCTGGTTCCCTGCCACCGCCGTGGGAGACTTGGATGAAGCTTCTGGCTCCTAACCGTGGCCTGGCTCAGCCCTGACCGTAGCAACCATCTGGGGAATGTAGCAGCAGATGGAAGTTCTCTCTGTAACTCTGACTTTCAAATAAATCAAAATGTATCTTTTAAAAAAATTTTGCAGAGCCCGTTCCCTCTGACTCAATCAAGTCCAGCTCAGCTCCGTAAACATTTACTGTGCATTTCCTACGGTCCAGGCACTTTCTCATACTTTGAAGTGAGGAAAAGGCCAATGATGGGCAGGAATTCCTGAGTGGATCAGAGAAAACACGCACCTAGCTCACAATCACACTGTGGGGTTGTGGATGCGGGTGGGGGTGGGGTTGGGCAGCGGGTTCAGCCTCCGCCCGTGACGTCAGGATTCCCTGTGGGTGCCAGTCCCAGACGCGGCTGCTCCACTTCCGAACCAGCTCTCTGCTAACGCACCTAGGAAAGCAGCAGAGGATGGCTTGGACCACTACACCTACTTGGGAGACCCAGATGAAGCTCAAGCTTTAGCAAGGCCCAGCCCCTGGCTGTTGCAGCCATTTGGGGAGTGAAACAGCAATGGAAAATCTCACTCTCTCTGTTAACTCTGCCTTTCAAATAAATAAGTCTTTTTAAAAATTAAATAAACAAAAAACATATAGGGATCATAAACATGAAACTAAGTCCAGTATTCTGAAAGGACAATGGGGTAAGGACAGTGCTATGTGAGACAGTAGCAGATATTTAAAGTTTACTTGTTTATTTTTATTCATTTGGAAGGCAGAGTAATACATATAGAGAGAAACAGAGGTTATCTTCCATCTATTGGTTTACTCTCCAAATGCCTGCCATCGCCAGGGCTGGACCAGGCCAAAGTCAAGAGCCAGCAGTTTCATCTGGGTCGCCCATGGGGTGGAAAGGACCCAGATCCTGTGCCACCATCTGCAGCCTCCCAGGGTGTACATCAGCAGAAAGCTGGAACAGGAGAGAAGGCAGGACTCTATCCCAGCTACGTGGGTATGGGATGCGAGTACCCCAACAGCAGCCTAACCAGCGGCAGCACAACGTCCACCCCCAGGAGCAGAGATTTAAAGAACCAACAGGGGGTGGATGTTTGATGCAGTGCTACCTTCGCTGCGTGGGATGCCCATCCTCCACGTCAGAATGCTGGGTTCAAGTCCCAGCTCTGCTTCTGATCCAGCTTCCTGCTGATGCACAGCCTGGGAGGCAGTCAGCGGTGACTCAGGTAACTCAGTTCCTGCTGCCCTTCTGGGAGACCTGGATTTAGTTCCTGGCTCCCAGGTATGGTCTAGCCTGGTCCAGCCATTAAAAGCATTTAGGGAGTAAACGAGCAGATGGCAGATCTGTGTCTCTCAAATAAATAAAACACAGTAATGTCTTGAAAAACAATTAGAAGGTGAACAGGAGTCACTGCACAGAGGAGGAGGGGAGACTGTGACGGTCAGGAAAGTGTGGCTCAGCTGTCCTAACACCACCTGAGATGCCTGCGTCCCACTGCAGCTCGATTCATGGCACGGCTCTGCTCCTGACTCAGCCTCCTACGAATGCACGCACGGGAAGGCAGCGAGCGATGGTTCACATAGCTGGGCCCCTGACAACCCCCATGGGAGACCTGCAGGGTTCCAGGTTCCTGGCTTCAGAATGGCCTAGTCCCAGTCACTGCGGTCATTTGGAGAGGATAGCAGCAAATAAGAAATCTGTCTGTCTCTCTCTCTCTGCCTGTTAAATTTAAAAAGAAAAAAAGAAAAGAAAGTCTGCAATAGTAGACAAAGATAGGATAGCACAAGCCAAGATAAAAACCTTGATTTTGTTTTGTATTTGCATTTAAACAGCAGCATATCCAGGTAAGTGGTTCAGACAGATCACTGTGTGGCTGTTAAGTTCACTTTCATATTCACCTAGGGTCTTCTATTTGCAATATTTAACTCAGCAGTTTATGATAAGTGACTCTCACTATGTTCAATAAGATTAAAAAATATTAGCAAAGACAGAGGCCAGCAGTGACAGAGCTTTATATTAATATTAACTACTAAAACGGTTCTGACAGCTTTGTAAGCACTGTATTGCATTAGACAAAAATCCAATCCTTCTCAGCGCCATTAGTCTTCAGAGAAATGCAAATAGAAAACCACACTGAGATGCCACTTTACAACCACTAGGATGAGTGTAATCAGACAGACAGAACATCACAAGTATTTATTAGTATATGGAAAAACTGGAACCAGCATACACTGCTATTGAGAATACAAAATAGTACGGCCACTACAGAATGAGTCTGATAAATCCTCCAAGGCTTAAATATAGTTCCATGCAACCAAGCAACTGCACTGCTAGGTGTACACCTAGGAGAAGCGATGACGTATGTCGGGCCTGTAATGTGTGCACAGGTGGTCACAGCATTTACCAATGACAGCCAAAACATGCCAACAACACTGTCACCAACTGAAAAGCACATAAACAAAATGTAGCACAGACATGTTGTGATATGCCCACAGAAAACAAATGCAGTACTGACATAACTACAACACAGAGGAGCCCTAAAAACACAGGCAGTAGGGGTGGGCGGCTGGCCTGGTGGTTAAGACGCCAGTGAAAATGACCAAGTCCTGCACCCGAGGATCTGTGTTCGAGTCCCAGCCTCAGCACCGACTTCCTTATGCCAGCTCTGCAAAGCAGTGGTCATGGCTCAAATAACTGGGCTTCTGCAACCCACGTGAGACCTGGACCAAGCTCCTGGGCTCCCTGCTTTGCCCAGGCCCAGCCCAGCCATTGTGGGCATCTGGGAAGTGAGCCAGCGGAGGAGTTTGCTCTCACTTTGCCAACTGATAGAAGCCAGTTACAAAGGCCCACAGAGGGACGTAAGACATTTCCCACAGGGACAACAAGAACGTGGAGGGTGCCTGGATCCGGGAGGGGCTGAGCAGGGCTCAGGGCGGTTTTCTGAGCAGCGTGCGGGCTCTTTCTGTGGTGATGAAAACGCTCTCTATTTGATCATGGTAATGGCTGCACAGCTCTGTGAACACAGTAAAAGCCATTTAATTGGGCACTTTGAACAGGTGAGCTGATGGTACATGAATTTTATCTCAATAAAGTCATCTTTTAAACAGAAAATCTTCCATGATTGTTTCAAAATCCTATTTTCTGTTCCTTCTGGGAGCCAGTGATGTCCTTTCCCGACACTAAACATGGCAAAACCGCAGTACCAGAAAACTACCAGCATTTGGTGTGCATGGGCAGCCCTTGCTTCTAGAAAAACTAGCCTTCCAGTCACTCAGCGGTAAACAATCTACTTTGGCGACTCTAACAGTGAGAAAATAGACATGCTGACACGCTCAGTACAAAAGGTGAGACAGAGTCCTTAGGGACATCAAAATCTAAAGTGTTTTTCTGCCAATCAATGTCATCTCCCCTGTGTCAGAACCCATTCAGTGACCTAAGAATTACCAATGGGTATGACTTTTACAAGGTGAATCATCAGAAGGAAGAGGCTCAACCAGAAAAAGAGAAACGTGGCTCATGCAGCAGCTATGGGGTCACGGGGAGATGCTGAGCCTTTCCAGGCAGTATTTATTAAACCTGCAAAATGAGAAAAAGCCAGTTCTGACAGTCTCGTGATTCTGGTAAGGACCAGGGACAGTCACTACGTGAGCTCCCGAATCTGGGGCACTGGGTGTGCGGCACAAACTCAGACGCCAGTGAGGTGCAGCAGAGTTCGGCAGGCAATGAAAGACACGAAGCAAAAGGAAAGGAAGTGTTCAAGCGTTCAGACTCTTAGAAGGGAGAGAATGGGGAGCACGGGGTGTACCACTTAAGATGCTGCTCGGGACCCTGCATGCTGTAACCACAGTGTCGGGGTGCGAGCTCCCAACTCTGCTTCCAGTTTCACTGGGATCCCTGCACCAGCGTGGAAGACTTGGCATGAGTCATGGGCTCCTGGCTTCAAGCCTGGCCCAAACTCCAGGCTGCTGTGGTTACTTGGGGAATGAATCAGTGGCTGGAAAATCTGTGTTTGTCAGTCTGTCTTTCTCTGAATGCCTTTCAAACCAATAAAAATAAATCAATAAATCAAAAATCAAAAACAGACAATGGGAAACACCTCAATTAAGAATACATGAAAATACGAGATTTTAGATGAACAATGAACAACTATTTTTAAGGCTTTTTATAAAGCCATATAACTGGTAAATTACGTACGATTCTGTGCGTAAGTTCTAACTGCTAACAATTTCCAGAGTCTGCAGTTATGGCTAGGGTAGTTCATCAAAAGTGTTTGCTTATAGCCATGTCCCTGCTGTCCCCATGTCAGGTGAGGTAAACAGACAGCCAGGGAAGCCACACGGTACAAGACAGCAGCACACAGAAAGCTCACCTTAAAAAAAAGGAAACCTGGGGCCACTGACGAGCTGCAGTGGTTTCAGCCACCAGCAGCACCCCATATCTGAATGCTGGTCCGAGTGTGATGCACACACCTGCTAATGTGCCTGTGGGGGCACTTGCAACCCACATGGGAGTCAGGTGGAGTTCCAGGCTCCTGGCTTCAGCATGGCCAGGCCTGGCTGTTGTAGGCTTTTGGGAAGCAAACCAGCTGATAGAAAATCTGTGTGTGTGTGTGTGCGTGTGAGCCTCTGCCTTTTGAACAAATAAATAAATCTCAAAAAATAAAACAGCGGCTGGATTTCCACGTGCAGAACCATGAAGCAAGACCCCTGCCTTTCACCTTACACAAAAGTCCGCTCAGCATGGAATAAAGACCTAAATCTACAACCCGACACCATCAAATTATTAGAGAACATTGGAGAAACCCTGCAAGATATTGGCACCAGCAAAGACTTCCTACAAAAGACCCTGGAGGCGCAGGCAGTCAAAGCCAAAATTAACAATTAGGACTGCATCAAATTGAGAAGTTTCTGTACTGCAAAACAAAGTCAGGAGAGTGAAGAGGCAACTGACAGAATGGGAAAAAAATATTTGTAAACTATGCAACAGATAAAGGATTAATAACCAGAATCTACAAAGAGATCAAAAAACTCCACCACAACAAAACAAACAACCCACTTAAGAGATGGACCAAGGGCCTAAATAGACATTTTTCAAAAGAGGAAATCCAAATGGCCAACAGGCACATGAAAAAATGTTCAAGATCACTAGCAATCAGGGAAATGCAAATCAAAACCACAATGAGGTTCCACTTCACCCCGGTGAGAATGGCTCACATTCAGAAATCTACCAACAATAGATGCTGGAGAGGATGTGGGGAAAAAGGGACACTAACCCACTGTTGGTGGGAATGCAAACTGGTTAAGCCACTATGGAAGTCAGTCTGGAGATTCCTCAGAAACCTGAATATAGCCCTACCATACAACCCAGCCATCCCACTCCTTGGAATTTACCCAAAGGAAATTAAACTGGCAAACAAAAAAGCCGTCTGCACATTAATGTTCATTGCAGCTCAATTCACAATAGCTAAGACCTGGAACCAACCCAAATACCCATCAACAGTAGACTGAATAAAGAAATTATGGGATATGTCCTCTATAGAATACTATATAGCAGTCAAAAACAATGAAATCCGGTCATTTGCAACAAAATGGAGGAATCTGGAAAACATCATGCTAAGTGAATTAAGCCAGTCCCAAAGGGACAAATATCATATGTTCTCCCTGATCAGTGACAACTAACCAAGCACCAAAAAGGAAACCTGTTGAAATGAAATGAATGCTATGAGAAATGGTGACTTGATCAGCCCTTGCCCTGACTGTTGATGTACAACTTAATACATTATCCCTCTTAGTTTTTGTTTGTTTGTTTGTTCTACTTAACACTATTGGTTGAATTCTGTAATTAATACACAGTTATTCTTCAGTGTTGAAACTTAACTGAAAAGTGATCCCTGTTAAATATAAGAGTGGGAATAACAGAGGGAAGAGATGTACAATCTGGGACATGCTCAAGCTGACTTGCCCCAAATGGTAGAGTTAGAAACATACCGGGGATTCCAATTCAATCCCATCAAGGTGGCATGTACCAATGCCATCTCACTAGTCCAAGTGATCAATTTCAGTTCACAATTGATCATAATGATAGTTCTAGGAGTCAAAGGGATCACATAAACAAGACTAGTGTATGCAAATACTAACGGATAGAATAAAAAAAGGGAGAGAACGATCCAACATGGGAAGCGGGATACACAGCAGACTCATAGAATGGCAGATGTCCTAAACAGCACTCTGGCCTCAGAATCAGCCCTTAAGGCAGTCGGATCTGGCTGAAAAGCCCATGAGAGTATTTCAGGCATGGAAAGCCAAGACACTCAGTCAAAAAAAAAAAAAAAAAAAAAAAAGACCTAAATGAAAGATCTCTGCAAGTGAGATCCCAGTGGAAAGAACAGGTCATCAAAGAAGGAGGTACCTTTCTCTGAAGGGAGGAGAGAATTTCCACTTTGACTATGACCTTGTCTAAATATGATCAGAGTTGGTGAACTCAAAAGGCTTCCATATCCTTGGCAACTCATGACTAGAGCCTAGGGAGATTTCTGACACTATAAACAAGAGTATCAATTTGTTAAGTCAACAACAGGAGTCACTGAGCACTTACTCCTCATGCAGGATCTCTGTCCTTAATGTGCTGTACATTGTGATTTAATGCTATAACTAGTACTAAAACAGCATTTTTCACTTTGTGTTTCTATGTGGGTGCAAACTGTTGAAATCTCCACTTAATATATACTAAACCAATCTTCTGTATATAAAGAGAATTGAAAATGAATCTTGATGTGAATGGAAGGGGAGAGGGAGCAGGAAAGGGTAGGGTTGCGGGTGGGAGGGAAGTTATGGGGTGGGGGGGGAGAAAGCCATTGTAATCCATAAGCTGTACTTTGGAAATTTATATTCATTAAGTAAAAGTTAAAAAAAAAAAACAGCAGCAAACACGCTTTCATGTATACATAACTACACGTGATTCCCACAAAGCATGAGTTGGACGCTGAGGAACCTGGTTGACAAGGCCTAGGTCTGAACATAAGCACAAGCTAGTTTTCTCGCCCTTTTTTATTTCAGTTTTTCACCCAAGCCCTCTGGTGTTACAGGAAAAGCACACACAGGCAGACTGACTGGCATTACTGCAAGTCTACATCTCCTAGCTGGGAACCCATAGATCACAATTGTCTCCTCCAGGCCACTGCTGTGTGGCCTGCAAGCCCCAGCCTCATCAACAGAGAAAACGGGCCACACAGAGCTCACACTGCTTCAGCTTCCCTCTACGTCCCACCTACAGCACACCCATCTCCTACTCGTCCATCCCACTGGGAAATCTCGACTTCCCACCCATAGCACACGCGTCTCCCACTCCTTCATCACACTGGGAAATCTCGACTTCCCACCCATAGCACACGCGTCTCCCACTCCTTCATCACACTGGGAAATCTCGACTTCCCACCCATAGCACACGCGTCTCCCACTCCTTCATCACACTGGGAAATGCAAACCTGACTCAGCTTCGCTCAGGTGTCTGCCAGTGCTAAGTGATGAGCTACTTCATGCACAGGCATTAATGCAGACCCCACAATAATCTCACCAGGTTAAGTGTTCTGGTTAGAAAACGGAAGCTCAGATGGTTTCTCCAAGGCTCATCATTAATGAACGACAGAAAACATATCTGAATCCAGGCCGTCTACAAACACACCCCTTGCCTCTGCAAAGAGGTCTCGGGCCACCCCACACCCGTCAACTTACTGCCACTCTACGTTCTTTCCTGCTTTCCTAATGAGCACCAAGATACTGAAACTGTTACACTTAAGTGAGCAGGCTGACTTACACACTGCATGCTATATGATGCTACTCCACAAAGTTCAAAAAATGGAACTAAAACATCAATTTGCATTAATGCCAAATGATTAAAATCCATGCACAGTTTTTTCATAACATTCATTTCCATTAATTTTTGATGTATCTCATATATCTGAATGTTTATATATTAGTTACACTAATGCAATTTTTAATCAAAATGATTTACTGCCATCAGGACTCTCGAATTTCCAAGAAAAATTCTGCAACACCAGGTTATGCTGATAGCCCCTTTTTGCTCATCTACAGAGTAGAAAAGACAGATGAAAATGTCTGCTTCTCCAGTTTCTAACGACTTCTCAGTGCGGCAGAGACCAATTCCTCCCAAGACAGAAACTTACACCTACAGACACGGCTGCCACGTTTTACGACTGCGCCTTCCCCGCTGGCTGCACAGCTTTCTGAGCTGATTTTTAGGAAAACTTTACCGGTGTGAGTCCGCAGAGACTCATCCTGCATCTCCTGGCTTTATCACGCTGCTCGCACAAAGGTTTAATTCCCTCCATCCCATTCACATCGACCCCTTTGTCTTCTGTTTGAAGAGCGAAGTTGAACATGGTAAAACCCCATGAGAGCGGGAGCGGGAGTCTATTTTGCTCAATACTCTATTCCGACACCTACACAGAAGTCGATGCTGAACAAACATTTGTTGTAACAAACGGCAGCAAGGAAGAAAACAGGGGGGCCCTGGGGTGCCTCTGGCAGAAGCCCGTGGAACAGATGTGTGATGTGCTGAACACGGATGAGAATAAAGTAGGAGATTAGAAGTTGGAGTCTGTGTCTTTATGCTTTAGCCTAAAATGTGTTTGCTCTTAACAACACTCAGTTAAAATTTCTTTTAATGCAGCTTTCAGTAGCAGTTTTATCATTTGATTCAAAATAAGCCAAACAATGACCAAGGAATAACGCGTATATTTTAAACACACACATACAGCATCTTTTTGTGTAACTAAATCTGTATGCTAAAAGATAGCTCCTTTCAGAGCAGAATGAGCTACCTAAATCCAATAAAGGATGCCACTTGTATCTTCTGGTTCACAAGAAGTTTGCCATTCACTAATATAATTCAAGAATCCATGCATATTTATCATTGCATTCGTTTTTCAACAAATACTGCAAAAGATTACACAGTGTGAGAAATGTCACCTAAATGCTAAAAATCCCTGTAAATATCAATTCTTAATGGTAGGTTCCTTGTGTATCATTAAAATAAATACCAGCTCTTGTCCATTTTCAATAACTCTGAACCCTGAATGCCACCCACTTGTAAAGTAACTATGATTCAAGTATCCAGCTGTAGTTTGCCTGTGGTTTTCCATTCCCCCAAATTACGAGGCATTTGAGAAACTGAACACGGGAACCAGTTACGAACCTCCATCCATCCTTCTGGAGATAACTGAAGGCTCCATCAACCACACTTGCAAAGAACTGGCCCCCAGTGATGAAGAGGGTGTTGATGGTGACCAACCGGCCTCTCAGGTTGGGTGGAGAGACCTCGGCGATGTACACAGGAACAGTCATAGACGCGATACCTGTCAAGAAATAGGAAAGGGCAACGTGAGACATTGACTCAAGACCTCTGCTGTTCTTCCCAACAGCAGGCGTGGGTGTTTGCCACGGTGGCTACGATGCTGCTTGAGACATCCTCATCCCACAGCAGGATGCCCAGCTTCTGATCCTAATCCCAGCTTCCTGCTAATGTAGACCCTGGGAGACAGCAGTTGGGTCCCTGCCATGCACACAGGAGACCCAAACTGAGTTCCCAGTTCCTGGTTTTGGCCTGAACCAGCCCCAACTGTCACAGGCATCTAGGGAAAGAACCAGCAGATGGGAGGTCTGTCTATCTGCCTCTGTCTTCCTGTCTTTCAAATAAAGGAAAAAAATAATTTTATTAAAGAGTCATTTTATTTATTTGAAAGGCAGAGTTACAAAAAGAGGTGGGGGAGAGAGAGAAGTCATGCATCCACTGGTTCAATCCCCAGTTGGCAGCAATGTCTTGAGCTGGCCCAGCTGAAGCCAGGAGCTTCTTCCAGGCCTTCCACGTGGGTGCAGGGGCCCGAGCATTTGGGCCATCATCTGCTGCTTTCCCAGACAGGGAAGCTGGATTGGAAATGGAATATCCGGTACTCGAACAGGTGCCCATATGTGATGCTGGCACTGCAGGTAGTGGCTTAACCCACTACGCTGCAATGCCAATCTCAAAAATAAAAAAGAATTATTATTTCTATATTACGACATAAACATACATATATGGGCTTGATTTTCTAATTGAAATGGATTATCACCTACTTAAAGATAAGGTGTGTGAAAGGAAAGGCTACCACGAAACACACCGAACACCAGACCAAGGGAAAAGTTTTACTCTCATATGGGGGAAACCCGACGGTTGCCTCCCCATGCACAAGAGAAACAGCAGCCCGTACTAGGAGAACAGGTCATAGATAGTTTTGTAGAGGTAAAGAAGTGGGAGCAGCGAATCCTGTTAGGATGGGGGTGGAGCTGGCGCTTGCAGTTGGGCCATTTGGTCACTTGACTTCAAGTAAGTTAGGATTGACGCTTACTGTACAAGATGGCAATGGGGCCAGAGCCCAAGATGGCATCCGGGGCTTGGAAGGCACCACAGAGAAGACGGCACCATTTTACTCTCAGCGTGTCTAACTCGGGGCTTCCACAAGACATGTAGAGCAGCACGGGACATCCCAATCTCGAGAGTACCATTTTTCACATTACCACGTGGAAGCCTAACATGACAACGCCTCTGAAGACCTAAGATGACCTTAGAGTGCCTACGAATGAGCCTTCTCACTTCTGGATGAAAAACAAAAAGATGGGGTGTGCACTGTGGCACAGGTGAAGCTGCTGCCTGTGATGCTGGCATCCCATATGGGTGCCAGTTTGTTTCCTGGCAGCTCAACTTCCAACCCAGCTCCCAGCTAATGGCCTGGGAAAGCAGCAGAAGATGGCCCAAGGGCTTGGCCCCTGTACCCACGTGTGAGACCCTGAAGGAGTTCCAGGCTCCTGGCTTTGGCCTGGAGCCCCAGCTGTTGTACCATTTGCGGAGTGGACCAGTGGATAGAAGATCTGTCTCCTTCTCTCTCTCCTTGAAACTACCTTTCAAATATGCTCTCTAAATAGAATACAATCACTGAAATACTTTAGTAAACATGAAAATGTATTCAGACAAGGGTAGGAATAAAAAAATCATTCCAGAACACTATTAACTATTAGAATGCATCACTGGCAGTAGCCACACCAAAACTTTAATAAGAAATCCATACATTAAGTCACCTTATTCCACCGACTAGGGATACATTTCAGAAACAGCTTACATTAAATAGTAACTCGACAATCTATAGTTCTAAAAACAGATGATCTCATCCATAAAATAGCTTCATAATTACGGTGTATTTGGTTATAATGGCTTTGAATTTTTCCTATCTAAAATCAAGGCAGCAAAATCTATGATAGTAGCTCTAAGTTCACTGATCACCATAATTACTGATGTAACTTTATTTTTAATAGAGATAGCTTCACCTCACTCATCCCAGATCTCCTAAATAAAAAACTACAAAAGTGAGAGAAGAGCCTCTCTTCCAAACGTACTCCAAAAATAATCTTGATGCTCACTACACTGTCAAAAAATTCAAGTTCTATGGTATGGAATAGTCAGCCAACTCACAACGATTTCAAGACATCATCTCTGTCTTGCTGGCCGTAACCTTCTCAGACCCCTGTGGTGTTTCCAATTTCTAGACACTTCTGAGTAGCTAGCCTAAAACTAGTATTTAATCCATACTCAACAACAACAACAAAAAATTAAGCAGAGTTACTAAGAAAATTTAGTCTTTGTTTCTGCAGATGCTGGAAACTGACCCCTCAATTCAGCCAGAACCTCAGTAAGTTGTATATTGGACTCACACAGAATTGACTTCAACAAGGTGCCCTCAATGATGCCAAACAGTGGTGCATGCTGAAGGCGGCAGCACCGAGAAGGCTGTGGCTGTGTATTCTGCTGGCAGTGCCATTGGTCACATTTCCTAACAGTAAGAGACATTTCTTAACCATCTCAATAACTACAAGAGATGTGCTTCTCAACAACTGATATTTCTGTTGTTGATGCACAGTAAAAATCGCATAGCATTTCTTGTTTCTCACTCTACAGAGACAATCAAAGAGATCTGCCTCCCTCTACCCAGTGTTATGGACTTCATATTTGTTTTGTGAACTAAAATGCCTTCTGAGGTCCTGATGTGCTAAATCTTCACTTTCATATTTTTCACTCTTTTTATTAGTTTTGTACTTGAACAAGACAAATAAATGGACAGACTGATCAAAGTAATATGTATTTACTCACGAAAAATTCACTGTGTTATTTACAATAACATGCACACAAGTTAGACTACTAAGTCCCAGAGCTGGGGTCAGCACTGGGTGGGAAGCAGGTTAAGCTGGTGTCACATATGAGCATCAGTTCAAGTCCTAAATGACAAATCCTTTATTTTGATCCAGCTCCTTGTTAATGCACATGGGAAAGCAGTGGAAGAAGGCTCAACTACTTAGGCCCGCAACCCATGTGGGAGGCCCAGATGGAGTTCCAGACTCCAAGCCTTGGGCTAGCGCAGTCTCACTTGCGGTCTTTTGGGGAGTGAATCAGTGGATGGAAGATCTGTCTCTGCGTGTGTCAGAATGCCCTTCAAATAAACAATTTTATTTAAAAAAGTAACTCAGAAGTACACATGGTTATTTCCACCAATGTCATTTGTTAAATAGCATTTGTCAATATATAGACACTAAAAATAATCTTAGGATTCTATGAGCTTCACAGACTAACAGGCATGTGTTGGATGTTGTCTGTACAATTAAATCATTACCTACACAGCTGAAAATTTCCATTTGACTGCTAAGCCGTTTAATAGCACAGACTACCCCCAAAAATTCTTCATTTAACTTGGAAAGAAGAAACATTTGCTGCCAATGTTGACAACTTAATTGCATATTCTCTTAGCTCTTTTTCTTGTACAACATCTTGATCAACTTTTAAAAACCAAACACCAGTTCATCATTTGGATTTCGTTTGCTGCTTCAGTGTGGTCGTTAATAGCAACTCAGCTGCTCCCTTCAGACCGAGAGCCACGACCACTGTCTAGACCGCAAGTCCCAGCCAAGGCGAAATCAGGAGGATGGTTTATAACACCAGAGCACTGACAAGCAAAAGGCAATGGCAAGAAGAAAAGACTAGAGAATCAGAAAGGGACAAAGGGACAAAACCACCCAATGGACAGTTGGAGAGAAACCCAGAGCAATTTTTTTTTTTTTTGGACAGGCAGAGTGGACAGTGAGAGAGACAGAGAGAAAGGTCTTCCTTTTGCCGTTGGTTCACCCTCCAATGGCCGCCGCGGGAGGCGCGCTGCGACCGGTGCACCACGCTGATCCGATGGCAGGAGCCAGGTACTTATCCTGGTCTCCCATGGGGTGCAGGGCCCAAGCACTTGGGCCATCCTCCACTGCACTCCCGGGCCACAGCAGAGAGCTGGCCTGGAAGAGGGGCAACCGGGACAGGATCGGTGCCCCAACCGGGACTAGAACCTGGTGTGCCGGTGCCACAAGGCGGAGGATTAGCCTAGTGAGCCGTGGCGCCGGCCCAGAGGAATGTTTTAACAACTGCCTGTACTATGTTAGAGAACTTACTCAGGGCCACCACCTGATTTAATCCTCAAAAATGCCTGGGAAGCCCAAGTGTTTGGGCCTTGCACCTGCACGGGAGACCAGGAGGAAGCACCTGGCTCCTGGTTTCGGATTAGCGCAGAGCGCCGGCCGTCGCGATCATTTGGGGAATGAACCAACGGAAGAAAGACCTGTCTCTCTGTCTCTCTCACTGTCTAACTCTTCCTGTCTTCCTGTCCAAAAAAAAAAAAAAAATGCCTGGGAAAGACATGTTCCCTGCTCTCCAAGAGTAGGGCCTAGACCCAGGGCGCATGATAAAGGAGTGGAAGAACCAGGCAGTGAGACCCCAAGCAAGGAGTTTGGGGGCTGAGCATCACACCCAAGGGTGGGCTCTGCCATCAGTGGGTTTCAACTCCAACCTTGCCCCTTTCCAGCTGGGTACACGGAGCGACTTGCTGGGCCCCCAACACCGTGCCCATAACATGTGAGGAACTGTAATAAAAGCCTCAAGGACCCCCGCATAGGGGTTGAGAGTTCAGTGAGTGAGTACAGCACAAGGCTTTGTGTCTAGCACACCGAAGGCAGGCAGCAGTATCAGCAATCATTTCTCTTATCACCGTTATCTCTAGCTGTGAGGCATCCCCATTGTTTCAATTTATTTCAATCTGGATTACATGTGGATGTGATAAACACAAACAAGAGAAGCTGCAAAGGAAGCTACATGCAACCCCTACTGACAAACACTTGCAATCAAACTTCACAATGGCACGGGATGGGTCCGGGGTGAAGCTCTACGCTGAGTTCTAACTTGTGATGCTGGCAACTGTTACATGCTGCCCATGAGTGGACAATAGCTACCAAAGGTCCAGCAGAGAGTTCTGCACAGAGAAGTAGAAGCTTTAGGGTGGGCATAGTGGCACAGTGGGTTAAACCATCCCTTGCAAGGCTGCCATCCCACATCGGAGCACCAGTTCCAGTCTGGCTGTTGTGCTCCCAATCCAGCTCCCTGCTAGCATGCCTGGGAAAGCAGTAGAAGATGGCCCCAGAACTTGGAATCCAGCCACCTGTATGGGAGACCAGGATGGAGCTCCTGGCTCCTGGCTTCTGCCTGGCTCGGACCTGGCTGTTGGCTGCCACCAGGCGAGTATACCAGTGGGCAGAAAATCAATCTCTCCCTCTCTTTCTGTTGCTCTGCCTTTCAAATTAATAAATTAATTTAAAAACTAAAGAAGGACAAGGAAGGAGAGGGGAGCAGCCGCAGCAACATGAGCCTTCAGACATAAGAAATGACACGGGGTCTTTGGAGAAGTAGATAAAGAGACCAAGACAGAGTAAGCGTGCGGATGACACGGGGGAGGGAGAGACCCAAGCGTCTGAATAGTGGACAGGAGAAAAAGTCATGAGCAGATCCCATTTTTAAAGAATCATTCTGGCTGGAGTATGGAAAAGTGATTGCAGCTGAGTAACAAGTATGAGAAGTCTTCACAAAGCTTGTGGAAAACAAAGTTAAAAATAAAAATTATGAACTTTATTCTTCAACAGCTCCATCAAGTTCAAGACACTAATGCAAGCAACAGTATCGGTTACTGGGTCCATCCCTAAAGTACCAAGCATCCCAGGGGTAACCATGTCAATGTGCTCCTTCTTACATGACCAACTGAAGAAAGACAGGTGTCCCTCAAAGACCAAGATGAGAAAACAAAGTCAGAGGGAGTCAAATCAGGACAGACAGACACACGCTTAATAGTTTCCCATGGAAACCCACAAAACTGCCCTCCTGTGACAAGAGCAGTAAGCAAGAACCTTGTGGTGAAGAAGGACCGTGGGGAAGCTTTCCCAGGTGTTTCTCGTGAACATTTTAGCTGACTCTCCTAAACAGCAAACGTTCTTGTGCTTTGGCCTCCAGAAAGCACCACAATGTCTTCAGCAACCCCCAAAACACTGTTTCCATGGCGTTTCCCCCTGAGCAGCCCACTTCTGCTGCGACTGGACCACTTCCCACTCTATGGAGCCATTGCTTGGATTGTGCTTTGTCTTCAGATCACAGCACGGAAGCCACGTCTCATCTCGCGCTCCAGCTCTGGTCAGCAAAGCTGCGGGACCTTGCTCCCACTTGTTCGAAGTCTCCATTGAAAGCTTTGCTCTTGTCTGCAGCTGATCTGGGTGCAACGGTCTTAGTACCCATCAGCAGAAAGTCCACTGCACTTGGATTTTTCAGGCAGCACTGTGTCAGCAGGACCAACTGAGACATCTAAGGAATTGGCTATCACATCTTCAGTCGGCTGTCAAACCTCTTCAGTTAGGACATGAACAGTACTGTGTTCTCACAAACTGGCATGGGTGGTCTTCAACGTGGGCTTCGTTCTCCACACTGTCTGACACCTCTTAAAACGTGTTACCCTTTAGTAAACAGCAGATTTCTTGAGGCACTGGCCCTGTACAATTGTCACAAAGCATCGGGGGTTTCACCACCGAAGCTTCATCATCAATCTGATTTCTATCCTTGCTTCAGTTTTAGCAGAATTCATGGTGCACGGATAAGAGCTCTTCTTATGGTGATGTTTTATTCTTACTGTCTCAAATGAGATCCTATTCAGACATGTTATAACACGTTCGCACAGGATTATTCTGGTGCAAAGGAATTTTTAAATCCATGCGCAGTTCTTTCACAATATGCATTGTCCATGAACAATGTGAACACCCCCTGGTGCACTAGCAACAGTGGAGATGGAGTGAAATGGGGAGATGAGAGAAGTAAATGCTGTTTCTGGGATAAGGAGAGTTTGGGTGGGATCTGAGGGATGAGGAGAAAGGAAGTCAGGATGATGTTCAGATGTCTGGAATAAGTGACCAGGAGCATGCTGGGTACTTTGCATAGAGATAAGGAAATGCAGAGGAGGAGGAGAATGTTTGGGAGGAAGATAACCAGGTTATTCCTGATCAGGTTAAGTCACAGCCAGACTGAGTCAGAGATGAGGTGTGAAATACACAGGTGGCCAGCAAGCCAGCTGAGTCCTGTGTACACGGAGATGCTCCCAGTCACTCTCCGTTCTCCATATCCAGAAAGAGTCTCTGCCAGAATAACCAACCTCTCTTTTTTTAGCTCCTGAACCCTCAAGGGAGAATCTGGACCTTATCAGCCTACTTTCTGAGCTCTATCCATGCCTGCTGGGCACAAAAGGTTGGAGACCAAAACAAAACAGGTGAGCGATTTGGTTTGTTGGGAGAAGTTCAGAGGCGAAGACACAGGAGACAGTGGGGACTGAGCCTTGAGTGGGTGGAAGGGGGCATTATAGACAGCTGGAGAGATGGTGCTGAGTGACAGCCCACACGCTCCTGTGTTCCCAGCAGGACCAGGAGAGGAGCAGTGCTGCTTCTCCACGGCTTTTACTTCCGGCACCAGATGTCTTTCAAGGCATCTTCAATGAGGGACCGGGCCAAGTAGGGCATGGGAGTGAGACAACCACCAAAGGTGCTGCACAACACTGCAACTATGGGAATGCATCAGACCACTCAGACACGGAACAGGCAAACAGTGCCCACCACAGTCCTCAGAATTCCCATAATGAAAGACCACAGCAGGGGAGGAAATGAGAACACAGACGCCCAGGACACATCTCCCTCTCCTGCAGACGCCTGGTGACCTCGGAGGGCTTCTCCTGGGACCACAGTGTCACCCACCGGGAGGCAGGCAGCACAGACATCATTCATGGCCCTCTAGGAAAGGGAAAGCCTCCTCTGGAGCTGCCTAATAAGATTTTCTGAAACCCACATAGCAACGTTGGCTCAGAGAGGGTCCCCAACCCTTGAAATGTGCATTCAAGAACCCAGTGCTAAGCCTATGTGTAGAGCTTAATTCTTCAGAAATGCCCAGGAACATCTTTACTTCTGATCCTCCTATCTGAGCTGGAACACATACTGCACGCCAGGGACCTGAAGGTATCCTCTCTTCCCTGTCCCTACCACCTGCTGTGGGACTGCCACCAAGTGTATCAGCAAAGAGTAAGAAATCTGAGGGGCCCAGCACTGTGGCATGATGGGTTAAGCTACCACTTCTGATGCCTCATTCCGTGTTGGAGTGTGGAGTCCTGGCTGCTTGGCTTCCAATCCAGCTCCCTGCTTAAGTGCTTAGGAAGGCTGTGGAAGACAGCCCACGTACTTGGGCCTCTGCCCCCCATTGTGGGACCCGGATGGAGCTCCTGGGTCTTGGCTGTGGCTTGGCCCAGGCCCCGAACGTGCTCTCACTCTCGCCCCCTCTCTCTCAAGTAAATACATTCTTACAAAGAAAAATGGGAAGTGAAGTATATTACTTGAACACTTTTGAGCTAATTTTAAAACTTGATGAAAGCAGACAAGTAGAAGGCTCCATGTTCACTCACGTCTGTCCAATACTATTTGAGTATGGGAGGCACAGACCCTGTTATCTCATCTTCTGTTCACAAAAACAACCCATGCAAACCCATGCAACTGATAGATTTTTAAACATGAAACCTACTTCCATAAAACTTTGGACATTAACTTTTGATATTCCGAAATCTGCTTCCTACTTCAGAGAAATAAATGAATGTCTGTCCCTAGACAAAGCTCACTGTTCCAAAGGATGATAGTTACGTAAAACCACTTAACTCTAAAGTCTGTTTTAAATCATTACTATGTTCTTGTGTAACTCCTCCTTAGATTTAGATAAACCACAGAAACATGCAAATGAATGAGCAAGAACTTCGCCTGTTTTTCCCTGAAACACTGCTGTAAAGAAAGGAAAAGCACCAAGGCTCATATTTTTGCTCTGATACCATAAGCTGAAGATGATGATGTGAGATTCCTCCAAATTAAAACTTGAGCACTACATGGAGAAAATGGACAACACATAAAATTTAGCAGAGTCAGCAGAGTTTTTGATTTCCAATCATTCAATAAACGTCTAATAAAGAAAAAGTCCATGCTGAACTCATGAACTGAAATCAACACCAAGAATGGAGTGATGCAAGTCCTTGATCATAGCTTATTAGAATAAACTTAAGGCCCCAACTCCATGTTGCACCATTTCCTGATACTGCTTAAAAGTTCGATCTCTTACAATGCAATAAGGTCTACATCGATGAAAACTCATTACCACGCCTGGCAGGAGGAGCGGCCTAGAGCAGAGCGGCTGGATAGCCCACCCCTGCCACGTGGCCAGGCTGACTCACTGTCCAAACAGCAGAAAACGCACCGGGGTGCAGAAGCCAGCTTTCAAAGCTGCTGGAAGCCCTTTCAAAGGCCTGAGTCAGAACTGTAAGTAATTTCATAACCAAATAGCATTAGAAAAGCCTGTTGCGATGGATAAAGCCCCATGAATCACAGCAGCCTCCTAGCATGATAAGCCAGGCAGCCACTAATTAGCTTCTTAGAGGCACAAGAAGCTGCCTCTTAATAATAATGCTGCTTGAACAAGAAGGATTATGATGTCCTAATTTCATTTTGTAAATTAATGCTTCATCATCTCTAAAGAAGGGATTTTAATAAAAGGAGCAGAACCAGTCAACCAGTCCAAGGAAACAGGGTCTCTCGCTGCGCTGTCTCAGCTCAGCGCTCTTGCCCACAGTGGATGTGTGCATTCTTCCACACAGTCAAGCTGCTACAGCTATGGGGCTGCTGACAACTCAGAATCCAGCCCCCTCTTTCCTCTAGGCTGGCTGAAGACAATCAGAAAGGATGCCGGGCAACTTCACATGGCACTAGGCCCCAAACCCAACACGAAAGGGCTGCAATGGAAGACATGAATGAGGCAGGATCACTGTGTGCAGGGAGACTAAGAGCACAGTCAACATTCTAGAGTCCTAAGGAGCTCTTAACAAACCCAGGGACAGTGTCAGGCAGTTTCTGCCGGCCCGCAGGGACCTCTCCCTCTGGGTGACTTGACAATACTCTGTCCATCTGCCTGTGTCTTTCGTCACTGTAACCTCTCAGTCCAGTCTGGACTGTGTTCGTTTCTCCAAGCTGGATTTCAAGTTTGTAACTTGCCTTTCAAATAAATAAGTAAATCTTTTTTTTTTTTTTTTTTTTTGACAGGCAGAGTGGACAGTGAGAGAGAGACAGAGAGAAAGGTCTTCCTTTTGCCGTTGGTTCACCCTCCAATGGCTGCCGCGGTAGCGCGCTGCGGCCGGCGCACCGCGCTGTTCTGATGGCAGGAGCCAGGTGCTTATCCTGGTCTCCCCTGGGGTGCAGAGCCCAAACACTTGGGCCTTCCTCCACTGCACTCCCTGGCCACAGCAGAGAGCTGGCCTGGAAGAGGGGCAACAGGATCGGTGCCCCGACCGGGACTAGAACCTGGTGTGCCGGCGCCGCAAGGCGGAGGTTTAGCCTGTTGAGCCACGGCGCCGGCCATAAATAAGTAAATCTTTTAAAAAAGAAAATCCCTCATTGCTGAATGCCAACCAGATGTCCAGGTGTGGTCTTGACACCCAGGCAAGTTGTAGTACAGAAAACAAGGGGGCTGTGACCACCCCATTAACAGAGAGAGGCAGAGAGAGAGAGAGAGAGAGAGAGAGAGGTCTTCCATCTGCTGGTTCACTCCCCAAATGGCCAAAACGGTCAGAGCTGGGAGAATCTGAAGCAAGGAGCCTGGAGCTTCTTCCAGGTCTCCCAGGCAGATGCAAGGCCCCAAGGACTTGGGCTATCTTCTACTGCTTTCCCAGGTCATAGCATAGAGCCGGATCGGAAGTAAAGTAGCTGGGGTTTGAATCAGTGCCCACATGGGATGCCAGCAGGCGGTAGCTTTACCCAGTATGCCACAGCATCAACCCATCAACAACTGGGGATTGGTGCTGTGCAGTGCATACAAAAAACGCATCTTTTATTTTCTATCAGGGTTAGCTGATTGGTCTTTAACTCAAAGTAAACATTCATTAGGGAGAATGTGGGAAACCACAGGTAAGAAGCATGGTAAACAAAAATCACCTTTTATCACCTACAGGTAACCACTGCTGAGATCTGGTTATAACTTTCAGTATTTTTCCCACAAGGTCATTACTTTCATTTGCGATACTGCAAACGTTTTACTTCTCTTTAAAACAGTGTTATCTCTTTAAGAGGGGCCTCAAGTCTTTGTAAGCTGGGCAGAAATATTAGTTATTACATCACTTGTGATGACAACCAACATGCAACTCCAGTGGTCAAAGTAAACAATCCAAGAAAACACCTCCTTCCACAGCCACATGCAACCGTCTGGACATCAGTTTGGAATCCTTGTGGTACAAAATCATTTTAAATGGCAAAATTTGAATATGCAGATTCACATAATTCACATAACCATTGCGGTCTTGTTCCACACACACTGGAATGAGGAGCCTGCAGCTTTCAGGAATTGAAAGAAATGTTCTGCCTCTCTAGGAAAACATTCATGAACTAAAACTAAGAGTTTCATCTCAAAAAATGAAAACATCAAAAAGAGAAGGAATGTTCCTGGAACGCACAGAGGAGGTAGGAATTTCTTGATGGGAAGAGATGGCAAATACCTAAGAGATATCCAGAAGATTCTTAGGGTTGCATTGAGGAGGTTTCAAAGGTACGGGGAGTCAGCCGTGTGGGAGGCTAGCGAGCAGAAGCCTTTACGGCTGACTTCAGAGCACCCAAAGGTTTAATAAGAAATCAATATGCTTCCCCCATGGCAGTGAAGTCAGCAAATGGGAGCCTAAGCAATGCTTCATCACATTTAACTCCACGTGACATGGAGACAAAGATGCACTGAGGTCAAGCAATCCCACACACCTAAATGGGAGCTAAAAGGCTGTGAATCACTTACATGCAGATTTTAATTGCAAGGTGCTGGTGAAACACACAAGGGATATGCATGGAGCAAGGTGCACCCAGGACCAGAACCGGGCTTTAAAAATATTTATGCAATACATATACACAGATGAGGAGCAAAGTAGAAGGGATTATTACTCTAGTAATACTAGAGTAGCAAAATAATAAATGAACACAGCTTATGCCTCCCAATTCAAAACAAATTATTTCATTTGAGAGACAGAGAAAAAAAGAGACAGAGAAAGAAGCAAACACAAATACACAGAGGTGGAGGGAGAAAAAGAGAGAGAGAGAGAAACATTTCCAACCACAGGTCACTCCGAAACGCCTGCAACCAGCATGAATGCACCAGGTGGAAGCTAAGAGCCAAGAAATCAATCCAGGTCTCTTCACACTAGGGGTAGCAGGGACCCAGAAACTTATACCATGTGCATGTTAGCAGGAAGCTACATTGGAAGGGAAGTGGGAACTTGAATGTAGCTACTCCAATACAGGATGTAATCATCCCAAGCAGCATCTTTTTTTTTTAAAGAATATTTATTTATTTATTTAGAGAGACAGGGTTAGAGAGAGAGAGAGAGTGTGTGTGAGAGAGTGTGAGAGAGAGAGAGAGAGAGAGAGAGATCTACCATCTGCTGGTTCACTTTTCAGATGGCTGCAAGGCTGTTGCTGATCTGAGGCCAGGAGCCAAGAGCTTCTCCCAGGTCTCCCAGGCCTTGACAGACACAAGCAGCTGGAGCACCTTCTACTGCTTTCCCAGCCACAGCATAGAGCTGGATCAGAAGAGCTGCAGCCAGGACATGAACTGGCACTCAAATAGGATGCTGGTGCTGCAGGCAGAGGCTTAGCCTACTAAGCCACAGCACCAATCCCCAAGCGGCATCTAAACCACTGCATCAAATGCCCAAATAAACTCCTTCATTTTTTTTAAGCCATTCTTCAGTATAAAAACATCCGATCTTGTCTAGAAGAAGTACATGAGAGAGCCATGAGGAGGGAATCGACAACTCAATGAAATTCAACAAGGACACAGGTGGGGTGAGTAAGGGCAGCAGGAACAATAAAAATTTAACAACAGAAATTATCCACAGTACTGGGAGGAAGCACCCTTTGGAAGCCCACAGAGAACAAAACTGTCCCCCTGTGAGATCTGAATCCAAAGTATGGGACAGCAACCAGAGATGCTCTCCAAGAAAGGAAAGCATGGGAAATTAAAATGACAAAAGACACTGTTGAAACAAGAAATCACTAAGAGGCCTAAAAGGTCTGGGCTGTAGGTGCTAAGGGAGAGAATGGGACTGGGAAATTCTGTAATTTGAGAAAATAACAAAAACTGATTGAAAAATAAAATGTATTTTATGGCTAGGGCAGGAAGGAGAAGCCTGGGTTCTCCACAATGTCATAAAAAGCAGGCCACTGCAGAGGACTGGGAAGTGATGAGTAGAGTATTTTTTATGTTGTGGGGTGTCTTTCAGGAGTGGAGATGTGAAAGTCATTGTCAGGAAAAATTTCAGATGCCCTTAAGAAGCCTCCCCCCAATCCTGTCCACTACCACCACCATATCCTATCTTTAAAACTACCTCTGAACCAGTCAGCAACATGACACACAGCAAAGCTGGTTTCAATGCTCTAAGTGTCTGCCCTTCATACTGGATTACAGACCCCACCAGAACAACCAGCCCATGGGCATTCCCTCTGCCCCCTCGCCCAAGGTTTCTCTCTTCTCTCAGTCCCTAGAGGCACACTGCTTGAGTCATGTAGACAGAACTTCTGGGCTGTCCCCTGACCACTTCGAACCACCAACTGAGTCCTTATTTAACCATATTTTTTCAATGTTCAAAGAGGCACAGGTTCACAGAACATCATAATGTCCATCTTACGTACGAAACATCTCTATTCATGGTTTCTGAGTTGCGTAAGGCAGTGAGGAGTGTCTGAGCCACCCACCAACAGATGTAATCTTGCTCAGCCTCTCCTAACATTGCCTTTCCATCTGCAGCAAATGAACGCATCTATGCTTACGCTTAAAAATCAGTAAACGGAGTAAAATCCTGACCAGGGGAAAATGCAGGGGGAAAAGCTGGTTTTTGTTTTGTGTTTTTTTGTTTTGTTTTGTTTTGTTTTTTTTAATTTTTGACAGGCAGAGTGGACAGTGAGAGAGAGACAGAGAGAAAGGTCTTCCTTTGCCGTTGGTTCACCCTCCAATGGCCACTGCGGCCGGTGCACCGCGGTGATCTGAAGCCAGGAGCCAGGTGCTTCTCCTGGTCTCCCATGGGGTTCAGGGCCCAAGCACTTGGGCCATCCTCCACTGCACTCCCGGGCCACAGCAGAGAGCTGGCCTGGAAGAAGGGCAACCAGGACAGAATCCGGTGCCCCGACCGGGACTAGAACCTGATGTGCTGGCGCCGCTAGGCGGATAATTAGCCTGTTGAGCCACAGCGCCGGCCAGAAAAGCTGTATTTTCAAGATATCCAGACAAGCACTTGAAACTGACTTTGCCAAACTCTTCACAGGTGATCCACAGCATTGTGGGGATCTAATTACAATAAAAAAATTTTTTTGAAGATTTATTTATTTATTTGAATGAGAGAGACAGAGAGCGAGTGAGCGAGCGAGCGAGAAAGAGATGTTCCATTTGTTGGTTCACTCTCCAAACGTCCACAATCGCCAGGGGCTGGGCCAGGCTAAAGCCAGGAGCCAGGAGCTTCATCCAGGTCACCTAGATAGGTGGCAGGGAACTAAGCACTCAGGCCATCCTTGGCTACTTTCCCAGACAATAACAGGGAGCTGAATCAGAAGCAGAGCATAGCAGGCAGACATTTGACCTGCTGTGCCACAACACCCGCCCCTAATGCTAATAAATTTTAAAGTGCTTGGGGGTGAGCATTGGCCAGTCAACCTGTGCTTTCTCTCATTAACTTAAATGAGGAATTATTCCAAGGTAAGCTTTCCAAGACACTTTTAAAAAATACTTATTTACTTGAAAAACAGAGTGACAAAGACAGAGCTCTTCCATCTGTTGATTCACTGTCCAAATGGCACAACACCCAGGACTGGTCAAGCCCAAAGCCAGGAACCTGGAATTCCATGTACATCACCCACATGGGCCATTATCTACTGCCTCCCCAGACACATTAGCAGGGAGCTGGACTGGAAATGGAACAGCTGGGACCTGGACTTGCACTCTGATAGGGGATGCAGGTATGGCAGCTTAACCCAGTGCTCCACAACACCGGCCCCTCTAGGATGCTTTTGAAATATTAGTGGGGAAAGTTGATCAAAGTACAATAGTAAGAATAAAGAAACACCCACGCTAAAACGAAGCAAAGACTGTACTGAGGGGCTCTAGTCCTGTACCCCAAACAGAGAGGCTAAGTCTTTAGGTTCCCTTTACACAGCATCCAAACAACCACTTTCACAGACGTATCCAAGACCAAGTCTTCCACGGAGATGCCGAAGCCCAATGCATGGACACAGAAGTCCAAGGCTGCTTACGAAAGTCTCTCCAACAGCAGGCACTTGTCACAGCGCCTCATCTCACAACCTGTGGTCTCACTGGCTTTGCCTGTAGGGTCTGCACAGAGTGCGTGAGAGTCTCAGATCCAGGAAGGGTGATAAGCAAGGCATCCTAACTACAGAGCCAGGACATTGTCAGATACAGACTCCAAGGGCCAGGACCAGCACTCAGGGACCAGCCAGATGACTGTGAAAAGGACAGGCCCGGCTCTCTCCCGCTGGCTTCAGAACAAGCTGATGAAAATGCATCAGCACATTATCCTCCCGGGCTTGGGAACATTTTTCACTCTGCACGCAGAGCTAGTGGCAGCTCTGACTCCGCTGGCACTATCTAGCTCTGGCCCAAATTAGCAGGTGTTGACGCTGGCATTATCGCTTGCTTCTCCGCCAGCCGCCTGAGACAGAGATCTGGCCGGAAGAGAAGCTGCGATTTTCCTTGACAAAGGATGGGGTGAATGAAGCAACTCAGCACTGCTCCCACGCACACGTCCTAACGCTCTACCTGTAAAGACGCCTACTCACTGTCCTACCCTTATCGACCAAAGTTTACCCACTCTCCACCTGCAAGTACACTGAGAGCCCGTTTCAATCGCTTTTCCACACAGGAAGTTAATACTCTACTGCAGGGAAGACACACAGAGAACAATCAGAGGACTGCTGGATGAGACAGGCTCGGGAGGGAGTTGAAGATACGACAGCTGAGTACCAGGTGACAGATACATTCACACTCTGCATTTTCCAAGGTTACCTTTACCTGGATAGAACTGCTACAATGAGAAGCCTTAAGTGTAAAACTTAAAACATCCATCTGTTCCCCCTGTCTAGGAACTCCGGAACCCTACTTCCTGTTTTCAAATATATCCCAACCGTATACGTGCATTCATCTTAAGCCTTACGGGAAGGCATGGGAAATCAGAAAAGGCAATGTCCATGTGTATCTCTTTCTTTTTGAAAAATTACTAACGTAGGAGACAAGAAATCTTCTCCTTGCTGCTGTAACTTCTCTATTAAATTCCAGCGGACTTCTCATCACTAACAACGGAACTCAGAAGACACTACCAATGCTAGCTTCACGGTGCAGTGAGAAAATACACGCCAGCCCATGTTTCTTGCCCAAGAAGAAAACACTTCTTTGCAAAACATGAGCAAAATCCCTACGTTAGGCAATTCTGAAAGTGTCTTTCACATAGATAGTGGCTGTGAACACACACTGCAAGAATAAAGACGCAGCAAGGGATGAAAACCACAGAAAGTAGCAAATACACAGGAAAATCCTTAAAACAATTTCTAAAAACCCACTGGCAATACCTTATGAATGCCAACTCCATCAAAGAATCAACCTATGTAACAACAAAACTAAAGCTGGATAAAGTTAAAGGGGGACTATGATGAAGACACTGTGTTACTTCCGACCACAACGTCGAATACCCAGGAGTGAATGCAGTGGAGGATGGCCCAAGTGCTTGGGCCCTGCACCCCATGGGAGACCAGGAGAAGCACCTGGCTCCTGGCTTCAGATCAGCACAGTGTGCTGGCGGAAGTGCGCCGGCGGCAGCGACCATTGGGGGAAGAACCAACGGAAAAGGAAGACCTTTCTCTCTGTCTCTCTCTCACTGTCCACTCTGTCAAACAAACAAACAAACAAAAAAACCCAAAAAACTTGGATGTTAAAAAATTTACACCAGCAAAATGTTATGTCCACGCTAGCTGAAAGTTAAATAAGGGTCTAAAAAAAAAGAGGAAAGGAAAAAACAGGAAATTCTTCAAAAAGGCAAAAAGGAGAGAAAAAGCAGCATAAACAATTGACAAAAAAAAGGCAATGTGAAGCAGTAGATAGAAGCTCAACTGCAACGATAATTACAATACATGTTGCTAAGGCCCAGGAAAATTCCCCCTATGACCTCCGAAGGTTCTCTGGAATAAACCAAGCCAGAAGTCACACATGCAACTCCTCACTAGCCCCTCAGGGTTCAGCTGAAATGCTCCCTTTCCTACGTGGGAGGGGGAATGCAGAACCCAGACAATGTCAGGGGCTCTCAAGGATTATTAGGGAAATGAGGGGTCCCAGAGATGGAAAGGAACACCCAGGAAACTGAAGGAAGCCAGGGCAGAGCAGACCCTGTGAAGGAGGTCCCTCCAGGAGTGTGGTTCCACTCCTCGCTCTTTTTTGCTGATAGGAGATTTGAGAGTGGGGATGGAAGGCAACTGAGCTCCTTCTGCCGGTGGGTTCTGATGCAGAGAAGAGAAATCCAGACAGAGCTAGCCTCTGTCTGCTTTGGAGAGAAACAGCACGTGCAGAGGGGGACCTTGATTCCCAGTCTGCTATTAGGGACTTTGCATTTCCTTTAGATCAGCTTGCTCAACAAGCCATAAAAGGCCAGGTTTCTGGGGTGACATTCTGTGAGCTCCACCACGGTAAATGGATTAAACATGCCAGGCAGAAAGAAGAGCGATGAGCCCGGATTTAAAGTTTACACTTCACTATTCGAGAGCAAACAAAAGTAACAGGACAGTAACAGAACTGTAAGCACAGGGGCGGACACGGTGGCGCAGCAGGTTCAAGCCCTGGGCTGCAGCGCCAGCATCCCCTATGGACACCAGTTACTCCACTTCTGATCCAGCTCCCGGCTAATGCAACTGGGAAAGCAGAGGAAGATGGCCCAAGTGCTTGGGCTCCTGCACGTACACAAGAGACCCAGCAGAAGCTCCTGGCTTTGGATTGGATCAGCTCCAGCCATGGCCGCCATTTGGGGATTGAATCGGTGGATCAAAGATCTCTAAGATCTCTCTCTGTCTCTCCTTGTCTCTGTAACTCTTTCACTTGAATAAAATAAATATTTTTTTAAAAAATCAGAGCACAAGAATAAAAGAGAAAAGTCTAATGAAAGAAAGATAAGGTAGCCCTGAGAATCCAGACAACATTAAGTACGAAGCACACAACATCACTACCTACAGATCGAGAGGGTTACTGGATCACAACACAGTGTACAGTTCACTACAAGAGAGAAACTACAAGACACAGGGCCTAACAACACGATTTCAAAACACATGGAGCAAAACCTGACTGAAACATAAGAAGAAAAAAACAAATCCACAAACAGAATGATGGGCGACGGTAGCACATCTAAATCGATAACTGACAGACTCAGGAAACAAACACGCCATGAAAATAACAGGTGTGAACACTGAAGTTAACATGGACCAGCATCCAATTTATGAACTCTAACAATCCAACAAGTGAGGAGCACACATCACCTCCAAGCACGGGAGCAGCATTCAGCCGCTGCCCGTGACACCAGCATCCCCATGAGTGCTCCTGCGATTCTAAGCTGTTGCACTTCTGTTTCCAGCTCCCTGCTAACGTGCCTGGGAAAGCAGCAGCAGATGGCCGAGTGCTTTGGGGAGTGAATCTGAGGATGGGCAATCTCGCCTTCTGTCTGTAACTCTGCCTGTCAAATATATAAAGTAAATATATATATATATATATATATATATATATATATATAGTAAATATATAAAGTAAAAGACCATCCACTGGTCCATAAAGCTAGCTCTCAACACAAAGGAGTCTTCGAAAAGATCATGGAGGGGCAAGTGCTGTAGCACAGTGGGCTGAGCCTCCACCTGCATCCCATATGAGCATTGGTTCATGTCTCAGCTGCTCCTCTTCCAATCCAGCTCTCCTATGGCCTGAGAAAGCAATGAAGACAGCCCAAGTCCTTGGGCCCTAGTACCCACATGGGAGAGATCTTGAAGAGGCTCCTGGCTTCATATTAACTCAGCTCCAGACATTGCAGCCATTTGGGGAGTGAACCAGCGGATGGAAGACCTCTCTCTCTCTGTCTGCCTCTCTGTTTGTAATTCTGCTTCTCAAATAAAAAAAAATATTTTTAATAAAAGTGCATGTGAAAATATATTATGAAAAATTCATACATGGATTTCAAAAAAATCAGGCACCTACCTAAATTCAATTCCATTTTCCACAACTTTTTCGCAGTCCACTCATATGTCAAAGGGCTAAGATAAAATGAATCATGATTTCCACCATCATGCACACACAAAAAATGATTTTAAAAGTTTTAATTAACCCAAACCATCTAACCAGATACTCAGGAAGTCAAGAGTACACTTTCATGCAACCCACAGGTCAAGGACAACAAAGTGAATATTTAAATTTTCTGGAAGTAATAAAAATTAGAAATACTACACATCAATCATTGTGGGATTGAACCAAAGAAGAATTTCTGTAAAAATTTTAGGCATTTCAGAAAATACGAGGTATTCACTGGGACAAAGCAGGGAAAGAGAGCCACCTAAAAAGCAAAAGAAAACAGATCCTGAAGAGCAGATGTTCACGAAACAGAAGACAGGTATAAGTGAGAGGATTAAAAAACCAAAAGTTGGCTTTTGCAAAATAACTGTTACATTTCACAAGAAAAAGAAACCCTAAGCAACCAGTATCAAGAATGAAGAAGATCTTAACTGCAAAAATGGGAGACACGAAAAAGATAATAAGAGACCCACCATCACTAACTTCATGCCTGTAAGTTTGAAAACATGGAAGAAATGGAAATATTCCTAGAAACATTTATTCAGGAAGAAAAGGAATACTTGGATCATCCTGTAATCATCAAGGAACTGGATTAATGATTTAAAAAAATCGAAGTGTTTCTTTGCATAAGGTAAACGCCTAGTCTAGATGGCTTCCTTTAACTGTTCACGCAAACACTCAGGAGACTAGAAATTCCATTCTTACACTGACTCTTCCACACCATCAGAAAAGGCAGTGTCCTCCACACTGAGAGACACCTCCCCAGGGAACTCCTGCACCTCTGCCCATATCCCCTAGGCCAGCACACACTGACCTCTGTTCCACAGCCCTCTCAAAGATGTCAATGCAGAACACCGCTATGTAAGACACACAGTTTCCCTTCAGGACACAGGGCGGCTGTGAAGCGGTTAGTACCTCCTTCCTGAGCAAAATGCTAGCTGTCCCTTAGAAAGTTTTGAATGAGATCCGCTGCTGAAGCACAGTGCACTCATGTGGGCACCAGCACCATCCACCCAGGGTCTAGGGTTCAGGGACCAGGTGCAAAAGCTCTCATCCTCTGGGCACTGCTTCAGCTGTACACAATCAACTGCCCAGCTGTGAGCAGGCTTCAGACGTCCAAACCCAAAAGGCCAGCGCAGGGCCCATCCCAACAATGAGCAGCTGAAAAAATTCTAGAACAATACAATCAGTCCAAACAAGCAATCTAATACACAGAAAAATGCATGATATCCCAGTATTGTAAAACTAGACCCCCAATACAATAGTAATTAATGTAATTAGCTTATGAAGAAAACAAAAATGAAATAGTACATGTGTGTATCAAACGACAGAAAATTCAACATTGGTCCATGATTTAATAAAGCAAACTAAAAAGAGGAAAATATTAATTCTGTAACGAGAATTTATAAAAAAAAAAAAAACACCATAAGTAACAGAAAAGAATTACAGGGACCAAGACAGGGGTTCCTGCTGTCTCCACTTCTAGTCAACACTGCAGGTTCTTAGCAAACTAAGGCAAAAAAGTATGTGTAAGACATGGAAAAAATTATCATTCTTCCCATATGGTGTAATTATACATTTTTAAATCTAAAAAATACTATAGATAAGTTATTAGAATTCAATGAGTTCAGCAGTGTCACCCAAGTTTTAAAAAACAGGAATAAATCTATTATGTATCTACACACCAGCAACAACCTAGATGCAAAAATTATAAATGTCATTAATAAATAGTAGCATAAAAGTAAAGTCCAAACACTAAATATAAAAAAGACTGTAGGAAAAAACCAGAAGACTTTGATTTTGCGATACTTAAATGCTGACAGATTTACCATGTTTGTGGGATAGAAAACTCAATAGTATAAACACGTTAATACTTCCCAATTGATATACACGTTCATATCAATTCATGTAAACATTCTAAACTTCTGCGCTTCTTAAACTTGAGAATGTGCAAAGAAATTAAAATTATAACCTGACAGTGATAGAAAACATGGGACCAGGAACATCACTTTAGAGAAAAACTAAGGAGGACGTGTCCTCATCCACACCAAGACCTTTCCTCCCAGACCACTGTGATCAACATAGCACAGCACAGTGAAATGGAACCCAGCTAGGCCTCCGTGTCTGAGGTACAGCTGAGGGGCTCTAGATAAAGGGCAAAATGCCCTTCCAACACCCGGTAGTGAGACAACTGAGGATCCATGTACAAAGACAAGAACTTGAACCCCTACTTCCCACTGTATACAAAAATCAGTTCCCAAGGGCTCAAAGAAACAGGTACCCAAAGCAAACCTTATGTTTTAGAATGTATGTTAGCTACTCTTTCTTAACAAGTAAATCCCCTAATCTATCTAAAACCAAGCCCATGACAGGGGCAGCATGGTACTCTGGCCAGACCTGGAGATCCAGGAAAGAGATCAGGAAAAAAAACATTTAATTCTTGTTCTCTCTTGTAGGTCCAGAAAGAAAGCAAAAGATTCATAGTTTAGTACACAGAGAAGGACATAAGGAGAGGCAAAAAGGAAAACACACACACACACACACACACACACACCCCTGGTTTCATATACTATATTTGAAAGTTTTTACAAATAAGAAAAAAATTGTAATTAAAAATAAAAATCAATGGCTATGCTAAATTTCACTGCATCATATCCTCTTCTATACTTCAAGAAAGAAAGTTGTACTGCGTTTCCATGTTTAAAAACAAGCAATAACATGTTACTAAGAAAAACTTAACAGATTTAGCAAGGGGGTACTTCACAAAGTTCACGGGAAAAATGAAATCAAAATTTAAGTTCATTTTGGTATTTGAAAGGCAGAGTTACAGAGAGGCAGAGTCAGAGAGAGAGAGAGGTCTTCCATCCACTGGTTCAGTCCCCAGATGATGGCAATGGCCGGAGCTGCACCAATCCAAAGCCAGGAGCCTCCTCTGGGTCTCCCACATGGGTGCAGGGGCCCAAGGACTTGGGCCATCTTCCACTGCTTTCCTAGGCCACAGCAGAGAGCTGGATGGGAAGCAGAGCAGCTGGGACTAGAACCAGTGCCCATAAGGGATGCCGACACTGCAGGCGACAGATTTACTTGCTATGCCACAGTGCCGGCCCCACACGTCCTTTTACAAAGAAAGCTAGCTCTTCATTAATCCTACCACTCAAGTTTTTACTCTGTCTTCAGAAGTGGGCGCAAGCTATACAATTCCACAGCCAGCTGTCTGCTGGTACTCCTGCAGCCTGTGAGAGTTCACCAGGAAAGCCCAAGGTCAACAGAAAACCCTGCTCCTGCACTACTTAGCAGAACTTTCACAAACCATTGGCCCTGATATTTACTTGAGACCCAAATTTGTTTTCCCTGTGATAGACTGGAGAATGAGGAGATGTGCCTGCCAAGAGCTCACTGAAGCATGACGTGGACGTCTGAATCAGTGAAAACCTGAAAAGCAGCAGCTGCTGCAGCTCTACTCAGAGTCACAGAGCGACTGTGACAAGGAGCCCATTCTTCCCCTTCCAAGCTGGCGCACAGAGACCCTTACTCAGCAGCGTGCCAGCGCCTTCCACAGTAAGTGCGACCCGCCACAGCGGCAAAGGACTGCAGCCGCACAGGTGCATGTGGACATCTGGGGTCCCCACCCAGGCTGCTTCTAACCACTGCAGTGACTCCAACAAGAAAGGCGTGGAAGACAGACTAACAAAGGTTCCTAGGTCTAAAAATGCTAAAAACTTAATCTCATGGTTGGTTTTACTTTGCCCCAGAAAAATGACCAAGTGATATTATTGACTACTAAAACCCAAACAGCAGGGCTTACCCAACACACATTAAACACTGGCTCCCTTTTCTCCAATGGTTTTCTTTGTATGAGAAATCTTCAGCACCAAGGATAAATATCCTATAACATATAAACTCCAACGTTTTCAACATTTAATTTTCACAAATAAATCATGAATGTGATGTTGCTCTGTTCTGCATTGGACAATCCTTGCTCCCCAAATTCACATAGATACTTAAACCCTTTAGTCTTGTCTCAATGGCTGATGGATTAAGGGTGGGGATGTGACATAATTATGACCTCTGGTAGGTCTCACGGTGCTCACTCCAGGAAGTTAGGATGGGAGTTCTTGACAGAAGGGTGTGTGTTTCTTGTGTCTGTCTCCGCTTCCTGGCTCCCCAGGGGACTGCTCCTGCGCACCTGCTCTTCCAGGTGCCAGACGAATGGGGCGCCAGACTGAAGACCTCGTTTTGCTTCCCACAAAGCTCCTCTCAGGTACTTCAGTGAGGCAGCAGGGAAGCTGGCTAACACAATGTATTTCAATGTAAATACGAACACCTGATACAGAATAATTCCTGATCAAAGAAGGGAGAAATGAAAATGACAATTATCTTTGAAAACAACTAAAGGTGCCCACACTGCCAGGGCTTTCTTTGCAAGATCAGGGGACTCTCAAAAGAACTAAGTGTCCCACAGCTTTCTGCTTTCAAAAAGGACCAGCCTGGAATCCATGACAAGCCTTTATATCTCACAATAACATCTCAGCAGATTCAGTTTATACCACAACTTACAGAGCAAACTACATCATCAAAGTATGACTGTCCCATCAAGGATGTTGTCCAACACTCACGGTGAGACAGAACAGCAACCATCAGGCTCCATCACTGGTGATACCACAAGAAATTCTTCAAGGTCTTGTCCACTGATGGGTCATTAATGAAATCACAATTCACTGTAGTAACTTTTTTTTATTTGACAGGTAGAGCTACAGACAGTGAAAGAGAGAGACAGAGAGAAAGGTCTTCCTTCCATTGGTTCACTCCCCAAGTGGCCGCTACGGCCGGCGCTGTGCCAATCCGAAGCCAGGAGCCAGGTGCTTCCACCTGGTCTCCCGTGCAGTTGCAGGGGCCCAAGCACTTGGGCCATCCTCCACCGCCCTCCTGGGCCACAGCAGAAAGCCGGACTGCAAGAGGAGCAACTGGGACTAGAACCCGGCGCCCATAAGGGATGCTGGCGCCGCAGGTGGAGGATTAACCAAGTGAGCCACGGCGCCGGCCCCACTGTATTAACATCTAATATAGAAGTTAATTCAAAACAATTCTTTGAAACAATACACACACTGATATCCTTAAATTAAATGACACAGGAAAACAATCCTCCACTTACATTTCTCAGATAATTAACTCAGCAAATATCATTTCTGATCTATATCACTGAAACCAGGAAGTTATACTTAATCCTGAAAAGCTTGCATTCCAGCTCCTACAAAATGAAGTACAGCACCAATAACTATAAGAAGACCAGAGAGCAAAATAAGGCTAATTGAGTCTAGGGTAGGCTGCCAACCTAAACACGAAAGCTGAGTTGAAATGAGCTGCTGGGATTGTACGCGAATTAAAGAGTGTTTGGGCTGCACTATTAGCTTATTCACCTCTCTCTGCTACCCTGTATAACCTCCTCTTTGAAAAGCAGCCGTCTAGAAGGACTCTATAGCAAACTTCAGTACCCATGGTAGACACCTTTTACCTCCTCTACCACAACCTGAGGTGACCCAGAGCTGAGTTAATTTTAGAATACAGAAATTTTTATCGTTATAATTTGCCAAAAAACACAACCACAATGAAGAAAAGATAAATTGGGAGCTAAGTGATCATAATTTCCTGAATGCATACTATGAGCCAGCACTGGTATACATGTCTTCTTTTTAATTCGCTGAACAGCACTTGGAATTACACATTGTACAACCAGCTAAAAAACCACAAAGTTGGGAAAGCTGCTGTTTGTGATGCCGGCATCCCACATACATGCCGGTTCAGGTCCTGGCTACTCCACTTCTGACCCAGCTCCCTGCCAAGGCAACTGGCAAAGCACCATGAGATGTCCCAAGTGCTTGGGCCTCTACCACCCACGTGGGCAACATGGAAACAGCTCTCGGCTCCAGTCTTAGGTCTCGCCCAGCTATGGCCATTGTGGCCATCTGGGGAGCAAACCAGCAGATGGAAGGTATCCTTCTCTCTCTCCCCAACCCCCCGTGTAATTGACTTTCAAATAAATTAATTAGGCTGGCGCCATGGCTCACTAGGCTAATCCTCCGCCTTGCGGTGCCGGCACACTGGGTTCCAGTCCCAGTGGGGTGCCAGATTCTGTCCAGGTTGCCCCTCTTCTAGCCCAGCTCTCTGCTGTGGCCCGGGAGTGCAGTGGAGGATGGCCCAAGTGCTTGGGCCCTGCACCTCATGGGAGACCAGGAGAAGCACCTGGTTCCTGCCATCGGATCAGCGCGGTGCGCCGGCCGCAGTGCGCCGGCTGCAGCGGCCACTGGAGGGTGAACCAATGGCAAAAGGAAGAACTTTTTCTCTGTCTCTCTCTCACTGTCCACTCTGCCTGTCAAAAAATAAAAAAAATAAAAAATAAATCAAATAAATTAATTATATCTTTTTAAAAAAATCAGAAAACTGAGTTACACGAGGTACCCAAAGTCACACAGGCAGTAAGCAATATGACTGTCTAACTCCAATATTCATGCTTACGCAGTCAAGAGTCTTTCTGAAAATATTTATACTTGACATACTTTCAAGAACAGTTTTAGAAAACTTACACATTAAAAACAAAGTAAGCGTGTGCACACATGTTAAACTGAGCTGCCCAGTGGCTGCAACTCCAATCTGAGGTCAAACATTTATTACAGTAGCTTGTAGTCCCTAGAATCTACCAGTGTGTCCAGGTGGAGGCCTGGCCGGAAACCTCCGGCTTTCAACTCATGATGGATAATGCAGTGAGTCCAAGAACAAGCTGTTCTTGCTCTAACACTGAGTTACTGCCCCAAAGCCAGCCATAAAGAAACCCACAGACATTGCTTCTAGGCCTGCTGAACTGAAAAGAGGACTTCAAAATTTCACAGAAAATGCCTCCTGCAAAAAAAAAAAAAAAAAAAAAAAAAAAAAAAAAAAAAAAAAAAACAGGAAGGTTTCATTGAAATAATCTTAGCTTTTAATTTCATTTTTCTGTGAGCTTTGAAGTCCCCTCATATAAGTGCCCGGAGTTAACTTGAGCTCTGCATGAATGTCTGTAGAAACAGCATGTTTCTTTGCCTTAACATGAACTCTAAGAAAATGGGGTGGGCGCATGGTGGAGGTTGTCCAGTCGCCTCCTGAAATGCCGGCAACGCTTATCAGAATGCTTGCTTCAAGTACCAGGTGTGCTTTGGATCCTGCTTCCTGCTAATACATGCTCCGCAAGTAGCAGGCGATGGCCCTGGCATCCACTGGGGAGACCTGGACTAAGTGTTAGGATCCTGGCTTCAGCCCTGGCTGTTGCATGAATTTGGAGAATGAATGAGATTGAAGACTGGACTTCTCCCCTTCCCTCTCTTTCAAATCATAAGTAACAAGTTTTTTTAAAAAAATAAATAAATAAAGGACACAGTTCAGCTCCTTGCTTCCTTTACCCACCCCCACCCCCCCAAGAAGGAGCCCCACAAAGACCCAGAGGAATCACTGCAACAGAATCAAGCAATAATAACCCATCACTCACTCCAGAAATACTCAACACATTCTGCTTGAAACACATATAAAACAGAAAGAACTTGTAATGTAGCCAGAGAAGCAAAACACAAAGTCAGTCCATGAAAACTCATGCCGACAACGAGGCCTAACCACATGGCAAGTGAGCCCCTGGCCAGGAGCAACGGCCCTCAACTCCTGAACTCACGGCAGCAGGCCGAGGGCTCCAGCTGCTCAGAAAGGTTCACCGGAGAGCAGGCTTGCGGGTGGAAACGAAGTAAGTGAGCGAGAGCACCACCGTCCCATCTCAGTGGAGAGCTGTCACAGCCACATCACTGTCAGAGCATGAAACCTCAGATCTGAAAAGCAAAGCTCCCGAGACTTAAAAACCCCTGAGATTTAATTTATATTCTTATGGAAATTAATGGAAGGAAACCACTGCAGTCCCTCACACGTACTGCGTACTACTACGTCGCCTGTGAAGAGAATATCTGGGTTTCAGTAAGGGACAACACTCTCGCTGCAGTTCTGCCACTGGACTCCAGGTGGCACCATGGCAGGTCCCAGTTCACTCATCTCTGACTCGATTCCATAATGTGTGCGGTAAGCCTACAGTGCTGCCTTCCTAAATTCATTCTTTTCAAAAAATATTTACTGTGGCCGGCGCCATGGCTCAACAGGCTAATTCTCCGCCTTGCGGCGCCGGCACACCGGGTTCTAGTCCCGGTTGGGGCGCCGGATTCTATCCCGGTTGCCCCTCTTCCAGGCCGGCTCTCTGCTGTGGCCCAGGAAGGCAGTGGAGGATGGCCCAAGTCCTTGGGCCCTGCACCCGCATGGGAGACCAGGAGAAGCACCTGGCTCCTGGCTTCGGATCAGCACGATGCACTGGCCGCAGTGCGCCGGCCACAACGGCCATTGGAGGGTGAACCAACGGCAAAAAGGAAGACCTTTCTCTCTTGTCTCTCTTTCTCTCACTGTCCACTCTGCCTGTCAAAAAAAAAAAAATTATTGTACTTGAAAGGCAGAGTTAGAGAGAAAGAGACAGAGCGAGACAGAGAGCTTCCACCTGCTGGTTCACTGCCCAAATGGCCCCAAAGCTGGAAAAGCCAGAGCCAGGAGGCCAGGAGTCAGGCGCTTACCTCTGGGGCTCCCACATGAGCAAAGCTGCACAAGCACTTGGGCCATCCATCCTCTGCTGCTTTCCCAGGCACATTAGCAGGGAGCTGATCAGAAGTGGAGCAGCCGGGATTTGAACTGGTGTCCATATGGGATACCAGTGCCACAGCCAGTGGCTGTACCTGCTATGCCACAACACCAGCCCCAACCATTCTTTAAAGTCAAATTTTTAATCTAAGTTAAAGATCCTATGCCTTATTTTATACAGAAGAATTCCATTTCTTTGAAACTTTACTCTTTAGTAATTAATTGGGTATGATATTTAAATATAGTAAACATGATTAACATTTTTTAAAAAAAATTTTAGGCCAAAGAGAGAGAGAGACAGAAACAAGGCTGGCATTGTGCCACAGCAGGTTAAGCTATCACCTGAGATACTGACATCCCATATGTGTGTCTGCTCAAACACCAGCTGCTCCACTTCTGATCGAGGGCCCTGCCAACGCACCTGCAAGAGCAGTGGAAGATGGCCCAAATGCTATCCACACGGGAGACCCAGATGAAGTTCCTGGCTCTAGGCTTCAGCCTGAGCCAACCCAGTCCCACAGAAGCCGTATGTGGAGTGAACCAGCAGAGGAAGCTGTGTGTGTGTGTGTGTGTGTCCCCTTCCCTCTCTGTAACTCTGCCTTTCAAATAAATAATCTTAAAAAATAAAAAATAACACCTTAACCAGCTATGTTTTTTCTTATACTTGGAATTTCCAGTTCTATGGAAACGGCAGTGATCTTGCAAAACATACAGCTTTCTATTCATTTCTTCCACCTCATTGTACTGATACACATCAGGGCTCCTGGTGCACACCAGGTCGACTCAGGTCACGACAGACGGCTGGGGACACACAGGACTGCACAAACTACCGCTACCAGAGCGGAGAAAACCGTGTGCGTTTCTTATTTCTCCTCGACCTTTATCTTATTTACTCAAAGATCACTCGGCAGAGGTGTCAGCGTTTCTACTGACTTCCTCTTCTTTCCCCTTCCTCACTCTTCAACCCGACAGACAGCTCACATCTGGCGAAGGCTGTTCATTCTTGTCGTGACCCACAAATGCTCTCACATGGAGTTTAAACTTCTGAATCTTAGGTATCATTTACACATAATAATGGGAGGGTTCCACAGAATGTAATGAAGGAAGTAATTGCTGAATGTCAACCTAATTATGGCCGGCGCCGCAGCTTAACAGGCTAATCCTCCGCCTTGCGGCGCCGGCACACCGGGTTCTAGTCCCGGTTGGGGCGCTGGATTCTATCCCGGTTGCCCCTCTTCCAGGCCGGCTCTCTGCTGTGGCCCAGGAAGGCAGTGGAGGATGGCCCAAGTGCTTGGGCCCTGCACCCGCATGGGAGACCAGGAGAAGCACCTGGCTCCTGGCTTCGGATCAGCGAGATGCGCCGGCCACAGTGGCCATTGGAGGGTGAACCAACGGCAAAAAGGAAGACCTTTCTCTCTGTCTCTCTCTCTCACTATCCACTCTGTCAAAAAAAAAAAAAAAAAAAAGTCAACCTAATTAACTTATCTGAGTGCTTCCTCCCTTCCTCACATCCATTCACTGATTAAAGGTAAAAGCAGCTGTGAAATGGCCCAAAACAGGTGCCTACCAAGTCAGGAGCGGCCCCCACCGTAAACTGGGAAGAAATATGGACCCCACTGAACAGGTAACTCGTGAACCCTACGATAGGCAGAGAGAAGCAGCCTTGTCAAACCTCTACATCTCTCATTTATGCTCAGATAATGGGTGATATGACATACTTCACAACACTGTAACAGTTACAAAAATAAAGTACAAGAAGAACCTCATATGATTTTGCAAATATTAGATATTTAGTGACTGTTGAAGAGAAGGAAAGAGGAAGGTATGAAGAGACAACAGAAGTCACCTGGGTCTCAAGCTCTCCGTGGTGTCCACTGGTGCAAACACCACACTCGAATGTGCGTACGGCTTCAGGAAAAAAAAAACAGAGTACTTATTTACTAAATGTTTCTGAACAATCTTTTGTTGGTATCCTGTAATCAAGTTATTTGTTCTTTATATCCATTTAATAAGAGAAAATATTAATTGCACGCAAAACTATGTGCACCTCTCATGCATCTAGCAATACGATGAAATGAAGTAAGAAAACAAAGAGCAGCGTCAGGAACTGTGGGCTCCAGTCCGACAGCTGACCTTTCTGTAACAGGGCCTTTTATTTTAATCCATTAGCAACTCCTAGATGACAGTCTGCAGTTGCTACCTTGCTACCATGGAAATGCAAATATGTGAATGCATCAGCAGTCTGGGAAGAAATGGACAGTTTCTTCAGCAGCTCTCCCAACCAATCAACAAAAGCACCCACATTTTTACACCTGATTATCTGCCACTTAAATTCTTTCTCAGAGAAGTGATTCTCTGATCACACATTAGTATCACTTTAAATTTTGGATTTATCAAAAGGTTTCACACGAAATCACCGCAGTGCAGTCCCCATTTTTTTTTTTTTTTTTTTTTTTACTGCTTCCTATATGTGATCAACTATCAACTGAAGGGAGCTACTTGCAATCATTAGAAGAGAGCCAATGTGTTTTCCCTAAGAGGTCATTTATAAATCAACGGTTGAATGGAGTTTCCAAACATCAAAGTTATAAAAAAGTAATAACCTCCCCTCGGGAAAGAATAAAGGGAATATGATGTAGCTTAACCAGTCAACCATTATTACCCTGAGCAAAGAGACTGTTATTAGGAGGCCAATTCATCTGTATGAAACCAAGGACAGAAAAATGAGCCAGAAGGAAAGGCTTACCCAAGGTATGACGTGGGAAGGCATGAGTGTCCCCCAACTAACCAGAAAGACAATCTACCTGAGGTGGTAGATTTCTCCCAATACATGAAATAAACAGAAGGAAATTGAATATTTACCCATCACCACTGTATTCTAGACATGCAAACTACTTCTATGTTCTGATTCCAGTTCAACTTTCTGTAAAGGGGACAAGACCCCTCTTCCAAACACAGCCAAAGACAAACGCAAGGACCAGCTCCAGTGAGCAGTGTCAGTCACACAGCGCTACCCCCTGGTCTATGCAAGTACTCAGGACCCTCATCTCTCTGCTCTGGGGTTAGTGCCAGTCACCAATGCAGTCAGAACGAGAACACAAAACACCAAAACATGGACACCTGAAGGCCAGAACGCGGACGCTGATGATCCCATAAAACAACGCCACCCACCAAGGTCACGTGGGGACAGCCCGTCTCCTCCTGCCTTCACCTTTGCACATCCTTTTCATAAACCGCTTTATTGCTGAGTTTTACTGTTCATAACAATACAAAGCAATCAGCTCTATTTGGAGTGTCCTATTTGTCAAGGTACTTCCGTGTCTCTCTCATGCAATGCCTACTGCTGTGATCTGACACAGGTAGTACAGCCTCCCCGCCACTCTTTATAAAACGAAACTGCCGACCCAACAGGTGGAGCAGAGCTGTGGTCTTCAGGCGTCGCTCTCTCATCTGCTCCCCTCCTGGGGACAGCTGGCAACGACTGGACACTTATCTGTAGTCTCAAGTAGTGGGAGCAGGCCAGGGATGCTGCTGAACATCCCACCAAGGTCTTTTTTGTGGCTCTCTACTCTGTTCCACTGAGCTACCTGTCTGTTCTTCCGGCCTTGGTTATTGTGTCATGACGACTTGAAGTCGCCTGGGTCAGTCCTCCTACCCTATTTGTCTCCTTAAGTACCGCAGTGGCTTTTCTGGACAGGTGACATTTCCACGGAAGCTTTAGAATCAGTTTGCCAACACCCAGAAATTAACTGGTTGAGATTTTGCTTGTGATTGTGTTGAATCTATAGACCATCTTGGAAAGAACTGGCATCTTGGCAACACTGAGCCTTCTTACCCATGAACAAGGAAAAATTCTCCAACTGTTGCAGTTCTTGTAGGCTACTTTCATCAGTTTTCCTCATGCACAACTTACATATGTTTTCAGATTTGTATTAAAGTATTTCATTACATTATTTCACAAAATCACATTTTTCTTTTTACATAAGAATATTTAAAATTTACTCTTGGTAATTTTTCAGTATACATTGTTATTAAATATAAACAATATGTTGTACACCAGATCTCCTGCACTTATTCCCAGGTAAAATTCTGCATCCTGTAACCAAAAACAATTTTGTTTTTTATTTCAAAATATATTTATTCACTGTTAATAAATTAGAAGGTGTTGAGTTTTATTCTATAACCTTCCTGTAACTCTATTTCCAGATATTTGTTTTTTCATGTTCTACACAATCATGTCATCTGAGAATGAAGTTTTAATCTTCGTTCTCCATCAGTATGTCACTCCTCTTCTACCTTAAAATATTAGAAATTCCAATAATGCTTCCAGATTTTGAACAGCAACTCTACTCTTAAGGAGAAAGCTGCTAATTTGTTATTAGCTGTAGGGTTTTTGTAGGTTCTATCAAGAAATCTCTCCTCTTCTAGTTTACTGTGTTTTTATCATGAATGAGTACTATGTGTCTTTAACTATGACCATGTGATCTTTTGCAACCTGTAGATTTGATGGACAACACTAATTTTCAAGCATTGAGCCACCCTTGGAAACCTGAGAAAAATTACACTAGGTCTCACTAAAACATTTTTTTTTTTTGTATACTGTTGAATTTGATTTGATAATACTTTGTTGGTTTTTGTCCTCATCTATCTTCAAACCAGATATCAGTCTATACAGTTTTCTTGTAAGGTCTTTGTCTGGTTTTAGTACTGTGGTAAAATGCCCTCTGTTTCTATCCTGAAAGATATTATAGACAGTTGGTACAAGCTCTCCCTTAATTGTTGGTATAATTCTCCTGTAAACCCATATGAGCCTGGAGTTTTCTGTTTGGTAAGATTATTAAAGAATGGCTGATTCAATTTATTTGATATATTCACATATAGGGCCATGCACACTATTTTTTTTTAAGATTTATTTTATTTATTTCAAAGACAAAGTTATAGAGAGAGGTAGAGACAGAGTGAGGTCCTCTATCAGCTGGTTCACTCCCCAGATGGCCGCAATGGCTGGAGCTGCGCCAATCCAAAGCCAGAAGCCAAGAGCTTCTTCCGAGTCTCCCACATGGGTGCAGGTGCCCAAGGACTTGGGCCATCCCAGGCCTGCTATCCCAGGCCATAGCAGAGAGCAGGATTCGAAGAGGAGCAGGCAGGACTAGAATTGGCGCCCATATGGGTTGCCAGCGCTTCAGGCCAGGGTATTAACCTGCTGTACCACAGCACCGGCCTCATACTATCTATTTCTTATGTAAGTTTTGACACACTGTGTCTTTGAAGGATTCAATTAATCCCATTTGACTACCAATTTTGCAGTCATAGAACTGCTCTCAATAGTTCTTTGCAAAGTGTCTTTTAATGACCAAAACATTTGTAGAGCAGTCAGCTCTTTCATATCTGATATTAATTTGTGGCCTTTTTTTCTTAGTTGCCTTGGCTAGAGGACTACTGATTTTTCATCTTTCCAAAAAAGTACCTTTTTTGCTTTACTGATATTCTCTTATTTCCTGTTTGCAAGTTTACAAATTTCAGTTCCAATTTCTACTATTTCTTTTCTTCTGCTTACTTCTACTTCATTGCTTCCTCTTTTCCTAGTTTCCCAGGGTAAAAGCCTCGATGACTGACTTCAGGTGTTGCTTCTAACATGAATTCACTGCCACAAACTTTCCTCAAGCCGCTGCTTTCATGCATCCTGCAGGTTTTGATAAGTTAGCTGCGCTTTGATTTGCCTTCAAATCTTCTTATTTGTCCTCAGATTCATTCTGTGATTCATGTGTTATTTGGAAGGAGCTTATTTAATGTCAAAGTATTTGGAGTTATATGGCTACCCTTACTGATTCCTAATCTAATTCTGCTGTGGTCTGAGCACAGACAAGCTGTGGTCTTTGTGCTTTCAAACTTGTCCAGGGTGTTTCTTCTGGTTCAGAACGTGGTCTATCCTGGTGAGTGATGACCTGAGTGTGCCACAGAACCAAGTGCACATGCTCCAATTTAGTATGGGGCTCCATCCAGACCAACTCAAAGCTGAAAATACCATTAAGTCAAAACCACATTTACTACTCACATAAATCCATGGCAAAATTGAAAAATCCCAAGTCAAATCAACCCAAGTCCAGATTCTTCTCAATTTATGATGGAGTTACAAGCCAACCAACTGTAAAGTCTAACAACCCTAAATCTGAGCATTGTTAAGTGAGGGGCCACTGCAGTCCACAAATGTCAATCATGTTCACCTGACGCTGTTGAGTTCAAGAGTGTACCTGATTTCTCTGCCACTGGATCTGCTCATCTCTGACAGGCGCTGAAATCTTCAACTGTAACAGTGGATTCATGTGTTCTCCTTACTGATCTTCAGGTTTTGCCTCACGTGCCCGTACGTTGACGTTCTCTTGTTACGAGCACATGGTTTAAAGACTGCACCCTACTGAAGAACTGACACTGTGGCCATTACATGACAGCCTCCAAAACTTCACTTGCTCTGAACTCTGCCAACAACGTAGCTAATCCTGCTTTCTGATCTGATTTCTGTTAGCATGGTACACATTTCCCCACCCTTTACTTTTTTATCTTCTTGTCTTTACAGTTAGTTTCTTACAGACAACACACAGGCGAGTCTTGTTGGCCAGTTCTCACAATCTGTCTTCTAGTTGATGCGCTTAGACCACGACATTCACAGTGACTACTGAGAGAGCTGAATTCATCTCTGCCGTATTTGTCACTGTTTTCTGTTCAATGCCCATGTTCTTTATTCCTATTTGTGTCTTTTGCAGTTTATTCAACATTTTATATAAACTCACTTTCTCTTTCTTGGCATATCAGTTATACTTCTATTATAATTTGTTAATGAATGCCCTAGAGTTTGCAATACATATGTACAATTAATCCAGGTCCACTTTCAAATACCACTGTATACATCACAGGTAATATATTTCCAAAATAATGTGAATTCCTCACTTCCACTCCTGCTGTCTCTAATTCATTTCACTTACACAGAAGCATATATACATTCATACACAGACACACACATGCTGTAGATATCTGCAAATACACACATAGGCATACATAACTGAACACATCATTGTCATTAAACAGCTCTTGTATGTTAGATCAATTATGAATAAGAAAATCGAATTTTTAGAGGCAAGCATGTGGCAAAGAAGTTAAGCTGCCATTCCAGGCATCAACATCTGATGTCAGAGTGTCTGGGTTCAAGTCTCAGGTCCTCCACTTCTGATCCAGCTTCCTGCTGATGTCCTGGGAAGCAGCAGATGGTGGCTCAAGTATTGGGATTCCTACCACTCACGTGAGTTCTAGGTCTGGGCTCCTGCCATCAGCCCAGCTCTGACTGTTGCAGGCATCTGGGGAGTGAACCAGCAGGAGGAGGACCTTTCTCCCTCCTGAACCTTCTCCCTCTGCCCTTCAAACAGAATGAACATAAGAATGTTTAAATCAAGCATGTTTTTATTTAGCCCTCACTCTTCCTCCCATGATCTTCCTTTGTTTGCACTAAGTTTCTCACCTATATAATTTCCTTCTAAAAAACTTTTTAGCTTTTTTTCATGCAAGTCTAGTATCTACAAAATTCCCTGATCTTTGTTTATAAAAAGTTATACTTCCCCTTCCTTTTTAAAGCATGAATTCTGCAGGAAGTAGCATCCTGCTCGGGTGGGGTTTTCTCTCTCCACACTTTAAACACTCTCTCTGCATGCACAGCTTCTAAGCAGAGGTCAGATAAAAGTAGCATCATTGCCCCCTTCATAGATAAGGGGTTCTTTATCACCCTCTGGCTTCTTTCAGGATTTCTCCTTCGGTTGTCTACAGCCTGAAAGTGACGTGCCTTGGAGCAGTTTTTCTGGCACCCATGCTACTTGGTGTTCCCTGAACTTCCTGGGTCTGGGGTCTGGTCTCTGACACTCACTGTGGGGCACTTGGAGTCTCCATTCCTTCACATGTTTCTTCAAGTCCCTTCTCTTTCTGGGTTGCCTGACGCACCAGCTACACCCTTGTCCACTGATACCTTGTTCTGTTGCGTTTTATTTCAGTCTTTGCTTCTCCACGCTGGAGGTGTCCACTGAGATCCTCCATCTCAGAGGCGCCCTCCTCAGCCACGCACAGCCTACTGACAGCCCATCAAAGGCGCCCTTCCTTGCTGTGGGGTTTTTGATCTACAGCTCTTTCTGACATTTTCTTAGAACACCCAGGCCCCGGATTACAGTACCTGTTTGTTCTTGGGAATGTTAGCTTCATCCATCAGGGCCTTAAGCACAGCAATCATAGGCATTTTTAAAAATTCCCAATCTAGGGGCCAGCACAGTTGGTTAACACCTTGGCCTGAAGCACCAGCAACCCATATGGGCGCTGTTTCTAGTCCCGGCTGCTCCTCTTCCCATCCAACTCTCTGCTATGGCCTAGGATAGCAGAAGAAGATGGCCCAAGTCCTTGGGCTCCTGCACCCACATGGGGTGCCATCTGGGGAGTGGACCAGCAAATGGAAGACCTCTCTCTCTGTTTCTCTCTCTGTACCTCTTTCAAATAAAAAATAATAATAAAATTCCCAATCTGGCAATGCCAACATCCTTGTCATATGAGCCCAGCTCTGATGCTTGTTGTTCTCTTTAACCTTTGCTTTTGCCTTTCAGTTCACCTTGTATGTTCCTTGAGTGCAGAACACAGTAACGTTGAGCCAAGGAACGGGAGTCAATAGGCCCTCAGTAACCCAGCAGTGGGGTGTGGGGGGGAGGTGCAGATCTCTGTGGGTGATGACTGGCTGTCAGTCTTACAGTGAGGCAGTGTCTGTGGGTGGGGCTTCTCAGCGCTCTTCAGCCCCCTCCTGCAGTGAGTGGGTTGGATGGGCTGCTGGAGCTGAGGCTTCCATTCTTCCACCGGGAACTCGAGATGGGGCAGGACTTACTGTTTCCCCAGAGCAGTTCGGCTCTGCTCACCCAGCGTCTCACAAGACAGCGTGCTCAGGAGAAGACGGAGTCTCCTTATACCTCTACAGCAGGCAGAGGTGTTTCTCCCCAGGACCACTGTGAGAACTTGGTGGAACATCAGGAGGTCAAACTCGTACAGCAAGGAGGAGGCAAGGGGTTCCCCTGGAGTTCTAACTCTGAAAGACTGGGCACAGCCAGGGACAATCCAGCCCTCACAGTGGGGTCTGCCTGCTCCAGCGGTGGTTCCCAGCCCTGGCAGCTGTGCTCACGGGTTCTGTTGTCCAACTGCCTGTCCAGTTTGGGAGCAGTAGTCTGCCTGGTGACCTCACTTCTTGTCTTTTTCTTTTACTTTATTTAAGGTATCTAAATTTCAAGAATTTCATATATACAGACAGGAATATAGAGGTACTTCCCACCCTACCCTCCTGGCCACCCGTCCACACTCCTATCCTATCTCCTCCCTCTCCTATTCCTACTCTTGATTTTTACAAAGATCTATTTTCAGTTTCCTTTATACTCATAAGATTAACCCTACACTAAGTAAAGAGTTCAACAAATAGTATGAAGAAAAAAATCACTGTTTTTCAGTAATTGAGATGAGGAATATAAACAATTATTAATTCTCAAAATGTGAATTTCACTCCAATATATTACATTTTAGATACTCTTATTAGTTACCACAGATAAGGGAAAACATACCATACCTATCTTTTTGAGACTGGCTTATTTCACTAAGTTATAATGGTTTCTAATTGACCTTACTTCTCTTCTAAGAGCAACTGGTGCGCAGGCACTGTGACAAAGCAGGTAAAGGTACCACATGCAATACCAGCATCCCATGTAAGCACCAGTTCAATTCCCAGCTGCTCCACTTCCAATCCAGCTTCCTGCTAAGGCACCTGGGAAAAACCAGAGGATGGCCTAAGTGCTTAGGCCTCTGAACTCACACTGAAGACCCAGAAGAAGCTCCTGGCTCCTGACTTTGCTCTGGCCCAGCCCTAGTCCTGGGGTCACTTGGGGTGGGAACTAGGGGATGGAAGAGATCTGTCCGTCTCTCCCTCTTTCTCGCTGTAACTCTCACTTTCAAACAAATAAAATAAATTAAAAAAAAAAAACAACTAAGATCACACACTAGTCTGTAACTGTGTCATTCAAATAAATGAAAGCAAATACTTTAAAAAAAAAAAAAAAACAGCAACCAGCTATTGGTTTTTCAGTCTAATTTTCACCTCTAAGGATGGAGCAGAGATTTCTAGGCTTGTCACACACATGGTTGGTTGTTATTTCTAGCCGTGTTATTATAATGCTGTTTTGAAGTTTGCTGGATTTCTTGACTTTAAATCTTTCACCAAAGTTGGGGCGTTTCTAGCCATTATTTCTTCAAAGTGCCTATCTGCAGTTTTCCTCTTTCCTTTGCAATTCTGATGAGCCCAGTGTCAAACTAACAATGTACTGGAGGCTTGAGTTTTTCAATTTTCTCTTTTGATAATTTCTATTGCTTCGATGATTTCTACCAATTGATCTGAAGGTCACTGACTCTTCCGTCATCTCCCTTCTGCTACTAAGCCCTGTTCAATGCATTTTTTTCAGATACTGTATTCTTCAAGTCTAAAATTTCTTTCATTTTTTTTGTTTGTTTTAGAGTTTCTATCTTCCTGTTGAGAAATTCTACCTTCCTATTCATTTCTAGAGTACTCACCTTTATCCCTTAAATCACCATTACAAAAACTGCTTTAAATTTTGGTCTGATGCACCCATCACCTGGGTCACCTTGTGTTGTCATCTGCTGATTTTTTTATCTTAAGAGCTGGTCAGATTTCCCTGGCTCTTCATATGTCGAGTTACTTTGGAATGTATCTGGACATATGTTGCAGGTGTACAGGTTCTGTGAAAATCCCTCAGAGAATGCTGTTTATGTTTTGTTTTTACCCATTAATCAGCTCAGGTAGGTATAGAACCCCAGCCTGCCCTACTTTGGGGACAGTCTGCATTTGCATAGTATTTACACTCTACACCTGCTCTCAAAACCTTTGTGAGGCCCCTTTGAGCCTGAACAGTGCAGAAGCAGTCTGGTGGTGAGCTGGGGACTTGTGTCAATCCACACAGCAGAACAGGAGACAACACCTGCTCCAGCTCTCACCCCTCCAGGACCTCCCTGCCCCCCAGTCTCCAATCCCAAAGGCAAGGGGTGCTCCTAGAGCTTGCTTCTCCCACACTGTCCTGCCTCTCCCACACTGTTCCACACACCTAGAACCACCCTTGGGGCACAGCAGCAAGAGAAACCACAGGGCAAAGAAGCTCAGTCAGTGATCCCGCCCACAAGATCCAAGCCTAGGCTCCTCCCACAGAAAGAGGAGCTGTGCCAGAGATCTCAGAGCAGCCGTGCAGGCTGGGAACCTGGCTGGCCTCAACTCAGGGCCAGGAGGGGACAAACAGAGGTAAGGGGATGGCGATCCCTTCCAAGCTCGTGCTCACACAGGTCCCTTTGTTCAGGCCTCTGCCTAGACTTTTTTTTCTTTTTCGTTTTCTTTCTCGCTACTGGAGTTCACTGAGCAGTGCTGGGACTCAAGCAGTCCATAGGGAAAAGACAGGAGATGAAGAAAGAAGAGGTAACCCAGATCTACCCACTGTGGTTTCTTTCCCAGAGTGCTCAGCTGCCATGTGCAGGATTGCAGGGGCTTCAGCTGTCAGTGACAAGAGGTCCCAGAAGACTTCCTCCTCTGTGCCCAGCACCAGCCATCACTCACCCCACTGCAGACGCCCCTGTACCCCCGTGCTGCACACGGCACAGGCACAGACACGGGCCTGGGAGGCAGTAACAGGTCTTCCAACAGTGTCAGTCACAACAAGGGCTCAGAATTTTGGATACTGGACCAAAGGCCAGTATATCTAAATATACCCGACTGAAGTCCAAGGAAGGGCACACGAGGGAGGGCAATAGCCAAAACCTCACGGCTACTCTAAGATTCTAAGACTGCAACAACAATCAGAGTGCTCCAGACCTGGCTGTCACTGTGTTTTCTTCCCACAACTACTTGCAACTTCTCGTCCCAGATTCACAGCACTCCCCTGTTTGTTCTGCCTGCTAGTAATGCTCTGGAAACCACGTGCAACGGCTCAGAAGTGTGTGATCTGGAAAAACACGAGGCCACTTCCTAATGCATTGGTTTGCCATTAAAAGCACTCTCTGAGAGAGCGAGCACTCTTCAGCTTCAGCAAGAGGCCTTCAACTGCTAGAAATACGCGAGTGGCGGGCCCGGCACTCCTGCCTGCCCCACAAAACCCAAGCTAGGGCACACACTGCAGGGGAAGCGTTGCCCTGAACGCATCTCGGTTGGCCGCTGTCTATTTCAAGTTGCAGTGATCCAGGATAAAAGGGGGTCACAAGCACCCCACGGGAGCGTGTGGCTTAAACCTCCCTGTTCTTTTATGAATCCACTCGTATCCTCCACGGAAGGTGAGCCCACGGGTCTGGGGTCTACTGAGCTCGCCCCTCATGAACGCCTGTTTCACACAGAGGAAGCGGCCACCAGAGAGGACAGACAACTAGGGGACAACATGGGTTCTGCACCTGCAGATTCAACCAACCATGGATGAAAATATTCAAGAAAAAACTGTGCCTGTCCCTTGCCATTACCCCCTGACCGTTACAGCAAAGCACCTACTTACTTAGCAGCGGCCTTGTATCAGGGATTGAGGTAACCAAGAGAAGATTCTAAGACATGTGTAACCACGCCTTCCATGTGACAGACTTGAGCATGGAGCGCTTTGGCTTTTCCAGGGGGACAATCAAACGATCCCATGTGGATATCGAGGAACAAAACTGTGCCTTTTTTTCCCTGTTTATCTGTCTGCTCCTGAAGTGGCTAGATTAGAGAAACTTTTCCCAGGCTTTGGTAATACTTTATTTTACCCAAGAGGAAGCAAGCTCAAAGGCACGAAGTGACCTGCTCAGAAACAGGAGACCATTCACATCCCATGTCCCTGGCACTTGAGGCCAGGGCGAAAACTGAAGGGCTAACGGCAGCGGCACCTGGGAGGTGCCAATGCGGGCACCAAGAGCAGGTGCGCTGGCAACACAACAGCAGGTGGCCTCAGAGGGTGATCTTTTACCCCCTAGCCTCCTACCAGTTAACTCCCTTCCCAGCAACAGGTGAATCTGAAGGCTTTTCATTTTATCCACTCATAAAAAATTAATAAGAGTAAACACTCAATGCCATAATAAAAGAAAACGTCACTTTCCCTCAGGTGCCACTTGTTTTCTCCACCTGCCATGAAGAACACCAGGCAGAATTAAACCTGAAATGAGAAAGACAGGCCTGCAAGTGAGAAGCCTCACGCCCACCCCAGGGCTTCATTTCCGATTTCCCCGCTGGGTGGCCTGCCACATACTTTTTCTTATTGCATCAACGTCAGAAGGCATTGCAGACGCTGCAGTACGGAGAGCTAATCCGGTTTAAACTAAGAAGAAACAAAGGATGTGCTGTATGAGACCTGCAGGCACAAAGGCCAGCAACAAGAGCAGGGCACGCCCAGGTGCCAGGCCCCTGCAGAGGGTAACATGATTGGATGATGCCTGTGAAGCCAAGGACGAAACCCAGCTGGTGCCCTTGACCTAACACAGCATTAGCTTCTGGAAACGGCTCCAAACAGAGCGGAGTCTGAACAGGCAAGCATGTCTCTGTAATGGAGTTACCCAGGCTCAGGCCCAGGAAACACACTTGTCCCTCCCTCAAGCCAAGAGGCATTATCAAGTCTTTGGAGAGACCCTCAGAGCCACCCCTCCAAAGGTAGCACCTGGCCTCCTAGGTACTGGCAGCCCTGACAGTGGAGCTGGAGAACGCCTCTGCACCCCATCCTCACATGGACTTCGCTGGACCCCAGGCTGCTGGCTCTGGCTGCACAAAGTACAACCACACATGATGTGACCACACACATCGTCCCCAACTTCCACATCCACCCCTGGCTGCAGAACCATTCAGAGGAGTCACTGAAGACGTCAAAGTCCAACAACAAACATTTCTAAAACAAAGGTCAATCATCTGATAATCTGAGAATAATGTGATAATCTGATAATCCTGAAGCCATGGACAGGGACCCTTGAGGGTGGAGCCTAAGATAAGGTGGGACACCTCCACCACACTACCCAGGCCTCCCTCCTCCGTCCTTCCTCTTTCAGCCTTATCATTCCCTTTGGGGCCATAAAATTAGTTGTGAAATACTTCAGAATAAAAAAAAGTAAACATTTTAACCTTTAAATTTAAAAACTAAGCATTGTTGAGGTCCACGTGGCCTGTCTATATGGACCAGGAGCAAAGCTGTCTCCACTGGAACAAGATCCCTACCTTCGTCCTTCCTTCCAGCCTTTCTCTTTCCAGTCCTGCGAACATTCACTATGCACCTGCTACGTCCTGACAAAAGCAGTGACAGATCTTAGTATAAATACAAGAAAAAAAGAGGAAGCAGAGTCCCTGTCCTCAAGAGCCTCATAAGGGAGCAGAGGAGGCCAACAATGCTGGGAACGCAAATGTACCACTTACCCTTGCATATACAACTGAACTGTGTTTTCTTAAAAACACTACTTAATACTCATGAAACCACTACAAAGTGCATATTATTTTTCCCATCATTAAAGCTGAGAAACCTACAGTTCAGAAGGAGCAGTAACCTATACAAGTTTGTGAAATTCACACTATTAACTGGTATGAATATCCCTTGACACTATTCTACGAGGAAGAAGACAGGGTAGATATTATACAATTACAAGGAGGTAGAAAGCCAGTATCTACCACAGACTGACCATGTGTCAGACCCTGCTGTCTCACTTCATTCTCACGGTACCTGCATAAGGCAGGTGGTTTTTCCTTTTTTTAAAAGATTATTTATTTATTTATTTTCAGGACAGAGTTACAGACAGAGAGAGGGAGAGACATAGAGAAAGGTCTTGCATCAGCTGGTTCACTCCCCCAGTGGCCACTATGGCTAGAGCTAGGATGATCTAAAGCCAGGAGTCAGAGCTTCTTCCTGGTCTCCCATGCAGGTGCAGGGGCCCAAGCCCTTGGGCCATCTCCTACTGCTTTCCCAGGCCACAGCAGAGTTGGATCAGAACCTGGGATGTGAACCGGTGCCCATCTGGGATACCGGCGCTGCAGGCGGAGGCTGAGCCTACAGCACTGGTCTCAGGCAGGTGGTCACGTGGCCCTCTCGAGAAGCACCATGGTACAACAGAGAAGAACCCCTACTTTGGGACGAAACTTTCTGGGTTCCAATCTGAGCTACAGAAGTTACTAGATACACGTCTTAAGACAAGGCCCCACCTGTGAAAAACGCAAATCTACCATAGCATGGAGTCTAAGCAATGCCCAGGGGAAGTGAACACCTTAAGAAATTAGAACCATGCAACTTCTGCGAGAACAGAGCTCGGCCTGGTGCTTCCCTTGTCTCTTCTGCTGACAACATTTACTAGGAAGGAACAAGGAGGGAGTTCTTCTGTTACTTTTAATGGCCTGAAAACACGTTTGATTTATTGACTTAAAAGGCATACATGGGGGGCCGGCGCCGAGGCTCAATAGGCTAATCCTCCATCTGCAGCATCAGCACACGGGGTTCTAGTCCCGGTTGGGGTACCGGATTCTGTCCCGGCTGCCCCTCTTCCAGTCCAGCTCTCTGCTGTGGCCAGGGAGTGCAGTGGAGGATGGCCCAAGTGCTTGGGCCCTGCACCCGCATGGGAGACCAGGAGAAGCACCTGGCTCCTGGCTTCGGATCAGCGTGGTGCGCACGCCACAGCAGCCATTGGAGGGTGAACCAACGGAAAAGGAATACTTTTCTCTCTGTCTCTCACTGTCCACTCTGCCTGAAAAAAAAAAAAAAAAAAGGAATACATGGGAGCCGGCACCATGGCTCACTTGGTTAATCCTCCATCTGCAGCGGTGCCAGCATCCCATATGGGCACCGGTTCTAGTCCCGGTTGCTCCTCTTCCAGTCCAGCTCTCTGCTATGGCCCAGGAAGGCAGTGGAGGATGGCCCAAGTGCTTGGGTCCTGCACCCGCGTGGGAGACCAGGAAGAAGCACCTGGCTCCTGGATTCAGATTGGTGCAGTTCAGGCCATAGCGACCATTTCGGGGGTGAACCAATGGAAGGAAGACCTTTCTCTCTGTCTTTCTCTCTCTCACTGCCCAACTCTACTTGTTAGATAGATAGATAGATAGATATACACGGTAGAGCATTGTTCTCATGGCATGAAAGCTCCAAAGAGGAATATTTAAAACAATAAACCAAAGTAAAGGTATTTCTTAATAAAGAAAAAAAAAGTTGCTTGATAAGAACAACTCATCAGTATCTAAATGAAGAAGATGCCACGCAAACCCTGATCCTCCTTAGACCAACCACAACGTGTTGCTGCCCTGACCAACTTCAGTATCACATACAAAGAGGAAATAAAAACTGGAAAAACCCTTCCTGGCTAGTCCTTCTGCTCTTTGGGGAAAGAATTACCAGTTTTTCAAAATATGTTTTTACTTATTTGAAGTCAGGAACCAACAAAGGCTGCCGTTGGCAGGAAGGTGAACATCACGTACACAGAAGCTCCGGTGGGCGGCACCTGGGGCATCTGTCCACTGGAGGAGGGGTGGAGGGGAGGCCGTGGACTGGCACGGCAAGCATACCACGTGGATTGTAGGTCACGTATTGAGAAGCACAGCAAAGCTTTCCACAGGATCCACGGGAGACTCTGCAACATCAGAACACAGGGTGCGCATGTGGTCGGCGGGCGGGGGGGGTGGGGGGGGCTATCAGGGGACTTGAGAGAGAAGGGCTGTGGAAGAGCCGGGAACCGAAGCCCTGGAAAGGGTGAGTGACAAATGGCAGGCATTCGTTTCTGCAAGACGCTCATTTCTCCAGGGAGATGTTTTCTGACAACAAAAAAATGGAAGAGGAACGTGCAACCCGGCCTAAGGCAAGAGGTATGGAGCCCGGTCTTCGGATTCGTGCCTATCCGAGCTACAGACCTCAACCGTGAGTTGTATGGAGAAGTCACTTCTGGCTCTCAGAAATCAGAAAACACAGTCCAGAGCCCAGGCTGACCGGCAAGCCAGTCACCTCCAGAACACACAGCGGTCGGTTTTCTGGAGTGGAGAGCTGCAGGATGAGAATACGCCATCAGGGAGACGGGAGGGGCTGAGGAGCTGGAGAGCAGGTGCAGGGGCGCGCGGCCGTCGGAACAGTCACAGCCGTCGCCCTCTCAGTTGCCAGGCACTCTGACCAGAACACCAAACAACAGTCCAGACTGCACAACAGCCATCCCCGATGTGCTCAGGCGAGGTAAAGGTAATCCGATCAACTCAAAGACCGCAGCCAAAAGCAGCACAGTGAAGGGACGCAGGTACTGCCATGAGCCCAGCAACGCCTCCTGCACACTCAGGCAAGTTGACGGCAGGGACAATGAGCCGGCTTTCTGGTCAGCCGAGTGTCACGGGACAAGCTCCCCAGCACACGTGATGACCTGGTGAGACAGGAGAAGTCCCGCCAGGCTCCGGAGGTCACGCACACGTCTCTGCCCAGCTGCACAGGAAGCTGCCCTCATGACAGACAAGCACACACTGTGCACGGGGGCCTTCCCTGGTCGGCGCCGGTCTCTCTGGCTCAGCAGGTCCAAGTGTACGTGGAAGCACACACACAGAGTGCACATGCGGCACAGACAGCTGTACATATGTGACCGCTTATTTTCCACCGTTGTTGGTTCTCAAAGCACGCCGGGACCTTTCAGGAGTGCTCCACGCTAACTCGTCATCAAGCCTGGTAGCCACTCGGCTGGCTCTGGACTCTGTAGATGGACAGGCCTGACAACCTGAGCTCCCAGCCTACCATTCAGAGCAGCTGGCCCCCATCTTTCAGATTTGCCCACGTTCATAGGTTACCTGTTATCGGCATCCCCCAGAAGACTAAAGCTCATCTTGCTTACAGCAGAGTAAATAAAAAGGAATACGCCACATGCGGTGTATGTGGGATTTCGCTGAGCGCTCAGCACAGCGTTGCTTTCCATGAAGAACAGAGGGAGAGACTTGGGAGGCACACTCCCCATCAACCCACACGAGTGTCCAGGAATCCGCAGACTGTTCTAAGAGCTTATGACCTTCTCTGTAACATTTTATCATCTTGTTAGAAGCTACCACCAGGTCGTTTGACATGTAAATTGTCAGAATTCACTCTCTTTGGAAACTTAGGGCCTATTAGCTCATATGGTTTATCTCTAGATACTGCATCTTCATGACTGTTTCAAAACTTACAAAAAATTTAATCAACAATGGCTCTGCATTCAGATCTACAGATTCTGTTAATTGGAGCTGGATGAAGTCACACAGATGTTCAGTTAAAGTAAATAAAAGTGCATTAGTGACCACTGCAGTAGCTTCCCAAATCTCAGTTTCTAATGCTTGTAATTCTCACCACTTCATATAAATTTATATAAGAAAATGGCTGTTATATTTAGAAAGCTACAAAATTTTAAAGTGCTTTTTTTAAAAAAAAGATTTACTTATTTAATTGAAAGGCAGAGCTACAGAGAGGCAGAGGCATAGAGAGGTCTTCCATCTGCTAGTTCAATCTCCAAATGGCTGCAATGGTTGGAGCCAGGCCGATCCGAAGCGAGGAGTTTCTTTCAGGTCTCCATGCAGGTGGGAGCCCAATGACCTGGGCCCTCTTCCACTGCTCTCTCAGGCCACAGAAGAAAGCTAGACCAAAGCAGAGCAGCTGGGACCTGAACAGGCACCCATATGGGATGCTGACATTGCAGACAGCAGCCCTACCTACCTACACCATAGCGCCAACCCCGAAAACAACCCAGATTATAATGATCTCCTGCACAAGAGATGCTAAGTAATTGTAACATTGTCAAATGTATGTTGTAAGTATGATATGTTTCCCTTCCAACTTCCTTTTCTCTAATTGCACTATAAACTTTTCAAAAGATTTAAGAATGGAGAGCATGAGAACAAGAACAAGGGTACTCCCCCACCCACTGGGGCATGAGCACATGGCCAGGGTTGTGCCGGTCAAAGATGGAAGCCAGGGTCTGCATCAGGAGGAAGCTGGAGTCGGGAGCCAGAGCTGGGCAGGGAACCAAGTCACTCTGACATGGGACACAGGCTTTAAACCGCCAGACCAAACACCAAACCACAAACCTTTTTTAAAAAACCAAAACAAACAACAAAACAGTTTATTCCCAAGTTTCCAGAAGTATTCATAACAAATAAGATTCTATTTATATCCATTTTATTTATATTTTCTTACAAAAAAGCAAATGAAGTTCCCGTCTTGGAGTCTAGTGAGAGACCTCTCCTAAAGAGGCACACCAGAGATACTGTTCTGTTACAGAAAAGAGGTTTCTGAAGTCACCTCACACATCACATCTTGTGCAGTGAGCTGAAAACTGACAAAGGATTTTCAAACACTTGAGTACCATTAGAGTCACTGCAAATTGTTACACTCTCACTACTGTGAAATACCAAATTCAACGGGATAAGGAAAAAATCTAATCTAACAACAGAAGCCTACGGCCAAAACGTTTTGTCATGCATCTGTATGCTATTACTAATATGCTAGGAAAAATTAATTCAGCGTGGTCTGGTTTTGTTCACCAGCTCAACGGATGTTGATGTCTGTCTCCAATACAAGAGATAAGACTGGAAATAAACTTCATATCAGTTCATTCAATGGAGGTGCAGTCAACTATCAGGTACTGGGCAAGACTTTAGAGATTTAAGAGAGAGATGGGGTGGGCATAAGACTTGGTCTTGGCGGGTGCCGTGGCTCACTTGGCTAATCCTCCACCTGTGGCACCAGCACCCCGGGTTCTAGTCCCGGTCAGGGCGCCGGATTCTGTCCCGGTTGCTCCTCTTCCAGGCCAGCTCTCTGCTATGGCCCGGGAGTGCAGTGGAGGATGGCCCAAGTGCTTGGGCCGTGCAGCCACATGGGAGACCAGGAGGAAGCACCTGGCTCCTGGCTTTGGATCTGCACAGTGCCAGCCACACCAGCCATTTGGTGGGGGGGGGGGGGTGAACCAAAGGAAAGGGAAGACCTTTCTTTTTCTCTCTCTCTCTCTAACTCTGTCTGTCAAATAAATAAGTAAAAAAGACTTGGTCTCAGCACTGGTAAAACTTTCAGCGGGTAGACATGGCAAGATAAAAACCCAAGTGCAGTGATAAACAAGCCTGTTATTTTCCAAATATTTACTCAGTGCTGGAAACCACACTAAGCTTTGAATGGGAAATACTTTATCAATGAGGCCTCATAAGAACTGCGATGTCCTGCAAGCAGACGTGCCACCAGCAACCCTCCCCCACCCTCCTGGGCCTCGCCTGTTTTCCCACGACTCTATTTACCAACAACAGACAGGTTTCATCTATGGGCAGTGACACACTTGGTTCAGAACTCTGTTGGTCAGGGGGAGGGTGGCAAGCCTGGTTTCCCAGGTAGGAAAGGTGTTCAGGAGTTCTATAACTAAAACTTAGCAGGAGGATCGAGGGGGAAGGGAGAGAGGGAGACAGTGCAGAGTGGGAAGCACCACTATGCTCTTAAAATTGTAAATGAAATACAAAAAGTTTGTTCCCTTTTAATAAATAATTTTAAAAAAAATTAACGGCAAAGGCCGGCGCCGCGGCTCACTAGGCTAATCCTCTGTCTTGCGGTGCCAGCACACCGGGTTCTAGTCCCGGTCGGGGCACCGATCCTGTCCCGGTTGCCCCTCTTCCAGGCCAGCTCTCTGCTATGGCCTGGGAAAGCAGTGGAGGATGGCCCAAGTCCTTGGGCCCTGCACCCCATGGGAGACCAGGAGAAGCACCTGGCTCCTGCCATCGGAACAGCGCGGTGCGCCGGCCGCAGCGCGCTACTGCGGTGGCCATTGGAGGGTGAACCAACGGCAAAAGGAAGACCTTTCTCTCTGTCTCTCTCTCACTGTCCATTCTGCCTGTCAAAAATTAAAAAAAAAAAAAAAATTAATGGCAAACCAGAAAAGCTGACACAAGCAAGGTTTTCAAGATTTAAAACGACACTTTACGCACCCACATTCCCCTAAAGAACTGTCATTAGTGCAGAATAGTGAAGCCTGTGTTCTGATGACTACACTGGGACTAGCAATGACACCCCTTACAGAACACCTTCACTTCAACCCTCACCCTACCCTGCACACCCAGAGTTCAAGTTTAGGTCGTTTAAGGACCAGAGCAACCTCAAAATCATGACTGATGTTACAATACACAGTCATTTTTACATATTTGAATAAACATTCACATTTCTATGTGCACACTAATCTATATATATCATCCACGGTTCCTGGCCCCTACCGCCCAGAGGCCCTATTTCCTCATGGACCAGAATAAGCAGGCGGGGGTGCCTCACCCTCCGAGGCAGCCTCTTTCTTCACCTTCTGCCCTGCATCCCTGTGAGCTCGCTCCCCAGGGCAGGCCACACAGACTAGAACATCTTCCCGTGCAGGTCACAGAAACTCCCATCCCCTCCCCTCCACCCGGGAGCTGCTGACCTAGCTCCTCTGCCAGGGCCTGGGCCCAAGGTACAGCAGGGGTCCTGCGGCATGCCCCTGAGGCAGGAACATGCAGGGGTCTGAGTCCCCACTCGGAACATGCCCTCCCTGTCCAATCACCTTTCCGTGTCCCTGTGCGTGCTTCTACCAGACCACACAGTGAAGCCCACAGAGAACCCCCACAGGGGGCGGGTGTCTGGCAGAGCTGTTCAGAGGTTCACATTCTGTATCAGAGTGCCTGGGCCTGCAGCCAGCTCTGCTCCAAGTCCAGCTTCTTGCTAATGCCCATCCTGGCTATCAGTTGATGCAGGCTCGAGGAATTGGGACCCTGTCATCCATGTGGGAGACCTGGAAGGAACGCTCAGTTGTGGCTTCAGCCTGGTCCAGCCCCAGCTGTTGCAGGCATTTGAGGAGTGAACCAGCAATGGGAGCTCCCTCTCCCAAGTTAAGTTTAAAGAAATACAAAACCGGGGCTGGTGCTGTGCCATAATACACTGGTTCTCTGCCTGTGATGCTGGCATTCCAGGTGCACACCAGTTCATGTCCCGGCTGCTCCTCTTCCAATCCTGCTCTCAGCTATGGCCTGGGAAAGCGGTGGAGGACGGCCCAGGTGCTTGGGTCCCTGAGCCTGAATGGGAGACCTTCAGGAGGCTCCTGGTTGCTGCCTTTCAAATAAATAAATATTTTTTTTTAAAAAAAAAACTTGAAAGTACTGTCTTGAGTCAAAAGCAGCCCTAGACTGAGTCCCATGTCTTTACTGCATACATTTCCTGGATACAGACTTCCAATCCTAGCCTCCAGATTACTCCCCAGTGTCAAATGTCTTACCTATTCAGTGACTGAGTATCTGATGCCAGCTGTATACCAGGCACCATTCTTTTTTTTTTTTTTTTAAAGATTTATTTGAAAGTCAGAGTTACACAGAGAGAGGAGGAGTGGCAGAGAGAGAGAGAGAGAGAGAGAGAGAGTCTTCCATCTACTGGTTCACTCCCCTAGTTGGCCGAAACAGCCAGAGCTGTGCTGATCCGAAGCCATGATCGAGGAGCTTCCTCTGGGTCTCCCACATGGGTACAGGGCCCCAAGGACTTAAGCCATCTTCCACTGCTTCCCCAGGCCAGAGCAGAGAGCTGGATTGGAAGTGGAGTAACCGCGACAGGAACTGTCGTCCATATAGGATGCCGGCACTGAAGGTGGCAGCTTTACCTGCTACGCCAACACCAGCCCCCAGGCACCATTCTATGTAAAGTAAAAACCTGCCTTCCTGTAGATTTCACTGCAGTGCACAGGAGCTGTCAGCAACATAAATGCCATCCAGGGACAAGTGCTACACAGGAAAACACAGCTGGGAGGTGAGGAGAGCTGGGGATCCCCCTACCTGCTCTTGCACCTGCCGTGACCTTCCCTAGGGAGCCATGAAGAGATTGTCCAGAGAGACTAGTGTGAGATCTGCTGTGCACAGGGCACAGCAAAGCTGTAGGAGAGCCACCGGAGCAGCTGGAGCCAGAGTGAAGGCAGAGCTAAGGTAAGGAAGGTGCCAGAAGCAGGGAAGTGGGACAAGCCCACTGCAGGCCACCAGCTCCTGCTGTTAGCACAGTAGGGAGCAAGCGCAGGCCCTCTACAGCCCGGCACCCATGTTCATATTCAAACATTAAATCGTGTGGAAGAGGAAGGCAGAGGGGCCACCCCAGGGAGCAACAGCACTGGGATCAGGGTAGCAGCAGAGATGATGAGAAACTGATTCTACATACAACTGGAAGCGGCAGTCAAAGCACATCCCAGGGCACTGGGGAGGAGACTCGGGCAACAGCTAAGAAGCACTGCAGATGCCGGCCCTGTGGCTTAGCAGGTAAAGCCACCACCTGCAGCCTGCATCCCATATGGGTGCCGGTTTGAGTCCCAGCTGCTCCTCTTCTGGTCCAGCTCTCTGCTATGGCCTGAGAAAGCAGCAGAAGATGGTCCAAGTTCTTGGGCCCCTGCACCCACGTGGGATACCCAGCAGAAGCTCCTGGCTCTTGGCTCCAGATCAGCACAGCTCCGGCCTTTGCGGCCATTTGGGGAGTGAGCCAGTGGATAGAAGATCTCTCTCTCCCTCTCCCTCTGTCCCTCTCTCTCCCTCTTTTGTTCTCTCTAACTCTGCCTTTCAAATAAATAGATAAATCTTAAAAAAAAAAAAAAAAGCAGCACTGCAAGGCTTCTACTCCAAGCACGGGCAGGGAGCTTCTACCTGGCCCCTGGAGCCCAGCACGGCAGGAAGGTGGGTGAGGATGTGGGTGGAGCCGTCTGCAGTGTAGGAGGGGCTGGGCCCAGATCTCCATCTGGGAATTCTCTGCATACAATCAGCATTCCATGCCAGCTGACAGCAGAGACTGGCAAAGGAAGGGATAAGGGGCAAAGCTGGGAGGAGTGGCCCTGTCCCTGTCCCTGTCCCAAAGGCCTGGGAGAAGAGGCAGATCTGGGAGGACACTGAGAAGGAGCACCCCAGGGGAAACCCTGGGACTGTGTGGTGGCCCCAGAAGCCAGAGCGAGTGGTTCATGGCCTGAAGTACTGTGCCACACGCCCCTGAAAGGACTTGCAGGATGGGGGAAAGAACCAGCTGTTGGGGCAGGAGACCTCACATCCCACACCAGGCTGCCTGGGGTTAAGTCCCCATTCAGCTGAGTCCAGCTCCCTGCTGACGCACTGCCTGGGAGGCAGCAGATGAAAGCTCAAATGCTATGGCCCCGTCACCCACGCGGGAAACCCAGATGGTGCTGCTGGCTCCTGGCTTCGGCCTGGTCCAGCACCATCTGCTGTGGGCTTTTGGGGAGTGGACAGTGTCTCTGATCCTCTGCCTTTCAAAAAAAAAAAAAAAGAATTTCAAATGAGCAACACTTAGGATGTGGAAATCTTGGCAGTGATAAGAGCCAAAGTCTGCCTGGAAAGGGTTCGAGAAGGAACAGGAAGGGGTGGGAATTTGGTGCAGCCATGAACTGTCACTTGGGATGCCCATATCCCACCACTGGGGTGCCTGGGTTCACCTCCGTTCCTGAACCAGCCTCCTGCTAACACGTGCCCTGGGAGGCAGCAATGATGGCTCAAGCAGTTGGGTCCCTGCCACCCCACACCACAGAGACCCAGACTGAAACCCTGGCCCTAGGCTTCCAAGTGGTGCATCCCTAGATGTTGCAAGCATCTACAAGTGAACAGTGAACGGCAGCACTCTGTCTCTCAAATAAACAAAAACAAAAAAAGAAACAGGAAGAGAGGAGCTGAAGAGAAGACGCACAGCCAGCCCTCTATGTCTACGGATTCAACCGAAGACAGATCAAAAATATCCAGGGAAAAATCTGCACCTGCAGTGGGCACACACACAGTTCTCCTTGTCATTAGACTCCCTCAACAACACGGAGCATTTCTATGGGCTCAGGTGTTGCACGGAATCTAGCAATACTCTGAGGTCTAATGGAAGATGTGCTAAGGTTCTACACAGACACATAAGGGACCCAGATACCCACGGGTTTGGGATATGGGGACCCCGGGGCTAATCTGTGGGCAGACACTGAGGGACAAGGGCATACACAAGTGTTTTACATTAAGGAGTCACATGGGAGAGTAAGTGAAAGAGGAAATGGGGTAGAAAGTGCTTTTTTTAAAGATGGCAAAAATAACAGCATGTGTGCACGCTTCTGGGAAAGATCGCCTGGCAAGAGAGGAGTTGAGATAAAAGAGAAGGGGAAGTGGCTAGAATGAGAGCACTGAGTAAGAGGGAGGCTAGCCTGAGCCAGGAGCATAGATACCACCCACAGGAGACCATGGGCACAGGTGCAGCCAGGGGCAGTGGGAGACTGCGTTGAGTGTGGAGGGCAGTGGAGGCATGGAAGGGGATTCTCACTGGCAAAGGCAGGGGGAAGCCTACGAAGAACACAGATGATAATGAGACCCAAGAAACATGCTAACTCACATGATGAGTTAAAAATTCAGGGAAAAATACACCACGTGACTTTCCTGAGTATATTCTTCATAACATTTTTGTCATTATTTCTTTAAAATTTTATTCCCCAGAATAAGAGGTAAAATCTAATTTTGGGGAGGAAAAAAACCTACCGCTGGAGTCTTGTTATGTTTGTGTCTGGGTATTTTAAAACAGAAATCTGAAACCCTAGCCAAGTTATAATGACAAATATAAAGAGAAGAAAAGTATACAGACACTTTTACTACATGTACACTACATATACAACTTCTTCTAAACTCTACATCCACTGTGATTTTTTTCAGATTTATGTATTTATTTGAAAAACAGAGTCACACACAGAGATAAAGACACAGAGATCTTCCATCTGCTGGTTCACTCCCCAAATGACCGCAATGGTAGGGGCTGTGCCAGGCCAAACCAGGAGCCAGGAACTCCATCCAGGTCTCCCATGTGGATGGCAGGGACCCAAGTACTTGGGACATCTGCTGCTGCTACTGTTTCCCCAGGTGCTTCAGTAGGGAGCTGGATTAGAAGTAGAGCAGTTTTAATACTGGATAAGGGTGTCATGGGCAGTGGCTTCACCACCTCACCACAAGGCCAGCACCCATCATCCTTTTTTAGGTAGTTATAATCAACGTGTCCATTGATTCTATTGTCCTCTTCAGGGTGCTTATTGTTTGTGGATTGTATGCATAGCCAAGTTCTACATGTTTCAAGTTGGCAATGCAAGGTTTGACCACATCCCATGGCCTAGATGGGCAATCTCCAACCACTGGGAAACACTCCCCATCCACTCCCATCACAGCTTTTTACAAATTTCGGGGCAAGCACTGTGGCGCAGCGGGTTAACCCCTGGCCTGAAGAGCCTGCATCCCCTGTGGGCACCGGAAAGTTGCTCTACTTCCAACCCAGCTCTCTGATTATGGCCTGGGAAAGCAGTGGAAGATGGCCCAAGTCCTTGGGCCCCCGCACCCATATGAGAGACCCAGAAGAAGCTCCTGGCTCCTGGCTTTGCATCGGCGCAGGCCATTGCAGCCAACTGGGGAGTGAAACATTGGATGGAAGACCTCTCTCTGCCTCTCCTCTCTGTGTATTTCTGATTTTCAAATAAATAAATCTTTTAAAAAATTTCATATTGTACCTCCATAAATATCTTTATGTAAAGCAAGGTCATTTTTTGGACAGGCAGAGTTAGTGAGAGAGACACAGAGAAAGGTCTTCCTTCCCTTGGTTCACCCCGCCCCCCCAAAATGGCCTCTACGGCCGGTGCGCTGTGCCGATCCGAAGCCAGGAACCAGGTGCTTCCTCCTGGTCTCCCATGCAGGTGCAGGGCCCAAGCACTTGGGCCATCCTCCACTGCCTTCCCGGGCCACAGCAGAAAGCTAGACTGGAAGAGGAGCAACCGGGACAGAATCCAGCGCCCCAACCAGGACTAGAACCCAGGGTGCAGCGCTGCAGGCGGAGGATTAGCCTAGTGAGCTGCAGCGCCAGCCAAAAGCAAGGTCTTTATTTCCCATTTCCTTATAATCTCATGAGTGAAATTTCTGTACCAAAGACTATTAGCAGGGGCAGGTGATAGGCCTCTGTTTACAATGCTAGCAACCCACGTCAGAGTGCCAGTTCCAGCCCCAACTGTTCTGCTTCCAACCCAGGTTCCTGCTAATTCACACCCTAGGAGTCAGCAGGTGGTACTCAAGTACTTGGGCCTCTGTCACCTATGTGAGAGACTCAAACTGAGTTTCAGGCACCTGCCTGCAACCTGGTCCAGCTCTGACTGTTGCAGGCATTTGGGAACTGGACCAGCAAATGGAAGCTCTCTTCATTTATATATACATGTGTGTATGTGTGTGTGTACACCCCCTAGCAAAGAAAATGAAAATAATTCAAAAAAATTTTTTTCAGATCATGGTCACAACCTGGGTTTGGCCATCTTCTTGAACAAAGCACCCAGCAAACAGCAAGAAGCAAACTCCATCTTGAGGGATAAATCCACAGTCCCCATTGAATCTGAGTCTGCTCTGAGGGTTGGCAGGGCAGGAAGAGCACCCACTTAGGCAGTCCCCTCCCCTCACTCTATCACGGTGCCCAGACTAACCAAGGCAAAGCATCAACCAATCCCTATCGGTTCGGCAGCTGGCTCTGGGAACACCACAGTTCTTTGCACAGATGAGAGAGGCTTGCAGGGCCGAGAATGGATCCTTGCTCTCTGTGACTGTGCGATAGAATGTGGCTAGGTCTTTGGGCAACTGTTGTGTCTGGCTTCAGAGGCTTCAGGTTTTGCACCCACACTAGGCTGTGCACAGATCCTTCGTTTGGTTCTTACGCCAGCGTGGGTGAGGTGCCTGGGCTGAGGGCAGGCTGAGGGCAGGCTCACACCCAGTGGATGGTTCACCATGGCTGAGAGGGGCTGACACCAGGATCATGCCAGCTGACATGACCACACTCTCCTCCTCCCTGCTGACCACAGAGGTGCCCCACCACGCCCAACATGGTGACACCCTGGACTCTTGCCCCACTCCTGGGCACTGGGCAGAGCTCCCCGGTCACACCCACCATATGCCTCTGGACGTCCACTGAGGGAGCAGACATTCCACTAAGTCACAGAGGCATAGTTCAAAGGTGAAAGGTATCAGAGGAGAAAACCAACGAGTGCCTGTAAATAAACACAGAACTACAAGAAACACCAACAAGGAAGACAGTAGGACTCCCCAAAAGGAACGTGATCACACTTCAATATTAGAACACGAAGATGTAGAAAGTGATCAAATATTTGAAAACAACGATCAAAGGATCACTCAGAAACACAAATGGATTCATGAGTTAAAGAAATCCATGTATGGGCCGGCGCCGTGGCTCAACAGGCTAATCCTCCACCTTGCGGCGCCGGCACACCGGGTTCTAGTCCCGGTCGGGGCACCGATCCTGTCCCGGTTGCCCCTCTTCCAGGCCAGCTCTCTGCTGTGGCCAGGGAGTGCAGTGGAGGATGGCCCAAGTCCTTGGGCCCTGCACCCCATGGGAGACCAGGAGAAGCACCTGGCTCCTGCCATCGGATCAGCGCGGTGCGCCGGCCGCAGCGCGCTACCACGGCGGCCATTGGAGGGTGAACCAACGGCAAAAAGGAAGACCTTTCTCTCTCTCTCTCACTGTCCACTCTGCCTGTCAAAAATAAAAATAAATAAATAAATAAATAAATAAAATAAAATAAAAAAGAATGGAGCTAGAAAAACAACATTCTAGTTTAAAAAAAAAAAAAGAAATCCATGTATGACATGAATGAAAAATTGTGCCATGGGACAGATTTTCAAAAGAAATCCAACTGAAGCATTAGAAATGATAAATTCAGGGGCTGGCACTGTGACGTAGCAGGTAAAGCTGCCACCTGTAGTGCCAGCATCCCATGTGAGCGCCGGTTCGAGCCCTGGCTGCTCCATTTCCAATCTTGCTCTCCTCTGTGACCTGGGAAATCAGTGGAAGATGGCCCAAGTCCTTGGACACCTGCACCCACATGGGAGACCTGGAGGAGGCTCCTGGCTCCTGCCTTCGGATCAGCGCAGCACCAGCCATTGCAGCCAACTGGGGAGTGAACCAGCAGATAAAAGATCTCTGTCTCTCTTTCTCTCTCTGTAAATCTGACTTTCAAATAAAATAAATCTTTAAAAAAAAAAAAAAGGAATGAAGAACTCAATATGTCAAAAAATACAACAGACAGCCTTTACAATATACTTGGTAAGGCAGGAAGAAAATCCAAGCTCAAAGACAAATCTCTGGAAATATCTGTCTGACAGAAAAAAAGAAAAAAAATTTGAAAAACTGACATTAGTGTTCAAGATGTATGGGATACTATCAAACAACCAAACTTTCATGTCTTAGGAATTCCTGATGGTGTAGAAAGAAGAAATAGGTTAGAAAGCCTACTCAGTGAAATACTAGCACAAAATTTCTCTAATTTGGAGAAACATAGGGCATCCAAGAACAGGAAGCACAGAGAACTCCTCATAGACATCATCAGAAAAGATCTTCATCATGACACATTGTAGTCAAACTTTCAAAAGTAAAACATAGAAAGATTCTAGAATGTACAAGAGAGAAATGCCAGATTACCACTAAAGGATTTTAAATTAGACTGAAAGCTGATTTCTTACCAGAAACCCTACAAGCTAGGAGAGAATGGAGACACACAGTCCAAGTCCCAAAACAAAAAAATTGCCAAAGCAGAGTACTGCACCCAGAAATGCTCTCATGGATAAACAAATGTGAAATAAACCAAAAACAGAAATGGAAAGGACTTTTTACCACTCCTGTAGCCTTAACAATGATACTTAAGGATGTACTACACAGATACAGAGAAAGGTAGTCGACATCATCAAAGACTGTGAAGGCAGAACATCTCCTGGTCAAAGTACAAATGAAATCCAAAAGAAACAACCGGAAAATTCACGGAGAAATGGCAGCACCAAGTCGTTACTGATCAATAATAACTTTGAATTTAAGTGGCCTAAATTCTCCAATTAAAACACACAGACTGGCTGGATGGATTAAAGAACAAGACCTATTTGCTGCTGCCAAGAAACACACCTCACACCCAAAGATACACAAAGACTGAAAGTGAACGGATGGAAAAAGATACTCCATGCTAACAGAAAGCAAAAATGAGGGACAGAGACAATGAAGAGCATGTTGTAATGATTAAGGGATCAATTTAACAGGAAAATGTACTATAGTAAATATATATGCAGCCAATATCAGGGCAACTGGGTATTTAAAACAAATGTTGAGGCCAACATGGTGGCAAAACAGGTAAGGCCATTGCCTGGGATGCCAGCATCCCACATTAGCATTGGTTTGAGTCCTGGATCCTCCACTTCTAAGCCAGCTCACTGCCAATGGCCTGGGAAAAGCAGGAGAAGACGGTCCGAGCAAAACTGAGCCTCTATTGCACATACGGGAGACCCACATGAAGCTCCTGGCTTCGGCCTGGCCCAACCCTGGCTGTTGTGGCAATGTGGGGAGTGAGCCAGCTAATGGAAGGTATCTCTCTGTTTTTTCCTCTCTGCCTTGCTATGTAACTCTTTTAAATAAAATCTTTTAAAAATGTTAATGGATGGAAAGGGAGACATAAGCTTCACTACAGTAATAAAGGGAGACATCAACACCACACTTCATCAATGGACGATCAACTAGACATAAAATCAAAAAGAGAAAACAGGGCTCATGTACACTATGGATCAAATGCATCTAATTGATATTTACAGAACATTTCATCCCACAGCTACAGAATACACGTTCTTTTCATGAGTGCCTGGAACTTTCTCTAGGACATACCATATGCTAGGCCATAAAACAAGTCTCAACAAATTTTAAAAAGCTGAAATCATACCCTGAATTTTATCTGACCACAAACGAATGAAGCTGCAAATAACTTAAAAAACTCTACAAAATATGCCAATACTCTGAACAACATGCTCCTGAGTGAACAGTGGGTCATAAGAGAAATCAAAACAGAAATCAACAAATTCTTACAAACAAAGGAAGATGACAACGCCATATGAAAACTTATTGGATACAGTTTAAAAAAAAAAAGTGCCAAGAGGATAGTCTTCAGCAACTAATGCCTACATCAAGCAATTTAAAAGTAATACAATAAAAGATCTAACAATGCATCTCAAGGACCCAGGAAAGCAACAAGAAATCAAACCCCAAATTAGTAGGAGAAAAGAAATAATTAAAATTAAGAGAACACGGCTGGCGCCGTGGCTCAACAGGCTAATCCTCCGCCTTGCGGCGCAGGCACACCAGGTTCTAGTCCCGGTCAGGGCGCCGGATTCTGTCCCTGTTGCCCCTCTTCCAGGCCAGCTCTCTGCTGTGGCCAGGGAGTGCAGAGAAGGATGGCCCAAGTGCTTGGGCCCTGCACCCCACCGGAGACCAGGAGAAGCACCTGGCTCCTGCCATTGGATCAGCATGGTGCGCCGGCTGCAGCGTGCCAGCCGCAGAGGCCACTGGAGGGTGAACCAACGGCAAAAGGAAGACCTTTCTCTCTGTCTCTCTCTCACTGTCCACTCTGCCTGTCAAAAAAAAAAAAAAAAAAAATTAAGAGAACAAAACTCAAACAAGAAAGAAGACACAAAAGATCAGAGAAATGAAGATCTCATTTTCTAAAAAAATAAACAAAATCGATACACTGCTGGCACTAACAGCAAACAAACAAAAAGAAAAGTGTGAGAAGACCTAAATTAATAAAATCAAACATAAAAAAGGAGATGTTAAAACAGATAACACGAAAGTAACAAGAATCATCAGAAACTACTATAAACAAATTGGAAAATCTAGAAGAAATGGATAGCTTTCTGGACATACACAATCAATCAAAATTAAGTCATAAAGACTTAGAAAATCTAAATAAACCAATAACCAAGACAGATACTCAATCAGTAACAAAGATTCTCCCAACAAAGAAAAGCCCAGAACCAAATGGCTTGACTACTGAATTCTACCAAACATTTTTTTAAAAGATTTATTTATTTATTTGAAAGTCAGAGTTACACAGAGAGGAGAGGCAGAGAGAAAGAGAGAGAGAGAGCTGGCGCCACGGCTCACTAGGCTAATCCTCCGCCTTGCGGCACCGGCACACCGGGTTCTAGTCCCAGTCGGGGCACCGATCCTGTCCCGGTTGCCCCTCTTCCAAGCCAGCTCTCTGCTGTGGCCAGGGAGTGCAGTGGAGGATGGCCCAAGTCCTTGGGCCCTGCACCCCATGGGAGACCAGGAGAAGCACCTGGCTCCTGCCATCGGATCAGCGTGGTGCGCCGGCAGCAGCGGCCATTGGAGGGTGAACCAACAGCAAAAGGAAGACCTTTCTCTCTGTCTCTCTCTCACTGTCCACTCTGCCTGTCCAAAAAAAAAAAAAAAAAAAAAAAAAGAGAGAGAGAGAGAAGAAACAGAGAGAGGTCTTCCATCTGATGGTTCATTCCCCAAATGGCCACAACGGCCGGAACTGCACCAAACCAAACTCAGGAGCTTCTTCTGGGTCTCCCACACAAGTGCAAGGGGCCCAAGGACTTGGACCATCTTCTACTGCTTTCCAAGGCCACAGCAGAGAGATGGATGGGAAGTGGAGCAGCTGGGTCTCGAACCGGCGTCCATATGGGATGCCGGTGCTGCAGGCCAGGGCTTTAACCTGCTGTGCCACAGAGCTGGCCCCTCTTCTACCAAACTTTTAAGAAAAACTAGTTTCTATTCTGCTCAACCTATTCAAAATGACTTAAAGACTTAAATCCTCTCAAAGCTTTCTATGAGCCCAGCATCACTTTAATTCCAAAACCAGAAAAAAACACAGAAAGTAAAGAGATACCAATAATCCTGATTAACACAGATGCAAAAATCCTCAACAAAATACTAGCTAATTGAATCCAACAACACATCAGAAAAATAATTCTCCTAGACCAAGTGTGATTTATCCCTTGTTCAACACATACAAATCACTAAATGTGATACATCACATTAATAAATTGAATAAAAACTGCATGGTTATCTCAATAAATGCAGAAAAAGCATTTGATAAAATACAACACCCTGGCCGGCACTGTGGCTTAACAGGCTAATCCTCTGCCTTGCAGTGCTGGCACACCGGGTTCTAGTCCCTGTTGGGGCGCCGGATTCTATCCCAGTTGCCCCTCTTCCAGGCCAGCTCTCTGCTATGGCCCGGGAAGGCAGTGGAGGATGGCCCAAGTCCTTGGGCCCTGCACCCACGTGGGAGACCAGGAGAAGCTCCTGGCTCCTGGCTTCGGATCAGCGAAATGCGCCGGCCGCAGCGGCCATTGGAGAGTGAACCAATGGCAAAAAGGAAGACCTTTCTCTCTATCTACTCTGCCTGTCCAAAAAAAAAAAAAAAAAAAAAAAAAAAAAAAAAAATACAACACCCTTTCATGATGAAAACTCTAAGCAAACTGGGTATAGAAGACATATTTCTCAACACAATCAAGGCAATTTATGACAAACCCACAGCCAGCATCCTATTTAAAGGGATGGGGGCTGGCACTGTGGCATAGCAGGTAAAGCTGCTCCTGCAGTGTCTGCACACCATATGGGCACCGGTTTGAGTAGTCTTGGCTGCTCCACTTTCAATCTAGCACTTTGCTAAGGCCTGGGAAAGCAGTAGAAGATGGCCCAAGTCCTTGGGCCCCTGCACCCATGTGGGAGACCAGGAAGATGTTCCTGGCTCCTAGCTTCAGATCAGTGCAGCTTTGGCTGTTGCGGCCAACTGGGGAGTGAACCAGCAGATGGAAGACCTCTCTCTCTCTCTCTCTCTCTCTCTCTCTCTCTCTGTATCTCCCTCTCTTTTTGTGTAACTCTTTCAAGTAAATAGTTTAAAAAAATTAAATAAAAAAAATAAAGGGGTAAAGCTGGAAGCATTCCAATTAAGATCCAGAAACAGACAAGGATGGCCACTCTCATCACTGCTATTCAACACAAGCCTGGAAGTTTTAGCCAGAGCCATTAGGCAAGAAAAAGAAATCAAGGGAATGCAAATGGGAAAGGAGTAAGTCAAATTATTCCTGTTTGCAGATGACATGATTCTATATATAGCAAACTGAAAGACTCCACTAAGAGACTATTACAACTCACAGGAAAGTTTGGTAAAGTGGCAAGATATAAAATCAACACTCAAATATCAACAGCCTTTATATAAACAAGCAATGCCATGGCTGAGAAAAAATTATATGTATAATATCATTCATAACAGCTACAAAAAAAAAAGTAAATACCCTGGAACAAATTTAACCAAGGAGGTGAAAGATCTCTTTGATGAAAATTACAAACCACTAAATAAAGGAAGTAATAGAAGACACAAAAAAAGTGGAAAAAAATCTTCCTTGTTTATCAACTGGCAGAATTAATATCATCAAAATGTCCATACTACTCATAGCAATTTAAAGATTCAATGCAATCTCAAAAAACCAATGACATTCTGCTCATGTCTAGAAAAAAACTATGTTAAAATTCATATAGACTTGCGGCGCCGGCACACCAGGTTCTAGTCCCGGTCGGGGCACCGATCCTGTCCCGGTTGCCCCTCTTCCAGGCCAGCTCTCTGCTGTGGCCAGGGAGTGCAGTGGAGGATAGCCCAAGTGTTTGGGCTCTGCACCCCATGGGAGACCAGGATAAGCACCTGGCTCCTGCCATCGGAACAGCACGGTGCGCTGGCCGCAGCGCGCTACCGCGGCGGCCATTGGAGGGTGAACCAACGGCAAAAGGAAGACCTTTCTCTCTGTCTCTCTCTCTCACTGTCCACTCTGCCTGTCAAAAAAAAAAAAAATTCATATAGAAATACCAGATACTCTGTACAGCTAAAGTAATCTTAATACAACAAAAACAAAGATGGAGACATCACATAATCGGATTTCAAGACATACTACTGGGCAGTTATAATCAAAACAGCTTGGTACTGGCACAAATATAGATATGTACAATTGTGGAACAGAATAATAACCACAAAGTTAATCCACACAGCTACAACCAACTGATCTTTGACGAAAGAGCTGAAATCAATACCTGCAGAAAGAAGTCTCTCCAACAAACGGTGCTGCAGTAATTGGATCCATAAGGTTCTTATTTTATACCTCATACAAAAAGCAACTCAAATGGGATCAAAGATCCAAATTTACGATCTGATAACATAAAAATTACTAGAGGAAAACATCGGCCAAACTCTGCAAGACGTTGGCATAGACAAAGACTTCTTGAAAAAGACCTCAGAGGCACAGGCAATCAAAGTGAAATGAAGACAAGTGGAATTACATCAAGCTGAGAAGCTTCTTAACTGCAAAGGCAACAACAAAGTGAAGAGGCAACTGACAGAATGGGAGGGAATAATTGCAAACTATCCAACTGACAACTGACAAAGGATTAATATCCAGAATCTATCAAGAGTGCAAGAAATTCAACAACAGCAAAACAATCCAGTTCAGAAATGGTAACAAATATGAACAAGTATTTTTCAAAGGATGAAATACAAATGGCAAACAGACACATGACAAAATGCTCAGGATCACTAGCCATCAAGGAATCGTAAATAAAAACCACCATGAGGTTTCACCTCAGCCCAGTTAGAATGGCTAGCATCCAAAAATCAACATACAATGGAGAGGATGTGGGGGAAAAGTACTTTAATATACTACTGGTGGGAATGTGAAGTAGTACAACCACTATGGAAGACAGTATGGAGATTCCTTATGTATCTGAAAATAGCTCTACCAAATGACTCAGCCATGCTACTCCTGGGAATTTACCCAAACAAAATGAAATCTGCATATGAAAGAGTTATTTATACACCCATGTTTATAGCATCTCAATTCACAATAGCTAAAATGTGAAATCCAACCAGATGTCCATCAACTAATGACTACATAGAGAAAATGTGGTGTATGAATTCATATACATATATATACTATGTAACATTACACAGCACAAAAAGAATGAAATCTTGTCTTATGCAACAAAATGGATTCAATGAATGATGCTTAGTGAAATAAGCCAGTCCCAAAAAGACAAATCATGTCTGCTTATCTAAGTTACAGTAGATATAGAATACCAAAAAACGTGTAGAGGAATGAAAACTGCATCTTGTAATCTGATTGCTGTTTTTACCCCTTGTTTATACCCTTGTGGAATTGCAGTCTTTCCACTTCTTACTTGTTAAATATCATGGCTAGTGGTATATTAAGCTTGTGATGACAGAGTAGAGTGAAATTATGTTTTGGCAAAAATTAAATTTATTTTTTTAAAAATTAAATTTAGGCCAGCGCCGTGGCTCAATAGGCTAATCCTCCGCCTTGCGGCGCCGGCACACCGGGTTCTAGTCCCGGTCGGGACACTGATCCTGTCCCGGTTGCCCCTATTCCAGGCCAGCTCTCTGCTGTGGCCAGGGAGTGTAGTGGAGGATGTCCCAAGTGCTTGGGCTCTGCACCCCATGGGAGACCAGGAGAAGCACCTGGCTCCTGCCATCGGATCAGCGCAGTGTGGCGGCCATTGGAGGGTGAACCAATGGCAAAAAAGGAAGACCTTTCTCTCTATCTCTCTCTCTCACTGTCCACTCTGCCTGTCAAAAAAAAAAAATTACGCCGGCGCCGCGGCTCAATAGGCTAATCCTCCGCCTAGCGGCGCCGGCACACCGGGTTCTAGTCCCGGTCGGGGCACCGATCCTGTCCCCGTTGCCCCTCTTCCAGGCCAGCTCTCTGCTGTGGCCAGGGAGTGCAGTGGAGGATGGCCCAAGTCCTTGGGTCCTGCACCCCATGGGAGACCAGGATAAACACCTGGCTCCTGCCATCGGAACAGCGCGGTGCGCCGGCCGCAGCGCGCTACCGCGGCGGCCATTGGAGGGTGAACCAACGGCAAAAGGAAGACCTTTCTCTCTGTCTCTGTCTCTCACTGTCCACTCTGCCTGTCAAAAAATAAAAAAAAAAATAAAAATAAAAAATTAAAAAAAATTGAATTTAAAATAAAAATTGAAGGAAGGTAGGGGACTGAGGAAGGAAAAAAGGAGTGATGGAAGTATGGTTACCCTCTTAGAACTGTACCTATGAAATACATGAAAATTGTTCTGTGTATATTACTAAAATTTGTTTTTACCAAAAAGACAGAGATCCTGGGTTTCAATCTTGGCACAGTCACCAACAGTGCTAACGTACCTAAACTCTCGAGCGTGCCCCTCCCTGAACTTCAACACTAACCCTCCTGTTTAATAAGCACATGCACCTACAACCCACACAGCTCTGTCGTGGAGTCCACCCTCAGAAGACTTTCACAGCCCCTACAGTAAGCTCCTCTCCCTGGCTCCCATAGTCTGCGGAATGAAAGTCAGGTTGGAGGGTCACACAGACCGAGTATGTTCCAGGGGAAATGACATTCTGCTGGGAAGCTATGTTCTTTGCAATAGCTGACTGAAACAAACTGGATCACTCTCAACATCAGAAATCATGAAAAAAAATGGACAAGCAGAAGAAGGGAGAGTAAACTCCGCAAGATCTTATGTATCACCATCGCATAGTGAACAGCTGCACGGGAGCTCCCAGGAAGCTTGCTCTCTTCAAGATGGTTGCATGCCAGGACCGGCTTATCCTCCACCTGCGGCGCTGGCACCCCGGGTTCTAGTCCTGGTTGGGGCACTGGATTCTGTCCTGGTTACTCCTCTTCCAGTCCAGCTCTCTGCTGTGGCCCAAGTGATTGGGCCCTGCACCCGCATGGGAGACCAAGAGGAAGCACCTGGCTCCTGGCTACAGATAGGCACAGCACGCTGGCCGTAGCAGCTATTTGGGGGGTGAACCAACAGAAGAAGACCTTACTCTCTCTCTCTAACTCTGCCTGTCAAAAAAAAAAAAAAAAAAAAAAGATAGATAAATGCAGACCAGGACCAGTGCTCCAGTGCTGGGTGTGCGTGCAGCTCCCAGGTCTCAGCCTCGCCAGCCTCACCACCAGTTGGACAGGGCCTGAGAGTCGCTCTGACACCCGCGCACTTGCTGCCAAACCACAGATGGTGGGTCCTTACCCTGAATACACCCATCTACCCCAAAGAACACGGGGGGCAGGCACTGAGCCTCGAGGTCCTAACACCAGCCCACATCAGAGTACCTGCGTAACACGTAACACACCAGCCCACATCAGTGTACCCACATAACACGTAACATACCAGCCCACATCAGAGTACCCGCATAACACGTAACACACCAGCCCACATCAGAGTACCCGCATAACACGTAACACACCAGCCCACATCAGTGTACCCGCATAACACGTAACACACCAGCCCACATCAGAGTACCCGCATAACACGTAACACACCAGCCCACATCAGAGTACCCGCATAACACATAACACACCAGCCCACATCAGTGTACCCGCATAACACGTAACACACCAGCCCACATCAGTGTACCCGCATAACACGTAACACACCAGCCCACATCAGAGTACCCGCATAACACGTAACACACCAGCCCACATCAGAGTACCCGCATAACACGTAACACACCAGCCCACATCAGAGTACCCGCATAACACGTAACACACCAGCCCAAGCTCCAGCTGCTGACTGCAGAATCTCCATTTCCACCTGGGCCACCACAGGGCCTCTGTCCTTCTCCCAATAAAGAAACAAAAATTTAATTAAAGCAAGAGTACAGGGAACAGGTCTGGAAGCCCCTTGAGTTATGATTTTAGAAGTACTAAAATGAGGTAAACACGGGAAACACCTGCATCACATTACCCAACACTAACTTACAGGATGACGTCTTTGGCCTCAAGCTTAACCCCACACTACTCTGCTGTCCCCATTAATGCCACCACAATCCACTGCCCATCTGAGTCTGCAGCCGTCAGAGACAGCACAGCAACGTTATCCTGAATATCACCTTATACATCCAAGATCCGAGTGTCTGGGCTTGATTTCCAGCTCCACTCCTGACTGTAGCTTCCTCCTACTGCAGAAGCTGGGGTGCAGCAGGCCACAGCTCACAGGATTGGCTTCCTGCCACTCCCAGTGCAGACTGGACTGGGCTCCCAGCTCCCAATCTAACAGCCAAGGAGAACCAGCAAATCAAAGCCTCTCTCTCTCTCTCTCTCTCTGCCTGCCAAAAAAAATAATAAAAACTTTTAAGAAGTTGCATGGTTGTTTGGTCCTTAAATACCATCCACATAATTTCAGTTCCCAATTTTCTCTCTATGCTGTATGGAATGAGCTCCTTACACGAAGTCATAAACTAAGCCCAAAAACATGGTGATGGAGTTTTATTAAAAAAAAAAAAAAGCTTCTATTATTAAAATTCCTTTTACCCTACAGCTAGTACTTTCAAGTGTTTTTTAATTATTATTATTAAGACTATTCATTCCTTGCCTCAGGAATGGCAAATAAATCTTTTCATTGGGAACCAACCTATTTTGTCTGTAAGTAGGCATATAAAATAACTACAGCACAAGACAGATGTGAGAGCCTAGCTCCACTGGGCCTCACCGCCAGCAACAGGTGCACACTGTCAGCTCTTCCTCCCTCAGTCCCCAGGCCATCAGGTGGAACTCCCGCTCCCTCTGTGCTTCCCACGGCTGGGCTCCGCCTTCCGGGCATAGACAAGCCCCTTCTCTCAGACCCACTCTGCCAGGATCAGCACCCACTGGGTACGGCTGACATCATATGACCGAGACCATGGGGAAGGTGGACAGAGTGAGAAACAGAGCAGAACAGCGCTGTGTGTCTCCCACATGGGTTCAGTTTCTTATGTGTAATACATACTGCGGTTACAGTAAGGAGAGACATCAAACCAACAGGAGCTTCCTCTCTCTCAATCAGAGAGGTGTGAGGGCCATGACGGGGACCAGGGCCAGTGATCACGCAGAGCCAGGCACCTCCACATCCACGAGTCCAGAGCAGGCCCATCTGTTCAGTGCTGTGTGAACTCCCACGCTGGAGACTCAAACACTGAGCACGCAGTGTCACTGGGCCAAGGATACACTGGTGGGCAAACGCTGAGCACACTGGGGCTCTCTGCTGTACCAATCACCTAACAGCTCTTAGCCACAATGAACTCGTCGATGCCAGTAACCACCCCAGGAGGCAGCATCTGTGCCCACTCAGCAGGTGTGAGAACCAGGGCACTGGGACGTGGGACTCCGTTTCCTACATAACAGTGCCACAATCGGCTACCTACCTGGGGTCTCTCATATTCAACCAAGCTACAGCACTCTTCTACTGCAAATTACTTTGTGCATTCTTTAGTTTGCTATGTACGTGTGGCTCAATACGTGAAAATGCATGGACGTAAACACTGCTAGCTCCTCATCATCTGCCCCCAGGGAGTCCCTGGTCTACCAGAGAGATAAGCTATGCTAAAAAACTACCAAGCAGGTACACACCGCTGTGGCCAGAAAGCTGGCCTGGGCAGAGGCTTCCAGCACAGGGTCACCACACCTTCCTATACTCTCCAGTCCGTGGTCCCCTTCCGGCCCCAAGGCATTCAAGAACAGGTACTGTCTTTGCCTTTGTCTCTCTGGCACCCGACAAGTCAGCACTCAGTGAATGCAGAGCAGGGGCTGGAGGGAACGTCATGGAAAAGCACAGCAAGCAGGCATCCTGCTCCCCAGCCCCAGCAAGGGCAAGGAATGCTCTACCCAGGGTTGCTTGCTACACATCACTTCCTGTTAAATGCCAAGGGCGTGTCCAAAAAACACCTGTCACACTCCACAGTGTGCACTTTAACGATGACGTTCAAGGGAAAGACGGTCTGATGAATGGTGGGGGGAGCACTGGGCAAACACGTGCAAAAGAATGAAGCATATCCTTAACTGGCACCATGAGCAAAGTTAAACCCGACACCCGGAACTGTACCATTCTGGATGGAAGCGAAGGGAAGAGCTTCAGGACACTGGACTTGGCAATGACTTCTTAGACATGGGCCACAAAAGTGAAAAACGGACAAACGGGATGACATCACGTTGGAAATGTCTGCACATCAAAGGTCACAATCGACCCAAAGGCAAGCTGCCAAACGGAAGGAGGGGTCTGCATGCCGCACATCAGGGAAGCGCTTCATGTTCAGAACAGGCAAGAAACACAACTCAACCACCCCAAGAGAAACAAGCCCATTCCCCAGGCACAGACAGGTGTCTGACGCAGTGGTTAAGACACCCAGGCCTCCTATCAGACTGCCCACGTCCCAGTCCTGGCTCCACTCCTGATTCTGGCTTCCTGCTAATGCATACCCTGCGAGACCATGGTAAGGGGCCAAGTAGTCAGGCTTCTGCCACCCATACTGAGTTCCTGGCTCCTAGGCATTTGGGGAGAAAACCAGTGCATGGGAGCTCTGGTATTCAAATACATAAGTAACACTTTTTAAAAATAATAGGCGGAGGACTTGAATGGACAACTTTCCAAAGAAGATATACAAATAGCCAGTCAGTACATAAAAAGGTGCTGAACCGCAGTAATCCTAAGAAAAATGTAAATCAAAACCACCAACGTCATTGGACATCTGTTAGAATGACCAACTGTCAAGAGAAAATAAATGAGCATGCATCTGTGAAGATGGAGAGAAACTACAACCTTTGTGCACAGTGGGGAGGGAGATAACATGGTACAACCACTATGGGAAAAAGTATGCAGCTCCCTCAAAAAATTCAAGACACAGCTACCATTTTCCCACAAGCTTTGGAAGTGCCTTCATATACCATATGTAAACATATACATACACATTGGTGCAGGGAAAAAAAAAAACACAATTATCATATGGTCCAGCAATTCCACTCCGGGGTATAAATGCAAAGGAAATCAAAACAGTATCTTTAAGAGATATTTGCACTCTCACACTAATTACAAATATTGTCCTCAACAGCCCACAGAGAAGTACAATCCAAATGTCCATCAACAGGTTAGTGCATTAGGAAAACATGGTGTAACCAACAAATACAATGGAATACTACACAATCTTTAGAAGAAAATTCTGACACTTGAAGTGACATGGATGAACCTCAAGAATACTCAGCTAAGTGAATTAAGCCAGACAGAAGGCAAAGCATTGCATGATCCCACAATGTAAAGCAGTCCCAATCACAAAAACATAAAGCATATAGGTGGATGCCAAAGGGCTGGGAGTGGGTGGGAATTACTGTTTAAAAGACAAGAGCTGGGGCCAGCACTGTGGCATAGCAGGTAAAGCCACCGCCTTCAGTGCCAGCATCCCATATGAGCGTCAGTTCGTGTCCCAGCAGCTCCACTTCCGATCCAGCTTTCTGCTAATGGCCTGGGAAAGCAGCAGAAGATGGTCCATGTTCTTGGACCCCTACACCTACATGGGAGACTCAGAAGTTTCTGGCTCCTGGCTTCATATGGGCACAGCTGCAACTGTTGCAGCCAATTGGGGAGTGAAACAGTGGATGGAAGACCTCTCACTCTCTGCCCCTCCTCTCTCTTTAACTTCTCAAGATGAAAACACTCCAGAGATCTGCTTTGCAATAAGGAGAACAGCCTGAACACTACTGTACTGAGACAAATCGCAAAGTTCATGACCAGTCCTGTGGCAGGCTAAGTCTCCATCTGGAGTGCTAGCATTCCATATGGGCACCAGTTCTGGTCCCAGCTGCTTCACTTCCAATCCATCTCTCTGTTGTGGCCTGGGAAGGCCATGGAAAATAGCCCAAGTCCTTGGGCACCTGCACCCGTGTGGGAGACATGGAAGAAGCTCCTGGCTCCTGCCTTTAGATTAGCCCAGTTCTGGCTGTTGCAGCCATTTGGGGAGTGAACCAGTAGATGGAAGACCTCTCTCTGCCTCTCCCTCCCTGTATGTAACTCTGCCTTTCAAATAAATAAAATCTTGAAAAACCAAAATAAAAAATAAAATAAAAATTATAGACCACTCAAGTTTCCTAGAGAAAGCCTGTCCAAAAAAAATCCTTAAAAAAAAAAAAAAAAACGATGGCGGGGCAGGTGCTGTGGCATATAGTGTAAAGCCATCACCTGCAATGCCAGCGTCCCATAGGTTCAAATCCTGGCTGCTCCACTTCTGATCCAGCTCTCAGCTATGGCCTGGGAAAGCAGCAGAAGATGGCCCAAGTCCTTGGGCCCCTGCACCCATGTGGGAGACCAGAAAGAAGTTCCTGGCTACTAGCTTTGGATCGGTGCAGCTCCAGCCATTGCAGCCAACTGGGAAGTGAACCGGTGGATGGAGGACCTCTCTTTCTCTCTGTGTGTAACTAGGACTTTCAAATAAATTTTAAAAAATAAATTACAAGATTACAAAGTTCTTGTTACTTTTTCACCATAATAATGAAACAAAATGCATCTATACTAAAGCATACAAAAGTATGCCCACTGATTGTCATGGCGAACACCACTGATGCTCAATTCAGGCAGAGGGGAGCATCTGCCAGCGGCTGCCAACAGACAGACCCTGGAGCCGGCCGTACCCCAAGTGCCAACGCAGGCTCCTCCCAGTACACGTGTGACCAGCGTGCAATTACTTCCCTTGTTTTCTTCCAGAACATTCTCACTTTAAAATACAGATAGTATTTATTATGCTGCTGGGTTAGGGTGAAGACCATGCAACCTGTCTACAAGTGCAAGCATTCAAAAGATCTTAGGCAGGCATCACCAGAGCCAGGGTGTTGACAGCTGAACTGCTCGCCAGTCCACGTTCTGCCATGAGGAAGGACCACCTGGAATGCCCCAGCACAGGGCACGGAGATGATGACCCCTGCCACGCAGCTCAGCTTTGCCAGAAAATGAGGCCCATGCCAGGTGACTTGGGATGCAAAGTGCAGACCATGCAGTTCCCATCTGTGGTGCTAACACTTACGAAAATAATACAAGGCCTAAACAGAAATGCAGTGTTCCCAACCTAAGTTTAGAAGGTCCCATTAAAATGGGTGGGTTTTTTTCTGCACATCAAGGGAAATGGATCTTTTTAATTTTTTAAAGATTTATTTATTTATTTGAGAGGCAGTGTTTCAGAGAGAGAGACAGACAGACAGACAGACAGGTTTTTCATCCACTGGTTCACTCCCCAAATGGCTGCAATGGCCAGAACTGGACAGATCCAAAGCCAGGAACTCGAACTTCTTCTTGGTCTCCCACTTGGGGGCAGGGGCCCAAGCACTTGCGCCATCCTCTGCTGCTTTTCCAGGCCATCTGCAGGGAACTGGGTCAGAGGTGGAGCAGGTATGACTCAAACCAGCATCCATATGAGATGCCAGTGCTGCAGGTGTAGACTTTATCTACTAGGCCACAGCACTGGTCCAGGAAATAAAATTCCGACTGTGGATAAGGTTTGAGGTTCCCTGTGAGCACAGCTCCTCCTTCCGGCAGCAGCATGGATTCGAGGTGCTGCTGCTGCTTACGGACTCCGACCACCACAGAAGAGAAAGGAAAAGAAATGAAAAAGCTGCAGAAAGAGGATCACGTGGAAGGAGCCAGGCTTGATCAGAGAAGAAGTAAAACTGATTCACATACTTCTGCTTACAGACCGGGGCAGGCGTTTGGTCCAGGTGTTAAGAATTGTTGGAGATGCCCACATTCCATGCTACAATGCCTGGGTTCCCAGACCCAGCTCTGCACAGTGCCCCCCGGGAGGTAGCAGGTGATGGTTCAAGAAGCTGTGGGAAAATCAGACTGAGTTCTGGGCTCCTGACTTTGGTCCAGTCCCGGTGGCTGCAGGCATTTGGGGAGCTAACAAGCAAATGGAACAGCTCTGTCTGACATTCTGCCTTTCAAACAAAATAAGTTTGTTGAGAAAGCAAAGACTGCTATCTGAGTTCTATTAATAAATCCTACATTGTGTCCAAAGATGCCAGCGTCAGTCATCTAACTTTAACCGTGTTCTCACTTGGAGCTTGTGATAAAAGGAAACGTGGATGAGGGAAAAGGTAGTGTTTCCCACAGAAGTCACGTGATCAACTTAACATCACTCATGTCTAACACCAGTTAACAGACTTCTGTCAGCCGCCTGAAGAGGGTGTTACAATATCACTAAGCAAACATACTTAGCTTGTAAGTCCCTGTGCCACCAGACAGAAAAGGGAGGGAGGGCGCAAAACTCTTAACGTATTGAAAACAAGGAGAGAGAAGCAAGTGTTATTTTCAAATATTTTTCTTTTTCTAAGATTTATTTACTTACTTGAAAGGCAGAGTTACAGAGAGTCAGACAGAGAGAGAGATTTTACATCTGCTGATTCACTCCCTAAATGGTCACAATGGCAGGAGCTGAGCTGATCAGCAGCTATGCGCGTCTTCTGGGTCTCCTACATGGGTGCAGGGGCCCAAGGACTTGGGGGCCATCCTCCGCTGCTTTCCCAGGTACATTAGCAGGGAACTGGACTGGAAGTAGGGTAGCTGGGACTTCAACAGGCACTCATATAGGATGCCTGTGCTGCTGCTGGTGGCTTTACCCACTATTCCACAGCGCCAGCCCCTCATGTCCATTTCTTACTAGTAGGAGGCACAAATCCTATACACAAGCCCTGAGGAAAAAAACAATGAAAACCTGGAGGGGGTTGTAGGAAAAATTGTGATCACTTCCCCCACAAAAACATTTCCATGAGCTGATTCGCTATTTGAACATCTGGCTGCATCTGGCTGAGAAACCTTACCATATACAGAAGTCTTTATCAATGTTACTCCCGATTTGCATGATTTTTTGATCCAAAACGATTTTATATTTGCTTTACATTAAGGAATAAAAATTTCAAGTGCTATTGGAGAACAAAATATGTTGTATTTCTAGTAGTTTAGCAACAAGTCAATTACAGGCTGCTTGCTATATGCGGCTACAACTGTGTTCCACTAGAGGGAGTCCTGCAACAGGCAGACCGGGGGAGATTAACTAAAGACCAACGATGTACAAATTACCCTCAGTTCTCAGTAAAGCATCTCAAAATTGAGGAGTATCAGAATTCAGAGGCCCACAGACACCAAATAAATGCCAACAGTATGAAAAAGTGTTATTCTGTACGTCTGCTGGCTGGCCACACATATGCCAATGGTAATCAACAGTATGATGCTCTTGGACTCTGTCTTGCCTAGACAACTGACTCGAATATAACGCAGGACAAATACAAAGTAACAGGAACTAACCACATAAAGCAAGCCTGGGCAAACTCACAGGCCTCCATCTTGCTGTAACAATGTAACTAACCATATGTTAAAACCTGAGTTATAAGTACAACCCTGATAGACACCTGTTTATGTCAAAACAGTTAATTTCTGAGATGGAAAATAGGTATCCTGTTAGAAATTTGAGTCTTCAAGTTTCCCAAGCACAAGTGGTGACAGCCACGGACAGGAAGAATGGATAGGGTCTGGCCTCATGCCTGGGGGGTCTAGTCCAAGAGCAAACTCAGGAGGGTAAAGAAAATACTGAAAACAATGATCCAGCCAGGGCAGGCCATCAACAGACTTTGTTGCAACCCTTCAAGGAAGCAGAACCTTAAAGTAACACACAGGAGCCCCTGATTTGGGGATGCCTGGGTCTGTTACTACTGACTCACTTAGCACAGAGTAAGTTCCCTCCACTGCCGGACTTCATTGTCTGTGTCCAAAGTTCCTGCAGAAAGGCTTGTGCCAGCCATTTACAGCCACACCCTGGCTTCTCCCAAACTGTAGGGAGCTACTCTAAAGGGTTTGTAGACTTTCTAAGAGCCTGAAAGTGCAAACGAGGGAGGGGCGGGACCTTAAGAGTTAAAGAGAAAACATGAAACTCCAGGGCAGTTTCCTTACATCACTGACAGTTAAAAACCATCAGTGGGGGTGGGCATTTGGCCTGATGGTTAAGCTGCTGCTCTCTTACCACAGTGCTTGGCTTTGTGTGCCAGCCCCACTCTTGATTCCAGCTTCCTGCTAATGAGCACGCTGAGAGGCAGTGGTGAGGGCTCTGGCACCTGAGTCCCTGCTCCCCCCACCCCCCCAACATGGGAGACCACACCAAGGTTGAAATCTCAGTTCTAGCTTTGGTCTGGTGCAGCCTTGGCCCTTGTGGGCACCTGTGGGTACCCACCACCTTGTGGGTACCAACAGCAGAAGCGAGCTTTGTCCGCTTCTGCTTCTGTGCCTCTTAAATAAAACGAAAACAAAATCCTCCACTGGCTACCCATGAACACATCTGGCCAAACAAGCTGTGCTCAGCCTGAGCCCTGAATACACACTCCTGTTCCAAGAAGACCCCACCCCCACCTCTCACTCACCTAGACACCTGTGCATACCTCACCGTAACTGCCCAGGGTGTTCAAAGAGCAAGACTCTGTGGTTTAGTTGGGAATCCTGACTCTGTCTCGGTGAACTGGTCATTTAACTACTATGAACTGTTTCACCGCCCAGTGAAACGGCACAGGAGTCTAGTCCTGCCTCGGTGCCCACTCCAAACACAAGCACCTCTTCTCTATCATCGGCTAAACTCCTACTCACCCATCAAACCCCAGCTTAAATACCCATCCTGCGAAATCTTCCTCAGGCCTGTGTCCTACTGAATTCCCTCAAAGACTCAATTGCCCGCTTTCTTGCGTCCCCGCTGGGCACCTGAGCAAAATCTCCATCGCACTTTAATTGCTCCATGAGTGTCTTCCTGCTCCATTGGAGAACAAACACCCCAGGGTGGGATTTTTATCCACCTAATTACTGCCTACCCCAATCCTGGCAGCATCTATAATGGAAGCTTAATTAGCCGTGTTGAATAGATAAATGGGTGATTTCACTCAACTATTACAACCAAAACCTTCAGATGACCTTTCAAATACTGTGGTATTACACCGGCTTTCCTTTGTGCAAAGAACAATTCTGACTTACGGTGAGATCCCGCCAGCAATGGGGTTTTTTTCATGTGACTGTTCACATTCGTTCACTCATTTATTCAGCTCTCCTATCTGTCAGGAACACATCAGTGAACAAAATTAAGAAAAATCCCTGCCCCGCGGGCCGGGCCCCCACTTTCCGCAGGTAAGTTCGTCGAGGAAAGGAGTTGCCTTGGCAAACTTCTCTGAAGCAGTGAGCAGAACCTCATTTTGGGGACCATGTCCGGGTTGCTGGATCTAACTGCTGTGCACTGGGGATCTGGCACCATGGCTTAAGTAACAATTCGGGACACCTGGATCCCACCTGGCACTGCCTGGCTGGACACTCAGCTTCCTGCTCACCAACCGGGGTGGGGGTTGGGGGTGCAGCAGGTGATGGCCCATGTGCCTCGATACCTGCCCCTCACATGGGAGACAGGGATGGAATTTCCAGCTTCCAGCTTCAACCTGGGCTAGCTCTGGCTGTTTTGAGTACTCAAGGAGTAAATCAGCAGGTGGAAAATCGCTGTTTCAAGTAAAAAACGAAAATGAAAAGAAATGATAATGGTTGTGACTTCTCCTTTGGAAGGCTGGTTACCAATAGGAGTTTTAAGGATTTCGTGTATACAGCTAAATGCTCTGACCAGATCCTACCTTGAAGCAGCTTTTCTGGTTTTGTGGTTTCTCACTTAAAAAAAATACCTATTTGAAAGACAGAGTTACAGAGAAAAAGAGGGAGAGACAGAGCCAGAGATTTCCATCCGCTGGTTCACTTCCGAAGTGGCAGCAGCAGACAGGGCCGAGACTAGCGGAAGCCCGGAGCCAGGACCTTCCTCCTGGTCTCCCAAGCGGCTGCAGTTGCATTATCAGGGAGCTGGGAAGTGGAGCCCCAGGGACATGAACCAGGGCCCGGAGGTGATGCTCTCCTCACAGGTGGCAGGGTGGCGGCCTAACGCTGGTCCTGCTTTGTGGTTTCTCAATGTGCCCTATTTCAAAGTCTAGCTATGACCCTAAAACAAGGTGCCAAAGAGGAGGGCTCCGAGGAAACCTGGTCCAGGTATGTCTGCCAGGAGAAGGGAGATGGGCCCCCTTGGGGTTAGTCCCGGCCACACCCCAAACCAGGGAGCCTGGAGAGCACAGCAGGGGCTGGGACACACAGACCCCACAGCCCTTGCCGCCCTGACCGCCTGCTTCACAACCCGGCTGTTCTGACACCACCCGCTGGGCACATCCCACTCTCCCTAACGCATGGGTCCCCTGCGTTAGGTTCCCCTCCACTCATTTCTCCAGTGAAATGACCCCTGTGTCCACGGACCACCTCCAGGGGAGAAGGCGACTGACCTTCTCTGCTGGGGTCACTGAGCCCTCCACTCGCATCAGCCTCTCATCAAGCTCTACCTTGGGGGGCTGCCAGGAATGCCGACCCCTCCCTCTGCTCGCACCTGCTCACAACACCTGGGAGAGGATGTGAGGCACAACCTGGGCTGGATCTTCCGGCCAGCTGCGCATAAGCACCTCCCCCCAAGGTTATGGAATACTAGGATGCTTCATTTAGAGATCTCTGGAAAATATCACCAATTTGTTTACCGGACAAATCTTGCTACCAAAAACGATGTTATTCCCACATTCTATCCAACAGAAGCCACCGAGGTGTCCCAAGCAGACAAGGCTTAGAACAGAATCCTGGTCACCTGGCTCAAGGCAGCGTACCCTGGTGGCCCAGCTGAAGGTAGGGGATCAGGGTCTCCTGGCCGCCCACTTTAGGGCAGGGTACCTGCTCAAGGGCCCTAAGGACACAGGCGGGTGCCAAGGAAGGCGGGATTAACCTCAGCTTCAGGGCTGGGCCGCTCTGGAGCCTGTGCACCGACCTAACATTACACGGAGAGCCTCACTCACACCGCACAAAACGAACTCAAGCCAAGTCAGCCCTAACGAGCCCAGGCTGCGTTAGAGGATGGTGGTCCGGACGCCGGGCGGGGAACCGGCGGCTTCTTCGCTGCCTTGGAAGCCACGGGGCAAAGCAGAAGCGAAGCGTCCCCGGGAAGCACGCGCAGAACGACCAGGTGGGCAGCGACCCCGGCCCAAGGGAGCCACCCAGCCCCGCTACGGGAAGCAAAAAATATCCTAATGACCGGACACTAAAACAGCATCAGCGGTGCGTCCTGGAAAAAATCACCAGTGAGTGCTTTCTAACAACTTCCGTCCGCCGAGCCCGTGGCAGACGGCCCTGCCCTGGCCGGGCGAGCCGCGGGCGTAAACCCCTCCGTTTCCCAAACTGAGCCACGAGCAGGCGTCGCTCCGGGCGCGGACCCCAGCGGGAGCCGCCCCCGGACGCACCAGCGAAGCGGACGCGCCCTTTCCCTCGCAGCTCCGCTGGTGGAAAGCAGGGCAGCCGGGGCGCACAGCCGGGCCGGGGTGGCCAACGAGGACCCCGCGGGCCCACAGAGGGCACGGCGCGCGTGGAGGGAGGCCGGAAAGTTGCAGAGCCACCAGGCACAGCAGCAGCGCCCACGGGGAGGGCGCCACGTCCCGCCCGCCCGGAGAGCAAGAGCCAGGGCGCGGAGCAAGGCGGGGGAACCCAGCGCAGCTCCGGGTCCCGGACGGCGGACCCAGAACGACGGCCACGCCAGGCTGGGCGCCCCCTCCCCACCCAAAGAGCAAAGGGCATCCAGGCGCCCCCGAGCGCCCAGCGCCGGGCAGGGCGCGCGGCGCCGCCACTCACCGATGCCGAAGCCCACGATCAGGCGGCCGGCGAGCAGCGTCTCCTTGGAGGCGGCGGCGGCCAGCACGGCCGAGCCCGCGGCGAAGAGCGCGCTGGCCAGCAGGATGGCGGCGCGGCGGCCGCAGGCGCCGTTGAGGGCCCCGCCGGCCAGCGCCGCGACGGCGGCCGCCCCCACCGTGCTGGACACCAGCAGCTCCTGCCACAGCGCGTCCAGGCGCAGCCGCCGCTTGAGCAGCAGCATGGCCCCCGACACCACGCCCGTGTCGTAGCCGAACAGGAAGCCGCCGAGCGCCGAGAAGGCGGCCACCACGTACACGAAGCCGGGGGTCTCGCCCTGCTGGAACTGGCGCCGCGCCGCGCGCTCCAGCTCGGCCGCGCCGCCCGCGCCCGCGCTCTGCAGGCTGGCGCTCGACTCGGCGGCCGCCAGGAGGCTGCGCTCGCCGGCCGGGCTGGCCGCGCCGGGCTCGGGCTGCCGGCGGCGCCGCTCGCCCATCAGGCTGCTCAGGCTGCGCAGCGTGCACTCCACATTCTCGCTCGCCGCGCGGGACATGGGGCCGGCGCCCGGCGCGGGCTGCTCCCGCTCGGCCCGCGGCGCCCCGGGGACAAAGTTGCGGCCGGCCGCGGCGTCCACGCTCTGCCGAGCTGGCGCTGCGGAGCGGCGGGGGCGGGGCGCGGTCACGTGCGGCCTGGGGGTGGGGCCGGGCGCTCCTCCCACCTCCCGAGGGCGGGGCGGGGCCTCGCCGCGGCTCTCCGCCCTCTGTGGGCGGGGCCCTGGGATGCCCCGCCCTCCGGGGGGGCGCTGAGGTGCCGCCGCGCCTGAGGGGCGGCCTCGGGGGAGACGGCGGCGCGGCTCGCAGGAGAGAGCCCTGGCCCGGCCTGAGGGCCCAGAGCGAGGACGCGGCTCTGGGGCTGCCTGTGCCGCGCCTACACCGCCCTCCCGTGGCCGCTTCCCCTCAGAGAGCGCCTCCCCTCAGGCCGCGGGCGCCGCCTCCCCTCAGGGGCCTCAGGGGCCTCAGGGGCCGCGGCCGCCCGCAGTCCGGCGCCGGGTGTAGGGCCGCGGTCCCCCGGGGCCGCCGCACGCCCTGCGCCGCCTGGTATCCACGCGGTCGGGGCTTTGCCGCCTCGGTTGACGGATTCCGGGGGTCGTTTTAGTGCTGCCGGCACGGGTGTGCCTCACGAGGGCGCGAGGTAAGGGAGGCATCCAGTGCGAGCCCTTCGTTTCCCTTATTTGAGCCAAAGGGCGCTTCTCCTCCGGGGGTTCCTTTTCCTGCGGTGGAAAACTTTGATCCTTTGAGAGAAAACGGCGTTTGTCAAGAGAAAGTTGAGCGTCGAGGGCCACCTCCCGTTGGCGTCATCACTCACGATTCTCTGCACAACATACAGCAGGACGGAGAAACGAACGGTTGAGCTGAAAGAGGACCTACGGGTCGTGGCACCAGCGTCCCCGGGATCCGTTCCACGGAGCGCGCCCCGGAGCCGGGACCCGCGGAGACTCTGGCCTCGGGAGGGCTCAGGTGAGAGCGCGCCGCGATGGTGAACTTGCGCCCCCTGCTGGTGAGCTGCTCCATGGGCCTTGCTGAGAGGACGCCGCTTCAGTTTGTCTTTTTGTTTTTTTGGGGTTTTTTTGTTGTTGTTGTTTTCTTTTTTTTTTTTTGAAAGCCAGAGTTGAGGGGTGGGGATGAGAGAGAGAGTCTTCCATCCGCTGGTTCACTCCCCAAATGGCTGCAACAGCCAGGACTGGGCTAGGCTGAAGCTAGGAGCCAGGAGCTTCTTCTGAGTCTCCCAAGTTGGTGCAGGGTCCCATGCTCTGGGGTTTTCTTCTGGTGCTTTCCCAGGCACATTAGCAAGGAGCTGGATCAGAAGTGGGGCAGCCAGGACTGGAACGGGCGTCCAGCGAGGCAGGCGGCAGCTGAACCCGTTATGCCACAATGCTGGTCGCACAAGCTGAGTTTTAACCCTAGCTGGGGTGGTGTACCCTTGCATGCCTTGAGCATGCTTTGCTGAAATGCAGCTTTTGGGTCCCAAGACGCAAAACTACTTCAAGAGGTTCTGTTCTGTATCAGGACACGTCCATAGCTGTGGTCAGATTACATCTGGAAAGAAATGTGGCGTGAAAATGAGGTGAACATGGGAGGCAACCACGTTGGATTTATCACCAGAGCAGGGTCTACAGTGAAGCTGCCTAGAGTCAGCTTCAGCTGCAGGTCATGGGGAAATGGAAAAGCTGGGGATGAGAAGCCTTGGTTTAGAGCCCCACCACCACCGCTCACTGCGGAGCATCTGCCAAGGGTCTCAGGTGTGCCTTGTCGGAGCCGATCGTGGTGCAGTGGCTGCTGCAAGCATGGGGACCGTTTTTTGTATTAAGGATTAACTGAATGTTTGTAACCTCATTCACAGGCTGCAGGAAATAATGACCTTAAATACTAGCCTGCTATAGGCTTAGTGAGTTTTGAGTAAGTTTCACTTGCTATGGCTTGGACAGGGCCAGAAGTCTCCTGCAAATGTGTAAAGTATTTTTACAATCTCATTGCTGGCTGTTGCATGGTAATAAGCCTCAGATTGGTTCTCTTGGTGCTTTTCCTCCACAGAAGAGAGAAAGAGAGGTTTTTTCTATATGGCTGCACAGCCTGATTTTCAAGCAGGGATGTTGGTAATTTGGTAATCATTCCAGTTCTGACCTTGGGAGTGGATGGTAGCAGGGTGGATTCTTTGTTTCTTGGTTATTTTTAATTACATGACTGATGCATCCTTGTAATCAAGCAGTGTAACAAGAAAGAGAACACAAAGTTCCCTTCCCAGTCACTTTTTTTTTTTTAAGATTTATTTGTTCACTTCAAAGAGAGAGAGTGAGCTTATATCTGCTGCTTAACTCCCCAAATGGTGAGAATAGCTGGAGTTTCACCAGGCCAAAACTAGGACTCAGGAGCTTCTTCCATGTCTCACATAGGTGGCAAGGAACTGAAACACTTGGGCCATCTTTTTTTTTTTTTTTCCCAGATTTTTTTATTTGTTTAATTGAGAGGTAGAATTACCAACAGAGACAGAGAGAAAGGTCTTCCATCTGCTGGTTCACTCCCCACATGGACGCAATAATGGCTGGAGCTGAGTCAATCTGAAGGCAGGAGCCAGGAGCTTCTTCTAGGTCTCTCACATGGATACAGGGGCTCAAGAACTTGGGCCATCATTTCCTGCTTTTCTATGCCATAGCAGAGAGCTGGATTGGAAGAAGAGCGGCTGGGACAGGAACCGGCACCCATATGGGATTCCAGTGGTTTAGCCCACTACATCACAGAACCAGCTCCCCACCACCACCACCTTTGGCCATGTTTTGATGCTTTCCCAGGCTATTAACAGGGAGCTGGGTTGGAAGTTTAGCAGCCAGTACTTGAACCAGAACCCATACTGGATGCCGGGCATCACAGACAGCAGCTTTAGCCATTAAGCCACAATGTCACCCCCATCAATCACCTTTCTTAACACTACAGGCCCCTTTCTGCAGAGATAATCACTTTCAAATGTACTTGATACACTTATGTGTACACAAGATGTCTTCAAACAGTTCTTGGAAAATGCATATTATGAAAGAAGTATACATGGTTTTCAAAATCATTTTGCAGTGCAATAAACATCTATACTATTTTTCTTGTAAGTTTTTAAAAGTACTCTCATTTGTATGTGTACAGTAAAATCCAAAGGGTATTTTGTTTCTCTATTAGTTAAGTTGCCAGAAATAGAAAACCCAAACTAAACAGGTTTGAGCCAAAATAGTAGGTGAGAAGTAGGATTTATTGGCACAGTTACATGGAGAGAGAAGGAGTGGCAGAGAGAGAGAGAGAGAGGTCTTCCATCCACTGGTTTCACTCCTCAGATGACCACAATGGCCAGAGCTGTGCCGATCTGAAGCCAGGAGCCAAGAGCTTCTTCAGGGTCTCCCAAGTGGGTGCAGGGGCCCAAGGACTTGGCCACCTTCTACTGCTTTCTCAGGCCATAGCAGAGAGCTGGATTGGAAGTGGAGCAGCTGGGTCTGTAACCAGCACCCATATGGCAGCGGCTTTACCCGCTACACCACAGTGCCAGCCCCTGGTGCCTTTTTTTTTTTTTTTTTTTTTTTTTAAGAAGAAAGGTTTACTGTCTGGTGGGGGAAGCCAAATGGGCCTAGTGGGAGAGATCAAGAGACTGAGAGAGACAGTGAGAGTGAGTTACAGAGAGAGCACGCACTCGTGCAGGAAGCAGGTCTTGTTATACCTTTGCAGGGGCAGGGAGGTAGGAGCAGTGAATCCAATTAGGGTGGGGATGGAGCTGACACCTGTGGTTTGGTCATCTGGTCATCTGACATGTAGCAGTGGCGGTGGGGGCCAGAGCCTAGGAGGGTGTCCAGGGCATAGATCACCCTACAGACAAGACTGTGCCATTTTACTAACATTCCTCCATTTTGTTTTTCATAAAGTAAGTGTTGTATGGGATTACATTAGCTCTAAAAGTCCAGGAGGGAGTGGAGGGATGATGATCTGTCTTTAGAGCTACTTCCTGCTGACGTGGAGGCAATAGGTTACTCTCCTTTGGTATCAGGTGATGTCTCAAGCCACAAACTCCTGGGTGGGGAGCCGAGTATATCCCTGTAGCAACATTTATTTGGTTGATTGCCTGGCTGCTGAAGGCTTTGACTAATTCTGTTATCACCTCCTGTAAACACTTAAACCGATAAGATAGTATAAAAGTCAGGGTTAGAATAGCAGCCAATGGTCCTAGTAGTGGCATTAACCAAGTATTGAGAGGATTTTATAGAGGAGAGGAAATGAGGGGGTCTCTGGACCCTAGTGAGGACTGTTAGGTGAATGTGATTTGAAGCTGATCCCAACCAAGACTGGGAGAAAGGCCACTCATTTTTTTGTGGGTAGAGGGGTTTTGTAGAGAAAATCCTGAACAATCATACAACATCAAGTGGGAGAGAGGACCATCAATACACAAGGTTTGGGAGTTGAGCCATTTATGTTTGAGTAGAGGCTATGTTAACAAAGAGATGAGGCCCCAAGTGGGCTAGACAGTGTCTAGAATAAATGACAGAGTCATTATTAGAGGACCTAAGAAAGCTGGTGTCTAAATCACTACCAAGTTTTCTGATTGAGAGGCAAATAGAAACTGACAAAAGGGACCTGATAATAATCAGGTGGGTTTAAGGCCTTGCCAGTTATGAGGCCCAGACCTATCTTTTCACATGGCATACATCCTAAGGGAGGTGTGAACCTCCTTGGGGAAGATAACACTCTGTTGACTTCCATTACCTAGCTGGCCTAGGAGAAGAGCTAGACAGGAAAAAGCACTTGGCATCGCTAACAGGAAATCTACAGTTATGCCTGCAATGTTGCTGACCCTACTTGACTGTCCCCTCAGCAGTGGTGGTTTCTTTTGAACCTGGGCCGAGTGAAGGTTAGAGCTAAAAATATCTATGGCTCTGACCGGAAGTTCTTCAACTACAGGGTAGTTCCATTTCCAGTGTCCCAACTCTTGGCTGGCAGAGCTGCCTGGGCTCTTCATAAGCTGACTCCTGCTGAAGCCCTGGCTTTCCATATGGAAAGCCTCTGCAGTGGACTGGCCTGTTGGGTCTCCTTGATGGCAGTAACTGTATAGAGCAGCCATTAATTGACCTGCTACATACCTTTACATCGCTTCTGCTGCCTAGCAGTCTCTTCCGCCTGGTTTTTATTAAAGCAGATAGGCTGTTGTCTCTGAAAAGTCTGTAATAAACTGGCTTTGAGTGCAGGTGAAACCAAGACATTTCTCTCCACTTTACTTCTTGCTGCCTGTGCTCCATTCTCAAACTCTGTGTGCTCAGAGTGGCCACAGAGGGCTGCAAACTCTGCATCTTTTTCCATTCACCTCCGAGGATGTGGAGCAAGGACCTCTCTCTGAAGTCCTGACAGACTTGTATCTAATTTGATCTTGATCCAATTCCTGAGGCTGAGAAATCACAGGTTGATGATCAGATTAGGGCCAATCAGTGTTCACATCCTGAGCTGTGAGTGCAGGTGGGTCACATAAGCTAACCTTGTAGGGGCAATTCCTATGAAAAATCTGATGTACTGTTTTGCCAGACACTGGCAAATAAATGTAGCAATGAAACAGACTTGAGTTACTGTAAGTAACTAGTAAAGTAACTTGGTATAAAAGCCAAGTAAAGCATTCCAAGAAGTAGGGACTGGTTAAGATACTCTGTTATGCAGAAATCAAAGAAAATGAAAATGTATGGGAAATCATGGATTCTGAGTACTAGAAAGTACTTGATGGGGATTAGTGATGATCACACCATTGTTTTGATAGTACTGGCAACAGGAAACCTAGTAATGCTGCAATCCTACTTTACTGGCCCCTCCTCTTTTCTGTACATATAATAGATAATAGAATAAACATTAATATGTACACAGGGAATACATGGGCCCAGTGGCTTAGTTATGAGATTAGAGGTGCTTGGTTGCTTCCTCCAAAGTCTTCTCTTCCTTTGACTTACACTAAAGAGAAGGAGGAAAGAGATGGAAGAAGATAGGCAGGAATGGAGAGAGAAGAAAAAATGGCCAGCACATCCCAATGGATAATACCCTGCCTGTGTGGATCTGCAGGGGGCAAAGCAGGAGAGAAATCCTAGTTGAGCCCACCTGAACCCACCTTCCAATGAGCAAGGCCTGATCAGGAACATAACCTATAATGCATCACATCATCTCTTGGGTGGGGAACGTTGGGATGCCGTTTCTCCCTCAGAGACTTTAAGACAACAATTTCAATTAAAAGCAAATTAGTGAAAAGAGCCATTATGGGCTGCATTTTTCTAACTGTCTTTTGGTCAATGTGATAAAGCAAAGAGGAGCTTAAAGACTTAACTGGACCACGAGACATGGTGGGAGTTAGGCAGGGCTTGAATTTATTTGTATGCCCAAGTGAAAAAAACAAACAATTCAAGAGTTGGATGATTGACAAAACAAAATCCCTAAGATGACAGGGAGGATAAGCAGTCTTAGTGGGAGAGAATAGACGCTGTTTCCTCTGAGAAAAAAAGGCAAGCAAGAAAGAAGAGTAATAAAAAAGATGTTGTTGGGCCGGTGCCGCGGCTCAATAGGCTAATCCTCTGCATGCACGGTGCTCTGGCCGCAGCGGCCATTGGAGGGTGAACCAACGGAAAAAGGAAGACCTTTATCTCTGACTGTCTGTCTCTCACTGTCCACTCTGCCTGTCAAAAAAAAAAAAAAAGAAAATAAGAAAAGAAATAAGATGTTGTCAATAACAAGAGTGGGGAAAGCATTCTTGCATATTAAACAATGTGTGTTTGGTCTGGGGAAGGTGGTGCCAGCAGAAAGGTGGGTAGAGCAACGCAGTTCATATCCTCAGTTGCATCCTTCCTTACCTGTGTTACCCTCAACCTGTAAGTCTCTGTAAGCTTTGGCTTTCTCCTCTGTAAATGGGAGACAATGATACTGTATCAATGTACACAGGATTTTTTTATGAACAGGAAATCCATACTCGAACCTTCATGAACACTACAAAACTGTGTTGTTGCATGTATCTGAAAGTCCTGTTGCTGAGCAGTATCAGGAATGGTGTGATCAGTTCTTCGAAAGATAACTTATTTTATTTTAAAGATTTATTTGAAAGGGAGAGTTACAGAGTGAGGAAAACAGTTACAGACTGAGGAAATTTATGGAAAAGTGGCAGGGTGAAGTCCTTACTTGTCATTAGTCACCTTGAATATAAATGGCCTCAGCTTTCCAGTTAAAAGACACAGACTGGCTGAATGGATTAAAAAACAAAACCCATCTATTTGCTGCCTACAAGAAACACATCTCACAAATAAAGATGTATGGAGACTGAAAGTGAAAGGATGGAAAACGATATCCCATGCTAACAGAAACCAAAAAAGAGCTGGTGCAGTCATCCTAATATCAGGTACAAAAACTGTTAAAAGAGACAATGAAGGGGCCGGTGCCGTGGCTCAACAGGCTAATCCTCCACCTTGCGGTGCCAGCACACCAGGTTCTAGTCCTAGTCGGGGCTCTGGATTCTGTCCCGGTTGCCCCTCTTCCAGGCCAGCTCTCTGCTGTGGCCCGGGAGTGCAGTGGAGGATGGCCCAAGTGCTTAGGCCCTGCATCCCATGAGAGACCAGGAGAAGCACCTGGCTGCTACCTTCAGATCAGCGCAGTGCACCAGCTGCAGTGCGGTGGCCATTGGAGGGTGAACCAACGGCAAAGGAAGACCTTTCTCTCTGTCTCTCTCTCTCACTGTCCACTCTGCCTATCAAAAAAAAAAAAAAAATGAAGGGCACTGTGTAATGATTAAGGGATTAATTCAACAGGAAGATGTAACTGTTATAAACATACATGTACTTAATTATAGGGCATCTGGCTAGTTAAAAGAAATGTTAAGGGATCTAAAGGGAGACATAGACACAAATAAAATAGTAATGGGGGATTTCAGTACCCCACTTTCAGCAATGGACAGATTAACCAACAGAAAATCAGCAAGGAAACAGCAGATTTAATTGACACTATAGACCAAATGGATCTAACAGATAACTACAGAACTTTCATCCTACATTTGCAGGATGCACATTCTTCTCAGCAGTGCATGGAACTTCTCTGGGATTGACCACATGGTAGGCCATAAAGTAAATCTCAGCAAATTAAAAAAAAAATAATCATACTGTACATCTTCTTGGACCATATACAAACACATGGAGCATATACAAACACATGGAGACTGAACAACATGCTCCTGAATGAACAGTGGGTCATAGAAGAAATCAAAAGATAAATCAAAAAATTTCTGGAAATAAGTAAAGACGATAATACAATATACCAAAATTTGTGGGATATAGCAAAGGCAGTGTTAAGTGGAGAGTTAATAGCAATTGGTGCCTACATCAAGAAACTGAAAAGGCACCAAATGAAAGAACTATCTAGAACCTCAAGAATCTAGAATAACAACAGCAAACCAAACCCAAAGCTACTAGGAGAAAAGAAATTAAGATTAGGGAAGAAAGAAACAAAATTGAATCCAAAACAAGTACAAAAGATGAGCAAAATGAAGAGCTGGTTTTTTTTTTTTTTTTTTTTTTTTGAAAAATAAAATTGACACACCATTGGCCCAACTGACCAAAAAAAAAAAAAGGAGAGAGAAGACCCAAATCAATAAAATCAGAGAGCAAAAAGAAAATGTAACAACAGAAACCACAGAAATAAAAAGAATCATCAGAAATTTCTACAAAGAGCTTTATGTCAACAAACTGGGAAACTTAGAAGAAATGGATAGATTCCTGGATATACAACCTACCTAAACTGAGCCATGAAGACATAGAAAACATAAATAAACTCATAACAAAGAAGGAAATTGAATCAGTAATAAAGGCCCTCCCAACAAAGAAAATCCCAGGACTGAGTAGTTTCACTGCTGAATTCTACCAGACATTTAAAGAAGAATTAACTCCAGTTCTTCTCAAGATAATCAAAACAATTGAAAGGAAGGGAATCCTCCCAAATTCTTTCTATGAAGCCAGTATCACCTTAATTCCTAAAGCTGAAAAAGATACAACAAAGAGAACTACAGACCAATTTCCCTGATGAACATAGATGCAAAAATCGTCAAGAAAATTCTACCAATCAATCCAACAACACATCAGAAAGATCCTCCACCCAGACCAAATGGAATTTAGCCCTGGTTTACAGGGATGGTTCAGCATTTGCAAATCAATCAGTGTGATGCACATTAACAAACTGAAGAACAAAAAATATGATTATCTCAGATGCAGAAAAAACATGTGATAAAATACAACAGCCATTCATGATGAAAACTCTAAGCAAACTGGATATGGAAGGAACATACCTTGACACAGTCAAGGTAATTTGTGACAAACACATGGCTAGTGTACTACTGAATGGGGGAAAGTGGGAAGCATTCTCACTGAGATCTGGTACCCGAAAAGGATGCCCACTCTTAATATTGCTGTTCAATATAGTCCTGGAAGTTTTAGCCAGAGCCATTAGACAAGAAAAAGAAATCAAAGGGATAGAGGAGGTCAAACTATCCCTATTTACTGATGACATGATTCTATATATGGGGCACCCAAAAAACTCCACCAAGAGACTATTGGAACTCATAGAAGAGTTTAATTAAGTGGCAGGATATAAAATCAGTACCCAGAAATCAACAGCCTTTGTACACACCAGTAATACCATGGCAGAGAAAGAACTTCTAAGGCCAATCCTATTCATAATAGCTACAAAAAAAATGAAATGCCTTGGAATAAATTTAAGCAAGAATGTTGAAGATCTCTATGATAAGAACTACAAAACATTAAAGAAAGACATAGAAGAAGATACAAAAAAAAAAAAAGGAAAAATCTCCATGTTAAAATGTCCATTGCTCCAAAAGCAATTTACAGATTCAATGTGATACCAATCAAAATACCAAAGACATTCTTCTCAGATCCAGAAAAAATGATGCTGAAAATTGTATAAAAACACAGGAGACCTCAAATAGCTTAAGCAATCTTATACAACAAAAACAAAGCTGGAGGCATCACAATACCAAATTTCAAGACATACTACAAGGCAGTTATAATCAAAACAGACTGGTACTGGTACAAAACCGGATGGATAGACCAATGGGACAGAATAGAAATGCTAGAAATCAGCCCAAGCATCTACAACCAACTTAAATTTCCCAAGGAGCTAAATGCAATCCCTGGAGCAAGGACAGTCTCTTCAACAAATGGTACTGGGGGGCTGGCGTTGTGGCTCAATAGGCTAATCCTCCACCTTGCGGTGCTGGCACCCCGGGTTCTAGTCCCGGTCGGAGCGCCGGATTCTGTCCCAGTTGCCTCTCTTCCAGGCCAGCTCTCTGCCGTGGCCTGGGAGTGCAGTGGAGGATGGCCCAAGTGCTTGGGCCCTGCAACCGCATTGGAGACCAGGGTAAGCACCTGGCTCCCGGCTTCGGATCAGCAAGGTGCGCCAGCCACAGCACACTGGCCATGGTGGCCATTGGAGGGTGAACCAACGGCAAAAAGGAAGACCTTTCTCCCTGTCTCTCTCTCTCACTTTCCCTCTACCTGTCCAAAAAAAAAAAAAAATGGTACTGGGAAAATTGGGTTTCCACATGCAGAAGTATGAAGCAGGACTTCTACCTTACAATTTACACACAAAAAAAATCCATTCAAAATGGATTAAAGATCTAAATCTATGACCTAATACCATCAAATTTTTCGAGAGCACTGGGGAAACACTGCAAGACATTAGCACAGGCAAAGAGTTTTTGTAAAAGACCCCAGAGGCACAGCCAGTCAAAATCAGAATTAGGCCAGCGCCATGGCTTAACAGGCTAATCCTCCACCTTGCGGCGCTGGCACACCGGGTTCTAGGCCCGGTCAGGGCGCCGGATTCTATCCCGGTTGCCCCTCTTCCAGGCCAGCTCTCTGCTATGGCCCGGGAGTGCAGTGGAGGATGGCCCAAGTGCTTGGGCCCTGCACCCAATGGGAGACCAGGAGAAGAACCTGGCTCCTGGCTTCGGATCAGCACAGTGCGCCGGCCGCAGCGGCCATTGGAGGGTGAACCAACGGCAAAAAGGAAGACTTTTCTCTCTGTCTCTCTCTCTCACTATCCACTCTGCCTGTCAAACAAAACAAACAAACAAAAAAAATCAGAATTAACAAATGCATTACATCAAATTGAGAAGCTTCTGTCTTACAAAACACTCAGGAAAGTGAAGAGGCAATTGACAGAATGAGAGAAATTTTTTGCAAATATGCAACTGATAAAAGATTAGTAACCAGAATATATAAGGATATCAGTCAACTCAACAACAATAAAACAAGCAGCCCAGTGAAGAAATGGGCTAAGGACTTAAATAGACATTTTTCAAAAGAGGACATCCAGATGACCAACAGACACATGAAAAAATATTCAGGATCACTACCCGTCAGAGAATGCAAATCAAAACCAAAATGAGGTTTCATATTACCCCAGTTAAAATGGCTTTCATACAGAAATCAACAAACAATAAATGCTTGGGAGGATGTGGGGGAAAAAGGTACTCTAATCCACTGTTGGTGGGAATGTAAACTGGTAAAACCACCATGGAAATCAGTTTGGAGATACCTCAGAAATCTGAATATAGACCTACCATATGACCCAGCCATCTTATTCCTGGGAATTTACCCAAGGGAAATGAAATCAGCAAATAATAGAGTTATCTTTACCCCCATGTTTATTGCAGCTCACAATAATTCAAAATATTGCAATTCACAATAATTAGGACATGGAATCCACTTAAATGTCCATCAAGTGAAGACTGGATAAAGAAATTATGCTACGGACCCAGTAGGAGAAGAGAAATAATTAAAATCAAAGAAGAAATCAACAGGATTGAATCCAAAAAAACATTACAAAAAATTAGCCAAACAAGGAGCTGGTTTTTTGAAAAAATAAACAAAATTGAAACCCCATTGGCCCAACTAACTAAAAAAAGAAGAGAAAAAACCCAAATCAATAGGATCAGAGATGAAAATGGAAACGTAACAACAGACACCACAGAAATAAAAAGAATCATCAGAAATTACTACAAGCACTTGTATGCCAGCAAACAGGGAAATTTATCAGAAATGGACAGATTCTTGGACACATACAACCTACCTAAACTGAGCCAGGAAGACATAGAAAATCTAAACAGACCCATAACAGAGAAAGAAATTGAAACAGTAATAAAGGCTCTCCCAACAAAGAAAAGCCCAGGACCAGATGGATGCACTGCTGAGTTCTACCAGACATTTAGAGAAGAACTAACTCCAATTCTTCTCAAACTATTCAAAACAATTGAAAAAGAGGGAATCCTCCCAAATTCTTTCTATGAAGCCAGCATCACCTTAATTCCTAAGACAGAGAAAGATGCAGCATTGAAAGAGAATTACAGACCAATATCCCTGATGAACACAGATGCAAAAATACTCAATAAAATCTGGCCAATAGAATGCAACAACACATCAGAAAGATCATCCACCCAGACCAAGTGAGATTTAGCCCTGGTATGCAGGGATGGTTCAATATTCACAAAACAATCAACGTAATACACTACATTAACAGACTGCAGAAGAAAAACCATATGATTCTCTCAATAGACGCAGAGAAAGCATTTGATAAAATACAACACCCTTTCATGATGAAAACTCTAAGCAAACTGGGTATGGAAGGAACATTCCTCAACACGATCAAAGCAATATATGAAAAACCCACGGCCAACATCCTATTGAATGGGGAAAAGTTGGAAGCATTTCCGCTGAGATCTGGTACCAGACAGGGATGCCCACTCTCACCACTGCTATTCAATATAGTTCTGGAAGTTTTAGCCAGAGCTATTAGGCAAGAAAAAGAAATTAAAGGGATACAAATTGGGAAGGAAGAACTCAAACTATCCCTCTTTGCAGATGATATGATTCTTTATTTAGGGGACCCAAAGAACTCAACTAAGAGACTACTGGAACTCATCAAAGAGTTTGGCAAAGTAGCAGGATATAAAATCAATCCACAAAAATCAACAGCCTTTTTATACACAGGCAATGCCACGGCGGAGGAAGAACTTCGAAGATCAATCCCATTCACAATAGCTACAAAAACAATCAAATACCTTGGAATAAACTTAACCAAAGACGTTAAAGATCTCTACGATGAAAACTACAAAACCTTAGAGAAAGAAATAGAAGAGGATACCAAAAAATGGAGAAATCTTCCATGCTCATGGACTGGAAGAATCAACATCATCAAAATGTCTATTCTCCCAAAAGCAATTTATACATTCAATGCAATACCAATCAAGATACCGAAGACCTTCTTCTCAGATCTGGAAAAAATGATGCTGAAATTCATATGGAGACACAGAAGACCTCGAATAGCCAAAGCAATCTTGTACAACAAAAACAAAGCTGGAGGCATCACAATACCAGATTTCAGGACATACTACAGGGCAGTTGTTATCAAAACAGCATGGTACTGGTACAGAAACAGATGGATAGACCAATGGAACAGAATAGAAACACCAGAAATCAATCCAAACATCTACAGCCAACTTATATTTGATCAAAGATCCAAAACTAATCCCTGGAATAAGGACAGCCTATTCAATAAATGGTGCTGGGAAAATTGGATTTCAACGTGCAGAAGCTTGAAGCAAGACCCCTACCTTTCACCTTACACAAAAATTCACTCTACATGGATTAAAGACTTAAATCTATGACCCGAAACCATCAAATTATTAGAGAGCATTGGAGAAACCCTGCAAGATATAGGTACAGGAAAGACTTCTTGGAAAAGACCCCAGGAGCACAGGCAGTCAAAACCAAAATTAACATTTGGGATTGCATCAAATTGAGAAGTTTCTGTACTTCAAAAGAAACAGTCAGGAAAGTGAAGAGGCAACCAACAGAATGGGAAAAAATATTTGCAAACTATACTACAGATAAAGGGTTGATAACCAGAATCTACAATGAAATCAAGAAAATCCACAACAAAACAAACAACCTACTTAAGAGATGGGCCAAGGACCCTCGAAAGAGGAAATCCAAATGTCCAACAGACACATGAAAAAATGTTCAAGATCACTAGCAATCAAAGAAATGCAAACCAAAACCACAATGAGGTTTCACCTCACCCCGGTGAGAATGGCTCACATTCAGAAATCTACCAACAATAGATGCTAGAGAGGATGTGGGGAAAAAGGGACACTAACCCACTGTTGGTGGGAATGCAAACTGGTTAAGCCACTATGGAAGTCAATCTGGAGATTCCTCAGAAACCTGAACATAACCCTACCATACAACCCAGCCATCCCACTCCTTGGAATTTACCCAAAGGAAATTAATTTGGCTAATAAAAAAGCCATCTGCACATTAATGTTTATTGCAGCTCAATTCACAATAGCTAAGACCTGGAACCAACCCAAATGCCCATCAACAGTAGACTGGATAAAGAAATCATGGGACATGTACTCCATAGAATACTATACAGCAGTAAGGAACAATGAAACCCAGTCATTTGCAACAAGATGGAGGGATCTGGAAAACATCATGCTGAGTGAATTAAGCCAGTCCCAAAGAGACAAATATCATTTGTTTTCCCTGATCGGCGACAACTGAGCACCAAAGGGGAAACCTGTTGAAGTGAAATGGACACTATAAGAAACAATGACCTGATCAGCTCTTGTCCTGACTCTAGATGTACAATGTAACACTTTATCCTTTTCAGTATTTGTTGTTGTTGTTGTTCTAGTACTAATGGTTGAACTCTGTAATTAACACACAATTATTCTTAGGTGTTTAAATTTTAACTGAAAAGTGATCCCTGTTAAATTTCAGAGTGGAAAAAGAGAGGGAGGAGATGTACAATTTGGACATGCTCAATCGGACTTGCCCCAAATGGTGGAGTTAGAAATGTGCTAGGACATTCCAATACAATCCCATCAAGGTGGCATGTACCAATGCCATCTCACTAGTCCAAGTGATCAATTTCAGTTCACAATTGATGGCTCTGATAGGTCTAAGAAACAAAGGGATCACACAAACAAGACAAGTGTCTGCTAATACTAACTGATAGAATCAAAAAGGGAGAGAAAGATCCAGCATGGGAAGTGGGATACACAGCAGACTCATAGAATGGCAGATTCCTAAACAACACTCTGGCCTCAGAATCAGCCCTTAAGGCATTTGGATCTGGCTGAAGAGCCCATGAGAGTATTGTAGGCATGGAAAGCCAAGATACCATGGAAAAGAAAAAAAAGAAGACGACCTAAATGAAAGATCTCTGTGAGTGAGATCCCAGTGGAAAGAACGGGGCCATCAAAGAAGGAGGTACCTTTCTCTGAAGGGAGGAGAGAACTTCCACTTTGACTGTGACCCTATCAGAATAAGATCAAAGTCAGCGAACCCTAAAGGCTTCCATAGCCCTGGCAACTCATGACTAGAGCCTAGGGAGATTACTGACGCCATAAACAAGAGTGTCAAATTGTTAAGTTAGCAACAGAAGTCACTGTGTACTTACATCCCATGTGGGATCTGTCCTTAATGTGTTGTCTAATGTGCAGTGATGCTATAACTAGTACTGAAACAGTATTTTTACACTTTGTGTTTCTGCGTGGGTACAAACTGATGAGATCTTTACTAATTATATACTGAATCGATCTTCTGTATATAAAGAGAATTGGAAATGAAAAAAAAAACCTGGTGTTAATTGGAAATGGCATAGAAAATTAATTAATTTTTTAAAAAAATATTATGTAGGATCTCTGTCTTTAATGTGCTGTACACTGTTATTTAATGCTATAACTAGTACTCCAACAGTATTTTTTTTTTCACTTTGTGTTGCTATATGGGGGCAAACTGTTGAAATCGTTACCTAATATATACTAAACTGATCTTCTGTATATAAAGAGAATTGAAAATGAATCATGATGTGATTGGAAGGGGAGAGGGAGCGGGAAAGGGGAGGGTTGTGGGTGGGAGGGAAATTTTGGGAGGGGGAAGCCATTGTAACCTATAAGCTGTACTTTGGAAATTTATATTCATTAAATAAAAGTTTAATAAATGAAAAAAAAGGCAATCTGTAGAAGTGAAATTGACACTTGGAGAAGGAATGAATTGAATAGCCCTTGTCTTGACTGTTAAGGAACAGGTTTTTTGTTTGTTTGCTTGCTTCATACTGTTTGTTGAACTCTTTATTTAACATAGACTTAATCATATGTGTTTACTGTCAATTGAAAATAGATCTTAGTAAAAAATAAGAGTAGGAAAAAGAGAGGGAGGAGGAAGTTTGTAACTGTAAAGCTGTATAGTTCTGCATGCATTCCTACAGACTTACTTCTAAGGGTACAGTTTAAAAATTTGCCATGAAACCCCAAATCCATTAAACTGGGTGGTAAAAATACCATCTTAAGTGTTAAAGTGACCATCTTAAGTGTTAAATTGATCAAATAGATAGTGTTAAAGGGATCATATAAATAAGATGAAGTGTCTAGTAATAATAACAGATAGAATTAAAAGGGAGAGAAAGTTCCAACATGGGAAGCAGTCCACACAGCAGACTCATAGAATGACAATCACTTTAGCACTCTGACCTCAGAATCAGTCCTTAAGGCATCTGGTCTGGCTGAAAAGCCCATGAGTGCATTTCAGGTTTGGAAAGCCACACTGTGGCAAAAAAAAAAAAAAAAGTCCAACATTAAGGATCTCTGTGAGAGAGACCCCAGTCGAAAGAAGTGACAATCAAAGAAGGATGTAGTTTTCTCTGAAGGGAGGAGAGAACTTCCACTTCCCTTATGGCCTGTCTAAATACTGATGGAGATTGTGGATTCAAAAGATTTCTATAGCCTTGGCAGCCTATGTCTAGAGACTTGGGAGATCACTGACATCATACATAGGATTGTTAATTGTTCAGTTAACAATAGGAGTCACTGTGCACTAACTTCCCATTCAGGACTTCTGTCCTCAGTGAGTTGTATTATGAGAATTAACTGTATAACTTGTTCTCAAAAGTTTGTGTGTGTGTGTGTGTGCAAATTGTTGAAATCTTTACTTAGTATAGAGTTGGTCTTCTGTGTATAAAGTTAATTGAAAATGAATCTTAATGGAGAATGGAACTGGAAATGGGAGAAGGAGGAGAATGTGGGGTGACAGGGCAGGTACGGTGCAAAGAATCACTATATTCCTAGAGTTGTACTTAAGGAATTTGTATTCATTAAATAAAAGGTCTCTTTGGGGGGAAAAAACAACAACAATAAAAAAAAAAAAAAAAATAAAAAAACTTAAAAACTAAAAGATGATTCTCCAAGTAGAGAAATAAAAGCAGTAACCCTCCCACAAGTCTGATCAAGGGACAAAAAGCCATAAATAGTACTGTCAGAAATGAAAGGCTATATCACTATAGATTTTACAAATAAGAAAACAATAATAGGGTAATATAAATTTTCATGCCAAACAACCTGACAAAATAGAAATACTTCTTCAGATAGACTATTAAAGTTCACTCAAGGCCGGCGCCGTGGCTCAATAGGCTAATCCTCCGCCTTGCGGTGCCGGCACACCGGGTTCTAGTCCCGGTTGGGGCACCAGATTCTGTCCCGGTTGCTCCTCTTCCAGGCCAGCTCTCTGCTGTGGCCCAGGAGTGCAGTGGAGGATGGCCCAAGTGCTTGGGCCCTGCACCCGCATGGGAGACCAGGAGAAGCACCTGGCTCCTGGCTTCGGATCAGTGCGGTGCGCCGCGGCGGCCATTGGAGGGTGAACCAATGGTAAAGGAAGACCTTTCTCTCTGTCTCTCTCACTATCAACTCTGCCTGTCAAAAAAAAAAAAAAAAAAAAAAAAAAAAAAAAAAAAAAAGAACTCTAACTCAACAGTGGGGGAAAAAAAAAAGTTCACTCAAATAGAAATGATTGAGTCTGAATCTTTCCAGGGAGGACAAAGGTCTTGAAATCTGGATTCTCCAGGTCCTCACTGGCACCTGGTACTGTCACATTGTTTTATTCTTGCCTTCCTTACAGGTGTGCAGTAGCTTCTCAACCTGGCTTCAATTCACATTACTTAAAGACCACTGATAGCTGATATCTTTCCATGTCCTTATTGCCCATTTGTGTATCCTTTCCAGTAAATTCTCTTTCGTGTACTCTGCTTCTATTTTAAGTGCACTATTTGTTTTTCTGCTCTTGACCTGTGCTAATTGCTTCCATGTTCTAGATACGAATACTTTACTGGATATTTCTCTTGTTCTGTATCTTGTCTTTTCACCCTCTGAATGGGGAGTTTTGTAGAGCAATAGCTTTTAATCTTTTTAATCTAGATGAAATCTAACATCACTTTTCTTGTTGTGGGAATTATGTGTTTGGCTTTGAATCAAAAACTCTTTGCTGTTCTCTAGATCCAGAAGATTCTCTGCTTTGTTTTCTTTCTACAGCAATTATAACTCTGTGTTATATTTAATCCGTTTGTCCATTTAAATCAAGTTTTGTTAAAGGTGTGTGGTTTAAATCAATATTAATTATTTTGCCTGTTAATGTCCATTTGCTCCAGACCATTTTCTTGAAAAGTTTGTCTTTCTGCTGTTGAATTGCTTTTGTGCTTTTGGCAAACACTCTTTGTGCTTATTTGTGGGTTTATTTCTGTGTTCTCTGTTTTTCTCTATTGATTTATGCATTGATCCCTCCCACTATGTCAAATAATCTTAATTACTGCAACTATATAGTAAATTTTAAAATTGAATAAACTGATTCTTCCCCATTTAATCATATTTTTCAAGATTTTTTATGCTGTTCTATTTCACTTGGCATTTGATAAACATTTTAGGACAGTCTTATAAATAACTACAAAAATCCTCACTAGGATTTATGATGGGAATTATATTAACTCTCTATATCAGTTTGGTAGAGAATTGACATCTTTGTGTATTTGTTGAACATTACAACCTATGATTATATTTGTCTTTCCTTTTATTTGGGTCTTGGATTTCTTTCATCAGCATTTCGGAGTTTGGGACCCATAAATTCTGTACATGTTTTATTGCATTTACATCTTGATTGAACAGTTGTAAGTAATGTATACTTTTAATTTGTCATGTATGTTTTCATTGTATAGATTTATAAATAATTTTTATTACTGTGTCTTGTATAATGAGGCTTAATTCATCCTAGATGTTCTTTCATGAAAAGAAACTTTTAAGAGCATGAAAAGAGAAGTCATAAACTGGCAGAAAACATTTGCAAATCATATACGTGATAAAGAACTCATATCCAAAATATATGAAAAATTCTTGATACTGTAATTTTAAAAAAGCACAACAATAAATTAAATGATGAGCAATATGCTTGGGAAAACACTTTACCAAAGACTGTATTCGGGTAACAAATACACATATAAGGTATTGATTGACGTCCACTAGTCATTAGGGAAATGTAAATTGAGAACATGACTAGGGATGATTATATACCCAATAAAATGCCTGAAATTAAACCTATTGATCATTGCAAGTGTTTGCAAGGTTGTGGTGGGACTACAACATTCATTTACAGATGTGAATGTAAAATTATGAATATATTTTGAAAATAGCTTGGCTTTTTCTTTAAGAGGTTAAAAATATACATTTTATGTCATTCTACAAATTCATTCTTAATTGTTTTCTGGAGAGGTGAAAGCCTATATTCATACAAAGTCTTGTCATTCTTTATGGAAATTTTAATTGAGTAAAGAAAAAGACAAATACAACTCAAATGTCCATCAACAGATGACAGGTGAGCTGTTGTGCACACATTCATGAAAAATTAATTAGTACTGAAAAGTAATGAGCCAGTGATACAAGTTGCAACGTAGATGGATCTCATAATAATTATGCTCAATATACAAACTAGATAGAACATATTGTAAAACTCCATTTATATAAAATTATACTAAATGCAAATCAATCTGCAGTAAAAATAAATAAATAAAAGCAGATACTGGATGCCTGGGGATGGCATTGGTGGCTAGGAAGGGAACTGCAGGAAGAGATTTCAAAAGTTTGAGGGGACTTCTGACGGGTTGGCATATGCTCATTATCTTGCTGGTGATGATGGTTTCACAGGTAGATACACAGGTATTTATATGTTAACAAAGCTGTTGAAAAGCTTAAATGATTATAGGTCTCATTTATAAAAGCACACAACCTTTTTTCTACTTAATATGCTAACTTGTTTGTTGGTTTTAAATTTTTTATTTATTTATTTGAGGGAATGAGACAGCTACTCCCAATCACTGGCTCACTCCCCAAATGCTCAATACAGCCTGGACTGAGCCAGGTGGAGCCATGAGCCTGGAACTCAATCACGGTGTCCCATAAGGGTGTCAAGTACCCAATGACTTGAGCTTTCATGTGCTGCCTCCCAGCATCTACATTAGCAAGAAGCAGGAGTCAGTAGCAAGAGGCAGGGCTTGAAATTGGCAGTCTGATATGGGATGCAGGCAACCCAGGCAGTCTTAACCACTACAAGTGCCTGCTGCTGTTTGCTTTTTAAGCATGCAAAATCTTTTGTCCCTGAAGATAGGAAGGCTGAGAGAGTGATAGAGTTTGTGTTCTGGCGTTGTTGTGAAACTGTGCTGTCAGTCATTTTCTACCCAATTCTGTGTTCCTATACACAAGAAAACTAAAAGCAGTTGTTTTAAAATTATTTTTCTTCAGATATTTTGTCACATGCAGTTTAATTCAAACTCTGACAAATTCAGAAGTTGTGATTGTACTGTCAGATTGTGCCATTGAAATATTAAAACTGCATTTTTTTTATTATAATAACCAAAGTGCTTATGTGTTCCCAGAAGTAGGAAATTGTGTGAGATAGCACCCAGGTTAGGGCTAGGAGCCGCCTCTGAGTGAGGAGAAGAATCAAGGGGCTTCACATCACAGTGGTACAGGATCAGAGTAATATTTTTCTATCCCATCACTCCCTAAGAAGACTTGAGTCAACATTTGAGCCAAGAGTTCTGGTTGTGAAACTCTGCTTGGTAAAGTCATGGTAAAATTTGCTCAGGAAGACATAATTACTTTCTCATCAAGCATCTTTCAACTACTAGAATACTTAGAATCAGGTACAGAAATGTTAAAAAAAAATCAGAATCATGTGTATAAAACTGAACATATTTGGGGGCCGACACTGTGGCATATCGGGTAAAGCTACCACCTGCAGGGTCGGCATTCCACATAGTGCCAGTTTGAGTCCTGTTTGCTCCATTTCTGATACGGCTCTCTGCTATGGCCTGGGAAAGCAATAGAAGATGGCCCAAGTCCTTGGCCCCTGCACCCACGTGGGAAACCAGGAAAAAGCTCCTGTCTCCTGGCTTTGGATAGGCACAGCTCCCCCCGTTGTGGCCAATTGGGGAGTGAACCAGTGGATGGAACACCTCTCTCTCTCTGCTTCTCCTTCTCTCTCTGTGTAACTCTGACTTTCAAATAAATAAAAAAGAAATTGAGCACATTTGGCATAGCCTTGTAATAAAAAAAATAATTTTTTGGAGCAACATGTTAAGCATTTAAATGTATTTTAAAATTTGTAATTTAGTGTTTTATTTAGACTTAACTTTAATCAAACCCTTATTAAGCATATATATTGAAACATTTACTAGGACTTAAGAACCACATTATTTTAAAGTTTAACTCATTATCTTTTTAAGAACTAACTTCATACTTGGGGGGATTTTAGGTCATAAAGCTAATCTATTTAAGGATTTGGGATATCTGATAAGTATGGTTTTAAAATACTAAATGGAACCTTATACTCTGTTCTTCAAAAACTGCTAAAATTTAAAGTAGAGTATGTTTGAATATTGAACTTAAAACTTTAAAGAAGAGCCCTAATAAACTGAATGTCAAGTTTTAGTATCAAAGGACACAGTGTCATTTTCAGATGAACACTGCTGTAAAGACTGTACATATCTCATCTTTAATATGACTTTCCTTCCTGTTTTCATTGGGAGCTTTGTCACACACTCCTGTTATCTCTGAGATTCCTTTTAGCATACCACGTCCCGTCACTGTTCTGAGGGTGGAGATATGTGCATATGTGCACGTGTGTTGCCTCTCTTGGACACTGGGTTTCCTGAGAGCAGAGGTGGCTTGTTGTCTTGTTGACCTTGTTTTTTGTCTTCCGCGGACTTGGCACTGAGTCAGTTCTTGGTAGGCGCTTTGCAGGCATTCAGTAGCAGCCCTTGTTTCTCTGCTAAAAAGCCCTTCTCCAGCTCTTAAAGTCGGTTAATTCCCACATGAGGGCACTTGGCTCTTGTTGGATACAATTCTCAGGAGGCTTGAGCTGCTCAGAGCCTGACCCCAGCTCTGACCTCTGTCTATGATCCCTGGCAGCACCCTGTGGACTTGTAGCCTAAGGGAAGCTAGCATTTTACAGAACACTTAAGGAAACATACTCTGCAAAAGGCAGCCTTAGCAGAGGTGCACATCTACCTACTCCATTGTATTGTATATTGTCTTTACATAGTGTTGCTTATTATTATTATTATTATTTTTTTGACAGGCAGAGTGGATAGTGAGAGAGAGAGACAGAAAGGTTTTCCTTTTTGCCATTGGTTCACCCTCCAATGGCTGCTGCGGCTGGCGCATCGCGCTGATCCAAAGCCAGGAGCCAGGTGCTTCTCCTGGTCTCCCATGCGGGTGCAGGGCCAAGCACTTGGGCCATCCTCCACTGCCTTCCCGGGCCATAGCAGAGAGCTGGCCTGGAAGAGGGGCAACCGGGATAGAATCCAGCGCCCCAACCGGGACTAGAACCCGGTGTGCCAGCGCCGCAAGGTGGAGGATTAGCCTGTTAAGCCACGGTGCCGGCCACTTATTATTATTTTTTGACAGAGTAGACAGTGAGAGAGAGAGACAGAGAGCAAGGTCTTCCTTTACCATTGGTTCACCCTCCAATGGCCGCTGCGGCCGGCGCACCACACTGATCCAAAGCCAGGAGCCAGGTGCTTCTCCTGGTCTCTCATGTGGGTGCAGGGCCCAAGCACTTGGGCCATCCTCCACTGCACTCCCAGTCCACAGCAGAGAGCTGGACTGGTAGAGGAGCAACCAGGACAGAATCTGGCACCTCAACCAGGACTAGAACCTGGTGTGCCAGCGCCGTAGCGCCAGCCCTTTTTTTTTTTTTTTTTTTTTTTTAGTGTTGCTTATTATTAATCCATCAGCTCATTCACTCAACTTTAGTTTGTACCTCTTGTATGCCAAATGCAATACTAGGTCTTAGACTCACAGCAGTGGCTGGGAGGGACACAGTCGCTTCCCTGATTGAATGTCTTCCAGTTTTGAAACCAATTCACATTCTTAAAAAACAAAACAATTTCTTGCAGAAAAAGAAACAAATATAGGTGAGATAGGAAATAATGGCACTTAGTGGCTCTGCAGAGCAACTGGGCATGTGCACTTTGCTTGAGTTGGGACTGGCAAAGTCCAAGACAACATTTCCAGCTCAAAGTGAAAGAGGCGTATGGCACTGATCAAGAGGAATGGAAGGAAGCAAGGACTGCTCCTTGGAGCAAAAGCAACATGAGCAGGGGTCGCAGAGCCTGGCAAAGGGCTGGCCAAGTTCAAATAAGGGAGGAAATCAATGTACCCAGAACACAGGGGATGAACAAGGAGGTGATTCTGGGGAAATAGCATGGACACAGCCAACAGAGTCGTACAGCAGAAAATGTCCTCCACTGAAAAACTCTTAATAATTTTTTTGTTCATCCTTTGAATTCTAGAGTATGAATCATTCATTCCATCTTCACTGTGCTTGCATGGTATTCTACAACTGCTAACACCTCAGTTGCTATTGCATAGTAAATATAATTATTCATTTTTCATTTTAAAAATAACTCATACTATTTTTCTGTTTATTATGCTCTCATTAGCATCCCTGGGCTTTTTTATTTTTTATATTTTTCATAGAGAAGGAGAGCGAGAGAGAGATAAGGAGAAAGAGAAAGAGAGATCTCCCATCAGCTGGTTCAGTCCCCAACTGGCCACAGTTGCAAGGGCTGGGGCAGGCTGAAGCAAGGAGCAAGGAGCCTTTTCAGGGTCCCCAACATGAGTGCAGGAGCCCTAGTATGTGAGCTATCATCTGCTGCTTTTCCCAGGTGCATCAGTGGGGAGCTGGATTGGAAGTGGGGCAGTCAGGACTCGAGCTGGTGTTTTTATGGGATGCCAGCACTACCGGTAGAGGCTTAACCTTCAACACCACAGTGCTGGGGCCCCTCCCTGGGCTTTTAATACAACCATACGTAGTTTTTCCTACAGATTCTTAGGATTTTCTCCTCTGTCCTTCAACTTTCCCAAAGCATGTATTTTTGCTGATTCCTATAGACTTTTGTTTTCTCCATTTTCCACTCATGCCTACTGTAGCCTCCTATGCCATTATAGTAGGTATTTTTCCAGTGTACTTTAGAGTTTGAAAAATCCAACTCTTTATTTCTGCCTCTGATTTTCCTGATGTGGTATTTTGCTACTACTCAATGAAATGTAGAGCTGGATGGACCTTGGAGATGCTTTAGCTCCCATTTTCATTCCACCGGTGAACTCTTTTTAATCTATGACCTCCTTTAAGCAATATTTAACATTCTAATATGTAACGCTTCCATTTGTTAATATCTTGTCCTCTAAAGTGCCCTAACTTTTTTTATAAGGCTTTAAAGAGCGCAGCTAGTATTAGTAATATCCATGTAGACTTTCTTAACAAAACTCAAAAATAAAGTGTCAATTAAATCAAAACCCTCAAAAACCACAAGCTGGAGGCTAACCATCTCTACACTCCCAAACAAATATGTACTACAGGTCTTTAACACCAAATTTACATTCGAGTCCATAAAGTAATAAAAATTTGATTGATAATATGAACTGTTCAGCTGGAAGTAAGCAGTGTGAATAAATGAGAAGATGTGTATTTACATTGATTAATGACATTAGATCCTCTTGATATTCTCAGCTGCTCTTTGCAAAGCTGCCCCAAAGGTAAGGAAAAGGAAAGCAGAGAGACTTCCCCTGTGTCCAGGAAGGGATTCCTGTCAAGTCTACTCCCACCTCACGCGATCTTCTCTTGTGTCTTCCTCTTGTGTCCCTGTTCTGTGCCAAGGCTGCCCTGAATGACGTCCTTGAATGGCCCAATAGTGCCTTTCAATTTAAATACTTCCTGTGATGCTAAGTCATCTCATCTGTTAGTAACAGAAAATAATGCTCAAGTAGAAAAGTTCAGAGAAAGGACATTTCTCAGGCATTGGAAAGCAGAACGCAGAGCTGCAGGTTGCTCTTTGGCTGTAATTTGCTTATTGTTGCATTCCTTCAGGTAGGGGAAGAACAGGCCAGTTATCTGAAAAAGCAAGCTTCATCTTGGCCAGATAATCCTTTATCCCTGAAAATATCTCTGTAAGTGGATTGTGAGTGTATCTGCCCCAAGTGATACTATGAGCTGTTGACAAAAGCAAAATGCTGTTGTTATGAAAATCACGAATTCCTTTTTTTTTAAAAATGATCTTGAGAAAGAAGAAACTCTCCATTCAAGAGAAAACTCTTCAAAAAGACAAAGACACCCATTTCTTTAAGTGTCTTATCAGTGATACCCTGTATTTGATAAGAAAAGGCCATAAGTGAAGCTTTTTGTGGTTGCTTTTCCTGAGGATGAGAATGTAATGCCAGGCTTTTTTTTTTTTAATTTCTTGCATCTAACACACCACTGCCTTTCCATATGGAATTTCTGTTTTCTTGAAACATGGCAGCAAGCAAATAAATGTGTGTATAGGAAACACTAAGGATGGCTGCCACAGTTGTAGGAAAATGTAGGAAATAGTGCCTGTGTCCACTGCAGCCCTCGTTTGCCTTCAACATGCAGCTCACATGAGCATAGAAGGGAAAGGCATGCTGACTAAATACATGGTAAATTAATTTTGCCATCTTTTAAAATAATGATACATGAATAGGGTGAAACATAAATAAAACTGCAGCAATGGCTACAGAATGAAAAGCCACCAGTTCCATGTTTCCTCCTTGCTGAGCCCTCCCAGCTCTGCTGAGATCATTGTCCAGAACTTTAGAGTTATTTTGGTGGTGACCTTCACAGGCAGATTTGCCATGCAGCTGAAGAGGCTTTTAGCTTCCCAGCCCTCCAGGATTGGATCCCAGTAATGGGAAGGTCTGGACTTTATACATTTAGGAGCACATGCCTTTTAAGGAAATGTAATCAGAAAGACAGGTGCGGAATTGCTAAGGGCTCCTCCCAGGACCTTGCAAAAGGCGTGTGTAAGAAAAACCCTGAAGCTGAAGTTTTCGTATTTGCCCGGTGGGCTGGTTTCTGGTAGCCCTTTCTTGACTCACTGACAGCTGCTGTTGGTTCCTTCCCAGAATGCAGAGGCATTTCCCAGACTCTCTGAACCTCCAACTCCCCTTGCCCTGTCTCCTTCCGATTGTTAGTTGTGCTGTTTTATCTGTAGTGAAGATTATACTCACTGAAGCTATAATTTTTTTACACTTTGTAGATTTATTCTAAAAACCAGTCAACAACATTTGTGCCTCTTGCTTCTTTGTAGGCAATTAACAGCTACTAAATGTTGCTGCTAAATAGCAAGGGGTGCCAGGGATGAGTTGGTAGCCTTGATTTGTGACACCTTTAATTTTTCTGTAGGTTTTTGGGGTTTCTTTCCAATTCTGAATGAGACATAATGGGCCTTAATTCTTGTATAGTCTATTTCCCTTTTTGTAATTCTGCAGACATTTGTTGGATTAACTCTTCAGCTTCTTTGTTATGTAGGTTTTTTTTTTTTTTTTTCAATTTGACAGGTAGAGTTATAGACAGTGAGTGAGAGAGACAAAGAGAAAGGTCTTCCTTCCGTTGGTTCACCCCCGAAATGGTCACTAAGGCTGGCGCTGCGCTGATCCAAAGCCAGGAGCCTGGTACTTCTTCCTGTTCTCCCACGCAGTTGCAGGGGCCCAAGCACTTGGGCCATCCTCCACTGCCCTCCCAGGCCACAGCAGAGAGCTAGACTGGAAGAGGAGCAACCGGGACTAGAACCCGGTGCCCATATGGGATGCTGGTGCCACAGGTGGAGGATTAATCAAGTGAGCTATGGTGCCGGCCCCCTGTTAAGTAGTTTTGTAGGCTAGGTTCATGACTTTGTAGACAAATGCTAGTTTTTGGAAATGCTCTTTATGTAATAAAACATGCAAAGTTTTGATTTACTGAATTATGCCTTGTGTGCTTTCCAGTAATAATAGGTCTTTAAGAGAAGTTTCAAGGTAAATTATAGGAATGAAGGAAAGCATGGTAGGCCTGCTGAGGCAGTGTTTAATTCATCTCCAGATGCAGGAGACCACTGTGAGGTGGATCACCTTTGTGGCTGTTAAAAGGCGTACATTTATTAATAAGGATAAAAACAGAGAAAGCAGCAGGTGCCAAACTATTTCACCAGAACAGTTACTTTCTCCTAAAAACCTAACCATTTTTTCTAAAGGGTTTTCTTTATTTTCATCATCTCAATATTCAAGTTAAGAACAGCCATATCTTGCAAATAATAAACAAACCCTCTTAAGTCATATCTCAGAATGATTTCAACAAACATACAGTCCTTCAATGCTTCAATATACTAAAAGTAACCACCCTTTCCTATTGAGTGTTTTGAGAGTGTTTATACCCTGTAAGCTGAGGAAAATAGGCAATGCTCCCAAGATTTTAACAGCTCTTCAAAATACTGCATTTCGGTATCTATTAAGAAATTACAGTTTTTCTTATTGTCGATCTCCTTAATACTTTAATAATCACTAATGCTGGTGAAAGAACACCATTGAAATCTGTGTCACTTTTTATACTGTGCAAATAAAAAGTGTTTTTGATTGATTCAGTGAGCCCACCACTTTTTCCTATATGGGTGAGAGTGAGCTTGGATAAATGCTAACTGACATAACCACCATGGTCGCTTCTCATGTGCTTTGTGTTAGTTCATACAGCTGTCCACTGCAGAGCTATGTGTGGGTCATAGCCATGGTCATTTAGAGTTAAAGGACACAATAGCAGGCAGCTCTGGAATCCTGCTGTGGTGCTCCCCGGTGTACACATTCGTTTCTGCTCCTCCTTTAGCCACCACCCCATCCCTTACCATTTGATCCAGCTCAACACGTTTTTTAGCACCTGTGCATCTGTTTAGTACATTGGCCTGTGGTAGGTCATGGGAAGGAGTTTATGCTTGAGCTAGGAGACAAAACTGTCCCTGGAATGAGAGAACTTTGATGCTGAGTTGTGTGGTATACACTGGGAACACAACAGGTAGATGGAGAAAGAAATCGCTGCCTTGGGTTTTGATTCTGAATTGTATAGGGTTCTCTGATTGCTGGTAACAGGAATGGACTTTGTGTAAAACAAAGAACAAAAGAAGTTACTGGAAGGAGATCATAATTCCCTTATAAAACCTACAGGAGCCTATGCCAGATATGCACAAAATAAATACAGGTATTTGTATTATTATTGAATGCACAAATGCACCTAAATAAGCATAAGTAGTGAGGTAGATAAAACCCCAACTTTCTGCCCTGTCCACACTGGCTAAAAAAAATAATTCTTAATCCAGCACACTTTCTTCAAGCTGTTACTGTGGGAGAAAAAGCTTTAAGTTATTTTAAACATAAAAAAACAAAGACAAATATTAACATTTTCTAAATAATGAATGGGAAGATTTCTTTTAACACAGCCTTATTTTATGGGAAATGTTTACCAACCTATTTTTTTGTTTGATTTTGCTTATATTTTAGAATGATTGATGAGTTGAGGTGAAATTTACAAAAGTGTCACCTGTCACCTGCTGCTGCTAATTGTACTGTTTGCAATCTTGAGCAGTGTTCTATTGACCATATTTGGTACTATCTTCTGAGTATCTTATACATAGTCCTAGAATAGAATAGCAGGTAAAGGTAGACAATTTATTCTGGTAGTGGTAATTTTAAAGGAGACTTCAAAAAGTTCATAGAAAATGTAGTTGAAAAACAAATTTTTTAGTGCAAAATATTTTTAAATCGGTGCAGTTTTTTTTTTTTTATCATACATGGAAACATTTATTTGGTAGTCAGGGAGACACACACACACATACATACACACATACACAGTGCTCCCATCTATTGGTTCACTTTCCAAATCCCACACAACAGCTGGGGCTGTGCTGGGACCAGAACTGAGAGTTGAATAACCTATTCCACCTGTCCCACATGGGAGCAGGAGGCCAGACACTTAGTTGTCACTGCTCTCTCCCCAGGTCTGCATTAACAGGAAGCTAGACTGAAGGGAGGAAGGAACCTCCACTGTGACACGGCCTTGACTAAACAAGTTCAGAGTCGGTGAACTCAAGGGACTTCCATAGCCTAGACAGCTCATAGCAAGAGTCTCGGGTGATTGCTGACGTCATAAATAAGAGTGCCAATTGTTAAATCAACAACGGGAGTCACTGGGTACATGCTCCCCACGTAGGATCTCTGTCATTAATGTGTTTTACTATGAAACTTAAAAACACTACTAGTCGAACAATACCCTATACCTTGTGCGGTTGTGTGAATGCAGCCTGTTGAAATCCTTGCTTAGTATATACTAAGTTGATCTTCAGTATATGAAGGTAATTGAAAATGAAACTGGATAAAGGGCGGGATGGGAGAGGGAGAGGGGAGAGCCACGGGAGGGAGGGAGGTTGTGGGGGGAAGCCACAACAATACAAAAGTTGCACTTTGTAAATTAACATTTATGAAATTAAAAAAAAAAAAAAAACCAGGAAGCTAGAGGCACGAGCCAGAGCCAGAAGTTGAACCCACGCATTTCAGTGTGGACTGTGAATATTTAAACAGCATCTTAGATGATACCCACACTTCTACTTTTGAAATTGACAAATCAAATTAATATATCTAGAATATCTGAAAAATCCAACACTATCATTTTATCTATCATTATGTCATTATGTGCCTTTAATAGTGTTTTTTTCTACATACTATTTTTCAACTCTTTATTTAGCATAGGGTTAATCTTATGAGTATAAAGTAAACTGAAAATAGATCATTGTAAAAATTAAGAATGGGAGTAGGAGAGAGAGGAATAAGGAAGGTAGGAGCATGGGCAGAAAGTATCACTATGTTCCTAAAATTGTATATGAAATACATGAAATTTGCATGCCTTAAATAAAATTTAAAAAAACAGAATCCCATCAAATTGAATCTCTTGTTGAGTTTTCTGTATTATAAGTTTAATCATTTCTTCAAATTTCACTTGAGTAGCCACCGTTTTGTTAAAATATAAGTATCATTACTAAAAATTTGCTTTACAAAATGTGTGCTACTAAATACTCCGGGAGTGGTTCTTGGCTCTTCTGTGGTACTGCTTTCTGATGCCCCACTTGAGAGCTTCACTTTCTCTTCTGCTGAGGCGAAGGAAAGCCCTCTTCCTGTTCCCTCTTTGGAGGAAAGAGTGATTTGTTCATTGGATCCAAGGTGAAGATGCGCTTCTGCATCAAGATGTGTTTGGTTATTGATGTCATAGATCTTTCTGTATTGACTGAAGGTGTTGTAGAGATCAAGAAGCTTAAAATTACTTATGGAAATGAGAAATGTTTCAGGTGAAGAATGTACCCATTCCACAGATCTGATCTGATCATTAGATATTATATGCATCAGTTGAGATATCACACTGTACCCCATAAATGTGTGTACTTTTTAATGTGTCAATTAAAATATATTACAAGAATGTATGAAGGGCAAAAAAATACTAAGATAAGAAAAATGTGAAAATTCAGGTGTCCCTTTGAACAGAATGATGGACACCAAGAGGCTTCCTGTGAAACGCACAGTCACTCTGTAAGAATGACATGTAAATGGTGGCACTGTATGTTGTATCACAGGGGTTGTAACTGCCTGGCTAATCATATAGACAACTGTATTGACTCCAAGTAATTATGACTAAAGCTACATAAGCCACATATTAATAAAAATAAATTATTTGTGCATTGTTGGTATAGTCCTGGGAGTTGGATATGGATGGTATCTACAAATAAGTGTAGAAGGTTTCAAAGGTGTAGGCTCAAGAGTAAGACAAGAGAGAAAATGAAACACCATCCTGGCAGCTGGAAATAACAGTATTATTTTACTCCCATGAAAGAAAATAGAATATTTATAAGGGGCTTGCCATGGTACAAGAATAATGAGCAACTTCAAAGTGAAGGAGTGAGTTGACATTTTCCTTTTCTACTGGAAAAACATGTCGAGTGATAAACAAAGAGCAATGGAGTCTTCTCCATGGAGATTCTATTTACAGAAGTAATTTGGAGCAAAAGGTCAACCCATAAGAAGTGACTGGGACACTTCAGATTAGAACTATGAATTTTTCTGAATGATACCTGTAGTTATTGCTATAGAAAATAAACAACCTAAAGGTCATTTAAAAGTAACATAAGGTAGAAGATAGAATACTTTCATTGTTTTCAGTTTTTAAAATTTATTTTATTTACTTGAATGTCAAAGAGAGGAAAAGGGGAGAGTGCTCTCCCATCTGCTGGTTTACTCCCCACATGCCCACTTCAGTCACGACTGAGCTAGACTTCAGCTGGCTGCTGGAAGCTCAATCCAGGTTTCCCATTTGGCTGTCAGGGACCTAATTACTTGAGTCATTGCCTGTTATCTCCCAGACTGCACACTAGCAGGCAGGTGGACACAGAGTGGAGCTGAGACTCAAACCTAGCCACTTTAATATGGAATGTGGGTGTCCTTAAGCGACAGTGTATCTGCTATGCCAAATGCCTGCCCCAAGACAGACCGTTTTTGAAATTCAAAAAGTGCTGAAAATACCATAAATATTTCAGAAGAATTGCTGTTTAATTTTTTATAAAAAACTTTGAGAAGAGAGAGAAAAAGTACTCCCATTTCCTCATGTATTCCCCAAATGGTTGCAGCATCTGGGGCTGGGCCAGACCAAAGCAAGGATCCAGGAACTCCATCCACATCTCCCATGTAGGTGCAGAGACCCATCTACTTAAGCCATCACCTACTACCTTCTAGGATCTGCATTAGCAGGAAGCTGGAATTGGGAGGCAGTGCTGGGATTGAACCCAAGTACTTCAGTATGGGATGTGGGCATCTTCAGCTTGGGGCTAAATGCCTTCCTTGGTATTTGTTGTTGTTGTTTAAGTTTCTTTATACAATTTTACCTATTTGAAAGACAGAGTGACAGAGAGATAAAAAGGCACAGAGATATTTTCCATCTACTGGTTCACTCCCCAAATGTCCACAATGGATAGAGCTGGGCCAGGATGAAACCATTATCCCAAACTCAAACCAGGTGGCAGGGACCCAAGTACTGCTTCCCATACATACTAGCAGGAAGCTAGGTCTGAGGTAGAAGCAAGACTCTATCCCAGGCGTTCTGATATGGGATGTGGGCATCCCCAGTTGTGACCTAACCCACTGTGCCATCTGGATTTTAATTTTAAGAAATAGTAAAAATGACCCATAGTTTTGTTTCTTGTTAGAATTGGTAAAATCCAGAAGGATTAAGTAAAATTGACTTCTCAGCAAATGCTTCAGGTAATAAAATTAACTTGAAAGTACTTTTAAATGTAAGTTGCTATATAAATATAAAACAAAAATTTTCAGGGCCAGTATTGTGGCTCAGCAGATTAAACCCCTTCCTGGGACACTGGTATCTGATATTGGAGCCCTAGTCTGAGTCCTGGCTGCTCCACTTCCGGTCCAGCTCCCTGATAATGGGCCTGGGAAAGCAGCAGATGATTGCCCAAGTGCTTGGGGCTCTGCCACCCTTGTTGGAGACCTGGATGGGGTTCCAGGCTCCTCATTTCAGCCTGGCTCCAGCCCTGGCCATTTCTGCCATTTGGGGAGTGAACCAGTGGGTGGAAAAATCTCTCTGACTCTCCACCTCTCTCTCTGGCACTTTGCCTTTAAACATATAAAATAAATCTTTAAAAATTAAAATTACTGCTCAGCTTTTACTCTGTGCTTGACATTGTCAGGTGGTGGGAAAAGGCAGAAATAAGCCAATACATCAGCCAGCTCCAGCATTTGGCTCTCTCTGGAGAGCTGCAGGCAGTAAGCCCCCATGTGACAGGCTGCTGTTCCTGGATTCACTGTTGGGTCAGAGGCGGGAGTTATTCATATTCGTGCCGCTCAAGCATACCAACTGAATGTGTAAGTTAAGCTCCGGTATTTTTTTCACCAGAGTCTGCATATGCAGTGGATTGCTTAAATGAGGAAAAGTGAAACCATGTAAAATTGAATGAGAGGGCTTCTGTCATACACAAAGTCTTCCTGTCTAAGAATTAACCCAAGTGAAACCCATTGAGTGGATTGGATTTGTGAAGGGATATTTAGAGGGGTAGAGCAATAATTCTAGGTTTCTATGTATGATTGGGGCGGGTTATGCATTTAAATCAAAATAACTTGATTGATTTAATCCATGCCTGTATTCATTCACCAAACCTTTATGGCTCACTAAGCCAAACACTGTGCTTCTCATACAACAGAGGCGAGTAAGACATCTTCCTTTCCCTCAATACTCAGGAGTCTTGCAGAGGAAATAAAAGTGAATGTAACAGGAAGAGGTCTGTCCAGGCAACTTTAAGTTAACAAATGAAAGGCAAACAGGAGGGTGGGAGGGCTGTGAACAAAGGATATTTCATAAGCTAAGTGAGGACCAGCTAGTGTGGATGATGGCATACTGAGAGGGTGTTGAAAGAGGAGGAAACCTACTTTCTTCATTGCAGAAATTCATTAGGTTCCATTTGGCTCTGAAGAAGGGTGGTTGTGGGGAGTAGTGGGTGTGGAGGACATGGTAGAAAGTCTGAAGCTGGGAGTATTGGTCCCATCAGGCAGATGTAACATTTAATTATTCTTACCGGTGGATTTTTAAGTAAAGGAAATAATTAGATTTAAGTACTAGGAAGAGGATTTGGGCAGTGTTGATAGTAGGAATGACTACAGGCAATGAGTTTGAGGCTATTCTAGGAAACCAGTTCCAAACTTGGAAGTTTAAAGATAAAGGCACAGCTCCCCTAAGGACTAGGAACACATGAATAAAAGACCCAGGCGCAAGGAAGGAAGGGCATGAATGAAGAGGAAAAGCTGAAACAATTGTCTTAGGAGGTGGCTATGTTTAGGCCTGAAAGGGTCAGGTAGACATAGCCTTGGGATTTGATGTCTTGTCAACAGAAGAGAAACAGTGGCAGCTGGTACCACAATGAGAAATGCAGTGAAAGAGTTACTGATTTGCACACTCTTGCTAAAAATATCTTGTAGTGACTTCTGACTCATACTTTCAAAAAGCTATTAATAAACTTAATTATTAGAGAAAAACACTGTCATTTTTCCTCAATGAAAATGCATTCTCACCAAAGCTGCTATTATCTTATCAACATCTGCCCATGACTTATGGAAAAGTTTGTTTTCCAAATAATGAAACTAGAATAATAAGCCTGACATTTAATATTCTTAATATATGATCTGTCTCATGATGAGCCAATGAGTCTATTTTCAATATGAAATCTGGATGAAAATCTCTGAGTTGTAGGAGGAAATTACAAGGGTAAATATATTTTTAAATACAGTTCTATAAATGAGAATGTCAGAAATTTGCCAATAGGATTAGATTACTAGCTTATCTAGAACCATCTGATAGCATTCTTTATTAGAACTATGACTTTACTTTAAAAATTGAAGGTGATTTGATTATGCTTGAATTTTCCATTGAATGATTTATACAAAAGTCATTGACAATGAGGATTGCATGATGTGGATGTACTTAATATCAAACTGCATACTTAAAAATTATTAAATTGCTATTTGTATTTCATCACAATAAAACTTTCTATACCATTTAGTGCTCTTTAGTCTGGACAATTTTTATGTGAAAATAAAATATACGTAATGAGTACATGCTTTGGTTTTACAGGAAAGGACATTTGAGTGCTAGGTAGCATTTGAACTCATGGGAGAAAGACCAGGAAGAACACATATCCCCACCTACCTCTATTATGCCCCATTAGTATGCATTAAGAAAATTACTCCTTTTGATCCTGCCCCAAACCCCTGTAGTTAGTTAATAATGACTCACTTTAATGTGATCATTTCATGAATTTTTCAGTTGAGATGGAAACAAAGGGCAGGAGTTAACCTGGAAGCTCACTGGATCCCTTCCTGGTGAGTTTTCTTTTGTTATCCCATGAGGTAGTAGGGTTGGTCAGAACACATCATGGATACCTTGACACTTGCTTTTGTGGATACACTTGGCATATGCTTTTCTACAAGATTATGGAAGAATTGATATTAGTAGTATTAACCCATCATTTGTTAACCTCTGGTAAAATTTTTGAGTATTTTCTCATCTCCCAAAGAAGCTGCAGGCCTGTTATCAGTCACTCCACAAAACTGATAGTTCTACAGAGTTACATGGGGGATTGTTTTAATGCTCATAGTATCTCTTTTCACCCCAAACTAACTGAATCAGAATCTTTGCAAGTGGGACCTCAGTACTATACTTTAAGAACTATCAGGCATTAATTCAATGCAGCTTATCTGTGAACTTGCACTTAAGAAGTACTGTTCATTATGTTTCTATGAGCCAAATACATTCCTTCAAATTCATTTGACAGACCTAATAGTATGTAGTTTATTCATTTATTCAAAACCTTCTGTTAAAACCTCCTGGCATGGGGGAAAAGCAGTGAGCAAACTCAAATCCCTGATTTCATAAAGCTGACATTCTAGTATGGCAATAATCAAATTAACAAATAAGCAGCGAAAAAGAGAGCAAAGTAGGCAGGGCTTGCAAGTGAGGCCCGTGCCGCCATGGGCTATGGTCAGGCGACATCTGTCTGTGAGGTGATATTTAAGCAGAAAGCCAAGTGAAGAGGGAAACCGAGTCAGAAGCATCTCCGAGGAAAACTCTGCTGTATGCCAAAAGAGCAGAGACCTCCTGAGAAGGACATACGTGAAGAACTCCAGGAGAGCAAGAAATCCCCTCTACTGGTGCAGGTGAGCAGCTGATTGGAGACATCAGGGCACACCCAACTCTGTGGGTGGAATGGGAAGTCCTTGGACAGTTATGTGTGGAGAGAGTAGTGCATTCCACTTCAGGGCATTTTGGGGAGAATGGACTGAAAGATGGGTCACAGAATGGTACCCATCTGTGGGCAGATATTAACATGTGGTCTGAGGCATGCTAGAGGGATACCCACGAACCTTTCAAGGGCTGACGGGGTGTTTCTCTTACAATGGTGGATAGGATGTCAATTAGTCTTTTTTTTTTTTTTTTTTTTTGACAGGCAGAGTTAGACAGTGAGAGAGAGAGAGACAGAGAGAAAGGTCTTCCTTCCGTTGGTTTACCCGCTAAGTGGCTGCTACAGCTGGTGCGCTATGCTGATCCGAAGCTAGGAGCCAGGTGCTTCTTCCTGGTCTCCCATGAGGGTGCAGGGCCCAAGCACTTGGGGCATTCTCCACTGCCTTCCCCAGGCCACAGCAGAGAGCTGGACCAGAAGAGGAGCAGCTGAGACTAGAACCGGGTGCCCATATGGGGTGCCGGTGCCGCAGGAGGAGGATTAACCAAGTGAGCCACAACACCGGCCCCAATTAGTCTTTCCTATATACTTTTTCATGATGAAAAAGTAAAGATGGGTAGTGCTGCTGGCCTCTCAGTGTGAATCAAGACCAACCAGAGCAACCAGCACTAACTGGAAGAGGATCATTATGTTCTCCACGACAGAAAACAAACAAGGGCAGATATTTTTAGTGGATAAGACACCCACGTCCCATGTTGTAGTGCCTGGCCTTGAGTTCTGGGTCCTCTAACTCCAGCTTCCTGCTAATGCCTGTTCTTGGAGGCAGCAGCTAATGGCTCAAGTATTTAGGTCTCTGCCACCCACATGGAAGACCAAAATTGGTTTCCTGGATCCCAGCTTCAGGTCTGGCCAGTTTTGGGCCATCTTGGGCATTTGGGGGGTGGACCAGCAGATGGGAGCTCTCTCTCTCTTTGATTCTGAAATTTATTCATTTCAAAAAATTTAAAATAAATTAAAAACAACTTGCAGCAAAAGTAAGAAACTATGTTTCAGTAAGTGTAACATTGGTGAAATAGTAAAAATTATTTTTAAATTATCCATTTATTTGAGAGGCAGACAGACACATAGAGAGACAGACAGCTCCCCCTCACTGGTTTACTTCCCAAATGCCACAATGGCCAGGGCTGTGTGGGGTCCAGAGTCAGGAGTGCAATCCAGATCTACATGGGTGGCAGGAATCCAGTCACTTGAGCCATCAATTTGATGGTCTGCTGTGGTGCGAGGCTGGAATCAGGAGCCAGGACTTGGAATTGATCTACACATTCCTATGGTCAATGCTAGGTTAAATGCCTGCTCCCAGTAAAAGTTATTAATATTATTAATCTTCAGACCTTGTGAACATCTTGTTAATACTCTGTGCAATGAGTATTACTCTAGAGTATTACTCTACTGCTCACTAAAGCACAATGGTTGTCTGGAAGGGAAGCACTTGTGTGAATTACAAATTGAACTAGCCTGGGGCCAGTGCCATGGTTCAATAGGTTAATCCTCGGCCTGCGGCACTGGCATCCCATATGGGCATCAGTTCTAGTCCCGGCTGCTCCTCTTCTAATCCAGCTCTCTGCTGTGGCCTGGGAAAGCAGTAGAAGATGGCCCAAGTCCTTGAGCCCCTGCACCCACGTGGGAGACCAGGAAGAAGCGCCTGGCTCCTGGCTTCAGATCAGCGCAGCTCCAGCCTTTACAGCCATTTGGGGAGGGAACCTGTGGAAGGAAGATATTTCTCTCTGTCTCTCACTCTCATTGTAATTCTACCTCTCAAATAATAACTTTTAAAAAAATAAGCAAGTTGAACTAGCCACTTTTTTCTCATAGAACACCATTAAAAGAATGACATGTCAGTGCCAATCCTGATCCTAAAAGACACAGTCCTGAACTCCACAATAAAAATGTAGAAGTTGGGGTGATAGAAATGATCTCACAGCTAAGGAGGGTCCAAAGGTTGTCTTCAGGCACCAGTGTAGTGACAGAGGTTGTGTGGCTTCATCTGGCTCTGGGTTCACTTAGCAGACCTGGTACTGCAATTCAAATCTGAGATCTGGATTTAATTTTCTCTCTCTCCCCCAAGCAGGCATCTCTTTCCACATCTGGAGCAGGGGTGACAGAGCAATTTTTTCCTTCCTGCCTGCTTCAGTGTTTCTTCTTATTATTCTAAAACCAGATGCTGTGGTCTTTCACCTGGCTTCCTTGGTTCTTGTGAAGGTGACTAAGTGCATGGTTAGGTCTTCAAATTGGTGTCTCAGTGGGGAATGGATTGCTGGAGAATCTTGCTCAGCTGCCATCTTGTTTTGGCCCTGTCTGTTATTTGAGATATGCTTTTATTGCATTATGATCAATGACAATGTATTTCCTTCACTTTTATAGAGGTTATGCATTCCATGTGCACTAGGGAGAATAAAATTGAAAAAAATTCTCTGATCAAATAGTAAGTCAATGATGGAAATATAGGTGTTCATGTATTTGTTCATTGATTTTTCAAGACTAAATTTCACTGATCATAGTATATACCCAATAAGTTCACCTTGAAAAATAAATCTTGTAAGGGCAGACATTCTGGCACATCGGGTTCAGCCACCACTTGCAGTGTCCACGTCATATCAGAGTACCAATTTAAGTGCCAGCTACTCAGCTTCTGATCCATCTTCCTGCTAATGTGCCTGGGTAGGCAGTGGATAATGATCCAAGTAGTTAGGTCCTTGACACCCATGTGGGAGACAAGGATAGAGTTCCTGGACCCTGGCTTTGGCCTGGCCCAGCCCCAACTATTGCAGCCATTGGGGAGTGAACCAGTAGATAGAAAACTAACTCTCTCTCTCTCTCTCTCTCTCTCTGCCTTTCAAATAAATAAATAAATTTTAAAAACAAAGATCAAAAGAAAAACTCTGTAAAGTGCTAATAATCCAAAGGTAAGATGCATTTTTTGTTTGCAAATAACTCATGATTGCTCAGTAGGAAATGCAAGTAAACACATACAGTGCATGGTTACCATTGATAGAATGGCCTAGAGCAGAGAGAGACAGGACAGTCATAGAAAGTCACCTAGGAAAGGTGCTGTTTGGTGTTTGCCCAGTGGATCATGAAGTGCGGTTTTGGGGAGAACACATCAGGGAGAGAGAACCACATGAGGGTGTTACAGGAATTCGGAGTATTGGTTCCTTGTTTTACAGTGATGAAGAATTATGGCCTGGACAACAAAAGGGGTGAGCAAAGCAAGTGAACATAGATGTTATTGAGAAACACAGACTCCTGCTTGCCTGGAGGAGTCCTCAAAGGAGGGGCTACATTAAGGTGTGGGTATTGGGAACTTATATAGGGCTTGCATATCCACTAATCAATTCTTCTACATGGTTTCAATATGTCAGGAGTCTTCTATTTTTCTATGTCTCTTGTGTAGTAGTCATGGTTTCTAGAGAGTTAACAAACATTATCATATCGACCACTTGGGAGATATGACAGTTGAGAAATATTGTTAACCTGATGAATGGAGTCACGTTATGCCTACCTGATCAGTTGCTAAGCACTGGAGATATGTGATTTATGGTATGTTCTGGTATTGGTTCCAGAGCCTAGTTTCTCACAGGGTTGCCTACTGGTATGGAACCCATTGTGTTCCCTATCAATCTTTTCACTTTCTAGGGGCAATGTCTTTTGCCTACTCAGCAGATGGCAGGTTTCACACAAGTACCATATTCCTTATTCCCACAGGGTCCTTTCCTAACCATCTACTAACTCGTAAACTCACATTCTCCCCTCAGAAAAAGTGGGCCCTAACTGCTTTGGAGCACTGTGGAGTGACTACTGTCCTGGGTGATTCTTGCCGATAAGTAGAGTACAGATGGATCGGCAGCAGACCACTTCTCCAAGTGTTGGACTAAAGATTCCTGGTAGAATGAGAATTCCATCTGCACTCCATGCACATCCATGGGTTGGCAGCCTCTAAACGAGCAGAGACAAATTTTACAGAGTTTTAAGGCCAGGTTTTTAGAAGTGACACTTACAGAGGTTGTGAAATAATAAATAAAACAACAATAGTATAAAGGATACCTAGCATTTCAGCCATGCAGGCAACTATGCATAAGGACCCTTCCTCCACAACTTTTCATCTATATTTAATTTTGTTGAGGGTTGTCACCAGTGACTGCATCTTGACTTTGCTCTCTCCTTGTGATCAGAATCCTTTTTTGAGCATGTTGCTGATCAGTCATCTGATAGCTAACTTTTATTTCTCCCTTACAGTCAGGTCAGATTTGACCTGGTTGTTGAGCCAGTCCCACATAAGGAGTGAGCTTAGTGACCAAGAATCAGTGTCAAAAACCCTTCAAGCCACATTTCAGCAGCAAAGAGTTTTCAGAAGGAATGATTCCTATCAACTGTAGCTGGTGTCCATTGTTAAACTTAGTTTTATCCATTCTGTGTGCATGACTCATTCTGTGCATTGACATAGGATCACATTTATTTATTTATTTATTTTTGACAGGCAGAGTGGACAGTGAGAGAGAGACAGAGAGAAAGGTCTTCCTTTGCTGTTGGTTCACCCTCCAATGGCCGCCGCAGCCGATCTGAAGGCAGGAGCCAGGTGCTTATCCTGGTCTCCCATGCGGATGCAGGACCCAAGCACTTGGGCCATCCTCCACTGCACTCCCAGGAGACAGCAGAGAGCTGGCCTGGAAGAGGAGCAACCGGGACAGAATCCAGCTCCCCGAACTGACTAGAACCTGGTGTGCTGGCGCCGCGAGGCGGAGGATTAGCCTAGTGAGCCACAGCGCCGGCAGGATCACATTTAATTTTATGTCAGCATACCTTTGACATTAATGCTTACTTTTTTGAAAGTCCTGTAAATGATACTTTAAAAATTATATTGAATTTTATTACACTTATATTTTTTCTTTCAAAATTTACTTTTCTCAAACTTTTTGTGACTTATTTACAACTGTTGCAACTTACTTATGCCTTTAGTTACCTTTAAGCAGTCTTGAATTATTTGTTATATGTGGAAAATTTATGAAAATATACTTGTTAATAAATTCAAATAGTCCTTTTTCTATAGAATTTAAGATGCTGAGTATTTAAGTTTGTATCTAGAGACATTTATCTCATTTACCTTTACTCAATTTATATTTAGCAGTTACATATATAGATGACTTAAGAGAATGAGATATTAGACAAGCATAGTTATCACTTTAAATCATTCTCCTTTCAAAGAAAACTAAGTAGGTCTTCGTAGTTAATATACAAAACACAATGAACATCATACATTTAACTGAGTTTTTTGTTATTTTATGATTTTAAATAACTGACTAAAGTAAGTTTAGTGTTTCTTGCCCAGCAAACACAGGCACAAATGTATGTTAATCATTTCAAAATATCTTTATCACTGTTTAAGAAAAACAGATTTAAAGCAGGTTACCAAAGATTTACTTAAATCAACAGGCATTTGAATCAGTACTTTTTTTTTAACCACTCTATATTGTCTCACTCTGGTGTAACTGCATAAATGTTTGTATTGATAGAACTTATTCTCCTTTTTCCTCATAAATTAACCCCAAGCTGAAAAACAGTGACATAAACAATTTGACCTCAAGAGTACTGAGGGCCGGCGCCGTGGCTTAACAGGCTAATCCTCCGCCTTGCGGTGCCAGCACACCGGGTTCTAGTCCCTGTTGGGGCTCCGGATTCTATCCTGGTTGCCCCTCTTCCAGGCCAGCTCTCTGCTATGGCCTGGGAAGGCAGTGGAGGATGGCCCAAGTCCCTGGGCCCTGCACCCGCATGGGAGACCAGGAGAAGCACCTGGCTCCTGGCTTTGGATCAGCGCGATGAGCCAGCCGCAGCGGCCATTGGAGGGTGAACCAAAAGGTTCAAAAAGGAAGACCTTTCTCTCTGTCTCTATCTCTCACTATCCACTCTGCCTGTCAAAAAATAAAATAAAATAAAGAGTACCTAGGCCAAGCATTGTTATAGTAAAACACCATCATTTTCTTTCGTAAGTTTAAATTAAGGATTTTTATTTCGCAAAATACAACCTATGGGTCATAAAAACAGGGTTTGGTTCACCCATTGTTATTTTGACTGGATCTGTTTAACCAAACTACAAAACAACTTTGGCAAGTTGCAAAACAATCTCTTGAAGCAGTGACTTTTTTTAGCTCCAAATGAGAGAAATCCTTTTAACCCCAATGTAACCAAATAGCACTAGACGTGTTACCCTGTCTTTATCACGCATGAGATTATTGTAAACCAGCCTCTGCCATGGTTTCCATCGAGGAGTTGGGGGTGAGCTGGGTTTAATTCTGTAGGCCCTTATACAAGCACAACAGAAGTTTGGTTCCACAACCTGATAATGGACTTTTCAGTTGTCTTGTGGGGAATGATCTGAAATGACAACAAATTGCATCAGAAAGTAGAGATAGAGGCTGAGTGAAATATCTAGTTTCCTCAGGAAGCCAGCATTCTCCATCCTCTAACTTGTAACCAGACTATACAGTGGTGCAGAAAAAGACAAGATTTTGTTTCTTTTAAGCTCCGGGGGTATTCCGTTTAAGGCTCTTTGGGGTCCTGTGTACCACAAGGTCTCCGAAGAAGGAGGAAGTAGCTAGTGGGAGTAGGTGAACAAACCTGGGCTCGATGTTCCTGCTAGATATCTTTAAGACTGTTGGACAGTATCCATACTCAGGAACTTGCCTAGTGCTCTGTGGGGTCCTAGGCACTGAGGTTCACGAAGAGGGAAGAAGCCGCTCTTCCCTGCTGGAATCTGACCGTGTACTCCAGGAGGTGGGGACAGGACCAGATGCCTGCACCTTACCTATGTTGCCACCCAGTAAGGTGTGAGTGAAGACAGTGGCTTGCTTCCCCTATCATTGAGTCATGTCTTCTATGCCTGAATTCGGAAGTGAGCTTTTCTAAAAACAGCCTCAACTAATACTCTCAGGGCCAAAGTTTGAAGGGAGTGTGCTGATTCTTGCCACCAAGACTGTTGAATAAGCAGAGGAAGAGGTGAAAGATCATAGTAGGAGGATAGGAATTTTCCCCAGTGAATGTAATGTGAATCACTTCTAACGGCTGACAGGGTCCCAGTGATTTTAAACAAAAATAACCATGATGGAAAACAAGGTTTTCTGAAAAGCAGAGACAGAAGCAATCCAGTTGCTCTCCCTTCTGCTGATCTAAGTCACTTTATCCGAGTCACAGCGCCAAAGATTTGTTACAGAATTCAGAATTTGTTCTTTGTCTAACAACAAGGAAGAATTATGGCCCAGACGATAAAGGGTTGGGGATAAGCAAAGCAAGTGAAAGTAGATTTTATTGAGAAACACAGACTCCTGCTTGCTAGGAGGAGTCCTCAAAGAAGGGGTACATCCATGCCTGTGTATTGGGAGCTTATATAGGGACTGCATATCAATGATTCAACTTTTCATAGTTTCAATATGTCAGGGTTTTGCGCTTTTTTTTTTTTTTTTTCTGTGTCTCTTTTGTAGTGGCATGGTTCCTGGAAGTTAACAAACATTACCATGTCAACCACTTGGGAGATGTGACAGTTGAGAAATATTGTTGACCTGACAAATGAAGTCAGGTTATGCCTACCTGATCAGTTGCTAAGCACTGGAGACATGCGCTTTGTGGTGTGTTCTGGTCTGGTGCCAAACACTAGTCTCTCTCATGGGGTTATCTATGGGTGTAAGACTCATTGTGCCCTCTAACTATCAATCTTTTCACTTTTTTTGGGCAATATCTTTTGTCTAATCAGCTGATGGCAGGATTCACCATCAATAAGGAATACCTGGTTCCTTGTTCCCACAGGGGCCCTTCCTAACTGCCTGTTAATGCTTCTAACTATTCAAAGGAAAGTCATGGAGGTGCAAAGAGGCATCATGTGTTTCAGGAGATGCTGAAGGTTTTATTGGATTGCAATAGGAGTTGAAGGCAGCGTGTGGCAAGAGCTGAGCTGTAATTAAACTCCAGAGGGCACTGTATGTGCACACATGGGTGAGTGAGCGCAGAGAGCAAACGTCCACATCTTCTTTATTCCCTTCTAAATTTACTCAAGGTGTATTTCCAGGAATAGTTTAAGCAAGATTAAAAAAAAATATTTTTTTACATATCATTGAGGAAGTTCTTTAAAATTACTTCAAAACATTACTTCAGAAGATGCCTGGGTACGGCTGGGAAATTTTGAAACTCTGTTTTTATTTCATCTCTGTGACTCCCAGTGCTTTTTCTAGCAGTTACATGATGAACATTTGTGTGAATCAGCTTCATTCTTAGGAAATTTTGCTTATCCACAGGAGAAATGCATACTGTTGGACCAATTCCAACAAGTACTTTCTTCTTCAGATTTTGAACAATGGAACGAATGTTATTAAATTGCTGAGGTACTTAGGAGAATTTTTAAAAATATCAGTGAAAGGAGCCATTTAGGGTTGAATATTTGGAAGTATTTAGAGATTCTTGACACAGTAAGACTAGCAACGATTGTGGTAATTATGGGGCCCTAATATAATTTTTGAAAAAATTTTGGTTGTATTTACATTGAATAAGACACTAATCTTAGTAGCAAACAAAAGGAAACAACAGCAGAAGGAAGCAACTAAACTGAAAGAAAGATCTAATTCTGTCTTCTGACTACGTGTGAAGAAGAGGTTTGGGGCAGCCTCATTGAGGCTTGGCAAGTTCAGTTGAATGTACATAGCGTGTTTCAGTCCCGTGTGTGAAAGGTTGCAAAGAAGAAAGAGACTCAGAAAAGGAAAAGACAAGTTGATAGGACACTACTTTATACCCATTTGGAAGCTCTTCCTTAGATCTTGTGTGAATCTGTTGGTGGTACATTGACGTAAATGTTGCAGCATTAGGATTTCTTCTTGTGGAGCAAACAATTCCCTGAGAACACAGAATATCTAACCAAATGTAATCTGAAATAGTTGGTTTAAAGACAGGTATACTGGGAACATTAAAAGGAATGTGGATGTTCATTAATTCATCTGTTAATTTACTCTTTTTTTCCCCTAAAGATGTATTTATGTATTTGAAAATCAGAGTTACAGAGAGAGAAGAAAAAAGAGATCTTCCATCCCCTGGTTCATTTCTCAAATGGCCACAATGGTCACGGCTATGCCAGGAGCCTGAAACTCCATCTGGGTCTCCCCCAGGGGTGGGAGCATCAACTACTACCTTCCCAGTGCTGTATCAGAAGTGGAGGAGCCGGGACCCAGACAGGTGCTCTGATGTGGGATGCCATTGCTGTAGGTGGGGGCTTCACCTGCTGCACCTCAGCACTGCACCCCTATTATTAATTCTTATCTCTGCTTTAAGGTATCTATCATTTCTTACCATATGAAAGTTTTTGGCTTGAGCAATTTGATATATTTTATGCTATTTAAATTTGTATCATCTCTAACATTTCATTTTACAATACAATGTATGGGAGCATAAAAACAAAATACCTATGAATAAAATTGACAAAATATGTATATGGCTTTTGAAAGAAAATTATAAAACAATTGGAAACACAACTCCAAGTACATAGAGTTACACACCATGGATATACTGCTGTGTAAAGATTCAATTATGGGGGCCGGTGCTGTGGTTTAGTGAGTACAGCTGCTGTATGCAGTGCTGGCATCCCATATGGGTACTGGTTCAATACCTGGCTGTTCCACTTCCAATCCAGCTCTCTGCCATCGCCTGGGAAAGCAGTAGAAGATGGCCCAAGTGCTCAGGCTACAGCACCTGCATGGGAGACCTGGAAGAAATCTTGGCTCTGGCTTCGGATCAGTACAGCTCCAGTCATTGCAGCCATTTGAGGAGTCAACCAAAGGATGGAAGACCACTTTTCCTCTCTGCCTATGCCCCTCTGTAACTTTGCCTTTCAAATAAATAAATAAATCTTAAAAAAAGATTCAATATAATAAGAACACCAACTTCCTCCAACTGCTCTACACATATTCCGTGTATTTCCTGCCAAAACTCAACAGATTTTCTTATAGAAAATGAGGTGCTTCTAAATATATCAATGGACAAAGACTTAGATAAGATGTTCTTGAAGAATATTGACATTTGGAAATATTCCTTATTAACAGTAAAAACCATATATCTATAATAATTAAACTACAAAATACTCAAGGTTGAACATCCTGGTCAATGATACAGAATCAGGAGTCCAAAATCAGAGCCACATCTAAGTGGGAACTTTGTTTACTACAGAGATGATCTTGCAGAAAACTTAAAATAGAGGTTTTTAAATAGTGATGAGATAACCGATTATACAAATGGAAAATTCTGAAGTTGGAATGCTATCTTATAAATATGTTATCTTTTGTGCCAGAAATCACCCCCAAACTTGGAGCTTCTAGCTGTGGTAAGCAGTTGTTTCACAAAGTCTCCATGGGATAGGAACACAGGAGGACCTCTGGAGGTTCTCTTTCTGATGGTGTTTTGAGCAAAGCAGTGCTGCTGATGCCTAAGAGCTTGGCTGAAACCCCAGGAAGCACTTCCAGATGGCTTGCCTCTGTGCCTCTGTCTCGGCTCTGTACTCAGGTGTCAGTTGCCCACCACCTGGACTGTTCCACAGTGCTTAGGACCCAGCAACTGGCCGGTGACACAAGAGGGAGAGCAAGGTGAAAATTGTACTGCCTCTTCTTATCCATTACCATCATCTTGGTGCATGCTATTTGTTACACAGGTGAGCTTTACCCAGTGAGTCAAGATGCTGCTCATGGGTGTGGATACCAGAGGCAAGGATTATTGGGGTTTCCTTGGCTAACACATACGCAAAAATTAGTTATAGGCAGATTAGAGAATTCTGTAGTACTTTTATAAGACAATCCATGAGGATAACTTTATGATCTCAGAGCAGATTTCTCAAATGAGAAACAAAATCCCAAATTGCAAAGGAAAAGGATGATAAATTAAATTACATTAAAAATGAGACCATCTATCAAAAGATAGCATACTCAGAAAAATCAAATATAAGAAGGTATTTGCAACAAATGTAATCAAAAGTATGAATACCCAGAAATGCAATCCAACACTAAAAAGATAATGAACCCAAAAAAAAATGAGCAAAAACTTGAAGCCATCACAGGAGGAGGAAGAATGATATAAAAATGTATTAAAGATTATAAACTTCATTTGCAATCACAGACTTGAAATTACAGCTAAGGGGCTGGCATTGTGGCATAGTGATTTAAGCCGCTTCCTGTGACACTGGCATCCCACATGGGTGCTAGTTCCAGTCTCGGCTTCTTCACTTCTAATCCAATACTTGGGCCCCTGCATCCACATGGGAGAGCCACAAGAAGCTCCTGGGTCCTGGCTTCAGAGTGGCCCAGCTCCGATCATTGAAGCCCATCTGGGGAGTGAACCAATAGATGGAAAATCCCCTTCTCTCTGTCCCTCTGCCTGACAGCTAAATAAAACTCTGTCTCTCTGTCTCTCTCTCCACACACACACACACACACTCATACTCCACCTGCGTTCTGGGAACTTTTCTATGCAGATAAGCACCTAGAAATCCAGTTTAAAAAAAAAAAGAAAATTAACAGCCAAAATATGGCAACACTGTTCATTCATTTGATTTAGAAAAAGCGATCTTGTTCTGGTGGTTTGGAGCACTAGAAACCCTCCCACCCAGTTGGCAGCAATGTGAAGACTCCCACCAATCATACTTTGACATGACTGAGTGTGGGTAACCATGGTACACTCAATGCCGTGGAGATTCCTCTTCTAGAGAAATCTCAGTCTATGCACCAGAAAACATGCAGGGGTACATGTGCAGAAACACTATCAGCAGAACAGCCTGGAAACAACTCAGATGACCAGCAGTAGAATGGAAAAGTCATAGGACATGCACATGGTGGCATATTTATGTGTACTTAGGGAGAGCCAGTTGGGAGGGGGATGTTGAAGCTGTGGCAGGTAGAAAAATGAACAGTGTGATATTCTTGAAAGGCACATGAGAGAGAACATGCAGGGAGGTGGCAGGGGTATTTCTCCACTACACTTTAGGGAGCAGGTGAGGAAGAGGGGTATCTGTTCAGTAAATACTTCAGGCCCACTCTACTGGGTGCTAGGAATTTGATAGGATGGCTATGTAACCGTTTTCATTTTCCTTATGAAACGGGAGGTCAAATAATCTCCCAGGAGTGAGGAGAGAGCTTCAGGCTTGAGCCTTAAAACTGAGCAAAAACTGCACAGCCAACTAACCAGGGAACCGAAGCAGTGGGTGGGCTGGGCAGTGTTGAGAGCCCAGACACGTGAACGCGTTTGTGGCCAGACTTCCCACGAGTACAGTTTTCTCTGGTGATGCTCAATGCAGGCTCTGAAGTAAAGGTATCAAGCCAGCGGCAGTCAGGACACTGGCAAGAGGTTGTTTGAAATGCCAGGCAATGAGAGTGAGAATGAGAGCTGATGACAAATTCGTAAGGGGCGTGCGCTACTTGAGTGAATCAAGGCATGTTAGTGCCTATGTGGCTGATGACAAATATGACATTGCAACCTGCGTGTAAGCTACATGTGCCGTTGGAAGGGAGCTGACTGGTGGGGGACAGGAGGTGGAATGGGCCCTGTTTTGCTTCCTTGCTCCCCTATTTGGAGATGCAAATGCATGTACCAGGCCTGAGTTACTGCGCTTTTGACTTCATTCTTGCGTTCTCTGGGACTCCACTTCCTGATGCAATACTAGTCGGGGGCTGCTGTGTTTCATGAAGTAACTGGAGGAACATAAAGTGGATTTCTTCACTGAATTTTGACTTCTTGGTGTGGTGAGAGGCAATTCAGGGAGGCAGGGAAGGCAGGGAGGTGGGTAGATGATTAAGGCGGCTGAGGTAGCTGGAGCCTGCAGCAAGGGAGCAGCAGGTGGGACTGCTAGAGGATTATTAATAACAGGATACCCATTATTCAGTTTGAGATGGTCTTGTGGCCTCAAATCTTGTCAATCCTTTTCTTCTCTCTGAATTTAGTACCTTATATTACACACAATATAGGACTTACTGGATTTTTTTCTTTTGTGGAACTCCAATAAATGAGTTTCACACTTCGGTTAACATGGCATGGAAGAGAAAATGTAGATTTTGTGTGTGTGTGTGTGTGTGTGTGAATACTATCCAAGTGGTAAACTAACTCAAAGGGCAAAAAGTTAGAAGACAAAAGAATCAAAAAACGTAAGGCCTAGGTAGTTTTCAGAAAACTTGAGAAGAATTTTATACAGACAGAAGGCGTGGAGTGGGATGATGGAGGAAGACTTACCCAGACATTAGGGGTCTGGAGCTCCCCCAAGAATTGGAGCTTGGTGTGAAATAAGATCTTGGTAAAGCAGCACTCCCTATCAGAGGCTACTTCTGCAATTATATTGATTTTTCAGCTGTTTCTGGTCATGAATATCTCATTTACATGCTGAAATCCTTTTTGGAATATAAGTGGACATCTTAGTCAAAAAGGAGTTATGCTATCACCTATTCATATTCAAACTGAAGGACTGTAGATAATACTTCTAGATAGGTGTTGAGCCTATGACTCAATACCTGGGAATTGTTATATGAGACAAATCATTAAGTCTGTGCTTATTTGTATTAGATGTACCACATGCTGGTTATAAAAGAAGTTATGGGCCGGCGCCGCGGCTCACTAGGCTAATCCTCCACCTTGCGGCGCCGGCACACCGGGTTCTAGTCCCGGTCGGGGCACCGATCCTGTCCCGGTTGCCCCTCTTCCAGGCCAGCTCTCTGCTGTGGCCAGGGAGTGCAGTGGAGGATGGCCCAAGTGCTTGGGCCCTGCGCCCCATGGGAGACCAGGAGAAGCACCTGGCTCCTGCCATCGGATCAGCGCAGTGCGCCGGCCGCAGCGCGCCCACCACGGCGGCCATTGGAGGGTGAACCAACGGCAAAAGGAAGACCTTTCTCTCTGTCTCTCTCACTGTCCACTCTGCCTGTCAAAAAAAAAAAAAAAAAAAAAAAAAAGAAGTTATGTTCACAAGGTAATAGTTGTGGTGTCCAAGCTAATCTATAATGTTCTATAGATCTTTTGACTTTTTCTTCTTCTTCTTTTTTTTTTTTTTTTTTTTGACAGGCAGAGTTAGACAGTGAGAGAGAGAGAGAGACAGAGAAAGGTCTTCCTTTTTCCGTTGGTTCACCCCCCCAAATGGCTGCTACGGCCAGCGTGCTGCGCCGATCTGAAGCCAGGAGCCAGGTGCTTCCTCCTGATTTCCCATGCAGGTGCAGTGCCCAAGCACTTGGGCCAAACTCCACTGCACTCCCGGGCCACAGCAGAGAGCTGGACTGGAAGAGGAGCAACTGGGACAGAATCTGGTGCCCCGACCAGGACTAGAACCCGGAGTGCCAGCGCCACAGGCAGAGGATTAGCCGAGTGAGCCGTGGTGCCATCCTTGACTTTTTATTTTCAATAAAATGGGAAAAAAACTTTTGTCTACTAAAAAGATCATACCATACATGTTAGAAAAATTATTTGTCGTTCTGGTAGAAATCTCTGCTTTTCAATTTTGTAAGCAATCAATAATTTTCTTTTTTTTTTAGTTTTTTTTTTTTTTTTGACAGGCAGAGTTAGACAGTGAGAGAGAGAGACAGAGAGAAAGGTCTTCCTTCCGTTGGTTCACTCCCCAAATGGCCACTACCCGAAGCCAGGAGCCAGGTGTTTCCTCCTGGTCTCCCAGGGCCCAAGCACTTGGGCCATCCTCCACTGCACTCCCGGGCCACAGCAGAGAGCTGGACTGGAAGAGGAGCAACCGGGACAGAACCGGTGCCCCAACTGGGACTAGAACCCAGTGTGCTGGCGCCGCAGGCGGAGGATTAGCCTAGTGAGCCGCAGCGCCGGCCACAGTCAATAATTTTCAACAATAAAACCACATGCTTTTACTATGTAGAGAAAAACTGATGAAATTGTACTAAAGTATATCCCAATTCAAGTGAAATAAGTGCACAGATATCTGATATTTCCTAAATCAAAACCATAGTTAATACTGGCTTCTGCTTCTAGTATGGCATCCAAACCTCTCATGTAAAAATGAATTATGAGGGCTGTGGTAGGGCTACACTTGTGAATAATCTGTGTAAACAGATCTCATCTTTTATGCTTTTTAAATGATTTATTATATTTTTTAAAAAGCTTACTTTTTTTTTTGAAAAGCAGAGTTCCAGGGAAAGAAGGAGAGAGAGAGGGACAGAAAAAGAAAGAGAAATCAATCTTCCATCTGCTAGGTAACTTCCCAGATGGCCACAACGGCCAAAGTTGGGATAGGCTGAAGAGCAAGGATCCAGGAACTCCATTGTGGTCTCCCGTGTGAGTGGAAGGAACCAAAGCACTTGGGCCATCTTCCACTGCTTTTATAGGTAGAAGGAGCTGGATTGAAGGGAAGCAGCCAGGACTCACACTGACACTCACAGGTGATGCTGGCATCACAGGCAATGGCTTAATCCACTGCACCACAACACCAACCTTATATTTTATGTTTTTATTGGAAAAAAATTTCTCAGTGACTCTTCAATGACATAAGGTCATAGACTCATACAAATTACGTGTCTGTCTAAAACAATATATTAATTTACAACTTCATGTCATTTAGTGATGTGATTTAGTCATGACAGGGGAGGAAAACATCACTGTGTCTTTTTCATAAGATTATGACAATATTACTCAATATTACTCAACTTTTTGAAAACTCCTTTTACAGTGCCTTTTGATAAGACAGGCATATTATGCCTTCCTTTGCAATGACAAGTGGAAGGTGACTTAGATCCTGGAATCAGTGACACTTGGGTTGGGATAGCATTTCTGAGACATGTGACCTTGCACTTCACTTCTGCACTTGAGCTTCCTTGTCTTTTAAATGATGATACCAGCAGTAGCTGCTGCAAAGTGATTAGACAGATGACAAGTTCTTTTACACACCTAGGATACTGTCTACAACCTAGAACATGTCTATTAGTATTAACTTCTAAAGAAAATTAAACATACTGTACAAAAGACTTTATAATCTCAATATGATTTTTTCCAAACTGCACATTTTCCCATGGACTTGAACTCCTTCCCTTCTCAGATTCTTTCCTGCACTTCAGGAATATTTGGACTGTGTTCTCAGGATGGTGAGTCACATCTTGAAAATCAACCTTCTATGATACTAAGCCATGACAATAGGCCCACACTAAATGTCCTTTCTTCAGTGTATATAGATGAACTTGGGGCTACTCTCGAAACATGCTAGCTTAGAAATGACAGTAAGAATGCCACTAATCTCTTTTCACACCAACTCTTGAAGCTGTGCTATGCTTTATGATACCCAAGCATGATCCAAGAAACCAGCACTGGGTTGATTTCGTGGCACAAATAATCACCATAATAGGGAGGGCAAAATGGTTCTAGTCCTCCCTGTGAGCTGTATCAGGTAAGACTGTGTTCAGCAGTACATACCAGAGGGCAGTGGCTTAGCCCATAGGAGCTTGCTTTCCCCCTGTACATAGGGATCAGGAGGTACGTAGTGCACACCTGCTGCGTGTTCTAAGACAACTCACAGCCCAGACTCCTGCCATGTGCTGTTCTTAATGTGTGACCTTTGTCCTCTTGCCTGTAGGATGGCCATTCCACTTCTGGGGTCAAGGGCAGGTTTTGTATGGGGGAAAAGAGAGCAGAGTGAAGGCCAGAGCACCTATTGTATTGGGAAAATAATTGCTTCCTCAGAAGCGTCACTCAGGAAGTTTCTTGTTGTATATCCTGAGTCTAGCTTGTGTGAGGCACCCCCAGTTTAAAGAGAGTCTGTGAAGGAGGATTTCTTCATTGAACACATTGCTGTTCCTAACATTTTGGAAATGAAAAGAGATGAGTAAATGTCAGGTAGAGAATCCAGTGTGTGCCACAAGGGTCAGGAGAGTTTTGTTTACTTGTGGAGATGGCATAGCAACATCATCATATCACCGAAGGACAGCAGCTTAATACAGAAATGTTACTTACTAATATAAAATATGCTTCCAAAAACATTCAGTTAATAAGAGGTAATAAAGTTTGAGATTTTTAAAAACTCCTACAGAAGGCTAACATAAACCTTTTAGTATTAGATTAGTGTGAGAGACTTCAGTGTGAACTCCTGTTCATCTATCTGCTTATATCCATATCTCTAGCTCTACCTATCATCTATCTATATACATATCCACTACCTATGTACAGATGGAGAGATAAAAATATAGGAATGCATGTATTATCTTTTAAAGATGTATATATTTGTTTAAAAGGCAAGGTAGCAGAGAGGGAGAAAGAGAGATCTTCTGTCTGCTGGTCATTCCACAAATGGCCACACAACAGCAGGGTCTGGGTCAGGTTGAAGCCAGGAGCCCAGAACTCTATCTGGGTCTCCCACATGAGTGACAGGGGCTCAGGTACTTGGGCCATCATCTGCTGCTTTTCCAGGCACACTAAGCAAGGAGCTGAATTGGAAGCAGAGCAGCCAGGACTCAAACATCTGCTCCTATGAGTTGCCAGAGTCTGAAGCAGCAGCTTAACATGTTGTGCCAGGATGCCAGCCTTGCGTGTTTATTGTTATTGTACACGTAGATGTATATATGTTCCTAGTTCTGTCTACTGAGAGAACCTAGATGCAGTGACATGCAATAGCAGTGCGCACACTAATTTCCCAGACCTTGGTTGCTGAAGACCAGTCACCGGTGAAAGTAATCAGAAGTTTTAGAGGAACAGCTAGTTCTAGAGCTGGGGCAGGATAAACATGAGACGGACTTGGAGCACTTTGCAGCGCAAGAGAATAAGGTTGTGCTCAGCCACTGCGTCTTCTGAAAGAAAACCCCAAAGAATGGGACGGGGGCCCAAGGTCACAGGAGCAAACAAACCTGAAAGAAACCCCAGAGGCCAAAACTGAGAGAATTGGGGCAATGAAATAAACCATGAGGTGAGTAGAGCTTGCTTTTTTTCCACCTTTATTTCTACCTGGAGTATAGGCTGGACTTAGTAACCCTCTCCCAGAGAATAGTGGGGGAAAACCACAACAACTGTGTGTGTGTGTGTTAGTTGTGTGTGTGTGTGGTTGTCATCACAGAGACAAGTCACGTTGATGTCCCATACCCTTCCCTGACACCCAAGTGGTGAAAGGGATTCTCACCTTTTAAATGTTCCAAAAAGAAAGAAAGAAAACAAGGTAAAACACCATCACTCCTAACTAATCATGAAAAACTCATCAGACAAAACCAAATTTGGGAATCTTCCACATCATACATAATCCTCAAAACCAACAGAATGGAAAAGACCAAGAAGCCTTGACAACTGAACATGGAGAGCTGTCCTGGGTTGGGAATCTGGGATACAATAGGAACATTAGCGAGAAAACTGGGGAAATCCAAATAAGGCTTAGAATTTCGTTATAGCAGTATAACAGGGTTTGCTAATAGTGACAAATGTCATGTGATAATCTCAGATGCTTACCTGAGGGAAAACTAATTGAAGGGTATATTGAAATTTCCTGTAAATCTAAAAGTATTCCAAGAAAAGAAGTTTTAAAGTATTTCCCTATGGGCAAAGCTAGAAATGATAATAGCCTGTTGCTGCTTTATAATAAGGTGTGAACTTCAGACTAAAGGCCTCCAAACCCTGACTTTTTTTATTTAATTATTTATTTTTATTTTTTTAAGAAAGCTTTTATTTAATGAACGCAGATTTCATAGGCATAGCTTTAGGAATATAGCACTTCTTCTTTCCCATACCTGATCTCCCACCTTCACACCCTCCCACCCACACTTCCTCCTACCTCCTACTCCCTCTCCCATCCCATTCTTCATTAAGATTCGTTTTTGGCCGGCCCATGGCTCACTAGGCTAATCCTCCGCCTGCGGTGCCAGTACCCCAGTTTCTAGTCCCAGTTGTGGCGCCGGATTCTGTCCCAGTTGCCCCTCTTCCAGTTTAGCTCTCTGCTGTGGCCCGGGAAGGCAGTGGAGGATGGCCCAAGTCCTCGGGCCCTGCTCCTGCATGGGAGACCGGGCTCCTGGCTTTGGATCTGTGCAACTTGCTGGCTGTGAACCAATGGAAGGAAGACCTTTCCCTCTGTCTCTCTCTCACTGTCTAACTCTCCCTGTCAAAAAAAAAAAAATCATTTTTAATTAACTTTATATACAGAAGAATGACTCTATAGTAAGTAAAGATTTCCACAATTTGCACCCAAGCAGACACAAAAAGTATAAAGTACTGCTTGAAAACAAGTTTTGCAGTTAATTCTCATGGTACAACTCACTAAGGACAGAGATCCTACATGGGGAGCAAGTACACAGTGACTTCTGTTGTTGATTTAACAATTAACACTCTTATTTATGATGTCAGTGATCATCCAAGGCTCTTGTCATGAGCTGCCAAGGCTATGGAAACCTTTTGAGTCCACAGGGCCATAAGCAAAGTGCAAGTTCTCTCCTCCCTTCAGAGAAAAGTACCTCCTTCTTTGATGGCCCCTTCTTTCCACTGGGATCTCACTCGCAGAGATCCTTCATGTAGATCACTTTTTGCCGCAGTGCCTTGGCTTTCCATGTCTGAAATGCTCTCATGGGCTTTTCAGCCAGATCCAAATGCCTTAAGGACTGATTCTGAGGTCAGAGTGCTGTTTAGGGCATTTGTCATTCTATGAGTCTGCTGTGTGGCCTGCTTTCCATGTTGGAACATTCTCTTCTTTTTAATTTTATCTATTGTTATTATCAGACAATTGATCTTATTTGTATTATCCCTTTGACACTTAATCCTACATATATGATGAAATACACACGTAATATGATCACTTTAACACATAGGATAACATTAGTACCACCAGCTTAATGGGATTTGGAGTCCTATGGCATGTTTTTAGCTTTACCCTTAGGGGTAAGTCCATGGGAATGTATGCCAAAATATACTAACTTCTTAAATTTACTCCATTAATGGTGGATGAGTCCAGGTCTCAGGTCCTAAGGAAACACAAGTTCAAGTGTAAAAAACTTTTATTCGAACTTCTTGCTGATCAGTACTTCTTTTTTTTTTTTAAAGGTTTATTTACTTATTTCAAAGTAAATATCTCAAATCTCAAAGGAGATACAGAGAGAGAAGGAGAGGCAGAGGCAGAGAGAGAGAGAGGTCTTCCATCCACTGGTTTACTCTCCAGTTGGCTGCAACGGCTGGAGCTGCACCGATCTGAAACTAGGAGCCAGGAGCTTCCTCTGGTTCTCCCACATGGGTACCGGGGTCCAAGGACTTGGGCCGTCTTCAACTGCTTTCCCAGGCCATAGCAGAGCTGGATTGGAAGTGGAGCAGCCAGGACTTGAAATGGTGCCCATACAGGATGCTGGCACTGCAGGCAGTGACTTTACCCACTATACCACAGCAGAGGCCCCTGATTAGTACTTCTAAGGTGATTCCTGGTTTCTTGTAACCTTTTTAAGGTCAAGCAAAGCTGCTCTTAGGTGCAGTTAATCTTTTATTGTCTTCTCGCAAAAACAATTTTTTTTTGTTAAATGTTATGTCATTCTCACACTCCTGCCAAATCATGTAATTACCTTAGCAAATCCTACCTAAATTTTTTTTTCTACTTAAGGACATGCAGTATCTGCACCACTTAATGTTAGCATGGTGAATCACTAAATCAGCATCTTGCTCTGCCACTCATTTTTCTCAGTAGCCTTGAAAATCTTCATTAATGTGTCTCTTGATTTCTAAATAAAGTTAATGAAATTTTGTATGTTAAAACACAATTATATAATTTTAAAAAGGTTCTTGAAGGGAATAGAAGAGTTGTTATCACAGTGCCTGTGGAAGTTGGGGAGCATTCTGGAGAGAAGCTGAACAGTGGGTTCAGGGGTCGACAGAAGGAGGCCCTTCTCATTTTCTATAGTACAGTAGGATATCCAAGGTTGAGAAGAATTAATTGAATATTTAAAAACTGATTGGCTGGCGCCACGGCTCATTAGGCTAATCCTCCACCTGCGGTGCCAGCACTCCCGGTTCTAGTCCTGGTTGGGGCACAGGTTTTGTCCCGGTTGTTCCTCTTCCAGTCCAGCTCTCTGCTGTGGCCCAGGAAGGCAGTGGAGGATGGCCCAAGTGCTTGGGCCCTGCACCTGCATGGGAGACCAGGAGGAAGCACCTGGCTCCTGGTTTTGGATCGACGCAGTGCACCAGTCATAGCGGCCATTTGGGGGTGAATCAACAGAAGGAAGACCTTTCTCTCTGTCTCTGTCTGTCTCTCTCTCTAACTCTGCCTGTCAAAAACAAAAACAAAAACTGATAATGGATAGAATTTCTAATGTTTCTAAGACAGAAATGGTGAATGTCTCAAGTGAAGGATATACCTACTACCATGACCTGTTCATGGTACATTATATATGTTCTTTAACTGTCACTCTGTCTGCCACACATGCTTACAATTGCTGTGTCAATTTTAAGAAGAGAGAAGACCAAGCTACTTGAAATAAGGCTGCTAGAAGTATCTAATGTGGAAAGACACCACATCACTTTGTGGAGGTCAGATGGTTATTGCTCTCCATTCCTATTTATTAGGAGAAAAGTTGAGTGAAAGTCACAGGAAATGTTACTCTTGCAGAGAAGCTGAACAAAATGAACTGATACATGAATTAATGTTGATCTACATCTCCCCCCAAAAGAATACACCCCAGATATTTTCATTACTTGTAGAGAGGGTGTGTCCGGAAATGAAGCACAGATGTAAACACTAGGTTACAGCTAGCATAACAGCTACTGAATTTCAGCTTGTAAAACTGTTTGGAAATGAACACTTTTGACTCTTTCAATCAAGAAATTAAGAGAAAACTATCTTCAAAATGCACTCGCATTCTTCCTTTGGTCTCTGATCTTGGGTTCCCTTTTGGGAAGTGTTAGTGGCCTTGCCATCAAGGAATGCAAGCATAGAGGTTAGGTGCAAGAACCAGATCGCAAAATACAACAGAGTAGGGGCCTTTGAGGGACAGTTATGCATTCGTTATGCATTTGCCACCGAAGAGGCCCACTAGAGGGCGCTGGTTCGCTGAGCTTCCTTAATACTTTAAGGCTAAATCAGACTTGGAGGGGAGTTTGCGAGCGCGCATGCTCGCTTTCTCTATATATAGAGACCCTTCTCATTTTCTATTGCACAATAGGATATCCGTGATTGAGAAGAATTAATTGAATATTTAAAAACTGATAATGGAGAGGATTTCTGATGTTTCCAACATAGGAATGGTGAAGGTCTCTCTCTCATATATGTATAAGTATATATATGTGTATATATACTTAGTTTCTCTTAGTTCTTTCAATTTTATCACCAAGTCGGTTTCTTCCTTTGCAATCTTCCTCTGTGTTACTTTTTTTTTTAATTTGTGGTAAAATATACTTAACATAAAATAGACTATTTTAACCATTTTAAGTACACAGTTTAGTATCATTAAATATATTCACATTTTTATAACTGTCACCAGCATCTGTCCATCTGCAGAATTTTTCGTCTTCAAAACTGGAATTCTTTACCGATTAACTCCTCATTCCCCCAACCCTGTGGCCGTGATGTCAGGTTTATTTCAGGGGTCATAATTCTTAAAAGTTTATGCATGATGTTCCAGATGATTCTTAAACTTCTTTTCTGTAACCTTTCAAAAAGAATTGAAAGCTTTAGAGAAATGAGGTTAGATGACACTGGTATTACTGGCCCTTCTTTGTTGATTCCAGTTCTTCGATTTGTTTTTATCCATTTATCCGCATTCCTCAACTTTTTGACTCACCATTATCTGTGAGCCAAATTCCACCAAACACCTTCTGCACAAAAGTCATCACCAGAATCCCTGTCTTTCTTACCAGGGCCTTCAATTCCCATTTATAAGATGACTCATCTCGCTGCTACAGGTGAATACAGAAGGAACTTTTATACAAAGTCCTACATTGCACCAAAAAGCATTATCTATTGTGTATAAAATACCTCCCGTTCCAGTCCCGAGCAGCTCAGACGGTGGAGGAGAGTGGTAGTGCTGCCTGGCTCAATCTGCTTTGAGGATTCTGTCACCCAAAAGTACATCAACCAAGGCAACAAAACATCTAAGTGTCCTCACACAGGCAGGAGAAGAAAGAGTCGACAGAGACTGTGTCAGCCAACTTCATGATATGCTATGATATGGTCTTCATTTTCACCATTTTCCTTTTCTACCTTGCTGGATGCTGTTTTAGAAAACAGACAAGCCCGTAGTCAAAAAAAAGACCTTCCATGTCTTTCAGGGCCCACTGCTCCCCCAAGAAAATGAGAGTTGTGTAGAGATCATCACAGAGCAACTGGGCTGGCCTGGGAGTTAGAGAAGCAACTCCAGAGGAAAGCTCTGGCCAGGTGCTCCGATTGCTTGACTGAGCCACTTCTGATGGTCTCTGCTTTTTATGTTCCTGGCAAAATGACATTTGGAATTCATTTGAGAAAGTTCAGGAAATATTGGGAGGATAGCAAAACAGCACCTTGACATCTGTTGAAAATATATGCATATTTATCAATTTGTCTCCCTAATAAGGAGTCTCTTTTATTAGGCAAAGAAAAGTCCCATGTAGAAAAGAGTGTCTTAAAGACACATGCCACCAATGATCATGGGCAGGCCAGCAAGCAATGCTCAAAATGACTTTTTAAAAAGCAGTCTACTAAAAAAGATAGCTATATGAGCCCCAGACACAGCCATGTTTCTGTTTGTTGACCTGGGGAAAGTAAAAGCAAACCGTGCCTGGGTTTTTGTTTTGCTTTGTTTTGTTTTGAAAATCTGGATGCTTTGATTCATAATTTCTACAAGGTTCTCCCACCCTTCCCCTTGCGCGGCATTCTGATTACAGTTACTAGGTGAGGGGCCAGCGCTGTGGCGTAGAGGGTAAAGCCGCTGCCTACAGTGCCAGCATCCTATATGGGCACAGTTCAAGTCCTGGCTGCTCCACTTCTGATCCAGCCTCTGCTATGGCCTGGGAAATCAGTAGAAGATGGCCCAAGTCCTCAGGCCCCTGCACCTGCGTGGGAGACCCAGAAGAAGCTCCTGGCTTCAGACTGGCCAGCTCCAGCCGTTGCAGCCAATTTGGGGGTGAACCAGCAGATGGAAGACCTCTTTCTTTTTCTGCCTCTCCCTCTCTCTCTGTGTAACTCTGACTTTCAAATAAATAAATATTAAAAAAAAATTACTAGCTGAACCAAAAGTAAGCCCTCCCAAGTGTTGCATCTAGGGGATTATTGATTTCTTAGAGGGAAAAAAAAAACCAAAACACTGGTGGTGATTCATTATGGTATCAGCCGTGGCTTAAGGCTCTAATTGGGTTGAGTTACTTCTTTATACTTCATAAATTCTTGTTTTGTTTCATTTCCATTATTTTTTTTTTTTTGCTCCTGAGAAGTTAGAATCTGGTTTTAAAGGATCTGATGAGAGTTCTAAATGGAAATAAACCTCTTGTATCTTAACTTTTTGTTGTGTGTGGTTACTGTTTTGAACGAGCCAAATTTATTGAGAACTTACGACAGTCAATCAAATCCAGAGACTGTATGGTTGGTATTCTGGACATGACTGTAGAATGTGAGTTTATTCAACTTTCTGATACCATTGAATATAGGATGTCCCATTCTTTTGAAAATAGAGAAATTAGTTGGGCTTGACAGGTTTATATTTTTTAGGCAGTAATAATTATTAAGCCATGTATTTAATTTTTACAAGGTGCAATTACAAGAATTCTATGTGGTATTTCTCATGTCCTCTTTATTTTTGTTTATTTGGAATGCAGAATGACAGGTAGAGAGAGAAAAATCTTCCATCCATTGGTTCACTCTCCAAATGCCTGCAAGAGCCAAGGCTGGGCCAGCCCAAATGCCAGGAGCCTGGAATTCCATCCAAGTCTTCCTCTCTGGATGGCAGGGACCAGAGTGTTTGAGCCATCGGCTGCCCCCCAGTTTATGTGCTGGTGGGAAACTGGGTAGGAAGCAGAGGTGGGACTTGATCCCAGGCTGTCTATTATGGGGTGCAGGCAGGCCAAGTGGTGGGTTAACCTGCTGTACCACAACAACTACCCCTTGAATGCCCTGAGAAAGCTGAAATCCCTGAAGGTGGACAGGATCACTTATAACTGGAGATTAGACTGCAAAGCGAGACAGGCTCACTCAGGGTCTGTTCTCTTAGAACACAGCACCGTGCTGATCTGTACAGTGAAGGTCTAGATTACGCTGTTCCTCTAGTGTTTTTCCTTCCTTTTGGCACAGGAGCATCCTCCTGCTGAGGTACAGCGTTTTTCCATCAATGGCAGACAGGATGGCTCTGGTTCACCTGTAATTGACAGTTCAGCTTAGCCGGTAGACAAGGTCAGTTTCACTGTTCAAGCCAGGAAGGAGCAGGTGGCTGCTGATTTCCCAGGTTCTGGGCAAAGCTCTTATCGAGGCTCAAATAGATAATTTTGGAGAGCAGCGGCACCGGCTCGCCCTGGGCATATGGTGTTCAGATGGTAATCACCGCCTCCTCGGTGAGCACTTCAGTTTTTGTTTTTCACTTGGGCCTGGTGAACATAAAAAAGAGATAAAAAAAATTAGCTGAGTCAGCAACCTGGAATTTTATCTCCTCTCTGATTAAAGACTGTTGCTGGCTGGCTGAAAATTCTCCACTAGTCACTGGGAGGTTGAAAGGTGGGATGAAGGTGTGTGATCATCTGGTTGCTAAGCAACAACTTTGCAGTTCCATAAATTGGGTTGGAAGTTCCATAAATTGCTGTGGAAGGGGCGGGGGCAGAAGAGTGTGGATACAGTGAGCACCGGCAGGTATTTTCCATGTGACAAGCCCGGAGTCTGACAGCTAGAGTCCTTGAGGTATGTGTAGATAAGAAATGCCACTGGTTGCAAAGGCCTAGTGGGACTGCTATGATGGCACACAGCGGTCTGAAGCTCTCCAGAAATGGCTTTGCCTGCGAGGAAGGGAGACGCACACACTGGCCTGTGAACTGGGACTTGCTCTAACAACATGAAGGATGGATGGGGTGGAAAGAAACTCAGAGTAATATATGCTTTATCCTTATTTAATAAGCCTTGCTTAATTTGATGCTTACTGCACTTTTAAGTACGTGCACTGTTCTTATTATGTAAATGAGAAAGCATAGCCTCATGAGGTCCTCAGTGCCTTGCTGAAGACCCTGTTATAGGTGGTAGTAAATTTGCAGAATGAGCCGAAAGCACTTCCTGTGTGTCCAGTGTATTTCTCATTACCCGGAGAGCTGATCATTAGCCCTCACGTTTCTTTCGTATGACTAGTTTTCTCTTTTATGAATTCTACCAGGAGAGACTGTTCTGTTGTGACTCTTGTTTAGCCATCAAGGATTTGTCTCTGACTCTTCCTGGTGAGATTACTGCATTTCAGCAATGGCTCCATACTGATTGCACGTGTTGCATTTTATGGCATCTATCATGTTCTCAGAGTTATCGCAGTAACTTAAACAGGGAAATTACTCATAGTCTAAGAAATAAAATAATTGCAAGCTACTCAGAGTAGCCCTTGTAACTTAACCAGGCTACTCTGACTCAGGGATAAAATGATCACATGGTCCTCTGGGGAAGCTTCTAGGTGTGTTGGTAGCCTGGCCAGAGGGTTGGATCAGGACAAAATTATTTAACAGCATTAAGTTATCTCAAGATAAATGTGTTACTGAGGATAGAGAGTTCCCTAATCTGGTGTCACCGCAGTAAAAAGGAGGAACATCAGTGTCTTGGGTGACCTCTGCAGGTGGCTTCAGCATCAGTGCCTTGGGTGACCTCTGCAGGTGGCTTCCACTCCACCAGGCTCAGGTCATCTCCCCGTTATCAGCGAGGTCAGCAGGGCACAGTTCTTCACGCCTTTTTGTTGATACTGAAAACCCTCAAGGGGAATGAAGCTGAGGGATGTTAAGTGAGTTGCCTCAGGTCCCGTCAATGCAAGAGGGACAGCCAGCATCCGCCTGACACCTTTTCTTGTCTCTGCTCTTAGAACCACGGTGGCCCTGCTTCCCACCTTTGTTCTCCCCACTTCTCCACTTCTCCTTACCTCTTTCAGCTTCTCTTTGTAGCTCTGTAGTCATGAATCTGAGCCAATGAAGCTAATTTTGTAATGACTGGAAGGTTGCACATTTTAAATGAATGATGTGCAAATAAACATGGGCTTCTGTGTCAGCTTCAACTGACTTTCAGAACCACCATGGGTGAGAATTCTAATGTGGGACTCAAAAAAAAAAAAAAAAAAAAAAGGAAAATGACTTAATCATTGTCTGATTCAGTTCACCAAAGCACATACTAGGTGCCCCTGGGAGAGAAAACAAGTTGCTCCTTCCCTGTGGGGGCTGATCAATGTGGAAAAAAGACAACCACTCCTAACTTTCTGTTCTTTACTCCTTCTCTTGTAAGATTAAGAATTCAAGGAATTCACAATAATAAACCTTATTCAAACAGAGTCCTCAAGACCTCTGGCCTTCTAAGCCACCTACCTGCCTCCTTCCTCTTTTAAGTAACTGCACTTAATATTGTTAAGTCACCAAGCTGTGTTGGGCTCTGGGAAACTGAGCTCTGAGTGCACCCCTGGTGTTTATGAGAATTCTCAAGGTACTCTGAAATGAGTTAATGACTGCCTGGCAGCTCCCTTCCCAACTCTTTTTTTTTTTTTTTTAAGATTTATTGATTGATTTGAAAGGCAAAGTTACAGAGAGGCAGAGGCAGAAAGAGAGGGAGAAAGAGAGGGAAAAAGAGAGGGAGACAGAGAGAGAGAGAGGTCTTCCATCTGCTGGTTCACTCCCCAAATGGCCGCAATGGCCAGAGCCTAGCCAATCTGAAGCCAGGAGCTTCTTCCAGGTCTCCTACTTGGGTGCAGGTGCCCAAGGACTTGGGCCATCTACATCTGCTTTCCCAGGCCATAGCAGAGAGCTGGATGGGAAGTGGAGCAACCAGGACTTAAACCAGCGCCTGTATGGGATCCTGGCACTGCAGGTGGCAGCTTTACCTGCTACAGCACAGCGCCAGCTGCACCCCTTCCTAACTCTTGCTCAGGATTCTGTCCTCATCTACTTCTGACGTTCTCACTGCGACATCCTGTACAGGTGGTCCCAGATTCCCCTCTTCGGCTTTGTTGTAAAACCGTGCCACAGGGTGTGGAAGCATTGACTGTGACAGGTACCTGTCCCTGCACTGAAGCTGTGTAACAAGCCACCTTCATCCCTTGATGGCAACCTGCTGTGGTGCCAAGGTGTCCCCTGGCTGTCATGTGGTGTAGCAGGACAAGGCTTGCTGGAGCTTCCTCATCTGCCACGGTGCAGCCGGCTGATAGCTGGGGCTCTGTGGCTGGGGGTGGGCTTCGGGTAGTCATGTGCACTCACACAGGTAGTTTCCAGGACTGGCCTGGGATGACCCTGTGTGATCACCCACTGCCCAAGTGGGTCATCTGGTACACTGGCCTCATATTGAAGCGGGGGCTGTTTGCCTTTGCTTTCTCTTACTTTTTTCTTTTTGTTTCTGTTATTGTTATTTTTGTAAAGACTAGGTGAGAATTAGATTTGGGAAAGAATATAAATTATATTACATTATGCTGATTAAACTTTTTAATAAAATGGTGAAATTGCGGATCTGATACTTGTGGAAAAATTCAGATGATGTGGTTCACAATACTGTTAGATTAGGAAATGCCCAAATAAAACACAATTAAGGTACATTTACAGAAAAATGTTTTTTAAAGATGGCTTCTTTTTTTGAAAGCCAGAGTTACAGAGAAACAAGGAGAAATCTTCCATGTGCTGGTTCAATCCCTAAATGGCAGAGGCTCGACTAGGCCAAAGTTAGGGAACTGGAGCTCTATCCTGTTTTCCTTTTTTTTTTTTTTTTTTGACAGGCAGAGAGGATAGTGAGAGAGAGAGAGACAGAGAGAAAGGTCTTCCTTTTCCGTTGGTCCACCCTCCAATGGCCGCTGGGGCCTGCGCATCGCGCTGATCCGAAGCCAGGAGCCAGGTGCTTCTCCTGGTCTCCCATGCGGGTGCAGGGCCCAAGCACTTGGGCCATCCTCCACTGCACTCCTGGGCCATAGCAGAGAGCTGGCCTGGAAGAGGGGCAACCGGGATAGAATCCAGCACCCCGACTGGGACTAGAACCCGGTGTGCCGGCGCCACAAGGCGGAGGATTAGCCTGTTGAGCCACGGCGCCGGCCTTTCTATCCTGTTTTCCTACATGGGTGGCAGGGACCCAAGAACGTGGGTTATCTTCCGCTGCTTTTCCAGGCATACTAGCAGGGAGCTGGGTCAGAGGGGAGCAGCTGGGGCCTGAACCAGCTCTCATCGCTGGTGGCAGCTTAATTCACTGCACCACAACACTGGCCCCCAGAAAAATCTTTTTAAATATCTGAAGCTCTACTTCTCTCTCAATAAAAAAAAAAAAAAGGTGGTTTTTTTTATGGTTCCAAAAAGATTTTTAAAAATAGGTTTCTATTATTATTTGTATATAAAAAATCTATGTATTCCTGCACCTGTTTTCATTTATTTTTTATTTTTAAATATCTGTTGTCCAATGAAGTAGATGTTATAACTGAAATTTATAGTGGAATTTAGAGTATTTTCTATTCTTTTTTGTTGCAATGAATTTCATTTTGAAAAGCAATTTTAAAAGAGATTATAAAATAAAACTGTTTTCAATGTAACTTGCTGTTTTTTCAAAACTTTGTAATATGATAAAATCAGAAATGAGACAAGAAAATTATTTCCTCAAACAGGAGAAGCCACCACGTGCAATGCTGGTATCCTACGTCAAAGCACCAGTTCAAGGCCTGGCTGCTCTGCTTCTGATCCAGCTTCCTGCTGTTGCTCCTTGTGGGCAGCTGGTGGTGGCCCAAGTGCCTGGGACCCTGACACCCAGGTGAGAGACCTGCATGGAGTTCCTGGCTCCTAGCTTTGGCCTGATCCAGCCTGGCTGTGGTGGTCATTTAGAGAATGAACTAGCAAACAGAAGATCAATCTCTCTCTCTCTCTCTCTCGCTCTCGCTCTCGCTCTCTCTCTGTTACTCTCATTTTGTCCTTCAAATAAATATTAAAAAACAGAGAAGCCAAGTTAAAATAGTGGTGTCCCTGTGGCCTTGGTAGTTTTCTTGAAGATAAGTGGTTATCAGTGTTTCCCAAATATTATTAAGGGAAAGTTGATTTCTAATGCTATTTAGATATTTGTTGTAAAATATGGACCCAAACAGTTGGAAGTAAAGTGCCCAGTGACATATATTACTGATGATTTCTGGTTTTTAGATTTTAATATATCAATTTTATTTTTACTGCACAGAATTTAGAAAATAACAGCAAGAAGAAAAACGTCACCTGGAATCCTATGTCAGGGAGCAGGAATATTCCTTCCCACCATTTCTGTGTATGTGTTCACCATTCATTCAAATTCATGTTTGCAGAAATGACAAACATTTGCTGTCCTGCACCCTTCATTTTTCACTTTCAACATATGTGAATATTTTCTATGTTATTATACTTTTCCAACTTATCCTTTAAAATATTTATTTATTTGTTTGTTTGAAAGGCAGAGTGCCAGAGAGAGAAGAAATATAGATAGATAGATTAGATAGACAGTTAGAACTCCTGGTTCTCTTCCCAGATACCTGCAGAGCTGGGGCTGTGTCAAGGTGAAACTAGGAGCCTGAACTCCATCCTGGTCTTCCACATGGGTACCAGAGGCCCACACACATCAGCCATCGCCTGCTTCCTCCCAGGAGCACTAGCAGGAAACTGAATGGGAAGCAGAGTATCGAGGACACAAGCCAGATACTCTGATACGGCATGCCGGCAACCTAAGCGGTGGGTTAACCTGCTCTTCCACAATGCCCACGCCAGCTGTATAATTGTAATTATAGCCTACTTTCTAGTTCATGAACATACCACAGTTTTTTAAACAATGTATTAATAGGCATCTCAATTGTTTGCCTTTTCTCTGGTCATGAGCAAATCTGTGATAAATATTTTTCTTGCTAAGTGAAATTACTGAGAATTTTGAATTCCGCTTCTTTCTTGTTTCCCTTTAACATCTGTGTTTTTTCTTTTTGTTTGTGATTGTACTATTTTGTTTTTGTTGTTTTGTTTTTCTTTGGTTGCTGGTGTAGGTACACGTGCATTTTACTATATTCTGCCTGGGAAACAGCGTTGTCATTTTCCTGCATTCTCAGTTCTCTGTTAACTTCAGGATTTTCTCCAGTTGTATATTTAATTATTTGTTTTTATTTTTATTTTTTAAATTTATATTTATTTGGAAAGCAGAGGAAAAAAACAGAGATCGTTTATCTGCTGTTTCACTCCCCAAATGCCCATGATATTTTATATCAAAAGGCTACCAGAAACCTTAGTATTAAACTATAAATTGAAATATTAGCATCTTTTCATTCATCAGGATATGTAGTACTGTCTCTAAAAATAAATATGACTTTATGCTCACCAGGATTTACTTTAGGGATATGGTTTCGAACGCTGGTTTTCTCTCTCAGTACAGCTTGTGTACTGTAACTTGTGATGAACGGATCACAACACCAGGTTCTCAACTGGTTCTGCCTTGTGATGTTCATGTGTTTCATGGAGAAGTTAGGAGGTGTCTAATTGTTCTTTGTGCAGTTATAACATAACTAGATAAATAAAACTTGGGAAAATTGGCCAGAATATTAACAGCTAAGGTTTCTTTAAGGAAACAAATACTTTTCCCTTTAAGAATAGGAAGATAACAGTGTTGGATTTGTGATACAAGTCAAATTATGGAAGTCTTTATAGACAGAACCAGTCTTCTTCAAAAATTTTTACATTTTTATTTGAAAGGGAGAGACAGAGACAGAGAGAACTCTGTCCACTGATTCACTCCCCAGTTGCCTGCAACAGCTGGGGCTGGGCCAGGCTAAGGCCAGGAGCTGGGGAACTCAAACTTAGTCTCTCATGTGAGTGGCAGGGACCCAGCTACTTGAATGATCACGGCTGCCTTTTAGAATTCACATCAGAAGAAAGCTGGAACAGGAAATGAGGCTGGGACTTGAAACCAGGCACTCTGATGTGGGGTGGGAATGTCCCAAGTGGTGACCTAAACATCGCAAAAAACACCTGCCCTTAACTCTTCTCTTAAAAAAATCATGCTTCTAAAAAATAATTATCTTGGCCGGCGCCGCAGCTCAATATGTTAATCCTCCGCCTGTGTTGCCGGCGCCCAGGGTTCGGGTTCTGGTCTTGGTCAGTCGGGGCACCAGATTCTGTCCCGGTTGCTCCTCTTCCAGTCCAGCTCTCTGCTGTGGCCCGGGAGTGCAGTGGAGGATGGCCCAAGTGCTTGGGCCCTGCACCTGCATGGGAGACCAGGAGAAGCATCTGGCTCCTGGCTTCGGATCAGCGCGTTGCACCTGGCCACAGCGGCCATTGGAGGGTGAACCAACGGCAAAGGAAGACCTTTCTCTCTGTCTCTCTCTCTCTCACTGTCCACTCTGCCTGTCAAAAAAATAAAAATAAAAATAAATAATTATCTCATTTTTGTAAAGAAGGAGGTGTTTTTGTTTGTTTCCAGAGGATTGGGATTTTTTTAATAAAAAGTATTACGTATGGAAGGAAGAAGGATATAAACCAATAATTAAAACATTTTAAAAGATCTCCATTTCATGTCATGTCACAGCTCTTACATGTTGATTCTTTCCCACTAATAGGTCCATGGTCTGAAATTATGATATAATTAAAAGAACTTACCAAAAGAGAAAGAGCAGTGATAGGGCACAGGGGCTAGAATAAAGATTTTTTCTTATTCTTTTCCCTCCTTAGAATTAATTCAAATGAGCATGACAGATTGCTCCAAATTAGAGCTGTGAACCACTAGAACTAATATAATTAGTCAGATTCTCATAATTGAACATATCAGTCATCTTTCACTTGAAAAATTGAATATTAGTAATCATTCATTTGGATAATTACGTTAGTTACAATCAATTTTGTTGCACTCATTGAAATGTTCATAATCTGTCATCAAACATGATGTGAAGAATCTTCTAATATACAAAGTCTATTTAGGGCATCCCCCTGAGCTAGAGACACATTACATTGACAGCAAAACTCTGAAAGTTGAGCTCTGCAGTCTGTGGCCATGGGTGCTGCTGCCGATTCACCTTCCTCCTGAGCCAGGGGCCTGCCTCTCAGACCTGCTGCCTCCACCTGGGCTTTTGGGGTTTCTATTCTCTATCTCCCTCTTTCCCATTTTTGAAAAATAACACTGTACCACCAACAATAAGAGAAGGAAAACTGAAGTCAGTAGATAATTTTTAAGCTAAAAATTATGTGTTTGCATTATTGTCTCAATAAGATGAAATGCATTAAATAATGATCAATCTGAGTGAACCTGCAATGACCTCTATCCTAAGATGACACATGGAAAACCAGATTTGAAATCCATTCTGTGGCCTCCTCCCCACCCCAGACTCTCTCTTACTCTCCAGATCTCTTTAGAATTCTCTTTTTAAAAAGATAAAAATAATAGATTTTTTAAAGTTAATTTTTTTATTCATCAAAGGGCAGAAAACAAATACTAATCACCCATCTTCCCAAGCCGACGCTGTCTCATTTCCCAGAGGCATCTGCTCTCAACAATCTGTTCCCATCTTTTTGAGTATTTGATTGTAACTATTTATGGTAAATATTTTCTTAAACTTGTCTGTGCAGTTACCTGCTGTGAGAATTTAGTTCACTTGTACTTCCACTTTACAGATGATTATTTATAGCCTCAATATTAGTTCTGCTTTAACTGAAATGTTTTTTTGAAAAAAGATTTTTTTTTATTTGAAAGGTAAAGTTACAGAGAGAGAGAGAGAGAGAGAGAGATCGAGATCAGTCTTCCAAATGGTGGTTCACTCCCCAAATGGCCACAGGTGCCAGGGCTGAGCAGGCTGAAGCCAGGAGCCTGGAACTTCATCCAGTTCTCCCACGTGGTTGGCAGGAACCTAAGCACTTGGGCCACCTTTCAGTGCTTTCCCAGGTACAAAAAGCAATGAGCTGGGTTGGAAGTGGAGCAGCTGGAACTCAAACTGGCACTTATATGAGATGCTGGCACTGCAGGCGGCGGTTAACCTGCTGTGTCACAACACCAGCCTCCTCTAGTAAAATGCTTGGTCTTCCTGTTTGTATTGATTTATGCAGTACCGACCACCTTCCACCATGAAAAGTGAATGACTTAGTGCATTTACCTTACTTAATCTCTTCCTTGTGGTTCAGTTGCACAAGTATTTAACGTTGTCAAGAATTGTAATGTTTACACTTTTACTGTTGGTATACTATTGAGGGTGCTTCAAAATTCCATGGAAATGAAATTAAACATAACTTTATTTTGATGCCAAATGTTTTCAAATACGTGCATACAAAGGGTATTAAAACATTCTTGCAAAATGTGTATTGTGGGCCGGCGCACCTGGCTCCTGGCTTCAGATCAGCGCAGTGCACCGGCTGCAGTGGCAATTGGGGGGTGAAACAATGGAAAAGGAAGACCTTTCTCTCTGTCTCTCTCTCACTGTCCACTCTGCCTGTCAAAAACAAACAAAAAAATGTGTATTGTGAAAATCTTATATGTGACTTTCGAAGTTTTTTGCACACAAATAAACATTCTTTAATTCCATTTCCTCACAAGCCTGTTAAAAGTACCCTTGAAACAGACACTGAGATTAGGAGTTTATAGTGTCATAGTTACTTGGTGCCTGTCTCTAAACTCAGTTTATATACAAAGCGTGGAAGGATTAATTCATCATAGGACTCACAGTGTAGGGTGACTGCAGTCAAAGTAAAGAAGGAATACAGCTGAGAGTCCCCTGTCTGAAATGATAGGGACCAGAAATGTTTTAGATTTCAGATTTTTTTTTAATTTTGAAATATTTGCATACACATAATGAAATATCTTAGGGATCAGACCCAAGTCTTAACATGAAATTCGTCCATAGCCTTGAAGGTAACTTTATACAGTATTTTGAGTATACTTGCATTTCAACTTCATCCTATTACACTGAGGTCAGGCGTGGACCTTTCTAATTGTGGTGCTGTGTTGGTAATCATACAGTTTTGGGATTTCGTTGCATCCCAGATTCCAGATGTTCAGATTAGTGATACTCAATCTGTACCATTCTGTATCTTTTAAGTTGTACCTTTTTAAAAGATTTATTTGTATTTGAAAATTAGAGTGATACAGAAAGAAGACACACACATGCACACACATGCACAGAGAGAGAGAGCGAGAGAGAGAGAGTGCTTTCCAACTGCTGGTTCACTCCCCAAACGGCAGCAATGGTGAGAGAGAGCGCTTTCCAACTACTGGTTCACTCCCCAAACGGCAGCAATGGTGAGAGAGAGCGCTTTCCAACTGCTGGTTCACTCCCCAAACGGCAGCAATGGTGGGAGGTGGCCAGGCCAAAGCCAGGAGTCTGGAGCCTCCTCCAGATCTTTCACGTGGATGCAGAGGTCCAAGCACTTGGGCCATCTTCCGCTGCCTTCCCAGGTACATCAGCAGGAAGCTGGGTCGGAAATGGTGCAGCCAGCTCTCAAAACTGGAGCCCATGTGGGCTACACTGGCCCCTAAATTTTTCCTTTTGAAGGGAAATTTCCCAAGTGTCTGAATATAACAGATCTTCTTTCATTATCTTTCTGGATTCTTTCAGTTCTTTGAAGTCATGCTCAGATGCTTCCATACTTTCCTTTGGCACCACTTTGTTATTTTGTGGGTGTATTTTATCTTTTGTAGTTTGGTGTAGATTACTTATATTTATGGTATATGGATGTTTTATTCTCTTGGTTCTTACATGTAAAAAAATATCACTGGATTGTGCTCTTGTAGCTGAAAGTCTGGATGAGTGGACAGCTCCAGGTTTCAATCATTTTCTCAGAGCCTGTCTCATACTTAGGAGAAGTCTGCCTTTCAGTTCTTTTACTTCTCCTCCAACAATCTTGGCCTCCACCTTATGCCAACTGCTTGCTCTTACGGTGTTATCTTAGACATCGCATGGCCAGCTCTTCCACGGTCATGATCTCAGATTACCACTCTCCCAGCCACACTATTCTTCCAGGTAAAAATCTCCACTGAAAACCCCTCGACCCCAACGGACCTCCATTCATTGACCCTACATCTTCTTACTGTCTGTTATTTCCCTCCTGTCCTCTCTAGTTTTTCATAATATAGGCTTATACTTTTATTTGACATGTAGTAATCATACATATTTATGGGCCACATGGTGTCACCTCAAAGCCTGTATACAATGTGTAGTGATCAGAGCAGGGTAATTAGCACATCTGTCTCCTCAAACATTGATCATTAACATTCAAAGTTCTCTCTATTAGCAGTTTTGACATATTCATTTTTTAATTTTTTTTATTTGAAAGACAAAGTTACAGAGAGGCAGAGGCAAAGAGAGAGAGAGAAAGAGAGATCTTCCATCCACTGGTTCACTCCCCAAATGGCCACATGGCTGGAGATGAGCCAATCTGATGCCAGGAGCCAGGAGCTTCTTCTGAGTCTCCCACATGGGTGCAAGGGCCCAAGGATTTGGGACATATTCTACCACTGTCCCAGGCCATAGCAGAGATCTGGAGAAGTGGAGCAGCTGGGACTCAAACAGGCACCCATATGGGATGCTGGCATTGTAGGCGGCAGCTGTACTCGTTATGCCACAGCACTGGCCTCTGAAATATTCATTTAATTGCCATCAACCAGAGTTTGTTTTCACTTTTTAAAATTTTACCTGAGAGGCAGAGATGGAGATGGAGATGGAGATGGAGATGGAGATGGAGATGGAGATGGAGATGGAGAGAGTGCTCCCATTTGCTGGTTCACTCCCCAAATTCCTGACATGATTGGGCCTGGACAAGGCTGAGACCAGGAGTCTAGAAGTCAGGCCAGGCCTCCCAGCTGGGTGGCATGGACCCAACTACTTCATCTATGACCTGCTGCCTCCCAGCTTTTGCATTAGCAGGAAGTTGGAATCAGGAGCCAGAGCTGGGTATCAAACTCAGGCACTCGGATATGGGACTCAGGTATCTTAACATCTTAACTTCTAGGCTGAACACTTTGTTTGTTCTCAGTTTTTATTAACCGCGTTAGATTACATGATCTGTCTATATCGTCTCTCCCTTGCATCACTGTCTATATTCATGCTTTGATTTCTCCTCAGTTACTTTTTTTTATTTTTTTATTTGTTTATTTTTATTTGACAGGTAGAGTTATAGACAGTGAGAGAGAGAGATAGAGAGAAAGGTCTTCTTTCCATTAGTTCATTCCCCAAATGGTCACTATGGCTGGCGTTGCACAGATCCAAAGCCAGGAGCCAAGTGCTTCTTCCTGGCCTCCCATGTGGTTTCAGGGGCCCAAGCATTTGGGCCATCCTCCACTGCCCTCCCGGGCCACAGCAGAGAGCTGGACTGGAAGAGGAGCAACCGGCACTAGAACCCGGCACCCATATGGGATGCCAGCACCTCAGGCGGAGGATTAACCAAGTGAGCCACGGCACCAACCCCCTCAGTTACTTTATTTAAAACTACTTTCTTATAAAAATTATCTGGCTTATATATCCATCAATTTTAGGGCAAAAAGTTCAACATTTTTGTAAAAGTCTTTACTTTGGTATATAAAATGATGGGAAGGCCGGCGCTGCGGCTCACTAGGCTAATCCTCTGCCTGCAGCACTGCACTGGCACTCTGGGTTCTAGTCCAAGTTGCAGCACCGGATTCTGTTCCGGTTGCTCCTCTTCCAGTCCAGCTCTCTGCTGTGGCCCAGGATGGCAGTAGAGGATGGCCCAAGACCTTGGGCCCTGCACCAGCATGGGAGACCAGGAGGAAACACCTGGCTCCTGGCTTCAGATTGGCGCAGCGCCGGCCATAGTGGCCATTTGGAGGGTGAACCAACGGAAGGAAGACCTTTCTCTCTGTCTCTCTGTCTCACTGTCTAACTCTGCCTGTCAAAAAAAACAAAAACAAAAACAAAAACAAACAAACAAACAAACAAAAAAACCTGTGATTGGAAATGCTAGATGTAGGAATATTAAATGAAACAGAAATATAGATACTTTATTTGTTCATCAATGCTTGTTGAATGCTGATCTAGTGACAGGTATAATGTAAACTCTGAGGTTATGGAGATAAATGAACAAGAACAACAAAATCTCAATCTGGAAGCCTTAACCCCAGTCTCATGCATTGTTACATTAGTGTGTAACTACTTTTGTGTTGGTGGTGCCAAGGAAAGGGTGCATACTGTATGATGAAAAGCAGTAAAAATATGAGAAACATTTCTCAGGATATATGGGGTTTTTATGTAAGTCTGTTGAGAGAGTGTAGGGGAATATTTGAGAACAAGATAAATTACTTATAATAGTACTTCAGAAACTTTGTGGAAAAATAGAATTAAAAGATAAGTGTATTTTGATGCAAATCTACTTTTAAAATTCATTTTGCATGAACTTTCTGCAAATTCCTCAAATACATGGGTTTCACCTTTTTTTTGCACCAATGGTAACTTATATCATAATTCCTTTTTACATGACTGTTTTGAAGTTCCCTTATATTATGAGATTTTTAGGTTAATGCTAAGCTTCCTTTATAGTAAGTAAGGGATGCAGCAAGTCATATTCTCCTGGTTTAAGTACATATCCACACATTTTGATACCCTCCCTTCAAATGATGGAGCCCACATTTTTTTGCCTTGAATCTGGGCCAGAATCAGTGTCTGGCTCCTGACAGAATGTGGTGGAAGTGGCTGCTGCATCTAGGTCATAAGTGACCTTGCTGGCTCTACATTGCTCCCTCTTGCGTTGTGTGCTCTGGGGAAAGTCTGCCACTTGCTGTGTCACATGGGTCTTCAAGCGGCCTGGGGAGAAGTTCACGTGGGGAGAAACCCAGCCAAGCCCAGCAGAGCCTTAGCAGCCACATGAGAGAGCTCCCTCGCAAGTGATCCTCCACCCTGTGCAGCCTTCAGATGATGGGGACCCTGTTGTCTCCTTTTTTTGTAAAAAGTTGTTTTACAATGCATTCATTTGAGAGAGAGACATAGAGAGAGAGATTGAGATCCCAAGTCCTGCAAGTGCCAAGGCTGGGCTAAGGCTGAAGGTGGGAGCCAATAACTCAATCAGTTCTTCTAGATCAGTGGCTGAGAACTGACGAATCACTTGAGCCATCACTGTGGCATCCCAGGGTCAGCACTAGCAGGAAGCTGGAGTCAGGAGCCTGACTTGGGCACTGGACCTAAGAGCGCCAGTGTAGACACTGGCATCTCAACCGCTAAACTGAACATCAAGCTGTGCTTTCTTCGCCTGCAGCCTCATGAGCGACTCCAGGGCCAACTGCCTTGCAAATGTGTTCCCGACTTACTGACCCTTAGAAACTAGGACGATCATAAATTCTTCCTCTGTTGAGGCACTACGTTAGGGGTAATTTGTTACACTGCAATAAATAAATGTCTATAAATTGAGTTTTATTGTCAGGAGTTAAAGGGGAGAAATAAAAATCAAATTCTGGTACCCAGACAGTAAACTCTAAAATCTCATTGTACAAGTTATTTTTTTATACCATAAAATAATTGTGTCATTTTTTTTTTCTGGGAAAAGGTGGGTATGGAAAAACCCAACTCAACTCTTAGTAAAAGAGAAATATACTTTTCTTTAAAAAAGGAAGTAGCTCTGCTGTAGGTCTCAGATAGAACCAGATTGTATAATTTCCTCTGACAATCTCCCCAGAATCTTTTTCTTTAGTTAGTTTTTGTTAATTTCTCATCCTGCTAGGTGATTAAAGTGCTAACTGAATGGCATTCAGAAAACAGCTTCCCTTCAAGAGTCTTGACAACTGAATGATTGATAGGCTTATGTGTTGTTTGCCCAATACACCTGCTATGAAGGAGGTTTATTGGAAAGATTTGGATTTAAGTTCTCTTGAGATAACTGTAGTGGTTTGAGAATTAGGCTTTTCCTGGTTTACCTCCTCCCAGGTTAAGAAGAGACATGTGGGAACTCACAGGGCAGAGTCAGAACACGGACCAGAACCAGAACTTGTTCCCCAAAGGACTTGGCTGTTAACCAGCTTGTTTTGTAATAAAGCACATAGAATTTTTTTTAGAGGTACATTTGAAGAATAAAGTAGTTTGAAGAAGTTCTTTTATCTTAGGAGCAGCACATACATATGTAGATTGTTTTATGTTAAACTTTTGATAGATGACTGGGCAGCTACACATTTTCAATTGGGATTTCCACAAATAAAAAAGAGTTTTCTGATGAAGTGTTAAGTACATTATAAAAAAAAAATCCACTGTAAGAGAAATATGAAGTAAAAAGAACCATTGACTGAAATACCTGCCTTGAAAAAACTCCAGGAGACACTGTTGCTTAATATTGGTGAAATGTTTATTGGGTCATTATTCCTTTATGTAGTAATTTAGTGTGAATCTGCATATGTAGGTATCATGGAGAAACAGGAAAGGCAAGTCGGATATGAAAAACACTAGTTGTCTGAGAAAGCACGGTACCGTGAAGCAACAATAAGGAAGGCTGTTTGACGCAGGTGAGGGCAGCCCAGGCACCATGGAGATGTGCTGGGGCTCAGAGGGTGACAGGCGAGAAGGAGCAGATAACCAGACCCAAATGCAGCAGCCTGAAGCCCGGTGCCCAGAAAATCGGCCCATGTCTATCTGTGTGTGGATCCAAAGGCATGACTGTGTCTGCAAAGTCAGGCTTATGCAGCGGCCCCACCTGGCCTCTGCAACCACAGTGTCACATTTGGATGCAGCCGTGACCGTTACTGAGTCTCGGTGCCGCTCTTTCCTGGTTTGGAATACAGGTGTAATAAAAAAAGAGCTCTGAGGAGCCGGCGCCGGCTCACTGGGCTAATCCTCTGCCTGCGGTGCAGGCACCCCGGGTTCTAGTCCTGGTTGGGGCGCCAGTTCTGTCCCAGTTGCTTCTCTTCCAGGCCAGCTCTCTGCTGTGGCCCGAGAAGGCAGTGGAGGATGGCCCAAGTGCTTGGGCTCTGCACCCGCATGGGAGACCAGGAGAAGCACCTGGCTCCTGGTTTCGGATTGGCACAGCACGCCGGCCGTAGCGGCCATTTGGGGGGTGAACCAATGGAAGGAAGACCTTTCTCTCTGTCTCTCTCTCTCGCTGTCTAACTCTGCCTGTCAAAAAAAAAAAAAAAAAAAAAAAAAAAAGAGCTCTGAGGGTTGATGAAAAGATTGAGGTGAACTGTGTAGAGGCCTTAGACCAGTGTCCAAGCACAGGATAAATAATGGATTCTCTTACATGAGCTGCTATCCTAATTACCACTAGTAATGTTTACAACACTTGTAATAATAATAACAATAGTAATAAAAGAACAAGATCACAAGAGCTCAGATCCATGAGCCTGTGGGGAGTCGTCCTCAGCCTGTGGGCCTGAGAGGCTGAGTGTTGTGTGAAGTCCATTCTAGGGACTGGGGCTGCCAGGTCATTCTAGTGGCGGTAGCCCAGAGCCAGGGCCCCAACCAGACTCCTATGCTGAAGCTGTGCTGAAAACAGAATTAGGAAGGAAAGAATATTGAACTTGAATTTCTTTAGGCTTAGATTCACAGAGTGATGAAGAGTTCGTTTCTTTCTGGAAATTTAATAATGGGAATGAGAGGTTCGTTCTCAAACTTGAAGCTGAGGATGTGATTTTAGTTCATAACCCATCCTTGGTGAATATTTTCAGACTGATTTCTGAGTATATACTGAAGTAGGGAATAGAAAAGAAACTTAATTTGGCCTTAAGGGATACCATGTTTATAGAGTCAAACAATTGATTTTTCATTCTGACCAAGTTCAGAGAGCACTGGCCCTACTGCTGAGCTCCCTGGCTCCCTGATCTTGGGAGACACACAGGAACAGAAGTCTCTGGAGAAGCAGGCTCAGCAAAGTGGCACAAGCTGCCCTGATGCTCAGCTGGGTTTTCCCACAGGGAACTGGCAGCTTAGGCAATGGGATAAAAGGACACAAAATACTGGATAGTGAGAACTTCCGTTTATCACTTGCATTTCTGCTTCTTCTGAGAGCTCGGATAAAATTTCCGCAAAAGAGATTCGAAGCGAATGAACTCTTGCAGATTTCCTCCCCAACCAATTTCTTTTTTTATATATATAAAATTTATTTATTTATTTAAAGGCAGAGTTACAGAGAGGCAGAGAGAGAGAAGTCTTCCATGTGCTGCTGGCTTACTCTCCAAATGGCTGCAATGCCCGGAGCTGCACCGATCCGAAACCATGAACCAGGAGCTTCTTCCAGATCTCCCACATGGGTGCACAGGCCCAAGGGGTTGGACCATCTTCTACTGCTTTCCCAGGCCATAGCAGAGAGCTGGATCAGAAGAGGAGCAGCCAGGACTCGAACCAGTGTCCATATGGGATGCCGGCGTTGCAGGCAGCAGCTTTACCTGAAACACCACAGAGTGGCCCCTCCCCAACCCATTTCTTTTTTTTCCTAAAGATTTATTTATTTATTTGAAAGACAGAGTTACAAAGAGAGGTAGAGGCAGAGAGAGAGGTCTTCCATCCTCTGGTTCACTCCCCAAATGGCTGCAATGGCCAGAGCTGTGCCGATCCGAAGTCAGGAGCCAGGAGCTTCTTCCAGGTCTCCCACATGCATGTGGGCCATCTTCTACTGCTTCCCCGGGGCCATAGCAGAGAGCTGTATGGGAAGTGGAGCAGCTGGGACTTGAACTGGCACCCATATGGGATGCCAACACTTTAACCCGCTGCACCACAGCGCCAGCCCCTCCAACCCATTTCTTAATCCTCCCTGTAATCATGTCTTAGGGCTGCCCTAACAAAGTACTGCAAGCTAGGTGCGTTGAAACAACAGACAGTTTCGATTGCACACTTCTGGGGCTGGAATTCTGCAGTCAAGGTCATGGCGGCAGGGCCATGCCTCCTCTGAAGGCTCCAGGGAAGATTCCGTTTAGCCTCTTCTAGCTTCTGCAGTGCCAGCAGCCAGCAGCTTTGGTCTGTGGCTTCATCATGCTGATCTCGACTCCAGTCTTTACATGACCTATGCCCTCTGTGTGTCTCTGTCCAACTTTCCCTCTTATAAGGACACAAGGGGTTGCACTGGGGGCCCCCCTAATGTGTGTGAATTCCTCTTACATTAGTTACTGCTGCAGAGACTCTATTTCCAAAGGTCAAATTCACAGGTACTGGGGTTTAGGTCTCACACATTTCTTCTGGGAGAAAAATCTCATCTCTATGAATCCCTAGTTGAGAAGATGGCAATTCAAGCCACTTAGAACTTGACATTCACTGATGCACATTTAATACTGGTCAGGTTCTTTGCACCTGTGCTTGGAACTTGAACCTGAACCTATACCATATCATTTCTCTTCTGCATCCAGGCACAGGTGGCTCTGCTGTGCTTGGTCTGACCAAGTGGTATCTGGTAACAGGTAGGCCTAGCACATAGGAGAGAGTCAGGTTCTCTGAATCGGTGACTGCTTTTCCTGCCATGAGAGAGCAGGTCAGGCTGGGTCTACCCTGAAGAATTAGCTGCCCTGGAGTTCTCATTCCGGCTTCAGATCTGTCCTGCATTCTCCAGCAGTTTACCGGAAGCACCAGAGTTAGGGGGGTTGAAACCTGCTGGTGGAATTTAATTAAATAGTGCTTCTTGATTTTCTTTTTAGGTTGTAAACCTGTGTATGTTCCAGAACTCTACTACCTATAGCTCGCTGAGAGGGAGGACTCATGAGGGAAGTGACAGTTGAGCAAAAGTCTAATGATAGTGCCTTGCCAGCCATAGTAAGATCTCAAGGGAGGACCTCCCAGAACAGAGGGAACCAGGGGCCATGGCTTGCTGTGGGAGTGCTGATGACATCTGTGAAGGTCAGTTATCAAGCCAGGTGAACTGGGGTTAAAGAAGAGGCCAGAGAGGGGCCCAAGGACTGAGGCATAAGACCTTGTCAGACTTGACCAGGTCCTTGCATTCATTCTCAGTGAGACCGGAAGCTCCCGCCAGATTTGAACAAAGGGGTGGGGGACATTTGGAGGCACACCCTGGTGTGGTGTGGAGGACAGAACATAGACCAGGCTGCAGGCAGGGAGCAGGGAACCTCTGCAGGAGTCCGGAAGGAGAGATGGCGGTGAGAAGTCAGGTCCTGAAGACGTGGTATTTAAACAGCAGTAGCCCTACAAGTGATTGGATGGGGCCTGGGAGACAGAGACATCATGGTGGATGCCAGGTGCTGGACATACCATTGAGAAGGAATCCATGTGAATTGTATGGGTTTGGCTAGTGTCTCCCCGAAATGCATGCCCCTTTGGAACTTCAGAATGGAGCCTTGTTTGGAAATCGGGTTTTGTAGATGCAAACAAGGAGTGATAAAATCATGCTGGATTAGGATATGCCCTAACAAGTGACTGGTGTCATTATAAGAGGAGGGAAGTGGCCGGTGCCGTGGCTCAATAGGCTAATCCTCCACCTGTGGCGCCGGCACACCTGGTTCTAGTCCTGGTCGGAGTGCCGGATTCTGTCCCGGTTGCCCCTTTTCCAGGCCAGCTCTCTGCTATGGCCTGAGAGAGCAGTGAAGGATGGCCCAAGTGCTTGGGCCCTGTACCCACATGGGAGACCAGGAGAAGCACGTGGCTCCTGGCTTCAGATCAGCGTGGTGCGCCGGCCACAGCAGCCATTGGAGGGTGAACCAACGGTGAATGAAGACCTTTCTCTCTGTCTCTCACTATCCACTCTGTCAAAAAAAAAAAAAAAAAAAAAAAGAGGGAAATTTAGACACAGACACAGACACATAATGAGAAACAGAGAGAGAAGGAGAGGGAGAAAGAGAGAGAGAAAGAGAGAGAAAGGAGAGGGAGGGAGAGGGAGAGAGACACTTCATTGAAAATGCAGGCAGAGACTGGAGTTCTGCTGACAGGTGAGAAATGTCCAGGGCGGCCAGCAACCCCAGAAGCAGGCTCCTCCCCTACAGTCTTTAGAGGGGGATGGCCCTGTGGACGTCTAGGTCTACCATCTCTGGCCTGCAGAACTGAGTCGGGATACATTTCTGTTGTTGGAAACCATGCAGTTGGTGGGAATTTGGTAGAGCAGTCCTAGGAAACCTAAGCACCAGTTAAGGTAAATATTACCATTTTTCTTTAATTGGCTTCCTTTGAGTGCTAACAACACATCCCTGCATGTCTCCCAAGCAGTGGCTCCTCTTCATAGTTTTCTGTTCACGTCCTGAGGCTTCTTTAAATGGTGACTGTGCTTCCTCACCGGTTTGTCTGAAGTCTTTCACACCAGTGATTTAACTCAAGGTTCTTCCAGGGGACTACAAGAAGGTCTTAGAAAAATGGAATTTAAAAAGTTTCTTTTGGTCCAAAAACAAACAAACAAAGAAATCTATGCATGATTTTTTTCATAATGCACATTCCTTATGAAGTTTTGAAGACCTATTGTATTTCCTACAGTATAGTAAGGTAGATTTTCCATGGCAGTCTCTGATCAACTTTTCTGATTTTCTGTTCTTTATTTAAGATTCATAAATTTTCAAAAGAAAAGACATGGATCCTTTTGACAGGGAAATAGAGGAAGCAGTTTAACCACTTGGGGGAAGTTCCTACCATCTCAAGACCCACAGGAGGGGGTTTGGTTCCCCTTGCTCTGAAGATAAACAGACCTTCCTGGCTCAGGCTCAGCAGATTAGGGGGCCAGGGCTCACCTAGACTGACTTACAGCTCATCATACGCTCAGTGGCATACATCAGGATGCTAAAATGACGCACCTGCCAGCTGCCAGGACACTCCTTACAGATCATGTAAGCAGTGAAAGGACAGCCAGATTCCAGGAGGAACTTCCACCTACTTTCCAGAAAAACTGTGACTCAACCTCCCCTTTCATTAAACAGACAGAAATGGCATGGAACACAGGTCAGAGACAGGGCCACTCCACTGCGGGCAGGCCCTGCCCTGTCTGCAGTGTGTGTTGTGTTTGCTCAGTAAAACGTTGGCTGATGGCATTCTCCGTCCTTTCATGTGCTCCTGAATTCCTTCTTGCAGTCAAGGACCTGGGTACTGGGCAGCACTCGCTGGAGTGCATAATTCCAAAGGTATTGCTTTCAGTAAAGGTGAAAACAAAAAAAGATTGGGTGGAATATGTATTCTATCCACAAAACTTGCATGGCACTTTATGTTTTTAATAGGAAAATCCAGATTGTTCTGCTGCTTGTGTTCTATGTGTATAGAGGCAGAAAAAGGAGACTTCAAAATTACTGACTTAGTATAAGGGACTGAATTTAAATTAAAATAATGTGTGCAATAAGCTCTGAGTTTAATAAACAGTTTAAGATGTGTAGTATATGGTATGTATTTCAAAGTTGTGTACTTTCTTTAAAAAGTTGAGGTTTTGTATTTGAAGTATAAAGGTGGTATTTATAATTTTTTGGTTACCTGCACTGATTCCAACTAGCAATTCATACATCAAATTCTACTTTTAAAAACATGTTTGTTTTTATATCCTAGGAACTTTGCTGTGAGTCTATATACAGATTTCCCAAATTGATTTCTCATTCAAATATAAGGATACTTAAGAAAATTTGTATAAAATAGAATTAAAAGATGTTTATGTTGGTGGAAAAAATGAAATTCATGCATTTTCCATGAACTTCTGAAGACAACTCCAGTGTAACCCAAAGTCATGGTCATAAGGACCTATACCTTTTGCACAGAAAATACTGTTTTTAGATGGATTGTGTTAAAGGGGTTATTTGCAAGTAGCTTGAAAATTTACAGAAAATTTTCTACAACTCAAAGGCAGAAGCATCACAGAGTGTTGTTTGACTGTCACCCATACCCTCAGCTAACTAACCTTCCTGAAGACAGAGCTTACAACCTTGCTTTTGCTTGCTCTTTCCTGTTAACTAGGTCCAGACTGCAAAGTTACGTGTTATTTGTCAAAGACTGGCAAAGTGCAAATCATTTTTGTCTAGTGGAGAAGCAATGTTATCTCTCTAGTAGGGGACACAACCCCAGAGATGATGATCTTGTTGCCTTGCAGTCTTGAAGCAGTGTTTAAAATCCTACCCTAGCAATCTTCAGCCAATGTTCTCTCTCCCCTTGACTGAAATGCATTAGTCTCCCCTCTCCTCCTTTGAACAAACTGCTCTCTTCTGACCTGCTCCTTAGGCAGTTCAATGTCTTTGGTATATGCTCACTGTAGATTTTCATGAAAGTCTTATTTTGAAATTTTGGGAATTCATGCTTTGATGAAACAGAGAACCTAGTATTAAATAAAGACCACAGGAAGCCCTTACTTTGGACAAAGCCCCTACACAACACATAGGATTAAAAATCAAAACAGAGTGACTCACGCTTCCGCCCTGGTGACCAAGCTGAAACCAGCTGCTGACCTGACCTTGGAGACCTCAGGATTAGTGAGATAACAGCACATTTCCCCAACAGGCCAGTTTTGATTGGCTTCATGATGAAGTGCCCTTGGCCTTAATCTTCACACGAAAAGGTAACCTGAAATAACCTATTAACCAACCAGTTATGTTCCTGGCTGCCTGTTCCTGCCATACAAGAAAAGTAACCTTGAAATGGCTAATTCTCTTTCACGTTTAACAATATTTCTGTTTTCTTCAGCCTTTTCTTGTAAAACCAAGCTTCTCTGGTCTGCTCATTGGAACACGTGTTATGTTAAGCCAATTAAGAGCTTTAAATTGTTGTCAGTTTGTCTTTTGATACAAATAATACATGCCATGGTTAAGTCCCAGCCATACCCCAACATAAATTTAGTTCATCATTCACCTGATGTAATATACAACGATTAAAAATTAAATGGTGGCAGAGATGGCAATTCTTAATCCCATTGAGTTTCATCTGAATGGACATTTTCATGACAAGTAGGTTTGATCCTGCCAGGTGTGGGAACAATCACGCCTGGGGACTGTGTCAGGCTTGTGAAATCTTTTGGTCTGGCACTGTCAAGGCAACTGTAGGACTCTAAGCAGGGACTCAGAATTTAAGCTATCTATAGCAGGCTAATGTTTAAGTTGATGATTTTGTGTAGTCTGTGAGCGATGTTGCAAATATCCAAAAGCCCTTGGTAGAAAAAAATTTCCCTCCTCCTGTGAGGATGGGGAGGAAGTGGGCAGTATAGACACTCGTGGCTATGGACCTGAGAGGACACTTCCCGTGTGTGCAGCACTTGTAGATGCTGGATATTCAGGTTCTTGGTTGTTGTCCGTTTTCTGTGGGTGACTGCCCTCCCACAGCTGCTCTCACAATTTCCAGCCACAGGCAGTGTCGCGGGGCCTAAGTACTTACTCAACATTGTGGGGTATGCCTGCTTTACCAATGAAGAAACTGAGTTACCAGCACTTCAGTGACTCACAGCTATCAAACAAGCAATTGAGAAGGAGAAATACGAACTCCCGCTCAGGCCAGCCTGTACCTACGACGAACCCATAAGCAGAGCTGACTCTCAGTGCTGGCCGTGTACAGAGCTCAGCTATCCTAGGTTGCCAGAAGGGGCAGTCGGGGCTGGAGACATCAAGCTCCTTGTTCACAGTTCCCTAGCTTGCCAGTTGTGACTATTTTTCAGTTCACAAGAACGAGCAGAAGCAAAAGAGAAAGAAGCATGAGGGTGTGTGTGTGTGTGTGTGTGTGTGTGTGACTGTTGGGTGAAAGCTGGAAGAGAGGAAGTCCAGGGGATGCGCCACTCTGGACCAAGGTTCATTTGCATATTGAAAAGTGGCCTCAGGTAGAACTGACTGGCACATGCATCAGTGAAGGTAGAAGGAAGCTTCAGTGTAGAGATAAGGCTGGGAAGAAGCAGAGCATTGCACAGGCTGCTCTGACAAGACAGTTCTTAGTGGAGGTGGGTACTGCACGGTCACCCTCACCCAGCGCAGCCGAGCTGGGGCCCAGAGCTCCTGCAGGGCAGGGCGGAGCGGCAGTTGGTCACATGTGAGGAAAACTGGCAAACGGGGCCACAGTTCTTGAATGTGTCTGCCTCCAGTGACCCAAACACATTGCTACATTAGAGCACACGTTCTCAGAATGCTGTAAACTCCAATTTACACAAATAGATAATTTCTAAACTGCTCACTGCACCAGTGCTTTCGCTGTGTCAGCCTTCCCTAGGCGTCTATTAGAGAGTTCCTGGTCCCCAAGTCCATAATTATACATTGATAAAGTGCACAGATTCCCAGCTCAAGAGAGTGGATTCAGTGTGTGACGTTCCTGATGCATGTGTTAAACCAATGAGCTCACTGGCTGTCGCTGTGTTTAGGAAAGACACGATGAAGTATGTAGAAGGGAATTGTCGTGATATTTTCAACTCATTCATAAACATCTCATCCACAGTACATTAAAATACATAATTATATCTGTATCTACATATATAAAGAAAGAGAGTCCAAAATATTATCAATTGTTGAATGCAAGTAAAGGGTGTACAGGTATTCTTCATACTACTCTTCAATTTTTCTATAAAATTGAATTTAATGCAAATTTATTTATTTACTTCAGAGGCAGAGAGTGAGAGAGAGGGTTAGAGGCCGAGCTCCCATCTACTGATTCAGTCCCAAAATGTCTCCCACAGCCACACTGGGGCTGAAGTTGGGAGCCAGGAACTCAGTCTGGATCTGCTGCATGGGAGACCCTGGCTTCCCAGGGTCTGCATTAGCAGGAAGATGGAGTCAGGAGCAAAGCCGGCTACTGCAACATGGGACATTGGCATCTTAACTGCTGTGCTAAATGCTGGCACCAAAGCTTGGTTTTTTAAATCTAAATTTTTTTTTAAATATTAAGAGAAAACAAAGCAGTATAATGAATTAATAAGACTACTTTAGATTGTGAATTATACTTTATGTCCAGAATCTTGGACTTGAGTGTCATTTTTAAATCAATGTTTATCTCATAATTTTGTCTATTTAAATGCTCATATTTTGTGATTATTGTTATACTTTTGGTAATGGCTATTGTTTATGTCACATCTCTCTTATTTATTGGGAATATTACGTACATTACCAATATCCTCACAACAAGGAGGTAAAAGGTAAATCATATTGTCTCCATTTTTCAGATAAGGAAAGAGATTCATACATATTAGTCTGTCCTTGGCCATGTGCAGAGGTAATGTTTGTACTGTGGTTTGTCACCAAGGATGCTGAGATCCAAACTCTGTTCCTTTCATTGTATCTGCTGTTTTCCATGCTAAGAAATTTCATTTGAAGATATGTGAGCAGGTGCTCCTTTTGAGGAGAGCCCTTTATGCCAACTAAAACCTATCAAAACCTATATTCTCAGGCCAAATGAGCCAAACAAAAACTAGTTTGGCTGCTTTTTATCTGTATCTCAAAGTCATAAAAACAAAGTTGGAAAAAAATACCTCTCCAAAAACCTTCTAATGCCATTTCATTGCCTTATTTAATGGGCTTATCGTAGGCAAGAAGTAACATATCAACTGTATTTGTCCACCGTTTCTTCAAGTTCCTGACATTTTTCACTTTCATACACCCATAGTCTTATCATTAAGTGGCACTTTCTTCCCGTACAGCAAGGCTTAACTCATTCATTTAACAAATATTTATTGAGCAATTTGTAAGTATTTAGCACACCCTGTGTTCATTTGATTGAAAATCCTATTGCAATCTTAGTCACAGTTTACTACTGCTTAAAAGAATACCATTCCCGGATTTTGCTGGATCTCTTAGACTCTTCTTACTGTTGGCAAAAATTGTGCAGCCTCAGACAAAAGCTGCTGTCACTTCATCTTTTCCCAGAGTTAATGCTTGCCTTTCTTTTCATGATTTTGAAGTTTTCTGACGCTATCAAAACTTTTTTGTGTTGGTTTGTGGAGGGCTGCTTTAAATATAACCATCTACTTACAAACCCTGAAGTAAAGAAGCAGGGATATTTATGTGTACGGATCAAGAACATTCACATTCAAAATTCCTCAAAATTATTATGTTTTTTTTTAACTTTTATTTAATGAATATAAATTTCCAGTGTACAGCTTATGGATTACAATGGCTTCCCCCTCCCATAACTTCCCTCCCACCCGCAACCCTCCCCTCTCCTGCTCCCTCTCTCCTTCCATTTGCATCAAGATTCATTTCCAATTCTCTTTATATACAGAAGATCAATTTAGTATAAAGATTTCAACAGTTTGCACCCACATAGAAACACAAAGTGAAACATACTGTTTGAGTACTAGTTATAGCATTAAATCACAATGTACAGCACATTAAGGACAGAGATCCCACATGAGGAGCAAGTGCACAGTGGCTCCTGTTGTTGACCCAACAAATTGACACTCTAGTTTATGGCGCCAGTAACCACCCTAGGCTGTCGTCATGAGTTGCCAAGGCTATGGAAGCCTTCCAAGTTTGCCGACTCTGATCATATTTAGACAAGGTCATAAAAGACAGAGTGAGGATAGTAACCAATGATCCTAAGAGTGGCATTAACGAGGTTTGAACAATTATACAGCATTAAGTGGGGAAGAGGACCATCAGTACACGCAGGTTGGGAGTAGAGCCATTGGTGGTAGAGTAGAGGTTATGATTACAAAGGAATGAGGCCCAAGTGCGCTAGGCAGGGCCTAGAACAAAGGACAGAGTCATTATTAGAGGAGCTAAGAAACGTGCTGTCTAAGCTACAAGTAATTTTTCTGATTGAGAGGCAAATAGAACCTGGTAGAAGGGGCTTGATAATAATCTGGTGGGCTTTAGGCCTTGTAAATTCAGAGGCCCAGACCTATCTATCTCTTCACATGGGGTATATCCTAAGGGAGGTGCGAATCTCCTAGGGGAAGGCACTCTGTTGACTTTCATTACTTGGCTGGCCTGGGAGGAGAGCTGGCCAGGTAAAGGCAGGGGGCATCTCTAACAAGAAATTTACAGTTCTGCTTGCAATGTTGCTGACCCTACTTGACCATCCCCTCAGCTGCAGTGGTCACTTTGGAAGCTGGGCTGAGTGAAGGGCTTTTCAGCTTAGAGCCAATAAGATCTGTGGCTCTGACCTGGGCATCCTTCGACTCCAGGGCAGGTCCATTTCCAGTGATCCAACTCTTGGCAGAGCTGCCAGGGCTCTTCACAAGCTGACTTCTGCATTATGTTTTTAACATTTATTTGAAAGGCAGAGTGACAGAGAAAGAGAGACAGGAACAGAAAGACCTTCTTATCTATTGGTTCACTCCCCAGATGACCACAGCAGCCACATCTGGGACAGATGTAGGAGCCTGCAACTCCATTCCAGTCTTCCACATGGGTGGCAGAGACCCAAGGACTTGAACTCTCATCTGCTGCCTTCCCAGATATATTAGCAGGGAGCTGGATTGGAATCTAAGGAGCCTGCACTCTGCGATTTCTAGTGAGGAATGCAGCTGCCCCAAGCAAGGACTTAGCTGCCGAGCCAAATGCCCACAGGCATCCAGTTGAGGAAAAGAACAGCTTTTGCCTCCAAGGCTGTTTTGGCTTTGCCAACAGTCAGAGGAGACTCAGAGACCCAGCCTCACCGGGAAGTGGGCTTCCCCTCCAGGTGTGTTCTCCCCACCTTTCCAGGCTCCTGCCCACAGCCAGTCTTTCCCAACAGCCTGGTGGCCTCAAGCTCTAGGAACCTTTGTTTGAGAACATTTTCATCTGAGAGCCTGTCCAAAAAAAAAAAAAAAAAAGATATACTGAAGTAGGCTTTGTCTTTTTGTTTAATACTGAGTTAATATGCATAGACAAAAAAACTGGGTAAGATAGTTAATAACCTTTTTATATGCTATAGCTTTTCCTCTGAGTCTTAGATTTTTTTTTAATGTTAAATTTTAATTTAATTTAATTTAATTTTTTTGACAGGCAGAGTGGACAGTGAGAGAGAGACAGAGAGAAAGGTCTTCCTTTTCCGTTGGTTTACCCCCAGTGGCCGCTAATGCCGGCGCACTGCGCGGATCCGAAGCCAGGAGCCAGGTGCTTCTCCTGGTCTCCCATGTGGGTGCAGGGCCCAAGCACTTGGGCCATCCTCCATTGCACTCCCGGGCCACAGCAGAGAGCTGGACTGGAAGAGGGGCAACCGGGACAGAATCTGGCACCCCGACCGACCGGGACTAGAACCCAGGGTGCTGGCGCTGCAGGCAGAGGATTAGCCTGTTGAACCATGGTGCCGGCCTGAGACTTAGAATTAATATACTTCATACAAGCTATATTAACCCATTTGTGCTGCTATCTAAAAGCCACAGACAATGTAATTTATAAACTTAGAGAAATTTATTTCTCACCATTCTTGAGGATTGGAAGTCCAAGGCTAGGGTGTTGAAGGGACTGGTGTCTGGTGCGGGTTATTCTCTGCTTTCAAGGTGGTGCCTTCTTGACCCATCTCCTGGCAGGAAGGAGTGCTGAGTCCTCATATGGCCAAGGGGTTGGAAGGCAAGGGGTGAACTTACTGTGTCAGGCACTCTCTCAAGGGCCGCTATAGCTACTCCATTCATGAGCACAGAACCTCCTCAAGGCCATGCCCCTTAGTGCTGTTCATGGGCAATGGGGTTCAACAAGAACCCTGGAGGGACAGGAACATTCCACCACAGCATAGTCCAAGTCTTCTACTTGTGTCTTTCCACAGTACTTCTTCTAAATCCGGATTGGGAGGACCACTTAGTTTGGATAATATATTCAGTTATATTCTACATATGTTTTTTGAGCATTTGTTAAGGAAAGACATCATGGTGATATTGGAATATGGGGTACCATGTGATATCACTGTATATTTATTAATAAACTCCCAATATTAATAAGCCTGTGTGGGTTCTTGCCTAATATTCAGAGAATTCTGAATACCAGCATGAATGACAGAGCCAGCATAGCAAGTTTTTAAGCTTTTTATTCAGTGAGAGAAATGCATAGCACAGTGAGGGCCCTGTTAAAAGAGAGAGAAATCTGGATTCATATTGAGTACCAGGAGTCAGCCACATGGAGGAGCATCTAGGCCAGGAAGCATGGGGTAGGTGGCTCAAAGGCCACGTGCCCTGGAGGTGCAGGACAGCACAGGCCCATGCTGGCAAAAGGCCAAAAAATGAATTCACATACTACAGTGAACATACACAGTGAACAGGGAGAGATCTCTCATTTAAGAAGACTGAAATTGTACCAAGTATCTTTTCCAATCAGGATGGTATAGAACTAAAAATCAACAACAGGAGGAAAACTGTAAAAATCTAAATAACACATTCCTCAAAAACCAATGGATCAAAGAAGAAATGAAATGAGAAATTAAAAAGCATCTCAAGACAAACCAAAATGGAAACACAATGTATAAAACTTATGACATGAAACCAAAGCTGTTCTGAAAAGAAAGTTTATAGTGATAAATAGTGAAGAAAAAGATCTCAAATATAGCACAAAGTTTATGCCTCAAAGAACAAGCAAACGAACTAAGCTCAAAGTTAATTAAAAAAAAAAAAAAAAACCAGAAATAACAGAGATCAGAGCTAAGTGAAATAAAGATGATAAAAAAGTGGTAGAAAAGATCAATGACATTAAGAGCTGGTCTTTTTGGGAAGATAAAATTGACACATCTTTAGCTAGACTAATAGTGAAAAGAAGACTCAAATCAATAAAATCAGGAAAGAAAGAGGAGGCGTTATAACACCAAAGAAATACACAGGATCGTAAAATACTGCTATAAATATACCAACAAATTGAATCATTTAGGAGATATTATCCTAGAAATATACAACTTACCAAGACTCTATCATGAAATAAATGGAAAATCTGAATATATTAATAAATAAGGAGATTGAATCAGTTATCAAAGATGTCCTAAAGTTATCCAAAGAAAAGTCCAAAGAAGACTTTACTGGTGAATTGTACAAAACATGTTAAGAGAACTAATGACAATATTTCTAAATTTTTCCAAAAAATTGAAGAAAAGGAAATCCTTACAAACTGCTTTTACAGGGCCAACATTCTCCTGATATCAAAGCCAGACAAGGATACTAAAATGGAGAAAATTATAAGCCAATATGCCTGATAGACATAGATGCAAAAACCTTCAACAAAATACCTGTGTGCTGAACTCAGCAGCACGTTAAAATCAAGTGGGATTTATCCCTGCAATGCAAAGGTGATACAACATGTGCAAATCAGTGAGTGCGATGCATCAAACAGAATGAAGGGCAGTCATTATGACATCATTTCATTGGTGGCAGAAAAAGCACTTTATTATTTTTTTTTTTCCACAGGCAGAGTGGACAGTGAGAGAGAAAGGTCTTCCTTTTCCGTTGGTTCACCCTCCAATGGCCGCTGCGGCCGGCGCATCATGCTGATCCGAAGCCAGGAGCCAGGTGCTTCTCCTGGTCTCCCATGGGGTGCAGGGCTCATTGACTTGGGCCAGCCTCCACTGTACTCCTGGGCCACAGCAGAGAGCTGGACTGGAAGAGGAGCAACCGGGACAGAATCCGGCACCCTGACTGGGGCTAGAACCCGGCGTGCTGGCGCCACAGACGGAGGATTAGCCTATTGAGCCACGGCGCTGGCCGAAAAAGCACTTTAAAGGAATGTTGTATACCCAATGCAGGCCGTCCACCACAGGTCCACAGCCAACAGCACACTCAGCGGAGAAAAGTCGAAGGCACTTGCTCTAATAACAGAAGCAAGACAAGGACGATATTTGTGCTGTCTTTGGGTCAGCCTAAGATTTACTCTAATTTCCAAGTACACTAATGTCAGGAGTCACAACCCAAAATTTAGTCATCTTTAGCTTATTTTTCTTAACTAAGATTGTAAGTTCCTCTATGCCTCATATTTATGCTATTTTAAAGAAATTTAAAATAATCCTTTTACTTAAAATAGTTTGTTATTAAAACTCTCAGGACACATGATAAGCCCAAGTATATCAATAACCAGAATTTATAATTTTCAGAATCTTACCACATGTACTTCATCCATGCGTCTTTCTTTTCCTTTCTTGTTGCTGAAATATTTTAAAGCAAATAGCCTCATTATTCCACCCAGAGATGGATTTCTAATATTATAGATACTTCCATATGTAACCACATATGTTCTTAGCATTTTGAAAAGATAAAAATGGTTTTAGAAAAGACTGCTTCGAAAAGCTGCTGACACTTCCAACTTGGGAGGGCAGGAGTTCGACTACGAGTGTTGCAGAAGCGGTGTTACAGCTTGCAGACTTTTATTCTTTGAACTTTATATTGTGCCTCTTTTCCTCTGAATCAGCAGCTGAGAAGGATTCTCTCAGAATGCTGACCCTGCCCAGCACCTGTCCAGTCATTCCTTTCCTTTTTTACCTTCAAGTCACAAGAAGAAGATAGGGTTATTCGAGCCAGCCATCGTTTGTGGTGGTTGCTTTTCTTCTGAATGACTAACATGAGAGCAAAGTGTTTTAAATGGCCTGTGGCTCACCACAGGAACTGTAGGGCATGAAATTAATTGCGTAAAATATTAAAAACATTTGAAAAAAGGAAACAAAAAAAGCCCAACAAACTCCTTAACTTCAATGCATATTTTAAGTTGTAGGTTTTATATTTGCCTACTGGAAGTCTAGTTTTGGACATTTTCTTAATTTTACTAATGTGTTTCAGTGTATTTTTTGCTAGTGTGTTATTTCCTTTCATTGTAAAAACAGATGCCTGTGTCACTGAAGAGACTGGATAAACAAAACACAATGAAGTGATAAAGTCACCAACACACAGAAGTGGACAATCAATGTCAATGTCACATTGATAGATAAAAGCCACACTGTTTTTCTGCTTTAAAATCATAGTAGGTAATGTTTTATATATATAAAATCCCTGCTAGTGCTTTTATCATGCTATTGGATAGCCATCTTCAAACTTTTTGGATACTAGTGGGTTTTTTTTTTTCTTTTTTTTTTGCTGTGTTTTTTTTTTTTTTGCTCGCAGTATCATGCATATAGTTTTTAAAAAATTATTAACTAGTACTCCAACAGTATTTTTCACTTTGTGTTGCTATGTGAGGGCAAACTGTTGAAATCTTCACTTTATATATACTAAACAGATTTTCTGTATATAAAGAGAATTGAAAATGAATCTTGATGTGAATGGAAGGGGAGAGAGAGCGGGAAAGGGGAGGGTTGCGGGTGGGAGGAAAGTTATGGGGGGGAAGCCATTGTAATCCATAAGCTGTACTTTGGAAATTTATGTTCATTAAATAAAAAAAAATTTATTGAGGTTTAATTCACACCATATAATATACCCATATAAGCATACAATGGTTTTTTTTAAAACGTATTCACAACTGTGTGCAAGCATCACCATGGTCTATATTAGAACACTTTCATGACCTCAGAAGGACACCCTGAGCCTTTAGTTACCATCCCCCAACCAGCTGTCTTATTCTCTCCCTACCATTCAGCCCCAAGCCACGCTTCCCCACTTGGTCTCTTGGGTCTGGCCTCCACAGTCAGCACAATGTTTTCAAGGAGCAGCCTGAGTGTAACACAGATGGGAGCTTTATTCTTCTTGACCGAGTAACATCCCATCATGTGGATACACGACCTTGTGTTTGCCTGTTCACCTGTGACCCCCCTGTGTGTGCAGCTTTGCATTTCTATTATTGTTATTTGGTATTAGAGTTTTAGAAGTGACATCACTTTAACAAAGTGTGTGCGTTCTTTCAAGGCTTTTAACACACATGATCAAGTCTTCTTAATTTTAAAGAGGAGAAGTGGTACAGCCATTGCAAGTTCAGTCTGTGTTTCTCTGATTTGGAAGGATATGCATTTGTTCATGATTTTTCATTACAAGTCTGTGAATCTTGCCTAATTTTATTTTGTAATGCCATTTATTTTTCTTGTTTACCAAAGCTCTGTAAAGAATGAGGCTGGCCCCGCGGCTCAACAGGCTAATCCTCCGCCTGCGGCGCTGGCACGCTGGGTTCTAGTCTGGTCGGGGCACTGGATTCTGTCCCAGTTGCCCCTCTTCCAGTCCCACTCTCTGCTGTGGCCTGGGAGTACAGTGGAGGATGGCCCAAGTCCTTGGGCCCTGCACCTGCCACCCACATGGGAGACCGGGAGAAGCACTTGGCTCCTGGCTTCGAATCAGCACGGTGCGCTGGCCGCAGCGGCCATTGCGGGGTGAACCAACGGAAAAAGGAAGACCTTTCTCTCTGTCTCTCTCTCACTGTCCACTTTGCCTGTCCAAAATAAATAAATAAATAAATAAATAAAAATAAAAGAATGAGGTATCACCTTTGAACACCTGCTGTTTTGTCTCTGGTTTTAACTCTTGCTCATTCCCGAGTTCCTAGCTTAACCTTGCTGCCCCTCCCTAGCTTCCCCAGTCCTGGGTTAGGGTCCCCTGCTGTGCATTATCTCAGGCTGCTACACAGTCATTGTTTCATCCACTTTCTTGCCTATTGGTCTGTGACCAGGAAGAGTGGAGAGTCCCACACTGAGCCACACAAGGTTCTTGCCAGGGGAACCCTCAATCCAAATCCCACAGTCAGCAGCCAGCAGGAGGCGCCATTTTCTCTGCCTCTGAAAGAGCAGCTGCGAATGGCAGTGGGTGCTAGGACTGAATCTGCCCTGCGTGCTGTGGAGTCTTCTGCTCCTGCCTCAGTGTCAGCTCAAACTGCATGTTTCTAGAAGAAAAGGCAGAAGGAATAAAGACAAGAAATGTGCTGACATTTTACTCAGCAATATTTTGCAAGTATGCTGTCTGTTCATTGTTAAACACAGATTTCATGTAGGTTTATGTACAGAATCAAACTTCATTATTTAGTTAAATATAATATTCTCTTTTCTGGTCGACTTTTAAAAATTGATGCTCACAAAGCACTTCTTCTTTTTAATTTTTTAATTTATAGTCTTATAATCCATCTGGAATTTATTGGCACATTCATACTAATTTGAGAAATAAACCTGATACCCTCCTGCAATATTTGATGAGTTTCTTCTAGCTACTTTATGTTATCTATGTCTTCCCATTGATTCATGATATTTCCCTGATCACTATCACCATCTCTTTAAAAAAAAAACTTTTATTTAATTAATATAAATTTTGAAAGTACAACTTTTGGGTTATAGCAATTTTTTCCCCCATAACTACCCTACTACCCACAAACCATCCCATCTCCTACTCCCTCTCCTATCCCATTCTTCATTAAGATTCATTTTTAATTATCTTTATATACAGAAGATCAACTTAGTGTATCCTAAGTAAAGATTTCAACAGTTTGCACCCACACAGATACACGAAGTATAAGTACTGTTTGAGTACTAGTTATACCATTAATTCACATAGAACAAAACATTAAGGACAGAGATCCTACATGGGGAGTAAGTGCACAGTGACTCCTGTTATTGATTTAATAATTGACACTCTTGTTTATGGCATCAGTAATCACCCGAGGCTCTAGTCATGAGCTGCCAAGGCTATGGAAGGCTCTTGAGTTCACCAACTCCGACCTTATTTAGACAAGGCCATAATCAAAGTGGAAGTTCTCTCCTCCCTTCAACTCTTACCATCTCTTACACATTACCTTACACTCTGTTTTAGACCCGTCAGTTCTGTTTCATTGTCTAATAGATTTCTAACAATAATCAACTTCTCTGTTTATTTTTGCCTTATGGTGTGTGTTAATACATACAGGACACAGCTCTCATAATTTTCTTTTTTCCGAAGTTTCCTCCATTTTTCTCACAAGCTAACTCTTCTAAATTATCTTTTAGATAAAGTTACCAGTATTGATAAAGATATTAGTATTGGGATTAGAATGTTAAACTTGAAAGTAAATCTGGGATGAGTTAATATCATTAGTATTGTTTAACTCTTTCATTTAACTTGTCATCCAGAAGCATGAAAGATCCATCTATTCAAACAGCATCATGTAGTTTATTTATTTTGGGGGAGTTTCATATGTGTGTAGATTAGGGATTTTTGTACTGCTTAATAGACTCCACACACATTTCTTGTTTGGAAAATTCCCAGGGTTTTTATAATTCCAGTTTTTTCCTTTGCTGTTGAAATGTTGTTGCTGTATATGTGAATTACTTTTAATATTGTGTTAAAAAACTCTACTGTTATATTTCAAACAATTTTTTTAAGCATAGAACCTATAGGCCACCACTTTACTGACATCTCACTGTTTCTAATGTTTTTGTAATCACTCTTAGATTCTCTAGACTCATGCAAACACAGTTGCAGATAAGAAACCTCATTCAAGGGCCAGTGCTGTGGCACAGCAGGTTAAAGGCCTGGCCCGAGACACCAGCATCCCATATGAGTGCTGGTTCTAGTCCTGGCTGCTCCTCTTCCGATCCAGCTCTCTGCTATGGCCTGGGATAGCACTGGAGGATGGCCCAAGTCCTTGGGCCCCTGCTCCCACATGGGAGACCAGGAGAAAGCTCCTGGCTTTGGATCGGCACAGCTCCGGCTGTTGCCACCATCTAGGGAGAGAACCAGCAGATGGAAGACCTCTTTATCTGTCTCTACCTCTCTCTGTAACTCTTTCAAATAAATAAAATAAATCTTTTGTAAAAAAGAAACTTCTTTCAAATTTTTATAACATATTTTTAAAAATCTCTGTTTAGATTATGCACTACCCAGAATTTCCAAGAGCATGGAGAGCTGTTTGCCTCAGTAGATAGTGAAGTATGCTCCCGATGGCATACCGTAAGATTCTCAATCCCTTTAGGGTAGGACCCACTCTTTTTTGTTCTTCCTTTTAATGTGCAAAAGCTATCACAATATCTAAGAAAAAAGAAGTACAATATAAAGTGCATTTCATCAATAAGCATTTTAAGTGCATAGGAAGGTTTTAAGTTTTCCCCACTAATTATGATCCTTGTTAAAGACATATCTTTTTAAAGGGTTACACATTTTTTGAAAATAGTTCTTACTAAAGGGCTTCCTATAACAAGATTAGGAATTACCATGAATGATATGTTAAATGTTTTCTATTATTTCCACTAAAAAACAGCTAATCAATATGTTCTTTTTTAGGGTAAACTTTACAGAAACCCATTATGTCAATGAAAGGTAATCTAGTAGGTGCCTATTCATACAAATGTGCTGTGTTTATTATGTATTCAGTTTTCAAAAATAAAATCTGTAATAAAATGAAAGCAAAAAATTCTGTGTCTCAGTCAAGTGGTACAGGTATATAAACTTACTTGTATCACATTTTGGTTTTGGTCTTAGTTTCCTCAGAGGACTGATGAATCCATTCTGAGACATGCAGGTATTTTTGTGAAGTCACTGTTACATTCGTTTGGGTGTAATTGCCTTCAGGAGACTCATTCTCCCCTAGGAATCATCTCCACATCTGTCTACTTAGACAACCAAAGTAGAGATGAGGATAAAGGTGATCTCTTTGTCACCTTCTTAGGTTTGGTTTAATCACATGCTTTGCATTTTAACTTACCACACACACCAAGAGAAGGCCCCTTTTCAGAAAAAGCCAGATGCAAATAATGTTCTATTTTAATTATTTCTGTACAGCATTTACTTCTCTTACTTTTCTATAGAACTTTGGCTTTGTCCAGGGTTTCAAAAGCCTAGGACCTTGTCAAGATGAAAGGTCCCCCACCCCTTTTTCATTGCTCCTGAAGATAGGGGGTCAGGGAGACAGACTTCCCTCCAGCTCTTGCTTCAAATGGATCCTCCATTCGGAGCCTCACAGTGAGTGAGCGAGCAGTGGTGCACCAAAGCCTTGCTCCTCCTGTCGGCACTGCCACCTCATCCACAGTCACTCTTTGCTCAAATCCTGGCAGATGGCAGCGTGTGTGATGGCGCCTACTTCCCTGACAGGACTGAAACCAAAGATTTGCCAAGCTGTGTAGCAACTCCAGCAAAGCTGTGAACATCCTGGCAGGGGAGAACCATGCGTTGAAACACATAAAGTATCTTTGGCCATGCAAGCCTCTTGCCTACACTGCCTAGCCCTGTCCCAGAATAGCATGCTATATGGCAGTCGGTATGACACACCATGGTGTAGTCTCCGCCGTGTCGTGGGGCCCTGGTGCCAGCAGCCTTGGATGTTACAGAGCAGGGAAAACAGGATTTCTCAGCTCCATAGGGGTCCATATCCTGAATTCCAAGTAGAATTCACAGAGACAGAAAGTGTTCAAACACAGCAAAGGATTAGATAAACTATAAAGCAAAATGAAAACAAAATATATATATCACCTTATAAACTAGCTTCATTCTTTAGATAGTTATGAGATTTTTGTAGAGGTAGACTATCTCTTTTCAGTTTGCTTTGTGTCAATCAGGACCACACAAAAAAGTTGAGATATCTTTTTTTTAAGATTTATTTAGTTATTTATTATAAAGTCAGAGTTACACACAGAGAGAAGGAGAGGCAGAGAGAGAGTGAGAGAGAGAAAAAGGTCTTCTGTCTGCTGGTTCACTCCCCAAATGGCCGCAACAGCAGGAGCTGCGCCGATCCAAAGCCAGGAGCCAGGAGCTGCTTCTGGGTCTCTCAGGTGGGTGCAGGGGCCCAAGCACTTGGGCCATCTTCTACTGCTTTCCCAGGCCATAGCAGAGAGCTGGATCAGAAGTGGAGCAGCCAGAACCGGTGCCCATATGGTATGCTGGCACTTCAGGCCAGGGCTTTAACCCGTTGCGCCACAGCGCTGACCCCGAGATATCTTTTTGAATCCATGGTTTGCTCTTGAATATTTCTAAGTTTTTTTTCTTTTTAACTTAACGAAAGCTCTGTTGTATGCTGTGAATGTGGACTCAGCTGAATGACAGGTGTTTGCTCATGCAGCAACCTTGAACAGGCAGAGCCTTCTTTAGATTTTGCAGTCGTTGGAAATGAGACTTTGAGCTGCTAGTACGGCCACACTTGCTGCATTTGAACTAGTGACTGCAAAGTTAATGTTTCAGTGTCTTTTTTTTTTCCAAACGGTAATAACAGAGCCAAGAGAAGATTTTGAAGAATCTGACCTTAGCAGAGTGTACTTTAGGAGGCTTTGATTTCTCCTTTCCTTGAACAAACCACTCTGGCGGTGCTGCGTCCTAATTGCCTGGGCATGTGTCCTGCTGGGTAGGTTGTTGTTGAAAGTCTCCTGCTTAGTCCAGGAAATCAGTTAGTCTGGTTAGTTTCTGAGTGCAGGCTCAAGATCGGAACCAAAATGTTAAAAATTAATCATATAAGCCTAAACTGAAAGCAGAAGTAAATCTCCCCTTCTCTGTTTCACACAGAAGTGGACCTGGGCTGCTGCAACCATGGGGATGTTTGATATTGCAACAAAGCAAGCAGGTTCCTTCCAGGTGTGCCAATAGGAGGGTGGAGCTCTGGGGGTGGTTCTGCAAAAAGCAGCCCAGATTCTGGAACCCTGTGTAACGCAGGAGCAGAGAATGACAGGACTTCCTCAGGCAGGGAGCAGGACTGCGGGGCCCATCAGTCACTTCCTGGATTTCCTATCAGCCTCCCGGTTTCCGTCCGAGCCCAGGAAAGGATGCAGTCCCTAAATGACTGATTCCAAATTTCCTGCCATCCTCGTGGCAGAGTGAGGATTCAGGTGATGTAAAGAAAGTGAAGATAGTGTTCATGTTTGTGCCATGGAGTGTGGTATTGGGGATTTGATGCTGATGGCTAGACTTTTTTTAATGTAAATTTTTTTTTTTTTAAATCCTTAGTGCTTCTTCAATGAATGCTTTGATTGAACAGATATTTATTGAAGGACTTCTAACTGCCAGGCATTTGAGATAAAATGGTGAAAGGGGAAGATAGGCCAGAGCCTGCAGGCTAGACACAGGGTTTTTAGTAACAGGGGCTTAGATGTGGTGGTCTGGTGCTAATGGCAGGCTAAGAACACAGAGTTGTCAGCTGCAATACAAATGGGAGATCCTCTGAAGAACAGAGATTTTGGACTGGAAAGAGTAGAACCTTGCTGTGTGCCGTAGAATATGTGAGTGCATTCAAGGAGGCCGAGGCAAGGGGAAGTTTCTAAAGCAAAAATGAGGAGGATTATGTAAGATGTTTTGAAACAATCATCCCTGGCCACAGGATTAACAAGGGTGATGCCAGTCCCAGGCTGGACAGACAGCTGCTGGGCAGATGCCCTCCCAGAAGTGCTGTTGGTGTAAGGTTGCAGTGACCTTTGTGCAAGGTTGTGGGCCCTGGGTCCGGCAGAATCTGTTGTGACATTTACCATCAGGCCCTCCTCTGCGAGAACCCTTCTTTTCCAACCTCTGTCTTCATTCTTTTGTTTTCTTGCCGTTGATGAAAGGGACTCCATTTTGAGTCTGTCCACTTCCATATCTCTCCCTTTTGATCAATATCTTTCCCCTGTAGTTAGCTTTAAAAAAGATTTATTTGAGAATTGGAGTTATAGATAGAGAGGAAGGAACAGAGACAGATCTTCCATATGCAGTTTCATTCCCTAAGTGGCCGCAACGGCCAGGGCTGAGCCAGGCTGAAGCCAGAAGCCAGGAGCTTCATCTGAGTCTCTGATGTGCATGTTAGGGGCCTAAGCACTTGCGCCATCTTCCACTGCATTCCCAGGCATGTTAGCAGGGAGCTGGGTCAGAAGTGGAGTGGTCAGGCTTCAAACTGGTGCCCACATGCGATACTGGCACCTCAGGCAGCTTAACCCACTATGCCATAACAGCAGCCTCTGCGTAATAGTTTTAAACCAGGAAAATAAGGTTAAAAGTGAGAGGATGAATAATTGAAATGGCTCAAGGGAACTGGGTGGAGCTTGATGCAGTTGTTGAGGGTTCTCTTTCTGTTTGTAATTGATTCTTTGTATCCCCAGAAGGATTTATCTAGGCATAGCATGGAGTGTTAGCAATAGCATAGATGTTTTCTTACTTAGCCAATAAATCATCTCCAGTAGTGTTATCATTCGATATCCCCAGATTGCCTTGAATTAAGAGAGTATTATAAAGAGGAGCCACAGGTGTAGTTTGAGGGGAAAGCCACATGGATGAGGTTGGCAAAGGTCCCCACTAGAGGACTGCTCAGGTCAGTTTCTGTCAAGTTTCCCACAGTAGCTGTTGCTGAAATCACACCATTGTTGTGTGAAGTGAAAAAGACAGGCACAGGAAGGAACACCTGGGCTGGGCACGAGTCAGCGTGGGTTGGAGATTTGTTCTGACACCCATTGCTCATCCTGGCACCTTCAGTGTCTCTGGCTGTGGCATCGGGCAGTGGGATACTCTTGGTGTGGCTCACATGCCAGTATGACACTTGCTTTCCCTTGAATTTACGCTTACTTGTCCAGCTTCAACTTCCAGGACCCTAGGAAAGAGCAGCACTTGTTCTTTTCCATCCCAAAGGAGAAAATAGATCAGAGGAACCCAGAAGATCTTAGATGCTCACTTAGAATTTATGTCTAGAACAGGTGACGTTGATTCATGGACCCCGATGTGCATATTATCTTCTCCATAGAATTTAATCACCCAAGAGGAAATGAGTTTTTATTTAACAATTATGTTTCACTATTTTAACTTATTTAGAAACCACTGAGATGTTTTATGTATACTATTTAAATTTATAACTGAAAAGTTTCTTATTATATTTATAAACGTTTATCCTACTTACACTTATCTATTTATTTTTATCAATTTTACCTAGATAACCTATGAAAACTAAGATATCAGACAAACATGGCCGTCACTTCAAGGTATTTCCTTATGAAAAAAAACCCTGGAAAGTTAAGCTGCTCTTCTCGGTCCATAGGAAGCGACGGACGTGGCATTGCACTGTGATCTGCATGTTTGTTCTTAGGGCAAACTTACACTTTTAGGACCTCGGACATCTAGCAGACATCTCTGTCTGGCCAACTATGCCAGACAAAAATGTATGCCTTCAATTCTGAAGATTTTTTTTTTTTGACGTGTCAACAAATTTAACACTTGCTTATTTACCAAAGGTTTATTGCAGGCTTGTGAACTAATAGGCACTTGGGTTAATTACCGTGATCTTAACCGTTCCTGTCTATGTGAGCCCTGAGAATCCCTTAAGGCTGTCTAACGGGCGCTGCTTGTGTCAGTTCTCACAGAAGTCAGAAGTACATGAAGCCGGGAGGTTGTGAGGGCACAAATGCTTCCACCAAGCCAGAGGCTGTGAAGGAAGGATTCTCATCTCACAGCGATGGCCTGACAGTAACTACCACAGAAGATGCTGCCAGACCCACAACCCTCAGCCTTGCAAAAGGCCACTGTAGCCTCACACCAGCAGCACTTCTGCCTGCGACTGGCATCACTCTCGTTATTAATCCTTGTGGCCAAGGATGGTTGTTTCAACATCTTACATAATCCTCACTTTTGCTTTAGAAACTTCCCCTTGCCTCAACCTTCTTGAATGCGTGTATAGTTCACGAGGGCACTCCTGTGCCCATTGCTGCACTCTGTTAATCCAAGTCGACCCTAGAGAACCGACTCTGATGGTTTCTTAGGTTGACCCATCAGGCCGCTGAACTTGCTGAACCTAGGAGTTGGCCGAGAAGGGATTGTGTGCTGAGTTGTGGGAGAGAAAGAGAAGTTCAAGGTGGGGCATGAGCAGCGAGGGATGAGTCTGGAGATGTCACCGGGTTCCTTGTCACCGATGGCCTTGACCACAATGCCAAGAGGCTAGGCCTTCATGTGATTGCCTAAATGTTTGCATCCAGCACCTATTTTCATCAGATTTCTGAAGAGGTTTTCCTTCCTCCGTTGTGTTTTGCATATACATTGGCTATAGTAATGGATTCAGCGGGAGAAACATCTCTGGTTGCTAATTTGCTGGCTTCTCTCCTTGTTTGTCTGAGATCTGTGCAATGCAGTAAGAGTGCAAGGGGTTTCATGGGTCACAAATGTTCTTAGCTAGAAATGAGCAGATTCCAGGCTGGGCTCTACCTGAAAATGCCTCTTAGTTGCATAGGCCTCCCTTTGTTGTGCTTTGCCTACTTTGTTGCAATGTCAAACATCCCCACAACTGCAGCTCAGCTCACTTCTGAGTGACACAGCAAAGGGGACATTTGCTTCTACTTTCAATGTGAATTTATGTCATTAGCTTCAGTATTTGAGCTCTGAAAATGAGCCTGCCTTCAAAAACAAGACTGACAGATGTCCTGGGTGAAGCAGGAGGTTTTAAACCCACCCAGAACCACACAAGCCAGACAACTTGGGGCTTAGCACTGTCAATAGGATTGCTCAAGGGCCAGAGAAATTAAACCCCCCAAAGTAAAAACCCGATCTGCTCAGCTTTTACAGATCTTCTCTGTACTATGATATCCACACCCAGGAAACTGAAGACACTTAAGCATCGAGTTCCTGGTCACAGTGTCCAATTCCAAGAGCCATCCTCACTCACTCAATATTTATTAAATATCTTCTTTAATTAAGGCAGCTAACTAATGTTCAGTACCACAGGAGTGAATAAGATTCTGCTGCCGTGGAGTTTGTGCTACACATCCTGGGGATCCAGACACGAGGAGAACAAGAAGGGTTTGATGGTGACCATAGGAGGTGTGACCACTCTAGAGAGTGACAGTTTGCCTGTTGTACCTCCATGTGGGTCTCCAGTGTGGTGTAGTCAACCAAGTATGGGATTTCCTATGAAGTCAAGTGACCTGTGTAGTGATGATTATGCTGTCTGTGAGTCATGAGACAGAGAGACTTAAGTGTGAGGTTTCCATGGGCTCTTAGCTGAGGCAAATCCCACCTGCCACTGGAGCTGACTTCTGGTCCCCAGGCCTGTTAGGCTTGGCTGTTTGTCTCTACAGAAGGATGACTTGGCATGACCCAGTCCTCCTGGGGAGCATCCTCTCCAAGTCATAAGGTTATGGATGGACACTCAGTTCCACTGCCTATGTGGACAATTTGTAATTTTTCTAGCACTATTTCCTGAAAAATGGGAGGAGTTGTTGCCTCGTCGGGTTGTTGGGCTTAAGCTCTTTACAGGTAGCACCTCTGAACACGGAGGATACTTTCTGAGAAATGTACCAGTGTTGTGTGAATATCACAGAGCTACTTCCATAGGCTTGGAAGGGCACAGAGGCACTACATGGTGTGATCTCATGGGACCACCTTTGTACAGCCAAAGCACTATCATGTAGCACTTGGCTGTGTATGTGTAAAATGTCCTTTATAAGTTAGGATTCCTAGGTGTGCAATAAATTTTGTCTCGGGCCCAGTGTTGTGGCACAGTGGGTTAAGTCTCTGCTTGTAACCCTGGTGTTTGACGTTGGAGTGCTGGTTCAAGTCTGAAGTGTTCTGATTCTTGTTGTTCTGGTAGAAATTTCTGCTTTTCCATTATTAGGCAATCAATAATTTTCAATAATAAAGCTATATACTTTTAATATATAAAGAAAAATAAGATGTTCTATCATCATATCATAATTAAAAAGTTATTCATTTTAGTTAAGTTACCAGATAGTTGTTTTTTTAAAAAGATTTATTAATTTATTTGAGAGGCAGAGTTATAGACAGAGAGAAGGAGAGATAGACAGAGAGGTCTTCTATGTGCTGGTTTGGCCTCAATAGCTGGAGCTGGGATGATCCAAAGCCAGGAGCCAGGAGCTTCTTCCAAGTCTCCCACATTGGGGAAGGGGCCCAATCACTTGGGCCATCTTCCACTGTTTTCTCAGGCCAGAAAGCTAGATTGGAAGTGGAGGAGCCCAGACTTGAACTGGTGTCCATATGGGATGCTGGAACTGCAGCTGGGTGCTTAAAGTACCCTGCCACAGTGCTGGCCCAGGGTTGGTATTTCCTGAATCAAATAACAGTGCCTTCTATTTCTAGTGTGGCATCAAAACCCTCAGACAAAAATGAATTCTGAGGCCACCGTAGTGGCACAGCAACTTAAGCTGCCACTTTCAAAACCAGCATTCCATATTGGGGTGCCAGTTTGAATCCTGGCTGCTCTACTCCTAATCTAGGTCCCTTGTAACGCACCTGGGAAGGCAACAGAAGATGACACGAATACCTGGGTCCCTGTCACCCATGTGGGAGACTAGGATGTGGAGTTCCTGGCTCTTGCTTTCAGACTGGCGGAAACCTGGCTGTTGCAGCCATTTGGTGAGTGATCCAGTGAATGGAAGATCTCTGTCTCTATCTCTTTGTCTATTACTCTCTCTGAGTCATTTTGCCTTTCAAATAAGTAAATAAGTCTTTAAAAGTGTTTTACTTTCTTTATAAGGGATTTTCAAAAAGGTCATGAAAAGTATGTAGTATTTAGAAAAATATGCATAGGTTTCAATATTTTTTATGCCAATATAAACTCACCCTACCTTGTAATAACATGTCTGCACAGGATGTAGTTTGAGATTCTTAGAAGGATAAGAAATCAGTTGGAAAAGAAGCCCTATCAGAGCAACATGAGTTCCACTCACATTAAAGCAAGAACAAACGTTGAATTTATGCTGAGGCTTAACTGGAAGAATGGACAGTGCTCCAAGGAAGTCGGCAGCTTACAAATGGATAACTCATTTTAAGAAAGGATACGATGATGTTGAAGATGACACCTGCAGCAGCCGATCTACATCCACTTGCAGGGAAGAAATTACTCTCTTTCGTGCTCTAAAGGAAAAGGGCCAATGATTGACAGCAGAAACAGTAGCCAACATCACAGACAGACTTGGTTCACTTACACAATTCCTTTTTAAAATATTTTATTTATGCATTTGAGACACAGAAAGATGTCTACTGATTCATTCCCACAATGCCTGCAGCAACTGGGGCTGGGCAGGAGCCAGGTGTGCAATCTAGGGCTCCCTTATGGGTGGCAGGGTGCCTGGGTTGTCACGACTGCTCTCAGGGGCTGCCTTAGCAGGACACTGGAGTCAAGAACCAGAGATTGGAACTGAACTCAGATCCTCTGATGTGGGAAGCAGGCACCTTAGTTGCTAGGCTAAGTACCCATCTTCAGTTTGTGCAAATTTGATGGCTTAAAGCTGAACGAACATTCTGCCTGATGGGCCCCAAAGGTTACGAAGCAGCTTTATGGAGTGCTCAAGGCATTTTGCTTTTGACTTTCTGGAGCCCAGATAACTATGACGTCTACTTATTTTGAAAGTGTATTTTGACCAGAGAGTCCCTGTCCACCACAACCACCCTCCCACTCATTCCTCATTGAACCAGGGAAGTTTGTTAGAGTTTCAGAAGGAAACCACCAGGCATTCTCCTAACAGTTCTGCTTTGACTCTTGCTGGCTTCATGTTTTTTAGTTTTAAAAAGTCTTTAAAATGTACCCATTTTTCTTCAGGTAATCTTGCAGAAAGAGCTGGCTAAGTTCCCAGGACCTCGCGTCTCCAGGGATGGGCTCAATGGCTAGTATCAGAGCTCACAGAAGTGTCTTGAACTTGATAGAGCTGATGTTGAGAGATAGGCTTACATTAAAATTTTTTTTCTTAATCCCATTTTCCACCAGCTTCTTGAAGTCTGTTTGTATTTCCAGCTCACCCCCAACTCCTCCCCGCCCCACCACCTCACTATTTCTGTTATCTAAACCGTGCCAAGAAACTCTTGCTGCCGTATTGTGAGTAAGCACTGAGGGAAGTGACTCTGCTCTTCCCAGAGTGTTTCTGCAACAGTTTGGAGCCAGAACAACAAGTAATGCTGCACACAAGAGCAATGAGGGCATGGCTAGTTCTACACCTGCAAGCCCTGGTCTGTCTGTCTGTCTGTCTCTTTTCTTCTGCTGTTGCAAGGGCTCTGGGCTTACCCCTCTGGGGAATTGCTTACAGATGGAATTTGTCATTGTTTGTGTTTGTGTGTATGTGGAATACATAACAATAAAAAAGATTTAGCTTTCCTATTAAGTAGAATTTCTGAGTTCTTTTGTCTTCTCTGTTTCTCTTTTGTTGCCAGAACTCCATGTGGAATATGGTAAAATGAGTATTTTTTTTAATATTATATGCTCCTTTGTGACTTCTTTTAAGCCTACAATCTAGACACCTTGTTACAATAATCCTGAAGATGCAGTAAATTCTACTGGCAGAATCCCACTCTAGATGTTTGTATTACTTCATTATTTCAGTTTCTTTCCTTACCATTGAGATCTGCATTTGTCACTTATTCTCTTCTGTTCCTTCGAATCAAAAATTATTGACAGCAATTCCTTGATGTATTGCTCAACTTTAAGGTATTTTTATTTATTTCTAATAAGCATGATTTCCTTTGGAAAAGATACTTTGGTGCCATCCTATTGTTTGCTCTTGTAAATATAGCGCAGGACTTTGTTACTTTCTTTTGTCAGCTGTTCAGCGTTGGATTGAGTCATGGAAGAAAGAAGTCAGCGACACAGCTGGTTGTTCTGTGCTGTTCTGTTGGGTTCTGTCCTGTTGTCCCCACTTCCGCATCCCCTCCTGTTGGCACTTGTCTGTGGGAAGTACAGGGAGAGAGATTGATCTCATGTGTTCATCACAGATCACAGTGAGTGATCAAAAAATGCTTAGTAAACAGGAAACCAGGGGATGAATCGGTGCAGAGAGAAAATGCTGGCCATGACTGTCAGTACCTGAGTTTTACAATATTTTTTAAAACCGAAAATGTCCCTTTCTTATTGCTTGCAGTGAGAGACGCCCTAAGCTGCTGTGTCTTCCTGGGGTACTTTTGTCTATTGGTGTGTCTCCGGTTTCAGGCATGTCCTGTAATTGATAATGGCGAATTAGAGTAAATGAAATCAAAACAGATGACGCCTGGCTGGCCTCTCCCAGAGGGCACAGTGAAGCTGTACAGCCCCACTGCCCCTGGCCCAGAAAACCCACCCCCCACAGTCATCACATTCACCTGGAACCAGGGGAAACCAAAGTTGACATCCCTGAGGGCATAAGACAAAACCACAAAAGTACCTATTTACAATAAAAAACAAAAACAAAACTTGGCTGTGTACCAGAATACACAATACCATCCAGTGTAGTTCTTTTTTTTTTTTTCCTGTAATAATAGCTGCAAAAATTACATTGAGAAAACTATCAGGAAGTTAACCTACAAACAGTGGTAAGCATGAAATCAGGAAAAAATGTGATGATTTAAGTATCAGGAGCAGTAAGCTATAGTTCACAGTCTTCTCATTCATCACAAATCCAAAGCTTCGTCCCAGTCTCCAACTCCAATATCACCCCTTCTTCGCTATCACAACTGACTGCACTCACTTCCAACTGTCTCATGGGAAACCCTGGCAGTTCCTGCTCCTCCACCTACAAACTTGTCTACCTGCAGTGGTGCCCCTTCCTCTTCCCTTTTGTTTTCTACAACCCTGCTGAGGTTAACTCCAACCCTGTAACATATTTTTAAATTAAAATATTATTTATTTAAGATGCACAGAGACACGGAGGGACAGACAGATAGATAGAGAAAGCTTACATTTGCTGATTTGTTCCCCAAATTCCCCATTGTCTGGGCTGGGCTGGAACTGGAACCAAATGTTAACAATGAAATCCAGGTTTTCCACATGCATGGTAGAAACATAATTACAAAGCCATCTCTTCTACCTCCCAGAGCCTGCATTTGCAGGAAGTTGGAGTCAGGAGCTGGTGGCAGGGATTAAACCTAGGCACTCCAGTGTTGGGATGTGGGTATCTTAACAGCTAGCCAAACACCTGCCCTACCCTGCTACTCATGCTCCAGACCCTGTGCCCTTGGGGCCCTTCTTGAAGGTCTTTCCATGGACCATGTCCTCCTGGCTTTTCCTTCTGTGCCACAGACAACCTGAGATGACCACCCTTGACAGTCTTCCTGACCATGGTTGCATGTTGAAGGCACAGCAAGTCTTAGTCCACTGTGCTTCTGTAGTAGTATACCCGGGACTGTGTAATTTGTAAATAGACACTCATTTCTCTCAGTGCTAGAAGCTGTGTGGTGCAAGACTGAGGCACCCTGTTGCTCACCTGTCAAGTATTGTCACGTGTCACAAGGCAGACGGATGACAGGGCTCTCCTGTTCCCTGAGCCCTTTTAGAGGGTCACTAATCCCACCCACGAGGGCAGTGTCTTCCTGATGCAATTGCCTTCCTAAGGCCCCACCTCTTGATGCCATGACCTCGGGTCTTGGCTGCTGAAAGATGGACTTTGAGGGGACACAAGCATTGAGACCAAAGGTAGTCCCTAACCTTCCTTTCCCTGAGTGCTGTGATCCGGCCGTGTTGCACTCTGTCTCCCTGTTGCCAGTGCTGAGAGAAGGCACACCTGCACTTGGGCTCTGCGTCACCTGGTTCTCACTCGTTCTCTGTGGGTTTCCATCCTAGTTCTTTGCTGCTCTTCCCGTATCACCCCTAGTGACTCTCTCCTCTCCTGCCCTCATTCTGTCCCTCCCTTGAGTGTGGGCATTTTACTGTGGTCTGAACACTGGTGACGCCCTTGCAAATCCATGTTCAAACTTAGTATCCAATATGATGGTATTATGCAGCATGATCTTCTGGGAAGTAAGTGTCCTAGTCCCTTGTGTGCCTTCTGCCATGTAGGGACAGAGCATTTGCCCCTATTCAATGCAAAGATATAGCAAGAAAGCGCCATCTATGAGAAGCAAGGCTACACTGAATGCCTAGATTTGCCAGTGCCTGGATCTTGAACTTCCAACTTCCACAACTGAGCAATAAATTCTGTCATTGCTAAATTACCCAATCCAAGGTATTTCTTAGAGTAGCCCAGGCTAGGACTCTGTCTTTTAGATTCTATCCTACATAAGCTTTTCCTACTCCATAGCTTTCTCTTGGGATTTCATTCTTTCTGCTGGATCATTTATTATCTTGGAGTTAAAGGCAAACCTATCTGCAGTAACATTTTTCCTGTTAGCTGCTGACACGCAGGTCTGACAAACCTGTGACCATGGGGATGCGCCACAACACATAACATCCACAATTCTAAATCCGAGCTTGCTGAAGGTCTACCTCTCCTTGGTGGCCCCCAGCCTTGGACCATCTCTGGTGGTCCTCGGCATGGTGAATGGCCTCACCATCACCCATTAAGGAAGCCTCCTCACACCCTCCCATCAAAGTAATCAACATGTTTGTTTAATCCTTTCTGTGACCAAAATTTCTCTCAGATTTATCGATAGTTTTCCAATCGTATTGTCAGGGCACTGTTTAGGCCTCCACAGTCACTGATTCTCATTCTCTCTGTCTCTCCTGGATTCCTTCAGTAACCTCCGAACACTCCCCCTCCTCCAATCTTGTATTTTCAGTCTCTTTTCCCACTCTGTAAGTAAAGACCTCCGCAATGGCAGTCACCTGGACACACAGACCTTCTGTTATATCACTGTCCTAAGCAGCCTCCACAGCGGCCCCTCAGCTGTTTTTAGAGGAAGTCCGAAGCTCCTCTCATGACTTACAAGGCTCCTCAGGACATGGCTTGCAGTCACCTTCCTGCTTCAACCTCCCACCAGTCTTGCAATTTTACAGGAATAACTGCTCATCACTGCCATGAGCCACGACACATGACATCCAGCATTCTTTTTTTTTTTTTAAGGATTTATTTATTTGAAAAGCAGACTTATAGAGAGGCAGAGGCAGAGAGAGAAAAAGAGAGAGAGAGAAGAGAGAGAGAGAGATCTTCCATCCACTGATTCATTCCCCAGATGGCCACAACGGCCAGAGCTGTGCTGGTCCAAAGCCAGAAGCCAGGAGCTTCTTTTGGGTCTCCCACATGAGTGCAGAGGCCCAAGGACTTGGGCTGTCTTCCACTGCTTTCCCAGGCCATAGCAGAGAGCTGGAGTGGAAGTGGAGGAGCTGGGACTGGAACTGGCTCCCATATGGGATGCCAACACTGCAGGCAGCAGCTTTACCCGTTACGCCACAGCTCCAGCCCCAACATCCAGCATTCTAAAACTGAACTTCCTCCCTGTCTTTATCCCTGTGGCCAACGCCAGCCTTGGTCTATCTGCAGCGGTCACTGGCTTGGTGAATGGCATCACTTGTCTTATAATAATTTAGCCAGCAGACCTGCCTACTGGAATGAAGGTTTTATTCTGCCAGCTACTGGCACTACTGTTGACAGCCAACCCTCAGCTGTCATCCTCTTCCAAGATTGCTTTATCCAGTGAATGATCCTTGACTCAGCTCAGGACAACAGCGAGAGGCTATCCCAGCTGATGAGGGTTGGCTGAGTTCTCTGTTGGGACCGCCTCACAGCCAGCTTTGCTCTCTGCTCAGTCTCATCTCCCTCCCTTCCCTTTCACCTCCCCACAGGCTCCTGTAGTATGCTTCTCTCTTTCTCAGAAGCTGCCCTGCGGCAGGGACTTGTAACCACTGTCTGGGGTGCACCTCGGCTTGAGTTAGGCTGAATATTGCTGCATTTCGGCAATGCCTCTCTTGTGCCTCAGCTTTGGGACTGTAGCAGGAACTTTTGTTAATAGAAAGCTCATCCATCACTCTTCTTTTATACTGAAGGCTCATGTCTTGATCCATTCTCATGGTGCTCTAGAGTCCCCTGCTACAAGACTTGGGCCTCAGCTCTGTCATCTTCCTGTGTTGCAAACACTGTTTACACAACAGACTTCCAATAAACAGGCTGAATTCATTCATTCATTCATTCATTTTCATTCTTTTATTTAATAAATATAAATTTCAAAAGTGCAACTTTTGGATTATAGTGGCTTTCCCCCTATAACCTCCCTCCCACCTGCAACCATCCCATCTCCCACTCCCTCTCCCATCCCATTCACATCAAGATTCATTTTCAATTATCTTTATATACAGAAGATCAATTTAGTATATACTAAGTAAAGATTTCAACAGTTTGCACCCACACAGAAACACAAAGTATAAAGTACTGTTTGAGTACTAGTTATAGCATTAATTCACACTGTACAACACATTAAGGACAGAGATCCTACATGGGGAGTAAGTGCACATTGACTCCCATTGTTGATTTAACAATTGCCACTCTTATTTACGATGTCAGTAATCACCTGAGGCTCTTGTCATGAGCAAGCTGCCAAGGCTATGGAAGCCTCTTGAGTTCGCCAACTCCAATCTTATTTAGACAAGGCCATAGTCAAAGTGGAAGTTCTCTCCTCCCTTCAGAGAAAGGTACCTCCTTCTTCGATGGCCCATACTTTCCACTGGGATCTCACAGAGATCTTTCATTTAGGTGTTTTTTTGTTTTTGTTTTTGTTTTTGCCACAGTGTCTTGGCTTTCCATGCCTGAAATACTCTCCTGGGCTTTCTTAGCTGGATTCGAATGCCTTAAGGGCTGATTCTAAGGCCAGAGTGCTGTTTAGGACATCTGCCATTCTATGAGTCTGCTGTGTATCCTGCTTCCTGTGTTGGATTATTCTCTCCTTTTTAACTCTATCAGTTAGTATTAGCAGACACTAGTCTTGTTTATGTGATCTCTTTGACTCTTAATCCTATCATTATGATCAATTATGAACTGAAACTGATCACTTTGAATAGTGAGATGGCATTGGTGCATGCAACCTTGATGGGATTGTATTGGAATCCCCTGGCACATTTCTAACTCCACCATTTGGGGCAAGTCCAGTTGAGCATGTGCCGAACTGTACATATCCTCCCTCTCTTATTCCCACTCTTATACTTAATGGGGATCACTTTTGTAACATGACACCTTCAGCACTGGGTCCTAAATCCAATGGTCAAGATATGTTCTCCTCTTTAATCTTAGTAATAGCCTTTCTTGGATGGACCTTAATCAGGTTTGCCTGTTTTTTTTTTTTTTTTCCCCAAAAGCAGCCATGATGCTTTTATGGTTGACCATCAATCCCTTTTAGGCATACATTGGTTCTTTAGCTATGTCGATATGTCTAGTCAGTGAGATACAGTGTTGCCCGTCAGGGCACAGCTCTCTCTCTCACTCTCTCTCTCTCTCTCTCTGAAGTGATTTTAATATAGTAGCATTTTGGTCTGATCTGCTTTTGTTGACTTTATCCTTCAATTTTCCCCCATGTTCTCATGAGGTCAGGAGCACCCTGCCATAGTTCCCATGTTTTGCTGCCAATAACAATATATCCCAGGGTGCACGAAGATGCATCCAGTTTTATCTTTGGGTCTCTTTGGGTTTCATGTTCCTTTTTCATGTGCAATAAAACAAATACAATTTGCAGTTGGTGGTGGTGACTTCGATTGGTTTGTAGCAGGGGTTGTATGTTGGTTGGGGGAAAGGTAATCTTGTGATATACGGATAATAAAAAGAGGCAAGGAGTAGATTCAGAAAGATTCTTCCTACAGATACTTGAGCTGCATAGATAGTACATTGTTACTATTAAAAATATATCTGGGGCTGGCACTGTGGCTCTCTTGGCTAATCCTCCGCCTGCGGTGCCGGCACTCCGGGTTCTCGTCCCAGTTGGGGCACTGGGTACTAGTCCCGGTTGTTCCTCCTCTGGTCCAGCTCTCTGCTGTGGCCTGGGAGGGCAGTGGAGGATGGCCCAAGTGCTCAGGTCCCTGCACCCGCAAGGGAGACCGGGAGGAAGTGCCCGGCTCCTGGCTTCGGATCGGTGCAGCGCCAGCCGTAGTGGCCATTGGGGGAGTGAACCAATGGAAGGAAGACCTTTCTCTCTGTCTCTCTCTCACTGTCTATAACTCTCTCCGTGTCTCTCTCTCTCACTGCCTAACTCTGCCTGGCCAAAATAAATAAATAAATAAATATCTCTGAAGTCTAACTCCACTTATCAAGGGCTGATCTGTTGCCATTCCTGGCACAATGGACGCACCACTACTGGGCTTCAGAGCTCACCACTCTGTGGAGTTATTGTCTCCAAGGTTGCCACTGTTACCCAATGTGGAGGATGCTTCTGAGCCCTTCCTGTTGCTGGTCTCACTGGTAAACACTTCTCTTTCATGCACTCGCCTCCCTTCTCTCTTCTCATCTCTGTACCTCACAGGCCTCCTTTTCCTGCACTTGTTACATTCCTGGGTCTGCTTTCCTGCTCTTACTTCTTAAATTACAGAATTGGCTTTATTTATATATTGTGATTATTTTATTTGAAAGCCAGAGTGACAGAAAGAGAGCCAGAGAGAGACCTGCCATCTGTTGGTTCACTCCCCACGTGCCTGCAGCAGCGTGGGCAGGGCCAGGCCACAGTCGTCAGCCAAACGCCATATGATTCTCGCACATGGGCGGCAGGAGCCGGGCACCAGAGCCATCATCTGCACAAGCTGGATCGGCAGCAGAGGACAGAGGACACAAACTGTCCCTCGATATGGGATGCAGGCAAGTGGCCTCACTCACTGAGCTGATCTCATTAATGCCCAGGACTTCCAGGGAGTCTCTGATGGTTCCCTTTCCTCTTGGGATAGCAATGACTGTGTTATAATGTTTTGTAATTACTACACTGAAGTACTTCAGGTTGGAGATTGGATCTTCGGGGTCCACAATACACATAGCAGAGCCCATATATAGTAGATAGAGGAGTTGTTGACTTTCTAACTGAATAACCTGTAATTATGTGTTTTTATAGTCTACATTTGCCTGCCTTTTAATCACAAAAAGTACTCTAAACTAATTAAATTTCATTTGTAGATTTATTTGAAAGTTAGGAAAGAGAAAGAGAAACAGAGGAAGAGAAAGCTTCCATTCACTGTTCACTCCCTACGTGCACGCAGTAGCTGAGGCTGGGCCAGGAAGAAGCCAGGAGCCAGGAATTCCCTCTGGGTCTCTCACATTAGCTGAGGGACCGAAATACTTGAGCACCTGCTGCCTCCCAGGTGCACATTAGCAGGAAGCTGGAATTGGGAGTGAAACTGGGTCTTGAGTCCAGGTACTGTGATGAGGGAAGCAAATCCCTCGTGGCTTCTTAACAGGTATGTTAAAGTCTAGACCCTCCAAACCTATTAAGTGATCAAAGTTCAAATACTCCAGAAAGATACACACTTTTTAAAAAAAATTTATTTTTATTTTTATTTTTTTGACAGGCACAGTGGACAGTGAGAGAGAGAGACAGAGAGAAAGGTCTTCCTTTGCCATTGGTTCACCTTCCAATGACCGCTGGGGCCGGCGCACTGTGGCCGGTGCACCACGCTGATCCAAAGCCAGGAGCCAGGTGCTTCCTCATGCTCTCCCATGCAGGTGCAGGGCCCAAGCACTTGGGCCATCCTCCACTGCACTCCCGGGCCACAGCAGAGAGCTGGACAGGAAGAGGGGCAACCGGGACAGAATCCGGCGCCCCGACCGGGACTAGAACCCAGGGTGCCGGTGGCGCAGGCGGAGGATTAGCCTATTGAGCTGCAGCGCTGGCCAGATGCACACTTCTAATACTAGGTTTAATTAAAATTTTTCACTTCTGATGGTTAAAAATCCATCTTAATTTTTCAGAAACTCTCATATTAGAGGCAAAAGAAAGGATTGATAAACATTCTTCATTTGGAAAATAAGCATGCATATGTCTTTACCATAAATGCTTTTGATAGGTGTATGACACTATATTTGAAAGATATCAGGCCGGCGCCGTGGCTCAACAGGCTAATCCTCCGCCTTGCGGCACCGGTACACCGGGTTCTAGTCCTGGTTGGGGAGCTGGATTCTATCCCGGTTGCCCCTCTTCCAGGCCAGCTCTCTGCTGTGGCCCAGGAAGGCAGTGGAGGATGGCCCAAGTGCTGGGCCCTGCACCCGCATGGGAGACCAGGAGAAGCACCTGGCTCCTGCCTTCAGATCAGTGCGATGCGCCGGCCCCAGCGGCCATTGGAGGGTGAACCAACGGAAAAGGAAGACCTTTCTCTCTGTCTCTCTCTCTCTCACTGTCCACTCTGCCTATCAAAAAAAAAAAAAAAAAGATATCATTCAATTGTTGACATGTAAAGACAATGCATCTACTAGAAAGAAATTTTAAATTATTTTCATTTCCCATGAAAGAATACAATATAAAGGTTTGTCATCTTATTACTATTATTATTTTTTAAATTTTTTTACAGGCAAAGTGGACAGTGAGAGAGAGAGAGAGAGACAGAGAGAAAGGTCTTCCTTTGCCATTGTTCACCCTCCAATGGCCGCCGCGGCCAGCGTGCTGCGGCCGGTGCATTGCACTGATCCGAAGGCAGGAGCCAGGTGCTTCTCCTGGTCTCCCATGCAGCTGCAGGGCCCAAACACTTGGGCCATCCTCAACTGCCTGCCCGGGCCACAGCAGAGAGCTGGACTGGAAGAGGAGTAACCGGGACAGAATCTGGCACCCCGACCGGGACTAGAACCCAGTGTGCCAGTGCCGCAGGTGGAGGATTAGCCTAGTGAGCCACGGCGCTGGCCTTATTACTATTATTTTTAAAAATATTTTTTCAAAGGAGACAGAGAGAAAGAAAAGAGAAAGCTATCTTTCATCTGCTGGTTCATTCTCCAAATGGCTGCAACAGCCAGGTCTGGGAAGCCAGGACTCAGGAACTCCATCCAGGTCTTCCACATGGACATCGAGGGCTGAAGCACTTGACCATCTTCCACGGCTTTCCCAGGTGCATTTTCAGGAACCTGGATCCAGCAGAGCAGCTGGAACTCAAACAAATGGTCTGATGTGGGATGCTGGTGTCTTAAGCAGTGGTTTAATGTGCTATGCAACAATTCTGGCCTTTTATTCTTATTCTTAATATTTTTTCAGTAGGGGTTAAACACCACAGGTAGTAATTTCACTTAAATTAATCCAAGGAATATTATGGATTACCTGTAATATGCCTGGCAATACAAAGATAGGGCTGTATTCTGGGTGAGAAAGACTGGAACCGTTTCTCTCTGATGCTCTCAATATGCACAGGTGTTTCTAAAAAATCTTCAACCAGAATGCAATCCTTACACACAACTCTGCAAGGCTACTCTTCCAAGGAATCCAAGTGTGAGGATGCTGGGTGTCCTGCTGCTCTCATCTCAGAGTAACTTGGACCTGACTGTAATGAGAGATTATTTCAGCTGATACGAGACTATCAGAGCTCAAAGGCAGCTGTAGTTTTTATCTCTAGTTCAGAAGCTAGAAAAGGGTTGCTTTCAATATATATAAGGCGCAGGTGATAAAGAGAAGTATAGGTTCAGTGATTAGATGGCATCTCTGGGTTTAATGAAACTCATATGAGAACGGCAACGTGACAGGAGTCTGAGACCAGCCACGCAGTCCAGGTCTCTTCTTTGTGACCACTCTGGGTAAACTGTTGTGTTCCTCTGTCGTCCATCCATTTGTTCAGTTATACACTCAACTACTAATCGGATGACCTTCCAGGGAATAGCACCTGAGAGCCAGAGACTGTTTTAGAGTGTGTGGAACTAACCCAAGGGGTCCTCTTGGAATTTTCAGTCTTTGGTGAGAACTGGGCTCTATTCCTTGGCTTAGAGTTCATGGGTTCTGCAGACTTTTAAATATGCCCTGTCTCCACTGGGACCACTGGAATTCATGTCCAATTTCCCTGTTTTGTTTCTGTCTTATAAACTGTTTTACCTTATATTTATTAGGGTAATATACTGTTAAAGTCATATTCCCCAAGTAAGTTTTATAATGTTAAAGTAAAATATCACATTTTGTAATTTCCTTTAATTTTCACTTTAATATAATACACATTGGCTGCAGGAAATTTGAAAACACACACAAAAAATTATAAAAATTAGTCCAAATTCTGTCACCCAACAAGAATCACTGAGGGTCCTAGTTTAATTTGAATGGCTTCATTAGGTGTACAACTTTGGTATTGTTTTTGCAAGTTTCGGATCAAAATTTTGGAGTTGTATGGTATACTTATTTCCTCATAATAAACTCACACAGAAAAACTCACACACACACACAAATTTCATAAACTTTGCTAATTTAATGAATAAAGAGTTCATTTGGGGCCGGCGCCGCAGCTCAATAGGCTAATCCTCCTCCTGTGGCGCCGGCACACCAGGTTCTAGTCCCAGTTGGGGCACCAGATTCTGTCCTGGTTGCCCCTCTTCCAGTCCAGCTCTCTGCTGTGGCCTGGGAGTGCAGTGGAGGATGGCCCAAGTGCTTGGGCCCTGCACCCCATGGGAGACCAGGAGAAGCACCTGGCTCCTGCCTTCAGATCAGCGAGGTGCGCCAGCCACGGCGGCCATTGGAGGGTGAACCAATGGCAAAGGAAGACCTTTCTCTCTATCTCTCTCTCTCACTGTCCACTCTGCCTGTCAAAAAAAAATTAAAAAAAAAAAGTTCATTTGTTCTGCTCACCAGTGAGGTGGGACATACATTTAATTATTTGTATTATGAAATACACTCGAAGCATGCGGTGTAGATAATGTATTTAGGTATCCAGCAATAAGTTAAGGAAAAAGTGTTGTAATTGTAGCCCCCAATATATTTTCCCAGATACAGTTCTACTTTCCTCTCATCAGAGGTAAACAGAAACTAGAACTTGGTAGATATTACTCCTATTTGTAACTTTTATGCTTTTACTACACACACATATATCTTTAGTATACATGTGGCCCTGCATATTTTATAGAATTAGAATATTTTTAGGGGCCAGCACCATAGCTCACTTGGTTATTCCTCCACCTGCGGCACCAGCATCCCATATGGGCGCTGGGTTCTAGTCCCAGTTGCTCCTCTTCCAGTCCAGCTCTCTGCTGTGGCCTGGGAGTGCAATGGAGGATGGCCCAAGTGCTTGGGACTCTGCACCCCTGTGGGAGACCAGAAGGAAGCACCTGGCTCCTCACTTAGGATCGACGTAGCTCCGGCCATGGCGGCCATTTGGGGAGGGAACCAACAGAAGGAAGATCTTTCTCTCTGTCTCTTTCTCTCACTGTCTAACTCTACCTATCAAATAAATTAAAAAAGAATATTTTAAAAAATATTTATTTGGAAAGCAGAGTTACAGAGAGAGAGAGAGAGAGAGAGAGAGAGAGAGAGAGAGAGGGATGTTCCATCCCGTGGTTCACTCCCCTAATGGCTTCAATAGCCCAGGTTGGGACAGCAGAAACCAGGAGCCCAGACCTCTATCCCAGTCTCCCACGTGGATGGCAGGGGCCCAAACATTTGGCTATCTTCAGTTGTCTTCCTAGGTATGCTAGCAGGGAAATGGATCAGAAGTGGAGTAGCTGGGACTTGAACCACAGTAACATGGTATGCTGGCCTTGTAGACAGCAGTTAATCCGCTGTACCATGATGCTGGCCCCTAGAGAATGATCACACTGTAGAGGCATGTACACTACTGCAACTTTTCAAAAACCTAGTGCTATATTTAACATTTAGCCATAGTGACTCAGAGTTCTAAGAGTTCTAGTTCAATAATTTTCACAAATTAATACATTTTATAAATGGATTTGATGGATAATCAAATGGTTTATATTTTCATTATAAGCAAAAAAAAAAAAAGAAAGCTGTGCTGAACTTTTTTTTAAAATTTTTTATTTATTTGAAAGGCAGAGTTACAGAGAGTGAGAGGAGGAGAGATTTTCCATCCACTGCTTCACTCCCTCAATGATCACAGGCCGAAGCCAGGAGTCAGGAGCCAGGAGCTTCATCCAGGTCTCCCAGGTGAGTGCAGGGGGCCCAGGCAGACTTTGTTTTTTTTAAATTAGCCAGCTTCAAATATTTTGTTATCACAACAGAAAATAGACCAAGGGTATGATTTGATATTTTTTCCTACAACCTGTGGAATCAGATCAGTTATTAAACTGTTCTCTCTTTCCACTGATGTTCAATACAGCATCTCTCACATATTTCCGAGTGTTTTTGGGTTCTCTATACCCTTTAATTGCTCATGTTGTGTAGCTGGGTTAATAACATGCTGATGAATTTCCACAGCTTCATAATGAAACAATGCTTTACGTGTTTGACAGGTTGTGTCACATAAAGGGAACCAGCATGGAGGAATGGGTGAAGCCTCAGGTCCAGACCCTGACATGCTGACCTGTAGCTGTATCTGCCTGCAAGGAAGGGCCCACGTTTCTGATGCACAGGAAGACACAGGCAGCTGGGTGAGTGGTGTGTTTCCAGGGCTGTATTCCCTGCAATCCCCGGAGGGTAGCTGGTCTTGCCCAGGGAAACTGGTAGACAAAGGCTACCCGAGGCCAGACTGAAGGTCTAGTAGGACAGTTCTCCCACTCTGTCCTGTTTCTACAGTCTCTGATTTTCATAGGCGTTTAGTGAGCTTATTCATGCAGAAGTGTGTACAATAGAGCACTGATCTTTTTGATTTGGTTTGTATTTTTTGGCCTGGGATATGGGTTTCAAGCAGACATCATCTGTACCAGCATCATTAAAATAAACAGTATTTGTAAAAATGAAAAAAAGTGTCTGGGCTGATGTTACTGAAATCTATATATAATGTTGCTGAGAATTTCAGTCTTTCATTGTTTTGTATTACTTTAAAAAAGATGCCAATTCTGCACAAAGTTTAACTTTCCATTAATTAATATGGCATAGGCATTTCTTTTTAATGTAGATCAGTAGTTTCTTCATAATGGTTTCATAACACTTTGTTAGATTTATTCCCAGTTCTTCCCTGCTGTTATCGCATATTAGACAAACACCCCAAATTATAATTTATAACTGTGCATCACTGATAGTTACTAACACAGTTTTTTTTTATTAAACTTTTATTTAATGAATATAAATTTCCAAAGTATAGCTTATGGGTTACAATGGCTTCCCCCCTCCCATAACTTCCCTCCCACCCGCAACCCTCCCCTTTCCCGCTCCCTTTCCCCTTCCATTCATGTAAAGATTCATTTTCAATTCTCTTTGTATACAGAAGATCAGTTTAGTATATATTAGGTAAAGATTTCAACATTTTGCCCATATAGCAACATAAAGTGTAAAAACTACCATTGGATTACTAATTATAGCATTAAATAGCAATGTACAGCACATTAAAGACAGAGATCCTACATAATTTTTTTTCAAATTAATTAATTTTCTATGCCATTTCCATTTTAACACCAGGTTGTTGTTTTTTTTTTTTTTTCCATTTCCAATTCTCTTTATATACAGAAGATCACTTCAGTATATAATTAGCAAAGACCTCATCAGTCTGTGCCCACACAGAAATGCAAAGTATAAAAATACTGTTTCAGTACCAGTCATAGCATCACTTGGCTTTAGACGACACATTAGGGACAGATCCCACATGGGGTGTAAGTACACAGTGACTCCTGTTGCTCACTTAACAATTTGACACTCCTGTTCATGGCGTCAGGAATCTCCCTAGGCTCTAGTCATGAGTTGCCAGGGCTATGGAAGCCTTTAGAGTTCGCTGACTTTGATCTTATTCCGATAGGGTCATAGTCAAAGTGGAGGTTCTCTCCTCCCTTCGGAGAAGGGTACCTCCTTCTTTGATGGCCCCGTTCTTTCCACTGGGATCTCACTCACAGAGATCATTCATTTAGGTCTTTTTTTTTTTTTTTTCCATGATATCTTGGCTTTCCATGCCTGCTATACTCTCATGGGCTCTTCAGCCAGATCTGAATGCCTTGAGGGCTGATTCTGAGGCCAGAGTGTTGTTTAGGACATCTGCCATCCTATGAGTCTGCTGCTAACACAGTTTTTTATCTAATGAAGAATATATTTTTCATTACCTGGGAATTAATTCCCTATTCAAAAAATTTTTAAGATTTTATTTGAAAGGCAGTTACAGAGAGAAAGAGACAGACAGAAAACAGAGATCTTTATTCACTGGTTCACTCCCCAAATGGTCACATTTGCCAGGGCAGGGCCAGGGCGAAGCCTGCAGTCAGGAGCTTCTTCCAGGTGTCCCAAGTGCATACAGGGGCCCAAATACTTGGGCCATCTGCTGCTTTTCCCAGGCGCATCAGTAGGAACTCAAACCAGTATTCGTTTGGGATCCCAGTGTCACAGGTGGTGGCTTAACCCAAGACACTACAACACCCGCCCTATCCTATTCAAAATTGAATCCATGGCCAGCGCTGCAGCTCAATAGGCTAATCGTTTGCCTGCGGCGCCGGCACCCTGGGTTCTAGTCCTGGTCTGGGCGCCCCTGGTCTGGGCACCGGTTCTGTCCTGGTTGCCCCTCTTCCAGTCCAGCTCTCCGCTGTGGCCTGGGAGTGCAGTGGAGGATGGCTCAAGTCCTTGGGCCCTGCACCCCATGAGAGACCAGGAGAAGCACCTGGCTCCTGGCTCCGGATCAGCCCGGTGCGCTGGCCGTAGCAGCCATTGCGGGGTGAACCAACGGAAAAAAGGAAGACCTTTCTCTCTTTCTCTTCTCTCACTGTCCACTCTGTCTGTCAAAAAAAAAAATTTTTTTTTTGAATCCATTTTTTCTCCTGGAGTAATCCCTCCCACAAAGCAATTGGTGAGAACTTTGGAAATATTCAAACTAATTGTTTTCTGTCTTATGTATCACAATGTGTTTTCCAATTTTCCACTTACCTTCTACTTTCATTTGTGGTTTTATCCCCTTTGACTATAAAAATTAAAACTGCATAGAGTCACACGTATCATTTTTTGTGATTTGTTTCCGTTTCCTCATAACAGGATTAGGCTACTATTAATCTATGTTTTCTTCCTGAAGTTATTTTTATGTGCCTTTTTAATCTGCCTGGGGCTGGCGTTGGGGTTTTCTCTAGTTAGTCATGTCAGTTTGATATTTTGCTTCCCAGGGAGTTAACCACACATTCAGGCACTGCTTGATCCTCTGCTGAAGCCTGGCTCCATCACGAACCTGTGCCCTTTAGCTTACATTTTCAGTCTTGTTAAACTCTTGAAGATGTGACAAATCTTGGGATTCCAGTGAACAAATTTAGCATTTTCTTTCTTTTTTAAATTAAAATGTATTTATTTGTTTGAGAGGCAGAGTTAGAAACAGAGGGAGAGACAGAGAGATAAGTCTTCCATCTGCTGGTTCACTCCCCAAATGGCCATAAACGACAGGGCTGGGCTGATCACAAGGCAAGAGCCAGGAGCTTCTTCTGGGTCTCCCAAGTGGGTTCAGGGGCCCAAGCACTTGGGCCATCTTCCACTAGTTTCCCAGGCCATAGCAGAAAGCTGGGTCAAAAGAGGAGCAGCCGGGACACTAACCAGTGCCCATACAGTGCAGGTAGGGGCTTAGCCCCCTATGCCATGGGCACCAGCCCCAAATTTAGCATTTTTAAAAGCTAAGGGGACCCTTTGCCTCCCAAGGCAGTTATCATGGAAGGATGCTCCCCAGAGAAGCCATAGGCCACGGGGCCTACTCAGAGGCTGGCCGACGGAGAGAGCTGGCTTCTTGCAAGTAGTAATCCAGTAGTCTGGGAAGTGGCGCCTGGTGCAGAGGGATTAGGAGGATGGCACAGAGGGAGAACTCCTGGGGACGGCGCAGTTACTGCCTCCGCGGCCAGAAGTTCTGACAGGTTCCACGCTGCTTGGAAAAAAACACACTGGAGATCTGATGAAGAGCGCAAGGCGCTGTCTGTCTCTTTTGGAAAATCTTATACGGAGAGAAAAGTACCATAGATTGCACGAACGCTTCTCTTCCCTTCAACAGGGATCAACCCACTTCTACCTCCCCCCGTGCCAGCCCTCCCCTCCCCACGGGGGACTCCGGAGCAAACCTGACCGCTCCGTCATTTCAACCACAAACGCTCGGGCCTGTGTGTGAAACATTCAAAAGGCATTTTCACGGTATCCACTGGGAAAGCGAAGCCCACTCGGATTAAGGCGGAAGTTGGGAAGACCTCAATCCACCTGGGGCGAGTCCCGGCTCCGCAGCGCGCACCTGCGGGACCTCGGCTCAGCCCCACTCCCCAGCTCCAACCCGCAGCTTCCTCATTAGTAAAACGCCACCGATGTGGGAACGGAGAAGCACTAACTTCCAGCTCAGCCTCCCCCCTCCTCCCCGGGGGGCCGCCCTGCCTTCCATCCGCAGACACACAGGCCCACAGAGTCATTCTGGACACTGAGCAAACAGACCTGAGGTTTGGGTCTCTCACCTCTCCTTTCACTTCCCCGTCTTCCTCTCGGTTCTCACGGAGGCACGCAGAACCCACCCTGCCGCGGCGTCCCCACCACCACGGTGGCGCCTGCCGCAAACTCAAGCTCGCAAGTTGGTTTTGGGGGGGCCCGGGGCTCCCGATAGCAACGGGGAAGCGCATAGTGCGTCCCCCGCCGCGGCCACGGAGAGGGTGGCCGGGCCCTTCTCCCTGCGCTCCGCTGCATCGCTGGGGCAGAAGCGCATCCCCTACCCCGAGGCCGCGATCCCGACCCGGGAGGCTGGGCGGCGTCCCCCGGATTCTATTCTTAGGTCGGCAGGCCGCCGGCTTTCGCTTTTCCTTTTTTCCAGGGCGCAGACCTCCGGCGGGCCGCGGCGGGGTCGCCGTGGGCTCCGGCCGCGCCGCCGCCGCCACCGCTGCCTGCGGGATCCGGCGCCGCCAGGGCGGGTCTCGCGGGCGTGGGCGCGCCCCAGCCGGGCCGCGGATCCACGCTTGGGCCGAGCCCCACGCAGGCCGCGGGCCCGGGGCTTGGGAGAGGCAGGGCCGCGCCGGGCGGGGCCGCCTTCCCCGTGGGCGGCGCACGCGTGCGGCCAGGGCGCGGCGGGCCTCGGAGGGCGGCGCGCGGGGCCGGCCCGGGCGCAGGAGGCCTCCTCGGGGCGCGGAGGGCGGCGGCTCACAGCCCGAGCCACCATGGCCAGTGGCGGTGGCAGCAACCAGGGCAGCGACGAGGAGGACGAGGAAAGTCTGAAGAAGTTGCTGGTCAGGCTGAACAACGTCCAGGAGGGCAAGCAGGTCGAGACGCTGGTGCAGACCCTGGAGGACCTGCTCGTGTTCACGTACTCCGAGCGCGGTAAGGCGGCCGCGCGAACTTTGCGCCTCGCTGCGCCCCGACCCGGTCCCGGCTCCTGCGCTCCTGCCGCCCGGCCTTCCCCGGGGCGCAGAGCGCCAGGGGCCCTGACTCTGCCTCTCCTCCCTCACCCTCTTCTCTTGCAGCCTCAACGCTGTTTCGGGGCAAAAGCTTCCACGTGCCTCTGCTGATCGTGTTGGACTCGTACATGAGGGTTGCGAGTGTGCAGCAGGTGAGGGCGCCCCCCTACCCCACCCAGAGACCCCTTCTGCTGGGAACCCGAGGTTTCCTGCCTGCCAGCGGGGAGGCCGCATCCCCGGGGCTGCCGGGCCGGGCCGGGCCGGGCCGGGCCGAGCCGAGCCGGGCCGAGCCGAGGTTTGGCTTCCGGAGCCACTGGCAGTGTTGAGGCTGGAGGCGTTGTTGTGGGATCCTGAGGCTGACTTAACGGGCTGAGGGCCGGGCGCGCTCCGGTCCGCTTTCCCAAGCCACTACCCAAAGCCGGCTGCAGGGGCTGGGTGGTCGCTGCGGGGGTTGCTGTTGGCAGGAGGAGCCAGCCCCCGCGTGGTGTCTGGGAGGAACCCCTCTGAACGGCTCCCCTACGTGCAGCCGCGGCCCAGACCGGACCGTCTGGGAAGGGCGAGTTTGGCCCAGGGGCACAGGGAACGGTAATCAGACGCAGTTAGGCGGCTGGAGGTCTGCGCCCTCGCTCTGAAGTTGCTGCTCTTTCCAGTCTGAGGACGGCTTCCTCGCCTTCGTGAGATTCGGGCTGATGTTTGCTGATTGCCTCACCTGTTTGAGTTGGTGCTTCGCTAAGTTTTGTGACCTAAACCTCTGTAGGAGTGAAACTTTGAGACCCTGCAGCATGGGGAACCCAGAAAGGCGCTGAAGGCCTTGGGGGCGTGCAGGCAGGAGTCAGTGAGCTTGAGTAACCCCAGGACGGTTACTCCCCAAGGTGATGACTTCCTGTGCAGCCTTTGAGATTTAGGGAACTGAGAGCAGTCCTGCGCCCCCAGGGTCAGGTCGCTGGGGGGAGGGGCCGCACACCGATCTGGCCGGCCGCACCTGGGAGACCAGCAGTGTCTCTCCACCTTGGGTCTCAGTACTTGCAGCTGGTCTGCATGAGCCCAGGATCTGCCTGCTTTCTATGAGAACATCTAGAGTAAATGTTTATTTTCTTTCAACGGTGAAGTGTTTGCCACCTGACAGTTGATGTTTTGGCTGCTGTCAAACCAAACCCAGAGGGAGGAGCAGACGTGGTCAACAAAGTCCTCTTTTTAGCTCTCAAGTCTGGGTCGTTGGTAGGGGCTGGCTGCTGGTGCTTGCTGCTGTCACGCACACCACCCTTCTTCCAGCATGTGCTAGGTGTTCTGGGAGTCTCCCAGATCTGTCCCTGGGATCCTGCACAGCCTTGGGTATGCACTGTGGGAGGAGTGCTGCTCTGGGAAGCCCAAGGGAGCCAGGAACATAGTCCTGATTGTTAATTTGAGAAACTGCCCATGCCTGGGGGTCGTTAGGCATGTCCCTCGGGGTCCTTGCCCAGAGTACCAGAGGCAAAGCGTGGTGCACAGAAGGAAGGGATAATGAACATGGCACCTTTTGATTCTCACTGCTCATGGAACTCCTGCTGGGTATCTTATCTAGCAGGAGCTCAGTGAAAGTTATGACTCCCTGGCGGTCTCAGAGCTGGGGGCTTGAGACTTCTTGCACCCCAGGTTCTCTTTCCGTCTTGAGCTGCAGTCACTGTGGAATGCTCAGTGGTTTGACATCAGTTTGAATTAGGTGGTCTTGTGTGAGGGATGCGGAAAGGGACCTCTCCCTGTCAAAGCAGGTTTCTCCCTCACCAGATTTCTTCGACTATAGGCGCAGGAAGACTCGAGTGCTTCACCTGCTACAAGTACACATTTAAGGAGTTAGGTACCTTACTCTTCCAAAAGGGTTTCTCAGAAGTCAGTTAATGTGGTACTCCAGGCCCTGAGTTCTTCAGGCCCTTTGTGTATTTTATGTATGCTTTAAGTAGATGACCACTGGGAGACCTGGTAGCTAGGCCAAGTTCTCTCTTGCTGCCGTTCATTTCCTCTCAGCTCTTCAATTTTACTATTTATCCGCACAGTTTCAGCCGCTGAAAAGGGGGCGCAGAATCAATGAAAGTGGCTTAAAATCTGGATAACCTCTGCACTCCCACTGTGCACTGATGAGATGCTTGGGTTTATAGGATCTTTATCCTAAGGTGAAGCTCCGGATTTGATTGCGCTGTAGCTGTGCAGAACAGGGGCCTTCTTTGGAAGATAAGCTTTTAATTGACCAGATGAATGCATGGATTGTTACCTCTGCTGCTCTGCCAGAGATGGTCTTTAATCATACGGCTCCACCGAGCTCCTGCAAGCTCAGTGGACTGAATCTTTCTGCAGAGCCGTTGTTGATGCTGCAGTTACAACAACGAAAACAAAACAGGTTTTCTCCTTGTGTCAGCTAGACAGGTACAGACATGAGGTGAGCATCCTCGGTGATTTATTTTTTTCTTTTATTCCACACCGGACATTGTTCATAATGTATTTTCTTAAATACTGGGGAAGGAGAGTCTCAGTGTGTCTTATGAAAGCACAAAAATAGCCGGTTTCTATGACAGCTGGATTGTCAACGCCTGCTCAGCTCACACGGGGGAGGGTGTGTGACTTCAGTACAGGTAAAATTAGCTTTCAGAAGGATGGGCGGGCGCTTGGTGGAATGGTTAAGACGTTGCCCACATTCCGTAGCAGGATGCCTCCGCTCAAGTCCCGCCTCCACTTCCAATTCCAGCTTCCTGCTGATGCATGCCCTTCAAGGCAGCGAGGCCCAGCTCAAGTACAGGGGTCCTTGCTACCCCGATGGGAGACCCATGTTGAGGTCTGGGATCTGGGCCTCCACTTGGTATAGCTGTGGCTGTTGCAGGCATTTGGCGGGGGGGTGTGAACCAGGGATGGAAAATAGACTTCTGTCTGTCCCCCGCCTCCTGTATCTCTGCCTTTTGGATGAATTAAAAAAAAAAAATAACAAAACATAGCTGTTAGAAATTCCTGTTGAAGCAGTTTGAAGTTGTATACGATGTCCATCGTTCACCTACACTGCCGCTCTGCACCAGGCTGCTCTGCCTACACCGGGCTGCCCTCTCCTCACCAGCAGAGGCTGCCTCGCCGTCAGCACCCTGCTCTGCTCGCAGCTCATCAGCCGCGAGGGCTCTTCTGTAATGTGGCCCAAGTGCTGCCTTTCCATGTTACATCCCCTTCTGAATAACGCCAGCGTACATCATATGTGACCTTCAGGACACATCACTCTTAGCACTTGCTCATTAATCTTTCAATTCTCATTCATATATAATAATACTCTAATATATATGGTACTCAGTATCGTGTGTGTGCATTTTCTGTTTTTTTTTTTTTTAATGACTACAGCAAGTCAAGGTCTAACATAATAACAAGAACTGAAGATCCTTTAACTTCAGAGAGGACTCTACAGTATGAAGACTGGGTTAAATTTGGCCTCCAGCTTGGAACTAGGACCTTGTATTTTATTCAGAGGTGAAGGGCAACTTATTCCAGTTGCCCCAGGTGCAAGTGGACCGAGTGCAGGTGGATTTCAGATGCATCAATCATTTCATATTACGCTGGAAAATGGAAGAGGGCCTGGGGGTGTTTTCTGATTTCCAGCCCTCATCAGTTCAGGTGCCTATGTTCTAGAGAAATCTAGAGGGGCCCTTAGGGAGTTCTGTGTCCTCTATGTGTGACTGTACTGCCCCTTCTCTTCTGTAGCAGATAAATATTCAGTCACTGGACAGTGCCATTTGTGCCGCTGTCACTGTAGCTCCACCCTTGGGAAGCTCTCATTTCTGGTAACTTTTGTTTTGGCACTAAAAGCCCTAACCTCTCTTCCTCCTCCCTTATAAGCCAATTCATATTTCTTAATAATTTATTTTCATTTTATTTGAAAGGCAGAGAGACAGAGACGAAGTAAGAACTTCTGCTGATCCACTCCCCAAACGCCCACAACAGCCAGGGCTGGGCCAGGCCAAAATCAGGAGTTGGGAACTGGTTCCTTGGGTACAGAGTAGCAGGAAGCTTGCCTGGAAGTAGGGCCAGGACTCAAGCAGGCACTCTGATAGGGGACGGGGGTGTCACCACTGGCATCTTAGCTGATGCTACAAATGTGCCCTTATATTTTTTTCTCATAATGAAAATTCTATATAATTAGAAGAAGTTCTGTTGGACGCATTTGATTTGAAAGTAATAAGAGTGCCACTCTTGCACTTAATCCCAGTAATCCTGCTATGCTTGTCATTTATTTTATTTATTTAGGTAATAGACATGTTTCTTTTCTTCCTCTTTCAGAAAATGAGATAGTTTTGTGACCTTCTAGTATGACTCATAAAATATGTATCTAAGTATATGGCCTGCATTTGGTTCACAGTATCATTTTCTTTTAAAATGAAAAGAAATAGAAATAAAATAAATAGAAATGTTTGATTAAACACATTCTGTTATGTCCTTTTAAAAAAAGTCAACAGTTGCCTTTCTTCCAGGTGGGCTGGTCACTTCTGTGCAAACTGATAGAAGTCTGTCCAGACACTATGCAAAGCTTGATGGGGCCCCAGGATGTTGGCAGTGATTGGGAGGTCCTCGGAGTCCACCAGTGAGTATGAGGGGGTGCATGAAATGAACTGCCTTGTGCATTCGTGTGTAGGGCAGCCCTCTCCTTGATAGACTGGTTGTGGAAAGCCACTCTGGTGAAAACCCTTAAAATAGATATGTTTCCTTGAACCAATGATTGACATCTACAGCATGCTTTAAACTCAGAATTTTGAATTAGGAAAGCAGCGCTTGTGGCAACATTTCAGGTGATGATGTTTCAACACTAGACTCGTATAGTTCCATCATGAGTTAAGTTGTAGTTTTTGATGAGTACCTATGAATTCAGACCAAGAGGTGTTGTGTGCTTCTGAGTAGCAGAAACTGATACAAAGTGCTGGTTCTTAAAAAGAAATGAGGAAACTGGTCATTTACAAGTTCACGCTTGACTGCCTGTGCAAAGCACGTTTGCATAGATTCCTGCGTATCTGTTCAGCGAGTTTCCATGGTGGCTCTGAGCCCGGCGCAGCAGGTGCTGATGGCTGGTCCAGCAGGTCTGCTTTGCTGTGTGCAGCATCACACTCTGAGATGAGGCCACTTCCTAAGTCCAAATTCACTAAGAACAGATTTTCTGAAGAAGAACATGTCCTCGGAAAATCACGCTTCGATAACTTTGTTTCTTCCCATTTAGAAAACACCTTCGGTCTTCAGTTGTGTTATCTTTATGCCTCGTGTGGCTTTTCTTCACCACAGAGAAAGACACGGTGAACCCCCCTACCCTCTCCCAGAAGCAGTGAAATTGTGGGCAAGACAGACACACAGCTCTCTGGTGTAGTGCCTTAGATCATTTCCAGCAAAGATGTATCACAAAACACTTTGTGTTGTATTCAAGGCACAGGGAAAGGTGGGGCAGAGGAAGTTGTGAGGGACTTGGCAGAGAATGAAGGAAGGGGTCCCTTCCTCCTCACTTTGTCCACTGTGGGCCTTGGGGCAGGTGTCTCAAATTTAGAGAAAGCTGTGGATGCCATCAGCTTGGCCTCCTCCCAAGAAAGTTAGGTCGGACAACGCTGGGTGGGAACAGACTAAAGGTCAGATTTTTAGATTGATAATGAAGGCTTAAAATCTTGTAGATTTGAACTAATTAAGTACTCTAGCTATACTAAGTTCACATTCTTTTTGAATTTAATTAGAGAGGGGAAGGGAGAGAGAAGCTTCCATCCTCAAATGCCCTGAGAGGGCCTGGGCCAAAACCAGGAGCTGGAACTTGGTTCACATCTCCCATGTGGCTGGCAGGGATCCTACCACCCGCACCCTCATCTACTGCCTCTCCAGGTGCACACGAGCAGGAAATCTGAATCTGGAGTGGAGTCGGGACTCAGGACCAGGCAATGGGAGCTGGGCTGTGGGTGTCTCCTGCAGCGTCTTAATGGCCAGGCTGGATGCCTGCCCCTAGGTTCACTTGGTGACATAGAATATTATTACTTTGTCTTTGAAACAGTGGTGGTAATAAATTATGAACATGTCCAAATGAATTCATCATTTATAGACACAAGCTTACATCATGTTTCTAAATATATAAAATCTTTTGTTTCATATATAAACAAACATAACAATTCATAAGTTTCCATTGCATGAAAAATGAGCTTGTTCTGTGGATGTGTGTAACTGTTCATGGTGCTTTGGTTATAGAGTTGGTTAAGAATAGTTAATAATGGGATTTGAATACTTAGAGGGGAAAAAAGCTGTACTTACGAGTTTTGAAAACTCTTAGTTCCTTATTTTGTTTTTTTCCAACTTCATTGATGTATAGTTAACAATTGAAAATTACCTATAGTTAAAATATTCAACTTGATGATTTCATGTATGTATAAGTCATGAAATATGTACCGCAATCAAGTGAATTAGTGTTCTCCATTAATTTTTGTAAGTGTGGTTCAGGTTTATGGGAAGGGAAAGCCACATGACTAAATGCAATGAGACTAATACAGCCATAGGTGAGTAAGAAGCCAGGTCGAGATGAGCATACGTGGAGTGTGTGTTGTCCTTTGTTGGTTTCTCTTTCTCGCTGCAGGCTGATTCTTCGAATGCTCTCAGTCCACAGTGCCAGTGTGAACCTGTTGATGGTGGGACTGAAGGCCTTGGACCTCCTCCTGACTTCAGGTAATGCACACGTGCATTTTTCAGGTTGACAAAAGTTTTAAAAAATCTGAAACCATGTATTACATGCATTTTAAGTGTTTTCAGGGTCGTAGCATAATGTCACCTATATATAGGTGACTTCGCAAATTCTGTTTGCATCTTCTTTCATCTCTGATCTTACTCCCAGTGTTTCTGGCCCCGGCTGTGTGGCTTCGCTTGCAGTGTTGGGCACACAGTGCGCCTCCCCACCTGCTTTGCGACCCTTCATGTCCTTGCCACTCATAATGTCCATGTGCATCTATAGGATGTTTTCTGTGATAGTTGTCTTGGGGTGGCTGTAATTGTCCTCTCAGAATCACTGCTTTTGTACTTGGTAGGTTACAGGCTTCCCATGTAAAATGCTTCCCAGGCTTTTAAAAAGAAAATCCTCAAAACACCCAGTGAAATGGATCTTGCATTTGAGTTTGCTGGGTGACAAGGACTGAAGTGCAGTGCTACTGCCTCAGCCACTGAGTGGTGCCCCAGGTCACCTGCTGCCCGGAGGCCAGGGGACCAGAAAGCACAGATTCTGGATGTGGTGGGACAGTTGAGCCATCACTGTGGTGGTGGACACTTGAGGGTGGGGAGGTTCTGAGCAGCATGGCTAATCTTGAAACAGCAAGGTGGGGAGGGTGTTTTAGATCAAGAGGGCCAGCGCAGAGACCTGCAGCCCTGCACAAGGGAGGCTGAGGTGTGGCCAGGGAGACTTGTGGGGGCCTCACTGGCCCTGCTAATGAAGACCCTGCAGGAGAGAGAGAGAGAGGAGGATGGAGGGGACAGCCCAGACAGTGCTCACCACTTGACTGCAGCAGCCTGTGACTAAGGCACTCATGGCCAGAATAAGCTAGTCTCAACCAGGATTTATTTGGGTCTTAGCCTTGGGGACTTTTTGTTCTGTTTTGGTGTCTTCTCCAGTTGGCAATGGACAGGAATATAAGGGTTTATGGATCCGAAAAATGTCTCCACATTGGAATATACAGAAGCCAGTAGCATGCAGGAAACATGTGTTTCAAAAAGTTAATTTGATTTTGCCCACGTAGTAAGTAGTTAGGGTTTTGAGCCATTATGAAAGTCTCACATGTGTTTCAAAAGTCATTGTAGATGCTTATTAGAGGTTAATTTGTGAATCATTTTTATGGCCTGCCTATGAATTCATTGATTTAGTAGTTACTTGGCACTTACTGTTAACTGGATGCTGAAGAATTTAGGACAGGTGATTCCTACAGGTGCAGAAGGTCACCATGCAGTACACTGCCTTGTGACTGTGGCAGTGATGGAAATGCCATGTGTCTGTCATGTGGTGGCGTGGCTCATAGCCACGTGGGGCTCTGGACACTTGAAATGTGAGAAACTGAATTACAATTTTGTTTTGATGAATTTGAATTTGAGTCTAAATAGCTACATGTGATGAGTAGCTCCTGAAATGGATGGTACAACAGATAGAAGCATTTAGAGAAATAATTGAAATTTAATGAGAAAAGTGTTATAATACAGAAATGAAGAATACCATCAGAAGCACAGAGGAAAAACCAGCAAAATTCACTTGTGGGAGTTCCAAGTGTGCACATGAACTGCCATGATGATGATGATGGTGAAGAGAAACATGCAGATACGTGAACAGAGAGAAACAGAGAGATGATACAGAAAACTCATGCCCTGATTCCCTCTCCAAATACCTGTACTAGCCAGGGGCCCAATGCAATCCAGGTCTCCCACGTGAATTGCAGGGACCCAATTGCTTGAGACATCACCTGCTGCATGCTAAGATCTGCATAAGCAGGAAACTGTAGCCAGGAGCCAGAACCAGGTGTTGAACCCAGGCACTGTGATATGGGACACAGATGATATCCCAAAGGGCATCTGAAGCACAAGGCAAACCCCACCTCATAAATTGACTAAATTTAATGCAACTCAGCCTCTTATTGGTTGTTGAACCATGGCAACGTTAGTTGGGTCGTTTGATCTTCCTCAGTTTTATAACCCCTAAAATGAGGGTTGCACCCCATTCATGGGATTATGGTTGGGGTTAACTAGGTGCACGTGATGTGCTAAATATTTGCTAGTACTGCTGCTCGTATGCTAATGCTGTTAGGCTGATGAACAGAACAGATGTCATTACTGTTATTTCATGAATTATGGCATTGGGCTGCTCCTGATGTAGCAAAGGGAAATGGGTTTCCTAGCATTTAGGGCACATGCACAGGGATATCCAAAAACACATGTAGTGCTGAGCAAGGAGTTTAGCATATTTGGGGCAGAGACTATATGTGGAAAGACATGGGGCTGATGAGATACATGTAGTCAGTTCGTAAAGGATCTAGTTTGTCACATAATAGAATTGGAAAAGGCCATAGGATATACCAGCAAGGGACTCACAGGGTCACATTGCGTTTTAGCAGAGTAATCCAGGACATACACTAGTGGGGTTAAGATTTGTGCCAAGCAGAGCGATGAAGCAGTACTCACTTTGTAGGTGAGAGATGATGAGGCTCTGATGACACAGCGGAGGGTGCTTGGTGGAAAGGAGTTCTGAGCTGTTTGGGAGCACACCTGATGGACTTGGTAATGAGTTAATTGCCTGGTGGGACAGGGAATGAGAAGAGAGAGGGGATGGAAGAGAGAAGATGACTCTCAGATGATGGTGTCTTTGATGAAGAATGAAGACAGCGAGTGGAGCTAGGCTGGCATGCAGTGCCCATGGAGTTTCGGGTGAGACTGTCTCAGAAGCAGATGGAAATGTGTCTCAGGACTGTAGGGCTAGGAGAATCGATTGGGACTGTAGGGCTAGGAGAATCGATTGGGACTGTAGGGCTAGGAGAATCGATTGGCACTCAGGTGTCCTAGTAGGATGGGCTGGGAGTTTTTTTCATAGGGACCTTCGAGCTTGAAAGAGCTGACAGCTGGGGACATTCAGTGGTTTACCAAAACGAAAAGTCCACTGTACATAACCTCCATGTAAAACTCCCCACATTCATTGTTAAAGCAGCTGCTTCCTAAGGATGTGTTCTGCTTCCTTTCCAAACAGGTAAAATCACTTTGCTGATACTGGAGGAAGAAAGCGATATTTTCCTGTTGATTTTCGATGCCATGCGCACCTTCCCAGCCAACGATGAGATCCAGAAGCTTGGGTGCAAAGCTCTGCATGTGCTGTTTGAGAGAGGTATTTACAGATGTGAGATTCTTCATTTTGAAATATGTATAGCAAAGAATTTAAGCACAATGTAATACCAGGAAGAAAAAAAATCTGAAGTCATACTGTTTACTATTAAGAGAGAGCATTAATTCAGAAGTATCCTCGTTTTTGTGGAGTGAATTTCATTTGTGGGTTACTCATCATGCAGTTATAGTAGACTGCTTCCACTCCTTAGCAAGGCCTAAGGTTAACTTGGAAAACGAGATTGTGTGGATATGAAGAGAGAATACACCATGAAGCCAAGCCTAGTTAAGTTGGGTTTATGATGTTGAGTCAAGACCTGTGATTTTAGAAATTGCTAGGGGCTCCATGTCAAGGACCAGGAAGCAGACATAGTGTCTGCTGGGAAGAAAACTAATGTGTTCCGCAGGACGGCCTGAGGTTGATAAGAGAGACTGGCATATCGTTCTGGACTTGGAGTCTCAGTGGGGAAACGGGACAGAGGCGGGAGCAGCTTGCTGGGGCACACAGCCAGCTTATCCTAAGGTTCAGTTATCTCCCTCTTTGGAGAGTTCCTTTGCTACACAGTGAGATCCAGCTGTGCTAGGGGTTTGGATAGGAGTGACTTGTGTGTGCCCCATAGTTGATACCTGTTTGCCATTCTCATTGCTGGCAGCTCCAGGAACCAGGTTGTTATTATTATTATTGTTCCAGAAGGACTGTAAGTAGGCAATAGTTAAAATATTAGAGGAAAAATGGATGAGAAAATGGGTAAAGGGAAAATGTTAGGAATCTAGATCTTTGCCGTTTGGCAGAGAGAAGAGGTAAATATCACATTTACCAAGTTTCTCGCAAAAAGTAAGCTCAGTAGTGAATCCGTCTTGTGGGAGATGCGGAAATCTTCACGTGGATGCGTTCAGTGGATGCAGGGTGGGAATACGAGGTGTGTTCCTGTGAGGTGACTGTGCCAGCAGTCAGGACAGCAGGCCCTGGGCCCAGCTCTTGGGTGATTAGACTTGGAGGAGAAGAGTTTACTGTGGGTCAGGAATGGAAGAACTTAGTGTCTTCCAGGCTCTCCTCTATAAATGTGGTATCTTGTAACCCAGCATTGATAAGATGGGGCAGAATCAAGTATGAGGCTGTGTGTTCCAGCCTAGGAACACATTTTTACGGGAGCAGGAGGACCCACATCTCTCTTGCCAGCACAGTGAGCGCTGTCTGTGACTTATCAACAAGAGAAATATGGGAGGAACAATCATCAGAGCTGCAAATTGTGGCTACAGATCTAGCGGAAAAAATCTCTTCTTTTTCTGGGAGTTTTGAGTTCTCCCTAGATTCAGGAGCAACTATTAAGTTCATTTTTAAAAATGTGGAAGTATGCTTTCGAAACTCCTGGATAAAGTGAGAAATTCCGTGATGTACCTCATTTGCTAGAATCTGAGCAGTTTAGCTGTATTGTATGTGGATGCCTTGGAATGAAACTGAAAAACCAAAAACAGACAAAAGCCAAGAAAACACCAGTGTCGATCAAAGAGGGCTGCTGCCTTTTCTGCCTGTGGGGGAGGCGATTCTAAGGGCATGTAACCCAAATTGGTATTCATGTTTTTGAGGTTCCTGCCCAGTAAAATGACTCCAAATGTAAAATTTGGCTTGGTCACAAGAGTTTAATTATGAAAGTTGATGACAGTTTTTGATGTCTGATGGAAAATTATTAAGACAGAGTTTTTCAAAGTTGAATTACTCACCATTTGCTACATTCCCAACTCTTAGGCTCACATAGTTAGCCCCTGCCCTTGAGTTTCTCCACAGTCTCCCCACTGAAACTGTAAATGATTTGGTTTTTATGAGAACTGTTCGGTGACTCAAACTTAACTCTTCAAAAGTAGAGTGACTATTATAGGCCAAAAACAACGTTACTTAAATCCCAATAGTTGGTTTTCTTGCTAGAAAGTTCTTTGAAAGAGCTTTTGTAGAAGATATTTTATTCAAATCTATTGTATGCATTTTATCTCTTACAGCTATCACAAATATTACTGCGTAATTAAACTTCGATATCATCTTTAAGTATATTCGGTATTTTTGTCTTTAATCTTTTAGTCTCTGAGGAACAACTGACTGAATTTGTCGAGAACAAAGATTATATGATATTGCTGAGTGCATTAAAACATTTTAAAGATGAGGAGGAGATAGTTCTCCATGTCCTGCACTGTTTGCATTCCCTGGCAATTCCGTGTAAGTAGCCTGTATCTGTGACTTATTCTCCTGTAGCTGAAAAATAACATTATGCCTCCCTTTTGAGTGTGCTATGAGTTTTTTTAATTTAAAAATTTGTAGATGCTAAACTCATTCATTCATTCATTCAATTAATTTGTATTTATTGAGATTCTGGGCTTAGTGATGGGGAAGCAGTAGTGGAAAATCAAATGCGTTCTGGGCTTTTCAAAGCTATTCGTAGGCTGAGGCATACACATCGGTACATGGGTGATTACCGCATGTCCTAAGGCAAGTGTGGCAGAAGTGCCTAGTGTGATGAGAGCGTAGAGGGAGGGAGGCGTGGTCTCCTGGCAGAGACCTGAGTGATGAGGAAAGCTTTGTGTGTAGGGAGGTGAGGTGGGCATGGAGGTTGTGTCCAGGCAGTGGTCACTGTGAGCAAAAACATGCTAGGGCAAGAGAGCTTAGGAGATTCGAAGGGACACAAGGAGCTCAGTAAATGGATTTAGGAGTTTGCACTTGGGGATGTGTGTGTGTGTTCGTGATGGCATGTGTGTGATGGTGCATGTGTGTGTGCAGGTGTGAGTGTATGTGTTTGCACATCTTCAAGGATCTGCTTGTGTTTCTTTGGTGCAGGTAGGGGAAGGGCTTGGTGAAAGTCAGTGAATGTGGCTGGAGATGTAGCATGAGGCAAAGAAGGGCCCCAAAAGCCACATGAAAGAGTTTAAATTTTGTTGTTGATTCTTGGTTAGCATTTTAGTGGTACTTTAAAACTTAGCCATTTTTTTCACAAAAAAATAAATTATTTTGCCATATGTGCTACCCGTGGTTGTAAATCAGTTAAATAATGCCACATGTTCCAATGTGGTGTGTAGGTGTACATTAACAGTTTATACTTCCTGCGTTACTTGGGTGCATTAGCGCTTCCATAGTAATATTTTCACCTTCACCCATGTGAAGTGGTTTTGAGGATTAAATGAGTAAATCATGTGAAGAATGCAGAATAATTACCCGCTCTGTAACAGGTGTTATAAAGCCATCGACAGCATCTCTACCTATTCATCTGTATTTTATGTGTAAGTCATATATCATATGCCTGAGGAGACTTTAGGAAGATAAGTTTGTTTTGGTGCAAATCTTTGTTTGAAATCTGTGCAGGCTTGTAACATGTATGTGTATGTGGTTTCAGACGTGGGAATCCATGCTGTGTTCTGAAGCTGGGAGATGTGTGTGGGGCAGGGTGGCAACCCGTGCCCCCTTCTTCGCGGTGTGAAGTCATGTTTGGCATGTGTGTGAGAGTGAACCCTGGGAAGTGGGTGGGGCTGAGCAGGAAGGGATGGCGGTGCTGCACCATCTCTCTGAGTCACCCCTGCAGCACATGGATGGTGCTCTTCATACTTTGCCTTGGCTGTGCCGATTCATTTATTCATTTACTTTGGGCTGGCTGTTTTGGGAACTCATTGTTTTCCACCCACGTCTGACATAACTCCAGTTAAAATAGGTTGATTCATAATGCAAAGGTCAAGGAAAGTAGCAGCTAAAAATCCAGAAATCCACAGTGTCAAACCCCGATTCTTGTTGAGTGTTTGTTTTTCAACCTACAGCACATCATACCCTTTGTGTCAGAAGGGGGACACACGCACACCCAGACACACACACAGCAAGATCTTCCATCTGCTGGTGCATCCCCAAATGGCAAAAGTGACTGGGCTGGGGCTCGACTGGGCCAAAGCCAGGAGCTGGGAGCTTCATCTGGGTCTCCCACGTTGGTGCAGGGGCCCAAGCACTTGAGCTGGCTTCTGCTGCTTCCCTGGGCTTGTTAGCAGGGAAGTGAGCAGCTGGGACCGAAACCAGTGCCCCTGTGAGATGTTGGCTTTGCAAGCAGCTTTTCCCACTATACCACAATGCCAACCCCTGAGTTTTCCATTTTTGGTCTTACGTTTTAAGCCAAGAAACAGGAAATAAAGGGATTTTTCCTCAATGCCAAAGGTGAGTCTTCATCTCTTTATACTAGTATCCAAACTATTACAAAAAACTTAGTATTTTTATAGCTAGTAGACAAATTCTATTTAACTTTGGAAACATACCTGTATTATGTGGCCATGTATCTACAGTCTCCGTGAGATGTGTTTGTGTGCAGATTGGAGACAATGATGACAGTGATGACCTCATTGATGAGCATGGTTTCTTTAAATGCAGGCAACAACGTGGAAGTGCTCATGAGTGGCAATGTCAGGTGTTACAATATTGTGGTGGAAGCCATGAAAGCCTTCCCTGTTAGTGAGAAGATTCAAGAAGTGAGTTGCTGCTTGCTGCACAGGCTGACATTAGGTGAGTTGAGACCCTGGGGTAATTTGCTGTCAGCGCCTGCAGGATGTGAGTATGTAATATGCCTGTGCGTACTGCCTGCTGATGCGTGGGCAGCATTATCCTCGTGCATCAGAGGAAACGTCGGAGGGAGTGAATTGCCCTGCCATGCTCCGGTGGAATTTTAAAGGGGGTGGTGAAAACAGGTGTGTGAAAAGGAAGACAAGTCTTGTCTTCACGGTACTTTTTTTTTTTTAAGAGATAATTCTCTATGAGTGTTTTAGTGTGAGGGCCATATTTAAAATAGAATTCTGGAGTAGTTGATATGTCCAAAAGAAGAAGTGGAACTAAGGAAATGCAAGAGGCTCATGTCCCAGGTCCAGGGCTGGGCCTTTACCAGGCTGGGGAGGCCGGCCTGGGCTCCTTCCTGCCCTTCTCTGTGGAGGCTGCACTCCCCCACCTCGGGGTTCATGCATCTTGTGCCCTGAGCCAAGCTGTTCCTGTGTGCTTGCTTTTGCTTCAGCACAATGCAGTTCATCGAGATCAGCACATGCTTGTGGAGGTTGTAACTACCTCCGCATGCTGTGTGTGGTGCTTTGTCACGTGGGTATACTGCAGTGCGTGCATCCACTTCGCTCAGCATGGAGATTTTTCTTGTTTTTTGCTTTATGCCACTGCCATCTGTGTTGCTACCAAAAAAAGAAGGATGAATGTTACTTTCTTTTTTTTTTTTTTTTCAAATTTTCTTTGCCACTGGCATTTCCTACTTTGTGAAATATGCAATCCATTTTCCCATAGGGTGGTCTTTTAGAGTTGATTCATAAATTCTGGATAATACACTGTATTAAAAAATACTTTCTTTTAATTTGTGGCCTATCTTTTCACCATGTTTATGGTGGCTTTTGTAAAATAATGAAATTCAGTAATCAGTTCCTTTGTGATTTCCCTTTTCTTATATTACTTAAATATTTCTTTTCACTTATCTCAAGCCTTTCTCCTTCATTTATTAAAGCTGTGTAATCTGTTTTCCATCAAGTAGAAATTCAATTATGCTTTTGTTTTTAAATTTATGAGGAAGTAATTACCAATACAGCACTGTCTGCATGGCTTGTCCATTTCTCAGTGTGTGTATATCAGTGTGTGTGAGTGTGTGTGTGTGCGCGCGCTTCTGTTCTTGCTGTTCTATTGCAGTGGTTAATTTTATTTGCCTGGATCAATACCATACTGTTTAAATTATTATAGCTGTGTAAGTCCTGAAATCTGACTATCTAATAGCTCAAGTCATCATATATTCTAGTTTTTTAAAGATGTATTTTTTTTTTTTTTACTTAAAAGACAAAGTGACAGAGAAAGAGGACTTTCATCCTCTGCCTCACTCGCTAAATGGCCACAACAGCCAGTGCTGGGCCAGGCTGAAGCCAGGAATGTGAGCTCCATCCAGGTGTCCCACGTGGGTAGCAGGGGCCCAGGTGCTTGGACTTTCCACTGATTTCTCAGGCAGGCTAGCAGGGAGCTGTATGGAAGAAGAGCAGCCAGACTCGAAGTGGCTTTCTAATGTGCGTTGGGGTGTGGCAAGTTCTGGGGTAGCCTGCTTCACTGTAAGCATGGCTCCATACATTGGTTTGGGGCATATTTTGACTCTTGTCTGGAGCTTTTACTATCCCATACACATTTTAGAATTGTCCATCTCCTTGAAAATTCCACTGGAAGTCTGACGGGAACTGTGCAAAATCTATGGATCAGATTCAGCCGAACTGACATCTTACGTTGTAATTCCTTCCATACCGGTCTTCCACATCTGTATTCGTTATTTCTAGATAGCTTGGTTTTTGTTGTTATTCAAAAATCTTGTTTAAATTATACTTTTGAATTGTTTGCATAAATAAATGCAAGTGGTTTTGTTTATTGACTTTACCTACCTCTTAAACACTGAGCAGTTCTCACGATTTGTAAGTGCTGAATGGTTCTCTGTGTAGCAATTACTTAATATGTGCACAACCATAGTTTGAGTTTTTCCTTTCTGCTCCTGATGTCTTTTGTTTCATTTTGTGTCCTCTGGCCTGGCCAGGAATTACTGCAGTAGTGTTAAATACAAGTCAGAGTAAATATCTTTGTCTCGGCTCTTGGTTTTAAAGAGAATGCATCTAATATTAGAATTGTAGTTGTTAAAAGTATTTTTTTTTCTTTGACAGGCAGAGTGGATAGTGAGAGAGAGAGACAGAGAAAGGTCTTCCTTTTTGCCGTTGGTTCACCCTCCAATGGCCGCTGCGGCTGGCGCATCGTGCTGATCCGAAGCCAGGAGCCAGGTGCTTCTCCTGGTCTCCCATGCGGGTGCAGGACCCAGCACTTGGGCCATCCTCCACTGCCTTCCCGGGCCATAGCAGAGAGCTGGCCTGGAAGAGGGGCAACCGGGATAGAATCCGGCGCCCCAACTGGGACTAGAACCTGGTGTGCCGGCGCCGCAAGGCGGAGGATTAGCCTGTTAATCCATGATGCCAGCCCCAAAAGTATTTTTTTAACTTTAAAAATTCTTGTCTTATTTTGTGATAGCTTTTCTTTGTAATTTTTTAAAATATTTATTTATTTGAAAGGCAGAGTTAGTGGGTGCAGGGGCCCAAGGACTTGGGTCATCCCCCACCGCCTTCTCAGGCACATTAGCCGGGAGCTGGATTGGAAGTGGAGCAGCCAGGACTCGAACTGGTACCCGTATACGATGCCAACACTGAAGGCAGTGACTTTACCCGCTGTGCCACAGCGTGGGTCCTGTGATAGCTTTTATCAAGTTAAGAAATTTACTCTTTGGTTTACTTTTACACATAAGACTGTTTTTTTGTTTCAATCACAGGTGGGTAGGGGTATTGCATTTTACAAATACTTAAAACACATTTTGAAATAATTTTATTCTCTGTTTGTTTTGGTCCTATGGAGACCTGAATCTGGATATTTTTTATAAGCCGCTTTGTACTCTAGTGAAAACTTGGTCATGTTTCATAGGTTTTAGAATGTATTTCAAACATCTCTTCATTTCTGGACCTGCCAGCTAACTTTCGAGGGCCCTGTGTTTGCTCCTGTCTGTACTCCTCGTTCCTTTCTTGGCTTTATGATTCTGTTTTCCCTCTGTGCACTGATATGTCGAGTTTTGTGCTCTGAATCTGATTTCCCCGCTGTATAAAGCTGGAGGGCATCAAAGCCTTGCTTCTCTGCTGTCGGCCACTCCAACTTTTGTTTTCTTCTCTGTGTGTCAGTTTCTCTTTGGTTGAGTCAGGATCTGAGCATTGTGAAGCTGCAAACCACAGGTGCTGGCCCAGAGGTGCTTCCAGCAGCCAGAGCCCAGGCCTGAGCCCGGAGCCCCAGGGCCTTGTGGGAGACTGAGCTGCCCCACCTTGGGGAGTCCCAGTGGCTACCCCCTGCAGAGCCTGAAGCCCCATGTTTGCATAAGGTGCTCTGTCCATTTGCTTTGAGCTCTCAGTCCTCATTCCAGCTCCTTCTTGGGCCTTCCTCCTCCACCCCAGCATACACATCTTGTACATTTACTTGGAATTTTTATGAGCCAAATAATGCGTTAAAAAGTGAGTGGTTGGTAAGATCATTAACTGCTGGAAATTGGTTCTGATGGTTTTCCCCAAAAAGGATTACCAGCAATGTTTTGTGCATAGTTAGGATTTTATTACAGGCACTGAGGTTTTCACCATTCAACTTTGGGGGAAAATGTCATCATTCTCTTATAAAAATTAATTTTCATGGTCTCATAGCTACTCAGATTTTTACTTCAAGAATCATAACTGTATCTGCTGAATAATTTGGAAATAGATTTTAGCATTAGGAAAGACCCTAGTTTTAGTTAGAATTCAATTCCTAAAGATTTAATTTTACTTTACATGTACAACTTCAATTTATTTCTTTCCTTGAAAAGCATTTATTAAATACCATTATCTGACCACAACTGTAAGGTATGATAATCATGTTTGCACACAGATATTTTCTGGTTACCACAGTAGTTTCATGTATGATTTTTTTAAAAGATTTATTTATTTTACTTGAAAGTCAGAGTTACACAGAGAGAGGAGAGGCAGAGAGAGAGAGGGAGAGAGCGGGGTCTTCCATCCGCTGGTTCACTCTCCAGATGGTTGCAACGGCTGGAGCTGAGCTGATCCGAAGCCAGGAGCCAGGAGCTTCCTCCGGGTCTCCCACGTGGGTGCAGGGGCCCAAGGACTTGGGCCATCCTCTACTGCTTTCCCAGGCCATAGCAGAGAGCTGGATCAGAAGTGGAGCAGCCGGGTCTCGAACCCACACCCACATGGGATGCAGGCACTGCAGGCAGCAGCCTTACCTGCTACTCCACAGTGCTGGCCCCCATATAAATGATTTTTAAAAAGATTTATTTATTTGAAGGGCATAATGAGTGAGAGAGGGAGAGAAAGAGAGAGAGAGTTTCCATCTGCTGATACATTCCTCAAGTAGCTGCAATGGCGGTGACTGGGCAAGGCTTAACCAGGAGCCTGGAACTCTATCCTGGTTTCTCATCTGAATGGCAGGGGCCTAAGCACTTGGGTCATCTGCCGCTTTCCTGGGTGTACCAGCAGGGAGCTGGATCGGAAGTGGAGCAGCCAGGACTGTAACTGCCACTCATATGTGGCATGTTGGCATTGCAAGTCGCAGGTTAACCCACTGCCCACAACGCTAGCCTGTAGGTAATGTTTTCTTGACCCACAGAATGATCCTGGGACACTGGGTGTGCTAATTCCCTCCAGATGTACAGATGTCTTATCTATGATGGTGCATCCTGTAGGGGTGGAGTCTGCCTCCCTACACAGAAGGAAGCCTCCTTCTAAAACGTGGCAGCTGGTTTACCTCTCCATCTTGATGATTCTTACTCACTGTATTTTCACAAGGAAGGGTGAGATAGTACAGCCTGGTTGATGTTTGAGAATTTTTCAACCTAATTCGCAAGCTGATGCCTTAATTTCAGACCAGCACACTAATGGACAGTTCTGTTTCGTATTGTACAATTTTCTACAGTGAAAGTTCAGTGTGCACAAGTTGCATTTAAAATGTGAATTCACTGTAATCCCTTGAAATGAACTGGAGGAAGCAGTGGTCTTGTCCTGGGGAGGGAGATGGTTCTGGAATTCCTGAAGGGTGTACAGTGACATGTTGGAGGGCTGTGATGTCACGCTATTGAGATTAAAGAGCCATGAGACTCATCATAGCCTGTGTAATTTCTATATTGTTCTGTAGTTTTTCTTTGAAAATAGAAAGTCAGCCAGCTGACCTTCAGATAAGCATGCATTTTTGCCCCACTCATTTACCTCTTGGCAGAATATTATTGGTTCCATTATTATGGTCTCGAAAGAAATTGAATCAACCTTTCAACATCTTCCTAATTAACATAAAAACTCAAAGTCAACAAATCTGTAGCTAACATTTTTCATGTTGTGTAATCTGGGGCAGGCATTTTGGCCTAGCAGTTACGCCCCTGATTGGGTTGCCCACATCACATGTCTGAGTGCCTGAGTTTGAGAACTGACTCTGCTCCCAATTCTAGCTCTCTGATAATGCTCACTCTGGGGGGCCGTGGTGATGGCTCAAGTGACCAGGTCCCTGGCACCCACGTGGGAGACCTGGATGGAGTTCCCAACTCTGGGCTCCAGGCTGGCCCAGTCCTGGCTATTGCAGGCGTTTGGAGAGTGAATGAGTGGTTAGGGGATCTTTCTCTGTAGTTCTGTCTATAAAGTAGGTAAATAACTTAAAAAAGCAAATCTGTCTTTGCATCTCTTCTCAACTCTCTGTAAATCTGCCCTTCAGATAAATGAGTAAGTCAATAAAAGAAGAAAAACAGGGGCTTGTGTTGTGGCACTGCAGGTTGTCGCCAACCTGTGATGCCAGCATCCCACATGGTCTCTGGGGTCCTGGCTCCTCCACTTCCAATCCAGTTGCCTGCTACTGCACCTGGGAAAGCAACAGATGATGGCTCAGGTGCCTAGGCCCTGGCTACCCACATGGGAGACCCAGATGGAGTTTGAGGCTCCTGGCTTTGGCCTGGCCCAGCCCCGTTTGTTGCAGTCATATGGGGAGTAAAGTTGCGAGTGGAAGGTTTTTCTGTGTGTCTGCCCCCTGTGTCTGTCTCTCCCCGTGTCTCTGTAACTTTGCCTTTGAAATGAACAAATCTTCAAAAATGTGATATGATGATGGGTTTAATGCATGTAGTGGTTTTTACAGTTTACTCTATTTTCACATCAATGAGGCCAATCTTACTGCTTGTTGCCAAGAGCCTCACAGTTGGCCAGAAGTAGAGCAGCTGTTGGCAGCCGCATGGGGGTGATAGCAGTGGAACTAGGGTGAGCTTAGACATGCTGGTAAACATGGCAGAGAATGTTCTCAACATGACTCTCCGGGACCAGCCAGGACTTGGGACCTGGGGGTGGGGATGACTTCTGGGGAGTCCCCAAGGACTGAGACCATTGATTGACATTGGTTTGGGTCTGCAGGCTTTTTGTGGTATATTACAGGGGTTTTCTCTGTTTTTGCCTTTCTCACAGACATTTTATTACACCTAGGAATAAGTAGGAGTTTCCTTACTACTTCTAGAGGGAAACCTGGTACAGTGAGTGACAAACACGCCAGCTGGAAGGAGGAACAGATTTCTGGAATATCCCTGATACGGTCTTTGCTCATAAAGACACAGGAATTGATGCGTTAATTCTGGGAAGAATGGGTGTTAGATAGAAGGGACCTCTTGCTGCCGCGAGTCTAGGCTGACCACGGGCTGAGCCGGAGGAGATGTGTGCAGCTGGGTTTCTGGGCAGTGCAGCGAGAAGAGTGGCAGAGAGGGAGGCTTTTTGTATGGCAGACTTGGATCTTTCGGAAGGCAGGAGAGTGAAGTTACTTTGTACAGTGAATGTGGTTGCAACACAGATAATGGACATCTCGTTGTTTCTATGTGATAACAGCAGGAGAGGGAGTCACAGAATGGAAAGTTAACATGTCCCAAATTTGTGTCATCGTTTTGCATGGGCACTCCCTTTGTCTGAGATAATTAAACAACAGCTCAGAGGAAATCTCCAAAGTTTCCTGGGTTATAAATATGAGGAGCCCCCCAAGAATTCATGGAAATAGGTACCATGCACAAACTCTGCATGGGTTTCAAAATATTTTTGTATCAAAATAAACTTATCTTTTAATTTTCTACAGACTTTTTGCAGATCCCTCTTTTGGAGCCAATAGAATTTAAAGAAGTGTTTTAATGTCATTAACATACCCATCACTACTCAAATTTGTTGGTTTAATGCTGTCATAAAGCAAAGGTGATTCTAGTTCTATGATTGAAAATTCAGCCTTTGTCTCACTGAACTTTTAGGCAATTTTTTCAACATCCTGGTGCTGAACGAGGTGCACGCGTTTGTGGTGAGAGCTGTGCGGCGGTATCCCGAGAACGCAGCGCTGCAGATCTCGGCCCTGGGCTGCCTGGCGCTCCTCAGTGAGTGATATCCCAGCCCCACCTCCCAAAAAGGAAAATGTGATGCATGTGTCTGATGCTGTCAAGAGGATCCCAGGCAGGGAAGGAGGCAGTCAGTGCCTTTGCTGTGCAGTGCAGTCCATTTCCCAGTGGAAGATACTTAGAGGCACTCCGGCACTGTGACAGGTGCACCTGTCCCTGGGCAGCCGGGAGTTTGGTTTGACCCCTGAGTCAGCATGGTGACTCAGCAGCTTGCCTTTGCACAGGATCCTCCTCTAGTCTATTAGGGAACTTTTGGGGTATCCTCTTCTTCATCTTAGCCGTTTTTCTGTGTGGGGTAACCGTGGGTTGAGGCCTCTGTTATATTAGACCTTGATAGATAATCAGCCACGTCTGCTCTCACAGAACACCTCACTCAGTGGACACCACTTCAAAATAGGGACTTCCTGTTAGTCATTGGAGCGTGCACAAGGTCTGCAAAACGTTTGTGGAGCATCTTTATTATGATATGTGTGGATTTTTTTTTTTTTTTGACAGGCAGAGTGGATAGAGAGAGAGAAAGGTCTTCCTTTTTGCCGTTGGTTCACCCTCCAATGGCCACTGCGGCTGGCGCATCACACTGATCCAAAGGCAGGAGCCAGGTGCTTCTCCTGGTCTCCCATGGGGTGCAGGGCCCAAGCACTTGGGCCATCCTCCACTGCCTTCCCGGGCCATAGCAGAGAGCTGGCCTGGAAGAGGGGCAACTGGGATAGAATCCGGTGCCCCAACCGGGACTAGAACCCAGTGTGCCGGCGCCGCAAGGCAGAGGATTAGCCTGTTAAGCCACGGCGCTGGCCTTGTGTGGATTTCAAACTTGGCACCAAAATACAGTGATATTTTAGTTCCATTTTCCCTGTACGTTTTAAAGTCCCATCATTGTGATTGTGTGCGTGTGCGTGTGCGTGAACGTGCATACAATGCCAATATGTATTTATTGATTTTTTTAATGTTTTCAAGCTGAGACCATTTTTTTAAATCAAGACTTAGAGGAAAAGAGTGAGGCTCAGAATGGCGAGGAGGAGGAAGACAAGCTGTTCTGGCTGGAAGCCTGCTACAAGGCGCTCACGGGGCACCGGAAGAACAAGCACGTGCAGGTGAGGCTCCTGCAGACACGACCAGGCACTCAGCCACGTGTCCACCACGTCCACGCTGACCGCTTCCTTCCTCCCCTCCCCCACGCAGGAGGCGGCGTGCTGGTCCCTGAACAACCTGCTCATGTACCACAGCAGCCTGCACGAGAAGATCGGCGACGAGGACGGCCAGTCAGTAAAGCTGCTTCTCTCTGATAGGAGCACGCAGTTGTCACTTTAGGCAATGCTAAGAGATGCGCTCCCTGTGGCTTTGCTGCGGGAGGTCATGTTCTAGGCGCTGTGGTCATACAGTGGCGGGTCTGTGGTGCTGCGGCGTCTTTGCCAGCCACAGGCGGGAGAGGCGGTGTGTTGGAACATTATTGCTAAGGGATGGGGAGTCCGGTCATTCGTAATCTCTGAGTCGTGGAGGAAGAGTCTTGCTGTGCTCTGGATGATCACTTAAAAACACCGTGCGCATTCAGCCCTGGTGGGAGAAATCACAGAGCCGCCTCTGGCCTGCAGGCTGCCACCCCCAGGAATTAGATGGGGTCAGAGGGGCCCCTCTGGTGAGGGCCTGGCGCATGTGGCAGCGTTGGGAGCTGTGGGCTGCTCTGGAGCTGTGGTAGTAGCGCCCTTCCCATGCCTTCAGGTCAGCACTGGCTCCCCACACGCACACGCGGGAGCGCGGCCCTTGATGCATGCCTGTCCAGGACCCTTGCGCTCCGGCCGTTGGCTGTGAGTGCTCCCTGGGTCTGAGGCTCTGAGTGTCCCTCTTTGCAGACTGAAACGGTCATGTCCACATCCGGAAGCCTGGCAGCCTCTTTGCACAGTGACCCCACAGTTAATGGCACGGATGCTAATTAATGTAGCATCTCTGGTTTGAAAAGAAACAGTCATGCTTTTGAAAACTGCTTGGTAAGCGTCCCATCATTCCCTGAGAGCAGTCCTCTTAGGAAATTAGGATAAGGCACCCTCGTGCTGTGATTTAATTTTTGTTCCGAGCTCCCCTGTTCTTTACTGTTCATAAGAGACCCTTCAAGTAAATGTTAGGGACAGAAAATGTCTGTATTCTGTCTTTAAAATCCATGTGCTTCTTTGTGACTTGTTTTCTTTTCCTTCCTTGCTTCTGTTGCCTTCTCCTCACGTTATCTTTTCCCTCCTAGCACCTCTGTATGTGAGGAGGCTTCTTAAGGTCTGCAGAAAATAGAATTAAAACTAAGTTTATTTTGGTGCAAAAAATTCTGAAATCCATGCTGGTTTTTTGCAGTACACACTTTCTGTGAACTTCAAAAGAAATATGAGTTAGAAAGCAGAGTGATAGAAAGGAGGAGAGACAAAGACAAAGAGATCTTCCATCCACTGGTTCGCTCTCCAGATAGCTACAGGAGCTAGAGCTGGGCCGAGCTGAAGCCGGGAGCCCAGAACTCCCATGAGGTCTCACAAGTGGTGACAGGGGCCCAAGTGTTTGGGCTGTTGTTTGCTGCTTTCCCAGGAACATTAGAAGGGAGCTGGATCGGATAGGGAACAGCCAGGGCTCAAATGAGCGGTCTATATAGGATGCCAATCTTAAAGGCAGTGGCTTTACCCACTGTATCACAACATGGGCACCTCCCTGAACATTTTATTTAAGAGGGTCTCCTCCTTGGGTGGCGGGGGCCCCAGTACTTGGGCCATCTTCTGATGCTTTTCCCAAGTGCATGAGCAGGAAGCTGGGTAGACTTGGGATAGCTGAGTCTCTAACCCGCGCTCCTGTGCGATGCCTGCCTCACAGGCAGTGGCTGCACAACCGTTCCCTGAACTGTTAGGAGACCCCTCCAGTACCTACTGAGCTTGCTTTTCCCTTCTGCTAATCAGCTTTGGAAGAAACAAAAACTGATTGCCTGGTAAGCAGTGGTTTGCATCTGGCTCTTGAATGTAAAGTGGTTTAGCTACCATGCGCCGTTATGACAGTGCATGGCCTATGCCGTTGCCTGCTGTTGGAGATGTTGGACTGTGTGGGGGGAGACTCAGTGCCCAGCAAGATCCCACTCACTCTGTGCTTGTGCTCCGGCAGGCTCCCGGCGCACAGGGAGGCGATGCTGTCCATGCTGATGCACTCCTCCTCGAAGGAAGTCTTCCAGGCGTCGGCAAACGCGCTGTCGACCCTCCTGGAGCAAAACGGTGAGCGCTGCCCCGGGATGTCTAACAGGGAAACCCGTTCGTGGGGGTGTCGACTGAAAAGCTGTCTATAAAGTGAGAGACTTTGTAGCTTCCTGTATCTGATGCGTGACTATGTTGAGATGCAGGTGAGCGATCAAGAATAAAATGAATTTTCCCATGTTTGTTCTGGACTTCCTTGTGTGTCATCACACATGGCATGTGCAATGTATTTTAGAGCTTTAGGCAGAAATGGGATCCTAGGCTGGCGCCGCGGCTCAATAGGCTAATCTTCCGCCTGTGGCGCCGGCACCCTGGGGTTCTAGTCCCTGTCAGGGCGCCGGATTCTGTCCTGGTTGCTCCTCTTCCAGTCCAGCTCTCTGCTGTGGCCCGGGAGTGCAGTGGAGGATGGCCCAAGCTTGGACCCTGCACCCGCATGGGAGACCAGGAGAAGCACCTGGTTCCTGGCTTCGGATCAGCGCAGTACGCCGGTCGCAGTGTGCCGGCCGCAGCGGCCACTGGGGGGTGAACCAATGGAAAAGGAAGACCTCTCTCTCTCTCTCTCTCACTCTCACTGTCCACTCTGCCTGTAAAAAAAAAAAAAAAAAAAAAAAAGGAAAAAGAAATGGGATCCTAACATATTCCAGTAATCCAAGTGTATATTTTTCTTTTTCCCATTGATAAATAAATGTTCACACATAATTTTTAATAGCTGCTTCAAGTCCATCTCTTGTTGATGAGCTGTTAGCCTGTCTCATGGAAGGTTTTTGGAACACATGATAAACCCAAAATGGTACCCTTCCTCCTCTTTTTTCCTTTAAACATTGGTTACTGTCTTAGAAAATATTTATAGAAAATAAAACTGTAGAGAGATAATCGCCACTTAAAATTTTCTATTATAAATGATCTATTATAAAACATTTACTTTTTCAAGAAGCTTTCAGTTTTTAAGATTTATTTTTAAATTTATTTGAAATAGGAAAGAGGAAGAAGGAAAGAAGAGAGAGCGAGAGAGAGGGAGGTAGGGAGGGAGAGAGAGAGATCTTCCAACTCCTGGCTCACTCCCAAAATGCATGCTCAGAATAGCAGGGACTGGGTCACACTGAAACCAGGAGCCAGGAACTTCATCTAGGCCCCTCATGGGGGTGGCAGGGGACAATATACTTGGGCTATCACCTGCTACCTCCCAGGTGCACCAGCAGGCAGCTGGATTAGAAGTGGAGGTGAGACTTAGGCCAGGCACTCCAGTATGGGACGTGGGCGTCCTCAGGGCAGCTTAACCCACTGCATCACAAGACTTGCACCACTATAAAAATATTATACACAAGTTTCCTGGAAAATGGTCCCTTACCTAATTCCTGAGTTCCAGCTTTGTGTAATTAAGAACAGAGAGATGGCTTGTAACCCCTTGGAATTCTGTTAAGGTTTAAGATCGAGGCTCAGGCTGCTCCGAATCCTGATCCAGTAAATGGGAATTTCTGCCAGCAAACTGCGGGAGAAAACTCATCAGCAAGGCATTGGGCCTTGGTAGCTCTCGCAGGGTGTTTTTAGAGGGAGAAAGCCTGAGCCAGAGATGGGCGTGAGCCCCCGCAGGTAGAAGACAGCGTGAGAGGAGAAACGACTAACGAAGCCCCTGAGGCTTGCTTCCTTACGGGATTGCTGAGGTCCTGGGAGGCTGAAAGTCATCTGTTTTTCCCTTTCCTCCTTTCTCACTCGGTCTCTGACACCAGTTTAATAAAAGATGTGGCATGACAAGGACACTGGGGAGCAGGCTGCTTGCCCTTGGCGTGATGAGTCAGTGTGGGAGGGGCAGGAGAGGACGCTGCTGTGGGCCTGTCTCCAGCTCCCACATTCTCCGGTGTGGTTAGAGCAGACAGGCTGTGCTGTCAGCTCCTTAGGTTGTAGTCTGAAGTTTGCTGCTGCTGCTCGGTGGGTGTCCTAGGGGAGCAGACAGACTTCCATGTGCACCAGCAGGCTTGTGCCCGAGCTGTAGTTTGAACCACCCTGGAAACACGACACCAGATTTGGCTTGCTTCTTGTCGCGGTCTCTGAGGATTGGTGCTGTCCCGAGCTAGCCCGGACGTCTGTGTTCACAGTCAGTTCTCTGCTCTTTCTGGATTCCTTACTCCTCTGTCTGTGGCAGTGCCCAGGCTAGCTGTCCCTGGAGTCCACTTTAGTGGAATATTAAAGACTCGAGCAACTCATTCACCAGCCTCCTTATGCTGCTTGTTGTCAGGGGCCACCTGGGGACAATGGGTGTGCAGGGCTGAGCATGGAGTTTTAGGCAAATGACTGCTTTGGTAACCACAGGATGGGGGTGCTCAGAACTGTGGGTTCAAAGGCCAAGGCCCAAATATCTCCTGTGATGTTTCCTTCATTTCATTTATTAATTGAGTTAATATTTAGTGCATTCCTACTATGTGATGGGCAATTCCCTAGGCACAGGACTGTGGCACCTTTGTTCTTCAAGGGCTGTGTGGATAGTTACAACATCATTCATGGACCAAACAAAAGTATTGATTTAAAAATTAGCCTGCAAGCCGGCGCCGCGGCTCAACAGGCTAATCCTCCACCTTGCGGTGCCGGCACACCGGGTTCTAGTCCCGGTCGGGGCGCTGGATTCTGTCCCGGTTGCCCCTCTCCCAGGCCAGCTCTCTGCTGTGGCCCGGGAAGGCAGTGGAGGATGGCCCAAGTCCTTGGGCCCTGCACCGGCATGGGAGACCAGGAGAAGCACCTGGCTCCTGGCTTCGGATCAGCGCGGTGCACCCGCCATAGCGGCCACTGGGGGTGAAGCAACGGAAAAAGGAAGACCTTTCTCTCTGTCTCTCTCTCTCACTATCCACTCTGCCGGTCAAAAAAAAAAAAAAAAATTAACCTGCTACAAATTTATTAAATAATCCCCCCCTTGGTTGCTTTGGCAGGGCCAGACCCAATGATTTCCTGGGCTTATATGGTCTGTGGGCTGGGAGTTCCCCACCCTGCCGAGGGACGGGATATGTTGCTTAAGAAGGAACCCCAGGCTCATGGAGTTTGACTTCTGCTAGGGAGGACAATGAATGAGAATCCTTGAAATACAGGGTTTGTGAACTAGTTGAGGAAGAAGGTGCCTCAGGAAAGGAGGCCTTGCTGTGTAGAGGCTCAGAGTGGGCCCCGGGAAAGGTGACGGTCGGTTGAATGGGGACGTGTAGGAAGGTTCATATTGCTACTTAACACCAAGCCCTTTCTGGGCGAAACACAGTGAATGAGGTCAAGAGCCTGTGTAGGCTGGCAATGAGACATCAGGTATAGAATGTTCCACAGACTCTGAAGTGACTTCCTGATGAAATGTCTGCCCCTTGGGCTAGTGTCTGCCAGTTTGAGTTGTGTTTTGGCTTGTTGTCTAGCACACTGGTTATTACAGTGTGGTCCCTAGACCAGCAGTGCTGCCTGGGAACTCATCGAAAATCGGCAGTTCTTCAGCTGAGCTGGGACCCAGCAATCTGTACTTTTTTCTTTTTTTTTTAATTTATTTTATATGACGGAAGACAGAGTTACACAGGGAGGCTGAGACAGAAAGAGATCTTCTACCCACTGGTTCACTCCCCAAGTGGGCACAAAAGCCAGAACTGAGCCAATCCAAAGCCTGGAGCCTGGAGCTTCTTTGGGGTCTCCCACGTGGGTGCAGGGGCCCAAGCACTCTGCCCATTATCTGCTGCTTTCTCAGGCAATAAGCAGAGAGCTGGATTGGAAGCGGAGCAGCTGGGGCTTGAACCAGTGCCCATGTAGGATGCAGGCACTGCAGGCCGGAGTTTTAACCTACCGCGCCACTGTGCTTGTCCCTCCTGTCTTCTAAAATTTCTCCTTGGGTAGAAGGTAGACACTTTGAGAGTGTCGATAAAATTTGTCGTGATAGGGTGAAGTGTTCAAATTCTTACAAAATTCTTAAAAAATAATCAGAGACAGACAGAACAGAGCTTGTTTGCCTCTTAGTGCCTGCAACACCTAGGACTGGGCCAGGCTGAAGCCAGAGACCAGGAACTCAGTCCAGGTCTTCCATGTGCATCCCAGTGAGTTGAGCCATCGCTGCTGCCCGCCAGGGTCTATGTTAGCAGGAAGCTGGAGTCAGGAGCCAGTGCCAGGTATTAACCCAGGCACAGTGACGTGAGATGTGGACATCCTAACCGCTGGGCTAAATGCCGGTCCCCTTAACATATCTTAATATGTGGAAGTGCTTAAAAAGGTGTCCAGGTGTTGGCAGTGTCTAAGAATGCGTATATAATTTCTGTTTATTTGTTCTGTTGTTTATTCTTAAGGTATGCAATTTTTTTTTAAAAAAAATTATTGATTTATTTGAAAGGCAGAGTAGGAGAGAGATGGAGAGACAGTGAGAAAGAGGTCTTCCATCTGCTGGCTCACTCCCAAAGTGGCTGCAAAAGCCAGGAATGAGCCAGGTGGAAGCCAGGAACCAGCAGCTTCATCTGAGTCTCCCATGTTGGTGTAGGGGCCCAAACACTTGGGCCAATCCCAGCTGCTTTTCCCAGGCTATCAGTAGGGAGCTGGATTGCAAGTGGAACAGCTATGACACAAACCCGTGCCCGTGTGGGCTGCCGGCATCATAGGCGGTGGGTTAACTGGATAAACCAGAACACTGGCCCCCACAATTTGTTTTAAACCCGGTATTTAAGTTAATTCTTCTCAGTCTCCCTCTCTGCCACTTTGACATTGCATTTCTAAGTGACAGTGTGTGATCATGCAGCTGATATCTGCATGGCGACTGGCGGAGAGTGGGTGTTTACGTAGAAACATCAAGGCCGTGGATGTGTTCCCCGAGGGAAGTTCAGTGGAGAGGAAAGTTCCTCGTCGTCGTCCTTGCTGGGGTGCCGTTGCTCTTGTACCTGTGGTGCGGAAGGCGCCGTGCGGTGCATCTGTGTGTTTGCTAAGCTCTGGGGTTGCTTTGTAAAAGTAAATGAGTGCAGCCGGCGCCGCGGCTCACTAGGCTAATCCTCCGCCTTGCGGCGCCGGCACACCGGGTTCTAGTCCGGGTCGGGGTACCTAGCCTGTCCCGGTTGCCCCTCTTCCAGGCCAGCTCTCTGCGTGGCCAGGGAGTGCAGTGGAGGATGGCCCAAGTGCTTGGGCCCTGCACTCGCATGGGAGACCAGGAGAAGCACCTGGCTCCTGCCATCGGATCAGCGCGATGCGCAGGTCGCAGCGCGCTACCGCGGCGGCCATTGGAGGGTGAACCAACGGCAAAGGAAGACCTTTCTCTCTGTCTCTCTTTCTCTCTCACTATCCACTCTGCCTGTCAAAAAAAAAAAAAAAAGTAAATGAGTGCAGTTGCAGCCACTCCAGCCCTTTGTGTGAGAGCAGACAGGAAGCTGATAGTGCTGGAGGTCACTGGTAAATGGACAGAGCGGCTCAGGGTTCCAGAAAAGCCACCGTTCGTCCCTTCTTAGACTTCCCCCCTGAGACCTGGGAGAGCGGTCACCCTCTGTCCTCCCTGTGCCTTATTTCTGAATCACTGGTGTCTCCTGAACCCGGATATCCTCCCATCCAAGTACTAAACTGGCCCGGCCCTGCTTCTTATTTGGAGAGTATAATTTAAGCACCTTTTTTTTTTTTTTTTCCTGCCAGCTTCCTGCTTTCACATCCCCTGGGCTATTCTGTCTGTGGTGGAACAAGCCTACTGTGTGGATGAAACCAAAATAATCATCATCATTTTTTTTTTAAAGATTTATTTATTTGAAAGTCAGAGTTACACACAGAGAGAGAGAGACAGAGACAGACAGAGACAGACAGAGACAGACCGAGAGAGAGGTCTTCCATCTGATGGTTCACTCCCGAATTGGCTGCAATGGCCAGAGCTGCGCTGATCTGGAGCCAGGAGCTTATTCTGGGTCTCCCACATGGGTACTGCTTTCCCAGGCCACAGCAGAGAGCTGGACTGGAAGAGGAGCAGCTGGGACTAGAACTGGTGCCATATGGGATGCCGGCGCTTCAGGCCAGGGTGTTAACCTGCTGAGCCATAGCGCCAGCACCTGAAACCAAAATCTTAAAGAATTAATCATATAAAAAATGGAAAATGGCATATATGTTAAAGAAATCAGCGTTAGTGGTACCTAGGTTGTCAGTGGAATATGTTTTGTATGTTTTTACATGCTTTCCTGTGAATGTGGGCTGCCTTTTTTTTTTTTAACTTTTATTTAGTAAATATAAATTTCCAAAGTACAGTTTATGGATTATAGTGACTTCTCCCCCCCCCCCAATAACTTCCCTCCCACCCGCAACCCTCACATCTCCCGCTCCCTCTCCCACTCCATTCACATCAAGATTCATTTTCAATTATCTTTATATACAGATCAATTTAGTATATATTAAGTAAAGATTTCATCAGTTTGTACCCACACAGAAACACAAAGTGTAAAATACAGTTTGAGTACTAGTTATAGCATTAATTCACATTGAACAACACATTAAGGACAGAGATCCCACATGAGGAGTAAGTGCACAGTGACTCCTGTTGTTGACTTAACAAATTGACACTCTTGTTTATGGCATCGGTAATCTCCCTAGGCTCTAGTCATGAGTTGCCAAGGCTATGAAGCTTTTTGAGTTCGCGGACTTCGATCTTATTGAGACAAGGTCATAGTCAAAGTGGAAGTTCTCTTCTCCCTTTAGAGAAAGGTACCTCCTTCTTTGATGACCTGTTCTTTTCACTGGGATCTCACTCGCAGAGATCTTTCATTTAGTTTTTTTTTTTTTCTTTTGCCAGAGTGTCTTGGCTTTCCATGCCTGAAATACTCTCATAGGCTCTTTGGCCAGATCCGAATGCCTTAAGGGCTGATTCTGAGGCCAGAGTGTTGTTTAGGACATCTGCCATTCTATGAGTCTGCTGTGTATCCCGCTTCCCATGATGGATCGTTCTCTCCCTTTTGATTCTATCAGTTAGTATTAGCAGACACTGGTCTTGTTTGTGTGATCCCTTTGACTCTTAGACCTAACAGTGTGATCAATTGTGAACTGAAATTGATCACTTGGACTAATGAGACGACATTGGTACATGCCACCTTTTTTTTTTTTTTTTTTTTTTTTTTTACAGGCAGAGTGGATAGTGAGAGAGAGACAGAGAGAAAGGTCTTCCTTTTTGCCATTGGTTCACCCTCCAATGGCCACTGCGGCCGGTGCATCGTGCTGATCCAAAGCCAGGAGCCAGGTGCTTCTCCTGGTCTCCCATGGGGTGCAGGGCCCAAGGACTTGGGCCATCCTCCACTGCCTTCCTGGGCCATAGCAGAGAGCTGGCCTGGAAGAGGGGCAACCGAGATAGAATCCAGCACCCCAATCGGGACTAGAACCTGGTGTGCTGGTGCCACAAGGCGGAGGATTAGCCTGTTAAGCCACGGCGCCGGCCGGTACATGCCACCTTGATGGGATTGTATTGGAATCCCCTGGCACATTTCTTTTTTTTTTTTTTTTTCATTGTGCATTGCAAGTCCTTTTTTTTTTTTTTATTAAACTTTTATTTAATGAATATAAATTTCCAAAGTATAGCTTATGGGTTACAATGGCTTCTCCCCTCCCATAACTTCCCTCCCACCCGCAACCCTCCCCCCTTCCCGCTCCCTTTCCCCTTCCATTCATGTAAAGATTCATTTACTATTCTCTTTGTATACAGAAGATCAATTTAGTATATATTAGGTAAAGATTTCAACATTTTGCCCATATAGCAATATCAAGTGAAAAAACTACCATTGGATTACTAATTATAGCATTAAATAGCAATGTACAGCACATTAAAGACAGAGATCCTACATAATTTTTTTTTCAAAATAATTAATTTTCTATGCCATTTCCATTTTAACACCAGGTTGTTTTTTTTTTTTTCATTTCCAATTCTCTTTATATACAGAAGATCACTTCAGTATATAATTAGCAAAGACCTCATCAGTCTGCGCCCACACAGAAACGCAAAGTATAAAAATACTGTTTCAGTACCAGTCATAGCATCACTTGGCTTTAGACGACACATTAGGGACAGATCCCGCATGGGGTGTAAGTACACAGTGACTCCTGTTGCTGACTTAACAATTTGACACTCCTGTTCATGGAGTCAGTAATCTCCCTAGGCTCTAGTCATGAGTTGCCAGGGCTATGGAAGCCTTTAGAGTTCGCTGACTTTGGTCTTATTCTGATAGGGTCATAGTCAAAGTGGAAGTTCTCTCCTCCCTTCGGAGAAGGGTACCTCCTTCTTTGATGGCCCCGTTCTTTCCACTGGGATCTCACTCACAGAGATCCTTCATTTAGGTCTTTTTTTTTTTTTTTCCATGATATCTTGGCTTTCCATGCCTGCTATACTCTCATGGGCTCTTCAGCCAGATCTGAATGCCTTGAGGGCTGATTCTGAGGCCCTGGCACATTTCTAACTGCACCATTTGGGGCAAATCCAATTGAGTATGTCCCAAATTGTACATCTCCTCCCTCTCTTATTCCCGCTCTTATATTTAACAGCGATCAATTTTCAGTTAAACACCTAAGAATAATTGTGTGTTAATTACAGAGTTCAACCAGTAGCATTAAGTAGAACAAAAAAATACTAAAAGGGATAAAGTATTAAGTTGTACATCAACGGTCAGGACAAGGGCTGATCAGATCACTGTTTCTCATAGTGTCCATTTCACTTCAACAGGTTTCCTTTTTGGTGCTCGGTTAGTTGTCACCGATCAGGGAGAACATAGGATATTTGTCCCTTTGGGGACATGCTTTTCTGTGAATTTGGGCTGTCTTATATCCCGTGTCTTAGTGCAAAATGAGGAAACTTGGCTTTGCTTTCTATAAGTAACATTGAAACAACCTTGTAGTTAATTTCAGAAAGATCCTGTTGTCTAAAGGGATATACCTGAATGTTCTGGAATTAATGCAGCGGCACGCACATTCCCCTGAAGTGGCCGAGAGCGGCTGTAAAATGCTGAACCACCTGTTTGAAGGCAGGTAAGACGGACTCACGCGATTACGCAGAGCAGGTGGGGCAAAGGGACTGTCCCTATGTGAAGGTTATTGCTACAGGGGGCAAACATGGGGCTTTGAAGACTGACACCTTTGGCAGCATGGTCTCCTGTCACCAAGGCCACAGAATGGTTTTATCTGAACGTTGAAAGGATTGGCAGAGCTTGTGGACAGATGATGAAGGTTGGTTTCTCTGTGCACGGTGTTCACTACATTTAGAAAGCTTATGATTACACGGTACGTGACATCAGCGTTATTTCTGCCGATTGTGTCAGCATGAAAGGTGTAAGACATGAAATCAGAGACTAGCTTTTTAACTGTTGCTTCTTCACAACAAAACTGGATTATGATTTCTTCATGTGAATTAACTCTCAGATCCCAGCAGTGGGAGCTCTAAGGTGCACCTGGCCCAGTTCCTCAGTGTTCAGAGTAAGAGCCTGGTTAATGAGTGGCACAGCAGGGCCTAGATCTTTTTATCTGGGGGTAGATGGTGGAATGGACAGAATTGTTGGCTTAAAAAAACCAGAACTCAGTGACATGCACACAGTGCTTACTGCAGAGTACGCTCCCTGCCACTTTTCATTTTATTAAGGTGAAAAATGTGAGTTAGCTTTGGCATTGAGTAAATTTCAAACAAACAAAAAAGCCATGAGGGAACTGGCACATGTCAAGGAAAATACTAAAGGCACGGATGTGGCAGCCAAAACTGATGCTGTGTCCTAGCTCTGCAGCTAATTTGAGCCAACTGTTTGCTGAACTTCACGTTCCTCACCTGTAAAAAGGGGTAATAAAAACTTCATGTCTCCTCCCTTATATGTGGGAGCCAAAATTCAGAAAGAAAGAAGGAAGGAAATACCCATGTGTAGCAGTTTGGCTACAGATACTGTGTTTTGTTAAACTTTATTCATCCAACAAATTGGTGGAAATTATATCCTACTAACTTTTTAATGATTTTGTGACTTATCAAATTTATATGAAAGAGGTGAACTTGTTTTCGTTTGATTATTTAGCATAGGCCTTGCCTATTTTCCTGTTGCACTGGGATCTTTTCACTTTTTATTTGTTGAATTCTTTATTCAGTGGAGCCAAAAAGACTTTGTCGATGGTGCAAATTAAAAATGTTATCTCGACCAGAAATATATTTTAAGGATCTCATGTTATGATTTTATAATGTGGGGATTACAGAAGTTAATTTTTTGAAGCAGTGTGGATAATGCCTGGTGCATTTTAAGCACCCAGCAAATCACAGCTGTTGCGGCTGCCTGCACAATGTGACCGACGGGCCTGGGGTGTGATGCACCTGTCTGCTTGGATGGTGGGCTCTGCTGTCGTCCCATCCAGTCTGTATCTATCTGCATGCTTCGTGTTTCTGAGTTGTTTTCTCTTATTTAAAGGTTGCTCTTGAGTACTTCATCTTGATTGTTGGTTTTTTTTGGTGCTGTAGGCGTTGAACCTTTAGGAGTGGCGCAACCTCCTTGATAAATGAAGTCGTAAATCACGGGTCAGGATTCTGTAGTTTCTGGCTGTTTGCTCACGTGTGAGATGTGCACAGTTCAGTGGGGATTCCCAGTTGACGGGGACACAGTGCCTCCTGTATTCACTGTTGAAAGTGCGGCCTGCAGGTGGAAAAGCACCATCATGATGACCACGTGCACAGCTACCACACAGCTGTGATGCGTGCAGGGTCCACTTGCTATGTGAAGCAGGACTGCCTCCATTAGAGTGCACAGTACCTTCTGAGGTCTGGGTGAAGGGTGTGTGTTCATCTGTGAAAGAGAACATAGCTCCAAGACCTTGGGGAGAACCAGGCTTCTTGTAAAACACAACTCCATAAAAATGCCTTACCAGCGGCTCAGTGATGTTGGTGTGGGAGGAAGCCCAGTGCCCTGGCCCTGCTGTTAGACAAGTTTGCATGCCAGCTGTGACTGTCAGTTTGCAGTGATGGGACTTTGGGATTTAACCTTCATCTACCCAAGTCCTTTGGAAAATGAGGGTGTGACTCCCCTACCTTCTGGGATGGTTGCACACACAGATCAGAAGGAAGCTCTTAGTTTTATGAAACAATAAAATAATTCTCAGTTGTCTGTGGATTCTAGTTCTTGAGGTGAAAGTTTAAACAACACGGATGCTTAAGTTACCAAAGTCAAGTGCATTTTCAGGTAGCCTTTCCTGGTAACGTACATAGGTTCTCTTCTCTTGCGTCTGTTTAAAGTTTGGTGTGTGTGCGATTAAATCAGATGGCATTTTTAGTAAGTGTGCCAATGTTGTTCCTGCAGTCACATTTCCCTGGATACAATGGCGGCGGTGGTCCCTAAAATAATAACAGTTATGAGAAGTCACGAGGCGTCACTGTCAGTGCAGCTGGAGGCACTTCGAGCTATTTTACATTTTATGGTGCCAGGTAAGTCCTATACAGATTGCGGGAAGAGGTAGCAGTTCAAATGGACTGTGGAGTTTTTAGCAACATCCATTTTCTAGGCAAAAGTTAAAGGGATGGTTTCTGCCAGCCAAGTGCAAAGCTCTCTGCTGAGCCAAAAATGCAATCAGAGGGTGGATGATGATGTCAAAGTCACTTAGTTAATTTATAAGAAAGCTTCATGAGAAAATTCAATAATTTACTACACGAGTAATAAAATGTGTGGAGTTTTTTATTTTATTTTAAAAACTTAGAAGAGGCATACACAGAGAGAGAGAGAGAGAGAGAGAGAGAATGCTCCCATCCACCGGCTCCCCGTTCACATGCCCACAATGGCGAGCACTGGGCTGGGGGTGGAGCAAGGAGCTGTAACTCAGTCCAGGTCCAACATGCATGGCAAGGACCCAACTACCTGAGCAATCATGGCTCCCTCCCAGGGTGTGTATTAGTCAGAGTCAGGAGCTGGGGCTGAGTGTTGAACCCAAGGACTCTGCTGGGCCACGTGGGTCGTAAGAATCTTAACTGGGACCAGCATTGCGGCACAGCAGGTAAGGTGGCTGCCTGTGATGCCGCATCCCATATGGGCGCCAGTTCATGTCCCAGCTGCTGTGCTTTCAACCCACCTCCCTGCTAATCCCTGGGAAGAGCAGCAGAAGATGGCCCAATGGGCCCCTGCCACCCACATGGGAGACCTGGATGAAGGTCCTGGCTTCAGCCTGGCCCAGCCCTGGCCATTGTAGCCGCTTGGGGAGTGAACCAGTGGATGGAAGCTCTTGATGTCTCTCCCTCTCTCTGTAACTCTTACAAATAAATTAAAAAGGAAATCTTGAATAACAGCAAGACCAAATGCATGCCCCAAATATGCAGCTTTTATCTCTAAGAAGAGCTTCTGTCTGATAATTCTTTTTTTTTTTTTTAATCACTGTCACTTGATTATGAGTTCAAGCTTGCCTTTCCTTGCCTGAACCATAATGGCAGCTCATTTCCATACCTTTACCTGGCTTCACCCTAGTGCTGCTTTCCCTCTGGCTGAGTTAGTTTTTCTGCAGTATAACCAACAGTATAACCACGTGCATCTCTCTGGCTGCAATGGTGTCTACTCTCCTTTAACTCCTACCTACACCTGTTCTCACCTTTATTTTACCCAGAAGCACATCCACATCACCTACTCCTCCATTCATTCAACACATACTCATTAGGTGCCTCTTCTGTTCTAATGAATGTGATGCTGTTGTGGTTTGAAAGATGAATGAGAGAATAGTGTGACTGTGCTATTACAGGAACTTAGAGATACACAGATAGGCACAAAATTTCCAAAATGTTTGTACCTTAAATAGACTTACCTTTAAATGCCATTTTCCATAGACTTGAAGCGACCACATGTGTAAAAGGCTGTGGGAGTCTCAGTGGAGGCAGGGCAGTGGGGGAGAGATTGGGATCCTTGCCGTTGGAGGTTGAGTAGCCCTGGCCGGGGAGGACTTTGGAAGAGCAGCAGATTCTCAGGGTCAGGGGCGGGGAGGAGTGCAGGGAGGCGGATGTGTGTGGAGTGCAATGTGAGATGCGGGGGAGCAGTGTGCTTTCTTCTGGAAGTCAGTTTGGGTTTATTAAAAGGCGTTTAAAACGTGCGGGCTCACAGCCAGGTTTTCAGTTGCTAACAGGAGCGCTGTGGTGCGAGATGACTGGCAGGGAGACTGCATGCAGGGCTCTTGGTGGGGAAGGGAGGCAGGGTCAGGGGTCAGGGTGGGCCAGGGTGGGGTCTGCAAGGTGGTCAGACCTGTGCGACGGGAAACTGGAGGGGCAGAGCTTTTGTTTTGTAACATTCACAATTCTTTGGAAGTTCCATTTTTTTCCCTTTAAAATAAAATCTTCCAGAACCTACCATTTTCTACAGTTACATGGGTATTTTGTGTTCCTGAGTCTAAGAGGACACTCAGTTTAAGAGGATACTTTCTAAAGATGCAGCTTTGTTCTGTGAATCTTTTTTGTTTTTAATCCCTGGTACCTTGAGCTAAAATAGGAGTTCATTCAGGTGTTTTTTGATTGAATGATGCTGTTCCATTCTTAGTTGTCAGCTAACGTTTGAAACTTAGCAGATATAATTGCATGAAAATACTGATTTTATTTTCTTTGTAGGTTACAATGAAATGACAGCAGCAACAGCAAAACCCCTTCAGTTTTCCCTTAAAGATGTCAGCCTTGTTCTTTTGAGGGTGGAATTGGGTTTTAAAGATAAGCAGAAGACGTTGAGAACCAAGGCGTCGAGTTAATAAGAGAACACTCGTTTAGCCTGAAAATAAGTTCTGAATGCAGTCTTTTCTTTCTTTTTTCTTACATGGACCTTGAAGCAGTGTTGTTAGTTGATGAGCTATGGATGCTCATGGAAAGGTGACTGTGGGCTGTGCTTTGTTTATGGAGATCAGTATTAGTAGACATGTAAACATAGAGTGTGTAAGTACATTTCTGTTAGGTAAAGGCTTAATCACCTGTTCAACTTTATGTTACCCTATCAAACTAGCACACCCCATCACACCATACTGCACTATACCACAACAACACAACACAGCACAGTGTTCTGCGTCATACTGTGGAATAGCCTGTATCGTGCCCTGTGTCGTGCCATAGCATGGTACTTGCACGTCACCCTGCACCATGCTGTGTTGTGCTGTATCGTTTCATGTATAGTTGATGACTAATTACATAACCAGTACCCCAGTATATTCAAGATTGAATATAATTTTTATTTGAACATTTTGAGGTTATTCTAAGATAGCCAGACATGCATCCACTTACTAGATGATATTTGGATGTCCTTAGTAACAGAGATGCAGGAGTTTCTATAATCAAGTATCCAGTAAAGAATTGCATGCTATATTTACTGTCAAATTTCTTTAATTTCTTTCAATCTAGTACTGCTACTTCCTGTTTTTTAAACATAACAGCTTATGAAGGTGATAAGCTGGTTGCTTTTATGAATTAATAATAAAGGTATAGTAGTTTTAATAGAATATCATTTGTCTCATTTAGTTCTAGAGGAAATAATATAAAATTCTTGAAGAGACTTAGGGCAACTGAACAGTATATAGAGGAGAAAGATGAAGATTATAAAAGTGCACTCATGGGAACAGTGAGAGGAATGGAGACCCTGGTATCTGCAGAAGCTACGACCTAGCACCTGAAAACTCTGTTATAGTCTGCTCATGTATAACGGGTAACAGTAAGAATAGCTAGCATTATGAGGACTTGACAGATGGGGAAATTGAGGAAGGGGTTGTCAAAGGTTTTAAGGTCACACCCTGTGTATGGAGCCAGATTTTCAGCCTGTGCAGCCTCACTCCAGGGTGGATACTTCTCATGCATTTGTTGAACAGCTGTTATGTGTGAAGCATGGGGCTTGCAGCTCTTGAGATCTGGGTGTGACGAGGCTGTGGATTCTGCCCTTGTGAAGTCTGTGGGGCACACAGTAGGCAGAGCTATTTGGTGGAAAGGAAGTTATCTGCATGCTGGTTGGTAAGACTGTAAGCAACACAGGAGAGGCCAGGCATGGGACTCGCAGGAATGTTCACCTGGGCACAAGGACACCGTTTGAGAAGACCCAGTGCATGGGTCTTGCAGTGTGTGCTACTTACAGGCAGTGGGCCACTGCCCAGCCCCAGGTGCTGTGCGCCCAGGAGCTGAGATCCAGACCCGGTGGCAGAGCTGCCGTGCAGGTGTGCCCTCTTCCCTGTATTCTGGGCACGGGGAAGGCTCCTGGCAGGTGTCGGCGTTCTAATTCTCGGATAGGCTATAGGTAGCCAGTGTATAGTTTGCATTAATACACGTTATTGCGGGGAAGTATTATAAATATGTTCCTTAGTAATCATTTCTGTTGTCTCAGATTTGGTAAACATTGCTGCATAATAGTCTACTTATCTATTGAATCAATTTGTTTGATTGTCAATTTTTTTTTAACACTTGTGGCTTTAAGGAATTTTTTTAAAAATAGTACCATTATGTAACACTTAGAAAATTTCTTAAAAAAATTAAAGAATGACATGCTTTCCACAATCATGATACTGCTTTTCCACCATTTTTCTGTCTGCGCTTTTCTGCCTACAATTCATAGCTGGCCTTTAAACATAGAGCTCCAGACAATTCAGCCTTTCTCTGCTTGGCCTCTGTTGCAAGAAAACTTTCTGGTGTCTTAAACCACAGTCTTCTCATACAAGAGATTGCCTGGTCCAGAAATCCCTCCCTCGTGGTCCCTTCTTGCTTCTTTAAGTGCGGTAAACTTCCAGACACATTGTGCTTCTTTGTATCCAGTGGCGAACTATGTGTATGCTTTCTTTACCACTCTTGAAACAAAGCATTGCACAAATGCATTGTTGGCTTCATCATGATCATTTCTAACAAGTGACAGAGTGCTCAGCTCGAATCTTCAGGAGAAAAGCCTGCTTTTATTTATTTGCCTCTCTGTGTGCTTTTGCACGTAGGCATGCCAGAAGAGTCCAGAGAGGAAACAGAATCTCAGCGGAACCTAAACGTGGTGAGAAAGCAGTGTTTCAAGAGTGACATCCACACACTGGTCCTCGCGGCTTTGAACAGGGTATGTCGAACACAGGCTTTCTTCCTTTACAAGGTCCCCTAGAAAGTTGAATGTGCAAACTCCAGGGCTTTTTCTAGGTTAAGTTTCCCGTGCTGCTAGGAAGTGTAGGAAGTGTGTGGCTGAGACCTGGAGAGATGGGGTGAGGGTTGAAGGAAATGTGCCAAGGTGGCCCGGCTGGAGTCAGGGTGCTGCTCGCTGTGGCCTTAGACAGCCTCCTTGTGAAGGCCAGAATCGTGAACCCCTGTGAAGCTGGGTGTGCAGCTCAACATGCTGCTTTCTCTCTTTTCTAAGATATATTTATTTATTTGAAAGGTGGAGTTATAGAGAAGCAGAAGGAGGGAGGGAAGGGGCGGGAGAGAGAGAGGGATGGACAGATATTCAGTCTGCTGGTTCATTCCCCAATGGCTGTAACAATGGGGGCTGGGCCAGACCAAAGCTAGGAGCCTGGAGCTTCATCCAGGTTTCTCCCAAGTGCTTGGGCCAGGTTTCCCAGGGGCATTAGCAGGGAGCAGGATCAGAAGTGAAGCAGCTGGAACTGGTGCCCATTTAGGATCTTGGCCTTGCAGGCAGTGTCCCAACCAGCTATACCACGATGCCAGGCCCCTCTTGTTTTGTTTTTCTCCCTGGTTCCCTGCTAAAAGTATCAGCCCATGTAGACATCCAGGGCACAACACCAGAGTTGTCTTTGATTCTCCAGGCTCATTGTCAGGGTTTCTTCCCATTGCTCAGGCGTTTGCGTTTCTGTGTGCCTCATAACAAAAGTGTCACTAAATCATGCTAAGTACAAATAAAGGGGTAGAAGGGAACCATGTTTATCTTGTGTAGTGCAATAGGTGTTCATGGAATTGAATTAACCTGCCCGGCGCTGTGGCTCACTAGACTAATCCTCCGCCTGCGGCGCTGGCACCGCAGGTTCTAGTCCAGGTTGGGGCGCCGGATTCTGTCTCGGTTGCTCCTCTTCTAGTCCAGCTCTTTGCTGTGGCCCAGGAGTGCAGTGGAGGATGGCCCAAGTGCTTGGGCCCTGCACCCGCATGGGAAACCAGGAGGAAGCACCTGGCTCCTGGCTTCGGATCAGTGGCCCTTTGGGGGGTGAGCCGATGGAAAAGAAAGACCTTTCTCTCTGTCTGTCTCTCTCTCTCACTGTCTAACTCTGCCTATCAAAAAAAAAAAAAAAAAAAAAGGAATTGCGTTAACCTAAGATGAGTTGGTTCTTTATAAAAGATACAAGAATAAAGATGTAAAGAATGATTAAGGCTAATGTTTTTATGGCAGGGAAAGAGGATTCAAAGTAATTAATTAAATAATTCCTTGTGACTTAGCATACTTTGATAAATGTCATGAATTAATTAGAATAGTCTCCAGAGAGATCTCTTGGATTTCTCAATTTAAGTTGAATTTTGTAATGTAATTTTCTCTTGTATGTTTGAATCTTGTCTACTTACACCTTGATATGATTTTTGATTATAGCAAAATATGTAGTAAAAGGGTCAAATTGACTTCTAGAAATACTTGTTAAAAATAAGGAGACAGAAGGAACGGAGCCGGCACTGATGAGCCCATAAGCAGGGTGATCTGTTCCCTTCTCTCTCGTTCCTGATAATCTGGCTGGGGAGCGACAGCCGTGCCTGACATCAGGTGTCTGCCCGAGCGTGGTAGGAGCTCAGGCAGATTTGGGAGCATGTTCTGGGAACACAGGGGAGGCAGTGATAAATTAGATTCATGATGAATGTCGTCAAGAAGGAAGAGGCTCCCGCAAAGCCCGAGAGGTGACTGTGGTTCCAGCTGGCTGCACTTTGCTGAAGCGCCCATGTACCAGGGTGGCATAGATGGCAGCGCTGCCCATCAGCCCTAAGTACGGTGACGGAGTCGCTGGGCTCCAGGGTCTGACCGTTTCTCACTACATCCAGGAGAAGTGACTGAGAACTGCCTCTTTTTGCCCCTCTCTGCCAGCACCTGAGCCTTGTCACACGGCCTCACTGCACAGTGGCTGTCGGTTGGTGCAGAGTTGAGGTCAAGGGGAAGCAGCGACAGTATTTTGTGCAGTTGTTTGAAAGGCTTAGATAGAGTGAAAGAGAGGGCACAGAGCCAGTGCTCATCCTCTGGTTCACTCTCAAGGTGCTCATTAGCAGAAAGCTGGAGCCAGGAGCAGAGCTGGCACTGTGAAAGGGGATACGACCTTTCCAAGTGTTGACACTGTTGCGCCCAATGCTTGCCCCAATAATGTTTTATATCAAAAATCTTGGCACTGTTATTCTGCTAATGCTTCACTGTGATTGAGGGAAAAAAGATGCTCTGAAAGATGAGAACAGGGCCAGCGCCATGGCTCACTTGGTTAATCCTCCACTTTGTGGCGCCAGCATCCCATATGGGCACCGGGTTCTAGTCCCGGTTGCTCCTCTTCCAGTCCAGCTCTCTGCTGTGGCCCGGGAAGGCATTGGGGGATGGCCCAAGTGCTCGGGCCCTGCACCCACATGGGAGACCAGGGGGAAGCACCTGGCTCCTGGCTTCGGATCAGCGCGGTGCGCCAGCCCACAGCGGCCACTGGGGGGTGAACCAAGGGAAGGAAGACCTTTCTCTCTGTCTCTCTCTCTCTCTCTCTCTCACTGTCTATAACTCTACCTGTCAAATAATTAAAAAAAAAAAAAGATGAGAACAAATGTTTTCTTTAGCTCTAAAATTCTGTGATTACAAAACATGAGAGGTTTAACGTCCAAATTTTATAGAAACAACGGGTAAGTCTAATTTTGTAGAACAGAACCCTAAATAAGGTGGAACTGGAGATTTGTATGACTCAGTTTTTCATTATTGCAATAAAAGGCCTGAGATAAGCTAAGTATGAAGGAACAAAAAGTTTATTTAGCTCAGTGTCTTGAAGGTTCAATGTCTAAAGGGCATGGTGCAGGCTTTGCTGTGTGGCAAGGAGCCCAAGGAAGATGGTAGAGCATGTCTGGGGGAAGGGTTTCCTGGTGACTCGGGCTCTCCCACTAGGCCCTCTTCCTGGAGCTTCTACCACCTGCCATAGCACCGCCCTGGGCAGCCTGTGGGGATCATTCAGGATCCAGACCTTAGCAAGACTCAACTAGGATTTACAAAGCGGAGTCTCAAGAAGTGTTCAGTAACGTGAATCAGTGTTAGGTACAGAAAAATGCATGTACGGAAGCCAAGCGGCTGCTGGGTCTGTCTGGAACATGTGTGCTGCACTCATGTTGGATCCTGGTAGCTTTTCCACGGCTGAGAACTTGGAGCTGCCTGTCCCAGAAACAGCTGTTTGGCCAGTGCTATCTCTGAGATCAAAGTGGAGAAGAGCACTCTGGGCGTTGGAGCTGCATCTGTGCTTGTATGTGCTGGCTCCTTCCTGGCTTGAGCCAGGGGACCCAGTACAGCAAGACCAGTCTTCCAAAGAAGTAGACAGAAATTGAAGAGCTTGTGGACTTCACAAGACCCTTGAGGAAAAACCTACTCAGTTTAAATAGTGGAGATATTTAGGTCAGTTGTAAATCATACATAGTCAAAGAGCTGATTTGTAAAAGTTACAGCGACAAAAAGAAATTCCATATGAGCAAAATTATAGATGGCTTACATGACCACAGAAACTAAAACTCGGGCACAAAGGATAAAATGAAGGCACGAAAACATAAACTTTTTAGGTGAAATGACTGATTTTTTGAGAATGCATATTGATTAGTATTTATGAACCTTTGATAAGAATAGCTAGTACTGGCCGGCGCAGCAGCTCAATAGGCTAATCCTCTGCCTGCGGCGCCAGCACACCGGGTTCTAGTCCCAGTTGGGGCACTGGATTCTGTCCTGGTAGCTCCTCTTCCAGTCCAGCTCTCTGCTGTGGCCCGGGAAGGCAGTGGAGGATGGCCCAGGTCCTTGGGCCCTGCAGCTGCATGGGAGACCAGGAGAAGCACCTGGCTCCTGGCTTCGGATCAGCGCGGTGCGCCGGCCTCAGTGGCCATTGCGGGGTGAACCAACGGAAAAAGGAAAACCTTTCTCTCTGTTTCTCTCTCTCTCTCACTGTCCACTCTGCCTGGGGGGGGGGGGGAGAGAATAGCTAGAACTTGCTAAACTAGTGTCAACTAGAAATTTGAAAGGAGAGGAGATACTTTGTGTTCTAGCTCCACCAGAAAATCAACTGTGGCATACAACTTGAGTAAATAAAATGCGGCAATTCTGGTACTGGAGGACGTGGATCAGCTCCCCGTAGAGGTGGCTCCAGGAGAGACGCCAATGGGAATGCATGGTGGGTACACAATACTCCCCAACCACTGGAGTGATAGGCTGCTCGCCATTTCCACTGCGACAGCAGCTTTGCTGCCGTTTTAGGGAACAGGAAGCTGAATATTTCCCTTCATCTTTTTCCCCAAGCATGTCCCAGACGGATGAGATTTGAGGGTGGTAAAATGTAAAAGGCATGTGTGCATATGAGAAATTCTCAATGGTAGTCATCGCTGATGTAACTTTATTTTATTTTCAAGATTTATTACTTATAGGGCCGGCGCTATGGTGCAGTAGGTTAATCCTCCACCTGTGGTGCTGGCATGTCATATGGGTGCCGGTTCTAGTCCCGGCTGCTCCTCTGCCAATCCAGCTCTCTGCTGTGGCCTGGGAAAGCAGTAGGTGATGGCTCATGTGCTTGGGCCCCTGTACCCATTGGGAGACCTGAAAGAAGCTCCTGACTCCTGGCTTTGGATCGGCTCAGCTCTGGCCATTGCGGCCAGATTTATTATTTATTTGAAATGTGGAGTTACACAGAGGGACAGACAGATCTTCCCCCTGCTGGTCCACTCCCTAAATGGCAACAATAGCTGAGGCTAGGCCAAGTTGAAACCGAGTCTGGGACTCTGTCTGAGTCTGGGACTCTTTCTGGGTCTCCCAAGTGGTTGGCAGGGACCAAGCACTTGGATCATCTTCTGCTGCTTTCCCAGGTGCATTTGCAGGGAGCTGGATCAGAAGTGGGGAACCCAGGACTGGCACCAGTACTCATGTAGGATGCCAGCATCACAGGTGGCAGAATGCTGGCCCCCACTAAGTAAATTCAAAACAGGGAAACTTTTGTTGAAGAGAAAGGTGGTAGTATCTATCAAAATGAAAATGCTCTTGTTTTCTGATGAGTGATTCCACTCCAGGCATTGATAATGTACATGTACACAAAGACTTAGAGACACTCATTGACATTGATTAGAAGAAGAAAAAGGTGTCAGCAAAGTCAGTACTTTGATGGTGACACTGCAGGCGGCAGCTTCACCTGCTATACCACAGCACTGGCCCCAACATGTGATGAGCTGTGGGCAAGGCATTGTAAAAGGAGACTGTGTCATTTCCAGAACAGACATTGAGTAGGCTGGTGGGGCATGTTCTGGAATATTCTCTCAGACTGACCTACAGTGTGTGAGGCATCTTTGGATATAATGAGCAGGGCCCCTCTTGGCCTGCAGCGTCCAGGTTGCAGAAGTAATCCGAGCTGTTCATCATCTGCTAGGAAGTGTGTGTATTGTTGCTGCCGCTCACTGTTGTCTGTCCTGAAATGTATTGCCCTTCCATAGACACTGAAAAGACATGTCATCTTAGCTCCAAAGTAGCTAATTCTGTGTAGGAACTAAAAAACCACAAGGCGAGATTCCTAATATGCAACTGTGGAGAAATCTCCACTTTTCCAGAATACGAGGGTATCCCCCAGGTGTCCATTCATCTGTGTCATCACCCTTTGCACATTTTCTGGTGCAGTCAGCATAGTACCATTCTTTTATTTTTGAAAATTTATTGTTTGATCTGAAAGTGGAGTTAAGTGGAGTGAGAGAGAGAGACTGAGACTTTGCCTTTGCTGGTTCACTCCCTGGGCTGGCCAAGGCCAAGGCCAAAGCCTGGAGCCTGGAGCCTGGAGCCTCTTCTGGGTCTCCAGGTGGCTGCTGGGACCCAGTGACTTGGGCCATCCTCCGTTGTCTTTCCAAGAGTATTAGCAGGGAGCTGTATCCACAGTGGAGCAACTGGGACTTGAACCGGCACCCTTATGGGATGCTAGTATCACTGCCAACAACTTTACCCACTATGCCACAACACCAGCCCCATGATCATGAATTTGTTACACAGTTATTTTACAATTATTTATAAATTATTTCAGGATACTGTATTTTTTCCTTTTGGCTTAAGTATTTATTTATTTGAAAATCAGAGTTAGAGAAATAGAGAAATAGATCTTCCATCTGCTGAATCACTCCCCAAATGGCCACAATGGCTGGGGCTGGGCCAGACTGAAGCCAGGAGCCACAGAGCTGGCCCCAGTTCCACTTGTTAATGTCTTCTCAGCCTTACTCCTGTCACTAACTGTAGCACCACTTGTTTCAGATTATTATCATATAGTGTTTGCTTTCATAGCTCCAGCTGTACAAAATTTCTTAATAGTTAACTTTGTGGGCCCTGGAGTCAGGATAATGCTGGGTTAAAATCTGGGTCTACCATCTGCAGACTCTGTATCCTGGACAAGCTACTTAGTATCTTAGTTTTATTATGAATAAAATAGAGGTAATAAATGATTTTCCTGGTAGGATTATTAGAGATATTTTATGGTGTATTTCATATAAAAGTATCAGTACAGTGCTTGACACATAGAATGTACTCAATACATGCTAGTTAATTTTTTTTTTTTTTTTTTTTAATGATTGTGCCTCCTTGGAGGGTGATTGGTGATGCTGACTTGTAAACTTCTCCAGGCTGACATTATTACAGCCATTCTCTGGGGGGCAGAATTTTGAGATCTTGCTCTGCCAGTGATTTATTTATTTATTTATTTTGACAGGCAGAGTGGACAGTGAGAGAGAGTGACAGAGAGAAAGGTCTTCCTTTACTGTTGGTTCATCCCTCATTGGACGCTGTAGCCGGCACGCTGCGGCTGGCGCGCACCGCGCTGAGCCGAAGCCAGGAGCCAGGTGCTTCTCCTGGTCTCCCATGCAGCTGCAGGGCCCAAGGACCTGGGCCATCCTCCACTGCCTTCCCGGGCCACAGCAGAGAGCTGGACTGGAAGAGGAGCAATCGGGACAGAATCTGGCGCCCCAACTGGGACTAGAACCCAGTGTGCCAGCGCCGCAGGCGGAGGATTAGCCTATTGAGCCGTGCTGCCGGCCTCTAGTTAATCTTTTTTAAAAAGATTTATTTATTTGAGAGGCAGAGTGCCTGCACTGTGGCACAGCGGGTTAACACCCTGGCCTGAAGCACTGACATCCCATATGGGCACTGGTTCGAGACCCGGCTGCTCCTCTTCTGATCTTCCTCTGTTATGGTCTGGGAAAGCAGTAGAAGATGGCCCAAGTCATTGGGCCCCTGCACCTGCGTGGGAGACGTGGAGGAAGCTCCTGGCTCCTGACTTCAGATCAGCACGGCTCTGGCTTTGCAGCCAACTGGGGAGTGAACCATCGGACGAAGACCTCTCTCTACTCTCTCTGTGTAACTCTGAGTTTCAAATAAATAAGTAAATCTTAAAAAAAAAAAAAAGTGGAGGGGAGAGACAGAGATCTTCCATCTGCTGGTTCACTCTCCATATGGCTGCAAAGGCCAGGGCTGGGCCAGTCTGAAACTCTGAGCTTCATCTGGGTCTCCCCAGGATTCCAGGAACCTGGGCCATCTGGTACTGCTTTCCCAGGTGCACTAGCAGGGAGGTGGATTGGAAGTCGAGCAGCAGGAACTGAAGTGGATCCTAGGTGGTGGCCTTACCTGCTGTGCCACAGCATGCGCCCTACTTGTTAATTTTATTGGTATTAAATATGAAGATGTCTTTTGATTCTGGCTGTAAAAGACAGGAATATCAGAGTATTCTGATTTTCACAATGCTGCTGACTACTGTTAGGTATTTTTTATATTCTTTCTATACTAATGGATTGCGACATTGGCAGAGTATACAATGTTTGCGTTCCACTTCATAACCCTGTGTTTCCTCAGCTTGCCTTCGTCTTATTCCTACAGCTGCACAGAATCAGTGTCCACCTCAAGTGCTTTTGGTTTAGTTTCTCTTTTCTAATCTGAATGTCCTTAAAAAGGTTTCATTTCCCACTTATTTTTAAAAAGATGTTTTTTAATGTTTTTAACGATTTTATTTGAGAGGTAGAGTTACAGAAAGACAGACAGAGACAGAGAGCAGGAGCTACAGAAAGGTCTCATATCCATTGGTTCACTCCCCAAATGGCTGCAGTGGCTAGAGCTGAGCTGATGCAAAGCAAGAAGTCAGGAGCTTCTTCCAGGTCTCCCACATGGGTGCTCAACCACTTGGGCCGTCGTCCACTGCTTTTCCATGAGCATTAGCAGGGAGCTGGATTGGAAGTGGAGCAAGCAGGACACGATGGAGCACCCATATGGGATGCTGGCACCCCAGGCAGAGGCTTTGCCTTCTGTGAAACAGCACCAGCCCCCTTTCTAAATATTTTAATATTCAGAGTTTTTGTTATTGTTGTCTGCATATTTAGACTATTGAAAAGAGAGCATGGTTGGTGTTAAGATGTCAGTATTTGTAGGCATCATTTCCCCATATCCTGGTACTGATAGATGGGTGGAGAAGTCTGAGACCAGCTGCATTTGCTTCTTATTTTTAAATGAGTTGTTTTATGTTGTTGTTGTTTTTAGGTTTTTTTACCTGACTCCCTGAAGGATTCTTTATCTTGAAATCCAACCGCTTAATTAGGATCTCTCTCAGTGTTAGTCCTGGGATATGGTACCCTCATTCTAGCTGTATCTAACTTTTTTTTCCCTGAAATGTTTCCTTGAATTGCATCTTTAAATATCCATAAATTCTGCTTTATTACTTTATCTCCCTTAGAGGATATCAGTCTTATGATGTTGGACCTCTTTTATCTTAATCCTCTTATTTTTCAGAGGATATGGAGGTCACTAGAATTTATTACCCATCTACTCATATTCATGATTACCAATCCATACCTTTTTTACATTTCTCAAGAGCAAAGATGGGATTTTTAAAGAGAACAGGAAGCAAGAAACAAAAGCCCACAGCATCTGGGAGTAGTAGTTCTTCCTTGAACCTGGTTACCTGTAGTTGGCAAAGAGGCCAGTGTGGGCAGCTTCCCGTGGAGCTGGCAAGTTAGTACATTCATTCCAGAAACCTAGTCAGTTATTCATGGCCAACATGTGAAAGGATGTGGGGCATAGTTTTTCACCTGAAAAACATCGGCTAGGTAGAAATGAGTAAATTGCCCTTCATCCTAACATAAACAGCGATGCAGAAAAGGTCCTGCTTTCAGGGGGTGCTTTAGATAAGTGCAGGAAGTCTCAGGAAGCCCTGCGAGTATCACAATGTCATGCATACATAATAGCCGTATTGTTTTCAAGGTTCCTGTATTTTTAAAAATGAAATATACATCTGAAGAGTGGTTGAGAGAGAGAGACAGAAAGAGATCTTTTATTGACTGGCTCACTCCCCAGATAGTTGTAACAGCCAGAGTTGGGCCAGGCCAAAGCCAGGAGCCACGAGTTTCTTCCAAGGTATCCCATGTGGTTACAGGGGCATCATCTACTGATTACCCAGGTGCATTAGTAGGGAGTTGAATAGGAAGTGAAGCAGCCAGGACTTGAACTGTCTCCTGGACATGGGGTGTGGGTGTCCAAGCAATGGCTTAGCCCACTGCATCACTGTCTGGCTCTACCCTTCTAATGAATTCTAATGAATTCATTTAAGCACAGTCATAGATAATCTTGTGAAACTCTGATTTCTTTTTGTGCATAGCTGAGTTAGAGTTCCTGTTAGAAGTCATTAATGATTATCAGACTGGACCTGAAATGGGTTGAGACTAGGGCAGGTCAACGTAGCAAGGACCAATAGTTGATTTAGAAGTTTGTTAGAGGAGGCACTGGCTTGCAATGCCAGCATCCCACATACAGCACTAGTTGGAGTCCTGGCTGCTCTATTTCTGATTCAGCTCCCTGCTGATGTGCCTGGAAAAGTAGCAGAAGATGGCCCAAGTGCTTGGACCCCTGCCACCCACATGGAGACCCAGATGAAGTTCCTGGCTGCTGGCTTCAACCTGGCCAGCCAGACTGTTGTGGGCATTTTGAGGGAATAAATTGCTAGATAGAAGCTCTTTTTGCTTGCCTTCCCCAACCCTCCCATCACTCCACCTTATAAATAAATGTTTTTTAAAAAATAAATTTCTTAGAGGTGAAGGTGTTAAAGACAGAGATAGGTGCTTTATAGATAGTGGTTTGATGTGATGTTAACACAAAAATAAGCCTGTGATAAATTTTGAGCTTTGCATCACGTGTGGCTATGTAATCTGAAGGGCCCAGTATAGAATGAAAGTACAGGGCCTTTTATGTGAGAATTACTGATATTTAAACCCAGGGACAGCACAGCATTAAAGCAGCAGTGGGGCCCTTGGAAGCACGGAGTTGTGTGTGATCACGCAGGTGTGCACCTGGGAAGCTGGCTTGCCTGGCCAGCAGGAATGATGGCGCTGGTAATTGAACACAGATGCATGGCAGTCTGACTTTTTGTTTTGAGAAGTTCCAAACATTTGACTTTGAACCCCTGAGTTTAAGGCGCTGGTGTCAAGCAGAGAGAAATAATGGACTTTGAGCTTAAGAGGCTGGAACTTGGGCGTTGAATTATCTACTAAAGCTCCTGGTCCCACTTTTTTTTTTTTAATCAATCCCTGGAGAGTTATAGTATGTCTACAGCAGAGGGCTTTTGTGAGGGCCAAGTGAGCTGATGTACAGGATGTGCTTTTAAGTTGTCTGGCACACAGCAGGTGCTTCCTAGGAGCAGGCTTTGTGACTGCTGGTGCTCTCGCTGTTGTGCTTGGCGCCATGTGGGTGAATGAAGCCCCACCACGAATAGAAGAGCTGTAGGAACAGAGCTCTCAGTGAAGTCTGCAGCTACGGGATGATATCAAGGAGATGAGCCAGTGAATGATAAAGTTTGAGAACAGTGAGGGGAGGGTGGGATCACGGAAGTTAAGAAAGTGGCCGTGAAGCCGGTGGATGGCTTTGCTTTGCATGGTTTTAATTCTGAATGGTCAGGCAGGAGTCTTGCTGTATGAAAGGGAAGGTGGGGAGAGTGTGGTGGTGCTGGGTGAGGACTTCTCTGTTCATGAGTTCAGAAATGAAGAGGAAGTGACACTTTGATGGAAGGGCACGCCCGGTACGGCAACGTCTCCCTCTCTCGAGTTTCATTGCTGAGCGCTCAGCTCACAGTGTGCTCTGTGGCCCTGTGGTCATCACTCAGTTTACTGCCTGGGCAGAGTTGATTTTTTTCATCTTCTTGGTGGCCCTGTGAGACCAGGATGGTTTCACTGGCGAGGAAGCGGAGACAGACACTGGCTGGACCTCCAGCTTTGCTTTGTGTGGCTCTGGATTGGTTATATTTCTAGGATAACCCCCGATTCACCTTTTCTGGATCACTGTTACAGCCTTCTTTTAGACAGTCCTGAGATTCACACAATTGAAACCCAAGTTTTCTTGACCTTGAAGCTGATGCACTTTCACGCCTAATGGAGTCAGTCAGTTGGAAATAGTGATGGGGAAGAAGCACCAGGGCAGGCCAGGCAGCAGGTGCCTTGTTCATCTCATGGCAGAGTTGACGGCCAGGCTGGGCAGCAGGGACCTAGGAGCAGGGCACGGTGGGGGTGGGGGGCACCAAGTCAGAACCCCTGGATGGCACTGAGTGACTAGACTGGGAAAGGGATGAAAGTCTGTTCACAGAGAGGGTGGCAGTGAGAAAGGTTGGAGGGGCTGGGTCTAAAGCCCTTCCTGCTCCATGGGTGCCCATGGTGGGGCAGGCACATGTGTGGCGATGCCATGACATTAGAGATGCTCTTGTTCCCGCACCTTGCAGTCAGTGTCATTTCAGGAGACGTTTCTCAACCCTTCTGTCCTTAGCGAACCCGTGTTATGATGGCATCGGAGTTGGTTTGGATTTTGTGAGAAGAAAGTTTAAAGAAATGCATGTGAAGTATTGAGCACGATGCCTCATATGTTCACCTGCTAACTCTTGCCTTTGATAATCAATTAAAGTGGTTAGTAAAAGAAGACAGAATAAAGGGTACTGATTTGTGTTTGGGTTTCTTGATTTGTGCTTTATTGGAGTCTGACTGGTTTTAACTCAGGTGCATATTAAGACTTCATTTTGAACAGCAAATAACCTTACATCCTCTTTTGATTTTAGTTCATTGGAAATCCTGGGATTCAGAAATGTGGATTGAAAGTCATGGCTTCGATAACGCATGTTCCGGATGTGTTAGAGTTGCTATCGCTGGAGGGTGCTGTCGACACGGTGCTGCACACGCTGCAGATGTACCCGGATGACCAAGGTCGGTGCATTGGATCTTCACAGGCCACTGGCTGCTGGTTGGATGTCTTCAATTTTTTTTTAATCTAGTTTTGAGCTGTAAAGCAATGAATTTTATGTGCATTTTTGTCTTATTCTCCTAGAAATTCAGTGTCTGGGTTTAAGTCTTGTAGGACGCTTGATTGCAAAGAAAAATTTATGCACAGGAACCGGGCATCTGCTGGCGAAAATTCTCGTGTCCAGCTTGCAGCGGTTCAAGGACGCTGCTGAAGTGCAGTTGAAAGTAAGTGGGGTAGCCTGGGCTGGTGCCGTGTGCAGAGCAGCTGGCATGATTGCCGATTTGCACTCACGGGCATTGTGGCTCTCTTCATAGTATTTCCATCGTAGATTGGATGGACTCTCTGGAGATCCAGTATGCAATTATTAAATTTCTGAAATCAGCATGTTTATTAGATAATGTGTGGAAGGACTCCCAGCGAGTCTATTGCTTATTTGCTGAGTTTATTTGCTTAAGGTTTAGGTAAATAAAAGCTGCAATTATTCCAGTTTGTCACCTTGTTTTGTCGGATGCTTGCTTCTTCTTGTGACTGAGCTTGTTGATTTTTTTTTTTCTTCCAGGAAAAGAATATGTATTTTTGAACATTTTCATCAGGCAAAATTTAAAAGAAACATAATAACCGTTTTTATAAGAATTTCAGGATGTTGGGCTAAGCTTATTGCAGGAGAGTTTAGGAAATGAATTGTGTTTCCTATTTGTGTATGTTTATGAAAGAAAGAGTTTCTGTAAGAGTTTCTGCCTTGGTTGTGGTTTTTCTAATGTTGGAGTTGGCATCCTTTAGAAACGACACTCAGCAAATATTTTCATAAATGGCAGCTTTGGGCAGGAATGAAAATATCTAGGCTGTGACCTTGGCACAGACATTATCGGTAAATTGAGATTATGTTTTTTAAGTTATAAACTGCTGAACACACAGCGTTCTCAGATCGGCAGAAACAGTGCGTTTTGTGACTCTTGGTGCAGCATGCCTCAGGCTAGACGGCTGAGAGCCAAGGCATGAAAAGGAAAGGAGATGGTTTTGTGCTGCAATGCCGCGCTCTGTTACCATGGCGTAAATTTTAGGATCCCTATTGTAGCGGTTGGAAGCTGTCAGCCATGGGCTCAGTTGGGCCCATCATCGTATTTTAGTTAGAGGTTTATAATTTGAGCTGTGGGCCTAGGACACGCCCACCACCACCACCCGGCCTTGCTGTGGTACACAGCGGAGTTCGCAGGAAGCGGCTCTGGGCCCGCGAGGCCGCGGCCCCCAGGCTTGCAGCCATTCGTCACCTTTGCTATGGTGCTAGTGAGCAGCTGTAGAAACATGGCCTCTTCTGAGCTCACAGTCATCTTAAGCTTTAGATGATTTCATGAATATGCTGCATTAGAGGAGCTAAGATAGTAAAAAAGATAAACAATTAAGGTAACTTTGGTGCGTTTTCCCAAGCTAAATAATCCTCAACACAGAAACCCAAGCTCTGCTTAAACATCCTGTGAATTGAGAGGCCAGATGGCTCTCAGGATGTGCTTGAGGTTCTGAGAAGGGACAGGGCTAGGTGCCTGCACTGGCAGTTACGACGCTGCTGGGTTGCTGGCATTCTGCTTGGGAGAGCCTGGGTTCGAATCTCAGCTCTGCTTCTGGTGCTCGCTTCCTGCGAGTGGATGCCGCGGGAGGCTGCAGGTGGTGGTTTAAGAAGCCCCACCGATTCAGTGGTTCTCATCCGGAGTGACATATGGCTTTCAGCCTGTAGCCAAGGCTTCAGATAGGGATCTTTCAAAACCAATTTTACAGGAGTTGATTTTTCCCTGCATTGATTGTAGATGTCAGCATCATTTTGTTCTCTGTGTACCTGCTGTTTTTCTTTTATAAAGACTTATTTATTTATTTGAATGTCAGAGTTATAGAGAGAGGCAGAGAGAGGGAACAGGGGAGGAAGGAAGGCAGAGAGAGAGACAGAGAGATCTCTCATCCTCTGATGAAGTCCCCAGATGGTGCAGTGGCTGGGCCTAGGACAGAGTTAAGTCAGGAGCTGGGAGTTTCTTCTGGGCCTCCCGTATGGGTAGCAAAGGCCAAAGTACCTGGGATGTCCTCCCTGCTTTCCCAGGTGCATTAGCATGGAGCTGGATCAGAAGTGAAGCAGCCAGCACACTAACCTTTGCCCATATGGGATGCCAGTGTCGCAAGTGGCAGCTTAACCTGCTACACTGCCACACGGGCCCTTCCTGTTACATTTCTTAACAGGGAGAGAGCAAAGATTATTCATAGGATTGTTTCAATGCTTACAGCATAAAGTACAAAAGCAAAAATGCAGGGATTTTAGTAAATGAACATAGCAGGAATGAAAGAGCACATACAAAGCTTCTGCGTTACATTACTCTTTTATTCTTTAGGCTCATGATTGTTCATGTTATGTTAGTGTGACTTCTGGTTCATTTGCAGGGTTTTCGGACCGTCTTAGCAATACTTGAATTGTCAGTGTCTTTTTCCAAGCTGCTTGTCCACCATTCATTCGATTCAGTAATATTCCATCAGATGTCTTCCAGTGTTACGGAACAGAAGGATCAGCAGGTACGGTGCTGTCTACCTGTCATGGAGAGGTTTTGCATTTAGCTGTCTCTAATGCTCTTTCCCGTTCTGGTTAGTTTCTAAGCCTCTGTTGCAAGTGCTTTGCAAAGCTGGCCATGGAGGATGAGCTGAAGAATGTGATGCTGCAGCGGGCCTGTGATCAGAACAACAGCATCATGGCGGAGTGCTTGCTGCTCTTGGGAGCTGACGCCAACCAGACCCAGGAGGCCACTTCTTTAATTTGTCAGGTGACTACTGAAGGCCTCACTTCTGTCTCCGCTCTGTTACTTGGTCCTCATACTGTAGAGCTCTTACATTGTATTCTGGCTTTTAAAAAAGGATTTGTTGAGATATACCACAGATTGTGCAGTTCAGATATTTAAAGTGTCTTACCCAGTGGGTCACAGTGTTTTTAAGAGTTGCACAGCTGTCATTGCAGTCAGCTGTGGGACATTTCCGTCCTGCACAGAGACCTCCTTCTCCGTTAAGAGTCGCTCCTGTTTCTCTCCGCTTCCCTGGTGCCATCTGTCCCTCTCCCCATGCCCTAAGCAATCACTTACCTACGTTCTTTCTCCATGCAGGTGCCTGTTCTGGGCACTTAAAGCAGTTGCTTCTGTTGACGTGTGGTTGTGTGTCCTTTGACCAACATCTGCACATCCTGCTCTCCCCACCAACCACCTGCTGGTAACCAGAGCTCTACTTCTGTGGGGTCCACTCTTTTAGCTTCCCTGTGTGAGTGAGATCATGTGATGTTTGTCCTTTTCTGTCTGGCTTATTTCACCTCACACAGTGTCTTCCAGGTTCATCATGCTGTCATAAACAACAGGATTTTTTTCTTATGTAATAGTCCATCATGTATGGATACTGCATTTCATTTATCTGTTCATCAATGGATAGACACGGGTTGATTCCATTTCTTATTATTATAAATAGTGCTGCAGTAAACATGGGGATGTAGATGTCTCTTGGACAGATTTAAATTTCTCTGAATACGTACACTCTTTACTGGGACTGCTAGTTCACAGTGGTTTCCTGTTTTTAATATATTAAGAAACTTTGTACTGTTTGCCATAATGGCTACACTAACTTACATTCCCACCTGAAATAATGTGTTTTCTTTTCTCCACATCTTCCCATACAGCAACACTTATTACTTTTTTTTTTTTTTTGAAAGGCAGAGTTAGAGAGAGAGAGACAGAAAGGTCTTCTTTTCTGTTGGTTCACCCCCCAATTGGCCACTACGGCAGGCGCACTGCGGGCGTCGTGCTGCGCCAATCCGAAGCCAGGAGCCAGGTGCTTCCCCCTGGTCTCCCATGTGGGTGCAGGTTCCAAGCACTTGGGCCATCCTCCACTGCACTCCCGGGCCACAGCATAGAGCTGGACTGGAAGAGGAGCAACCAGGACAGAATCCAGCACCCCAACCGGAACTAGAACCCTGTGTGAGCTGCGGCGCCGCCCCTCTTATTACGTTTTGTTATCTTCTATCTGCACTTCTCTGATGATTAGCTACCTTGGGTATTTTTTCATATTCATGTTGGCCATTTTTATGTTTTCTTTTGGAAAATGACTGGTACATCTGATAATCTTGACTGCACATTTTAGCCGTTGACTGCACACTGGCTTGGATGTGGTCCTTCAGACTGGCAGAGCATCCGCCCTCCAGCCCAGTTCCTCATCTGACTTGCACACCTTGTAGGCTGAGAAGCAGCCTTCACCTGTGTCTCACGCTCCATCTCTCTATGGCTGGCTCTCTAGCCATGCTGTACAGGACCCACGGTTCTAGAGGGTTGATCCTTTTCCAACCCTTTCCCCCTGTGTTTAGATTCTCTGTCTAGAGGGTTCTCTAAGGGCTGGTCCTTGTGATTCTACATTACATGACCCTGGGGTATAGTAGCAGAGATAATCTCTGCTGTTGGCACCCCCAAAGTTGCATGTCCCTCCCTCCTGAACCCTGCTCACCCACATCTGCCCGCTTCTCCTACTGGTTCAAACCTTACTCCACATTCTCTTCCTCGAAAAGCCCTCCCACACCCACAAGCCTTCAAACACAATGAGAATTCCCTTCTGCAAGTCCATGACAGATTCTGTGAACTTCCTGAATATTCTGTGGGTTGTACATAAACAGAAATATACACTGTTCATCTTTGTGTCATTCCACATCCCCCGTTCATTGCTTTACATTCAGGGTGTAGATGACAAATGCTTTCTACAGTGTCTTACCTGTGTTGAGGATTAATCTAAGTTGCATGATTTTTAGAGTTTATAATGACATTTGGGTAGCCCCGTGTCTATTTCCAAGAAATGTAATGACATTTCAATCAGGCAATTATGTGATGATTTAATATACATTATAAAATAATAAGCAGGGTACTGTGTCTTCAGATAATTTATTGTTAAAGCCCTACTTTATTTAATTTCCCACTTACCTATGGATTACAGTTTGTCAGCTATAAGATGAACTTGCTGCTAATTAGCGATTGACCAATTGAATGGAACTTGGAACTCAGTTCATGCCCTACTATGTTTATGCATTAAAATCAATATTCAAATTATTTCAATTAAATTAATTTTAAGCAAGCAGCAATGAAAATAGTTACTTCCCTATGATTAAATGTAAATTGGTTCCCTCAGTAATTTAATTTTTACAGTATGTCTTTTACGTGAAGATCATTGCATTCATTTTTACTTAGAGATGCTGTAAAGAAACTTTGCCACCGCGTGACTGCCTCGCTGGGAATTGTTTTCTTCCTCTCTCAGTCCACTCAGATCCTTCTCTGGAGGCAGCTCTTCGTTGTGTGGCTCTTCCCGTTTTCTTTTGGACTTGATGTGCTTGTCGTCACTTTACGCTAAACCAGATTTGCATTTCCAGGGATTATGTGTTCAATTTGAAGAATTTATCCTAGTTGTCAGGGGTTGTTTGTATCTGGCATCTTATAAGTATTGGTTAAATAATGTGAATAGAATTGTGTAATAAGCTTTATTTTGAGCAAGTTCAAAGTAGGAAGTTTGAGGCTGCTTCTTCATTACCAGGAACTTGCATAATTAAGGAGAATTACATGATGGACTGCATGTGTTTAGTGCAGAGAGTGGAGGGTTGATGGCAGGAAAGAAAGTACATGGATAGGCTGTTCAGTCATGGTGGGGAGAGCACATCGCACAGGGTGTGGATGCAAAGGCTGAACTCTGTACGGTGCTCCTCCCCACAGGGGTGCCGCTGTAAGAGCTGTGCACAGCTCACACCTAGACAGCCTGGCACTGGGGCCCAGGGTTGCAGTCACTGTGCAGGGAACACAGGTACCTCTTCCTGGTGAGGATGGAGGAGCTGCCACCCAGTGGTTCACTCCCCAAATGGCTGCAACGGCTGGAGCTGGACTGATCCAAGGCCAGGAACCAGGAGCTTCTCCAAGGTCTCCCACATGGGTATAAGGGCCCAAGAACCTGTGCCATCTTCCACTGCTTTCCCAGACCATTAATAGAGAGCTGGATTGGAAGAGGAGCAGCGGGGACATGAACTGGCACCCATATGGGATACTGGCGCTGCAGAGCAAGGCTTACCCTATTATACCACAATGCTGGCCTCAATAGGTGCATTGTAAAGAGATCATTCTGTGTTTTTGTCAGCATTTATTTCTTTGAGGGACTGTCTTATGCTTGTACACCTCTTTCTTTGGGGCACCATATACTTCAAGTTGACTTGAATAGTTTGGGTTCCTTAAAGAAAGAAAATTCCCTCTACCATAGCGTGAGGAGTCTCCTTTTTGTGTAAAGCACAGTGCTGGAAGATTAGGAGAGAGTATGAAAAGGGCTTTGTCTTTTGAGAGAGTGTCTTTCTAACTGTGTGTGTGTGTGTGTATGTAGGTTGGTGAGAGAATGAAGCATAAGACACATTTGTACCAAGTAGACAGTGGGTGCTCTAACCCAGACCTGAGAGCTGGCCAGGCCACCAGAAAGGCGTCTGTGGGTTGTTTTTTCCTTCCTTTCTTCCGTCCCTCCTCTTGCTCCTCAACTGCCTCCCTCCCTCCCTGTCTTCCTTTTTCATTTTACTGTGGGCCTCTTAGGAAGATGTCAATGATTTGCCGGTTGGCGAGGTCTCAGCCCAGGGCACGGGCTGGCCTTCTGCAGCACAGCTGGGGTTGTATTCTTTCCCACACCCTCACGCTGTGGTGAGAAAACAGACCTGTGCCTGGTTCTGCTGCTAGGTGCTGTGTTAAGCAGGATGGGCTGGAGCAGGATGAGGAGGGGTGTGTGTGGCTGGGGAGGACTTTGCCATGCAGGAAACTTTGAAGCTGTGTCTTTGAGAGCAAGCAGAGTGGGCATTTGGGGCAATAGAAATAGCATACAGGAAGGGGCATGCATGCATTTTCTTTCCTTCCTTCCTTCCTTCCTTCCTTCCTTCCTTCTTTCCTTTCTTTCTTTCTTTCTTTTTTTCTTTCTTTCTTCCTTCCTTCCTTCCTTCCTTCCTTCCTTCCTTCCTTCCTTCCTTCCTTCCTTCCTTTCTCTCTCTCTCTCTCTCTCTCTCTCTCTCTCTCTCTCTCTCTCTCTCTTTCTTTCTTTCTTTCTTTCTTTCGAGTGGACAGTGAGAGAGAGAAAGGTCTTCCTTTACCGTTGGTTCACCCTCCAATGGGCGCTGTGGCCGGTGCACCGCGCTGATCTGAAGCCAGGAGCCAGGTGCTTCTCCTGGTCTCCCATGCGAGTGCAGGGTCCAAGGACTTGGGCCATCTTCCACTGCACTCCCGGGCCACAGCAGAGAGCTGGACTGGAAGAGGGGCAACCGGGACAGAACCAGCAGGGTTATGGATGGTTAAACCACACAGTGGCTTGTTCATGGATCCAAGGTTGATGGATGGAAGATGGGTGATCCAGGGACAGGTGGGCTTTGAGTGCCATCCCACCATAGCACTTCCCCCTCCAACCCCTCCAAGCACTTCAATTCCAGAGGAGTCAAGAGTTGCTCACAAAGGCCTTGTCTCCCCACCTTGTATATAAAAATTCTGCATAGTACCTGGCATATAATATTTCTGCAGGCTATTATTCTCATCTTCCATCTGGTAGAACATCCCATCCCATCATGCTTCTGAAGCCGTCATGCAGCGGGCCAGGTGCATCACAGGCCTGGGTCTCACTCCGTGTGCTGAGGCTGCTGTAGTCTTTCCAGCCCCTGGCATGGGACCCCACCCTGAGCACTCGCTTCGAGCACAATGCTCAGAGACAAGGTGAATCTTTGTGGAGGTTTGTTGTGGTTTTTTTTGTTGTTGTTGTAAAGATTTATTTTTTATTTATTTGAAAGACGGAGTTACACAGAGAGAGGAAAGGCAGAGAAAGTGAGAGAGGTCTTCCATCCGATGGTTCACTCCCCAGATGGCATCAACGGTCAGAGCTGTGCCGATCCAAAGCCAGGAGCTTCTTCCAGGTCTCCCATGTCGGTGGCAGGGGCCTCAGGACTTGGGCCATCTTCTGCTGCTTTCCCAGGCCATAGCAGAGAGCTGGATGGGAAGTGGAGAAGTTGGAACTAGAACCAGCGCCCATATGGAATGCCAGTGCTTCAGGCCAGGGCGTTAACCCACTGCACCACAGCGCCAGTCCCATGTGGATATTCAAATTCCAACCCCCAGGAGCTCAGGAACTGCAGATGCCAGGGATTGTCCATGCCTGTGGCGGTGGGAAATTTACCACATTTCTCTTCTCCCAGTGATTTCCTGCCACGAATGCAGGCAGGGTAGGAGCAGTGACTGTATTGGGACACTCATTTCTCATGTCGTCCAGCGAGCAAATAGGAGCCCTGCAAGGGTGGGAAGCTGGCATGGCTGGTGGAGCCTGGACACAAACAAAGGTCTCGACTCCAAGTCCCTGAGCTTTTTCTCCCAGCTCTCACACACGACATTATCTGATTTATGCTCCTCTTGTGTTGGTGGCACTAAACTCAGGGAATTTTCTGTCTGTTTCAAAGGTCATTTTTACCTTCTTTTACTTTGTTTGCATCTAAATTTGTGATGTCCTGAGAAATCGCCCCACCTTGAATTTTCCTGTCTCCCAAAGGGAATGCCCTCAGGTGAGTAATTTGTCTGTTTTCTTGAGCAGGTCTGTGAGAAGGAGAGCAGCCCCAAGCTCGTGGAGCTGCTGCTGGACAGTGGGTCCCGGGAGCAGGACGTGCGCAAGGCACTGGCCATCAGCATCGGGAAGGGCGACAGCCAGGTCATCAGCCTGCTCCTGAAGAGGCTGGCGCTGGATCTGGCCAACAACAGCATCTGCCTCGGAGGATTTGGCATTGGAAAAATTGAGCCTTCCTGGCTCAGTCCTTTATTTCCAGATAAGACATCCAATTTAAGGAAACAAACAAGTGAGTTTTAGCAAGGATATTTTGTGAAATTCTTAATTCCCTTGGTGGTTTTGGTGTCACTGGTCTTGTAGTTGGTATAGTTGGTATTCATTCCAGTTTGATAGACTCTAAGCAAAAAAAAAAAAAAAAAAAAATACAAAAAAATACTGAGTTTGGGTTTTGGAGTGGGGCATGAAATAAGTGAAAGTGATAGTACATTTAGGTTCTTTATGAGAGCGCAAAAGAGTAAAAGAAAACAATCCAGTGGGATAGTTACAAGGGATTGTTTTCCTTTTTTCATCTTGCATTATTTTCATAGAAGTAATGGGTACTCATTTTAGAACCAGAAACCCAAGAATGATAAAGAAAAAATTCTTAGTTTATCCTGTACAGATGCTTAGAATGGATACTTTTCCTAGACTTTAAATATGTATGCAATGCATAAATATCTAGTTTGCATTTTCAGCTTAACACATACTTTATATTTCAGTTAGAGATATGTTTTCTTTTTTTAATTAATTAATTTTCATTTTATTTAAAGCTAGTTGGAGACAGGCAGACAGACTCATCTTCCCTCTGCTGGTTCGCTCCCCAGATGTGTCCAGTCAGAACCAGCAGCCTGGAGCTCAGGGTGCATCTCACCTGGGTGGCAGAGACCCAGTGCTTACAGCTGTCACCTGCTGCATCCCAGGGTATACATTAGCAGGACGCTTGACTGGAAACCAAATAGCCTGGACTCAAAGCAGGGACTCCAATATGGAGTGTGGGCATCCCAAGATGTCACTTAACTGCTATACCAAAGGCTCAACTTTTATTTTGTTTATACTTTCAAGTTAATTTATATTTCATATACATATTATATTATTTTTACTACATAGCTTTTATTTAAGGTATGCACACTTCCTGCGTTTCATAAATACAACTTAAGGAACACAGTGATTCTTCTGACCCTGCCCACCCTCCCACCCACATGCCCATCCTTCTTCATCCTCCTCTCCTGTTCCCATTCTTATTTTTCACTAAGATGCATTTTCGGTTAATTTTATACACATGAGGTTAACTCTATACTAAGTAAATAATTCAACAAATAGTATGGAAAAAAACTGTTCCTCAACAGTTGAGACAAGAGCTATTTAAAGTCATTGCATCTCAAAGTGTCAATTACGTTTCTATGGATTACCTTTGAGGATCTATTAATTATCACAGATCAGGGAGAACATATGGTATTTGTCCTTTGGGGACTGCATTGTTTCACTAAGTGTGATGTTTTCCAATGTCATCCAGTTTGTTGCAAACGATAGGATTTCATTTTTTTTTTTTTACATTTAGTATTCCATAGTGTACATATCCCATAATTTCTTTATCCAGTCTTCAGTTGATGGAGATTTGGGTTGATTCCCTGTCTTAACTATTGTGAATTGAGCTGCAATAAATATGGGGGTACAGATAGCTCTTTCATATGTTGATTTCATTTCCCATGGGTAAATTCCCAGGAGCAGGATGGCTGGGTCATATGGTAGGTCTGTATTCAGATTTCTGAGTTATCTCCAAACTGTCTTCTACAGTGGTTACACCAGTTTACATTCCCACCAGCAGTGGGTTAGGGTACTTTTCCCCCCACATCCTCACCAGCATCTGTTGTTTGTTGATTGCTGTGTGAAAACTATTCTAATGAGGATGAGGTGAAACTTCATTGTGGTTTTGATTTGCATTCCCTGATGGCTAGTGATCCTGAGCATTTTTTCATGTGTCTCTTGGCCATTTGGATTTCCTCTTGAAAAATGCCTCTTTAAACCCATTGCCCATTTCTTAACTGGGTTGTTTGTTTTGTTGTTGTTGAGTTTCTTGAGCTCTTTATATATTCTGGTCATTAATCCTTTATCAGTTGCATAGTTTGTAAGTAATTTCTCCCATTCTGTTTGTTGTTTCTTTGCTGACTGCTTCTTCTGCAGGCAGAAGCTTCTCGATTTGATATAATCCCATTTGTCAATTTTGGCTTTGATTGCTTGTGCCTCTGGGGTCTTTACTAAGAACTCTTTCCTATGCCAGTGTCTTGCAGGGTTTTCCAGTGTTCTCCAGTAGTTTGATGGTATCGGGTCATAGATTTAGGTTTTGATCCATTTTGAGTGGATTTTTGTGTAAGGTGGAGGTCCTGCTACATATTTCTGCACGTGGAGATCCAGTTTTCCGAGCACCATTTGTTGAAGAGACTGTCCGTGCTCCAGGGATTGATTTTAGCTCCTTTGCCAAAGATCAGTCAGTTGTACATGCATGGGTTAATTTCTGGCATTTCTATTCTGTTTCATTGGTCTGTCCATCTGTTTTTGTGCTCGTACCAGACTGTTTTGATTATAACTGCACTGTATTATGTTTTGAAATCTGCTTTTGTGATCTTTCCAGCTTTGTTTTTGCTGTATGAGGTGGCTTTAGTTACTCAGAGTCTCCTGTGTTTCTGTATGAATTTAAGCATCATTTTTTCTACATCTCAGAATGATGTTCTTCATATTTTGATTGGGAGTGCATTGAATCTTTGAATTGCTTTCATTAGTATGGACATCTGGATGATATTTATTCTTCCAGCCCATGAACCTGAGAGATTTTTTTTCTTTTTTTTTTTTTGTGTGTGTCGTCTTCTATTTCTTTCTGTAATGTTTTGTAATTCTCACCATAGAGATCTTTGATGTCCTTGGTTAAGTTTATTCTAAGATATTTGATCTTTTTGTAGCTATTGTGAATGAGATTGATTTTAGAAGTTCTTTCTCAAGCATGGCTGTCTGTGTATAAAAAGGCTATTGATTTGTGTGTGTTGATTTTAAATCCTGCAACTTTACCAAACTCTTCCACGAGTTCCCATAGTCTCTTAGGGGAGTCTTTAGGATCCTCTATATATAGAATCATGTCATCTGCAAACAGGAATAGTTTCACTTCTTCCTTCCCAATTTGTATCCCTTTGATTTCTTTTTCTTGCCTAATGGCTCTGGCTAAAACTTCCAGTAGTATCCTGAATAGCAGTGTTGACACTTGGCATCCTTGTCTGGTATCAGATCTCAGTGGGAATGCTTCCAACTTTTCCCATTCAGTATCATGCTGGCATTGGGTTTGTCATAAATTGTCTTGATTGTGTTGAGTATTTTTCCTTCTATACCCAATTTGGTTAAAGTTTTCATCATGAAAGGGTGTTATATTTTATCAAATGCTTTCTCTGCATCTATTGAGATAATCATATGGTTTTTGTTCTTCAGTTTGTAAATGGGCTGTATCACATCGATTGATTTGCAAATGTTGAACCATCCCTGCATACCAGGGACAAATCCCACTTGGTCCAGGTGAATGAGCTTCTGATGTGCTATTGGATTCGATTGGCTAGTATTTTGTTGAGGAGTTTTGCATCTATGTTCATCAGGGAAATTGGTCTGTCATTCTCTTTATCTGTTGCATCTTTTTTCAGGTTTAGGAATTGAGGTGATGCTGGCTTCATAGAAGGAATTTGGGACAACTCCCTCTCAGTTGTTGTGAATAGCTTGTGAAGAATTGGAGTTTCTTCTTTAAATGTCTGGTAGAAAGCAGTGAAGCCATCTGGTCCCGGGCTTTTCTTTGTTGGGAGGGCCTTTATTACTGATTCAATTTCTGTCTTGGTTATGGATCTGTTTGGTTTTCTATGTCTTCATTGTTCAACATAGGTAGATTCTATGTGTCCAGGAATCTGTCCATTTCTTCTAGGTTTCCCAGTTTGTTGATATACAGCTCGTTTAGTAATTTCTGGTGATTATTTTCATTTACATTGTATCTGTTGTTACCTTTCCTTTTTCATCTCTGATTTTTATTGATTTAGATCTTCTCCCTCTTTTGGGGGGGGGGGCAATGGCATGTCTATTTTGTTGATTTTTTTTCAAAAAAAACAGCTCTTCATTTCAATGCTCTTTGGTGTTTTTTTGTTTCAATTTTGTTTATTCTCTAATTTTAATTATTTCTTTCCTCCTACTAATTTGGAGTTTAGTTTGTTGTTTTTCTAGGTCCTTGAGATGTACTGATAGCCCATTTATTTGTGCCTTTCCAATATGTTGATGAAGGCACAAATTGCTATAAACTTTCCACTTAACACTGCTTTTGCTGTATCCCATAAGTTTTGATATGTTGTATTGTCTTCATTCATTTCTAGAATTTTTTTGATTTCTCTTGATTTCTTCTCTGACCCACTGTTCATTAGGGAGCATGTTGTTCAGTCTCCATGTGTTTGCATATGTTCTAGAAATTCTTGAGTGTTGATTTCCAGCTTCATTCTGGTAGCATGGAATATCTTTTTCCATCCTTTTACTTTCAGTGTTTGTGTGTCTTTGTTGGTGAGGTGTGTTTCTTGTAGGCCAAAAGTAGAGATTTTGTTTTTTAGACTTATTCAGCCAGTCTGGATGTTTTAACTGAAGAGTTGAGGGCACTTATATTCAAGGTGACTATTGATAAGGAATGACTTGGCCTTCCCATTTTTCCATAAGTGTTCCTGTTGTTTACTTGATATTTCCTTAGTACTTTTCCTGAGGTTTTCTGCCTTCACCTTCTTGCCTAGTGATGACCATGTTTCTGTGTGTAGCACATCCTTAAACATCTTGTGTAAGGCTGGATGAATGGTGACAGATTTTTGAATTTCTGTTTGGGAAGGTCTTTATTTCATCTTCATTCATAAATGAGAGTTTTTCAGGGTACAGTATTCTGGGTTGACAGTACTCTCTGGTTGAGAGTGAGAAAGAGAGCACACACGAGTACTCTCCCATCCAGTGGTTAATATTCTAAATGTCCACAGCAGTCTGTACTAGGCTAGTCTAAAGCCAGGATCCGGGAACTTAATCTATGTCCCTAACATGGGTGGCAGGGACACAGCGGTTTGGCCATCACTTACTGCCTCCCAGGGTGTGTATTGACAGGAAACTGCAGCAGAAACCTTGTGATCGTTACAAGTGTTACTGCCTACTGATTATCTGGTATCACTTTTAAGGTGACTTTGGGAAAAAGAATGCAAAGTTTCTGAAGAACTTTGGTGTAACAGGTGCTTTTGTGAGCATTGGTTTCTAAGTGCTGCAGTGTCTGTCTGTTTTAGATATTGGCTCTGTACTAGCCAGAATGGTGTTGAGGCATCAGATGAAAAGTGCCGTGGAGGAGGGGGCCGCCCCAGGCAGCGAGGAGAACTTCCCTGAGGGCGTCCTGGACAAACTGGATGAGTGGACCTTCATTCCCGACTCTTCGATGGACAGTGTGTTTGGTCAGAGCGATGATCTGGACAGTGAAGGTATTTATAGGATTAAGTAGTTACTTTATCACACCTTTGCATGAATGTTGACCAGCAGGACCTGAGACGGAAACCTGATTGAATGCACTGAAAAATCTTGAGTAAAACACGTTCCTTCTCAAGAAGCAGTTATGCTTACTGAGAACACTGAAGTAGGACCTCAAGTCACTGTGACTTCAGCTTCTAGTTGCTGTGTGACTAATGGTCATTCGCCATGGAACTCTCACCAGGCTGGAACTGGGTTCTGTGTCCTGCAGGTGACAGAGTTTTCTGGCTTCGAAAGCCCTATAACCTCGTTGAGTTTTGGGGTGCCAACCTTGCCTAGCTGTGTACATGTTCTCTAAGAATTAGAGAATATGTGTTGTTGAGTGCCTGGGACCATACTCTTGTGTAATAAATGCCTAATGAAAATATGTACCTTTATTATTGTTAAAATAATAGTAACATTTCAGTAACTCACTAGAGAAAGCTTTTAAAATAAAGTAACACTACAACATATATGATGATGGTGAATTGGGCGGAGATTTAACACAATGGTGTTTGATAAACATGGGATGAGGAGCTTTTTTTATTAACAATTTGATCAAAGACTCTGGGTGATTGAATGAAGTTATTTGGGAGTCCTACAAGCAAGAATTATTCTAAAATGCTACAGCCAAAGTCCAGATACTTTAATTTTAAAAATTGTATTTATTTATTTATTTTGTTTTGCAAGGCATAGGGACAGAGTAACAGAGACAGGGTTAGCCCATCTACTGGTTCCCTCCCCAAATGCCCACAACAGCTAAGACAGGGTCAGGCTGAAGGCAGCAGCTGGGAATTCCATCTGGGTCGCCCATGAGGGTGGCAGGGTGCCATAAACTGGAGACATCACCTCTTGCCTCCCCGGGTGCGCATTATCAGGAAGGTGGAATCAGGAGCAGAGCTGAAACTGGAACCCAGGCAGTCTGATGAGGGCATCTCAAGTGGTGTCTTAACGGCTGTGCCAAATGCCCATCACTCATGTATTTTTAAAAATCAGTTTTATTGGGGTTAGCGCTGTGACATAGCAGTTAAAGCCGCCGCTGCATCCTGTAAGGGCACCGGTTTGAGACCCGGCTGCTCCATTTCCAATCCAGCTCTCTGCTAATGTGCCTGGGCCCCTGCACCCATGTTGGATACCCAGAAGAAGCTCCTGGCTTTGGATCAGCCCAGCTCCAGACATTGCGGCCATTTGTAGAGTGAACCAGTGGATGGAAGACCTCACTCTCTGCCACTGCTTCTTCCGCTGCCCCTCTGTAATTCTGCCTTTCAAATAAAGAAATAATATTTTAAAAGATAAGTTTTATTGAGATATAATTTATGCTAAGTAAAACATTCATTTTAACTCTTTTTGTGGATTTTGACAACTTGTACATTCCTGTGTGGTCTGTCAAATTTTGTAGTGTTTCTTTCATCCAAAGACAGGGCTTTGTGCCTGTTCATAGAAAAGTGCCCTTCTGCCCTTGGCCCCAACAACCATTTGTTGGCCGTCACCATTGAATCAGTTAGTGTTTTCTCCAGTTTAATCAAAATGAATGATCTAGGATGCATCCTTTTGTGTCTGACTACTTCCCGGAGAGGTTGTGCCGGGCACCAGGAGTACCTGAGCTGTGCAGTTGCTCTGTGCCCTTGTGAGCACTTGGATTGTCTGTCCCCTGGTGCAGGTGTGGTTGTAGCTCATTTGGATTTGTTGTCACTTCTTCAAGGATGAATGAGACTGAAGATACTTTGATTGTCTGAGGGGTGATTCATGTGTTTCCTTTGTAGGTTGTCCAAATGCTTTGTTGTTGATTGGTTTGCTGTCTCGTCATCATACTGTAAGGGTCCTTTGTGTATTCTAGATAGAAATTATGTTGGAGGCATTTATTGTAGGTATTTTATCTAATTGTAGCTTATTTTCTCATTTCATGAATGGAATCTTTAAACAATGAAAGTTTTAAATTTTGGCGAAGTGCAGTTTTTCTTTTGTGACTTGTTCTTTTTCTATTCCATTGAAGAAATTATTTCCTAGCCTGTACTTGTGGGTGTTTTCTTCTATGGTTCCTCTTAAAAGTGTTGAAATCTTACACATTTAGATCTATAATCCATTTTGGGTTGATTTTTGCATATGTTTTCCATAAAAATTTGGCATTTATTTTTTCTATATTTATATATATGTAACTATGGACATATATATATATATATATATTGTTTTTCTATTTATATATACCAGTGTCATTTGTTGAAAATACTAATTTTCATTAAATTTCTTTAGGGAAAAAATTCCTGAAAATTTTGTTCACTTTAATTGATAATTATAGGTTGCCGGCGCCGTGGCTCAATAGGCTAATCCTCCGCCTAGTGGCGCCGGCACACCGGGTTCTAGTCCTGGTCGGGGCACCGAGCCTGTCCCGGTTGCCCCTCTTCCAGGCCAGCTCTCTGCTGTGGCCAGGGAGTGCAGTGGAGGATGGCCCAAGTGCTTGGGCCCTGCACCCGCATGGGAGACCAGGAGAAGCACCTGGCTCCTGCCTTCAGATCAGTGCGGTGCACCGGCCGCAGCTCGCCGGCCACGGCGGCCATTGGAGGGTGAACCAATGGCAAAAGGAAGACCTTTGTCTCTGTCTCTCTGTCTCACTGTCCACTCTGCCTGTCAAAAAATAAAAATAAAAAACAAAAAAAAAAGATAATTATAGGTTTAGTTCTATTTTTGGCATTATTTATTCTGTGCCATAGGATCATATTTTCATTGTGAAGCCAGGGCCATACTATCTTGTTTATGCCAGGTGAATAGCAGGTCTTGAAATCAGTAGTATGAGGTCTTTGATATTCTTCTTCAAAGTTCTTGTCACTATTATGGGTTTTCTGTGTTCTCATGTACGCTTTAAATCGACTAATTTTATGCTGAGGTTTTTATTAGAATTACCAATATAGATTTAATACAGAATTAGTTTACAAATAAAATATGTATCTAAATATATGTCTAATGTATTAAAATTTATATTGATTAAATATATAAATAAATTTTTAGGGATTTGACAATAGTATGAGTTTTTTAACATATAAATGCAGTATATATTTCCATGAATTTGTCTTTGCAAATTTCTCTTAGCAGTGCTGTTCATTACATATTTTCTCATACTGTTGTGTTGTGTGATTTTGTGTCCCTGCCACACACATGGAAGAGACCTGGAGTGAGTACCTGGCTCCTGGATATGGCCTGGCTCAGCCCTGGCTGTTGCAGGCATTGGGGAGTAACCCAGAGGATAGGAGATCTCTCTCTAACTTTCAAATGATTAAAATTAAATTTTTAAAAGGAAAAATATATGAATGAGTGAAATGAAAAATAAATGTGAAAGGTAGACCAATAAAGGTTTAAAAAATGTGGTTGGCTTTTCTATTAGTTTTGCATTTTATATTAGTTTCTGTTAGTTTTGCATTCTATTAGTTTTGCTAAACTCATGTATATAGTGTATATATATATACACTATACACTATATATATATATATATATACATACACTACATTCTTTTTATAATATTCTTGTATTCAAATATATTTTAAAGATTTATTTATTTGGGCCGGTGCTGCAGCTCACTAGGCTAATCCTTTGCCTTGCGGCGCCAGCACCCCGGGTTCTTGTCCTGGTCGGAGCGCCGGATTCTGTCCCAGTTGCCCCTCTTCCAGGCCAGCTCTCTGCTGTGGCCCAGGAAGGCAGTGGAGGATGGCCCAAGTGCTTGGGCCCTGCACCCGCATGGGAGACCAGGAGGAAGCACCTGGTTCCTGGCTTCGGATCAGCGCGGTGCGCCGGCTGCAGTGTGCCGGCCGCGGCAGCCAAGGAGAGTGAACCAACAGCAAAGGAAGACCTTTCTCCCTGTCTCTCTCTCTCACTATCCACTATGCCTGTCAAAAAAAAAAAAAGATTTATTTATTTGAAAGGCAGAGTTACATAGAGGCAGAGGCAGAGAGAGAGAGGTCTTCTATTCGCTGGTTCGTTCCCCAAATGAACGCAACAGCGGTCAATATTATAACTAATGTTTATAAGATACATAGAATAAAGTTCTAGATTATTAGATTTCTTAATCATAAAAATAATTTAAAATATAGAATTAATTAAATTTTATTAAATATTAATGAATCAGGAAGGAGTTGTTTGTGTCAAAACTTATCTTGAATTTTATCAGGTTTTTTTTTTTTTTTTTGACAGAGTGGACAGTGAGAGAGAGACAGAGAGAAAGGTCTTCCTTTTGCCGTTGGTTCACCCTCCAATGGCCGCCGCGGTAGGCGCGCTGCAGCCTGCACACCGCGCTGATCCGATGGCAGGAGCCAGGTGCTTCTCCTGGTCTCCCATGGGGTGCAGGGCCCAAGGACTTGGGCCATCCTCCACTGCACTCCCGGGCCACAGCAGAGAGCTGGCCTGGAAGAGGGGCAACCGGGACAGGCTCGGTGCCCCGACCAGGACTAGAACCCGGTGTGCTGGCGCCGCAAGGCGGAGGATTAGCCTGTTGAGCCACGGCGCCGGCCTTATCAGGTTATTTTTTTAAATGTTGATTTTATAATTTGTTTTTTACACTGAAAATAAATTCTCTGAATTTCAGAATAAACACTGGTATAATTTTAAATCTTACTAATTTTTGTCAGAAATACTTCTGTATTCTTTAGCCTTAATAATGTGAGTTTTTGGTCCAGGATTGTGGCACAGTGGGTAAAGCCCCCACTTGCAACTTCAGCATCCCATATGGGTACCTGTTTGTGTCCCGGCTGCTCCATTTTTGATACTGCTCCCTGCTAATGGCATGGGAAACCAAGTGGCCCAAATGCTTGGGCCCCTGTACTCCAGTGGGAGACCTCGAAGAAACCCCTGGTTTCAGGCTTCAGCCTGGCCCACTGCAGGCCATTGCCACTCTTTGGGGAGTGAACTAGTGGATGGAAGACCTCTGTCTTACCTGTTTTTCCCTTTGTCTCTATAACTTTCAAATAAATAAATAAATCTTTAAAAAATGGGAGTTTTAAAATCTTTACTTTCTTGAAAGTTGTTGTATTTCAGATTCATTCTCTTCCCTTCACTCATAAAACAGTTGTTGCCAACTCATGTTTGTTTCCATGTTGGTCCATAAGAGAAACCAGGGCATGAGGAAATGAAATAGAGACATACCCAGCACTGTGGAATGTTTTGGTAATTTCAAGTATGATTCCGGTATTTAAAGTGAGATTTGGGAGATTTGTAAGAAAATCCCAGAGAAACAGAAAGGAGAAGCACTGGTCAGATTGCACTGTGCTCCCTGTGCAGATGGGCTACAGCAGGTGCACCCGTTTAGTTTTCCCACCGGCCAGTGAGCTGTTCTGAGGCATAGATTTATTTTTTCCTGCTAATCATTATCCAGCACTTATTCACTGTCTAGTCAGTGATGCCTGTTCTCTACATACATAGGGATGAAGAGAGATGTACTCCAGTTTTAAAAAGGAAAAGCCAGCATAGTTTATCATTTCCATTTTAAAGATGTTACAAAGGGAATGGACTGTGAAATTTCTCTTAACGAAAACATGCAGCATTCCGTGCTTGAACTGCAGCATTAGCACCTAATAGAGTCCGCTTGTCTTACTCGTCTTCTTGTCATCTTATTTCAAAATAGGAAGTGAAGGCTCATTTCTTTTGAGAAAGAAATCAAGTTCAATTGGTGTAGGAGAGTTTTACCGGGATCCTGTATTACAGCGCTGCTCCCCAAATCTGCCAAGACATTCCAATTCACTGGTAAGTCAAATTGTGATTGTGTATCGTGGATCACATTCTCTTGACAACTCATACTTGTGCCTAAGGTGGGAGTGACAAGGATGTGAAAATTCTATGCAGCCTATGTACAAAAATGTTAGTCATTAGTCATGTTAAGTTCACACTTAGAGACTTTTTAGCTTGTAGAGTATGAGTTTGTTGGGGTATCAATGTACTGAGTAGGCACATGTCAGAATGGTTTTACTCTCCTTTCTTTTATCTAATTTTAAATAATTATTGCAAAGACAGAGGGAGCAAGCACCGTCTCCCTTTTGCTGATTGACTCACTGTATGCTGCAGCCCTGGGGGTGGGCGGGGTCTGCTGTATGAGTGGCGGGGACCCAGCTCCTTGTTATCAGTGCTTTCTCCCAGAGTCTGCCTTGTAGCAAGGTGGGATCCAGAGTGTAGCCTGGACTCGAACCCAAGCATTCAGACATGGGAGCAGTTGTCTGAGCTGGTGTCTTCACCAATACACAAGATGCACCCTTCCCTCTGAGCTCCTTGTCTGCGGAGCCCAGGCTAGGCCATCTTATGTGTTTATGTGGCTTGACCCATGAGTAGACAGGAATCCTTTAGTGATTTCTAAGGACTGAAGACACTGAGCAGGATGGAGTGCGTGATGTCACTGCTCATCAAACCATGTAGCTTTCGTACACTGAGCATCAGTTTTTTAGAAGCCATTGTTGCAACTTCCCCCATGGTTACCAGCTGTGGAGGAACCACGTGACTCAGTTTATGGGAGGAGTTGGGTCATCCTGGCTGGGGTGGTGGGGAACCGCTGTCTGTTCAGGCTCCTGTGGAAAGGTCACACTGATGTTAGCCTGTGTGCTGATTTTGGCCATCATTTGCCACTGAAAACAGGAGGGTTGTTTTGTGTTAACTCGAGCTCCCAAGATGACTGGCTGTGGCTGAGTAGGTCCGGCGAGGCCTCTGTCTGCACTGCGTGTGGCTGGAATTTACCCAGACAGCTCAGGTTGGGAGAATGGTGACCAATGAGAGGAGCTGCGCCCAGACAGCTTCTGTTTTGACTCCACCTTTCAGTTTCCTTACACTTAAGCTAAAGAAGGAAAAGTGGATGTTTCCTGAGGTCGTTTTGAAACTATAATGGATTTGTAAAATCTTTTCTCTTTGTGATTGGGCTGTTCATTTGTATTTGCCTGTTTTGACTTCATAATTTTGAATACTACTTATTTCCATTACAGTTTTCTGGTTGTTTCTATCTAAAAATATTCTTTTCCCAATAAAATGACAGCAGCTTTCTTACTGCATCACTACCTGTTTACTAGGGACCTGTTTTTGATCAGGAAGATTTACGGAGGCAAAAAAGGAAAATTCTGTCATCAGATGACTCACTGAGTAAGTATTGCAGAGTTATCCTCTGCAAGTCGGTGTTTTGGGCAGAAGACAGTGATTGTTCAAATTACTTTGATACCGATTTCATCTTATGTAACTTTTCCATCTGTTTAGCTAGTGACTCCACAGGCTACAAAAAAATGAGATTCAGTTATAGGTTAAACACGGACCTTTTATACATGCCAGCAGGCATTTTTATCTTCCCTGTGAATTGTCTAAGCTGCAGGTAGTACGTCCATCAGTGCCTCTCTTTTGCCTTATATTCTTGATTGTTGTTATTTTCCATTGCACCAGCCAATTCAATTTTTTAAATTTATTACACATTTATGATGCTAGATGCGTGCCCCCAAATGCATTTTCTACTGAAGCTCCAGTGCATAGAGGAGAGATTGCCACCAGGAGGTTTTCAGGATACCTTGACTTAATGGATTCAAGTCCTTTGCTCACATTTCTGCTGTTTCTTGATAAAGGGTCGACCAAGCTGCAGTCCCACGCGAGGCATTCAGACAGCGTGTCCTCCCTGGCTTCGGAGAGGGAGTACATCACCTCCTTAGACCTTTCAGCGAATGAACTCAGGGAGGTCGACGCCCTGAGCCACAGGGGCTGCCTGAGTGGCCACTTGGAGCACCTGGAGAGGCTGGAGCTGCAGCAGAACGCGCTGGTCAGCTTCCCACAGCCGCTCTGCGAGGTACGCCCCCAGCCGGACTCCCAGTGCTGGAGGAGCCCGGCACCATCAAGTCTTGCAGTCTCTTCTGTGTCATTGCACAGGACGCCCCCTGTTCTTCTGCTGTCCACGTGGCTACAGTCTGGGTAGTGTGCAGAGACCCCTTTGAGAGCAAGCAGTGGAGACAGAGACTGGGTTAAAATAGAATTCTAGGTTCTGTCTTGGTAACACAGGGAATGTGTCAACAGCTGTCAGGGCTGCCTGCTGATGGTTCCATATAGTCAGTTCGAGTCCAGATAACTGAAGCTGTTTAAAGTATTTTAGGTAGACGAGAGCTTGACCTGGTTTGGTAGTAGCCGTGTGACCATGGGAACTGCTGTCCGCCTGTTCTGAGCCTTCATTTCCTCCACTGTAAATTCAGAGGCTCAGCTAACTGATCATGATGACTGTGTTTTAAAGATTTACTTATTTATTTGAAAGACTCAGTTACAGGAGAAAGGGAGAGAGAAAGAGACAGAGTTTGCATCTACTGGTTCACTCCCCAAATGGCCATAACAACCAGGACTGGACCAGGCCCAACTCGGGAGCCGGGAGCTTCGTCCGGGTCTCCCATGTGGGTTCGGGGCCCAGGTACCTAGGTCATCTTTCTTTTTCTTTTTTTTTTTTTTTTTTTTTTTTTTTTTCTCTTTGTATACAGAAGATCAGCTTAGTATATATTAGGTAAAGTTTTCAACATTTTGCCCATATAGCACTACAAAGTGAAAAAAACTACCATTGGATTACTAATTATAGCATCAAATAGCAATGTACAGCACATTAAAGACAGAGAACCCACATGATTTTTTTTTTTCAAATTAATTAACTTTCTATGCCATTTCCCCTTCAATACCAGGTTGTTATTTTTTTTTTTTTCATTTCCAATTCTCTTTATATACAGAGGATCACTTCAGTATATCATTAGTAAAGAGCTCATCAGTTTGTGCCCACACAGAAACGCAAAGTATAAGGATAAAGTATTACATTCTATACCTAGAGTCAGGACCTAAGCTGATCAGGTCATTGTTTCTTATAGTGTCCATTTCATTTCCGTAGGTTTCCCCTTTGGTGCTCAGTTAGTTGTCGCCGATCAGGGAAAAGAAATGATATTTGTCTCTTTGGGACTGGCTTAATTCACTCAGTATGATGTTTTCCAGATCCCTCCATCTTGTTTCAAATGACTGGGTTTCATTGTTCCTTACTGCTGTATAGTATTCTATGGAGTACATGTCCCATAATTTCTTTATCCAGTCTACTGTTGATGGGCATTTGGGTTGGTTCCAGGTCTTAGCTATTGTGAATTGAGCTGCAATAAACATTAATGTGCAGATGGCTTTTTTATTAGCCAAATTAATTTCCTTTGGGTAAATTCCAAGGAGTGGGATGGCTGGGTTGTATGGTAGGGTTATGTTCAGGTTTCTGAGGAATCTCCAGACTGACTTCCATAATGGCTTAACCAGTTTGCATTCCCACCAACAGTGGGTTAGTGTCCCTTTTTCCCCACATCCTCTCCAGCATCTATTGTTGGTAGATTTCTGGATGTGAGCCATTCTCACCGGGGTGAGGTGAAACCTCATTGTGGTTTTGATTTGCATTTCTCTGATTGCTAGTGATCTTGAACATTTTTTCATGTGTCTGTTGGCCATTTGGATTTCTTCTTTTGAAAAGTGTCTATTGAGGTCCTTGGCCCATCTCTTCAGTGGGTTGTTTGTTCTGTTGTTGTGGAATTTCTTGATTTCTTTGTAGATTCTGGTTATCAACCCTTTATCTGTAGTATAGTTTGCAAATATTTTCTCCCATTCTGTCGGTTGCCTCTTCACTTTCCTGATTATTTCTTTCGAAGTACAGAAACTTCTCAATTTGATGCAATCCCAAATGTTAATTTTGGTTTTGACTGCCTGTGCTCCTGGGGTCTTTTCCAAAAAGTCTTTGCCTGTACCTATATCTTGCAGGGTTTCTCCAATGCTCTCTAATAATTTGATGGTTTCGGGCCGTAGATTTAAGTCTTTAATCCACGTTGAGTGAATTTTTGTGTAAGGTGAAAGGTATGGGTCTTGCTTTAAGCTTCTGCATATGGAAATCCAGTTTTCCCAGCACCATTTATTGAATAGACTGTCCTTATTCCAGGGATTAGTTTTGGATCTTTGATCAAATATAAGTTGGCTGTAGATGTTTGGATTGATTTCTGGTGTTTCTATTCTGTTCCATTGGTCTATCCATCTGTTTCTGTACCAGTACCATGCTGTTTTGATAACAACTGCCCTGTAGTATGTCCTAAAATCAGGTATTGTGATGCCTCCGGCTTTGTTTTTGTTGTACAAGATTGCTTTGGCTATTCGAGGTCTTCCGTGTCTCCATATGAATTTCAGTATCATTTTTTCCAGATCTGAGAAGAATGTCTTCGGTATCTTGATTGGTATTGCATTGAATGTATAAATTGCTTTTGGGAGAATAGACATTTTGATGATATTGATTCTTCCAATCCATGAGCATGGAAGATTTCTCCATTTTTTGGTATCCTCTTCTATTTCTTTCTTTAAGGTTTTGTAGTTTTCATCATAGAGTTCTTTAACGTCCTTGGTTAAGTTTATTCCAAGGTATTTGATTGTTTTTGTGGCTATTGTGAATGGGATTGATTTTAGAAGTTCTTCCTCAGCCTTGGCATTGCCTGTGTATACAAAGGCTGTTGATTTTTGTGGATTGATTTTATATCCTGCTACTTTGCCAAACTCTTCGATGAGTTCCAATAGTCTCTTAGTAGAGTTCTTTGGGTCCCCTAAATAAAGAATCATATCATCTGCAAAGAGGGATAGTTTGAGTTCTTCCTTCCCGATTTGTATCCCTTTAATTTCTTTTTCTTGCCTAATAGCTCTAGCTAAAACTTCCAGAACTATATTGAATAGCAGTGGTGAGAGTGGGCATCCCTGTCTGGTACCAGATCTCAGCGGAAATGCTTCCAACTTTTCCCCATTCAATAGGATGTTGGCCGTGGGTTTTTCATATATTGCTTTGATTGTATTGAGGAATGTTCCTTCCATACCCAGTTTGCTTAGAGTTTTCATCATGAAAGGGTGTTGTATTTTATCAAATGCTTTCTCTGCGTCTATTGAGAGAATCATATGGTTTTTCTTCTGCAGTCTGTTAATGTGGTGTATTACGTTGATTGTTTTGCGGACGTTGAACCATCCTTGCATACCAGGGATAAATCCCACTTGGTCTGGGTGGATGATCTTTCTGATGTGTTGTTGCATTCTATTGGCCAGAATTTTATTGAGGATTTTTGCATCTATGTTCATCAGGGATATTGGTCTGTAATTCTCTTTCAATGCTGCATCTTTTTCCGGCTTAGGAATTAAGGTGATGCTGGCTTCATAGAAAGAATTTGGGAGAATTCCTTCTTTTTCGATTGCTCTGAATAGTTTGAGAAGCATTGGAGTTAGTTCTTCTCTAAATGTCTGGTAGAACTCAGCGGTGAATCCATCTGGTCCTGGGCTTTTCTTTGTTGGGAGGGCCTTTATTACTGTTTCTATTTCTGTGTCAGTTATGGGTCTGTTTAGGTTTCCTTTGTCTTCCTGGCTCAATTTAGGTAGGTTGTATGTGTCCAAGAATCTGTCCATTTCTGATAGATTTCCCTGTTTGCTGGCATACAAGTCCTTGTAGTAATTTCTGATGATTCTTTTTATTTCTGTTGTGTCTGTTGTTATGTTTCCTTTTTCATCTCTGATCCTATTGATTTGGGTCTTTTCTCTTCTTTTTTTAGTGAGTTGGGCCAATGGGGTGTCAATTTTGTTTATTTTTTCAAAAAACCAGCTCCTCGTTTGGCTGATTTTTTGTAATGTTTTTTTGGATTCAATCTTGTTGATTTCTTCTTTGATTTTAATTATTTCCCTTCTTCTACTGGGTTTGGGTTTGGTTTGCTGCAGATTTTCTAGATCCTTGAGATGACTTGAAAGCTCTTCTATTTGGTGCCTCTCCAATTTCTTGATGTAGGCACCTATTGATATAAACTTTCCTCTTAACACTGCTTTTGTTGTATCCCATAGGTTTTGGTATGTTGTGGTGTTATCCTCATTTACTTCCAGAAAATTTTTAATATCTCTTTTAATTTCTTCTATGACCCATTGTTCATTCAGGAGCATGTTGTTCAATCTCCATGTGTTTGCACGTGCTCTGGGGATTCCCGAGTTGCTAATTTCCAATTTGATTCCTTTGTGGTCTGAGAAGCTGCATGGTATGATTCTAATTCTTTTGAATTTGCTGAGACTTGCTTTATGGCCTAGTATGTGGTCAATCCTAGAGAAGGTTCCATATACTGCTGAGAAGAATGTAAAGTCCTTAGATGTAGGATGAAATGTTCTGTAGATATCTGTTAGATCCATTTGAGCTATAGTGTCATTTAAATCTGCTGTCTCCTTGTTGATCTTCTGTCCTGATGATCTGTCTATCTCTGAGAGTGGAGTATTGAAGTCCCCCAGTACTATTGTATTGGGGTCTAAGTCTCCCTTTAAGTCCCTTAACAAGTCTTTTAAATAAGCTGGTGCCCTGTGATTCGGTGCATATACATTGATAATTGTTATATCTTCCTGTTGAATGGATCCCTTAATCATTAAATAGTGTCCCTCTTTGTCTCTCCTGACAGTTTTTATGGTAAAGTTTATGTTGTCCGATATTAAGATGGCTACACCTGCTCTTTTTTCATTTCTGTTGGCATGGTATATCTTTTTCCAGCCTTTCACTTTCAGTCTGTATGGATCATTGTTGGAAAGATGAGTTTCTTGTAAGCAGCAAAAAGATGGGTTTTGTTCCTTAACCCAATCCGCCAATCGGTGTCTTTTAACTGGACAGTTCAAGCCATTAACATTCAATGTTACTATTGAGAAGGAGTAACTTTGCCCTGCCATTTACCAAAGATATTTTCTGATATCTGGTTTGAGATTCCTGTGTTCTTTTGTTGTGAGGTTTCCTTCCTTTACCTTCCTTCATATTGGCTACTGTGTTTCTGTGTTTCTGTATGTAACACATCTTTAAGCATCTTTTGCAGGGCTGGACGAGTGGCGACAAATTCTTTCAGTTTCTGTTTGCTGTGAAAGGTCTTTATTTCACCTTCATTCACAAATGAGAGCTTTGCAGGATGTAATATTCTGGGCTGGCAGTTTTTCTCTCTTAGTACCTGGGCTATATCTTGCCATTCTCTCCTGGCTTGTAGGGTTTCTGATGAGAAGTCAGCTGTAAGTCTAATTGGGGATCCTCTGAGAGTAATCTGGCGTTTCTCTCTTGCACATTTTAGGATCTTTTCTTTGTGTTTCACTGTGGTGAATTTGATTATGACGTGACGTGGTGAGGTTCTCTTTTGATCATGTTTATTAGGGGTTCTATGAGCTTCCTGTACTAGGATGCCTCTGTCTTTCTCCAAACCTGGGAAATTTTCTGCTAGTATCTCACTAAAAAGGCCTTCTAATCCTTTCTCCCTTTCCATGCCTTCAGGAACTCCTAGAACCCGAATGTTGGGTTTTTTAATAGTATCCTGTAGATTCCTGACAGTGTTTTTTAGATTTCTGATTTCTTCTTCTTTTCTTTGATTTGCCTGTTTCCTTTCCTGTTCTCTGTCTTCTAATTCCGATATTCTCTCTTCTGCTTCACCCATTCTGTTTTTAAGGCTCTCTAGTGTGTTTGCCATTTGATCCATTGAGTTCTTCATTTCATTGAGGTTTTTTGTCAGTATCTCAATTTTATGTTCTACTAGTTTTTTCATTTCATTTTGATTTCTCCTTAATATTTCATTTTCACGGGAGAGATTTTCTATCTTGTCCATTAAGGATTTCTGTAGTTCAAGAATTTGTTTTTGAGAATTTCTTAATGTTCCTATCACTTTTTTGAGATCTGCTTCTTGTATTTCCTCTATCTCTTCATCTTCATAATCTTGCTTTGGCGTGTCTTTCTCCTTTGGGGGCGTCATAGTGTCTTCCTTGCTTTTGTTACCTCGGCTTCTATGTTTATTGTTTGGCATGTTGGAGATAATTTATGTTTTTTTTTTTTTTTTTTTTTTTTTTTGACTCAGTTGGGAGTGGAGTTGAGGGTAGTTGAAATCTGGCCTCTGTGAGTATTCGTTTGATCTACCTCTGGGACCACACCAAGAGTTTATTCAGCCCTCAATGTGTTCTCCAGTTTTGCTAAAGTTATTGAGTTTGGCTGCACTTTAGATATGTAAGATCGCAGTGCTCTTTGTTTTGCTTGTTGAGTGAAGGGTGAGGCCTCTGTTTCCCTCCCCCCTCAATGTCTTGGGTTTCTGAGGTCTTACCCTCCTCCGTTGGTTCCCGCGCTGGTGAGATTCTGTCACACGGCTCCCGCCGCACTCGGCTCCGCTTCCGCCGCACTCGGCTGGCCCCCGCCGCACTCGGCTCCGCTTCCGCCGCACTCGGCTGGCCCCCGCCGCACTCGGCTCCGCTTCCGCCGCACACGGCTGGCCCCCGCCGCACTCGGCTCCGCTTCCGCCGCACACGGCTGGCCCCCGCCGCACTCGGCTCCGCTTCCGCCGCACACGGCTGGCCCCCGCCGCACTCGGCTCCGCTTCCGCCGCACACGGCTGGCCCCCGCCGCACTCGGCTCCGCTTCCGCCGCACACGGCTGGCCCCCGCCGCACTCGGCTCCGCTTCCGCCGCACACGGCTGGCCCCCGCCGCACTCGGCTCCGCTTCCGCCGCACACGGCTGGCCCCCGCCGCACTCGGCTCCGCTTCCGCCGCACACGGCTGGCCCCCGCCGCACTCGGCTCCGCTTCCGCCGCACACGGCTGGCCCCCGCCGCACTCGGCTCCGCTTCCGCCGCACACCTAGGTCATCTTTCACTGCTTTCCCAGATATATTAGCAGTGAACTTGATTGGAAGTCATACAACCAGTATTGGAATGGCGACACTGCAGGTGGTGGCTTAATCCGCTGTGACAAAACACTGGCCCTGATCATGATGACTTTTTTCGGGGAGAGGGATTAAAATTGTGTGTAGCTTGGAGTGGGCATTTATCCTGGAGGTTAAGATGCTCGTGTGCTGTGTCGTAATGCCAGGGTGCAGTATCCAGCTCTGGCTCCTGACTTCAGCTTCCTGCTAACGTAGACCCTGGAAGGCAGCGATCATGGCTCAGGTGATGGGATTGCTGCCACCCGGATAGGAGATCTGCACGGAGTTCTCAGTCCCTGGCTTCAGCCTGTTTGTTGTTTGCATTTACGGGAATCAGCCAACAGAGAGAAACAGTGCATGTGTGTGAATAAATAAAATAAAAAGTTATATGTAACTTAGGAATTAATTGTTTGCTCAAACTTCTAATCTTGTGAGAATTAAAGTATAGCAGTTTGTTGATAGCACAGTCCTCTGAATATTGACTTTCTCTTCTTTGTATTATGGACCAGAAGTTTTCAAAGCCAAAGATGATACAGCAAATTAAATTAATACATTTAAATTACTAAGCTGATTTCTTGGATTGAATTGCAAAGTTTATTAAAGAATAATACCGGTCTTTTTAAAAGGAATCTTACTGCAAATGCATTTCTCTTTCTTGTTTTATTTTTATTTACTTGTTTTTGTTTTATTTTGAAGGAAGATACATAGGGAGACACACACACACACACAAACACAGAGTGAGGGAGCGACAGAGTATTAGCGAGTGAGCCAGCTTTTAGGCAGTGATTCGATCTCCAGGGCCTGGGCCAGAGCCAAAGCCAGGAGCCAGGAACTCGGCCTGGGTCTTCTCGCTGAGAATGAGGGATTCAAGTACGTGAGCCATCACCTGCTCCCTCGAGGTACACATTAGCAGGAAGCTGGAATCTGGAGTGGAGCCAGAATTTGATCCCAGACACTCCAATATAGGATGGAGCTTTCCCAAGCTTTGAGATGTTTTCGAAGCAGTGTTGCGTGAGCTTTGAGTATATTCCCTGGAAGTTTATATTTATCTCCACGCACATCTGAAAGGCATTTTTTGTCTCTTCTTTGCCTCTTTGCCTGCTAAATCCTTCCCATTCCCCAGGTGCCAGGTGAAAGTTCACTGTGTTGCCCTCTGCTTCTTTGCTCTTTCATCCTTCCAATCGGGCTGGCTACCCGCTGGGGTTACACATCCCCTGCGGTGCCCTTGGCTCCCAAAGTCTGACTTCCTGTGTGTTGTCCTCACTAGACTCTGAGTTCTGTGAGGACAGAGGTTGCTGTGGGCTTGTTCTTGCCTGTGCCGAGCGCCTGGTGATGCGCAGTGGACAGTTGCTGGTTACACAGAGCTGTGGTAGATGCCTCGTGCATTATTAGAGGCGCTGTAGCCCTTTGCTGGATGCCTGTTGAGCTCATTTGTGGAGCGATGAGTGGCTGACACTTGTACGCCTTCAGTAAGTATTGTTCATCGGGTAAGTAGAAGCATATCAGAACCCAGCCTAGCTACACAGAACTCAGGGCCTGGCAGAGCGAGTGACCTTAGGGTGTCCTCTGCTCCCAGCTTCTCTTAGAGCAGTGTCACAAGGACACCGCCTGGTGGTGTGTTTTCGTTACTGTCTGAAGAGTCTTTTTGTAAGAAAGTGCCCAGGTTCAGCTTTGAGAATAAACAATCTTGCAACGTTTGCTTCTGAATGAGCTGGTAGGATCTGGAAGAAGCCTCTGGGATTATTGTGAGGATAAATATGTTGGAGGCCAGCGCCACAGCTCACTGGGCTAATCCTCCGCCTGCGGCACCGGCATCCCAGGTTTTAGTCCTGGTCGGGACACCGGATTCTGTCCCGGTTGCTCCTCTTCCAGTCCAGCTCTCTGCTGTGGCCCGGGAAGGCAGTGGAGGATGGCCCACGTGCTTGGGCCCTGCACCCGATGGGAGAACAGAAGAAGCACCTGGCTCCTGGCTTCGGATTGGCGTAATGCGCAGGCTGCAGCGCGCCAGCCGCAGTGGCCATTTGCGGGGTGAACCAACGAAAGGAAGACCTTTCTCTCTGTCTCTCACTGTCTAACTCTGGCCTGTCCAAAAAAAAATGTTGTTGTGTAAAGAGGAGCACAGAGATGTGATTGTACTTGACATTTTAGTCCTTTAGTAGTAATCAATACCTATGATTGGAAAAATCGATACAGTATTTACAGTGCTGTTATCCTCGTAAAGTTAGAAAGTACTTAGTAGAGATTTGAACCAAAAAAATTCCACAAAAGAGGAAATTCTAAAAATGAAACATACATTATCTGTGGCTGTTCTTATTAATTTTTTATGTTAAAATGTATAGTAGGGGCTAATGTTGATTTACGGCAGGTTGAGCTGCTGCTTGGGACACCCTCATCCCATGTTGTAATGCCCAGCAAGTCCTGCCTCTTCCACTTCTAATCCAGCTCCCTGCTAAGGCACCTGGGAGGCAGCAGATGATGGCCCAGGACCTTGGGCCCCTGCCACCCATGTGAGAGACCCGGATGGAGCTCTTTGCTTTGCCTTGCCGAGCCCCAGCTATGGCAAACATAAGGGGAGTAAACAGTGGGATGGAAGATCTCTGTTCATTGGTCTCTCCCTTTCTCTCTACGACTCTGCTTTTCAAATAAATGAACACATCTTTCAGGAAAAAAAAAAGTACAATTTCTAAAGGCAAGTATTTAGTAAAACGTATTCCCAGGACTGTACTACTTGTTCACCAAGTAATTAGTTCAAATATGTCAAGGCCTTTTTGAACAAGTATTTGTTCTAAATACTGCTTGTAATTTGCTCTTTGCAGACATAATTTACAAAAAAGGTGAATTAAACTCTAACTGCTGTTTTTGTGAACCTGCTTTTGACAGGCTACCTCTTGGGTTTTTCTTGGTCTTACCGTGTTAGGAGAGGTGGCTGGGCCAGTCAGTGTCCTGAACTTCTTGTGTGGGTTGTGTTTTCAGCTTTTCAGAGGATTCTTGATGGGTATAGCTACCAGGCTAACCTTAAGTTTCTCAGCTGCTTCATTTTAGAACTTTGAAACACTGTCTTTGCAGGTCCTGAAGTGTTTGACACATTTGGACTTGCACAGTAATAAATTTACATCATTTCCCTCTTACTTGTTGAAAATGAACTGCATTGCCAACCTCGATGTCTCTCGCAATGACATTGGGCCCTCTGTCATCTTGGATCCCGCGGTGAGGTGTCTGACCCTGCGGCAGCTGAATCTGTCATATAACCAGCTGTCTGCTATCCCTGAGAGCCTCGCAGAGGTGGCTGAGAAACTGGAGCAGCTCCTTCTAGAAGGGTAAGGAGGGAGTTCATTAAAGACCAAAGGGTTGCATTGCATTCAGCTTTCGAGGGTTGAAAAAAATAGGCTGACATTTCTGTAGTCATGAGTTTTAAACAAAAATATAATGGAAGGCTGAGGAAAAATGTATTGCAGCTTCTACCAGTTTACTTAAATGTTCACATTAATTTCAAAATGAATAAACCTGCTTAGGTACATCTTTGAAGATAGATTTTTTTTTTTAAAGCATGTGAAGTGTGCAATTTAACCCTCATTTCTGTTTCTTACTACTAGGAATAAAATATCAGGCAGATGCTCTCCCTTGAGCCTGAAGGAGCTGAAGACCTTAAACCTTAGTAAAAACCACATTTCATCCCTGCCAGAGAACTTTCTGGAAGCCTGTCCTAAAGTGGAGAGTTTCAGCGCCAGGATGAATTTTCTTGGTAAGCATTCGGTGTGTTGTGTTGTGTACTGGCCTGGGTGTTGCAGGGAGTGGGGTTGTGTGTACGCACAGGAGGAGAGGATTGGAAGGGGAATTTCTGTTAACCTGTTACACTGGGGTTTCCAAAATACATTTAGTGTGTTGGAAAAATAAGGGATGAGCCCCTTAGCTAGGAACAGACATGGAAGAACGCATATTGCAGAGTGAGAGGAGCCCATCTGGAGAGGCCACGTGCTGTTGGATCCCAAATGCTGGACAATCTGAGGATGACCAAGTGTGGGGCAGTGAGATCAGTGACTGCCAGGGTTAGGGGCAGGGCAGGATGAATGGACAGAGGATTTCTAGGGCTGTGGTACTATTCCCTGCGATTCTGTCTTGGTAGATGAGGGTCATCATATATTTGTCCAAATCCCACAAACGTAGAACACAGACGGTCACCCTGATAAGAACAGGGGGCTTGGGGTGATCATGATGTGTCAGTATTGGCTCTTTGGTTATTAATGAATGGGCACATTGTTAGTCTCAGGGGAATGTGTGGGGAGCTGGTGTTCAGAGAATGGAGCTCCCTGTGCTCTCTGCCCACTTGTCCTGTACATTTAAACCTACTTTAAAAAATAAGTCTGTGATTAAAAAATCATTGCTATGATCACAGGTTAAAAGAACAGTTAGGCCATCTTCAAATAGTACTCAGACTGTAATTCATTTTAGTTTATCCAACTAAGATTATTCACATAGGTGCCTGAGGAGGGGGCATCCCTGTATTGGGATAGTGAGTTTCACATTGAAGTTTTATCAGCATTTCTTTAAATTGTATTTACTGTTGCGATTTATATAAAAAATTATAAATTTAACAGTGGTCAAATTTCTGAAGCTTGTGTGTATCCGTTCATCTGCTCTTGGCAAGGTATTGCAGTAATTCATAGTGGGATCATCACTTTTTTGAGAAGTTGTGGAATACCCTAAATTCTCCTTGCGTGTGAGATAAAGCAGGGATAAGCCCATTTACCGTAGTTTACAGAATCTGATAGGAACAGAGCTGGTACATTTACAGCAGTAAACAGGGATTCTCCATATATATCTTAGCGGAGGCCATGTAGACCTTCCTACCTGGATGGATATTCTATACCTATCTCAGAGACATAATTTGTAAATACTGTTTTAAGGTTGATTGATTTATTTGAAAATCAAAATGAGAGGAAGAGACACAGAGATACCTTCCATCTGCTGGTTCAACAGCCCAGGTTGGGCAAGGCCAAAGCTAGGAGCCAGGAGCAGGGATCTTCATCTGGGCATCCCATGTGGCTGGCAGGGGCCTAAGTGCTTGGGCCATTAGCAGAGACATTGCTTGGAAGTGGAGCAGCCTGGACTCGAACTGGCACCCATATGGGATGCTGATATTGCTGGCAACAGTCTTACCTGCTATGCCGCAACTCCAGCTCCATGAAGTACTGTTTAATAGCAGGATATAGTTTGACTGATTATTTTAAAATAGTTTGGCAGGGCTTCCAGAAGGTCATAACGGTGAAAGCTATGTGAATTTGCACAGTGTTTTCCTCCTGTTCCCCTTCCTCCTGTCTTCCCTGCTCCCTGGACATTGACCCTGTTCTCACCATGGCCCTGAAACCAGGGATAGAGTGGTTGGCTCACTAGTGAGCTAAGCAAACCTGGGCTCCATCCTGTAGGATCTTGCAGTTATGCCCATCTATCTTCTGAACTTGAAAGGGTGAAGGCACAAATTAAAGGGTACTGCACCCACACAACGGAAAGTCTCAGGGTGCCACGAGGGTCCCTTGGGCAGGGGGTTGTTCTTCAGACTGTGGGGTTTGTGGTGTTCAGCCTGAATCTGGAAGGAAGCAGGCTCACAAGGATGCTGGGGCTTGGCGACGGTCAGAGTGCCTTCGCTGCTGGATCTCACGGAGGTCCTGGGGCTAGAACAGGTGTGAGCCCTACCCGACTCAAGGAGGTGAAGAACTGAGGTGTTGGTGTGATGACAAACTGGTCCTAGTGGCTTAGACGGAACCCAGCTGTCCGTTGTTTGCACCCCACAGCCTTAGTGGTTTAGGACGTGGGTTCATACGTGAGGGGACGGCATGCCTGAGAAGGGACTTGACTATCACGGATAATGGTGCAGGGAGTTTCGGATTTTTGATTTTCTGCATGTCTTCCATTACAACGTCTGGGCTATAAGATAACTGCCAAGTCGGGTGTCGTTTCTACTCGTTGGCATGTCTCAAACCCAGCTGGGGAGTCAGCATCTCTCCTCCCAGCACACAGCTTCTAAGTGTCTTCAAACATTGGGGCCCCTCCAGATTTTCTGGATGAAGCAGAGTTCGTATATTAAACTCTCAGAATGCTGGAGGTAATTTGTTAATTTTCACAACACTGTAGGGGTGTGGGTCTGTATATGATCTCAGGATCTCAGAGCTCGTCTGGTGTAGGAGCGCTGTTCTGCAGATGAGAAAACAGCTGCACGGCCAGGTGGGCTTCTGCCGTGCTGTTCCTGGACGTTTATCCCTTAGAGGTGTCTCACTCTGTGTGTGCCAGAAAATCGAGAATCCTGAGATTCTTCGTGTTATTTTACCTATTTTACCTGGTCTCTTTAGATCATGTAATCTGAGAGTGCCTTTATGAAGTGAATCCAGTATTCTTTCACAAAACCCACTTTATGAGATGGTATCATCAAGAATTTTTATGCTTACTTTATGGTACATGTTAAGTATTCAAAAGCATTTTGTTATAGTTACTAAAGAGTAATATGGCTTCCTCTATAATATAGTCATATGACATCATGCCTAATTTGAAATTAATATTTAAAAAATTTTTACTTTATGTATTGACCTCAATGAGCATGCTAATGAGTAGTGTGATTAAAAAAAACCCTGAAGTGTAAGCAATAAAATCTCTCATTGGAAAGACAAAAAAAATCTTACTTTAAGCAAATGTTAGATCGATGAATTTATATTTAGACAGTTGCTTAGCTTTCAGATTAAAAGATCCTGATAAATATGGCATATTGTTTTATTGTTGAGTGGCAGAATTACTTTTTAAAGTAGGCTTTTTATTGTCAGTGTCAGAATGAAAATTAAATCAAGTATCACCTCATTGATTGCTGCTCTTATTAGATTGAATGGAAATCTAGTTAAAATGATTAAAATGTTCCTTGTCTTATTTTTGTATTCCTGTAGCCGATATGCCTTTTTTGCCTTCCTCCATGACAAGCTTAAAATTATCTCAAAACAAATTTACAAGTGTTCCAGAAGCAATTTTAAATCTTCCACAGTAAGTTTGTTGTTTTTTATTTGGAAATCAACCCCGGGGGCTTTAGAAGTCTGGCTTTGACTTAGGCATCGCAACTTCATCATCCAGGCCTGTGGAGTGGCTTGTTTATAGGTCTGTGTGCTTGATTCTCTACCCAGAAGACCTGATTCATTGCTCGGACTTGCCATTTTTGTTTTAATTTCGTGGGCTATCATCTCAGAATAACTGCTGCATTGTTACGATTGCATGGGGGTATCTGCCTGTCACTTTGACTTTTAAAAAAATCACTGGCTCTCAGAGGTTGATGTGGTGCTAAAATACTCGTAACCTGGACATCACGGGTAAGTTATATTTCAGGTACATTTTTGGTGATGATTAGGGCAGTTGTGTAGGGCAGGTTTGGGTTTTTGTTGTTGCTCTCATGAAAGCAAAGCTTGCTGTGACTATAAATCAGACATGAATTAGATTTTGAGTGTGTTGTCCTCCTAAGTACTGTCCTCACTGTGTCAATGATTGTTAACCAAGTTCATGTCTATGCAAATATCTTCCTATGCCAGTGAGTAATCCTTAGCTGTAAGCTAGCCAGAGAGTACACCAGACTAGCATGTAACAGTTCACTTAATTCTGCCTTAGAATGTGTCAGTGTTCTGACTTCTCTTCGGGGGAATCTCTTCAGTCCTCCTAGGAATTCTGTCAGCCAGCTACTGCTATTACCTGTTCTTTTTAATGAGGACATTCCCCATTACAGAGGTGAAGTGACTTGCCACAAGTCACGGTGCTTAACCACTGGCAGTTCCACTGAGGACCCTCTGTGTTTCCATCTGGGCACCTGCTGGGCAGAGGGACCCCCTGTTCAGTGCTAGTGTATTTCTGAAAATGTCGTTGAGAGCCACATATGGAGGATGCCTGACCGGGAGGGAACGCGTCATACAGAAGCTTCCTTCCCAGAGAATTAAATCCCATCCACTCCCTAATTACACCACTCTCAGGCACCCTTCCTTCTCAGGCCTAGGTGGCCCCCACAGAAAGGTATTTCCTTAGTTCTCTCTAGTTTCATGGTGTGAAACACAGGCCAAGGCGAATGCAGCACTGCTTTTGGAAAGCCTGGTGCTTGCCGGGTTCGTCTCAGTGACACTGCTTGCTACATGTCTTTTTTTTTTTTTTTTTTTTTTTTGACAGGCAGAGTGGACAGTGAGAGAGAGAGAGACAGAGAGAAAGGTCTTCCTTTGCCATTAGTTCACCCTCCAATGGCCGCCTTGGCAGGCACGCTGTGGCCGGTGCACCGCGCTGATCTGAAGGCAGGAGCCAGGTGCTTCTCCTGGTCTCCCATGGGGTGCAGGGCCCAAGCACTTGGGTCATCCTCCACTACACTCCTGGGGCATAGCAGAGAGCTGGCCTGGAAGAGGGGCAACCGGGACAGAATCCAGTGCCCCGACTAAGACTAGAACCTGGTGTGCCGGCGCCGCAAGGCGGAGGATTAGCCTGTTGAGCTGTGGCGCCGGCCCAACTACATGTCTTGTCTCTTGCACAGTCACATCCCCTTTCTTGTTTCATGCATTCTTAGAAGAGCCGCCCAACTTCTAATAACATTTTTGCAGTGCAAACCAGAGTTTTTGTCTAGCGGATGGTAGTGCTACGTGAGCTTAGAATGAATTCAGCCAACTTCAGATGTACCACACGCAAGTGACCAGTACGTAGCTAGAAAGTCCAGGCGGCCTTTTGCATAGTCAAGATGGCCACCACTGCTGATGGACGCTTATGTTCATGTGCACGGTGTGTCATTTCCTGGTGGTACTGGGTAGCCTGTGCCTGTGTGAAAGCTCTCCATTGGCATCAAGGTCCTGCCAAATGCAGGCCTCGTGCTCAGGGTTGCAATCATTGCTGCCCTGAGACAAGCAGGTAATGGGTGGCCCCTGGACAGTGTTAACTGACTGGAGAAGCCCTCAGGCTCGAGTGGAAAATCACTCCATTGACAAGGTAGGTGGGAGCCACACCGTTGTCAGTCTTCTGGAAAAGGCAGGGGTTTTCATGACCACTTTGCGTTTGCTGCTTATTTCTTTTTTCTCTTTCTTTTCTTTTCTTTTCTTTTCTTTTCTTTTCTTTTCTTTTTTTTTTTTAACAGGCAGAGATAGACAGAGAGAGAGACAGAGAGAAAGGTCTTCCCTACGTTGGTTCACCCCCTAAATGGCCACCACTGCCGGCACACTTTGCTGATGCGAAGACAGGAGCCAGGTGCCTCCTCCTGGTCTCCCATGCAGTGCAGGGCCCAAACGCTTTGGCCACAGCAGAGAGCTGGACTGGAAGAGGAGCAACCAGGACAGAATCCAGCGCCCCAACCGGGACTAGAACCCGTGGTGCTGGCGCCACAGGCGGAGGATAGCCTAGTGAGCCATGGCGCTGGTCGCTTATTTGTAATACGTGGAAACATCTGCAAACCCTGGGTCCTTCCCTCATTTTGAGATTGGTTTCTTTATCTGCCTGAAGTAGGAAAAGTAGACCCAGATTTGCTTTGTAATGCTCTTTCTCACTTTAACTTCATTCCCAGTAAAACAAGTCTTTTTTTTTTCTCTAGACCATTATACAGACATATTTCTGAGTACATAATGTTAGTTTTAAAAATTTGGTCCCTCTCTCTCTCTCTTTTTTTTTTTTTTTTAAGATTTGTTTATTTCTTTGAGAGCCAGGGTTACAAAAAGGGAGGGAGGGAGATAGAGAGAGAGAGATCTTCCATCCTCTCCAAATGGCTGCAATGGCTGGAGCTGGGCCACAATCGGAAGCCAGGAGCCAGGCGCTTCCTCTGGATCTCCCTCGGGGTTGCAGGGGCCCAAGTACTTGGGCCATCCTTTGCTGTTTTCCCAGGCCATCACTGAGAGCTGGATCAGAGTGGAGCAGCCGGGACATGAGCTGATGCCTCTGTGGGATGCTGGTGTCGCAGGCACAGGCTTAACCTGCTATGCCACAGCATCAGCCCCTAAAATTTAGATCCTATTGGGGTCGGCACTGTGGTACAGCAGGTTAATGCCCTGACCTGAAGCACCGGCATTCCATATGGGCGCTGGTTCGAGACCCGGCCACTCCACTTCCGATCCAGCTCTCTACTATGGCCTGGGAAAGCAGTAGAAGGAGGCCCAAGTCCTTGGGCCCCTGCACTCATGTGGAAGACCTGGAAGAAGCTCCTGGCTCCTGGCTTTGGATCAGTGCAGCTCCGGCCGTTGTGGTCATCTGGGGAGTGAACTATCAGATGGAAGACCTCTCTCTCTCTCTCTCTCTCTCTCTCTCTCTCTCTCTCTCTCTCTCTCACTGCGTCTCCGCTCTCTGTGTAACTCTGACTTTCAAATAAATAAATAAAGCTTTAAAAAATAATTTGGGTCCTATTGTCCATCTGGTGACGACTGCTTGTGATGTTACTTCATGTACTTTGCAAACGTGCCTTCAGTGATGTTTTTGATATTCTGATGTTGTAGCTTGCGGTCCCTGGACATGAGCAGCAATGACATCCAGTGTCTGCCAGGCCCCGCACGCTGGATGTCCTTGAACTTACGGGAACTGTTGTTTAGCTACAATCAGATCAGCGTGTTGGACTTGAGTGAAAAGGCGCATGTGTGGTGTCGAGTGGAGAAACTGCACCTTGCTCACAATAAACTGAAGGAGGTAAGAGGCCTTGTTTGCCTGTTTACACACACTGCCGGTTTTCAAAGACGTCATAATTCACCTTATCACAGATGCTCGTTTTGAACATCTGTTATGTGGCATTTCTTTTTAAACCAGGTATAATCCTAACTCTGTGGTACACTCACATGGCCTCATTTTCTCATCTACAAAAGATCCCACCAAGTTTTGGTGCCTTACTTTTGAAGAAATATATGGATATGTGTCTGTGATAAAATATGTATTGAGTGTGTGTTATTTGTAAATGTACTAATGTACTTATGGGTACTTCCTCATGGGTGTGTGCAATGCTCTAAGTGTGTTGATAGATCCTCAGGTTCTCCACCTTTCTCTGGTTGTCCATGGTCCATGGCTCTGTTATGTTCTGATATTTGTGCCTTGCACCATCATGGTACCCTTCACCCAGACATATCACGGCCTTTGCCTTGGTCCAACCCCTCTGTCATATTGACTACTCATTTGTTTTTTTGTTGTTGTTGTTGTTTTGTTTTTTAATTTTTATTTTTTGACAGGCAGAGTGGATAGTGAGAGAGAGAGACAGAGAGAAAGGTCTTCCTTTTTGCCATTGGTTCACCCTCCAATGGCCGCTGCGGCCGGCGCATTGTGCTGATCCGAAGCCAGGAGCCAGGCGCTTCTCCTGGTCTCCCATGCGGGTGCAGGGCCCAAAGACTTGGGCCATCCTCCACTGCCTTCCCGGGCCATAGCAGAGAGCTGGCCTGGAAGAGGGGCAACCGGGATAGAATCCAGCGCCCCAACCGGGACTAGAACCCGGTGTGCCGGCGCCGCAAGGCAGAGGATTAGCCTGTTAAGCCACAGCACCGGCCATTGACTACTCATTTGTCTCGGAAAAAAATTTTGCCAAAACCAATCCTATGCATATTCTCTCTTATAAATATAATGTATGTGCTTACAAATTTGGAACAAGGAGGTCCCAATAGGATGCCACCCAGCTGTGTTTTAGGAAAAGTAACTTGTGCATAGGTGTCTGGTGATGACACACCTGTGCTTTTTTGGGGACACCAGGCACCGTGTGGGAGTAGAAGGACGCTGCATGTATTGGACTTGGAGAGCTGGGAAGAACTCCATTTGCAGTGGTGGGAAGGGATGACGTAGCTCCATCCAGGGCAAGTTGGGTTTCTAAAATTTAAAATTAAGTGACAGAGATTGGGAAAAAATTCTTCATATGTATAGTTTTTTAAAAATTTTATTTATTTATTTACTTGAGAGAAAAAGAGTTTCAGACAGAAAGAGGGACAAAGGGAGAGAGGTCTTCATCTGCTGGTTCACTCCCCAAATGGCCACAATGGCCAGGGCTGTGTCAGACCAAAACCAGGAGCCAGGAGCTTCTTCTGGGCCTCCCATGCAGGTGCAGGGGCCCAAGCACTTGGGCCATCTTCTGCTGCTTTCCCAGGCTGTTGGAGGAGAGCTGGTTTGGAAGTGGAGCGGCCAGGACCAGAACCTGCATCCATATGGGATGCCGGTGCAACAGGCAAGGCTTAGACTACTGTGCCACAGCACCAGACCCATATGTGTGTTTTTTAAAATTTCTGATGATGTGTACTGGAAGCTGAAGCCTGTGGGAAGTTTCAGAAGTGCATTGGAAGGGCCAGCGCTGTGGCTCACCGGGTTAACGCCCTGGCCTGAAGTGCCAGCATCCCATATGGGTGCCGGTTCGAGACTCAGCTGTTCCACTTTCGATCCAGCTCTCCACTATGGCCTAGGAAAGCAGTAGAAGATGGCCCAAGTCCTTGGGCCCCTGTACCTGCGTGGGAGACCCGGAAGAAGCTCCTGGTTCCTGGCTTCGGATTGGCCCAGCTCCGGCTGTTGGGGCCATCTGGGGAGTGAACCAGTGGATGGAAGACCTCTCTCTCTCCCCCTGCCTCTCCTGTGTCTGTGTAACTCTGACTTTCAAATAAATAAATAAATCTTAAAAAAAAAAAAAAAAAAAAGAAGTGCATTGGAAGGCTGGTGGGGTGCGAGCCCTCCTTGTCTCCTATCTCATTTTGTTTCTTGGCAGCACACGTATCTTCCTCCCCACCAACAGGCTCTGCCCTTTTTTATCTCGTTAAGATTCCTCCTGAGATCGGCTACCTGGAGAATCTGACATCTCTTGATGTGAGTTACAACTCAGAACTGAGGTCCTTTCCCAACGAAATGGGGAAACTAAGCAAAATCTGGGATCTGCCTCTGGATGAACTGCGTCTTAACTTTGATTTTAAACACGTAGGATGCAAAGCCAAAGACATCATAAGGTGAGATTATTTAATTTCCATTTGTTCTTGCTACATGTGTTTTGGGTTTGTTCTTTCTGTGACTTGTGGTTCCAGTTTAGGGAACAAGTGAGTAGTGCTGTGAGCCCCCATTACCTTCATTTACTGCGTGGATTTGTGTGATGCCCTGGCCGATGCTTCCAGTTCTTATCAAGCTCATCTTGAGAGAAGTGGCTCCTCCTTGCCATTCTTCTCAATGTAAATGGGCTGGAAAGGAGATCAGTGCTACTGCCTGTCTGGTTTCTTGTTTCCAACTACAGTCTGAAGACATAGAGCAGAGTGTAAGAGCTTGTCAGCGCATTTCCTGTAGCGGTTAGCTAGCCTGTGTCTGCCGTATTTCAAAGCGTTGCCATCACTTACGGGTGTGACATGACGGACTTTAATTTTGCCCGTCGGCACGAGTAACCTCCTCGCTTGGTCATGTTTGCAACCTGCGCACCTCCCAGGTGCCAGTGTTTCTTGTGGTCTGTACGTTAAGAACATCCATGCTTTTGTTGATGGGCCGTGTCCCCCTCTAGGGTCCCACTCGGCACGGTAGCCTTCCGTTCTCTGCAGAGGAAATCCGTTCCTCCTCCCTGCCCAGTTGCTCATGCTGTGTCGCAGGCCTCGGCTCGGTTGTCCCCTCCCAGTCTTGGCGTGTCCCTGATGGAGGATAGCATCCCCGAGGCAGGCTCTCGGCTGTGCTCACACCTGTTCATCCCACAGAGCCTGGCACACGCGTGGAGCTGTCGTGTTAGCAGTGACTGACACGTAACTCAGGCCTGTTCTGCTGAAGCGCTCTCCCATCTCCATTTTTCTCTATTTACGAGGATGGATTTGGTTTTCTGAGTGCCTGAGCTTAACTTAATTTGAAAGGAAAAGAGTTTGTCTCCTGTATTGAATGCAACTGTCCCTCTACCCACATAATTATTTCCTGTGAGTTTCGCTCCTGAAATTGGTGAAGACGTTCATATAAAAATTGGTTACATTCTTATTAAGCATTGAATAGAACTACCTTCAGTGGATTATTGCCACTACATAATGAAATATTTATGTGTGTGCTTAACATTTTTAGAAAAGACAGAGTACCTACAGCAGTTTAAAAATTGTGGGCATCAGTTAATTTTTCTAAGACTTACTCTTTTCAAAACATAGTGAATTATTGTTCATTAAATTAATCAGAGAGTAATGTGGCCTGTTGGTCATGTTGTAGGATTCCTATAAGAATTAATCGATCAGTATTGCCTAAAATACACTTAGGATTTAGCTTGCTTCTCTAATTTTAAAGTATGATAGCCTTTTGGCATAGTTTAAAATGTATCTTTCTATATTCATTATATTATTACTAACTTCTAAAACCTATTATTTAAAGGTGATTTTGCTTAGCTTCCTATAGCACTTCCAATATGTTTATTTTGTACTAAAGTTAGAAACAGTAACATATTAATATTTGCTGAGAGTGTAATATCATATAAGTGTTTGTTTATGATGTAACCAAGAAAATCTCACTATATATATCCTGCCCATATACATACATGATGTATATATGAATATATGTATATAGCATTGTATGCTCACATATATAACCAATATTATCTCTTTTGTTAAGAATTACTAAGTGTTAGTATAACAGTATGTGTACTCTACCTTTGTTCTGTGTCATATAGGTTTTGTATTATATAATTTTCAGAGTTTAGTTTATGCTGTTTAAAAATCCATGTGTCTATGTGTATGTGTATATAGATAGGCATATCATATTTTATGAGCATCAAAGATGTGTTTTAGCATTTGGATTATTTCTAGGGATAGGGTAACATGATATTGTATTTGGTCATGCTGCCCAACGTCATCAACCATACTAAAATTACTAACAGACGATGAGCATTGGCCGTGTGTTCGGAGGCATGCACATAATCGGTTGTAGACCCTGTGCGCTCTGCAGACTCTTAGGAAGTCTGATAACAAACAGCCTCCAGTGTGCAGAAACTCACCTAGATCTCGGCTCGTCCTTTTTGGCAGTCGGTTACTGTATTTCAACTTTCACAAACCAGGTTTCTTCAGCAGCGGCTGAAAAAGGCCGTGCCGTACAACCGAATGAAGCTCATGGTTGTGGGCAATACCGGGAGTGGCAAGACCACCTTGCTGCAGCAGTTAATGAGAGCCAAGAAGGCCGACGTGGGCATGCAGGGTGCCACGGTCGGCATCGACGTCAGGGACTGGCCCGTGCAGATCAGAAGCAAAGGGAAGAGAGACCTCGTGCTGAACGTGTGGGACTTCGCAGGTGTGTTTCTCTAGAGTTCTTCATGATTCGCTGTTAGCTTCCACCTGGAACAGGGACCTGAGTTTTCTGTTCCGAGACAGCAAGGAGATGGTGGGTGCTCTGGAGTCACACCCGGGCTCTTGTCACCGCAGTGCGGAAGAACTTGGAGGGACATTTCAGATCGGTGGGCTCCAGGCAAAGCTGCGCCCTTGGTTGGTGGCTGACTAACCTGCTGGAGGTTGTCACCATCTGGGAAAACCCAGGGCAGCCCCATACACTTTGCCTTTTGGCTACCTTCCTCCTTAGAGTATGCCTAGTAATGAATAGCATTACATCCCCACATTTCTTTTCTTTTCTTTTTTTTTTTTTTTTTTTTTGGACAGGCAGAGTTAGACAGTGAGAGAGAGAGAGAGACAGAAAGGTCTTCCTTCCCTTGGTTCACCCTCCCAAATGACTGCTACAGCTGGCGCACTGCACTGATCTGAAGCCAGGAGCCAGGTGCTTCTCCTGGTCTCCCATGCGAGTGCAGGGCCCAAGAACCTGGGCCATCCTCCATTGCCTTCCCGGGCCACAGCAGAGAGCTGGCCTGGAAGAGGGGCAACTGGGACAGAATCCGGCGCCCCGACCGGGACTAGAACCCCCGGGGTGCTGGCGCCGTAGGCGGAGGATTAGCCTGGTGAGCCATGGCGCCGGCCCCCGCATTCCTTTTCAAAAGAGGATTCTGGCGTACTACCTGGTTGGTTAGAAGACCTCTCGTCTCTGTTTAGGGCGCGAGGAGTTCTACAGCACACACCCCCATTTCATGACCCAGCGCGCTCTGTACCTGGCCGTGTATGATCTCAGCAAGGGACAGGCTGAAGTTGATGCCATGAAGCCCTGGCTCTTCAACATAAAGGTGACCTGATTGATGATCTGAGATGGAAAGTGTGTGTGCATGTGTGTGTGTACGCACACGTGTGTGCACGGGGACTGATGCTGGACCAAGAGCTGCTTCCAACAGTCTCTGCATACGGTTTTCAAAAGAAAGTACCAAAATGTCGAATTGAGAAAATTCCAGAATCCTTAAGTCCTGACGAAAGTGGAGTACTCCTGGCAGGTATTGGGCAGTCAGGACGCCCCCATCCCAGGGGCCACACGGCAGTGCCTGGGCTTGCTCCTCCACCTCCTCACTCCAGCAACCTGCTGGTGTGCATCCTGGGTGGCAACGGTGACGACTCAGGTATTTGGGTCCCTGCTGCCCACGCGGGAGATTTAGATTGAGTTCCCAGCTCCTGGCTTTGGCCTGGCCCTACAGATACTGCATGTATCTGGCAAGTGAGCCAACAGATGAGTTCGTTCTCTCTCTCTCTCTCTGTCTCTGTCTCATCTCTCTGTCTCTCCCTCATAAATAATTCAGTAAAGAAATTTAAAAATTAGTGCATTCCATATTGGAGAATGTTACTGATTCCTGAAACCCTTTTAGCCTGTAAAACTTGAAGATACATTTGTTGGACTGTGATCATGCATTGGATATCTCTTGCCTAATTTAAGATAAACCACACTAAAGAAGAGTGGTCTGTGCATCACCAGCTGTGTCCTCCATGGCAGCTTGTATGGGGTCCCTGACTCCACACTTTGGGCAGGCCCAGACGGCTGTGCGCACGCCGCAGGTCTCCGTCACTTCCCTGCTGTGTGCCCTGCTGCCGTGCTGTCACCTTCTCCTGCCACAATCTGTGTAGAACTGAGGCTGAAGTGAAGCCAGTGCACACAATAATGGTGCTGCAGGTAGGGTCCCTAGGAAGCGCTGTGTCATGTTTGTTACCTCACGTGACAGCATACAGGCCTGTTTGGTAATTTGGGAGAGTTTTAAAAACCTTTTGTTGTCTATTTGTTTTGTTTTGAGAGGAAGGGAGTAAAAGAAGGGGGAAGGGAGGGAGAGACAGAGGTCTTCCGTCAGCTGGTTTCCCTTCAAAAGCCCAGGAAGCCATGCCTGGGCTGTGCCAAACCTGGGATCCAGGAACTCATTGTAGCTATTCCACGGGGGTGGCAGGGACCCAAGTGCTTGTGCCACACTGCTCCCTCCCAGGGTATGTATTGGCAGGAAGCTGGATCGGAAGTGGTGCTGGAACTGGAACCCCGGTGCTGGCATGATGGGATGTGGGCATCCCAAATGGCATCTTAACTGCTGTGCCCAATGCCTGCTTCTAGATTCCCCAGTTCTTGTCTTTGTTCTTAGTGTCCAGTGTGAGTAGATATTGCAGTGACAATAAAGCTGTGTTAGTGGCTTTACCCCTTTCGTTTAGACTCCAAATTGAATGAGTTTTAGAGTGAATTGTGGAAATTGAATTCAGAAATAAGGAAGAGAAAATATAAAGCACATTATGTAATGTGGATGTAGTTTAGCTTTATTAAATGCATGTTTTATTGGGAAGCACACACACAAATTGCGTTTAAGATATGACGGTAGAAAGCCAAGAGAATCTGCTTGGCTGCTGCCCTCAGGCCACTGTAAGAACCGCATTGGCAGCAGCTGGGACACGAGTTTGGAAAGTTTCCTGGTTTCATTGATGTGCGGTGTGAGGAGGTATCTGTGCTGCTTTTTGCAGCATACCCGAGCCTGGGCAGTTCACAGAGGCCTGAGATTGGGTTCCTAGTGTTTTGGAGGCTGGGGAGTTGCAGGTTGAAGGGCCGACTTATGCTGCTCTGTCAGAGAGAGGCCAAGAAAGTGCAGCTGAGAGGAGGAAAGGTAGGGGAGGGGGCTGAACCGCCTTGGTCAGGAACCCACCCCCCAGCTCTCGATCCCCTCCTGTGCTGCTGGCCTTGGTCCCTTCATGCGGGCCCTGAATCCTGCCTCTCGCCGCTGCTGCACTGGGGCTTTAACTTCCAGCCCTGGGTCAGCCCAACCCAGGACATGAAGGAAGGGCCGTCGCTGTGGTTTTCATTCCTGTGTACATGGATTTCACGGAAAGCGGATGTGGGCATCAGTGTTCCTGATGGTAAAGCTTTGCGTCTGTCCCCCAGGCACGGGCGTCGTCCTCCCCCGTGATCCTCGTGGGTACACACCTGGACGTTTCTGACGAGAAGCAGCGCAAGGCCTGCATCAGCAAGATCACGCGGGAGCTCCTGAACAAGCGTGGCTTCCCCGCCATCCGGGACTACCACTTCGTCAACGCCACCGAGGAGTCCGATGCCTTGGCCAAGCTCCGGAAGACCATCATCAACGAGAGCCTGAATTTCAAGGTGAGTGGAGGCTGTCTCCTGTGGGCTGCTGTGCCGACACAGCACATTCGTTCTGCTCTGTGCACCTGCTCACAGATGGCAGACAGAGCAACTCTTTGGCCCCTGTGGGCTTCTCCAGAGCTGTTAGCTTTACTGTGAGGTTGCCATAACTCATGCATAATCTAGACAGGACTAACAGGTGCTTGGGGATCTTGAAAGAAACTCAGAGCCACTGAGAAAACGTGGCTGGCGTCACTTCTCCCCCAGCTTCCAGAGCGGGGCTTCAGCCAGAAGGCAGAAGTGGGCACTGGGCCTTGGGCTCGGCTGTCTCGGGCTCTCTGACTGTTGGCTCTGCACCTGTGCTTTCCGCTTTGTGCCCATCCTGGCCTGTGCTGCTCCCTCATGTCTCCTGTCACTGTGATTGAACCTGCGACTTTCCCAGTGCTGGGGGACAGTGCACTTGCCGGGCCGTCAAGATCACTCACTCGGCTTTCAGCAGTGTCTGCCGTGAGTACCTTCTACAAACCGGGCTGTTTTGTTGTAGGACTTAGGTGTGACATGTTAAGCCAGGTGTCGTAAGCTGCAGATAAATTGGTCACTAGGGAGAACGCTGTCTTGAAGCTTTGCGGGAAGAGGAAGTCTATCCTGGGCTCTCCAGGGATCCTGCTGTGCCCTGCACTGGACAGCTTGCTGGGGAGTTCAGCCTGTGCAAAGCACGGTGAAGCTCATTCAGTCCCGTGGGCCTGGCTCGTTAGCACTGGTGGTCAAGGTCATGGCTTTTGACTAGTCCTGGCAGGCCTGGACGGACGGACGTATTATTAGAGTCGCATTCTGCTCTGAAAAGCCTTCCGGTTTGAATGGGGGGTGATGTGCTCTTGTTATCCTTACTCTTGGCTGGTTAGCTCACTGCTGCCGAATACTCTCCCATCCCCAAGGTAATGAGCTGTGGATGGACACCCTGGTCTCTGAGGCGCACAGAGAGGATGAGTATGTTATCTTTCAGCACTCCCCTGCAACACTTGCTGGAAGATTTACCAAGGGTGAATCATGTCGAATTCCATAAGAATTACATGTTATTTGCAGATTTTTCTCACTTTCTGGTAAAACCCAAGATTACAGAGTGTCAGGACTTCAAACCAACAAGTGTGTAAAATGTTTTCATCCAAGTAATCTCTTTATTGGGTGGTTTTCTTTGGAGACTATTGCTATACTTAACTGGGTTATTGCTTAGGATGATTTTATAGCTTTTTGTCATTTGCTGTCAGAACTTAAGTCATATTTTTTAAAAGACCCATCGAGGGATGACTGTGTTTTGGAAACGTCTGGATTTAGTTGAAGCCGCGTCTGTAGATGAGCTGGGTTAATCCCGCTGTTTTCTGAAAGCGAGGTGTCACTGTTCACGGTACGACGTTTCTCCCAGCACTCATGGATGAATGATTCCACGTAAAGAAGTAGCAGGCAGCTCTGAGGAACGGCAGTGTGGTTTAAAGAGAGGTGTACATTGCTGATCCGTGCGCCGTTCGGGCGCCTTGCTCTGGAAACTCACGTGGCTGCTTTGTAGAGCAGGGATGCTTTGAGATGCCCCGGGCCCTCAGAGCCCCCGGGAGCTTGAATTTTCTTTCTTCCAGGAGTTGCTTTGCTCAGATGGAAACTTCTCCTTTTCTCTGGCTCTTCTCTGTTCTTCCCGTGTGCTGATCACCTCTGCCAACACACGTCCACGCACTCTCCTTAGAGCGCAGATGGGAGTTCATTGTCTTGTGTCGGCTCAGACTGTTGGAGACCTGATAACCAAGCGGAAGGGAGAAACGGGACAGAGCAGAGCTCGGCGCCGACCCTGTGCTCGGAGCCTGGCCCAGCAGTCAGCGGTGCCAGCCTGCTTTGCCTCTGTGACCTCCCTGCACGGTTCTGCGCTGATGCACTGCTTGGTTTCCATTCCGCGGGAGCCCTTGCTGACTTGGTGTGCAAGTTTTCTTCCTTGAGTTAAAACATAAGCTTCAGTTTGAAGTTACATTTCACCTCAGTTCACAAATAATGAAGAGAAGGAATATCAAAAGTGGAGGTCAGAATTGTAGGTAATTTTCTGCGGTGAGGAAAACGTGAAAGCAATCTTTGAAATGACGCTGTGCAGCTACATATGAACACAGTCGTATGACTGTTGAAACCAGCCTCCTTAGGTTCTAGTTGCAAATAGAAAAAGAGCAAGTTACATCTGTGTTTTGGCTGAATAAAATACCTTTGTTTGTTCTTGGAATAAGTTTGAGAATTTAGATAGACATTCTCGTAAATGTGGGAAGAGAAAAAGAATGGTTTCATGGATTCAGAAATGGGGAGAGTGTGCCATCTGGTGGCTCCTGAAGGCATTTTGGTTACTACTCCTGAAACTACATTTCTGTTTAAAAATACATTTTTCAAGAAAAATGATTGGAAAATATACCTTAGAAATGAGCATCTCAAGGCTGTTCTTTTAAAAATCTTGCTTTATGTGTTTCTCAGAGGGAGTGGGTCTGGGCTTAAGAGACTGATGCTCATCTCCTCACATCAGCATCGGGGAGTAGGTGATTCGACATTTTCCCAAGCTCGGGCTCTGTGACAAAGCGTAGCCCGGCTGACAAGTCTCCCTGTCTGCCATCTTCTGGTGCTGGTGTAATTCCACCATTGTGACATTCTGCAGGTGGCAACCACAGAATGTAATCTTTTGCCTTCAGGTGTGGGCACTGTTATCTAAAAGCTCTTGCAGTACTTACTGATTTCTTAGGGTACCATGTCGTTGCACACTAATGACTTAGAAAATAAAAACTCTTTCTCTTGTCATGAATGGTTTATCCTAGTTTCTGCCATGAAATTTCTAGATGGCTAGTTCACTATTTCTATGTTATTATATCTCACGGTTTTTTTGTTTTTTGTTTTTTTTTTTCAAATTGTTTTCTGTGTCCATAAGTTTCATATTTAAATTTCATCTTTGTTTCTTACCTTGCAGTTTGAACAGGTTCACATCACATTTTGACTGATCCAAAAATACGCTTCTGAATGACGTGCCCATCTCTGTGAAGACTGCTAGCACTGAATTCAGCATCCAGGTGACAGATACATAATTAAAATAGGTTTTTACAGCTTATCATTTGTAATTTAATAGATCCGAGATCAGCCTGTTGTCGGGCAGCTGATTCCAGACTGCTATGTAGAACTTGAGAAAATCATTTTGTCCGAACGTAAAAATGTGCCGACTGAATTTCCCGTAATTGACCGGAAACGATTATTACAACTGGTGAGAGACAATCAGCTGCAGCTGGATGAGAATGAGCTTCCCCACGCCATTCATTTCCTAAACGAATCAGGTTTGTGCGTCAGCTTCCTATTTTTGCGTTCAAAACTTGGCCTACTAATTTATACAAGTATGTCTCGCTCTTGTTTAGAACTACATATAAACATTCAAGAGACTATGAAATTCTTTAACAGGCTACTGATTTTTTCCCCCGTTGGAAGCTCATCATGTCATAAGGACATAAAATTAGAAATCATTTGAGGACAAAGGGATGGAAATGGGCCCCGAGCAGGTGTTAGGACTGTGGGTTCTAGAGCTTGGCATTGGCATCTCATAGCATCTGGGGCGTCTGGTCTGTATGTCAGCTATTTTTTAGCCTGGACAGAATCACGGCTGTGGTGGCTGAATACCTTCAGCGGTGCAGCTGCCGAGCTGAGAATGTGCATCCAGCGATAGCGCGGATGAAAACTTCGCAGCTGACGTGACTGCTGATTGTGGCCTGATCGCTCACTGGAAGTGTGAGAGCCTGTTTATCCTTGCTAGGGTGGACGTGTGAGAAGCACTCTGAATCCTAAACTCTGTCGAGTGAGCTTGATGTGGGTTAGAATCTTCCCCCTTTTCTCATGGTTCTAAAGTAGACATGCAGTGTTTCTTATCTGTGTTTGCAATTAAATGTGTCTTAGGTGTGTACGTGTAGAGAGCTAGAAAGAGAATGATGGATTTCTGCCCCTTTATTAATATATATCCTGCTATGCATGCTGGTGTCTCATATGTACATAAATATCATTTTGTATCATTCAAAAATCCATCTTTACGTAGTGACACTTGAGGGCTTGGGAATGAGGAGGCGTGGGTTCTAGATCCAACCAGCTGTGTGAGTGGCAATAAAGACTCTGGCCTGGGTTTGGTCTAAAGCTCCCTGGTGTTTGCACCCTCTGCACTCTGTGTCTCATTATTGGATTTTTCCCTCCAGGGGTTCTTCTTCACTTTCAAGACCCAGCGCTGCAGCTGAGTGACTTGTACTTTGTGGAACCCAAGTGGCTCTGCAAAGTCATGGCCCAGGTTGGTGTCTTAGGTTTTCCTGCTGTGGGGGAGGGGTTGTGACTGAGGAGCAAGCGTGTGGCGCCCAGAGCACGGAGCATTTCCTAGGATGTATTTGGTTATATTGGGAATGGTTGTCACGATCGGGAGTTGTGGAAGCCTTCGTGTAGCAGGAGGTTCAAGAGGAGCTTCCTGAAGAGGGAGGGGTCTGCCACCCACATGCCTTTGTTTTCAAGCCAGTGGTGGATGCCTGAGCACCTCCACCCCAAGCTGTTCTTCTGGATCCTGAACATGTCTGTGGTTTACTGTTCATTGAGTCAGGTGAAGGCTCTCTGAAAATCCTTGGGGCCAACGCACGTAGGAAGATGGGGCTGGGGAGCCTGTGGAGCCTCTATCTAGTTAACACGGAGGGATGTTTTGACTCACTCATTAGGTGATTCAGTTGGGATTTTATTCATCTACTAAATGATAACAGAGCCAGTAGATCAGCGCTTGGCCTGTTTCTGGATGTCCTCTGAAGACTTAGTGGCTGTTTGGTGTTTCCTGATGTTTCAAGCCTTTGTTCATTTCTGAAATAGCGATAGCAATGTTATCTTCCTGATTGCCTTTCTGGTTCGCTGCAAGTGAGGAGTAAGGTATAATATTTTAGGAAGTGAAGAGAAATACTTTTAAAACTGAAAAACACTCATTTCACTTTGGAAAGTGCATCAGTTATGGATTCAAATAAAAAAATGTGCAAGTAGCTATATCCCATACAGGAAAGGGAGTTTTCAATAGACCTGGCAGGTTTGTCTTCCTGGGTGGCACACTGTAACTGTCAGAAAACAACCAAGCTGTGTGCGGTCAAGAAAAGGCCAGAACTGCCGCTGGGAGAGAGAGGTTTCGTGAGGCTTTGGGACATCTGAAGTCGCATGTATGTAAATGATTTTCGGGCGAGCATGTCTACTAGGGTGGCATGAGAAGCAGCTCTGCATGAAAACCGTGCTTTTCTTAAGCAAGCTGGTTCCCCCGTGGCCACAGTGATCTTCCCAGGATCTGTGGAGTAATTAAGTTGAAACTCCACTTCTCACTTAGCATACTTAGAATACAAACTTGCTAATTGAAGTGAAAATGAAATCCAGAGGTTGAACAGCTCAGTTACTTTGACAGATTTGAAATGTCAGGAAAAATGTAAATTTAGATTTCTCATTAGCTTGAAACATAAATCCCGTCGTTTTTATTTATGCTGATAAATTCAAATACAATGCCATTTTTCACTTAGCTTCACAGGGAATGAAAACTATAAATAGTCACTTGCCTGACACCCATCAGCAGAAATAAATAGAGGTCTTCCCTCCATGAGTCACCAGGGCTGGGGTGAGAACAACTCCGAGGTGCAGGAGCTCAGAGAAGCCCACCCACTCTCCTGTACCCTACATTGCTGTCAACTTAGGGAGGAGTTTGTGAAACTTATTTAGCTGTGAGAGAAAGACATGAAAAAGAAAAAAAAAAAAAAAGACTTGTTGATTTCATCAAGTGGAGCTTTAGCATGCTTGCTTGGCAATTTATTCTTTTTTGTTAATTATTTAAGGAATACAAATTTCATTAGTACAACTTTAGGAATATGGTTACTCTTCCCAGCATACCCACCCTCCCCCCTTTCCTCCTCCTTCCCTCCCCCATCTAATTCTCTATTAAGATTCATTTTCAGTTAACTTTGTACACAGAAGACCAACTCTATACTGAGTAAAGATTTCAACAATTTGCGCGCGCACACACACACACACAAAACTGTTTGAGAACAATTTAGTGAACAGTGACTCATGTTGTTAATTTAACAACTAACACGATTATGATGTCAGTGATCACTCAAGGCTCTTAATGTGAGCTGCCTAGGCTATGGAATCCTTTCGAATCTACAAACTCTGTCAGTAGTTAGACAAGGCCACAGGCAAAGTAGAAGTTCTTTCCTCCCTTTAGAGAACATCCTGCTATGATGGCCACTTCTTTCCTCTGGGATCTCACTCACAGAGATGCTTCATGTAGAAGATTTTTTGTCGCAGAGTTTTGGCTGTCCATGCCTAAAATGCTCTCAGGGGCTTTTCAGCCAGATCAGGAAGCCTTAAGGGCTGATTTTGAGTTCAGAGTGTTATTTAAATGATTGTAATTATATGAGTCTGCTGTGTGTACTGCTTCCCATGTTGGAACATTCTCTCCTTTTTATTTCTATCCATTATTATTACCAGACACTTGATCATATTTATATGATCACTTTAACACTTGAGATGGCATTTTTACCACCCAGCCTAATGGGATTTGGGGTCTCATGTCAAGTTTTTAAAATGTACCCTTAGAAGTCCATAGGAATGTTTGCAGAACTCTACAGCTTTACAGTTACAAACTTCCTCCTTCCTCCTTTATTCCCACTCTTATTTTTTACTGAGATCCATCTTCAGTTGAGTTTATACACATATGATAAACTCTATGTTAAGTAAAGAGTTCAACAAATAGTATGAAGAAAAAAAAACTCAAAAAATAAAAAAAGACAAAACTGTCTCTCCACATCAAGGTAAGGGCAGCTCAAGTCATCCCTTTAGAAAGTGTCAATTTCACTTCTACAGATTTCGTTTTAGGTGATCTGTTAGTTTTCACAGATCAGGGAAAACATAAGGTATTTGTCCCTTGGGGACTGGCTTATTCCACTATGATTTTTTCCATATTCATCCATTTTGTTGCAGATGACCAGATTTCATTTTTTTTACTGCTGTGTAGTATTCCATAGTGTACATATCCCATAATTTCTTTATCTAGTCTTTGGTTTCTGGGCATTTAGGTTGATTCCAAGAGAGCTTGTTGATTTAATCAAGTGCAGCCTTATAATGCTTGCTTGGCAATTTAATCTTTAAAAAAAAATAATACGTGGAAGAAATACAGAGGAACTGGGGAAATGCTGTTTCCTTGAATGAGAGTGTAAGTCAGACATGCAAGTCACTAGGGTAAGGCATTATATCTTTTAAAGGTAATGTAATCAAGATAGTATTTCAGGTTTTATTGCTGTGTAATAAGGCATTCCCAAACTTGGAGACTTAAGATACCAATAGTTTGTAATCTCTCACTCATCTCTGGGTTGAGTGGGCTCAACAGAGTGGTTCCTTCCCACGTGGTGCTGGGCAAAGGCTGTTCACTTGTCATGGTTCACTGAGCTGGGCTGGAAGGCCCTGGAAATCTCTCTGCACATTTGGGGTGTATTGGTGCCCCTCTGGTAGCCCAGGTGGGCTTCATCATGGCATGATGGTCACAGGGTGATTAGATATCTCACATGCTGACTGATGGCCAACAGGAACAAAGTGCAAGTTACCAGTTCTCTTAAAGTCTAGCTCCAGAACTGGCAAAATGTCAGTTCTGCTACCATCCAGTGACCAGAACAACCATCAGGCCATCCTGGATTCAAGGGGGAAGAGAATGGAGTCTGCTTCTTCATGAATTGAGCAGGACACATGTATAGGCGAAGCACTGATGTTATCGGTCTTTGGAAACCATTATGAAGAGTGATAGCATATTACACAGATCTGCAGAAAAAATTCAGCACAAGGTTTTAAAATGAATTCATCTAACTGAAACAAATTAGAATAACTAGACAATAATGGCTCACATACAAAAGGTGCCTACGTGCTTTTCAAAGATTATTGTATTTATTTCCCACAGCACGGAGATGTGGAAATTGATGGGCAGAAAGGGTAAATAATTCACCTCGCACTATGTTGTTCAGAAGAATTAGTTAGGATTTCAAGCTGAATAGTTGGACTTGAGTGCCTGTCAATTAGGGTAAGATACCCCAGATGTCACTTCTTCAGAGATAATTCATCCAGCGATATTCCTACTAAAATAGGAAACGGTTTTGCTCTCCACCTAAGAAGTTTGAACAAACTGGGTCTCCTGTAGAGTCCACAGTATGAGATGGATTCTGAACTGCAGTTTTTGTCTATTAATGGCCCTTTGTACCGTGTCATTAAATACCAGTATGTTCAGTTCATTGATTCAGCAAATATCACATACACAAAACGGGAACGTAGACATGGGTGAGAGCAGTCCCTGGACCTAAGGATTTTACAGTTCAGTGTATCGTTCAGTACATGGAAACAAAAATAGTGTTTGTTGCTACTAAAATATTGCTTAAGCCTTCTGGATTTGGAGAGAATTAAGCCCAAGCTTCTTTTAGGAATGAATTCGGCTAAGGAAGAGAGAGTCCGTAGGTAACTAGAGCTAAAATGCAAGGGCTGACTGTGTGTGTGTCACAAGCACTTTCCACTCTCGTGGAAATCTAAGGGACAGTCATTGTTTTCATCTCCTTTTACAGAGAAGGAGGCTGTGCCTTAAAGAAATCAAATCCCTTTTCCGAAGTCACTCCACTTGCTTCAGAGCCTGGATTTGAACCTGGGTTCGTCTCAAGTGACCAAGTGAGACTTGATCAAGGCTCACATTGTGGTCTCCGTGTTAGAATTGTCCAGGTTGCTTCTTCCTTTTTTTTTTTTTTTTAAGATTATTTATTTATTTATTTGAGAGGCAGAGTCACAGACAGTGAGAGGGAGAGACGGAGAGAGAGGTCTTCCATCTGTTGGTTCACTCCCCAAATGGCCACAACAGCCAGAGCTGCACCGATCTGAAGCCAGGAGCCGGGAGCTTCTTCCAGGTCTCCCACAAGGGTGCAGGGGCCCAAGGACTTGGGCCATCTTCTACTACTTTTCTAGGCCACAGCAGAGAGCTGGACTGGAAGAGGAGCAACCGGAACTAGAACCGGTGCCCATATGGGATGCCGGTGCCTCAGGTGGAGGATTAACCTACTGCGCCACAGCGCCAGCCCCAGGTTGCTTATTTCGAAAGCAGATTCTTGGGCCTCAGCCCAGCCTACTGTCCCAGACTCTGGGAGCAGAATCCAGCAGAAGCGTGGGCACTCTGAGACTCACTGTTCTCCGCCTCTGCCCAGGGACAGAAACCTCGCCTGATCTGTACCCATCGGGTGATCTTTGTGCTGCACACCTGGAGGGGTGACAGGCTGGGGAGCACTTTCCCAGGACTGTGTTACTCATGAGGCTGCAGTACAAATGTGCTGTATTGGATTTATCGTTGAATTAGAGCAGGAAGTCTTGAGGTTCACAGGATATCAGTAATTTGTGATCTGAACTCAGACTCTTAATTTAACAAATATTGGGAGGAGTGGGTACCCTCTTGGGATTCAAGGCTACTAGAGAAATTAGGTCCCCAGCTGTACTTAACAACGTTTCAATTGTTCTGGTCATTTGCACTTGACACGAATTGCAGTCAATGAACGCATGTTAGTTTGTATTGTTATCTGGAGACCAGAACAGTGGACCATTAATTAATAGAAATGGTAGTCAGGACTCCTGCCGCAGTCTGTACCTTACAGGAAACTCGGATTGCTCTCACAGGTTAGTCGATAAGGAAAACCGTTTATTTGTTTAATGTTTTTTAAAGTGTTGAGACCTTCTCTGACAATTTAACAGAGCATTTCATGTCACTTTAAATTTGAAATATTTCAGAAAATGAGTGCTAGTGATTGATATTTATGAGTTCGAATTCTTCAGATTTTGACAGTGAAAGTGGAAGGCTATCCGAAACATCCTAAGGGAATTATTTCACGTAGAGATGTGGAAAAATTTCTGTCGAAGAAAAGGAGATTTCCAAAGAATTACATGACACAGTACGTTAAACTCCTGGAAAAATTCCAGATCGCCTTGCCAATAGGAGAAGAGTACTTACTGGTTCCAAGCAGGTAAAATAACCCATTAAAACTATTATGCCATGAAAATTAATGACCTACTGCCTTCTTTTAATGGTCATATAAAACCAGTTTATAATAGATGAATGAAATTTTTAGCCTCTTGTGTAAACTTTGTACTGAAGTATAGCATCTGCTTTTAATTAAAACAATGTGTTTGATGGTTCATAGCAAATGGCTTATTTTATTTATATAATTACTCTTTGGTTTACTACTGCTTAAATTACTTAAGAAGGGTCAGTATTAGAGGGGTGTGTGAGTGTGTGTCTGTATCCCTACTCACACAATACTTAAAGAATTGCTGTATTAGGGAAGTGGATCGGAGTTTTTAAATAATTCACCCATCACAATGAAATCCTAAGTTCTGGTCCTGTGTTTTAGAAATTTGTCCTTATTGCTTTCTGAGCATCCTGGGAAGTCCATAAAGTGATACGATCTTGAAAGGTGCAAATGACAGTGATGGATGGCAAGCAATTCTAAAAAAGATAATTTTTTGAGCTCGTTTTTTCAAGTTTTGTAAAATTGATATTTTTGTAAACATAGCTAACTATAATAAATTATTTGGATACAAAGGATTACTGAAAACCTTTCCTGCATCTATTATATCTGAGTATGTACTGAGTTGATCAAATGTCCATCAAACATTTGATATAAGAAGAGCAAAGAGTAAAGGATAGTATAGAGTGTGTCACCAGTTATAGTGGTTGGCTTCCTTGATTTCGAGTAGTAAGTGCCTTGGTCAATGTGGTTGGTGATGTTGGTGCTTCCTAAAGACAATGTCCTCTTCCCTTTAGTCTCTCTGACCACCGGCCGGTAATAGAGCTTCCACACTGTGAGAACTCGGAAATCATCATCCGACTCTATGAAATGCCTTATTTCCCCATGGGATTTTGGTCAAGATTAATTAACCGATTACTTGAGATCTCACCTTACATGCTTTCAGGAAGAGGTAAGTTTATACTGAACACAGTATTTAGAAAAATTAGGGGCAGAGCATTTTAAAAATTATGTGCCAGTTTCCTTGAGTTTGCTTTTCCGGAAGGCGGCTGAACCTCGGAAGACGAGCTCTTGAGAACTGAGCCTGGCCGGTACAAAGCTGCGTGAGCACACGCAGACTCGGGCAGTGTGTCAGGAAGAACATCCCTCAGGCCTCGAGCTGGCCTGTCCCACGTGCTTTACCACGTTCCCAGCAAGCATTAATACCCTGTTTTCCATGCCCACAGCAAACTGTAAACAATAATTTTAAAAGGTGAGATTAGTTAGAATTCATTGATTCTCTCTCTCTCTCTCGCACACACACACACACACACTCATGAATGACAAAAATGCAATGATTACTATATAATCCGTGAGGTTACTCAACAGATGGGACAGGTTCTGGCCGCTCAGTGTAGGGCCCATAATGTCTGTTCTGTTGTACCATCCTCAAGCAACTGATAGAAAAAGAACAAAAATGGATGTTTATGAAGTCAGCTGTTTTTCTTAAACTGAAGAGACGTCTAAGTGCCTCAAAGGGAAAATACCAATTTTTAAAAATATTTTTCCAAAATAAACTTTATCTTGCTGGGAATTAATCCACATATAGGTAGTTAGACTGCTCAGGAAGTTTTAGTTTTACTGTGACCATCCAGATATTATGAGGGTGGCTGGTATTGTGTTGTAGTGGGTTAATCCACCACTTGTCACACAGGCATCCCATATTGGAGTGCCAGCTTGAGTCCTGGCTTGACTGCTCTGCTTCCATTCCCTCTCCCTGTTGTTGCACATGGGAGGGCAATGGCTGGTGACCCAAGGACTTGAGTTCCTACTGCCCCTGTGGGAGAACCAGATGGAGTTCCTGCCTTCTGCCTTTGGCTTGGACCACACCTCGATGTTACGAGCATTTGAGGAGTTGACTGATGTGCAAACTCTTTCTCTCTTGATCCCTCTCTCTGTCTCTATCTCTCCCTCTGATGCTGTGCATTTAGAGTAAATGTTTTAAAAAGTGTGCTTATTTACACTTCATTATCTGTTAATCATATTAAATTGCTTATCACTATGAACTGAATATGTATCCTTGGTCTTCTATAGCACATTTAATTAATTTTGTTACAAAATTAAGGGTAAACTATTGAATACTGCTGGCTAGTTAGTCGATACTATGAAGATCTGTGTCATTAACAAGCCACAGCCTTCTCTGAACACAGACAGGTTTGTAATACTGTGTCTTGTGTGTGCAGTACTGTCACCCCCACCCCCCACCCCCCATTTACGCGGTGGTCACTGACTCCCAGATCCATCTGACCCTCTTTCAGAACGAGCGCTTCGCCCCAACAGAATGTATTGGCGCCAGGGCATCTACCTGAACTGGTCTCCTGAAGCTTACTGCCTGGTAGGATCTGAAGTCTTAGACCATCACCCAGAGAGTTTCTTAAAGATTACAGTTCCTTCTTGTAGAAAAGGTAAGGGAACCAATTTAAACTGTGAATTGTGCACACTTCTAAGGAAATCTAAACTCTAAGTCTTTGCAGTTCTTCTCCAGCTCTGGGGTGGGCAAGATGTAGACAGGCAACTGAACTCTTTTCCGGATTATGCAGGCTGCATTCTACTGGGCCAAGTTGTGGACCACATTGACTCTCTCATGGAAGAGTGGTTTCCTGGTTTGCTGGAGATTGATATTTGCGGTGAAGGAGAAACCCTTTTAAAGAAATGGGCATTGTATAGTTTTAATGATGGTGAAGAGCATCAAAAAATCTTACTGGATGACTTGATGAAGAAAGCAGAAGAAGGTACGCTTTGGTACAACGTACTCATGTCTTAGAGTGATGCTTCAATGTTTGTGAAGTGCCTGCTTTAACCGATCTAACAGTCATTGTCCATGCAGAGTGAGTTTAAAATCATAACATTCAGTTATGGTGCCGCAGTTCAGAAAAATAGATCCTCCTAATACTTATTATTGGTGAGATACTGTGTTCTGAAATCAGAAATTACTGATGTGTGGGCTTGGACATTGGCTCATGAAGTAACACACTGTCATCTTGGAAGTGGAAGCTCCAGGTCACCCTGTCTCACAGAATCGTCACAAGGATTAACGTTGAGAACAGACTGACGATCCTGTCTGCCGTAAGATGACTGATTTGTGAATATTGCAGAAGTAGATAGCAGATCACCTCCTAGTCAGATGCCAGGTAGTTAAAGAAGTTCTTAATATCGAGTGAATGAACCTAGGAATGAGTTGTACAAAATCTAACCGGTTAGCTAGTAAGTGAACTTTTAATTTTCTCAAGAAACCTAGGATTGGTAAGATAAGCTAAGGGAGTGATTAGAAATGGAAGGAACTATGTTATTATGTTTTGACAATAAAAAAGCAGATATATGTATATTCCTAAACCAGACATTAAAAAATCTCGTACATTCTTCTCAGGAGACCTCCTGATAAATCCTGATCAACCGAGACTCACCATCCCCATATCTCAGATTGCTCCGGACCTGATTTTGGCTGACCTACCTAGAAACATTATGCTGAACAACGATGAGCTGGAATTTCAGCAAGCTCCGGAGTTTCTCTTAGGTAACTGTTTTTGCTAGTTTGAGAATACAGATGGTCTCCTTGTAATTTAGAAAATAGTCAGTCATGGTGCATTCTTAAATGTTCTGTGTCTTCATACACTCATTCTTTGATTATTTTGTTTTGGAGTGCTCCATTGTAAAGTAACTTCATGTTGCAGACCTGGAATTCGCACGTGCTCCTGTAGAGTAGAATCTATCTGAGGCTGGGTTTGCTGTGGAAGCACAGATGTATGGACTAGGTCTTGGCCTTTGCTTTCATTACTGGGGTAGGGGGGAGAACTGGAGTTTTTATGTTGAGCAAAGCGAAGCAGTCGTTTCTCAGTCTCCACAGAACTGAAGAGGTAAAGGAGGAACATGTCTATGGAGCCATAGGCAGCCCCTGACAATGCTGAGTTCTCACAAAGTATTTATAAAAAATCTGTCATTAAAAAATCCAGAGCGTTAAACTGGTGACACACTCACACACACTCTTCTTCATTTTTTTCTATGCTTGCCAAACAGTTACTATTCCTTGGCTGGTAACAGGAGTTCGGCCATTGCTATTCTGCAGTGTATGATGGACGTAACTCATGTAGTGTCTTCAGGTGTTCACAGAAAGATACTGAAATCATGGCCACCATGCTCCAATATTTGCATTTCTATCCTTTGTCCTGGGCCTTTCCTGTACTTGGATGTGGGCTTTGAGATCTAAGAGATGTTTTAGGACACAGTCCATACATTTAAAGATTTTCCACAGTACTTTTGGAAAGAAATGGTCAGCATATAATTTGTCATTACATGACACTGACCCTCAGAATAAACGATAATGTCTTCATAACCTCGTACTGTTTATGAAGACCTGAACTACTCAGCTCTTTGGTTAGCTCTTTAAAAAAAAATCTACTTTAAAGTTTGTTTTCTTAAATGACAAATAAAACTTGGACAAATTTGTGATGTATATCATGATGTTTTGACATATGTATATGCAGAATAGCTCTATCAAGCTATTTAACATATTACCTCATTGATCATTTTTTTAGAGGTTAGAGTATTTAAAACCTACACTTTGCACATTTTCAAGGATACAGTATATTGTTATTAACTGTAGGTTACATATTCACATTCCAACATTCCTGGAAGTCGTTGGGAATGGATAGTATTAAATTTACTTAGAATATTTGAAGACAGTTGACTTTGTATAGAGTTTATTGTTGTGTGTATACATTTAACATCAATTAAATCACCAGGGCAAGAATGCCTGAAATTTGTCCATAACGTTATCAGCAAAAACATGTCTAAAATTTGGGACGTCAAATATAAAGCCAGAAAGACTGCTTTTGCATTGTTCTTCCCTTGGCTTGAGGATCCTATAATGAACCTGTGCGCTCTGCAGTGGTGGAAGTGAAGACAGTAGTGCTGATGGATTAACCTTCTCCTTCCCAAATGCGGGGCTAGGATGACGCATTTTAGTGAAAAGGCTTCTTTCTTTCTTTGTTTTTTTGTTTTTTTTTTTAATCTTTAAATAAAGGCGTACTGAAACAACCACACTCATTCTTACATATATCATACATATGTGGCTATTTCTCCACTCATTTCCATGGGAGAACTGAATAGTTGTGACAGAGATAGTACGGCCCATGAAACCCGAAATATTTACTATCTGATCCCTCTCATAAAATGTCTGCCTATCTATCTCTGGTTTAATATATTGGCCTTAATTATTCCAGCTTTGTTTTTTTTTTATTTTTTTTTATTTTTTATTTCATAAATGTGAATTTACAAAGTGCAACTTTTGTATTGTTGTGGCTTCCCCCCCCAACCTCCCTCCCTCCCGTGGCCCTCCCCTCTCCCTCTCCCATCCCGCCCTTTATCGAGTTTTATTTTCAATTAGAAAAGGCTTCTTTCACAGGCGTTCTTTGAACGATAGATTTGTGAGGCCTGGTGTAAATGTCTAAGGAGTTCCCAGGCACACTGCTTCTCTGGGAGGCTGGTTTTCAGGAGAGCCACCTCGCGGCACCGCAGTGGTGCGACTTCATGGGGCTTTCTTTCCCGCCAGACTGTCACATGAAGCAGCAGTCCTTCACCTTGCTTGTGTGGGCAGTCACTGGAAAGACTCCACGTTGACACGCACAGACTCTCAGGGAAGGTCTTTACAAAAGGAGAAAACGCTCCCACCTGAAATCTCGATCTGTTTCCCGTGAACATTGCCTTGGTTGTCGGAGCCGTCCAGATGGGACTTCCTTTATTTGAGATTCCACCTCCTCTACCCATTTCCTCCCTTCCCTGTCTGCTGACTACCTGTCTCCTGGTTACCCAGCCCTGTTTCTGATTCCAGTACTTAACCTTTGTGTTCCCTGCAAGTCTCTCAGTATGAACAGTATTCATGAATGGTTTTTAAGTAGTCATTGAGTACTACAGTGATAGGATGGGGGTCTCCAAGACTGGTAAGACACAGATAATACTTCTAACGTGTTTATAATCCAGTAGAAATCTAAGACATACTCAGAGGAGCACTTTGTAACTTTTATTAAGACATTGCTTGGAAGAAAAAATTAATGTATGGGTGTGTAAGCTCCTCATGGAGACTGAAACAATACACAGGTAGATGCTTTGCACAGATGTGCAGCTCTGCCATTTAGAAGTAGCGCATTACAACCTTGTTACAGTTCCTTGTAGGTTCTTTGAGTTCACTCACCCATGTGAGTGACATCTGGCTCTGTATGCGAACCTTCTGTATTGTACGTACTGAATGGACCACATGGCATAGGGCTGATCCCAGTCACTGTCTTGAGCCTTGGTTTCTCAGCATGTGTAGGTCCTTGCAGAGTTGGTGCACACCCCAGACAGTGAGAGGGTAGTACATCTGAGCACTTCTGTGTACCGCACAGCAGGGGCATGATGCCCTGACAGTCAGCGCTTATTCCAGAAGTTCTGACTCTTGGTTTATCTAGAACAGTTCTCCACCCTTCTTCACTGTCGCCAAGGAGAAAGAGAACCCCAATGGCCAGCACCTCCTGCAACTACTTAAATCACATTCTTTGAGCCTAGACATTTATATTAATACATTTTTTGTTTTCTCTTTTTTTTTTTAAGATTTATTTATTTATTTGAAAGTCAGTTACACAGAGAGAGGAGAGGCAGAGAGAGAGAGGTCTTCCATCTGATGGTTCACTCCCCAATTGGCCACAATGGCTGGAGCTGCGCCGATCTGAAGCCAGGAGCCAGCAACTTCTTCCAGGTCTCCCATGTGGGTGCAGGGGCCCAAGGACTTGGGCCATCTTGTACTAATTTTCCAAGCCACAGCAGACAGGTGGATGGGAAGTGGAGCAGCCGGGACTCGAACCAGCTCCCATATCGGATGCCAGCGCTTCAGGCCAGGGCATTAATCCACTGTGCCATAGCGCTAGCCCCACCATTGTTGTTTTTTTTTTAAGGATTTATTTATTTTAAGGGGATAAAAACTGACACACACACACACACACACAGGAGAGATATGTTTCATCTGCTGGTTTACTACCCAAATGGCTGCAATGGCAGGGCGTGGTCCGTGCCAAAGCCATGAACCCAGAACTCCATCTGGATTTCCTACATGGGTGCCAGGGGCTGTTTCTGTCAGAGATTAGCAAGGAGCTGGATCCGGAGAGCAGCCAAAGCTCGAACCAGTGCTCTGACCTGGGGTGCCAGCATTGCAGCTTAGCTCGCTGTGTCACAGTGCTCTCCTGCTTTTTGTTTTTTTTGTTTGCTTGTTTTTTGAGAGAGTGTGTCTTGCATTTCTATTAGATTAGAAACATATTAAAAGTATTGTGTTTTTTTGATAGATAGATAGATACAGAGACAGAAAGAGAAAGTATCTTGCATCCACTGGTTCACTTCCCAAATCCCACAGTGGCTGGGGCTGGGCCGGGCTGAAGCAAGGAGCTAGGAATCCAGTCTGGGATTCCCATGGGAGCAACAGAAACCCAATCACGTGAGTCATCAGGTGCTGCACCCCAAGGTGCCCATTGGCAGAAAGGGGGTGTCAGGAGCTAGAGCTGGTACTTGAACCCAAGCACTGTGATAAGGGGTCTGAACGTCCTCACCAGCATCTTAGCTGCTGGGCCAAATGCCCATCTGGATCTCTGTATTTTTAAAAAGCTACTCAGATTTGTTGCTTAGCCAGGACTGGGAGGAAAACTCGTGTACTTGAACCTCCGGAATGAGAAAGACAATGAAAAGAGATGCAGGAAAGAAATTCAGAGCCACGATATGAATATGGGGCTGAATTTGGGTTTCATGTTGTAAGGAATGTGGGATAATTTGTTTCAGAGCAGGAAGGTGGCCCAATGTGCTGGAATCAGAGAAAATGAGTTTGAGGCAGTTAACCCGGGGGGTTCTGCATCTCGGTAGGTGCACCAAGGACACTAAATGGATGAAGTGGCTGTGGCAATGGAAAGGGAGGAGTGGTCATCCCTGGGGCCACAGAGTGGACACCGGTTAGCTGTAGGCCTGGGCGTGGATGCAGGGAGTTCTAACCTCAGCCTTGGGGAACCTGGACAAGGCCTCCGTTTGTTTTCTCAGGTACATGCGGAAGCTGGAGTAAAATCTGGTCTGGAGGGAAGACGGTGGATGTGTCTGTTGAGGGAATACAGTGGAGATCTCGGAGAACATTCCACAGACGTGGCCAAGACAGAGCAGGAGTGCTGTGGGCTGGCCTGGAGGAGGGGACTCCAGGCTGGGAGTGAAGCTGTGAGGGTCGTCTGCCTGCAGGGACAGCGGAAGTCAGTGGGGTGGTGGGGGTGACGGAGCCCGGGGGTGTGGAGGGGATGCAGGAAGGTCAGGGTGCACCCTCAGGTCAGGGTTTCGGCTCATGGAGTAGACAGAGGAGGAGGCCTGAAGACATGATGAAACAGGTGTTCAGATTTCTCTTCGCGTGGTCCACAGAGGGAGAAGGGGTCAGAGCTCTCTTGGTGGATATGACTGGGACACTGACTGCAAAGCTCTGTCTTGTCTTCTCCAAAGGGGATGGCAGTTTTGGATCCGTGTACCGGGCCGTGTACGAAGGAGAAGAGGTGGCGGTGAAGATTTTCAACAAGCACACTTCTCTCCGGCTGCTGAGACAGGTGCGCGCCCCCGGGGCAGCCTGCCCCCAGCTCAGGCGGGGTTCTCTCTGGGTCTGTTCCCCCTCATGCAGTGGGGAGCCTGCGAACCCACCACTGCACTGCCCCAGAGGTGGGCGGAGTCGTATTACAAAGCCCTGCCTTGCCCCGACTTTAGTTTGTGGTGTTTTGTTTCTTTGTTGGACAATGAAGACAAGACAGTATTAACCCCGGGCCACTGTGAGCCTTCATTGTGGTGTGCGAGGTTTGGGGAGACCCCAGGCTCCTCCTTCCCAGTCCTGCTGCTCCCACGTGCTGTGCACCCCAGCTGCCAGGCCACACCCCGTGGTGTCAGGCGGCACAGTCGTGGGCCCTGTTGGGCTTGCTGTGCTGTTACTCCCTGACAGTCAGACTTGCAGCCGCTCTGCTTCTTGCCAAGCTGAGGCCGAGCAAGCTCCTGCCTTCAGCTCCCCGTTTTCTGAAGCGTACTTGCATTGTGTTTTTCTGCTCCACATACGTGGACATCGGTGGTTGTACTGAGGGTGGCTTCTAAGTGTTCAGAGTGAGGTGAGCCGCTGGAAGTGTGCCCGCACGTTGCTACCTTGCATGCAGGTCAGAAGTTGGAACTCTGACTTCGCCTTCTTGGAAAGACCCTGCTGTCTACCTGCACAAGGCATGAGGAAGATGCCACACTCCTCCTCTTCCCCATGTCCACCTCCCCAAGTTCAAAACCATTGGCGTTTTCCGTTTTCCTATTGCACTAACTATTGTGACTTGAAATAGTTGATGAAGCTTACTGTTCAGTAAACTGACAGGTGAGCAGGTGCTGACTCCCGGCTGGGCGTGGTAGGGAAGTTAACAGTGTTCTTCCTCGTTCTCTTCCCACCGCTTCTGTAAGTTCTGTAATGTGTTCGGTTCTCTTGTAGTTGAAGAATCTAACATTTGTATTCCTTCTGTAATCACAATGAAATCCTTCATGTTTGAGTGAGAGTTTGGCTCTGAAAACAAAACCGGTAAATGCCAGTTAGAGTTGACTTTTTATTTGCACAGAAACAAAGCATTTTAGCTAAGGAAATGTCACCTCTTTCAGTCACCTGTTTTTTTCCTGCTTGATTGGGACTTTTCCAAATATTAAACTCAAATGGAATTCTCCATTATATGTTGCACAGCAATTGATAAAAAACAGGACTTTAATTTGAGCCTCAATTATGTTGTGATTTCTAAATATCACTGTTAGAGTTTTCTGATTATCTCTTTTTCAATATATTGAGAGAAAGTAGCTCCTTCTACAGTGCCTTTAGGAACCCCTAAGTTATGCAGTTGTGGGATGAAGCTTCCTTTCTGAGCCCTCCCTCCTGCACCCATGACCCCCCTCCTGCACCCATGACCCCCCTCCTGCACCCCGTGACCTCCCTCCTGCCCCCCTTGCCCTCCCTCCTGCACCCCATGACATCTGCACCACGTGACCTCCTCCTGCACCCTGTGACTTCCCTCTGTACCCCATGACCTCCCTCTGCACCCCATGACCTCCCTCTGCACCCCGTGACTTCCTTCTATACCCCATGACCTCCCTTCTGCACCCCGTGACCTCTATCCTGCACCCCATGATCTCCCTCTGCCTACTTGCCCTCCATCCTGCACCCCGTGACCTCCCTCCTGCACCCCAGGGCCTCCCTCCTGCATCCCATGACCTCCCTCCTGCACCTGTGATCTCCCTCCTGCACCCCGTGATCTCCCTCCTGCACCCCGTGACCACCCTCCTGCACCCCATGACATCTGCACCCCATGACCTCCCTCTGCACCCCATGATCTCCCTCTGTACCCCGTGACCTCCTTCTATACCCCATGACCTTCTGCACCCCGTGACCTTCCTCCTTCACCCTGAGACATCCCTCCTGCACCTTGTGTCCTCTCTCCTGCCCCCTTGCCCTCCCTCTGCCCCTTGCCCTCCTTCTGCACCCCATGACCTCCCTCCTATACCCTGTGACCTCCTCTCTGAAGGAGAAGCAAGGTCTCCCTGGGACTTGCGTGGTGGTTACTCTGGTTCCTTGTCCTGGTCTGCTTGATGGCCAGTGTTTGCCGGTCTCCATGGCCTTCTGTTGGTTGGAGTGTCCTTGTCCTTACTTTCTGTTGGAGAGTATCTTCAAGTCATTTTTTTGAAGAAAGAGTGCTTTGAAGGTGGATGTTTTTAGCCGTTGCATTTGAAAAAATAGCTTAATCTTGCCTTCAGGTCAGATGGACGTGCTTTCACACTATATATGACATATATATCATCGCTACATATATGATTTATTTATTTGAAATGTAGTTAGAGCTTCCATCCGCTGCTTCACACCCCAAATGGCTGCAAAAGCCTGGCCTGGTCCAGGCCAAAGCCAGGAGCCAAGAGCTTTATCTGGATCTCCCACTTGGGTGCAGAGGCTCAAGGACATGGGCCATCCTCTGTTTCTTTCGCAGGCTCATTAGCAGGGTGCTGGATTGCAAGTGGAGCAACAGTGATGCAAACCTGTGCCCATATGGGATGAACCTGTGCCCATATGGGATGCCGGCACTGCAGGTGGCGATTTAACCCTCCACGACACAATGCCGGCCCCACACTACATTTTTTTAGAAATGAAGCTTTGAGGCCGGCACCGCGGCTCAATAGGCTAATCCTCTGCCTGTGGCGTTGGCACACCGGGTTCTAGTCCCGGTCGGGGCACCGGATTCTGTCCCGGTAGCTCCTCTTCCTGTCTAGCTCTCTGCTGTGGCCTGGGATTGCAGTGGAGGATGGCCCAGGTCTTTGGGCCCTGCACCCGCATGGGAGACCAGGAGAAGCACCTGGCTCCTGTCTTCGGATCAGCATGGTGCGCCGGCCGCAGCGTCCATTGAGGGGTGAACCAACGGAAAAGGAAGACTTATCTCTCTCTCTCTCACTGTCCACTCTTCCTGTAAAAAAAAAATGGAGCTTTGAGATATTTTTCCTCTTACACACCGTGAGGAGAATGCAATGACTTTGTCATCTGCTGTTGCTAAGGAGACGCCTTATGTCAGATACTTGTTCTTATATGGGTTCCTTTGAATTTTGTTTTGAAATCTGAGAATCTCATCCTTTGGATTTATCTGGTTTGGGGCATTCTGAAATTTCACATGTTTGGGTTTTTGTGTGGGTGGTTTTCCATCCTATAGGCCTCATTATTTGGTAGACATTCTCTTCTGTGCGTTGTCTCCCATGATTTATTATTATCTTAACAGTTAATAGCTACTTGCTGAGTGTAGGTGAGCAGCTCCTAGTAGCAGCGAGGAGCTGGAATCCATAGTGGGCCCGCAGGAGTAAGCTGAACTCATCAATCAAGTTGCTGTGTCAAGAGCCTGTGTCGTGTCACTTAAAATCCATTATTTCTTTTTAAAATCTGAGAGAGAGAGAGAGAGAAGGGGGCTCCCGTATCTGCTAATTCATTCTCTAAAAGCCCACAGGGGCTGGGGCTGGGGCTGGGGGCTAGAACCTCCACCCAGGTGTGCGGGTGAGTGAGAGGGAATGCAGTCCTTGAGTGATGGAGAGGTCTGCGTTTGCAGGAAGCTGGGCTCAGGAACCTGAGCTTCCACTGCAACCCAGGCACCTGATGGGAGAGGCAGGCGTTCCAACTGCGATCTGAACTGCTGGGACAAATGCCTGTCCCAAATTTTCTCAGACTAATCAAGTTTTTAATTTCCAGCAAGTCTTTCCTGCCCCAGGAATTTGTTTGTATCATTAAATTTTACCCTTTTCTATTAATTGCTTGTTGCTTTTTTTTTAAGATTTATTTTATTTATTTAAAAGGCAGAGTTACAGAGGCAGAGGAAGAGCGAGAGAGAGAGAGGTCTTCCATCTGCTGGTTCACTCCCTAGGTGGCCACAAGTGCCAACACGAAGCCGGGAGCCAAGAGCTTCTTCCAAGTCTCCCACACAGGTGCAGGGGCCCAAGGACTTGGGCCATCTTCCATTGCTTTCCCAGGCCATATCAGAGAGCTGGATCGGAAGAGGAGCAGCCAGGAGTAGAACTGGTACCCATATAGGATGCTGGGGCTTCAGGCCAGGGCTTTAACCCACTGCGCCACAGTGCCAGCCCCCGTTGCTGTTTGTCTTATCAGTTGATCTTGTTCTTTTATGTTGTTGGTTTTCCAAACTGGGTATTTCTTGGTGATTCTTTATATCTGAATTAAAGTCTGTTCTCATTATTAAAGGTAACTGGAATGGGTAGTGTCTGAGCAGTAGTGTGAACCAGGGTTTTCTCTTGGGTGTGCATTGCTCGCAAGTGCTCCTTTCTTGGCTTACGTGGGCAGGCGTCTCCCAGGCCCACTGATGCAGTGATAACTGAGCCAGGGCGTCTCCCCTAAAGTTGCTCTCACTGGTTTGGACTACATTGATTTTTTCCTCTCATTTGGAGCAAAGTTCCATATGGTTCTAGATGCTCTCTTGTGCATCTCTTCTTGGTCCAGAATCTTTGTGCAGTGATAGTCACAGGGTGTGCTCACTGCAGAGAAGGCTGTTCACTTCTGTGTGATTTCTCTAACCTCCACATACTGGTTTTGTTATCACAGAAGGTCTTTAGTCATTGTGGAAAACTGTTCCAGGCCTCACAATTAAATATCACAAGTGTAGAAGAAAAGTGGGTCCCTCTTACAGACTGTTGTATTTTTAAAGAACTCAAAACCCTCCTATGATCCCATTAAAAAATGGAAATATTGTTGGCTTCAGTTGAATGGGCCCTGCCCTTTTGTCAATGAGCATGGTGTTCAGGGAGTGCTGTGTGCTGATTGGCTTAGGCTTGTGTGGCTGAACCAGACACTGTGGCAATGGGGTTGGTGTTAGGATGTTCCCACCTCGTCTCTGAGGCTTGACTTGGAGTCAGGTGCCCTTAAGTCCATGAGTTTCGTGGGTGAGGGTTGACACCCTAACTAGAGCAAGCTTTTGGTTACTGGAGCAACCACTCTTGGCTGTGTCCCCTTTCTCTTTTCTTATTTGATTTACTTTTGAAAATTTGTTTCTCTCTCTCTCTGTTTCTGTTTTTGAAGTCTCTGTTAATAAATAGGAATGAAGGAGAGAGAGTGAGAGGGACACCAAATCCAATGGTGATTTTGTCATCTATACCAGAACTCAACTGTAATTTCAAATCTACTCATCCTTACTTTTGTTTATAACTTACTAAAAATAATTGTTTATGACTGAGTGTAAATAATGAGTGAGCATTAATAATACATAGTTACATATTTCAGTTATTCTGAACAACAAGAAAACATTTCATCTCTGTGCAAAACATTCCAGGGGAATTTTTGATTATCAGTAGCAAAAGTCACAACATAGTTCTGGGGATAAGTTAGTCATTTTCAACAGAAAAACAAGTCTGTGAATCACACCTGGGCACAATCGCTGGGTCCCTGGGTGATTTGTTTTGTAAATTGATTGTTTGGCCTTGGTTCTGGTCTTCAATATTTATTTTAGATTTTATAAACTGTGTAACACGTGGGGATTCTGGGCGTGTGCACAGGCTGCAGGTGCACAGGCAGTGTGGCGAGTCAAGGGAATGGCACCGGAACAGAAGGGAGGGGACACACAGTGTAGCTGCCTCACATACAAAGAAAAACATTCTGTTGCCCAGCACTTCGCTTGAAGGGTCATTCTTTATTAGATTTATTTATTTATTTTTATTTGTTTGAAAGGAGGTGGGGAGAGTGCATGATTGATTTTCCATCTGTTTGGTTCACTCCCCACATGCTTAGAACAGCTGAGTCTGGTTCAAGCTGAAGTTGGGAGCCAGGAACTTAATCCAAGATTCCCACTTGGGTGTCAAGGCCCCCACAGAGCCATCACCTGCTGCCTTCCGGGGTGTGCATTGGCAGGAAGACAGAATTGGGAGTGGAGCTGAGACTGGAACCCAGGCACTTTGATATGCGGTGTGGACACCCCAAGTGCAGGGTCACCTAGCCGCTCAGCCTAATGCCTGCACCTGCAGAGTGGTTCCGAGCGCAGTCCCAGAGTGGGGCGGATCCACTCGCTTTCCTGCTCCTTCCTCTTTGCCTCTGAGCTGCTTTAGGAAGACGAAGAAGTGGCTCGGTTTTCTGTCTGTGCTTCTGAAAGTAAACAGCGCTCACTGGTTCTCACCAGTTTTCCCCAAACGAGCTAATCAGAGCTGGGGAGGCTGTTTTTTTTGCTGAGCAAATGTGATTGCCATCTTGGGCTTTGTTCCTGGGAAACCCTCTTGGGGTACTCCGCCTGCCGCCTTCGGCTTGCCAGGTTCTGCTTACTTGAGTGTCCTGACGATTGCAGTTGGCCTGGATGCGTGGTGTGTTTGAAGCTGGTTGTTAAGAGGCAGGGCTTCATCGACCTTGGTTTAACACATGAATCAGTTTCATTCCACATAAGCTGTACTTTGCTACTAAGTTGCAGCTTCAGAATAAAGCAGAATATTCAGTGGAGACAAAGACAGTCCTGTTGTGGAGGAGATGGTCAGGGGGCCTCCCTGGGGCGTCTGGGAGGAAGCAGGTCGGCCACATCACCACTAGAGTGAAGGCCAGCAGGCAGAGTCCAGTGCATGGGGAATCACAGCACAGCTGCGGCCGGGGGCGCTGTGAGGTCACACGCCCCCAGCACATGGAGGGGGCCACACGGAGGCCTCTGGCTCCCTGGAACAGAGAGCGGTCACTGCAGCTGGGATTGCTTTAGCGAGGCTGGCCGAGGCAGGTCAGTTGGATGGAGGCGTAGCGTGCGAGTGAAGAGCTGAGCGGCTGGAAGCCTTTAGCCACGATGGAGGAAGGGGATTTCTAGGCAGAAGGACTCAGTGGACGGCAGTGTGGCTGAGCCCTGAGAAGGTAGAGGAGGGAGACGGAGGAGGGGTCCTCGGAGGAAGGTTGGGGCTCATCGGGGAGGCCACGAGGCCGTGCGACTTGAACCTAAGGGTAATGGGGACTCAGGAGCAGACAGACATTGCCCTCAGACATTGTCTCTAGACGGGGGTCACAGGTGGCACTTGCCTTGGATGCCCGTTGCGGTTGAGTCGCTGTGGCTGCTTGGATTCCCGGGGCGAGGCGAGAGTGACCCACATGAGCTGTTAGCCCGAGGACACTGTGCATGCTGTCTTCAGTACGTGTTCTGGTAAAAGCAGGGCAACAGGAAGCAGCATTTAAGTGTTTCATTCAAACAGCAGTTGGACGGTAGCTGTTGATTACTGAAAGTCTGGAAAACACCCGGTAACAACCACCCAGTCCCCTGCCGAAACCGTGGTCACCTGCAGAGGGAGCTGCGCGGCCAGCGCCTGACCCACAGCTCTTGGGCTTTTGCAGGAGCTGGTGGTGCTCTGCCACTTGCACCACCCCAGCCTGATCTCGCTGCTGGCGGCTGGGATCCGCCCGCGGATGCTCGTGATGGAGCTGGCCCCCAAGGGCTCCTTGGACCGGCTGCTGCAGCAGGACAAAGCCAGCCTCACCAGGACCCTGCAGCACAGGATCGCGCTGCACGTGGCCGACGGCTTGAGGTACTCGGGTGGCGTGGGTTTCTGTTCGCTGGTGACTGGTCTGACCCACACCCACCTGTAGGCAGGTGCATTGAGTCCTAGTTTGGGTGGACGCTACCAAGTCCTGGATGAGATTTTGTAGCTCATCATTAGTGGTAGGCACACGGGGTCAGCCCTCACAGCGGCCAGCAGTTGAGTTTGCTACCTAGAGCCTGCGGTCTGAACCCTGGACCACCCTGCGACCTCTGAGCAGTGAGGATCAGCCTTCCGAGGGTCAGAGGGAGAAACGGGCAAGGACTGGCCCACCCTCCTGAAGTGGACTGGAGAGTTCTAACGCACAGCCCTGGGACACGCCCAGCCCTGCAGTCGGGCGTGGGGTGGAGCCTGGGGCAGACAGCACAGCACGGACAGAAAGCTCTGCCCCTTGGAGACAGCGGATCCTGTCCTGCACGCTTACAAGTGTGACTTGCTATCTCTCCTTGCACTTTTGTCCTTTCTCATCACCAGGAAGTGGTGACCGATGTGGCATGTTGTGATGTCAGGAGGACGCTTTGTAGTCCCTGAAGCCGTCCCGACGTCCCCTCCACGTTGCTGCCCTCTGCTCTCGCCCGTTGCTTCACCTGGGAAGTCCCTCCTCCGTCCCCCTCACCCCTCGTTCTTCCTCCCTCTCCTCTCCCCCTCCCCTCCATTCCTCCTTCCTAGCCCACATCTTCTTAGTCGTTTCCTCCATCTTCTTAGCCTGTCCCCCCAGCACATCTTTGCAGCTCAGCCACCACATCTGTCTCTGTGCAGCCCCTTCTCAGGTTGCTTCCCTTCCAGCCTAGTGCACGCCTCTGACATCTCTGGCTGTGCAGCTACCACTGAGCCTCGGCATGTAGTCTGCCCTTCACGCAGCAGCTGAAGCTGGATCTGAGCTCCCGCGCCTTGCCTCCCAGTCTCTGTGCCCAGCGGCTCGGCTCTCGGCGGCTACTTGAACGTGCCAGCAGTTTCCCTTGCTCTTTGTCCTGCCGACATCGCCTTCCTCCCATGCTGCCTTGGCTGGCTTTCCACTTGAGTCGTCTCCGCAGAGAAGATGGCCCTGACACCCGGTGTCTCTAGCATCTGTAGCGTTGAGAGCTGTCTGGAAGTCTTTCTGTTTTCATTTTTAAAAGCTACCTGTGCTACCAGAATGTGAGTGCAGTGGGGGCCTGGACCTTGATCTTGTGCACCGTGTGCCTGCAGCACCCGGTGTGGTGCATCCTTGGCACACACGTGTGTGGAGGAAAGAGGGGGAGGCAAAGGGTGGGCAGCATGCAGATCCCTTCTCGCCCGAAGAGCTGCAAATGTGCCCTGCAGGCATTGTTCAGTAATGTCCGTGCAACAAATGGATGCACAAGCGAACAGAACCAGCCCAGGAGGCTGGAACTATGAGTGGGTTAGAGAGCATGTAGTAAGAGAGTTAAATGCGCGAGTTTCCCACCAGAAAGGACCTGGAAGCTGCCCCAAACCATGCAGATGATGAAACTGAGCAAGATGCAAGGGTTTGGATTTGTGTTGCTATACCCACTTCTGAACGCCAGGGGGAGCCTGTGGTAGATTGAGCTGGGTGACTGCAGGGGGACTTGTGTTTTGTTTTTGTAGCTTTCCTTTAGTTGAACTAACTCAAGATCTCAGTTTTTCCCTCATTCCTCCACATCATCCCCAAAGTGCTCATGGATAGAATAAAAAATTGCCGTTTTTTATCCAATATAGTTTGGAAAAGCCTCACCTCTAAAACAACTTGTTTCAGTTCTTGGAAACCTTCCAGAAAACATGAATGATGTCTCAGCATTTTGCCCAGTGCTGGGGGTGCCTCTTAGCTCTTGTACCACAGAGGGGGAGTAGGTTGTAGTCTCTCTCAGTCTTCTACCAGCCCAAAGGATGTTTTTTTTTTTTTTATTTTTTACAGGCAGAGTGGACAGTGAGAGAGAGACAGAGAGAAAGGTCTTCCTTTTTCCGTTGGTTCACCCTCCAATGGCCGCCGCGGTAGGCGCGCTGTGGCCGGCGCACCGCGCTGATCCGATGGCAGGAGCCAGGTGCTTCTCCTGGTCTCCCATGGGGTGCAGGGCCCAAGGACTTGGGCCATCCTCCACTGCACTCCCTGGCCACAGCAGAGAGCTGGCCTGGAAGAGGGGCAACCGGGACAGGATCAGTGCCCCAACCGGGACTAGAACCCGGTGTGCCAGCGCCGCAAGGCGGAGGATTAGCCTAGTGAGCTGCGGCGCCGGCTCCAAAGGATGTTTGTAAAACTCAGCATTAAGATTTGTTTTCCCGAATACATTATTGCACAGAGCTAGAAGTCCAGAGGGAGAAAAACGCAATCAAATGAGAGTCGTTGGTACTCTGGGGCAGTAGGGGTAAGCCTAAGCCACCATCTGCAGATCCAGCATCCTACATGGGCCCCACTTCAAGTCTTGGCTGCTCCACTACCAATCCAACTCCTGCTAATGTGCCTGGAAAAGCAGCAGAAGATGGCCCAAGTGCGTGGGCCCTTGCACCCAAGTGGGAGATCCATGAAGCTCCTGGCTTTGGTCTGGCCCAGCCCCAGCCACTGTGGTCATTTGGGGGAGTGAACCAGTGTATGAAAAATAACACACACACACACACACACTCTCTCTCTCTCTCTCTCTCTCTGTCTCTGTCTCTCTCTCTCTCTCTCTCTCTGTGACTCTGCCTTCCAATAAGTGAATAAATCTTTTAAAAAAGAAAAAAGCAACAAAATGAACTCTTTGGAGTCCTTTAAGTGATGGGGTTGTTCAGCAAGATGTATGGGAATCTTTTCACATTATTCTTTCTTCTATAGACTTTTAAAAATATGTATTTATCTACTTGAAAGGGAGAGAGACAGACAGAGATTGAGTGATCTATCTATCTTTCTACCTTCCATCCACTGGTTCACTCCCCAAATGGCTGCAGTGGTTGGGGCTGGGCCAGGCCAAAGCCAGGAGCTCAGACCCCATCTGGTTCTCCCGTGTGAGTGGCAGGTGGCCATTTGCTGCTGCCTTACCAGGTGCATAAGCAGAGTGCCTGATCAGAAGTGGAGCAGGTAGGATTTGAACTTGTGCAGGAGTATGGGGTGCTGGTATCCCAGGCAGGAGCTTAACCTGCTGTGCCACAGTGTCCGCTCCCTGGCATCCTGTGCTGACACCTAGCCCACATCTCTAATTTAGTTCCATCTTTGCAGTACGTTGTCAGCTTCTGAGTGCCTGTGAGGGTCATCACTTGCCTTCTCCATACGCTTACACGCTCAGTGTTTGCAAAGCTGGCTTTGCCCTTTGCTACTCCACCCCCCAGGACCCTGTTCTTTGCCTTGTACCCTCCACTTGAAAGGCCAGGATCCTCCCACAATGAAGAATGCATTAATCCACCAGGCCTTTGGCTCTTTTTATGTCTTCTTTTTTTCTTTCACGCCTTTAAAGGTTTATTTATTTATTTGTAAAGCAGAGTGACACACACACAGAGTGGGGAGGAAATGGTGGCGGGAAGGAGAGAGATCTCACATCTGCTGGTTTACTCCCTAAGTGCCTACAACAGCCAGTGCTGGCCCAGACAGGAACCAGGAGCTCCATCCAGGTCTCCCACGTGGCTGGCACAGGCCCAAGCACGTGCACCATCTTCCACTGCCTTCCCAGGGCCATTAGCAGAAGGGAGCTGGTCGGAAGTGGAGTGGCTAGGACCTGAACCTGGAGTTCCAAGTGGTGGCTTAGCCTGGTGCACCACAAAACCAACCCCTACTTGATGATCTTAATCAGTGCCTGCATTTTTATTTCACAACTGCGGCCTTGGTCAAGTACTTCCAGGGAATTATCATTATACACCTTCTAAAAATAAAACCCCGTTGGTGACTGTAGTTTGCCAGTGGTTCCCAGCTCTGTGGGCTGCACACCCAGCTGCTGGCTGTAGCATGAGAGCCTTTGTCAGTGCCTCTGTCTTCCCCCAGCCTGCTCTGCTCATTGAACACATGCCATTATGTGAAAAAAACTGATGCTTGTTCTTCAGGATTTACTCATTTGAAAGGCAGAGTGGTGGAGACAGAGACAGAGGGATCTTCCATCTACTGGTTCACTCCACAAACGGCTACAATGGCTGGAGATAGGCCAGGCTAAAGCCAGGAGCCTGGAACTTCCTCCGGGTCTCCCACACAGGTGCAGGGGCCGAGCACTTGGGCCATCCTCCACTGCTTCCTCAGGCTATAGCAGAGAGCTGGATTGGAAGTGGAGCAGCTGAGACTTGAACCAGTGCCCTTATGGGATGCCAGCACCTCAGATGGTGGCTGAACCTGTTATGCCACAGTGCTCACTCCTATTTATTTATTTATTTTTTACTTCTAAACAATTTAGACCAACATGGAACACTTGTAGATTTTTATGGGGTACCTTGCACATCTCACCACATTTGTCCAGGGTAAATTGAGCCTGTGCAGCCCCGGGTCTTTTCTCTGTGTGTGTGGCACTTGCACAGTTGTCGGTAGTGTGTGACCCCGTGCCACACTGCATGCTGGCACTCCGGAGCACTTGGACTCGTTTCTGTCCTGGCTTTTGTGTGCCTCTGTTCCCATGGGGTTCTGCCCAGCAAACTCGTTTTCCTTGGGAATTTGCTTGTGTCTCTGCTGCGAAGCTCAGCTGATTCACGAGCCTCCAGACCACGAGGAACCTTGTACAGGCGCAGAGGAGGGAGAGGTGGAGGTGATGTTGTGCCTACGTGGCTCCAGGGAGGGGCGAAAGCGGCCACCCCCTGTGTTCTGTTCCCCCACGGTGCTTCTCCAGCGTTTGTGAGTGGCGTTCCTGTGGCCACCTTTGTGCACCTGTCTGGAATGCAAAGACAGCTCCGAACCTTGTCTGGTCCTCACGGATGCTTAAGACATATCTGTTAGATGGGTCAATGCCTTTTACCTGTAGACTCATTCTGTAAGGATGAAATAAATTTTAAATGAAGAAAGAATTCTTAGCCATTCTTTTCAAAATTTCTATTAAATCATGACTTTTTAAATTTTTTTATCTTTTATTTAATGAATATAAATTTCCAAAGTGCAGCTTATGGATTACAATGGCTCCCCCCCCACATAACTTCCCTCCCACCTGCAACCCTCCCCTTTCCCGCTCCCTCTCCCCTTCCATTCACATCAAGATTCATTTTCAATTCTCTTTATATACAGAAAATCAGTTTAGTATATATAAAGATCTCAACAGTTTGCCCTCACATAGCAACAGAAAGTGAAAAAATACTGTTGGAGTACTAGTTATAGCATTAAATAACAGTGTACAGCACATTAATGACACAGATCCTACATGATATTTTTTTTAAATTGATTAATTTTCTATGTAATTTCCAATTTAACACCAAGTTTTTTTTTTTCATTTTCAATTATCTTTATATACAGAAGATCGATTCAGTATATACTAAGTAAAGATTTCATCAGTTTGCACCCACACATAGACACAAAGTGTAAAAATACTGTTTCAGTACTAGCTATATCATTACTTCACATTGGACAACCCATTAAAGACAGATCCCACATGGGACGTAAGTACACAGTGACTCTTGATGTTGTAAATCATGACTGTTTAACTGAATATAGACCAGTTTATTTTAATAAAATATTTGACAATACCCACTATCACACAATATGTAAATTATATTTGAATTATTGTCAGTAAGGCAGGATCTGTAATTATTACTATTTCAAAGGGAGTTTTCCAACTCTGTTAAAAGCTATTAAAATCACATTTTTTAAAGATTAAATTCTGTAATTGAACGTTTTAACTAGGCCAGATAATGTCTCTCTCCTGCTGGTATTATTCAAATTAAGCATATCTAATTTTTTTAGCCTACGGAAGGTATTCTGTGTCTGTGATCTCTAAATATCCTGAAAGCAGCATGCATTACAAAGGCTTTGGGTGCTGCTCAGTGGCGTATGACTGGGGTTGAACTTTGTGTTCGCCTTCAGCAGGAAGACAAGCCTATGGCTTCTCAGTAAAGCCCTCAGCAAATGCCTTGCTCAAGCCCCTTACTTACGTTAAGGTCAACCTCATTAGGACGTTGTCTTACTTTCCCAGCCAGAACTAGGTTTCCTGAAATGGAGAGGGCTGACGTCAGATGTCCTCAGTACATCCTGGAAGGGAGACGTCCCTGCACCGTTGGTCGATGCAGTTACAGGACACCTGCCCAAGCAGCTCTCCCCGCATTCTGCTCTAATCCCTGCAGCACTGATGGGGACTAAGTAATGGAGTAAATATTTACCCAGAGAACGTGAACCCGAGCAAACACAGGACTTACACTTAGGCCCATTAAGTCCTGCGAAGAACTGTGCTTTCAGGGCTGGCTGCAATATGCCCATGTGCGATCCCGCGCGTGGTGGCAGTCAGCTGACCTCCAGGGATGGAGAAGACAGAATTGGGGAAAGTCAGAGTTTTCTATGTGTTTAGGGAAAGGTGGTAATAGTCAGTGGATCCAGTAAGCTCTTTGATTGTGTTTCTGGAGTAGGTGAGACTTAGTTGAGATGAAAACATTGTGTGTGTGTGTTTATTGGTCGTTAGGTTTTGTCCTTTGCCTAAAATTTGCTTATAGCTGTCAGAATCGGTCTCTGAAAGGATTTGGCACCAGCCAACGTCTTTCCTCAGTGTTCCGTGTATTCTAGCTCAGTCCAGATGTTCTTTGTTAACTATGAAAGAATTGAGTTTGCAGTAAGCCCTATTTTCCAGCACAGGAAGAGATTAGGAGTTAAAAAAAGAAGTCACACATTCTGATTTGTTGTTATTGAAAGATTGTAAAATATTCTCTGAACCACTAGGAACTGTTCTAGTCAGAAAAAAATGAATGTGAGAGATAACTAGAATAGAGAGAAATTTTAAAGCTGCACTCAACTTGTATAGAGTTTTCAGAAAAAAGTCCTATGAACTCTTCTCATATTTACATTTGAAAATATTTACAGTATTCATATACTCATCAAAGGAGCTCAGAGTTCTCTCTAGTAATTGTTACTGTGGATGAAAGAAAAGTCTACAAGAACTGGGGCTTTGTCAAGACAGTTTTGTTCTTTGAGTTTAAATTATTCATTTACCAGGATTGATTTTTTAAATGCATTTTTTGTAATAGTTTGATATGGTTTGATTTCCTTCTGAAGTATCTCTTTGGGGGTCAAACTTAGTAAAATAAAGTCTGACTCTTAGCATCTTACCCATTTGATGGGACTTTAAAAAGTTCTCAGGAAGTGGAACTGAAAGCTGAGTTTATTTTGGTAGAAATTGTTCTTGGATTCCCTACATTTGAGGAGTCTTCCAAAAGTTCATGGAAAATATGTATTAAGAAAATGAACTGCTTGGGTTTGAAAAATGTTTTGCACTAAAATAAACCTAGCTTTTAATTCTGTTTCCCATGAACTTTTGAAAGTGCCCTTGTACATATTCAAGGGACTCAAAACGGAAGGGATCGTGGTGTAAGCGCAGTTTGCTAAGACTCCGTGTGCACTTGCTGGCAGATACCTGCACTCGGCCATGATCATCTACCGGGACCTGAAGCCCCACAACGTGCTGCTGTTCACCCTGTACCCCAACGCCGCCATCATCGCGAAGATCGCCGACTACGGGATTTCCCAGTACTGCTGCAGGATGGGCATCAAAACCTCAGAGGGCACGCCAGGTGGGTGACAGGGAGCAGTGGGAATTGTCCGCTCACGATGGACAGCCGGTGGCCTCGGATGTGAGTTCTGAAGAGTCAAACACCATGCCTGTCACATTGTGGGCAGGTATTGTGTACATTACTGTCACTTCCTGCTGTGATTTTTATCACTGTATTGTGTGCCACAGACAACACTGCCAACTGATATGATACTGAACACAAATGTGAGAATGTTTGACATCAGGGTATGTCTTTAAAAGTCGTAGGGCCGGCGTTTGATGCAGTGACACCCCTTGGATGTCCACACCCCGTACCTGAGTGCCTGGGTTCAAGTCCTGGCCCCGCCTCCAATCCAGCTTCCTGCTGATGGGCACTCTGGGAGGCAGTGCATGATGGCTCAAGTGTTTGAATCCTTGCCACTCATGTGGGAGGCTTGGCTGGGGATCTGGGCTCCTGGCTTTGGTCTGGCCGAACGCTAGCTGTTGCAGGCATCTGGGGAATGGACCAGTGCATAGATTTGCCTCTCTGCCTTCCTAATAAATAAGTAAATAAATGAAAAAAGTCTTTTACTGGGTGAAAGGAATGGCAAGCCCTTTGTTCTGGGTACCTTTGTCTCAGGATGGTTGCAGGAGCCAACCATTCTTGAACAGGAAGATGTGCCTGGGTGGTGCTTAGCCCTTTGTGTGGTTTGAATATCTTTCTAAATTCTCATAATCCTGCCGTAGGTCCTGCTATGATTTCTAGTTGACAGACCAGGAAACTAAGAGAACACTACCAGTATGCAGAGGGGGTATGGATTGCAGACCCCAGTGGCTGAGACCAGAGCCTCTGCGCAGTGCCAGCAAAGGCAGAACGGGGCGGTGACTGCCAGGACTATGGGGCCGTGCGTGGCTGCTCGGGACGGTGAAGGTGGGCAGTAGCCAGCTTAGGTAACTGGAGAGTTTCCGTGTTAGCTTGGTCAGATGGGTGTGCTCAGTTATTCCCTGCCGAGGGCGCCCGTGGAGTCTGGGTCTGCTGACAGCTGCAGTTGATGGAAATGAATGCTCACTGATGGCTTCCACTCATTGACAGCCCAGGAAACAGAACAGTTTCTGGGAAAACAGAAGATTCCTCCTGGATCGTACACTGCTATCTGGTAGACACTGTGGAACATGCTCTGCTCAGATGTTTCTAAAGGAAAAGAAAAAAAAATATATATATATACACATCTGCATCCACTGAGATATACATTTACTCCTAATTTGTAAATTTATCATACTTTCCATCAATACTTCTTTTTGTTCTCATTACACTTGCTAAAATGCAGGCATCTCTGACAGACTGTTTCTAAAGATACTTTTTAGACAATGAAGCATATTGCTTAATTATTTTGACATTGTGATTGTTATGATTCTCCAAGGAAAAATCATGCGTATTTTTCATTCATTTATTCATGCATTTGCAAACAATGTATTGCACTCGTACCAAGGATCAAACTGGCTCAACCACTTAATGGTTGTCTGGTGTTCATCAAGAAATTGTTAGCATAATCAAGAGTATGAGAAACTCACTGGATGTCCTTAACAAAGCATTTAGAAAGGCCTTATAATTGAGATGCTTCCTGAATGTATAAATAATACTGTATTCCCGTGCTGGGGATCACACCATTGAAGATGTTTGCTTTGGAAGACAGGAGAAAAGAAGGTTAAAAGTGTTTCCATTTGGAAGTAAGCATTCCTTTCTATATCGTCACAATTACCCTTCACAGTATCCTCTGACTTACTGTGAAAAACTGTCCAGCCTCCTGTGCCCCTGGATGATCTGAGTCACTGCCGGAGGGGTACAGAATATGTGCCTTCAGTGGGAATTGGGAAATTAAATTAGACTGGAGTGTTTGCCAGTTTTGACATCTTTCAATTAAAATTGCGCTAAGGGTAAATTTGCTGAGCATTTTAAAAATCCTTGGATAGTACCTTGATAGAACAGAGAACCAATCAATACATTGAATGAGTAGTAAATAATTGGATAATATTTAAATAAGCCTCCACAGTGTCTTTTAAATTGTCATAAGCATAAAGGTGGTTAATGGATCCATTGATGTGAGCATAGGTGATTGTTGATCAGTTCTCTTGACTTTTTCATTCCTTATCTGTGTGGCTGTAGGAATCGTAACATTTCTGAAAGGATTATGTCATTTGGGAGATGGGAAATCGTCGCTGTCTGCTGTTCCTGTGTGTGTTGAATGGTGTGCTCCAGAGGTATCTGCAGAATGCTGGAGCTGAATGAGGAGCTGTTGTAGGTTCTTTACTACATCATGGGTACACTATTAAGGAGATACAGAACTATCATTTAAAAACTTTTAAATTTTTTGATTTATTTAAGAGGCACCAAGACAGAAAGAAAAGAGACAGTGATGGATAGGGAGAGAGCTCCTGTCTCTCAGTATGTGCCCAAATGGCTACTGTTGGGGCAGAGCTGGGAGACAGAATGCCATCCAGGTCTCCCCTGTGGGTGGCTGGAACCCAACCACTGAGACATCACTGCTGCCTCCTGGGATGTGGGTTAGCAGGAAGCAGGAGTCAGAAGCTGGGGCCAGGACGTGAACTCGACACTTTAATGTGGGCCATGGGTGTCCTAACCGGTGGACTCACTGCTCACCCCTATGTTAGAACTGTCTTCAGTTTTAGATATGAAAGTGGTATTCTAATTATATACATAGAATGAGTATATTATACAGGATATAAACATTATATACACTACGTGTTATTTGAAGCTATTGCTCTATGAATATCATACTGTTACATAATGCTCTGTTAGTATGACATATAATACATTAATATACTCATATATGACTGTGTGAGCTTGCATAGATAGGGTGGAGGCGAACGGCCAGTGCACGGGGCCACCATGCTCCAGCTCAGTATCTGTTGTTCCCGCCAGCCGAAGGTCACCTGAGCATCATTTCTTCCTAGCAGGCTCAGTCCAGAAACTGTTTTTCAAATTGAGACATTTACTCCTTGAAGCCTAGGAGTTCATATTCTGTTGAATTTTCCTGGCTGCCTGTGGAAGTTACTGTAACCCTAATACATATTCTGTGGAAAACAAATGAATGTATGAAAAAGAAATTAGAATTTACACATCAGTGCCTTGGACTAATCATCATTGCCTGTTTGTGCATTTCTTTCTAACCTTTGACCATGTGTATCCTCTCACACTTTTTAGTTTGAGAGTATTTAAGCTGCAGAAAAATTGGACCCGTAGTAACGTATAGCCCAGGCAGCACATGTGCAGGTTCACTGATACTACCTTTTTGTCCCAGCTGTTCCTCCTCTTGCTGTCTTTGCATATGAATAAAATCTTTGGAGTCTGATGTTAGATATCATACTGTTCATCACTAAACGCGTTGGCATACATTTCCTTAAAATAAGGATGCTAATTTGCATAATCAGAATACCATAATCACAGCTAAGAAGATGATTCCATTTTTTCACATGGAACTTTCTGTCAAAACTGCATTGCATGTTTTCTTCTCATTCATATGATAGCATTTCATCTTAAAAAGGGATTATTATGTAACTGCACGGTGTGTACTGTTTAACTCTTTCTTTTTTGGTTGGATTTCTTTAAATTGCTTATATTATCTTTTTTTTAAAGATCTATTTGTTCATTTGAAAGAGTTAGAGGAGGAGAGGCAGAGAGAAGTCTTCCATCTGCTGGTTCACTCCCCAGTTGGCCACAATGTTCAGAGCTGAGCCAATCTGAAGCCAGGAGCCAGGAGCTTCCTCCAGGATTCCCATGTGGGTGCAGGGGCCCAAGTCCTTGGGCCATCTTCTACTGCTTTCCCAGGCCATAGCAGAGACTGGGTTGGAAGAGGACCAGCCAGGACTCAAACCAACACCCACATGGGATGCTGGCATCGCAGGCAGAGGTTTAGCCCACTAAGTCACAGTGCCGGCTCCTATATTGTTACTAATATTATTGAAATGATATTTTTTGGGGGAAAAATTCAAAAGTGATTTACTTTTCTTGTGGGTTGAGAGCATTATTTCCCTTTAAAAGAATCTAGGCATGAACCTAGAACAGCAGCTTTTACTTGTTTTAGGTGGGGTTTTTGTTTTTCATTAGAGTTGTAAATTCTGGTAAAAGTAAAGGCAGTGCAACGGTAGACAGGCTAAAGTTGGCGGGAGTGAAGTCTGGAAACCTCCCTCTTGATCCCTCTTTTTTGCTATAAGGTTTCTTTTGTTTCTTCGAAAGCTAGAGTTTCAGAGAGAGAGAGAGAGAGGAGCAGGAGGAGAAGACAGGGGGAGGAGAGGGAATGAAAGAGAGGGAATGAGGTGTCTTCCATCTGCTGGTTCACTCCCCAAATGGCTGCAGCAGCCAGCGCTGGGCCAGGCCGAAGCCAGGAGCCAGGAGGTCCGTCCAGATCTCCCACGTGGTGCAGGGCCCAAGGACTTGGGACATCTCTTACTTTCCTAGGTGCATTAGCAGAGAACTGGATCAGAAGTGGAGGAGCTGGGACTCAAACCGGCTCCTATATGGGACGTTGGCATTGCTGGTGGCGGCTTAACCCATTAGGCCGTAACGCCGGCCCCCGATCTCTCTCTATGTAAATCACTGTCACACAAATGGTTACAATTAAGGTTGAATTAAATGATTCAGTTTTTTCTCTATTCAACTTCATTTCTTTAGTTATGAAACTCCACTAATAACCTGTGGAATATTTACCCTCGTCATCCTTCAAGGCAGTCTCACTGAAGATTATATACTTTAGGCTGGCGCCGTGGCTCAATAGGCTAATCCTCCACCTTCAGCACCGGCACACAGGGTTCTAGTCCTGATTGGGGCACCGGATTCTGTCCCAGTCGCTCCTCTTCCAGGCCAGCTCTCTGCTGTGGCCCGGGAGTGCAGTGGAGGATGGTCCAAGTACTTGGGCCCTGCACCCGCATGGGAGACCAGGAGAAACACCTGGCTCCTGGCTTCGGATGAGTGTGGTGCGTCGGCCGCGGCGGCCATTGGAGGGTGAACCAATGGCAAAGGAAGACCTTTCTCTGTCTCTCTCTCTCTCACTGTCCACTCTGCCTGTCAAAAAAAAAATTATATACTGTATAACAAGATCATAAGGTCTTATAATGATGATTGACAGATCTTACTATCTTTCATGATTTTTTGGGGGGTGAAGTGTCCTGGCCTGGGGCTGTTAATTGTCTTGATTGAGATGCTCCTGAGAGAAGGAGGATGTGGTTTGGAACTCACCCTTCCTGCCTGTCTCCTTGGCACAAGGCCTGCGCATGTGCCTGTTGGATGCATGGTCCTGGGTCTTGGACATACTGACTATGGTGTCTGCTTGCTTTCAGGGTTTCGTGCGCCTGAAGTTGCCAGAGGAAATGTCATTTATAACCAGCAGGCCGATGTGTATTCGTTTGGCTTGCTGCTCTATGACATTTTGACAACGGGAGGTAGGATCGTAGAGGGTTTGAAGTTCCCCAATGAATTTGATGAATTAGCAATACAAGGAAAATTACCTGGTGAGTTCTCTCTTATCCATAATCAGGAGTTTTTCTTAATTTCTGAGTTGTTTAATTGTAGCTATATGCTTGATTCATTTCACAGCTGATAATTTTTTATGTGTCTGGCGTGACTATTTGTAACTCCAGTGATATGTTAATAAAATCACATGATCAAAGTAGCAGCTATAGGCTTTTGTGACAATCTCAGATTAATATTGGTGTGTTTGGTTTTGCATTTGGAAGAATAGTCACAAAGGAAGTGACATTGGAAGCCCATGTTTGGGGACCTCTGATTCTCATAAAGAGATGCCACATGCCCGTCGGTCTGGAGTAGTTTCATTTTCTGGGAGTGCAGTAATTTATATGCAGGATTGGCATCTTGAATTTTTATAGACTTTTTAGTAGTAAATTAAATAAAAATTAGTGAAGGAGTATTTCGTGAGCTCAGTCCTCGTTTTGAATTCTTGAGTCATGCTTTGAAAATTCGAGGACCGTAGCACTCCCTCCTTCACCATTCCTTGAGTTCCCACTACAACATGTGCTTTTAAACTGATAGAGCTGCTGGTCAGATTTTCTGCTGGCCTTTTAGTTTAGCAACTGTTTTTGAGAGTACGCTTGTGGCAGGTGCAGGGGACCAGAGGTTTCGCTCCCTCCTTTTAGGGAGCGTGTGAAGGCCCTGGCAAGTGGAGATGTACTGCTATGTGGATAACTGTTAGGCGCTGTCCAGGTCACCTCCCTCTTCTACCAGCTGGCTTTCCAGTGAGGTCCTGGGGTCCACTCTTCCTTACCCAGCATGGTGTCCCTCTTACAGAAAATGTGTACAAACCAACTGTGGCAAGATAAGGACCGACTCTGAGTGTTAAACATTATTTCCATGGAAGGCTAATTAGCACATGAGCAATGGTGTTTGCAAAGTATATAAATGCAGGTGTAGACTGAATACCAGTTGTTACACTTGGGTGGTGTTTCAGTCTATTTTTATACCATAAGAACATCAAGATTTTTTTTTTAATTTCCTAGTGGAGAACAAGTTAGCAAACTTAGCTTTAAGTCGATTCACCTGTCAGTGTTTCCCTTTACAGTGTCTGAACTTGTCGTATACACTGAGAGGAGATAAAACTCTGTTCTGATTTATTTAGCATCACAGCGTGATGTGTTTCTCAATGTTTCTGATGTTTTAGATCCAGTTAAAGAATATGGCTGTGCTCCCTGGCCATTGGTTGAGAAGTTAATTAAAAAGTGTTTGAAAGAAAATCCTCAAGAAAGGCCTACCTCTGCCCAGGTATGGTTAGAGTCAGAATGTGTTCCTGTTCTCTGAAGTCCATCATAAATGTGTGTGTGTATATACACACACAGGTAAATATGCACACTTGTATAAATTTCATGTCTGGAGTATATATAGTATGTATAATGTAGTATGGGGTAGGTGCCCTATATGTGTGTGTATATACACACACAGGTAAATATGCACACTTGTATAAATTTCATGTCTGGAGTATATATAGTATGTATAATGTAGTATGGGGTAGGTGCCCTATATGTGTGTGTATATACACACACAGGTAAATATGCACACTTGTATAAATTTCATGTCTGGAGTATATATAGTATGTATAATGTAGTATGGGGTAGGTGCCCTATGTGTGTGTGTATATACACACACAGGTAAATATGCACATGTGTGTCTGTATGTATTGATGCAGCCCTACAGTAGCTCCTGAATCTGCTACAGTTCTAGGCAGTTGCACTTCTGAGATTTACTTTTCAAGTTTAGAAAATTCTAGAGGACAGAGTATACGCTGTGCATAGGTTAATCATGCTCATTGTTGTTTCAGTGTGGTTTGCCGGGGAGTTTGGGCTGTACATTTGATGAACTGGGAGGGCGGCTCACTGGTTGGCTGGAGAGAGTGGTACCATTGCGTTGCAAAGCTGATGGTTCAGGGGGAGCTGTGTCCCGTGGCTGGCCATTGATTTGCTGTTTTCAAACCTCACAGGTGTTTGACATTTTGAATTCGGCCGAGCTGATCTCTCTGATGAGACACATTCTAATCCCTAAGAGTGTCACCGTCGAGTGCATGGTGGCTTCAAGCCCCGGCAGCAGGAGCACAAGCATTTGGCTGGGCTGCAGCCACACGGACAAGGGGCAGCTCTCGTTCCTTAACCTCAGCACGGAAGGACACACTACTGAGGTAAAGGCGAACGCCTCCGGCCAGGAAGCTTTGAGAACCTTGCCCTGAAAGTACGTGCCAGAGAAGCACCAACCGAGGAAGAAGCGAAGTAGGAGCCAGTGCGGGAGAGTTCCCAAGTTGACTTTCTGTGAGGACAAGCATGTTCCCAAGGGATTAGTCTCTGCTTTGTCTTATTGTGTGCACACACGTGTGTGTGTGTGTGCAGGCGTGCGCGCGTGTCCATCTCCAGAAACAGAGCCGGAGATGGGTGAAGTTGCACAAGGGCCGAGGGAGAAGTTCAGGAAGCCTGTGGGCTCAGAGCATGGGCAGCCACTGTCTTTGTCCCCAGGAGCTCGGGAGTGTGGCCAGCCTGGAATTACCCAAGACCAGGCGAGTGGCACATCTTGCTTCTCCTCACCAGAGAGTCAGACTGCAGGCTGCCCAGAGGTGGCGGTGTCACCTCCATGGCCCTGAGGGCAGGTTACCTCCAAGGGCAGCTGTGATGGAGAGCATGGCTCTGTACTGCCAGGAGCTGGCACTGAGCAGCCAGAGGGGAGGGTGCTTGATCAGGGCTATTCCTACGGGACTCCTCAAGGAACTGCCCTGACAATACAGGATAAATACCTAGACTTAGTAAATAACATGGTATTTTTGCTCCTGCCTTGAAATAAATGCACAAATACCATTTCTTTTTTTGGCAGGCAGAGTTAGAGAGAGAGACAGAGAGAAAGGTCTTCCTTCCATTGGTTCACCCCCCAAATGGCCGCTACAGCCGGCGCTGCACCAATCCGAAGCCAGGAGCCAGGTGCTTCCTCCTGGTCTCCTATGTGGGTGCAGGGCCCAAGCACTTGGGCCATCCTCCACTGCCTTCCCGGGCCACAGCAGAGAGCTGGACTGCAAGAGGAGCAACTGGAACAGAATCCAGGGTACTGGTGCCGCAGGCGGAGGACTAGCCTAGTGAGCCACAGCGCCGGCCCCAAATATCATTCTTTATGTTGAACAGTCTTCTCCTAGTGGTTTCCATGGAATGAGAGCTAATGTGGAAAAATAATTTTCAACTTCTCAGTTCCAGATAGGCAAAATTTATTCCTGGCCATCTCACTTACTGTTAAAAATGACAGTGTTTTAAATTTTTTTCTTTATAAAAAAGAGACAAATTTCCATGTATTTATTGTTTTAAGAGCATAATGATACTTCCACCCTACCCTCCTGACTGCCACCCTCATTTCTTATTTTAATTTTAATTTTTAATTTTAATTTTTACATGACATACTTTTTTAATTGTTTTGAATAGTTTGAGAATAATTGGAATTAGTTCTTCTTTAAAAGATCGGTGGAATCCAACAGTGAAACCACCTGGTCCTGGGCTTTTCTTTGTAGGGAGGGTCTTTATTTTTGATTCTATCTGCTTCTTGGTTATTGGTCTGTTTAGGTTTTCTCTGTCTTCATGAATCATTTTTGGTAGATTATATATGTCCAGAAAACTATCCATTTACTCTAGATTTCTAATATGTTAGCATATAGCCATTGGTGGTAATTCATGATGATCTTTTTATTTCTGTGGTATCTGTTGTAATGACTGCTTTTTCATCTCTGATTTTATTAATTTGGGGTCTCTCTCTTCTCTCTCTCTCTTTTGGTTAGTTCCGTCAGGGGTATATCAATTTTTTTAAAAAAAGTAGCTCTTCATTTCACCGATCTTTTGTACCTTTTTTTGGTTTCAGCTTTTTATTCTCTAATGTTTATGATTTCTTTCCTGCTTCTAGGATTTGAGTTGTTCTTATTTTTCTAGATCCTTGAGGTGCATTGTTAGATCATTTTATTCAATGTCTTAGTGATTTCTTGAAATAGGCACTAATTGCTATACACTTTCCTCTTAACACAGCTTTTGCTGTGTCCTGTGAGTTTTAATATGTTGTGTTGTGATCTTCATCTGCTTCTAGGAATTTTTGATTTTCCCTATGACCCACTGTTCATTCAGGAACATTTTAGGATCTTTTCTTTATGCTTTACTCTTGAAAGTTTGTCTATAATGTGTCATGGTGAAGATCTTTTCTTCACCATGTATGTTTCCTGTACTTTGATGTCCCTATCTTTCTCCAAATTACAGAATTTTTCTTTTATTTCAGTGAATAGGTCTTGTAGTCGAGTCTGTCTGTCCACACGTTAAAGAACTCATAAGATGTATATGTTTGGTTGTTTGAAAGTATCCAATAAACCTCAAACACTATTTTCAGTTTTTCTAATTTTTCTTCTTTTTTTTCCCTGAGATATTTGCATGGATTTGTCTTCTAGTTTGATTATTCTTTCTTCTGCTCCACTGAGTCTGTTGTTAAGGCTTTCCGCTGTATTTTTTATTTGACATATGGAATTCTTCATTTCTAATATTTCAGTTTGATTTCTCTTCAGTCTCTCTGTCTCCCAGTGGAATTTCTCACTCATATTACATATGGATTTCTTTAACTCTGGTAATTGATTTTCTCGTGAGTCTGTCTACGTTCTGTAGAAATTTTACTGCAAACTCCTCTCCAGCTGTCCCCTGGGGAGGTAGTTCTCCCCTTTTCTTCTGTTATCTTCCTCTGGTCAAAATCAGCATGTCTTTTCCCTGCGAAACCATCTTGGATCCTTCCACAGTGTTTTAAAAACTAAATGCAAGAAAATCAGAGTTGTGCATGTTATTAACAGAATGTTTTCATTTTATATAAGAGGGAACTTCAAAACGTTTAAGGAAATGGAATGAAAAGCTCATTTGAATGCAAGACGCTTTGAAACCCATGTATGAATGGTCTTCAGAAATTGATGGAAATGTGTATTATGAAAAAATGATGTAATTTCAAGATTTTATTCTACTGAAATAAACATTTTCTTTCATTCCATTTCCACGGACTTTTTTTCGAATGCCCACATACACATTTTTGTTACTCACGCCACAGCCAAGTCCTTCAGGCCGTGTTCTCTTTCTTAACAGGAAGTCAGTGACAGCAGAGTCCTGTGCCTGGCCTTGGTGTTCCTTCCTGTTGAGAAGGAAAGCTGGATTGTGTGTGGGACTCAGTCTGGTGCCCTCCTGGCCATCAGTACGGAGGACGGGAAGAGGAGACACAGCCTGGAGAAGATGACCGATTCTGTCACTTGCTTGTACTGCAATCCGTTTCCTAAGCAAAGGTATGGGAGAGAATTTGGCCATCGAGAGCTGGCTATGGTGTGTGCAGACTTGTTATTGTACCAGCCAGGATTGGTTATACGAAACATGTTGCTATTGGTTTGCATATATGAATGGAATTGTGAGAGACCACAGTTTATAAATATTATTTTTCTGTACATAGATGAGCTGAGGCAGTATCAGGGGTGTCAGCCATTTCTTCAGGCTCCCAAGCCCTGCTCCTGATCTCGCACATAGATTAAGACTGGGTCTGTTTCTTCCCTTTTCCTCACATCAACATTCACTGGTGGGGCTTTTTCAGATGAATCCACATATTCCTTTGAATATCTATGTATCTATCTAGTCAGTAGCTGTTGTGTACCAGTTTTAAAAATATCAGTTACCTAAATAATCTTATACACACTAACTTGTTAATAGGTGAAAATGAACTAACATTTATCAGTTGCTATGATTTTATGCCAAAGAAATTTAGTGAAGCAGTGGAATTTCAGGTGTCCGTCATAGGTTGGTTGCTGTATTATTTGGGCAAGATGGTTTCCTGGAGCCTCTGGGCGTCTGTCTCAAAGGCTTTTCTGATTTAAGTCAGTACTGGGGAAAAAAAAAAAAAAAAGTGGAAAGCCCCAAATTTTTGGTACCTAAAACATGATTTCCACTGGCAGTTTTCGAGTTTAAACTATCTGAATATGGCTAAAGAAGAATTTCACTGGGTGGGGTTAACAGGTGAGGGAGACTTTATGGAAAGCTTTATCGGTAGGCGAGAGAGAGAGAATCAAACTCAGTTCCACTGAAATGAAAGACGAGGGAATTTGAGGCTCACGGCTGAGCTCAGCTATGGAGAAGTTCCTGAGTGTTAGTGGGGAGCTTGGTTGCTGCCATGTGTGCTTGCACATTGTTCTGGCCCTCAGAGACCTGGAGACAGGGGCACTGCCTTTACTGATGAGTGCATTTCAAAGAGATGGCTCCCAGGGCAATGAGGATGGCGTTCCTGGATTCTAAAACTCAAATATCTGCACAGAGATTTGAATCTCAAAGGGGCAGAGAAAGACTTTATAATTGGGAATTTTGGAAAGTGTAGATGTTCTGGGGAGGTCAGGGGTCCACCTTGAGAAAGGAGCCTTTCTAAAGTTTAGTCAAGTCGGGGAGGCCTTTGAAGCCATCTCAGTCGATAGAAATGTTCTTTTGGTTACAACTTTGACATTTTTTCCTTTTAGCAAGCAAAAAAATTTTCTTTTGGTGGGAACTGCTGATGGCAAGTTAGCGATTTTTGAAGATAAGACTGTGAAGGTAAACGCTGAGTTTTTTTAAATCTGACTTTGTTTCGTGTATCTCATCTTACTCTTCTGTGATTATAAGCTCCCAGAGAGCAAGCATCATAAATTCTGCTTTTCACCTGTCACTTCCTAAAGTCTTGCATGCTAAGAGCCTCTGAAAGATATTACTGAATGACTGTATTTTATATGAATTAACTAAGAATAAAGTGATAAATAAAATCTGATTTACAACATTAAGAATAGAACTAACTCCATTTATACATGAGAGCAGCAGGTCATTCCTTGCAAGTGTACTCTGGAGAAAATAACGATTGCCTAGATTTTAATTCCATTAATTGCCTCTTTGCCACTGAAGAGATCACTCAATTTGCCTGCCTTCATAATCTCATTTAGTGATAAAAACATTTATTCCTTCATGCATCCATTCATCTGTGGTTCCACCCAATCGTTTACATGTCCATCTTTTCCTACTTTTAGTTACTATCTCAAGTGAGAGAGAAGTCAGAGATAATCCCTACGTTATTCCTTGGATGATAGTTGTAAGGAAAAAAGAAGAGATTGGCTGTAAATATAGTATTTTGCTTACCATTTTAAGTGAATCCTGTTTTTATATCAACTTGGGGAAATACATGTAAACATTTAGTATTTCCCGTCTCAGTGGGTTTTAGGAAGTGCAGACAGTATAGCACTTGTTCCTGCAGATACTCAGCGTGTCTGTGTGCTTTCCCCTTTTGGCCAAGTGTGAAGGAGCCGCTCCTTTGAAGATCCTCAACATCGGAAACGTGAACACCCCACTGATGTGCCTGAGCGAATCCATGAATTCAACAGAGAAAAACACGATGTGGGGAGGGTGTGGGACCAAGATTTTCTCATTGTCTCATGATTTCACTGTTCAGAAACTCATTGAAACAAAGACAAATCAGCTGTAAGTTATTTTCTGTCTTTATAACCATTTTAATATTTTATTGTTGTTTTTTAATTGTTTAAATGATATTGTAGGAAATTTAAGATCAATCTCTTTAAATGCATATTTTATTTCTCCTTCTCAAATTTAATCATTAATTATAGAAAATTTAGAAATTATAGAGAGAAGAGAGACATTAAAATATCACCTAGCATTGTCAATTTTAGGATAAAATGTATAGACAATATGTAATCTTAGTAGTGTTCATAATCTAAATTTTTATGAATTTTATTGTCTTTTAAATTAAACATAAGGTATTGGAAGACATTCACCTTATTCATTTACAGCTTTGGATAATTTCCATTAAGTATTGAATGTAGGAAACATAGACTGCATAAAGAACTTTCTAGATTTGGAAAACACATCTATGTCCACTCTCTGATTAAGTCAGTGATACTAGACTTATTCAAACAATAATGTAATAAATTATATACCCTGCTATGGTGTGAAAATGTCCCCCAGGTTTCATGTGTTGGAGACTTAATCCCCAGGGTCCTGGGTGAATGGCATTTGGAGGTCATGAAGATGAGAGGCAGTTCTGAGCGTGGAGCCCCCTGACTGCATTTAGGAGGCTTTAGGAGATGAGGAGGAGAGACCAGAACAAGGAAGACATTATGACACCCCCAGATGAACAAGACACCCCAAGCCAAGATTATGAAGATGATGAGATGGAAGAAATGCAAGATACAGCTTTCAGAAAATTTATGATAAGAACATTTAGAAGTTTTCAAAAACAAATGCTTGAGCTACGGAAATCCTTACTGGACAGGATAGAAACTCTCTCTCGTGAAAATGAAATCTTAAGGAGGAATCAAAATGAAACGCAGAAACTAGTAGAACAGGAAAGTGTGATAGTGAAGAGAAATCAAAATGAAATGAACAACTCAGTAGATCAAATGACAAACACATTAGAGAGCCTTAAAAACAGAGTCAGTGAAACAGAAGAGAGAATATCGGACTTAGAAGACAGAGCACAGGAAAGTATACAGTCAAACCAAAGAAAAGAAGAGGAAATTAGTAATCTAAAAAATATTGTTGGGAATCTACAGGATACTATTAAAAAACCCAACATTCGGGTTCTAGGAGTTTCTGAAGGCATGGAGAGAGAGAAGGGATTAGAAGGCCTTTTTAGTGAGATACTAGCATGTTCTAGAACTATTTTAAACACTAGTTTCTTAATACCATTGGTCCCATTCTACAGAAATAATGGGGTGTTGGACTCTACCTCACACCAATCAAATCAGACCGGTTTAGCCTGTGATGGGGCCCCGTTAGTCATTTCTTTACTCTCTCCCTTTCCCTTCTCTGTTTTTCTCTCCATTTCTCTCCTTCCAGATTTTATTTATTTGAAAGGCAGAGAGCGAGAGTGAGAGCGAGTGATGGCGCTTCCATCTGCTGGTTCACTTCCCAGATGGCCGCAGCAGCAGAGACCGGCCAGGTTGAGGCCAGGAGCTTCGTCCAGGTCTCTCCTGTGGGAGGCAGAGGCAGAGGCTAGGTTCTGCTGCTTTCCCAGGTGTGTTAGCAGGCAGCTGGATTGGAAGTGGGGCAGCAGATCAGCCAGGTCTTGAAATGGTGCCCATGTGGGATGCCATTGTTGCAGGTGGTGGCTCAACTCACTGCAGCCCAAAACTGGCCCCTGAGCTGTTTTTCAAGCTACAGGTGACTCTGCTTGTGGTCAGGGTTAAGATACACTGCCCTATGTTGTAAATCCTTTATTTCCTATCTTGTTCAGATTTGACTCCTAGTGTGGAGTAAGGATTGAGCTGAACCTATTCTGGATTTTCCCCTTGATTCGCTGTACAAGTCCAAAAACCTTTGGTAAGAGAGGGCCCCCACCTTATATCACAGAGCATTTTATGGAATCCTGGATGTCAGTCTGTCCACTCCTTGGAGCTCCATCTGAGATGCGCAGTGCAGGCGCTCTACCAGAGACCATTCTTAGTGTCAGGTTCCCAAAGATGTTCAATCCCAGCAGAAACACTGTGACCTAGCTCTCCTCTCAGAAAATGTCTGGGCGTGGGCGTTTGACATCGCAGTAAGGGTTCGACTTAGGGTGCCTGTGTCTCGTGTCGGAGAGCCCAGCGTCAAGATTTGGTGGTACTTCGGCTTCCAGCCTCCTGCTAGCATCCAGACTCTTGGAGGCAGCAGCTGATAACCCAAGTCAGTGGGTCCCTGCCACCAATGGGGTGGGGGCCTGGATTGAGTTCCCAGCTCCTGGCGTTAGCCTGGCCAAGCCCCACCTATCACAGGCATTTGGGGTATGAACCAGCAGGTGGGAGATGTGTCTGCCCTGCTTTTCCAACAATATACACAAATAAACATGTTTCCGTGTCACTTGTTGCCTTGTTCCCTTCTCACCCATCACTCGTTGGGGCTGCTTCATTGTCACCGCCCTCCTTGCCTTTGCACAATCTGAGCAGTGCACAGGGTGCTGAGTGGTGGTTGCCTTTGGGCTGGGAAGACTCCACAGGCCTCCTGCTGTGTCCTGTGTTAGCAACCTGTTAGTCACTGGCTTTGAGCAAAGTATTTAGCATCTCTCCCTCTTTCTTCTCTAACTGGAAACATTGAGGCTTATCATGTTGTAGACATTGTTAATTAAGCATCAGACGAGATAACGCACAGTGGTGTTTTGTAAGCTGTAATTCTCTACTAAGTGCTTCTGCCTTGGATTGAAGACTGCAAGTACCCAGGTAGGAAGTGCCTAAAACATGGTGGGCTCTCGGGCAACATTGCATTTCATTTCTGTTGCAAGAATGGAGAAGAAGGATGGGGAGAAAAGTCTCCTTTGCCCAGTATATGCTGAAGAGTGTACGTCCTCTAGTGGTTTCCTGTCACCTGTGTATTCTGTTGCAGGTTTTGTTTTGTTTTTGTTTTTGTTTTTGTTTTTTTTTTGACAGGCAGAGTGGACAGTGAGAGAGACAGAGAGAAAGGTCTTCCTTTGCCATTAGTTCACCCCCCCAAATGGCCGCCACGGCCGGCGCGCTGCAGCCGGCACACCGCACTGATCTGAAGCCAGGAGCCAGGTGCTTCTCCTGGTCTCCCATGGGGTGCAGGGCCCAAGGACTTGGGCCATCCTCCACTGCCTTCCTGGGCCATAGCAGAGAGCTGGCCTGGAAGAGGAGCAACCGGGACAGAATCTGGCGCCCCGACCGGGACTAGAACCCAGGGTGCTGGCGCTGCAGGCGGAGGATTAGCCTAGTGAGCCGCGGCGCCAGCCTCAGTTGCAGTTTTGACTTTTTCCTTCGTTCACGCATTTGGCTCATTCTGCATCCGTCTGTGTGTCTGTCCCGGCTTCCCACTTATTGGGCGGTCTGGGATCTCAGTGGTTCCTATCTGTGATAACCCTGACATTGTTTTTCCATTTTAATTGAAAGAGAAAGAAAGAGAGAGAGATCTTTGAGCCACTGGTTTGTGCTGCACTTTGTTGAAATAGCTGTGCTGAGCCAAGCCCCCGAGCAGCCCAGGTCTCCCATGTAGGTGGCAGGGACCCAAGTCTTTCCCAGGATGCACACCAGCAGGAAGCTGGAGTCAGAAGTGGGGCCGGGACCGGTATCCGGGCACTGAGCCATGCCACGTGCGTGTCCCACACAGTGTTTTAACCTCTGTGTCAAATCCTCACCCTGCACTAACTCTGCTGGATTGTGGACGTGAGGCAGAAAAGTCCTGACCCTGTCCCTGAAAGCTGACACTGCATGGTCTTGTGCAAGGGGCACGTAGTACAGGAAGTTTTGTTTTCAGTAAGCTCCATCATGTTGCAGCTGCCCTGGAGGGGGAAAAACGAGTGGTCTGGATGGGACCCAAGGAGTGCCGAGGAGCTGACACACAGCTAAGCCTGAGGGCTAAGCAGGAGCTGCCGTGCGGGTGGGAGGCCAGGATGTTTGTGAAACACTTACGGTGCCAAATGTCTGAGGCCGGCAGAGACACAGAAAAGTGTCTGTCGTTGTCCTTTATTTTCGAGCTGGAGAAAATGTCAGTTTACTTCCATTTATGTTTGGATGATGTGGATTTTTTTCCCTCCCAACTTGGTTGCCTTGGGTTCACGACAGGGATTTGAAGGTATTAGCGCTAAAATTTATTTCAGCGTCTTGTATTTTATAACTGTCGGAGTAAATGGCCAGCCTTTAATTTTCCAAACATTCCCAACAAGGATTTTACTGCAACATCCAAATGTTATAGCTATTATAGTGACATTTGTGTTAGTAGTTTAGATATGGTAGATATTTTCCAATGAAGCAGATAGACGTGAAATTAAAACCAGAGCCAGAAGTAAACATTAGTTATAATCTTTAAGTTATTTTGTTATCAAATCAATATAGCGTAACCACAGGTAAGCAAAGTAGCAACATAAGTCTTGGTTCATCTTGTTGCTGTTTAATGTAGTGTTAATTTTCTAGGTGTGTGGGGAACTAGTGTGAGGTTGTTACTACACATCACAGAAGTGACGTGTTTCTTTTCTTCATAGGTTTTCTTACGCAGCTTTCAGTGATTCCAACATCATAGCGGTGGCAGTGGACACGGCTCTCTATGTTGCTAAGAAAAATAGCCCCGTGGTGGAAGTGTGGGATAAGAAGACGGAAAAGCTCTGTGAGCTGATAGACTGCGTGCACTTTTTAAAGTACGTCGTGGGCTCTTGACGGTCAGCTCCTGAGAGCTTTTTTTTTTTCTCCTGGCTATGTTAGCTGCATGCTCCCCTCCCAGTTCTTTGATGTTGTTGTTGGTGGTGGTGAGAGCTGTCTTTACATTAGTCATTGTTCTCGCTTTCTGCCTCTCAGTAGAAAACAATCCACCCACAAAGACAGAAGCAAAATTGTGATGCTTGAGATATCCAGGAAACTTCACCTAGGGAAGATCCGACAACAGGAATCTAATAGACATGAGTTCTTCTTGTTGTTATAAAGAATTTTCTGTAATGAAAAACCACACCTTGTGGAAAGCCACCATACCGGCTTCGTTGCTGGCCGTGTGTCTAGCAGGGACACAGTACGGAATGTTCCACTTGGAGTTACCGACTATGGCCTAAGGACATGGCGCCATAAAGAGCAGAAGCCATGAAATGACTGACACATACGGGTGCTGGAGCACCTGCTGGTCGGATCGGTGCCCTAGGCAGCGTGGGAGATCCCAACGCAGAATGAGGGCGCCGACCCCCCTCTGACTGGGCAGGTGATGGAGGGCCGACACCGCGTCCCCTGCTGCCCCTGCCGGGGAGCTGAGCAGCATGGCCCTGGGCAAGCGATCGCCCGCTGACTGTATTTTTGTTCAGTTTGACTTCACTGTGTAGGTCCTCTGTGCTCTGGAGAACATTTTAGGTGACCCAGGGCATCTGGGAAAGGATTCTGCCACGTGCATTTCCTAGGATGTCTTAGAGTCTTTCTCTGGACTGCGAGGAGGTTTATGCTCACAACAGCTCACAGTCCTGCTTGGTCAAGGGTCCCTCACTTCCTGAAGTTTTGAATTTATGAGGATCTTTTTATTTCTGGCTACCTCGTTTTCAACATGAATTAGACAATTCTTTAGCTCAGGGGGAAATCCAATGGTATGTGATATTTTTCACATACAAGTGGAAATAGTTTTATTTTTGTAACATGAAGTGTTTTTTTTTGTAACATTGAGACTTTATAGAAAGCTTTTGAAACTACTTACTTATGTTCTTATGCTGGACAAAGTTATTCTGTTTTCCCTGGGTTAGTTTTATTATTTATAAAGACCTCATCTTGCTTCAGAATTTCTTAAAGTTGAGGAACTATTATTACCCTTGATAATTTAGATCTCAAGAAGAAAAATGTGACTCTGGTATTCTGTAGTCAACAAAATGACTTTTATGAAATTCTAATAATTGGTAATATTTCTTATCATGTATTCATAATTTAAGATAATTTTAAAAGATTCATTTATTTATTTGAAAGGCGTAGTGAGGGATCTTCCATCTACTGGTTCAATCCCCAGATGGTCTCAGCAACCATTGGGCTGTGCCAGGCTGAAGCCAGGATCCCAAACTTTCTTCTGGGTCTTCCATGGTGGTGTAAGGGCTCAAGGACTTGGGCCATTCTCTGCTACTTTTCCAGGCACATTAGCAAGGAGCTGGGTAGGAAGTGGAGCATCCAGGACTCCAACTGGTGCTGGTGTTGCAGGCCATGGCTTTAACCCCCTGCACCATAGCAGTGGCCCCATAAAAATTTATTTATTTATTTATTTATTTATTTATTTGAAAGCCATAGTGAGAGAGAGGGAGAGGTCTTGCATCTGCTGGTACATTCCCCAGTCAGCTACAACAGCCAGAGCTAGGCCTGGCTGGAGCCAGGAGCTTCTTTAGGGTCTCCCACTTGGGTGAAAGACCCAAACACTTGGGCCATCTTCTGGTGCTTTCTCAGGCACATTAGCAGGGAGCTGGATCAGAAGTGGAGTAGCCAACAATCAAACTGATGCCAGTACGGATGCCGGCATTGCAGGTGGCAGCTTTACCTGCTGTGCCATAAAACCGGTGTCCATAATTTAAAACATTACGCATTTAGTGCAATAGGATTTTTAAATCTTTGCATTTTTTATAGTACACATTTCCATCTATGTTTTAAAAATATATTTGTTTATTTGAAAGATAGGCTGAGAGGGAGGGAGGGAGGGAGAGGGAGAGGGAGAGAGAGAGAAAGAGAAAGAGAAAGAGAAAGAAAGAAAGAGAAAGAGAGATATTGAGATCTTCCCTCCCCTGGTTCACTCCCCAGTAGGCCACAATGGCCAGGGCTGGGCCGGGTTGATGTCAGGAGCCTGGAACTCCATCAGGGTCTCCTACCTTGATGGCAAGAGCCCAGCTACTTCAGCTGTCTTCTGCTACCTTCTCAGGCACATAAGTAGGGAGCTGGATCAGAAGCAGAGCAACGGGGACTCGAACTGGTGCTCCATCGTGGAATGCTGGCATCAAAAGCAGCCGCTCAAGGCACTGCGCCACAACGCCAGCCCCGTTTTCCATGCACTTTCTGAGTGCATGGATTTCAGAACTGTTTTGTGTCAAAATAAACTTTAATTTTCCCCTGAACTTTCTGGAGTATGTATGTGTGTCTATGTATGTATAAACATCTGTTTTTAATCTCTTAATTGTTATGAAATGATTGGTGTCTGATTTCCTCATGCTTCTAGGGAGGCAGTGGCAGTAGGAAAGCAGGAGTCCAAGCACAGCCTGTTTTACTCCGGGCGCGTGAAGGCGCTCTGCCTTCAGAAGAACACGGCGCTCTGGATCGGGACCGGAGGAGGCCACATCCTGCTCCTGGACCTCTCCACGCGGCGCGTGATCCGCATCATCTACAACTTCTGTGACTCCGTGCGCGTCATGGCGACAGCACAGTCAGGCAAGTGGCTCCCCTCCGGTTGTCTGTGCCTTGCTTTCTGGGACTGCGACACCCGCCTTTATGCAGAGTTTAGGCTTTCTCTTCTCTTTCCAATGTCTCTGGGGGTGTCTTGGCGTGAAATACGGCGCTGGGGTGAATTCCGAGTTGGGTAATAAATGGAGGGCGTGAGTGCTGTCAGTCCCGTGCAGAGCACACCAGCCAAGCAGTTAGTTTGGGTCTTACTTCCTTCTTTGCCTTTATACCCAACACAAAAATGGAATTACGTGGCGCTGAGTATACTTCATTTTTTGATCACTGAAATTAAAATAGATGGTTATAGGTATCACAGCCTAGGCTTCCCATCCTTGTTTAACAATCCTATTTGGGTTTTCTTTTTTTAAAGATCTTTTAAAAATTTATTACTCTGCTTTTTAAATAAATATAGAGGGAGAGATAGAGATCTTCCTTTTGCTGGTTCACAACAGCCAGGGAAGGGCCAGGCTGAAGCTGCGACCCTGGAACTCCATTCATGTCTCCCACGTGGATAGCAGGGGACGAAGCACGTGGGCCATCTTCTGTTGCTTTCCCAGGTGTGTTAGCAGTGAGTTGGATCAGAAGTGAACAGCCTGGACTCAAACTGGCTGTCAAATGGGATACCAATGTCACAGGCGGTGCCTTTACCTGCTGTGCCACAATGCCAGGCAATGGTTTTTCATTCTATGAACAGGTTTAAGCTCTTATAGCTATATTTGTATTGGCAAACCATGATAAGTTTTACTCAAACTTGATGAGTATTTTTTGCTCCTAACTTTCTATTTAAAGATGAAGAAATAATAGTAGTATATGAAATACATTTTCTACATAAATGCATTTCAAGGTACTCCTTTGATTAGTCATTTAAATGCCTGGCAAAAAAAATAATACTGTATATGCAGTTGATGACAAAAATCACGCTGTGGGAATTCATTTTGCAAAGCTAGAGTTTATGAAACTTTAGTCAGTTTGTCATAAAACATTTGACCATGATGATGAGAATAAGTTCGCTTGGCGAGAGCATACTAAGAAGGAAGGCATGTTTGTCCTGCACTTCCCTTGTGGATGTCAGAATTGTGCAGAAGTAGTCGGAGATGTTCCCAGTCGTTGGAGGCGTCAGGACATGAGTGCAGACCAGCAGGTTAGCAGGTGTGCAGTTGATTGAGTCTCCCGAGCTTGTTTCATTCTCTGGTTCAGGTTGTTGTGTACTTGGGCACTCACATGTTTGCTCGTAATTGAAATAGTAGCAGAGTGTCAGTGGGCTATGACTGGTTTATAAAAAAAATGAATTGGTACAGAGTGGACCAGGTGGCTCCTGGCGGGCTTCCGGCCCCCTCTGCGCCCTGCCCCTGAGCACGTTCCTCCGGAATTCCATCTGGCCCCTCCTCACGACTGTGCTCCCCCTCTAGCCTACCTGCCCGTTCAGCTAATGCGTGCACGTGTGGCCAGCCTCAGCGAAGCCCACACTGTTGAGGTCAGGGTCTCTCCTGGTTCTCTTGACACCACTGTTGCCCAGCCTTAGTAGAAGTCAAGACAGTGTTTGTTAATGCCAGTTCTTGACTGGAACGTGAACTCCATGTTGCCTGGGTCTGCGTGATTTTTGTCGACCCTTTTCCCCCTAGGACCTAGGCCAGGAGTTTTAACACAGATTTTTAATGAACATTTGACAAACAAATTACTGAAAGACTTGAAAGCAAATATGCAGTAGAGTGTGAGTACGTGGATGCAAGCAGCTCTCCGTCCCAGTACTTCTTAAATCCGTGCCTTATAGGACCAGAGCACACTGTCACACGCTGCCTGCATTAGGGCTATAACTTCATGTGGAGACACATACTAAGGCCGTCTTACAGGAACACACGCTGAGTTATTCAGATTCATCCCATTGAGAATTGCAGCTGGGCGGGCACTGCGGTGCGGCAGATGAAGCCACTGCCTTGCAACCCCAGCAGCCTGTAAGGGCACCAGTTCGAGTCCTGGCTACTTGGCCCTTCCAATCTAGCTCCCTGCTAATGTGCCTGGGAAAACAGCGGTGGAAGGGTAAGTGCCTGGGCACCTGCACCCACCTCGGAGATCCGGAAGAAGTTCCTGATTACTGGCTTCAGCCTGGTCAGCCCTGGCCTCTGTGGATGCTCAGAGAATGAACCAATGGGTAGAAGATTTCTCTCTCTCTCTACTTCCTGTCTGTAACTCTGCCTTTTAGATAAATGCAGATTTTTTAAGTTTAAGTTTTTTTTTTTTTAAACTAGAAGTCTTCATTCAGTGTGATTGAAGTATCTCCTAAAAATAGAATTATAAATTCAGTTTGAAGTTACATGTTTGTTTCTTTTTCTTCTTCTTCTTTTTTTTTTTTTTGTAAAGTTCTTTATGTGGTTGTAAAAGAAAACTTCTGTATTTTGTTTTGGTAAAGGAAGCCTTAAAAATGTTATGCTGGTCCTGGGCTACAACCGGAAGAGTGCTGAAGGTATGAACAGCACCGAGGTAACGCGCGGTAGGGTGGCCACTGTGCAGCGGCAGGAGCGAGCACAGCCTGCACTGTTGGGTGGATGTAAAGTCTACATGATGTGTGATAAAATACTTACAGCAATCCTAATTGGCCGTTTCTTCATAGAATATGTAATTTGAACTTTTGAAAATCAGGTTTCAGTGAGTGTGTTGAATACTTGTTTTCTCAGGTGAAGTAAGGATACCGATCAGCATAAAGTGAGAACCAGCTCCACGTAAACTAAATGGGAATATTATTCTTTACCACTTACCTATATGTGTGTGAAGGCTGATTCTGATAGAGTTGGAAAGAGCTCGCTTTCCTTCAGAAAATGAAATGATAGGTTATGAGGCATCCACATTCTTTTTAGAATTTAGTCATTTCTATAATATATTACAAACATTCCCAATTATAGTTTTTTATAAATTATAATAGTTTATTATTGGTACTTTACAAAGTTCTTATAAAAATGTAATTATGAGTTTATTTTGGTGAAAATTTTTTGAAGTCCTCGCATAGTGTTTTATAATGCACACGTTCTGTGAGTATTTTGAAGGCACCTCATATACATGGATTTAAAAAAAAAACTGACCCAAAATAATCTTGTCTTCTTATTCCGTTTTTCATGAATTTTTGAAATCTATGGAGGTAGATAAGTTTATCCAAGTCAACTAACTATAAATTCACAAAATTAATGACAGTGTTTCATGGTAGATCTTTGAAATGTGGTTTTGTTTTTTCTTCTAGAGATACAGTCTTGCTTGTCTATTTGGGACACAAATCTTCCGCACGAAGTACAAAATTTAGAAAAACACATTGAAGTGAGAAAAGAATTAGCTGAGAAAATGAGAAGAACGTCTGTTGAGTAAGAGGGAATTCAGAAACTTTGGTCTCTGGATGGGAAACCTGTTCTGATCGCTTGTAAATACTGCTTTAAAACTCTCTGCACTGACAAAGGTTCTTCCACTCTCTGAAGTGCCTCATGTGTATATGAAGGAATGTTAATTCAAGGGAGCTTCAAAAAGTTTGTGGAAAATGGAATTAAAGGATAAGTTTATTGTATTGCAAAAAAATTGCAGTCCATGCATGCAAGAGGTCTTCAAAAAGTTTTAGAAAATGCAAAATGTGAAGAGAAATACATGAAGTTCAGTGTCTTTGTATCAAAATAAACTTATCTTTTAATTCTATTTTTTCACAAACTTGTGGAAGTACTGTCATATTTTTTTAAAAATTTAAATATATGTAAAAAGTTACTAGTGAAAGAATGTTTTAAGGAACTATTTAAAAACGTGGTATTATATTCTTAAATATTTTAATTAACTTGGTAGATTAAATAATGGGACAAAATATATGAAGTACCTAACTGCAATATTTAGACTAAAAAATTTACAAACTGCCTCTTTTTTTTTTTTTTCTTCGTGATGAGGGAAAACCTTACTTTAAATTCTGTGCTTGGGACTGGACTGTGGCCCGCTTACTTCCTTGAGATTCTACAAGGTAGAACAAACATTTGAGGACAGTGTCTCATACAGCAAGTCCTCTCTTAGATTGCTTTAGAATGCAGTGTCTACGTACTTGCACATAGACAATGGAGCTGCACAGATGAAGCCCTGTGTTGGCGATGTGACTGGGGCACCGGGTAGCGCTGACTGTGTCTGGAAGGAAGCGCCATCCCAGGCTGATGGGAGACAGGACCTCGTGTCCCCGAGCTGCCGTGTGGGAAAGGCAAAGTCACGCTCTCTGATGCTGCTTTTCAGCTCTGTCTTTGAAGTGGATACCCTGACATTTTCTAACTAAATCTGGCGGGCAGTCTCCGGCTACACATCAGCTCTTTCGCCTACAGTGCACCTTCCGTTCTTCACTGGTGTAGATACGCTGTTCATTCCCTACAGTGATACGTGATGCTTTATTTTGATTCTCAGTGGGAAGGCATTCTGTGGCTCCATGGTTTCTCCTTGGCTTTGCTTGCAAGCTTCTACTCTTGTTTTCTCTTGAATGTGTCGCCTGGCACAAACTGTATCATTTCCATAAAACCCTGTTTACAGATTTATAGACGTCTATAACTCTCACCAAGTCCATAAGGACAAATACGAGGGTGCTTCACAAAGTGAAATTTGGTCAGCTCTGTTCAGTGGAAGAAGCTGCTGCCTGCAGCATGGGCATCAGATAGGGGTGCCGGTTTGAGTCCTAGCTGCAGGCCATGGCTTTAACCCACTACCCCACACTGCCGGTCCCTCCATGAATTTTTGAGAACTTGTTATATGCGTGGCTTTGAAAATTTTTGTATCAAAGTAAACTTTCTTTTTTCAGAGATGGAGAAATGAAATGAGAGAGAGCACTGGCTTAATCCCCAAATAACTGTGATGATGGAGGCTGGGATGGGTGGGAAGCCAGGAGCCAGGAACTCAGTATAGGTCTCCTATGTGGGTGCCAGGGACCCAGCTGCTTCAGCCATTCCTGCTTTTCCTCTCAGTTTTCATTAGCCAGACACGAGTTAGGAGCTGGACCTGGAAAGCAAACCCAGCCACTCTGGTTCGGGAGGTGGACATCTTAACCACTAGGCTGACCACTGATTCCCAAATAAGTTTATCTTTTAATTGTATCTTTCCACTGACTTTTTAAAGTGTCCTCCTGTGTCATAAATAACATTTTTTGGTTTGTTGAAAACGAAAGGAGCTTTAGCTATGATTGGTAAAACTCCCTGCTAACTTTGTCTTCCAAATTATTTGTAAATTGCTCATATACTTTCCTACAGTAGGAAAATCATGGCCAAGTACCTTTTAATAATCTGAGTGTCATTTCTACTTTTCCAAAAACACTGTTGGTGTATCCTTTGGTCCAGGCTAATACTTATCATTTCAAACACCTCCCTATGATAAGATTACCAGTCTAATTAATTGCATAAACAGCCTAATTAATAGGTTAGCCGGGGTAATTAACAGGATGACCAATCTAATTAATAGGATTTAGAATCAAATTATTACTCTCAGAACTGGCATTATATGAGGATTTCAGGATTTCTTTATATTAAGAGTAATTAAATTCATAACCCTGAAAAATGTTCTACTTTTCAAAGGGATCCAGGCTTTAATTTAATATAATTCATAAGAACAAAATTCAAACATGATGGAGGCTTTCATTCCTGTGCTGTCTCACACTTTTCTTTTATACATATATGCAGTTTTTTTAACTAATGACAATCATGGAAAAATATGTAAATGAACATTGTACTTGAATGGAATAATAAACATTTTAAAAGCATGTCTATGCATTTTACAGGTTTGTGATAGCTTCTTTCATTTTTCATTTTCATTTTAATTAATTTTTAACAGATTCAATTATTTATAGGTAGAAGTCTAAGAACATAATAATATTCCCTTCCTCCCTCCTTCCACCCATTCCCCTAACCCCAACCCTTTCTTTTTTCTTTTTTAGTCTTTGAAATAACATACTTTAAATGTACATCACGATAAAAAGGCTTAATATTTCATGGAACGAGAAGTTTAACAACTAAAACATCAAAAAGACCCTAGTTTACCAAGAATATAGACAGTGTCTATAAACTGTGATTGAATGGAAAAAATGACCATTTTAACTCATGCATAATTATTTTTTGTTAACTACTCATTTCTTTCAATGAAATAGAACTAATGACAATGTAATCAAAATATTTCCTGTGTGGTTGCAAGATAATAAATAAGTTCATTTAGGCTGCATGCAGTTTCCTCTCAACAAATTATACACAGGAATAATCTTATGCAGACTGCAATACAGATGATTATATTTTACATTCTTTTTGTACTCTGTTACTACAGATTAGGGAAAACATGATATGTGTCTTTTGAAACCTGGCTTATTTCACTAAGTATAATGGTTTCTAGTTGCATCGACTTTGTTGATAAAGACAGGATTTCATTCTTGTTTATGGCCGAGTGATATTCAGCCATAGTGTGTGTGTGTGTATGTGTGTGTAACATTTTCTTTATCCAGTCAAGTGTTGATGGGCATTTGGGTTGATTCTATAGTGTAGCTATTGTGAATCCAGCTGCAGTAAACCAAAGGGTACAGATCAGTCTTTGTTATGCTGATTGCATTTCCTTTAGGTAAATTCCCAACTGTGCGATGCTGGGTCATAAGGTGTGTCTTTTCAGATTTCTGAAGAAACTCCATGCTATCTTACACAGTGGCCATACCAGTTTGCATTCCCACCAACAGTGGATTAGGGAACCTTTTCCTCAGCATTTATTGTTTTTTTGATTTCTGTATGAGAGCCATTCTGAGAAATCCCATTTTGGTTTTGATTTGCATTTCCCAGATACTAGTGATCTTGAGCATTTGTTCATGTGTCTGTTGGCCATTGTAATTTCTTCTTTTGAAAAATACCTGTTTAAATCCTTTGCCCATTTCTTAACTGGATTGTTTGGTTTGTTGTTGAGTTTCTTGATCTCTTTATCAATTCTGGATGTTAATCCTTTATCAGTTATATAGTTTGCAAATATTTTCTCCCATTCTGTCAGTTGCCACTTTAGTGTTTCCTTTGCAGTGCAGAAGCTTCTCAGCTTGATGTAATCCCATTTGTCTATTTTTACTTTGATTGCCTTTGCTTCTGGGATGTTTTCCAAGAAGTCTTTGACTATATGCCAATGTCTTGCAGAGCTTCTTCAATGTTCTCCTCTGGTAATTTGATGGTTTCAGGTCATAGATTTAGATCCTTGATCCATTTTAAGTAGGTTTATATATAAGGTTTGAGGTAGCTGGGGTTGGCGCTGTGGTGCAGAAGGTTAAAGCCCTGACCTGCAGCACCAGCCCTGGCCTGCAGCACCAGCATCCCGTATGGGCGCCGCTTTGAGTCCTGGCTGCTACACTTCCAATCCAGCTCTCTGCTATGGCCTGGGAAAGCAGTAGAAGATGGCCCAAGTCCTGGGGCCCCTGTGCCCACATGGGAGACCCAGAAGAAGCTCCTGACTCCTGGCTTTTGATCGGCACAGCTCCAGTTGTTGTGGCCATTTGGGGAATGAATCAGTGGATGGAAGACCTCTCTGTGTGTCTCTACCTCTGTCTGTAACTCTTTCAAATAAATAAAATAAACCAAAAAAAAAAAGGTGTGAGAAAGTGGTCTCGATTCATACTTCTGCATGTGGTGATCCAGTTTTCCCAGCACCATTTGTTGAAGACATTGTTCTTTCACCAGGGATTGATTTTAGCTTGTTTGTCAAAGGTAAGTTGGATGTCGATGTGTGGATTGAATTCTGGAGTTTCTAATATATTCCATTGGTCTATCCATCTGTTTTTGTGCCAGTACCAGGCTGTTTTGATTATAAATACCCTATGAATATGTCTTAAATCCTGCTATTGTGATGTCTTTGCTTTTGTTTTCATTGAATAAGATTGCTTTGTCTATTTGGGGTCTCCTGTATTTCCTTATGAATTTCAGCATTGTTTTTCCTATCTGAGAAGGAAGTTGTTGGTATTTTGATTGGGATCACATTGAATCTATAAATTGCTTTTGGTAATATGGACATTTTGATGATATTGATTCTTTTAATCCATGAACATGGAAGATTTTTCCTTTTTTCATGTCTTCTTTTATTTCTTTAATGTTTTGTAATTGTCATTGTGGAGATCTTTAATGTCCTTGGTTAACTTTATTCCAACGTATTTAATTTTTTTGGTAGCTATTGTGAATGGGGCTGATCTTACAAGTTATTTCTCCACTGTGGTATTGTCTGTGTATACAAAGGCTGTTGATTTCTCTGTGTTGATTTTATATCCTGCTATTTTACCAAAATGTTTTATGAGTGCCAATAGCCTCTTAATGGAGTCTTTTGGATCCCCTACGTATAGTATTATCATTTGCAAATAGAGATAGTTTGATTTCTTCCTTCTCAATTTTTACTCCTTTGTTTTTTGTTTTGTTTTGTTTTGTTTGTTTTTGTTTTTTTTTTCTTGCCTAAGGGCTCAGGACGACGTTGAATAGCAATGGTGAGAGTGGGCATCCTTGTCTGGCTCCATATTTTTGTGGAAATCCTTCCAGCTTTCCCTTATTCAATATGATCCTGGATATGGGTTTGGCATTTATTTTATTGAGGAATGTTCCTTCTATACCCTGTTTGCTTAAGGTTTTTTTTCATGAAAGGGTATTGTATTTTATCAAATGCTTTCTCTGCAGCTATTGAGATAGCCACGTAGTTTTTATTTTTCAGTTTGTTAACATGGTATATCGCATTTATTGATTTGTGTATGTTGAACATTTCCTGCATACCAGGGATAAATTCCACTTAGTCCAGGTGAATTATCTTTCTGATGTGTTGTTAGATTCAATTAGCCAGTATTTTGTTGAGGATTTTTGCATTTATGTTCATCAGTGATACTGATCTATAGTTCTCTTTCTTTTTATATGTTTTTCTGGTTTTGGAGTTATGGTGATGCTCACCCTATAGAAGGAGTTTGGGAGGATTCTTTCATTTTCAACTCTTTTGAATATTGCAGTTAGTTCTTTAAAAGTCTAGTAGAATTCAGTGAAGATATCCAGCCTATGCACTGATGAAAATGTATATTCATCAACTATGTGATGAAATTTTCTGTAGATATTGTTTAGGTCCATTAAGTCCATCCTGTCTATTAGCTCTGCTGTTTCTTTGCTGATTTTCTGTCTCATTGATCTGTCTATTGATGATAGTGTGGTGTTGAAGTCCCCCTCTGTAGTACTTTGTGTCAGTTACAGAGAAACAGGCTGCCCTTCCCAGGCTGACTTCTCAGGTTTTACTGTTCGCCTCTTCCGTTCAGGTTATTGACTACACAGCAAAGAGAATGCTCTTTCAGATGTTGTTATCTAAATATATAAATTGGTTTATAAATTATTTTGATTTTTTTTCTTTGAAATAACTTCTATACTTTCATGGAAATTCAAATAGGAGGAAAAAAAAGTGATGTATTATGAAACACTGAAGGGATTTTTGTTTTATATTTGAGAGTCAGAGAGAATTTCCATGTGCTGTTCCCTCCCCAAATGCCTGTTCCTGCCAGGGCTGGGCTCAGCTGCCCAGATTCAGTCTGGGTCTCCTTGTGGCCAGCAGTACCTGGGTGACTTGAGCCGTCGTCTGGGTCTGCATTGACAGGAAGCTGCAGTCAGTAGCCAGAGCTGGGAATTGAACCCAGGTCCTCTGGTGTGAGACATGAATGGCTTAATCATTAGGCCACGTGCCCAATCTTGAAAGGATGGCTTTTCCAGCACAATTAGCCATTCTGGAAAATGGAAAGACATACTTCATCTAACTCTTTAATCACCAGCTGGGATCAGGAACGTGAACAACCTGTGGGAAGCTGTCTCCTTGTTAGGACTACTCGGGCAGCAGAGTTACTCTGTTGAACCTTGGGTGTCAGAATAAAAGAAATCAGAGGTTGGAGTATGAGCTCCGGGCTCTGCAGCCGCTCTCGTCTCCTACTCGTGCCGTCGTGTTGCCGCTGTCTGTGTGCCCGTGTCCTCCTGTGTGGAAAGGTGTGAGAGAACTCCCACCTGTGTGGAAAGGTCTGAGACCACTCCCACCGTGTGAGGAGCCTGGGCTTCTCAGGTCCAGCCCTTGCGTGCTTGTGTTTGTTGAGACGAAGAGAGGGGGCTTTGAAGTTTGGAGCAGATGGGCAGAGCTGATGCCCGCTGATTATTTATTCTGTTAGTTGTGGGACGGACTAAGGTCTGGATTAGCTGTGATGGATGGCAGACAGCAGAACACCTTGTAACCTGGCATCCCTGTCAACTGCTGCTCTGCTTACTTAGCGTTTATGCTTTTGGAGCCGGGAGAAACAATCTGTGTTAATAACAACATGAGAACAGATGTGGTGATGACTTGCAGTCTGCCAACTGAGAACAGAAACGTCCAGCAACAAAGAAAGGAGAATGTTAAAGCCAGACATATGGATTTACTGAAGATCAGGTAAGATGGTGTGAGCTATCGAAATCAAAGTGGGAGTGGGAACACGGAGATGTAAGCAGAACACCAAAGCTGTGTCTCTTCCTCATGGGATCTTCTGACCCTAGTGAGCTTGAGCTTCAGTTTCTCCAGCCCAGAAAGGATTGGTGAACAGAGGACACATCGCAGCGCATTGCAAAGTCAGGAGTCAAAAACGTGGACCTTCTCATGGGACTGGGGCACCACAGGCAATTAACTCCGTGTAGGTGAGATCCAGAGGAGAAAATGCCCACTTCTACCACTAGGGGCAGCAAGACCCCAGAAGACCGGAAGCCATCCCTAGCCCAATTCACATCACGTCCTTTTTTTTTTTTTTTTTTTTTTAAAGATATGTTTGTTTTACTTGAAAGAGTTTCAGAGAGGCAGAGGCAGAGAGAGGTGTTTTTCATCTGCTGGTTCACTCCCCAAATGGCCGCAACGGCTGGAGCTGGACCACTCCAAAGTTGGGAGCCAGGAGCTTCTTCCAGGTCTCCCACGTGGATGCCCAGGCCCAAAGACTTGGGCCACCTTCTACTGCTTTCCCAGGCCATAGCAGAGAGATAGATAGATCAGAAGTGGAGCAGCCAGAACTTGAACTGGCACCCACATGGGATGCCAGCACTGCAGGCAGCGGCTTTACTGGCTACACCACAACACTGGCCGCATGTATATTATTGTGTAAAACATTACTCGAGCTCTTGATTACTGAAAATTTTCAGGCAGAGTGAACTTCACAGCCAGGAAAGTTCTGGAAGACAAAGACACATTTCCGAGTGCTGGAGGGAGGGGTCCTTTCCCTGCAGAAGTGACTGTCCTGAACATGGATGCCGGGGCCAGGAAACCCATGGGGCAGCAAGGAGAAATCGCTCAGCCATAAAAAGAATGAAATCCTGGCGTTTACAAGAAAATGAATGGACCTGGAGATTATCATGCTAAATGAAACAAGCCAGACCCGGAACTAAAGAGCTATCCCATTTGCTCTTAGTTGTGGGAGTTAATATATAGAGTGTAAAAGTTGTGTGGATACCATAGCATCTGGTGTGAGGAATGTTGCCCCACTAAACTGTGCAGTGTCATGGTTTGTCAGGAATCCTCACTCTTATATTAGTACTGATTTTCAAGAAAAAATAGTGTATATATCTATACATAGGTATGTAACATATACATTTGAAGTAAATATGGTAAAATGTTAAAAACATTGCAAACTATTAAAAAACAGATGAATGCACTGTTAAAACTGGAAGATTGCACACCTTGCTCTGAGGAACGGGCAGATCAGCAGCGTGAAATCAGCAAGGAAATGTCTCAGGCCCAATGGCACCGTCCGTCAACTGGACACAGTTGCCATCAACTGGTGACTTCATCCAGCAATAGCAAGGTACGCATTCTAATCAAACTCACATGGAGTATTTAGCAAGACAGGCTATGTCTAGGCGGAGAATCACACCTGAACGAATTTAAAAGAACAGAAATCAGCGTGTGCTTTCAGACCAAAATAGGTTGAAATTGGAAAGGTATGGTATAAAGGTGACTGAAGATTCCCTAAATAAACGAAAAAGTAAATAGCAAACTTGGAAATACCACAGGGATCAAAGAAGAAATCTGCAGGAAATTTTAAAAAATATTTTCAAGTAAATGCAAGCACAACCTGTTTTAATCTGTGGTATGCACCAATAGAATTGCTAAATAGGAAATTTACAGTAAAAGTTTGTCAGAAAAGAAGATCTAAAATCAAAAATAGAAGTTCCTACCTTAGAATACTAGAAGGAAGAGCAAGTAAATCCAAAGTAAGCAAAATAATAAGAATTAGAACAGAACCAGTAAGCTGAAAATAGGACGAAGTAAGTTGAAAATCCTTTGAAAGATGGATCAAATTGGTAAGCCTCTACCTAGGCCAAGAAACAAAGAGGAAGAACACCAGTTAGGAATGTCGGTGCAGATCCTGTGGATGTGGAGAGGATAGTAAGGAATATTATGATCATCTCTGTGTCCACAGATTCAGTTAGCTAGGCAAAATGGAACAATTCCTTGACAGACACAATCTGCTAAAACTCACAGAAGAAACAAGAAATCTGCATAGCTCTGTATCTATTAAATAATGATTAATAATTTATAAAAAGAAAGCACCTTGGGGCCAATGCCATGGCTCACTTGGTTAATCCTCCACCTTGTGGCGCTGGCATCCCATATGGGCACCGGTTCTAGTCCCAGTTGCTCCTCTTCCAGTCCAGCTCTCTGCTGTGGCCCAGGAAGGCAGTGGAGGATGGCCCAAGTCCTTGGGCCCTGCACCCTCATGGGAGACCAGGAGGAAGCACCTGGCTCCTGGCTTTGGATCGGCGCAGCACCAGCCATGGTGGCCATTTGGGGAGTGAACCAACAGAAGGAAGACCTTTCTCTAAAAAAAAAGGCACCAAGTACATATGGTTTCACTGAAGACTAGAACCCATTCAAGTAAGATACTGTACCAGTTCTCTACAGCCTCTTTGAGAAGATTAAAACAGGTTGTATTTATCATTCTACGAGGACATTGTTACCCAATATCAAAATCAAAGAAATAAATGGCAAGAAAGGAAAACTTCAGACCAATATCTTGCATGAATATAAACAAAAAGTGTTCAAAAAGTAATAGCAAATGAAATTCAAAAGCATGTTAGTCATTGCCATAGCAAAGTGAGATTTACGTATGTATTTGAAAATCAGTGAGGGTAACACCTCACATCAAGACACTAAAGAAATCATGTGATGACATTTATAGATGAGGAAAATTCGTTGGGCAAAATCCAGCATGTGATGAAAAAATAAATCAAATTAGGAAGCGTGGAAGTTTTTAAACTTGGGAAAGAGTATCACCCCCCCCCCCCCACCAAAAACAAACAAATGAACAAAACCCCTGTGGCTGCCAGCATAGCTAAGGGTGAGAAAGTCAACATTTCTCATTCAGATGAGGAACAGGCTAAGAGGCTATCTCTGACTCCTGTTTCAGCCTTGTACTGGGAGTTGTAGCTGATGCAATAAGACAAGAAAAGGAAGTGAGAAAAGTACTCATTGGGAATGAGGAAATAAACTTATTGACACAGGAGGATATGATCATCTGTGAAGACAATCTGAGGGAACTGACAAAAAATCTTGCGGAACTGAAAAGTGGTAACAGCAGGGTTGCAGACTACAAGGTTAATCTACTTGGGTCAGTTGTTTCCCATCTATCAGCAGCACAAAAGTGGGATTTGGAATTAAAACATACTGCTTTTTTACATTAGCACAACCCAAAATAAAATAGGTATAAATACAGTAAAATATGTGTGCCATCTATATGAAGAAAACTGCAAACCTCTGATAAAAGAAATCAAACAATGAAGTGGAGAGTCAGTCCATATTCCTGGATAGGAAGAGAGCATTGTCAAGCTGCGAGTTCTTTCCAGGTTTACCTATAGATTCAATGCAGAACTCAGTATCTCAGCAAATTATTTTGTGGATATTGGAAAAATGATTTTAAAGTCCTTATGACCCAAAATAGCCAACATGATATTGAAGGAGAAGGACACAATTAGAAGAGTGGCACTGCTCAACCTCAAGACTGAGCCTGGTGCTACAGGGATCAAAACAGTGTGACAGCGAGGAAGGAAATAGCAGACCCGTGTAGCTGACTGCAGTATCCAGAGACAGATCCGCACAGTAGGCTCAGCAGATATACAAAGGAGCAAGGGCAATACAATTGAATGAAGATAATGTTTTCAACAAAAGATAGGAAAAAAGGGGGAAATCTCACGGCATCCTGTGACTTTGGCTGTGAGCCCTAAACTGCTTTTAAACGAAATTCTCCCAAGTAGCTCAAGCTATTTATAACGTGCTTTAATTCCTTGAATTACCGAAGAAGAGGGCTAAAATACTTATATTTTGATAAATAAGCGTGTATTACTAATGTCTAGGGTAAACACTAAAATAACAAGTACAAAATGTATTTCCAAGCTAACAGAAGAGAAAAAATATAAAACAAAGTGTTTTAATCCGAATAAAGGGAGCAAGTGAGAGGAAAAACAAACAGAAGGATAAAAACTGTAACAGGTGTAAAACCAAATATTTCAACGACTGCATTAAATATAAATGACCTACATGATTCAGTTAAGAATTTTTCAGGCTTAAATCAACTGTACACTGTAAGACATACAACTACATTTTAGGAATACATAAGTCATACAAATACAAAAATAGAAATACAAAGCTAAGAACCGGAATGAAGACAGGACAACTAATAGCAGACAACCCAGACTTTAAGGCAAACATCATTCTCAGGAATAACTTCATTATAGGAAGATGCTTAATTCATACTGATGATGTAACAATTTTAAATGCATTTGCACGTGTGCCTTTGAATTTATGTGATGCCTTCTGAAATATATAAATCATGAATTAGCAAAACTACAAATAATAACTAGACATATCTTAGTGACATATCCTACCACTCCCCTCCAGGGACCAGCAGAGTGACTGGACAAAAGCATGTGGATCCATGGGGACAGAGGTTTGGATTGTCCAGTAGGCAATCTGATTTGATGAATAAAAACAAGACACTCTTAGACTAGTAACTTGCAGAATGTGTTATTTTCAACCACACTAGTAATACTTATGAAAATTGTATATGAACTAAACCGTAACCCTAATTTCTATTAATTTAAAAAGACTGATATCATTGAAGTACATTCTCACAGCAGAATGCACTAACATAAAATAATTAGTATAAAAAAGATGTTACAATTTGGGTGTATGGGCAAACAGCTTCTGATAAAAATTGCTGTATATTGAGTATACTCTGGATCCACACTCACAGGGAGAAAAACAGGCAGCCTCAGGGGCAAAGGCCAAAGTTTGGTGCTGGTGCAGCTATGCCAGGAAGGGCTCAGTAACCCCTATGGAGAACTGTGGCCACCTCATCCAGGCGTGAGTGACCCAGGCTTTGATAGCTATGGGCACCCAGTGCGGGGTGCCTGGAGAAGGCAGGGTGACCTCAGGCAGGACACAACACTCGGCAGAGGTATCTGCAGGGGAAGGCAGTGACACCGGTGACAACCTTCACAGTGGCTGGGGAAGCTGAGCTCAGAGAGCCTCTGAGCTGCACTGAGCAAAATCAATGGTAGAAAACAAAAGTCCTGTATGTCTGCAAATTAGCAAGTACATGTGTGAAAAACCAACTGTGCTGAATGCATTCACTGATAAACTGGGATGAGCTCTGGGAGGACTTAGGGTGCACATAGGATAGATACAACTGAGAACCTGGCCATCATGAGAAGACTAATTGAAGATTCCCTCTCCACAGGGAACTTGAACCCAAAATACCTGTTCTCTTAGAGCAATGGTGCGCCACACCTCACTGCTGCTGCTCGTTGACTGTCCTCCTGTACTACGCACCCCAGCTCAAAGTGAACTGCTTGGTGCTGAGCATAGCAGGGTGATGAAACAATGGTTAAGTAATTGTAACCCTGAAGACGAGATGAACAGACCAAATGTGTAGTGCTGATGGTTCTCAAAAACACCAGGACAGTGATTATTGAAAATAAGGTCTGTGTTAGTGTTCTGATGCCTGGAGAAAAATCTGTATTCTCTAAGGAAGTGCATCTTTTACCTGTATCTCAAATCATGCAGTTTCTAAAGATAATAAGGAGCGTACAGGTCAGATAAGCAGCCTACAAGGAAAGAAGCCCATGTGGGGGAGAGGCTCAGAACCAACTCAGAGCAGGAGGAGGACAGCTCGGAGTCCATGTGTCAGGATAGTGAAATACAGAATCGGAAATCGGGCACGCTGGAAATCTTCCTCGGGAGAGGAAAGTTTAAATCTGCCACTCTGAGAAAGAATCAAATGAAACTCTAACCAAGAAAAACATGATAATTGTAACAGTAGGTATCATGGGGGAGTTAATAGTGCTCTAGACACAGATGAAGGAAGAATTAATGAACTGGAAGACAAGCCAAAAAATTTTCCAGAAAGTATCATGGGTAGAAAAAGGCATGGAAATATAAAACAAGGTGTCCAACATTTGTAGAATGGAGGAGGAAGATCTAATATGTATATGACCAGAGCCCCAGAAAAGCTGGTAATGTGGAACGGGTATGTTTTTGAAGAGATAAGGGCTAAGATATTGCTGGAATTGAAGAAAGATACTAATCTTTTTGTCTAGGAAGTCCTCTGGTATTCAACATCAGGACACATTGAATGATATCCCCCTGACTCACCAAAGCGAACTTAGGGGGCATTAAAGAGAATGTTTGTGGGCTTTCACGTTTGCAAAGCAAAATGCAAGTAATTTAGTATGCTTCTGTTTATTTATGTCAAACTGAGAATTGGAACTGAGCTGTATTGTTTAAAGCTGTAAAGATAAGTGATGAAAATGTAAACCAAGTGAGGAAATGGTGACAATAAGCATTCAGATAGTGGTTTTCTTTATAAAGTACTGAAGGAGTTGTAATTGAGAAGTGGGGAGATAGGGGATTCTGGTATGCTGACAGTAGTTTGATTTCTTGTCCTAGACAATGGTTAAATGGTATTTGTCATGGCTGTGTCTGTATGTTCATATATACTTATTTATATATGTTATGTCACCTAAGAAATGAGACACCAATTTATTTACTTTCACTAAATGAAATAAAATTGTCCTAAAACCACTTGGTAAAATATCCCCTAAATTTCAAAGTTTCAGCTTTTCAGTTTGTTTTTTATTTTCCCTATCCTGGAGAGTGCTGGTGGTGCACGTGGTCTGATAGGTAAGAAATTGTTGCTAAACAATGAAATGAGCCATTCCCGTTAGCACTACCACATCACGCCTTACTCAGTTCTGACATCAGAATGAAGACTTTCCATGCCGGATACTGATGAAGACTTAAGCCCACATCGGTGAGTACTGAGACACCCTGAGAAAAGTAGCAGATTTGGTACAGATGGTTAATGTTGGGTGTGCTTATGTAAAGTGCTTGTGAAGTACAGGATGAAAACATTCAGTAGGCGGTTGTGAAAGCTGACACAAACTCTGAGAAGGCTCTGGGATCGGAGGGAGATGGGGAAGTGCTCTGTTGAGAGCAATCCCTGTTGGTTGGCCAGGGCTAATGAGAAGCTCATTTTCTGCCAGTTGCAGAAGCTGGACATCTCTGAAGTCTAGGTGTCTGCAGTGTTGCTTTTGCTGGGAGCTGTGAAGGAATGGGTCGTTCGTGGTGTCTCTCCCTGCCCCGTGGAGGGTCTTCTTCCTGAGTCTTCATCGCCTCTATGCTCTGTTCTGTTCTGTGTTCCAACTCCGTATTTTATAAGGCACCAGGACTTTGGATTAGGGCCTGCACTGATGACCTCATCTTCATTTCATTGTCTGTTTAAAGATCTTTGCTGAAAATAAGGTTGCATTCTGAGGTCCTGGGGGTTATGACTTTGATGTATGGGTTTTGTTTGTCAGGAGCACAATCCTGTGCCTAACACCATCACTGAAAACCCCGGGGTTCAGGGCACAGTGACAAGAGGCAACTCTGGAGAAACATCCATAGTCAGAAGAGATGGGAGGTGAGAGACGGGGAACCCAGAAAATGCTCACTGGCATAAAAATTCTAGAATCTTCAGGGAGGACCCAATACGCCCTGTGAGCAAGGCAGGTGAGTTCGGTGATGCAGCTGCCTGTGCTGACCACTGACAGCACCGTTCACGGTGGAAAGGAGTGGAATGCCGACTGCAGTGAGTCAAGAGAATGTCTACAATGGTGCGGCGATACTGGGAAAACGGCAGTTGGAAAGAAGGAACCGATCCATTAACGGCGAGGGTGATGTGTGCGGATGAATGATAGAGTGCGCTTTAACATACGGCTTAAGATTGAGTACAAGAAACCATTTTGGTGATAAAAATTCAGAGAGAAGACTTAGGTCCAGTGCTGTGCCAGAAGTGAGGCTTACTATACACCTACCTATTCCTCTTAAGCTTCCCGTCATGGAAGTCACTAAGCTGTTTAATGCCAATGCCACTATAGTTTTCTACTATATACTGATAGTATTTCCTGTTTAATCTCTTAGAAGGTCATTATCTGAAAGAAAATGATTTATTATTTGTATCTAATCTTAAATATTGTTTGTCACAGATACCAACTTAAATACTATTTTGAGACTTGATATTTTTATTTCTCCCATATGTAAGAGCTTGCATTGAACAAGAATGTTCTAGATTTCGGACATTCAACTTCAAATGCAATTTCAGATTATGATATATATGTAAATAGGGAAGTTCTCATTCCTCAGTGCAAATAGATAGTGTTTCACATTGTCTGTATTTCCTTCTGGTACAAACGTCATTATGAAAAAGCCTCCTTGCCCATACTGAAGCCATTGTTCTTTCATCTGTTGACCTTTCTCTGACGGCGCATCTTTAAATGTACAGACTCTTAAGCCACATCCTTTTAAACCGAGAAGGAGACATGGAACTGTTTTTCTTTCTGATGGATATGCTTTTAAGCTATGTACAGTACTTATGCAGTGTATGTTTTCATATTATCAGGTTTATCCGATTGATACACTGTTATGAAAAAGTTAAAGAACTTAATCTTAATATCCTTGTAAAAACAAGCTACCTAATAATGACTTCTGGGAAAAAGATAAATTCTGATTAAAATTTGAAATTTTTAAGAACAATAATTTTCTTTTAAAGGATCCCATTAAACATTTGCTAAATTGTTTATAAATATGTATATATATATATGAAGCACAAATATATATTTTTTTACAGGCAGAGTTAGACGGTGAGAGAGAGAGACAGAAAGGTCTTCCTCCCTTGGTTCACCCCCAAATGGTTGCCATGGCCAGCACGCTGCGCTGATCTGAAGCCAGGAGCCAGGTGCTTTCTCCTGGTCTCCCATGGGGTGCAGGGCCCAAGCACTTGGGCCATCCTCCACTGCCCTCCCGGGCCACTGCAGAGAGCTGGACTGGAAGAGGAGCAACCGGGATAGAATCCGGCGCCCCGACCGGGACTAGAACCCGGTGTGCTGGTGCTACAGGTGGAGGATTAGCCTAGTGAGCCGCGGTGCTGGCCTACTTTTTCTTATAATAATATCAACCATAGGTAATTTGAAAAAAGAGAGGTTAAAAAGCTTTCATGCACAGTCATTTAATTGTCCGGTTCCTCGTGAAAATATTTACAAATCTCATAAAAGGGCAAAAAATGTAAATATATACCCTGGAATCTTATTGTGATCTTGACTTTCAGCATCACCGCACACCAGAATTTACCCATGGTTATTGTATTTGTAATTTACATAACTTTTACTGTCTGACTAAGTTTTGAGTGGAACAGTACATGGGATGATTCAGTTTGCAAACAACTGCTCTGGTGAATGTGCTGAGATCAGATCACGGAGAGACTGGCTGGACACCCCCTGGGGACCTAGGTGAGAGGTTATGTTGCTGTGAATGAGGGGGTCAGGGTAGTGGTAGTGGATGGGTTCAGGAAAGGTGCATCCTAGATTTATTATGAAAATTTTTAAAATTATGTATTTCAGAGAGAGAAATGAAAGAGAGCTCCCAGACTCTAGTAGGAAGCCAACTGCCCCCACACCAGGCTGAAAGCGGGAGCCGGGAGCTCAGTGCAAGTCTCCCACGTGCTTGGTAGGTAGCGAGCTATTCGCGCTGTCCCCACTGCCTCTCAGGGTCTGCTTGAGCACAGAGCTGCAGGCGGGAGCCAGGGCTGGGCATTGAGTCCAGGTTCTCTGATGGGACTTGGCATCTTGGCCGCTAGGCCAAGGACATGTTCACCTCCCACCTCCCACCTCCCATATTTACTTTTTTTAAGGATTTATTTATTTCTTTGAAAGGCAGAGTTAGGGGGAGAGAGAGAGGGAGAGAGGGGGAGAAAGCGAGGGAGAGGAGGGGGCGAGAGAGGTCTTCAAGCCACTGTTTCTCCTGCCCCAGGGGCTGCAGTGGCCAGGGTGGGCCATAGTGAAACCAGGAGCCAGGAGCTATTCTGGGTCTGCCACGTGGGTGCACAGGCCTAAGTACTTGGGCCATCTTCTGCTGCTTTCCCAGGCGCACTGGGGAGCTGGATTGGAAGTGGAGCAGCTGGAACTCAAGCTGGTGCCCTTATGGGATGTCAGTGCTGTAGACTGCAGGTTAATCTTCCGTGTTGGAGTGCCGTACCCCACCTCCCATGTTTATTTAAAAGCGAGAATGAACAGGACTTTATGGTGGAATGTGTGGTGGGGGTAACAAGAGAGGAATCGAGGAGGGCTACAAATACTGGAATCTGGTGAGGCAGACAGAGGTGGAACAGACATTGGGAGAAGCACATTTGTGGAACGGACGGACCTGATTTTCCTTCAGGACAATTAACATTGAACTTCCCAGTAGACATTCAAGTGAAGTTGCCTAGTATCTGCGCGGAGGTCAGGAAACGTGCAGGTGGAATATGTCAGTGTGGAATCCACGAGCGTATAAAAGGTAGCCACAGAATTGAACAGTCCCCAGGGAGTGAGTGTGAAAAAGGGACCCACATTTCCATCTTGGGGGCTCATGTTAAGTGAGCAGAGGAGAATACATGCAGCAAGTGAAGCAGGAAAAGAAAGACTTGGGAAGTCAGCGTGTGCCGGAAGGCGGCACTGACCAGCTGTGCCGAATGCTCTGGAGAGGTCAGTGCACTGAGGGCTGAGCAGTGATCCCTGGGTCCATAGAAGGAGATGGCCATTGTCAGCGGCAGGAACACAGCGTGCAGAGTGATGGAGTTAAGACTTGATGAGGTAGAGTGACTCTGTGAGAGAATGGAAGTCAGGAACCAGATGGGTGAGGGCGGTAACTCTTGGGTGACATTCAACCATCAAAGGGTGCAGAACAATGGGAAAAGAACTAAAAGGCAAATGAGTTCAACAGAACAGTTTTTGAAAGTACAGCTTACTGAGGTATAATTCACATACTGTAATATTGTTTGTTTATGTTAGAGAAAATAACAACATGCATTTATACTGTTGAGAATAATCCAAAGAGGAGGAAAACCTTGATGATATGGGTAGAAGTGGATGCCTTGCTGGCATAATGTTCCTGCATGGAACCCAGTATACATACAAAGGTCAGGCTCAGAGGGTACCACAGAGTTCACCCGTATTGGCAAAAGAGCAGGCAGCATTAGGCACAAATCCAAGGAGATGGGTGCGGGTGGGCTTGGAAGCTTGCCGTTTCTCTTTTTGAGAGCTTTGGTTTCTCAGCAAAATTAGAAATGATGTCATTAACTAAGGAAGGATGGAAAAGAAATATTCAGTCTTGGAGAAGAGAGATGAAGGAGAAGAGTAGGACTTCGAAGCTACTAGGAAATACAATATCCTGGCTACCTGAAGGGTCCGGCCTGAAGCAGGTGGCATCGACACTCCCATGTTTCAGGGCTACCTGACTGCACCAGTGATTCCTGGAGGTCGTTCTACCCTGTTCAGCACAGAGAACTTCCACCCCAACTTGGATGTTTCTTCCATTCCAGTATGCCTAGATATGTAATTCAGGAATGGGAAGTTCTATTCATTTTATTTTGATCCTAAATCATTCTTTTTCTGATGTTCCCTTTTTCATATCTTCAACTTAGATGTCTGATTTTAAAGTTTATGGTAAAAATGCCCATCATTAGAGTATTATGTGTTCTTGTGAATAACAACATTACTATTATATATCATGGTGAGTGTAGCTATAAAAGGGGACTTCAACAAGTTCATGTAGGAATGGAGTTAAAGGCAAACTTTATTTTGGCACAAAGAATATAAATCCGTGCACAGTTTTATAACAGATATTTTCATGAATTTTTGAAGGTCCTTCAATTGCCTGGGTTTCAAATTTGTTCACCAAAATAATCATATTTTATAATCCCATTTTCCATGATCTTGTACAAGTATTTTGTAAGGAAATGCCTATGATCATCTTGGTAAGTAAAGCATTCTTTGTTTCCAGGGAGGTTAATATTGAAACGACATTTTGTCTTTGAGGGGAAGACAATTACAATATTTGGTCTCAGTGTTTGAGTTTCTCGAGGTATTAAGACTTCTGCAATGTTTAACGAGGTACAGGCAAATGTACTTCATGGGCATATTTGGTTTTTAATCCTGGAGTTTTTGCTTCCTGGCTTTGTTGTTTACATAGGGTGGCAAAATGGCCAGGTCTGGGTTTGGTGTGAGCTGGCCGTGGTCCCAGGCAAAGGATGTCCCAGCAGTGAGACACTGAATGGGCTGCAGACAGATCTCACCTCCGGCGTGCCACGGTGTTGACGTTCGTCATCACCACAGTGCCCACACCTGGGCTGTGATGAGAGCCGTGTGTATAAAAGCACAGGAGACAAGGGCCTCTGTGGACCTGCTTTTCCCTCCAGGATGACCTCTTTCTGCTTCTAGGTCCCAGCTCACCACCATGAAGTCGATCCTTTTGTACTTGGCTGTGGCAGTCTGCATTTTTGGTGAAGGTAAAGAACTCATTTCAAGAATCCTTTCAAATGCAATGGACCTGTATATATTTGCTCCTTCAAACATTTTCCCCCTGGTCATGCTCCTAGGAGTTCAGTGGAGGATGCTGTTTGGGAAACTGGGCTTTTCATCTTGCTATTACTTGAGCTCCAACAAGAATGTCTTAAGGCTGCTGATACGGTCCTCCCTTGGTTCCCAAGGGGGTTTGGTTCTGGGACCCGTGAGAATACCCATATTCACAGAGGCTCAAGTTCCTTATTCAGTTGCATGGTATTTGCATGGAATCTATGTACTTCCTCTCTATACTTTAAATTCTTTCTGGAAGACTACAACACATAATACCACAGAACTGCGGTGTGAAGAGCTGTTGTACTGCATAGTTCTGGGGAAGACGACAAGAGGAAGGAGTCTGAACTTGCTCAGCACAACTTGTGAAACATTTTGGAATTCTGGTTGGTCGAGTCTGTGGAAGGAGAACATGTGGAGAGGGAGACTGGTCTCTGTGCGTCTGTGTGTCTCTGTGTGTCCTGGTGTGTACATATGTCTCTGAGTGGGTGTGTTTCTTGGCAGCTTAGAAATGTCAGCAAACAGGTTGCTTAGGCACCTGTGGTGCTGGTCTAATCCCCTACACTGGTTTCCATCAGCTTACACTTTGATGGCTCCATGTTGAACACGTGTCCCCATTACCATTCAAGACCCGCTCTGATAATTGTGCTCCTCGCGTATCATCAACCTGTCAGCACTGGAAAGTCTGGTTCATCATCACAAGAAAATTTTGTATGGAAAACGGTTTTAAAATTTTATTTCAGGCATACAGATTTAATGTATTTCGTATGTATAGATTTAGGAACACGGTGATACTTCCCACCCTGTCCTCGAAAATGCTTTTCAAGCTAACAGTTTTCTGGGTATTTCAGACATTTTATTTTTTATTTATTTATTTTTGACAGGCAGAGTGGACAGTGAGAGAGAGAGACAGAGAGAAAGGTCCTCCTTTGCTGTTGGTTCACCCTCCAATGGCCGCTGAGGCCGGCGCACCGCACTGATCCGAAGCCAGGAACCAGGTGCTTCTCCTGGTCTCCCATGCGGGTGCAGGGCCCAAGCACTTGGGCCATCCTCCACTGTCTTCCCGGGCCACAGCAGAGAGCTGGCCTGGAAGAGGGGCAACCGGGACAGAATCTGGCGTCCGACTAGTACCCGGTGTGCCGGCGCCGCAGGCAGAGGATTAGCCTATTGAGCCGCAGCGCCTCCCTTACTTCAGACATTTAAAAAATCTTTGCAATTGAAAGAAAGGTGAACCCTCACTGATTTTGATAAAATTTAAAAGTCAAACAAGATGCAAAAATATCTTTAAAAAAATTCATTTCTTATCTTTCAGTTCTGTTCCTGAAAAGGGCACAAAACATAGCAGTATTCAAACACCAGGGAAAAGCCTGCCTAGGAAAGTGGATTTGCTCTAAACTTAGAAAGCAATCAGTTGAAGTCCATCAGATTTGTCACAGAACTGCGAATGTTTCAAAAGCGAATATCCGCCTGTCTGTTTAGTTCTGGGACATGGCTGGGCGTGACCCAACAGGTGTGCCGTAGGTGGTGATTCGTCAGTGACATTCTAAGTCTTCTGTAGTGGTTTCTGAGGCTATGGTGGGAGTTGAGGAAACGCCTCGAACAGCGCCCTGTGCCCCAGCGGACGGAAGCTCTGCTGGCCTGGGCACTGAGGTTTCCCTCCCAGCGCAGACCTCGGTCATTCTCTCCAGGTGGCAGAGTGGTGAAAGTGTGAGCTCTGAGATGGGTGAAGACAGCCTGAGGCAGCACGTCTGTAATCGGAAGACAAATCGGTATTGTTTTATTGACCATAACTGTATAGAACGAAAGAGAAAAAGTCTCCTGGTTAAATAGAAAAAAATACTGACTTCTGTTGTGAGAGCTATAGATCTGGATACATATTATCAGTTTTTGGGTTTTCCCAGGCCACTCTGTATTCTCAGAGTAAAATCCATGCAATTGATTGTCTATTCCTGTCTTCTTCTTCTTGTCTGATCCATTGCTTATGAGCACTTTCCCCAGAAAATGTTTAGGGGAAATAAGATCAGGCAAAATTTAAATCAGAATATATTCCAAATCAATCGCTGAAATGGTATAAAACAAATATAAAGTATCAGCTAACTTTAGCTTGTGAGTTTAATTTGTCCACGTAGCTTTCCAAGACCATGTCGATTTGGAAACATTGATTTTAAGTATACTGATAGGCAAATGTGTTATCCAGGTCATATACAAGTGTTTCACTAAGTAGGAAAACTCCTAAATAATAACTTATTATTTACATATTTCAGTTATCAGATATAGAAAGTAAATTACTTACACTGAATTTTAAGGAAGAACAGGAACAAGAGGAACATTATTCTCAGTATTTTTTTTTTAATTAAGAAAATGACATTCCCACTTTTTTTTTTTTTTTTTTGACAGAGTTATAAAGTGAGAAAGAGAGAGACAGAGAAAGGTCTTCCCTCCGTTGGTTGATCCCCCAAATGGCCACTACAGCTGGAGCTGCGCCGATCTGAAGCCAGGAGTCAGGTGCTTCCTCCTGGTCTCTAATGCGGGTGCAGGGCGCAAGCGCTTAAGCCATCCTCCACTGCACTCCCAGGCCACAGCAGAGAGCTGGCCTGCAAGAGGAGCAGCTGGGACTAGAACCCAGTGCCCATATGGGATGCCAGCGCCGCAGGCAGAGGATTAACCAAGTGAGCCATGGAGCGGGCCCCTATTCTCACAGTCTTAATGTGAAATAGGTAACATAACACGTTATATGATATACAGAATTATGAAATAAACCACTGTTGCTTCTCTGTTTTGTAGCTGGAGAAGCTCTGTTTTTCAGGAAAACCTCGGGTCAGTATCTCCCGGTAATTGCTGTTTGCCATGGCTACCATGGTGTACCCAGGGTCTCTGTGCACCTGAAACACAGATGCGGTTTGTGCACACTTGAGCCTGTGAATGAGCTGCCCTGGTTGCTCACTCGTCCCACAGTCTGGTAACGTCTCAGGGTCAGGTCTGGGTGTGTATTTTGTTGACTCTGCACTGATGCCAGAACAGAGGCTGCTGTGGAGCGGGTACGTGGTGTGCGTCTGCTTTAGTGTGTTAAGTCATTTGGGATGTAGACACATGACGTATGGAACATGCGGCAGTTTCGTCCAGTGAAGTAAACGAGGGCCTTTCGAGATGGACTTCCTGAGTGGCAGCACGGATCCCCCTCTGCCTACCCAAGGAGGAAGCCCCTTCTAAACAGAGTGGTTGGCAGGAACCCAGCTGCCTGAGCAGGGACCCAAGGACTTGAGCCATCTTCTGCTGCTTTCCCAGGCCATAGCAGAGAGCTAGGTTGGAAGAGGGGCAGCCGGGACTGGAACCGGAGCCCATATGGGATGCCGGTGCTTCAGGCCAGGACTTTAACCTACAGTGCCACAGCTCTGGCCCCTGTCTCTTTAGATTTGGGACAGATTTGCTCACCCTAAATTTTTTTTTTTTTTTTGGATAGGCAGAGTGGACAGTGAGAGAGAGAGAGACAGAGAGAAAGGTCTTCTTTTTCCATTGGTTCACCCTCCAATGGCCGCTGCGGCTGGTGCACCGCACTGATCCGAAGCCAGGAGCCAGGTGCTTCTCCTGGTCTCCCATGGGGTGCAGGACCCAAGCACTTGGGCCATCTTCCACTGCACTCCTGGGCCACCGCACAGCTGGCCTGGAAGAGGAGCGACGGGGACAGAATCCGGCACCCCCACCAGGACTAGAACCCGGTGTGCCGGCACGGCAGGTGGAGGATTAGCCTATTGAGCCTTGGTGCCAGCCAATCCTAAATCTTGAGTTGAATTTTAGTTTCAATTTCTAAAATTACATCTTAGTATCAGACCATGTGCCCCGACTTGTTATTTGACTAATGTGCTCAATGTGGGTTTAGGAAATTTTGAAAATTAGAGCGCACAGGGAAGTCTTAGAAACAAAGTCCCCCAATGGAAATGTTATCTAGGGGCCAGCCTTGTGGCACAGCATGTTAAGCTAAGAACTGCAGCAAGGCCAGGATCCCATATGAGTGCTGGTTCAATCTGTTCCCCTGCCAACATGACTGGGAAAGCAGTGGAGAATGGCCCCGGTACTCGGGCCCCTACCATTCACGTGGGGGACCTGGATGGAGTTCCAGATTCTTGGCTTCAGCCTGGCACAAACCTAGCTATTCTGGCCATTTGGACTAGTGAAACAATGCATAGATCTCTTTGTCTTTGTCTCTCCTATCTCTGTCACTTTGCTTTTCAAATAAAATAAATCAATTAAAAAATAAAAATATTACCTAAAATGTGTTTGAGATTTTTGTAAAAGACAAATGTTTTTTCCTAAAACATCAGCGTTTCAGCAGTGGAATGATAATGTTCTGGAGCATTTTTCAGGCATCCAGGAATTACTGTTTTGCCACATTCTAGTTTGTGTACACATGTTCAGACTGTTTCAGTTTGGTGCAGGACTAGCCCTTTCTCCTTTACTGGGTGTTCTGGAGGTCAAGGCCAGATGTCCACATTCGTGCCTGGATCTTGAATTCTGTGGGCGTCTCTCTGTGGGGATTCTTCCCACGGACAAGAAGTCCTGATTCGTTTTCTCGGGCCAGTCTTTTAGAGACGCTTCCGATGGTAGTGGTTCTCCCTTTGCTTCTCCAGCCGGAAGAAGAACAGGTAAATGACGCTGTTTTCTTCTCTCTCTCCCTTTTTGTTACATTTTATTTAAGATGTACAAATTTCATGCATTCTATATGCAGATTGAGGAACATAGTGATACTTTCCACATTCCCACCCTTCCTCCTCTTTCTTCTCTTCATTTGTACAATGATTACTTTCAGCTTTATACTGTAAGATCAGTCCTACAGTAAGTAAAGAGTTCAACAGTCGAGACAAGGGCTGCAGCAATAATCAAATCTCCAATGTCAGTTTCACTCCTATACATGACCTTTTAGGTACTCTAAGTTACCACAGATCAGGGGAAACATATGGCATTTGTCTTTTGGGGACTAAGTAGTATAATGGTTTCCAGTTGCATTCTTTTCTTTTTTTAATTGTGAAGTAGTATTCCACAGTGTGTATCTACCATAATTACTTTATCTAGTCCTCAGCTGATGGACATGTGGGTTGATTCCATATCTTAGCTATTGTGAATTGAGCTGCGTTAAACATGAGAGTACAGATAATCTTCACATGCTGATTTCGTTTCCTTTGGGTAAATTCCCAGGAGTGGGATGGCTGGGTCGTATGCTAGGTCTGTATTCAGAGTTCTGTTGTTTTATGTTGTTTGTACTTAAAAGCAATAGGGTTGTGGTGCTCCTCTTCAGAGACAGGGCATGTCTGCCCTGGCAAAATCTTTGAGATGGTAAAGCCTCGAAGTCCCCTTGCTTACAGACCATCAGATGTGCTTTGTATGATCCAGGGCAGATATTTTAATCTTTCACCAGTATTAATGAAGATGGTGAAATGAAAAATAGAAAGCTATGCCAGCTATTTTTTTAAATTTCTTAAACTTGTAAGAGAAATGTGTATGTAGATTTAGGATATACATGTGCATGTCAGCAGAGCACGCTTGCATTTTGTATTCCAAGATGAACTCCTCGGTGATCTGTGTTAATTAGAATCTATCCTTTCCCAACAGCTAACTAGAATCCCTTGGGTGAGCGAATTTTACACTCTCTCCTTACTTTTCTTCTTACTCATCAAAATAAAAAAAATAAGTCACACCAAACCAGCAGAAGTGCTTTGAGGGGATTTTTCTAAAATCCAGCCGTGAGATTTCTGCGAATATCAATACCCATCCAGTCTTACTCTGGTCTAATGAATACAGCAATCGAAATAGCGTGAGATTACTTTCATGTATTTTACTTGTAAGGCACGTCAGAGCCTTGCCTTTCTCCAACCTGAATACAATAACATGCTACTGGAAAGTATTTTCTTTGGAGAAAAACAGCGACTGAGGTTAGGGCACAGGTCACTTGTCTTTGAAGAAAGCAGAATTTCCTCATCGGCAGAGGTCTCTCTACTTGCAGGTGTGCACCTCGGGTTGTTACTCTGAATCAACAGTCAACAGGGCATGCATGACAAGGGCACATGCAGAACTATACAGGTCTCGAGGTTCCCAGGAAATAATTTACTCCTGTGGCTCTCAGGGCAACTTCTGTGGATAGGGTTGTTCAGTGGGGGTTGAGGGTCCCTGAGGCTACAGCCTCACTAAGCGACTAACAACACCAGACAAGGAAGTGTCTGCCAGGCAGCCCACACAGGGCCTAACCAGCTCCAGGGCAGTGCCACTCCACACTCCTCATTCTGTCCTGGGGTTGGGACTCACATCTTTGAGAAAACGGTCCATAGGCCAAATAGGACTCTATGACATCCTGGTATATGTGGGTGAGGGTTACTTAATGACATCACCATGTACAAGGGTGACGTCTACATGGGTGAGGATTATTAACAACATCCTGATTCACTTGGACTCCTCCTGGTTGAAGCCCTTGTACGCCTCCTAAACCCAGCTCTGATATGCGGATATTGTAATTCCCTAACATCTTAAATATTGGTTGCCTCTCCTTCAAACCACATAACAAACTAACCCCGATTTTGACTCCTCTCATAATCACATTAATATTTTATTTTTGTATACTATTTACTTTAGAAAAATATTTAAAATACATTCCCTAGGAACATGAAAAGTGCCGAATCATTCCAAGAGTGGTTGTTGGGGCAATGTCATGAACAACAAAATCTCCCTCCGTTCAGTAAACTTTTCCACAAAAGTAGAAGCCCAAGAAAACTTTTATTGAACAAACAGTAAGCCAGAATGTGACACATATCACACGCAATATGCTAAAGAGATGGTGAAGACAGGAACAATTCTCACTTTGTACAAATGTAGCCGAATGCACCCTTTTGTACAGAAGTTCTCAGATAAGCAATGAATGGTCCTCAAGTAAGAGGGCTTGGCAGCACCACTGGCCACACACAGCTTGCTTTACATTTACATGGTGGTTGGGATAGCCACCTTTGTAGTTACCTTTGCTAATTTCCTTTAAAAGTAAAAATAAGTTTCCTGTTTGTTTATGGCTGGAAGTAAGTTTGCAATTTGTAGTTAGACACCTGCTGAAGCCAGGAACCAGGATTCTGGAAGGCAGGCGGGACAGCCATCTCCCTTGATTGCGTTTGAAAGGGATGGTCCCCAGGCCCTTGGAGAGACTACCAGTTTGGCTTTAGAAAGACTGACCTTTCAAACTTCAGAGGTTTCTAAAGCAAAAGGTCTGAGGAAAAGTGTGTGTCTGGGTGGGAGGGGGCGGAAGTCTCTCGGGTCCTCGTCAGCAGAACAAGGCCTATTTTCTCCCTTGTATTTGCTCTCGTGGAATCTTGGGTTTGACCTGGCAATCCTGCACTTCATTGTGTTGGGTATGGGTGCACAACATGCCTATCTTCTGTAACCTTACAGGGAGGCCATAGAAATTACAAGTGTTATTAACTCTAAAACACTGGAATTTTAATGTACAGATTTTAGCAAAATGTAAATGGCTTGAGAGAACCCTCACCTCCATTAAGTGGTGCAGTGTGTGCTCCATTAAGTGTGGCCACTGGCGGTGACTGCATTTGTTAAAGACCTATCAGCTGAGGTTCCTCTGTGGTTCAGGCACTCCCCTGAATGTCTGGGACATCTCAGTGCATAAAACAGTCCAAGAAATCATGAGTTTGTGGAGCTTAAAATCTAGACGGACACATCAGTAAATTATAAACACGCAGGCAGTAAACATGCATATTATAGGGTGATAAAACCTACAAAATGAGAAAATAATACAAGGGCATTTGGGAGGATTAAGATGGGGCTTATTTTATTTTATTAAAGATTTATTTATTTGAACAGTCAGAGTTACATATTTAGAGAGAGGTAGAGAGAGGTATCTTCCGTCTTCTTGCTCACTCCTCAAATGGTCACAATGGCCAGGCCAGAGACAGGAGCCTGGAACAGCATCCAAGTCTCCCACATGGGTGACAGGGGTCCAAGTACTTGGGCCAGTTTCTACTGCTTTCCCAGGTGCATTAGCAGGGAGCTGGATTGGAAATGCAGCAGTCAGGACTCAAACCAGCATATGAGATACTGGCATCACAGTTTAACCTGCTACACCACAGTGCCACTCCCAGGGTTGCAATTTTACATAGGACATTCCTCAACATTTAAGCTAAGATTAGAAGGGAGAGAATGCTCTAATTAATTTACAAGTAAATGTTTTCCTCTTTTCTTCTTTGTAGAACTGTGGAAAAAGAGCTTCAAGTACATTACCTTAATTTTAATCATCTCTAAGGTGGAGTAGTGAGGACGGTGGGATGTTAGGAGGGGGGAAGGTGGACACCAGGGCTTGGAGCTCAATCATGGGGAAGGAAAGCAGGTGGGACATTCCCACTCTGTCCACGACAGGAGTGTCCAGTCCATCATCTGTGAAGTCCTCCCAGCTCTATGCTCCTCTCTGCCTTGAGGCCTTTGGACGGGACAGAAGGGTTTGAGTTGGGCGGTTGTGTCCATCAGTGGTGTGTGCTGCTCCGGGTGCTGCCGGATAACAGGCCTGATGTGAAGCAGGTTCGAGCAGGCCCTGGCGAGTGTCGTCATCAGAGGAGCATTCTCCTCTGTGCTGGAAACCACTTGGAATGCCATCTTCTGTCGTTCACCCTAGATGGCCTCTCCTCTGGTGCTCTGCTACTGGAGGGCTCAGACCCGAGACAGACGTCTGCTTCTGGGTCACTGCTGGACTCGGGACTCAGTGCTCTGAGGGCAGCTGAGGACAGGCCCAGACGACGTCGTGACACTGTGAGTCCAGACACCCCCGCACAGGTACAGCTGCAGAAAACACACTTCTGGGAGGCAATGCTTTTCCTTCATTTTGGATAATCCTTGTTTTTTTTTTTTTGTCACACGCGGTCTTAGTGGTAATAGAGGAGACTCTCAAAGCACAAATCTCTGTGCTTGTGAGAGCAGAGAGTTTGGGTAAAAATGGTTGCATTCAATTAGAAAATTCTTGATAATTTTTAATTTTGTGTGCTTCCTACTTGGCATTGTTACTATAAGGATCTAACGTTGTGTTTAAATTGAAGTCTTAGACACACAGGTAGTGTAGAGTCTTATACTCATGTTTCTGTATCCAGTTGCAATTCATTTTCTCTTTAAATTATACACTCAAATAGTTAATAATAACATTATAAAGTAAAGTTTTTAAATAGTTCATGGTCAGCAACTTGATTTTGTTTGAAAGAAAAATCAAATTTCTGTAGGTGGGGCCTGCCATCCTGGTTCACCCCATTTTTTTTTTTTTTTTTTTTTGGCCTTTTCACACTTTACTTGCCTGGTCCCTGAATGTCTGTCGTTCTTACTTCTAAAAACAATGAGAATATCAGTGGTCCAGGGAGGAGAATTGCTTCAATATTTTATATTAAAATTTAGTGTTCAAGTCGGTATGGTGATGGGGGGTGGTGGCAAGAAACAGCCTTGGGTCTAAGGGTGTGGTTGAAATCTGTTTTGGAAAGACAACAGTGATGGCTGCCTGTCCTGTTGTCTGTCTGGGGACTGACAAGTTCACATGATAACGAGGTGAGGGAGGTGCATTTGCTTTTGTTCGCAGTACTAAGGTGTTCATTGTTTTCTCAGGTCCTACAGGGCTCAGTGAAATTCACCCCAATTGACCTCAGTGTTTGGCTTTTCAAATGCAGTTGTTTCAAACACCTTGGTATATCAGTTGTCAGGCGCCCCCGTGACTACACCATGTACAGTTATGTGTGGAAATATACATTTGGGTGTGTATGAAGGAATACACCAAAAATTACAGCATCTTTTCTCTGACAGCGGTCATGCTCTTGTGTGGGAGACAAATCCAGTTAAGCAGGTGGTGTTGGCGCGGGGTTCCGCCTGGCCCAAATGGGTGTGGTGTGAATGTGGTCAGTGGAAACAGGTATTCTCGATTGTCTCTTATTTTCTGTTTCTGGCAGAATTAAAATTAATTAGCAAAGCAGGGATTGGTGGTGGTGTTTTTGACGAATGCAGGCTTCGTGTGAGAGGTCTTCAGGGGGAAGGTTTGTCCCTAAAGCGTGTTGCTGATGTGCAACAGAAATTAGCGCGTTAAGTGCTTTCGTGAAGACGAGGTACACTGTAAGGCTGTCACTGATGGAGCTTGGGCCTGGGAGGCAGAGGTTCAGTTCCTAGCCCAGTCTTTCCCACTAAGCGCTGAGGACTTCGGGAAAGCTGTTTTCGCACACTGGTTCTCAACATGGGCATCTTGAACGGTAGGGTGTCCGGTTTAGGCTTCCATATGGCATTCGCAAGGCTAATCCTGTGAGTTCTGCTACCCATGTTGTTGCTATTATTATTAGTGTGTCGCGCCTCTCGGTGTTGCTGAGTCTGAAACGTGGTCGTTGGTGGAAACAGGAAGAACACCCAGGAGCTCGTGGTGGTGAATTTGTGGGTATCGGCTCCGCTTCAGTGGCTCAGACTCTGTTTTGGTTCAGAGTCTGCTAAAAAAACAGCACCCACGGTTTTCCTGCACTGTTTAAAGCTGCTGATCAAATTTTAATTTTCCATTACATGGGTACGTTCTACCACTTGATTTTGGAGTTGTTGGTATAAGAAAGGGTAAATTCAGGTTTCCTTTTGGTAACTCTGGCTCATAGGGCATTTGCTTGGGGGTCTGGAACCAAGAGGCTTTAGTGAAGCTGAAACAGGGAACCTGAAAAACCAAGTTCACTGATCTCGCTGTGACTGTTCAGGTTTCCTGCACTGAGAGGAAAGCCTCATAGGTTACATCGCTGCTGAAGTGTTTTGTTTATTTCATCAGGGTGTACCCACACAAGAGGTAGGACTGGATTCAGCCATAATTGATTTGGTTTGCGGACAGCTGGTCAAAAGGGGCTGGGAACCAGTGGAGCTGAGCAGAGTGAAATTAGCGGCAGTGGGTCAGCCAGAGGTGAAACCAGAGTCTTTGGATCAGATGCCTAAAGCATCAGTTATTCCAAACAAGATCCAGTCCTGAAAATTTTATATGAAATCATTAACATACCTCTAATATCACTTGTCATCAAACGAGTTAATCAAGATTAATTTTAACAGCATTTGGATTTTCCTGCTGTTGTGACCTGAGTCTCCTGGTCTGGAACTTGGAACAGGGAAAGGTGTGACTGCATTTCGATTTGGAGATTGGGTTGGGTTTATTCAGTGACAGTAGTGTTAGTCCAAAGATGGTTGAAGGAAATAGAGTGGGTCATTCTGGAAGATGTGTTTCAAGCCATTACTGTCTAACTTTTGTGCACAACTGTTTCTGGATATTGCATGTTTTCAGTATACTCTGTGATTATCGTTTTTTGCAGCTGATTCCAGCGTGAGGCGTGAGAGTCAAGTTGTTGGCAGCTCGGGAAACGTGAGACCCAGCTTATGGGCTTGTGGTGATGAGGGAATGAGGAACAGTGAAGTTGGTGGGAATGAAAAGAGTGGCAGTGGGGCCGCTGGGCTGGATTCCAAGGCCTTGGGTCTTACCGAGTAGAGCAGGTATTCTGTGTGGTCTCGAGGTCCCCAGCTACACTGCAAATGGCTCTTCCTGTGTTTAGTAATATTTTAATGTTTTGTTTTGGGACGCCCTGGGTTTTTTGAATTTGTCTTAGGAGGGAAGAAAGTTGGAATTGAATTTGCTTTTGGAGATTCTGGTTCCGAGTGGTTTGGTGACAGCGATCACAGTGAACGTGGAATGAAATCATTCCACTGGTTTAAGTGTTTATATTTAATCTGTGCACAAAAAGTTTCACTTGGAACCATATTGAAATAAATTTTTATGATAATCATTGTATATCCTAAAAGTGGTACCAGTACAAGAAGTAGGGATTGTGTGTGGTGATAGACCAGAGAATCTGGGCTTTGGTCCTGAGGGATTTGGTCAGGAAGGGTTTGGAGGCAGAGTTTGATTGGAGTGGTAAGAGCAGAGTGGATCTGATGCCAGTGGCTTAGGGAGTCTGACTTTGGGCTGTGCATCTCAGTTGACTTCAGCCTTCCACCTGTGATTTTATTAACATGGGACTTCTCTGCCAGTGGGAATCCTGGCTGCTTGGTTCTGAATCTCATAGGAAGGAAGGGTATAGCTGAATTGTTTTAGAATTTGGGTTTAGGCCGGCATCGTGGCTCAATAGGCTGATCCTCCGCCCGCAGCGCCAGCACCCGGGTTCTAGTCCTGGTCGGGGCGCTGGATTCTGTCCCGGTTGCCCCTCTTCCAGGCCAGCTCTCTGCTGTGACCAGGGAGTGCAGTGGAGGATGGCCCAAGTGCTTGGGCCCTGTACCCCATGGGAGACCAGGAGAAGCACCTGGCTCCTGGCTTTGGATCAGCGCAGTGCGTCGGCCGCAGCAGCCATTGGGGGGTGAACCAATGGCAAAGGAAGACCTTTCTCTCTGTCTCTCTCTCTCCCTGTCCACTCTGCCTGTCAAAAAAAAAAAAAAAGAATTTGGGTTTAAATCAATCTGGTGACAGCAGCTTTAGTGAGAATTTTATAAAAGGTAATTGAGTCTCCAGTTCCAATGGCATGGTTGCTGATACTTAATTTAGATGTATAAAGCATTTCTGAGTTGTAAAAAAGTGGCTTAAACATATATTCTGATGAAAATTATTAGTGTCTCCTCAGGAGTAAGATAGATAGAGGTGGGGATGGTGAACATGCTGATGATTCTTGGGAATTTGGGATCCCATGGTAGAACATGGGGTGACAAGGAGTCTGGAGGCAGAGGATGGGTGTGGGCAGCAGCGTGTCTGTTGGGAATGGGTCCCTGCATCACAGCTCTTACACCCATCACTCAGGCATCCCACCAACGTGGGCTCTCTCAGTGAAAATGAAACGGATTTCACACTTTGATCATTTAAAAAATAAATTTAAATTTTCCATCGGATCAAAGTACGGGTGTTCTAGCTATGGGAGTGGAAGAGGGAAGTGCGGAGGTCAGTTTGGTTTGGAGATCCTGGAGTGACTGGATCTGGTGACAGCAGCCGTAGTGGCAGAGGCTGTGACGGGAGTGAAGAGTTCCAGTTTCTGCAGTGCTGTAATTTGTACAAGGTGGTTCTCAATCATGCGCTGGAGGTGGTTCTTGTGATTGTTATTTTGTGTTTAGCAGGTGACCCAAGTGCAAGAAGTGGGGCTAAGGTTGGATATGGCGGTGATGTCTCTGAAGACTTAGGAGTTGGTTGGGGACCAGCCAGTCAGGAGGGTCTTGGAGATAGTAGAATTGCTGGGAACGGAAAGCATGGCTGTGAAGCTGTGGGGGCTGGACTCTGTGACCAAGAAATCCCAGTGAGCTTCTTCCTGCTCTGTTCCTTGTGTCACACTGTGATTTTCCATAAGGAGGAAACGGTTCTGGGAGTGATGGAGGAAGGAGGGTGCAGCTGCATTGGGTCTTGGCGCTTCTGGCTTTGACAGGGATTTGGTGGCTCTAGCCCCGGTGCTACAGTGCCGGTGATGCTGGCAAGGATGTTTTCAGGTCTGGTTCCATGGCTTAGACATAAGGCTTTACTTCTTAGCATTAGAACGTCAGGATTCTCTCTCTGTTCCGTAACTATGAACATTACCAGTTACTATCAGCGGCAATGTAAAAAGCAAGGCATAATGCTGGAATGTGTTTGCACGAGATCAGGCAAAAGGTACTGACCATTTTGGGCACAGATTGTGGAACTGGTTTCCTGGCTGTGAACACGTTGATGTGATTCCTTTTCTTATCTGAGTGCAGAGTTGATTTGAAGTCCATGGAAGGGGTGGTTGCAGAAGCAGCTGATTTCTTGAGTTCTGACATTGTATCTTGGCTCTGAACTTGGTGGCTTACGGTTCTTGGCAGGACCATCCTTGAGAGGAGTAAACAGGCTTTATGATCTTTGAAAATCAAATAAAAATTGACATTTGCACTTCATGAAACATTAGACTAAAGCGTCATGCATTTTTTAGTATGACTATTTCCAATGGTGTCTTGCTGTTGGCACGGGAGAGTGTTGATGCCATTGGAGGTGTTGGAATACGTGTAGAATGCATGACCACACAGCTGCGGGCAGCCGGCCATTTCTGATACAGGAGCCGCTCTGTCACATATGCAGGAATCATCACTGGCGTTCAGTTTTTGGATTAACGTTTGTTTTTAAAAGTGAAGTAAAGTTAGAAAGAAATAGGGTACACTGTGGAAATGGTGGATCTAACTCAGGATTGGTTATTAATGAAACCACTCAATTAAAAGTTTGGTCACACCAGAATAATGGATATTTTGTTTTTGTGTAATCTTTTGACATCAGTTTTGAAGTCAGCACTTCAATGGAACAAAGAAAGTAAAAATCATTCCTTGTTTATTCCCACTTTTTTTTTTTTTCTGGCTGCACTTGGTGCAAGTGGTCTAAGACACTGGATTTCCAAGTCCTAGAGTGGCTGCCATTAATTAGGTCAGGTATTCAAATGTAGGTTTGCCCCTGAGAAACGTGTTCAGAATTCATTACCTCTAATCTGTCTGCTGTGAAGCAGTTGCTGTTCTGAGGTTTTTCTCTTTTTGGACGCCAGATTTGGACTGCTATAATTTCCCCGATTGTAGGGAGCTCTCTGTTCAGCAGTGTTCAGGCTGTTACGTATCTCAGGGCAGTAATGATGACTCTGCAACAGAGGGTTCTGGGTCTACAACTAGAGATGATGTCAGCTCACCTGGAGCTTAGTGGTTTCCATACATCCAGTTGCTGTGAATGCAGAATCCTGTGTTCAGTCAATATTGTGAAATAGTGCCTTGATGATCAAAACATAAATCAACTCAAAGTGGGAGTAAGTTTGGTTGAACCTGGGGTAAGCTACCTGGAACCCCATGTACACAATGCTTTTCTCTTTCCCTGAACAGGTTTTAAGACAGTTCACCTGGGATAAATCCGTTTGCTGTCAGTTACATTAGCAGCAAGGCGTTTAATCCTGTTACTCCAGCAGGTCATCTCGCTAATGGTGTATTTATTTCTTTTCTAGCTTTTCATGGTCCGAGTTTGCTAGCATGAGCTCTGCTGCTCTTAGATCATGCTTTATCCATCTGATTTAAAAATACCACGTTTTACCCAGAACAGTTATACACAGCAAGCAGCCTAATCATTTTATGTTGATATAGGTGTCACGGGCTCATCTGAACACAGTACGTCTGGACCACTCAGTACTCCAGGTAATTTGACTTAGAACTTCGTGTGTTTAAACAGACCCAACCCCCCACACATAATCATAAAATCTCTGTAGATTATTGGTTTACCCATCCTTGATATCATTGTGCTTCTTATCCTGAGCTTCCAAGTGCTTCTCTTTGAGTACTAAAGGTTTAGAAGACCAGTAAGGGATGTGAAACAGTTTCATGAATACCAGAGAATAAATTGCATCTTAAGAGAACTTGAATAAAGCAGAGCATTTTGGATACATTATGTGAAAAAGTAAATTCTCGAAAGCAAATTAGGAATTCACTCTATTTCTACTCTCTCTGGTTAAAGATAGCCTGTAGTAAAGACAGACACTAAAATTTTTAGAAAGTATTTTAGAATCCTACTACAATACCTACTGTTGTTACTGTTGTCCTCATCACTTTTGGGCTTTGACATGAGATTTCTTCTGAACTTAGTCCTTTACTTAAAAAGGTCATGGCAATAAACAACCATGAGGAATTTGATGTTTCAAAGTATACAGATCCCCCCCTTTGATCAGAAAAGAATTTTCCTCATAAATGGAGAATTGAATTAGTAGCATTGGATAATGGACTGATTGAATAAAATGTACCCTGGGCCTACTTGTAGCATGGTTTCTGATGAGATGGGGGTTGCAGTGTTTGACTTTCGAAGTTGACAGCACAGTTGTGTGTTAGTGATTGTGCGTGACTCCACATGAATGTGCTTTTAATGACTGTTCAGTGCGCGTAGCTGCTGATTCCCAAGAACATATGGACGGCAGGATGACCATGCACGTAACGTTGGTAAATCCCAGCTCTCACAGGCTCGGATTATTTATTCAGGATCCAGATAGCTGCTGCTGGTCTTTAACACCCACCTCTAAATGCCCGTGTAGGAGCCCCGATATCTTGTATACTTAAAACTAACTTGTGACTCCAATGTAAATGACTTATGTCTTGTGTTGAATAGAAAAAGGATCCCACATTCCAGAAGCAATTCCAACGTACTCAGAAACAACCACAGATGTTGGTAAGTAAAAATGGCTCAGGTATTCTTACACGTTTTTATGCCCAAGTCAGTACCGAAACGAGCTCACAACCTTGTCAAAATTTGCCCACCTCCCCCTGTTTGTTCAGTGTAGGTTTGAGAGATGTCACTTTCTTCCAAGGCCTTTGTACACGTGTAGCTATATACATATATATGTATATTAAAATATATCCACATGTATATGCATATAGCAAAATAATAAAATTTGTTACACTCATTCAGTATAAATGATACCTCACATACATGAAATCAGAAAAATGCTTTACACGAGCAAAGCAAACAAACTACAGTTTCTCTCCAGATTTCGTCTTCCACATTAGAGGCAATTTCCTTGCATGGAAGCAATAGCCAAGTTGGGGTATTTCAAGGAAATTTTTTAATGGTAATGAGCAAAAGAAAACAATGATTTGCTCGAGTGGCAATGAGAGTAGAGACTTCTAGAGACTTCTTGGCCTCCAAATGCTTTCAAAAGCAGTGGGGAGGTAGCTGATTGTTCCTGATCCTGGGTGCTTTGCAGGGGAAGCTTCAACCTGGGGCACCGGGGTGTACAAAGCATTCAGCGGCCGCATCTTCGCCTTCGAGTCCTCGTGCACCTACACCTTCTGCCGCCACTGCGTCGAATCCGGCGGGGATTTCAACATCGAGATCAAACGCAATAATGACAGTGAAATTGAGAATATAAAAGTCCTAATTGATGGCTATGACATCGCTATTTCTGGCGATGTTATTTCAGTTAATGATGAAAGGTAAGCCGCAGAGTGTTTCAGGTAAATCCAGTGGAATTGATTTGAGTACCCAGAGGGAGGGGGAAAAAAAGGGAAGAAGAAAAACAGTTGAATAGGGAAGAGATGGTATTCTCTTCCTATTTTGATCCTCATATAGAATTTTCTCATAAATGGGCAGGAGTTTGATACATGTACAAGACTTGGCTCAGGCTAATCCTCCACCTTGCGGCGCCAGCACACCGGGTTCCTTTCCGGGTCGGGGCACCGATCCTGTCCCGGTTGCCCCTCTTCCAGGCCAGCTCTCTGCTGTGGCCAGGGAGTGCAGTGGAGGATGGCCCAAGTGTTTGGGCTCTGCACCCCATGGGAGACCAGGATAAGCACCTGGCTCCTGCCATCGGATCAGCGCGGTGCGCCGGCCGCAGCGCGCCTACCGCGGCGGCCATTGGAGGGTGAACCAACGGCAAAAGGAAGACCTTTCTCTCTGTCTCTCTCTCTCTCTCACTGTCCACTCTGCCTGTCAAAAAAAAAAAAAAAAAAAAAAAAAAAAGACTTGGCTCTGTTTGGGATTTTAAGAGCAAGAGGGACCCGGGGGAGTAGCTCTGTTTTTTGACTATTCTTAGCATCTAGATGTGGGGTAACACGTGCTCAACAAAACTGTGAACACAATACTTCAATTTTCTCTTAAATACAACTCTGAAGTTTTACAAATTAGCAGCTGGAGGGGTTGAAACTCTTAGATGGTTATTTTTAGAAGTAGCAACTCAGATTTGGAAGGTGACACATTTGAAGATTTTCCAGGGTAAGACAGTGAGACATGGTAGATATTCTGCTTGTGAACATTTCAAATTGCTTGATGGTTTTTTTTTCTGAGACTGAACCTTACTAATTTCTCTTAATTAGCAATGTGTCACTTTATTAATTTCTCTGGATTTATTGTTAATCTATGAGTTGCTTCTTAAAAGCTTTCCAGTATTTAAAAAATGCATTGTGATTCTTTTATGAAAAATAAGGAACACTTTAATATTTGCTACCCAGTATTGTATCTCAAAGGTAATAAATATAGAGACATCCTTTATCAAAAATGTTATAACAATTCTGTTCTTACCTTTTACATTTACTTGTATTTTATACTTTCAGAGTGCAGATACCTTACAACAATAAGTTGGTTAACATTATAAAATATGGGGAACATAATGTTCTGAAGAGCCGTAGAGGAATCTTGTCTTTAATGTGGGACAAAAATAACAAACTCTCAGTAAGTGCTTCTGGGATTTTCTTATAACCTGGTGCTATTTGTTCTTTAGCTTCAGTTATAAAAATAATATATTATGAAGAAAGTAAGAGAGAGGACTTAATGAGAAACCTCTACGTGTTAGCCACTATCCTACCTTCAAGTATATGTCATTATTAATCCCATTTTGCAGATAGATGGTAGAACTCAGGAAGTGTAGGCTAAGGAAGGGTGAATAACCCATATAAGACATCTGGTTAGTGAGGTGGAGCCCACACATACTAAGCCAGTTCCTTTAAATAAGGACCCCCAAGTCATCCACTTAGAAGGATTAAATTTGAGGGTGTACTGTCCTTTGGTTTGGATGAACTTTGCCATGAGATATTTTCAGTGCTTTATTAACATATAAATGTGATTTGTTTTTAAAAGCTCACCCTTCACAAGCAATATCCAACCTGTGGTCTTTGTGGTGACTTCAACAGTACAACAGGTAAGATTGGAGTATGCCTAAGAAAATTGCTTGCAAAAAAATTAACAGGTCATTTCTGATGTTGGGATAACTCTAATAAAATTCACATTTGCTTAAAGAATATGAAGTTTTTAAGTGATAGCATATTAGTGTTGCCAGGTCTGTAAGTCACCTGAAGATAATGTGCATCTGTGATCGGTGTCTTGAATGAATTCATACTTTCTTTTGAAGGGCAAGACGTCAATGAACAAATTGCCAGTAGCAAAATTCCTGGTGATTGCCCCAATGCTGTTAGTAAAAGCTTAGAAGTTTGTGACGATGGAGTCCAGGTGAGAAATTGTTACTTCCTCTGGCAGCAAATTTTAGCTGTATTCACCTTGGTTTCTTTGTGTAAAAATAAATTTTATTGTATGTATATAAGGTATACAATATGACATGGGATATATGTAGACAGTAATATGGTGACTGTAGTGAGGTAAATTAACATATCTGTCATCTTATATAGTTACCCGTGTGTTTGTGTGCATGTGTGTATGTTGGGGGGGGGGGCAATACAACTAAAACTACTCCTTTGTTGGGCCGGCGCTGTGGCTTAACAGGCTAATCCTCCGCCTCGCGGCGCCGACATACCGGGTTCTAGTCCCGGTCGGGGTGCCGGATTCTGTCCCGGTTGCCCCTCTTCCAGGCCGGCTCAGCGTGGTGCGCCAGTCGCAGCGCGCCGGCCGTGGCGGCCATTGGAGGGTGAACCAACGGCAAAAGGAAGACCTTGCTCTCTCTCTCTCTCTCCCTGTCCACTCTGCCTGTCAAAAAAAAAAAAAAAAAAAACTACTCCTTTGTCATGACTCCCACGTACAGTAGGATTTTATTTCCCATGGTCATGTTCTGTATTAGATCTCTAGGCTTGTGTCTTCTACATAGATGCTACTTTGTACCCTACGATTTACTTCCTGGTGTACCTTCGACCCCGCACCTCAACACGCCCTTCTGAATGCTGTTTTGATCTGTTCCTATACATTTGAATGTTTTTTTAAAGTATTTCACATATAAGTGAGAACATACAGTATTTTTATCTCTGTGTGAATGCTGTGTCCACTTGTCTACTAATGGACATTTAGCTTGTTTGCATTTGTTAGCCATTGTTCATAGCATGGAGTGTGGAGGTCTTGAGTGGGTGGTGGTTTCATTTAATTCGAGATCTCCTGGAGAAGGCATCACTGGGTCATAAGGCAGTTCTGTTCTTAATTTCTTTAGGAACCTGCATACTGTTGTCCACAATGGCTTTACCATTCTGCATTCCCAACAACACTATACTAGGGTTCTCTCTTTTTTCACACCCTTGCCAACATGTGTTAACTTCTGGTTTTGATATTAGTTATCCTAATAAGTATGAGGAAGTATCTCATAGTGATTTTGACTTGAATTTCCTTGATTATTATTGAGTTTTTCTTTTTTAAAAATGGCTAATTTTATTTATTTGAAAGACAGAGTGACAGAGTTAGAGACAGACAGAGATCTTCCATCCACTGGTTCACACCCTAAATGGCCACAATGGCTGGGACTGATCCATTTTGAAGCTGGAACCAGAAGCTCTATCCAGGTCTCCTACATGGGTGGCAGGGGCCCGAGCAGATGGGCCGTCTTCTGCTGCCTTCCCAGGTGCATTGTCAGGGTGCTGGAGCAGAAGCAGAGCACCTAGGGCTCCCATCTGTGCTCCTGTGGGATATTGGCATCGCAAGAGGCAACCTAACCCCACTGTACCACAACGCTAGTCCCCATTGTTGATATTTAGCATCTTTTGTTACAGTTATTGGCCATTTTTGTGTCCTCTTTGGAGGAATTTCTTTATTTGAAAAGTAAGATTGTTGTTGATTGGTTGAGTTTAAGGGTTTTTTTTTCTTTTTTTTTCTTTTTTTTAAGTTTTCATTTTATTTGAACAGCAGAGGAAAGTTAAATAGAATTCTTTTGAGGACTACACTGGAAAGTAGTCAGGAGTTACCCTTCATTTTCCATACTTAGGAAATTCTCTCACTCTGACTTTGATAGGTTGCAGCCATTTGGCAACTGCATGAATGTTCGTATATTTCTATTTAATCTGCATGTAAATTCTCAAGGTCAGGAGCCGTGTGGATAGGATGGATACAGGTCTTCTGTTGCACTGGCCGAAGTTGTTGCATTCATAGCCACCTTGTCACCTTCTAGCAAAGCAAACTAAGCGGTGGCATGTGAGGACATGAGCCCGTCTACCCTCTTCCGTGGGAACCTTCCCTGCACTTGTTCCTGTTTTTCTGGGTTTCCCTGCACTCACTAGCACTTATGCTGAGATGTCCTCAACAAAATTGCCTACATTTTTCTCATATTTTCCTACAAAACTAAGAGTTCTGAAATAACTGGAATTTTATCAGTGTAACCACATAATACTTGAGAATTAACTCCCAGTTGTTCAGAAATATTATGTGATTAATTGAAAAATTTACGCTCAAACTACTGCACCTATACCAATGGCCAACAAAGGTACAAGACATTTTGTTCAGCCCAGAACCTAGACAGTTACATTTCTATCACGAAGGAACATACCATGTTGTGAGAAAGATGCATAATGGGTAATGGATAAAGTAATCTTGGAAGATCTTATTTTCTTTATTTTTTTTTTTTTTACCTCTCAGAGAATTGTATCAGCTTTCCTGTTCTTAATTGATGCAAATTAAACCTTTAGCAGTAACTTTTGTTAGAACAGAGAACAGGGATGTGGTAATTAACATATGCTGAAATTTGAACTTTTAAGGTTCAGTAATACTTACTCTTACTGATAGGAAATAAATATGAGGATATTTCAGCATTCATAGAAAAGTCAATTAAAAGATAAATTTATTGTAACGCAATTTTTTTTGAAATCCTGCATAGTTTTTTTTTTAATCATATTGCAGGTTTTCCGTGATTGTTTTAAAGCCCTCATCTATGTTTGCAGAGCATGGGCCCCACCGCATTTCATGATATTATGCTCATCGAACAGAAGCAGAGTGACAGTTGACAACATGCCTTCTGTGCAGTACCGCTGTTAGTTCTGCCCGAATCACTGGCACTGACCAGTGTCTTCTCAGCCTTTCGTTTCTCAAGTTCCAAAACTCATGTCTCCATTAGAGTCATTTTGCATACGTTTAGGTCCAACAATTTCTGAAGTCACTGTATCACAGTGCAAAAGACAGACTGAAGAATTCTGCTTAGCAGTCCTTTTACAAACTAAAAATAGTTCTAAGCACCCAGTGTACACAGCTCTGCCAAAGCTGCAGGATTTTATGCGGATGCAGAACACAACCGCATGGCCTTCTGGTTTTATCTTCCCTCTTTCTCTGGGCTTTGATTTGCAGCACTGCAACAGCATCATTGGGACCTACTTCGAGAAGTGTGGGAAGGTTGCCACCCTGGCAGGTGACTACAAAGCCGTCTGCGTCGATGAGTTCTGCAGCAGCGGGGACGGGCAGTCTCCCTGTGGCACCTACTCGGAACTGTCCCGCCTCTGTACCTCGGATGGGCCCGGTGTTTTTGAAAGCTGGCGACAGGACCCCGACGTGGTTTGTGGTGGGTTTTTAATTCGATCATAGCTTACCAGTGAGTAGATTGCCTACAGCACTTTAAATTAAGCTGCATTTCAAAATACCCTTCCTAAATGATTCCAGACCTTGGTAGGGATCTTCCAGATGATGAAATCTTGACTCTGACATGAGCTTTTGGGAAAACTGAGGCTTGTAATGGTGACAAGACTTGCCACAATTTGCAATGCTTGGTGTTACGATTTTTGTAGAAAGATTTATTCATTTATTTGGAAGGCAGAGTGCAAGAGAGAGAGAGAGAGAGAGAGAGAGAGAGAGAGAGAGAGAGAAATCTTCATTTGCTGTTCACTCCCCAAGTGGCCACAACAGCCGGGGCTGATTCCAGGAGCCAACAGCTTCTTCCAGGTCTTCCACATGGGTGCAGGGGCTCAAGGACATGGGTGTTATTCTGCTGCTTTCCCAGGCATATTAGCAGGAAGCTGGATCAGAAGTGGAGCAGCAGAGTCTTGAATCAGCACCCATCTGGAATGCGGGCGCCTCAGGTGGTGGCTTAATCTGCTATGCCACAATACGGACCCCAGTGTTATGATCTTAATTAGAAATTTTGTTGTTAGTCAGTGAAATTCATGGGGAAAAAAGAGTACTTTCTGTAAAAATTAACTGACAAGATTTATCAAAAGTGTATTTATTAGCACTGTGATTTTCTTTCAGATAGACAATAAAACATAAATATGAGCATCGTACAAATAATAATGCACTTTCTACGTAGGCTTGGTCCTTATAATGCAAGTTGTATAACTCAGGTAAATAATGTACAATGTAGATCTCAGAATTAAATATTTTATTACGAAATTGTGGGTGAGGAATTGTACTCATTGTATTATCTTTAAAGACTGATTTGGCCTCCTTGCTGGACCCTTTACTCGAGTTTACCTGCTTTTGATACTCGCTTTGTGATGTTGACTAGGTTATCTAGTGGATGACATTGGTGCAAATCAGGTGCACATGTTTTCGTCTGATAAGCTCTTCACTAGAATGCTGTGTATGCATTTGTCACATGAATTTTCCTCTAATTTCTGTACATACTTATTTCTGCATTTCTCCAGAAAAGCCTACTTGCCCAGAAAACCTTATCTACAAGGAATGTGGACTCTCAAATCCTGCCACTTGTTCTAATGTGGCTCCTTTCCAGGACGGTGAATGTGTGAGCGGCTGCACCTGCCCCGAAGGTAACATGGCTGGGAGAATATTACACTGAAACTCGGGGATCCGATTTGTAACAGGATGCTCCAACCTTTCAGCTATCATCAGTCTGTCCTTCTCTTTGGAGGGGAGGCTGGGAGAGACTCTTAGAGCTGCTTTCTATTTTATCTCTCTGGTGCCCGAATGCTCCGCTGCTTCTCAGAATGTGTGCTAGTCCTCTGTTGAGCTCCGTGGCAAATGTGCTCAAAGGAGCAGTAGCTCAGGGTCAGAAACGGTTGATCTCTGCTTTTGGTACTTCTCATGGGAGGAGGAATCCTTACAGGTGGAGTTAGCATTTTGAGGGCTCAGGGGGAGTGATTGGGCAGCCCTGCTGGACCCCTTACTCCAGTCTACCTGCTTTGGAGACTCACTTTATATGATGTTGACTAGGTTATCTGTTGGATGACATTGGAGAAAAAGGAAGTTGTGTCTTGAAGGCTGACTGTCCCTGCGAATCCAGTGGGATAGTGTATCAGTCAGGAGAAGTCCGAGATGGTCCCTGTGGCTCTCAGTGGTATGTGTGAGCTTTCTGTCCACATTGTATGAAAGATGCTGAAATCATGTGGGTACTTTCATCTTGGATTCTGCCTGGTCCAGATACTCTCTTTCTCCCCTCTCCCTACCCCCCTCACCCTCTCCTCCACTTCCTCCATTACCCCCTCTCTGTCACTCTGCCTTTCAAAAAGTTGCATTGCACTTTCTTTGTTGTTGATGTTTTATCTTTTTTTATAAAGGTACACTTAGAGTGCTTTTTTGTTTTAAGGTAGTTGGATTTTCTCTTTGTCTTTAAAATTAATTCTATTCACTAATGGAAATAATGGTTTGAATAGAAAATCACTTGGTAGTTGCAAACATAAGCAAAACAAATACAAAGCTTTGCTTATGATAATGAGATAATAATGATGCCCATTCTGCCCAAACATTGAATAAAATGGGCAATAAGAAACAAGTGAATGCTTTTCAAATAACTTTTCTATGCAACTACATTGGTGAAGATAAATAGTAGATTTAATCTAGATTGAACTTTAATGTGCCAGAAGTTAGTGTAGATTATTTCTTTATTGCATAGTCAACTGGAGCCTTCTTTTTGTTTTAATGATTTATTTAGTTATTTTGAAAGGCAGAGTGACAGGGCGTGGGTAATGGAGGAAGTGGAGGAGAGGGTGAGGGGGGTAGGGAGAGGGGAGAAAGAGAGTATCTGGACCAGGCAGAATCCAAGAATCCATTTGGACTTCCCCATGGGTGGCAAGAACCCAAGTTGTTGGCCATCATCTGCTATGTGCCAGGTGAATTGGCAAGAAGCTTGGACAGAAACAGTAACCAGGACTTAACCAGGCACTGTGATACAGGATACAGATATCCTGAGTGTGGCTTAGCCCGTTGTGCCACAACACCTGCCCCAGTTTGAGCCTTCTATTGAGGCACTGAACAGTGAAGATTCCCTATTTCTTCTTATGTTTTCTCTGAAAGTCCAAGTTTCTTTAAGTCTACCAAGGAATTTTCTAGAAATGTGTTATGTACCTATGAAGAAGCAATCTTCATGAAAAAAAATCTGCTATAGTATTTATAAATAGGGCATGTTTTGGTAGTGTAATAGCAGTGTATTCATAACAATTATGAATATCATTAGCTATGATTTTTGGATGTCTGTAACATTGCTGCCCAAGAGAAATACAGTGTGAGTCGTACATGTGATTCTTATATGCAAATGTGCATTCCTTAGCTGGCACACTTTTAAAAAGTAAAAAGAAATAGTTGGAATTAACTTTAATCCTGTATTTTATAGAATCTGATATATTCAAAATATTACTTAGATATGAAATTAGTATAGAATAAGAGAGTAAATGATGTTTTTTCATGTTGATTTCTCAAAATCTGTGTGCACTTGACATTCACAGCAGATCTCATTTTGGAAAAGCCACATTTTAGAAGCTGCATGGTTATGTGTGTCTGTACGCTATTGGGCAGTGTAAGTCGACAGTGTGGCTTGTAGCAGATGCTTTAATATTAACAATGAAATGTGATCCATTTAAATAACCTACTCAAATCCATCTTACAAGTTTGTTTATTTTTTAGAAGATACATTTATATATTTGAAAGGCAGAGTATAAGAGAGAAAGGGAGATAGATTTTCCATCCGCTGGTTTGCTCCCCAAACAGCAGCCAGTTCAGGAGCAGGTCTAAGCCAGAAATTCCAGCCGGGTGTCCCACATGGGTATGAGGGACCCGAGTACTTGGGCCATCTTCTCCTGCCTTCCCGTGTGCATTTGCATGACGCTGGACTGGTGGTGGAGTAGCAGGGACATGAATTGGTGCTGCGACATGGGATACTGGTGTGGTGAGTGGAGGCTTACCCCTCTGTCTCACAGCTGCCGTCCCTCACATGTCTTCATATGTTTAATTCATGTAGAAGTTACCATTTTGATCAGTGGAATCCACATATTTTAAAATATCAGGACGGCACCATAAGTCAGATATCTTATCAGAGCTGGGCTGTTGGGTGGGGAATGAAGATAGTCAGAGTTTAGTCAAAGCTTAGCTGTGGTTTTAGGTGCTGTGCTATTTATTTTCTCCATCGAGAAAATCTGATTGATGATCTTTCATGTCTCCTTTCATTGAAACAGCACATGCCAGGATGCAAAATGGTCCTGCACTGAGGCTGCGTGTCCCGGGAGATGTAAGGTGGAAGGAAGTTTATTCACCACCTTTGACAATAACAAGTACAGCCATCCCGGGAACTGTCACTTCTTGGCCATCCATGTATGTACCTGCTTGATCACCCTGGGGAAAACCGTTAGAGGCGCCAAACTATTTCCCAACCAACTAAAACGCAATCTGCACATTGAATTATCATGTACAGAAATAAGAAGCAAATAGCCTGTCAATAAGAGGTTACCTATTTCTGCCAGATACTGACTTTGATAGAGGTCTTGGTATTGGATCAGTATTGCCTAGGCTCCCTGGAAAGTTCTTGCCACAAAGAAAACCAAAAAACAAAAGAAGAAAAGACAAAAATGAACAAAATCCTCTTCATTCCCTAGCAATCCTGAGTTTACTGGAAAATTAATTCATTCTTCTCCTTTAGTTTTCCTGTGTCCGACTCCTACTTCAAGCAGACAGTCTGTTGCCTTCCAGGAAGCATCTTCCCCATTTGTCATTACTTTGTATTTTTAGAATCAGTTGGTTCTACTATGAGGCTAGCCTTACATTTAGATTCATTTCAGACCTAAAATTTTAAATAATCTGAATTTCAGTTATAAAGGTGTTTCCATTTTACAGTTTGTCTTTGGTTAGCATGAGAATAAACAATTTTTATTTCATCTTTCTGACGAGAAATGAGAAGCAGATTTGGTGAATCATGGAGTGAGAAAAGCAGGATGAAATCTTGTCAAATGTAAAATGGAGTTGTCGCCACCCAAAATCAGGTTTCCAAATTACAGCTTCCGGACTGTACCCCAGTGTAATCTATTTTTCCTTCTTTAAATCCTCCCTTCTTTTTTCCTTAAACAATATTTTTAATAAGTTTTTATTTGAGAGAAAGCAAACAACAATGGGGGGCGGGGAAGATCTCCCACCTGCTGGTGCAATTCCCCAAAAGCCTCAGACAGCCAAGGGCTGGGCCAGGCTGAAGTGGGGAGCCAGGAACTCTGCCTGGATCTCCCGTATAAGTGACAAGAGCCAAATGCTTGAGCTGTCACCTGCTGCCCCCCAGAGCGTATGTTAGCAGGGAGCTGGCATCTGGAGTGGAGCCAGACACTCCAGTACGGGATATCGGCGTCCAAGCGGCGTCCGACATTCTGTGTCACAGTGCCCGCCCCATGCTCATCTCTTAATTCACATTAAGAAATAGGGGGTGGAGCAAATGAGAGGGAAATGCGCAGAATCATCGGAATCTGTGCTTCTTACTGATTAGAGGCCTGGATCTGGGGATGAGGCTGGGGAGTCGTGGTTTGACAGGACTTAGAGTAAACTTGTGCAACTTAACGCCTCTCACATTGGATTGAAATAGACAAGCACGGCTATCCAGAGAGTCAACAGGCTGTTACCCCTAATTCCTGCTAGTCACTCCACAGGTCCCTTGAGGAGAAGACAGTAGAGATAAAAGAAGAAGACGGTGACTATGGGGACCATCAGTTGTACACTGCAGACAACTCGGACTGTGTGTAAATCGCTTGCCCATTGCTGAGTGCAGTCCAGGGTGGACTGTGTTAGGCCACCCTTTTGGAGCAGCCCGATTGTGTGTCGGCATTGTGGACACTTGAAATCCAGACACATATTAGGAACGAATTGTACGATAATACCCTAAAACAATGAACATTTCAGTGAATAATGAAATGCACTCTTCTTAACAGGATAAGGATTGGTCTGTCAGTGTCGAGCTTCAGCCGTGTCCCAGCGGGCAGACAGGAACGTGCTTAAACAGCGTTACACTGGCCTTGAATTCCGTAAGTCATCAACTTCTTAAGGTCTTTTTTCAGTGTCACATCAGGTCGATTATTTCATAAGTCCAGAATTTTTGAGGTTAAAGAAAAGAGGCTTTGTTAAGTAAGCTAAGAGCATAAATAAAGCCTAGATCGAATCTCTGGGAGAGACGAATAGTTGCAAGGATCTGGAAGTGTGTGACTGTTGCCATTGGTGTATAGTAAGATGCTTAACCTGTGTACTCACTGGGTTGTTTTTTCTGGTTGTATGAGATACAGACAAAGTAGGAGAGGGAGACACAGACACACACACACACACACACATACACACATACACAAACACACAGACGCACAGACACACAGAGATATCCCATTTATTGCTTCACTCTCACATGCCTCCAGTGGCTGGCGCTGGTGGCAGGAACAGGATCAGGTTTCTGGTGTCAGCGGCAGGGACTCAGCTGTTCACCCAGGGTGCCATCAGCAAGAAGCTGGGCTTAGGAGCTGGAGGCGGGACTCCACCGCAGGTGCTCTGTGAGTGGACACAGGGGTCACAACAGCTGGGCCAAACACCTGCTCCTGTTCACCAAGTTCTTGAGCTCCGTGGACTGTCGGGAAAGAAGGCAGTGGCGTCCCTTTAGCATCTGACAGTTTGAGTCAGTAAGGTAACTGGAGTAGACCCAAGGGAGTAGGGAAAAGGGTGCCCTGGGGTTTGGCACTTAAAAACCGACAGTCCCTCCTTGGGTTTCATTTTCCTCCTCTGCAAATGAGGGGTGGTGAGTTTGTCCCAGCCTGCAGCACAGGGCCAGGGTGAGCTTCAGATCAAAGTCCGAGAGATGCTTTCAACATAGTCTATATGTTATGGATTCATACATTAATCCTGTACAGTTAAGCATGTTTTTATGGCCCAGAAATTCAAGTTCATATATTACATTAATAACTACTAGTGCAAATTAATATGAACTAATACATTGTTTTAAATATTAGTCTGTTTCAGTTGACAAATACGTATTCAATAAGAATGGAACCATCACGAATGACAAGATTAGTATTCAAGATTATTACTACTCAGGTAAGTTCAGTAACGGCATTTTAAAATAAGTGTTAGCTTCATTCACCGATTCAGTTTTAAAGATGGTAACTGTTTTAAAGTAGTAAAATGTTTTAAGTGGTAAATAATTTTAAGAAATGAAAAACCATTCACTGTATTAATTATTAATACTAATAATTTTAACAGATAAAATACAGATTTTCAAAGCCTCTTCTTTGTACCATCAAGTAGAAACCTACTTTCATGTCAAAATGCAAATCCAGATTGCTCCCGTGATGCAGTTGTATGTTTCGCTGCCACCCAACCAGTTCACAGACACAGTCGGTAAGTCCTCTGCATTCGTTGTTACTCCCAGGACACAATGTGACACAGTCAATTATCATTGCCAGCTGCTCTTAATAAATAACACTAATAAATAAAACATTGAAAACTACTCTTCCAGTCTGCATTGTAGTGCAGTAATCCCAGCTTGCTTTTCTTGATAAACACACTTTCATTTATCAAGAAACTATTCCCCAAGGTTTTTTTTTTTTTTAATTCCTAACATTAGATACTTGTAAATTTTTGTGGAGTATAAATAAAGTATTTCAATGCATGTATACAGTGAAAACAGATCAAACCAGGTAATTGGCTTTTCATTTTTTAAAAAAAGATTTCTTTAAAAGGTTGAGTGAAGAGAGACAGAGAACAAGAGACAGACAGGGCTTCTGTTGGCTGTTTGATTCCCCACATGTCTGCATTAGTCAGGGCCAGGCTGAAACCAGGAGCCAGGAACTCAGTGAAGCCTCCCACATGGGTGGCAGGTGCCAAAACACTTGGGCCCTCTTTCACTGCTAGCAGGGAGCTGGATTGGATGTGGAGCAGCCGCTCCTGTGGGGTGGTCACGTGGCCAGAGGCAGATTTACGCCCTGTGCCCAAGGCTGACCTGGCTTTTCCATTGCTGTATCTCTCCTGAACGTTTGGAGCTTACCACCTCATTTCCTTTTATTGTTTACACAGAACTCAGTACGTCATTGTGATGTGTTCACCCCACTGTGCTGTGTTGAGACTTGATAGCTGAGAGTGTTCTGTTGCCCATTACCCAAACACTCTCTAAATCCCTACCACTCCTCCCCTTACAGTGCCCCCCCCCACCCCCCCAGTAATCCATGTTCTATGTGAAGATCAACTTTCCTTTTTAACTTCCACATGGGAGAGAGTATACATTGTATTTTTGTCTTTCTAATCCCGGCTTCTTTGATTTCACATTAATAACTTCTAATTCTTGCATTTTGCTGCAAAGATCAGGACTTAACTTTTTTTGACTGAGTAGTATTCTACTTGTATGTGTGTGTCTATTTGTGTGTGTGTATGTATGTGTATATATTACATGTTCTTTATTTCTCCACGTAGGTGCACCTAGCTGGATTCTGTGTGTTGATTCTTGTATGAGCAGTGGTAGACATGGGTATACAGATGTCTCTCTCATGTTCCGACTTGCTCCTTCAGACATGTCCCAGAAGACGGACAGCTGAGTCATAGGGTGCATCTGTTTTCAGTCTTTGAGGAGCCTCCTGTTCTCCTTAATGGCAATACTAACTTTGATTTGCACCAGCAGTGCGCAAGGGCTGCCCTTTCTCCACATCCTCACCAGGGTTTGTTGTTTGTGTCTCTTCGATACCGTCCATCCTAGCTGCAGTAAGGTATCTCATTGTGGTTTTGGTTTTCATTCTCCTGATGGCTAATGGTGCTAAACATCTTGTCAGGTATTCGTTGGCCACTTGCATTTCTGAGAACTGTCTGTCCATATCCTTCCCCCCCAAAAGGCCTTTTTAACAATGTAAACATTTTTAAACCCTTCGAAAATCAAGTGCACAGTACCTTATCGCTGGTCTTTCTGATTGATGGCATGGTTGTACCACTCTCTGAGGTTGCCTGAACTTGATCCATTCTCACACCATGCCGGGGATGTCCATCAACTACAAGCAAATCAACTATGGTGGTCTCACAACGATCTGCCAGTTTAGGAGCAGTGCTCTGTTCTCCAATAGGCCTTTATGTGACCAGGTAACTTCGTGCTCAGGAGGGTCCCGGCAAGTCAGGCGGATGTTCCTTGCTGGGCTCATGTCTCCATACCAAGAGGGAAAAACGTGCCGGCACAGCTGCTCCCTGTGAGCCTGCTTCCCCTGCGCACCGGGCAGACCCTGTATGCTTGGCAAGTGGTGTTTCAGTGCTCCTGGAACTTAACTGAAAAGGAATCTGGATGGCATCGGAAGTGTCATGAACTGTTAGCGCTTGCAGAGGGACCACACGTACTTCCAGGAAGCTTCTCCACCCACAGCCACGGTGCGGCTGTGAATCCACAACAGTGTGCGAGTGAGGTGTTGTTACTCTCGGCTCTCTGCTGTTCGCAGGTCTCTGTGGCTCCTACAACAACAAAGCAGAGGATGACTTCATGTCAAGTCAGAACATCCTGGAGAAGACATCGGAGGCGTTTGCCAATTCCTGGGCGATGACGTCCTGTCCTGCGGGGACCTCGGCCTCGTGTGTCAGCATAGACACAGGTGCTCACGCTGCTCACTGTGGCAGTAGTGCAGGCGCGTGCTGGTTGTCGCAGGTGTTTGTTGTTCCCAAGTTTAGAGGAAGCAGCACACCAGCAGGCTGAGTCCACTCCAGAAGCGGCATCTGTCCCTGGGGCGTCGTCTCCATTGTGTTCTGCAGTACCTGCTCTCTCCCTCCTTGTACAGGTTCCCCATCAGTACAGAACAGGGGAGTTAGAGCAGACTTAAAAAATCCCCTGGTTTATTATTTTGCCTCCTTTAATTTACTTGTGAAAAATGTTCATTGATCGAAAGAGTGAAGCTCACCTTTTGCCGCAAGACACCTGTGTCTGGTGCAGTGTCCTGACCACTGTGGTGAGGTGCACCGGGAACCCCACGCCCTATGCAGATGGGAGTCACAGAAACCACGCTTGTGTGTTTCGACTTAGGCTTTCACCTCAGCAAAGAGGTGATAATAAATACTAGTTCAGTACTAAATAGATACTAGTTCAGTTTACTCCCACAGAAGTTGTGCAGGGCGTGGGTGGGATTCTTATTCCCACTAACAGAGCTGTTGGTCGTGGAGACCACAGTGCTGTAATCAGGACTCCAGGTGGAGTTGCCATCCAAGTCCCAGAATCAAAGTCAAGCAGCTTTATTTGCTTCTTCGTAACAAAGGGAGGCAGTGGAACCTAAATTTGAGCACATTCATTACTCGATGTGAACTAGTTGTTCCTGCATTTCCTTTAATGATTTTTTTTTTAAATTTTACTTGAAAGAGCTAGAGAGAGAGAGGGAGGGAGGGAGGGAGAGGGAGAGGAAGGAGAGAGATCTTTAATCTGCTGGTTGACTCCCCAAATGGCTGCAACGGCTGGAGCTGAGCCAGTCTGAAGCCAGGAGCTTCTTCCAGGTCTCCCACGTGGGTGGAGAGACCCGAGGACTTGAGCCATCCTCTCCTGATCTCCCGGGTGCATTAGCAGACAGCTGATCGGAAGTGGAGCAGCCAGGACTTGAACTGGCAGATGCCAGCGCTGCAGGGCAAGGCTTTAACTCACTCTGTCACAGCACTGATCCCCTAAGCAGATGTTTTAAAAATTTTATTTATTTGGAAGGCAGAGTTACAGAGAGGCAGAGAGAGAGAGAGAGAGAGAGAGAGAGAGAGAGAGAGAGAGAGAGGTCTTCCATGCACTGGTTCACTCCCGAAATGGTCACAATGGCTGGAGCAGTGCTGGTCCGAACCCAGGAGCCAGGAGCTTCCTTGGGGTCTTCCACGCGGGTGCAGGCGCCCAAGGACTTGGGCCATCTTCTACTGCTTTTCCAAACCATAACAGAGAGCTGGATGGGAAGTAGAGCAGCTGGGTCTTGAACTGACACCCATATGGGATGCTGGCACTACAGGAGGCGGCTTTACCTTGTTCCTAAATTGACCCACAGTTTTGAAACAAACATTCTGATGGGCTTACAGTTGTATGTTAAAATCACCTAAGCAGTTGGTTTTGAAAGTTTCATCTACCGATTGTGCTATCAGAGATGAGTTGGTAGCAGCATTAATGTAAACATGACAATACATATTTCAGGGACTATCCATGTTATTTTGGGAGTTTTGCAACAAAAACCAGTATAATGAGAATTAATCAAAATAATATATTTCTGAAATGTAAGGAAGTCCAGCTGTGTTATTACACTGGCTGTATACAGCCAGCTTGGAGACACATGTGACCTTCAGCAAGACTGATTCCTGCTTATAGGGTGGCAGGGGAGGGACATGAGGTGCCAGCATTGGTTCGTTGACCAACTTGTTGCAAGTTAGACAGAAACACAAGGAGGACTTCAAACCATTCATGCGTATTCGCACTGTCATTTCATTCTTGCTTTTCATGAACTTTTGAAAGCCCTTTGTATACATTTTGAAGTTGAAAGGCACCTGGAGATATAATCTAGTCCCCTTTTCCTTATTCTTATATTGAAACCGCATTTCAGAGAAAGGCTGTGTGAATACAAATTGAAAGGTAATGAAGATTTAGCCTTCTAGTGTAAGTTTCTTGTATCATGCTGTTTTTGTACATAGTGACAACAAAGTAGATTTATTGTAGCAAACACTATAAAAAACACAATGGTTTTAACAAAGGCATAATGGCATTAAAAATGTGCATCTCTCAGCTGAAACATGTGCTATTGATAGCAATGCAGGGCCCACTCATTTTCTTCCAGAAACATTTGCTGAAAGGAACTGTGGGATTCTTCTTGATTCAAGCGGCCCCTTTGCTGCCTGCCATCCAATTGTGAACCCTAAATTCTATCATGAGGTATGCGGGAGCCTAGCACTAGCGGCTCTTTCTTTTTAAAATGTAAAGATAAGCAATTTTATTTTATTTAACTATTAAAAATTGTAGCTCTAATTTTAAAAATTTATTTGATGAGAGAGAGATCTTAAAACCTCTAGTTCGCTCCTGAAATACATGCAAGAACTGGGGCGGGGCCAGACCCAAGTTAGGAGCCTGCAGTGCAATCTGGGTCTCCCTCGTGGGTGGCGGGGACCCGAGTACTTGAGCTGTTCCCTGCTGCCTTCCGGGGCGGGTGTTAGCTTGGGGCTGGACTCAGAGGTGGACCTGGGGATCAAAACCGTTTGCTTTGCTATGGAACCCTAACTGTTGTACCAAATGCCTACCCTATCAGCTCTTTGGGGGGAATACTTTGGTTATATCAGTGAAAGCCTTTTGACAGTAAACATTTTCAGATAATACCTGCTATTAATAAATAAAAGCATATGCTTAAATTTAACATTATATTTCTTCAAGAATTAGATGTATTCCATTTAAAAATACACGGATTGAGAAAATAACCCCAAATGGGAAAAATTTTTGATCTTTTCTAAGTTCTTTGACAAATGGGTTAATAATTAATTTCTTACTTTGAATATTTAAAAAACATTTCAAAGACAAATATTTTTCAGGGTAGAGGCATGGTTGTGAAGTGAATTGCTATACCTGGCTTACGTGTTCTGGAGAATTTCCTGAAGCATATGCACTCCTTTTTTTATTTTAAAGGAGTGTAAGAAGTACACCTGCTCCTGTGAAAACACGGAAGACTGCCTGTGTACGATTTTGGGCAACTATGTGAAGGCGTGTGCGGAGAAGCAGACCCAGCTCGTGGGCTGGAGAACTGGGCGGTGTGGTAAGCAGGACAGTGGCCATGGCTGATTCTGCCCCCTTCTCACTGCTGCTCTGTGGGGTGTGTGTGTGTGTGTGTGGTGAGTGGTGTGTGTATGTGGTGTGCATGTGGTGTGTGTGTGTGCGGTGTGTGTGTGTGTGATTGTGTGTATGTGTGTGTGTGTGGTGGGGGGTGTGGTGAGGCACACCTGTTTGCAGATCTGTGCCTTGTTCTTTCAAAATGCTTTTCTGTTTCTTAAAAAAAATTCTTGAGTTTCTACTTCAAGATTTATTTCTCAGATTTTTTTTAGGTTGCTTTAATATATTCACATATAAACAAGACCAGAGTAGATAAGCATATTTATAGATGCATGTATATTTATGTTCAGTTATTACAGATGAAATTAAATAATGTTCTGACTGCTGGTGCACAGTTATAAACTGTTAATTAATTTATTGGAGAGGCAGTGAGGCAGAGGGGCAGACACAGAACGTCTGGATTGCTCCCGTCTGCGGGTTCACTCCTCACGCTCCAGCAGCAGCTGAGGGCCCCAAGCTGGGAGCTGGAAACTCAACCAAGCTCCCACACAGGGAACAGAAACCCAGCCATTTAGGCTGTCACTTCTGCTTCCCAGGGTCCGCGTCAGCAGGAAGGCGGAGCCAGGAGCCAGGTGCTCTGAACTGGGGTGCAGGCATCTGATAGTCCAAGACCTGTCCCAGTGCGTTTTTAAATGGTGTTCTCACATTGAAAATGCATTTTGAGAAAAATCAAGTAAAATTTGTCAGTAAATTAGAGGCTTGGCTGTCAGATCTGTAAGATGCTGCTCCTGCGTCTCTCTCCAGTCTGCTCACATCTCATCTCTGATGCCTGCCCCTTGCTAGCTCAAGGAGCCATCGCTGTTTCCTCCTGGGTGATAGCACTGGCCCTCAGTATTCACTGCTTGTTCCTGCCCATCCGTTTTCTATGGTGCACCCAGGGTCGTCTTTAAAGCAAAGGGAAATACGATGAATTGTACTATGTAACACTCCAGTCTAACACGAGCCAATGACTTCTCTTGGCTCCACGTCTAAAGCCCAAATGCCCCAAGGGGGCTGTGCAGGGTCTCTCCTCTGATTGTCTCTGGCCTCGCAGCTTCTGTTCTTCTACCTTTTGAAAAGACTTACAGTGTCTTATGACGTGGGCTGTTTCACAGCCGTAGAATTACCTCTCTGTGGGCTGTGTTCCTGCTGCTCATCTACACGTGCTCATCACCAAGTGCACACTCTGCACACTCCCAGTGCTTCTACCTCGCTCCTTCATAGCACACAGAGCAGTTGTCTCCTACCAGGAACACGGATCACATGACAGCAGTGAGTTTCCTCTCCTATTTGTGGACTTGGTCCCACAGTGTTTGAACATATAGTGGCAGTTCATCTTTAGAGCGCAAAATAAGGATAAAGAAAAAAGCAAACCGGCATCCTTTACTTGACCTATAATCTTGATATGAATAATTCACTATATTATCGGTTGACCTCATATTGGAGTAAAGTTGCTAATTTTCCTGGATGTATTCATATTCACTTTTTTTTCTGTCCCTACAGAACTCTCTTGTGCAAGTGGCCTAGTTTTCAAGTACGACGTGAAAGCTTGCAATAGTTCTTGCCGATCCTTGTCAGAGAGAGATAGGAGCTGCGATGTGGAAGATGTTCCAGTTGACGGATGCACCTGCCCTGATGGAATGTACCGGAACAATGAAGGAAGCTGTGTTCAGAAATCACAGTGTGACTGCTACATCAATGATGAGGTTATACAGCCAGGCAAACTCATCCAGATTGATGACAATCAATGGTATGGGGTTTACGTGTCTTCTTGTTATGTCAAGATCAAGGCATTGCTTCCACTTCAGAGAAAGTCTTTTGCTGCTGTGAGGTCTTCCTTAGACCTGCTGCATTTTGGGCTCTCGTTTCTTGTTAAGGGCAGCTGTGGTTCCTGTGTTTCCTGTGCTGCTGCAGGAATTCTAACCTGAAACACCATGTGATATGCTGCCCGCCTGCTCAGAAACCTTAATGGTGAGAGCAGCCTGAAGACTAGAAATGAATTTGCCGGGCATTGAAGGCAGCGAGTCTAGCCCCACCCCTGCCCCCTCTGCAGCTGCCTCTGTCCAAGCATGACCCCTTGGAGTCCTCGGGACATTTTTCGTTCTTTAGTGCTTCACAGTTTTATATCTTTAAAGCAGTGGTCGAATCTTACTCATCCATCCAGAGCCAGCCACCCCTCCTGTGGCGTTTTCTCTGAAGTCCACAGAACATTGTCTGTACAGCCCTGTAACAGTATATTACTTCTTACCATTTGTGGTATCTTAAGCATCTTCTGGGGGCTGCATTTGTTTGTCCTTGACATTCAGTGTTGAGATGTTCATTTTTCCCTCATTTCCAGCGTCTGCCGGGACGGGATTCTTCTTTGCCAGAGTCCCGTTGATTCCAGCCTACGTAAGTGTGGAGATCTTGGTGCTAGCCTGCAATATCTACTTTACCTAAAAGAGGTCAAAAGGCCTTTGATTAATAACAGCTTCCTTTATTGCACAGAGAACTGCACTGGAGGGGCAGAGTACATAGACTGCAGTGATCCGAAAGCACAGAGAAGAACCGACAGAACATGTAGCACTCGGAACATACCTACATTTTATGTACGTAGCATGAGTTCAGCTTGTTATGTGTTTTAACTGCGTTAAGGCAGAAGGAGACGAAAATGTCAATCAGAAATAATTAGAAGGTCAAGGTGTTCTTTCAATTATTTATTTCCTTATTGGAAAGGCAGAGATGGAGAGAGATCCATCCACATCTCTCACGTGGGTGGCAGGGACCCAGTACTTGAGCCCCTCGTCTGCTGCCTTCCAGGTTGTGCGTTAACAAGAGACTGGAATTGGAAGTGGAGCCAGGGCTTAAACCCAGGCACTCCAATGTGCGATGCAGAGGTCTCCAGTGGTGGCTTAACTGGCTTTTCCAAATGCCTGCCCCCAAGTTAAATTTTTGTGCTATTTTAACTCGTCAGATATTGACCCCAAAGTGTATTTAGTATAATAATGTATGGGGAGTCTTCAAAAAGTCCATGGGAAATGTGTATAACTAAAAAGCTATGCATGGATTTCTAAATGTTTTGTACCAAAGATTTAGTTTTTAATTCCCAGGAACTTTTTGAAGTCCCGTAGTGTTTAAGTCAGTACGGATAACATCACAGGATTGGAACAGTGTCTTATGGGGTTTTCTGCTATCCCCTAGGAGGACTTGGCTTGCAAACGTGGGTGCTACTGTCCGGAAGGGATGGTTCGGAATTCGAAAGGGCAGTGCGTCTTCCCCGATGACTGCCCTTGCTCCTTTGGAGGACGCGAATATGACCAAGGAAGCGTCACCTCGGTTGGCTGCAATGAATGGTGCATAAGAAACGATTATGGTTGTTTTATTTGGGATATTAGAGCACATACATTCTCCCTTATTTTCATGAGAAAGAAGTCATACTTTGAACTACTTTAAAAGATAATGGTCACATGTAGTTAGGAAAAGATGCTGTTTTTCAAGTTGACCTCATGGAAATTGAGAGGAAGCTGATGCTAGCCAGAGTGGGGAAGTTTGGGGAAGGCAAGTCAGGGAAACACTGATTAACAGCTGCTAAGTTTTAGTCCTTCAGAATGAGATTCTCATGTTCTGTGACACAGCAAGGTAACTGTAGATGACAGTAATGTCTTATAGATTTGTCTAAAAAAGAAAGAGTTGGGAGGATGGATTTTGTTTTCATCACAGAGAAATGATAAATATTTGAAAAGATAGATATATTTACCTTGATTTGAACATTTCACAATGTGTCTATCAAAGCATCACACAGTACTCCATAAATATGTACCCTTTCCATTTTTTTTTTTTTTTTTGGACAGGCAGAGTGGATAGTGAGAGAGAGAGAGAGAGAGAAAGGTCTTCCTTTTTGCCGTTGGTTCACCCTCCAATGGCCACTGCGGCCAGTGCATCTCGCTGATCCGAAGCCAGGAGCCAGGTGTTTCTCCTGGTCTCCCATGCGGGTGCAGGGCCCAAGCACTTGAGCCATCCTCCACTGCCTTCCCGGGCCATAGCAGAGAGCTGGCCTGGAAGAGGGGCAACCGGGATAGAATCCGGCGCCCCGACCGGGACTAGAACCCGGTGTGCCGGCGCCGCAAGGCGGAGGATTAGCCTGTTAAGCCACAGCGCTGGCCAGAGATGTCGTTTTTTAAACATAGCAACTTCATGTAGCATTGTATATAATGAACGTCATACAGTATACAGAGGGGACTGCAGCATTTGAAACAATTTGCAATGTCATTTTGTGCGGCATTACAAAAACAGTATGAGTGCCTGACGCCAGGCAGAACAGTTACCACAGTCTCCTCTTTTCCTGTTAGCACGTGCACAAAAGGGTCTTGGAACTGCACGCAGGAGGAATGTCAGACCACGTGCCACATCTATGGGGAAGGTCACATCAGAACTTTCGATGGACTGAGCTACAGCTTCGAGGGCCTCTGCCAGTATTCTTTTCTTGAGGTAATTACGCCTGTCTTACCACAGCTGTTCTATTTGCTGCTCACTTATGATGAATTTGCAGATGAGTTCTGGAGAATTTTAATTTCAAAAGAAGTATTTTTTTTTAAATGAAGATGCCTTCTCTTTCCCAGGAGCCAATAAAACATTAGGTTCCCTAACTCCGGAAGCCAGGCTTAGATTATGCCTCCACTTGTCAGACGTGTGGCTGTAGGGATCCTCGTCTACCTGTGGATGTCTCTGCTTATCTGTAAAATGGGCATGGCATTGGCCGCACTTGAAACCGAACCAGAGAGCCGATGTCAGTGCATGCCACGTACTCAGCCACTGGTAGATGCTGTCATTCCCGCAACTACAGGAGGAGCAGTGCCGACAGCTACCGCTGCGCATGCGCTTCTTCGCTAAGCAAATTCACATATCCCACTGCATTCCTGCAAGGCTGCTGCGAGTCTTCCTGTGATTCAGAAGGAGAAACTGGGCTTGAGCAAGGTCAAGCCCTTCATTGTACTAATTAGAAAGTGTCACATCCAGACCTCTGTCTGGCTCCAGCCTGCATACCCATTAAATACGATTAAGCTGTTGCACAAGTAGCATCTATGACAGGTGAAATTTGGATTGCTTTGTATGTATTTGTTATGTTACCTATTAAAAGAAGCTAGAAATAAGTTGCTGGTTAAAAGCATATAATTTAAATACTAATACACTCTGGCATAATTCTAGACTTTAGAGAAGTAGTGGGAAATGGACTGGGTTGAACTAAATTAACCACAGAGTACTCAGCTAGGCTACCTACCCATAAATGCGGTAAAGTCATCATCCTTTGGAATTTCCATAATACAGCTGATGGTGCTTAATTAAGTGTAAGGCATTGCTTTTTAAGACATACTTGGCTGCCACAAGTATTGCACTTGAGTTCCATGTGCCTGATTTTCATAACCATTATTGTAATTCTGATTTGTAAAGGATTACTGTGGTGGTGAAAATGGCACATTCCGGATCTTAACGGAGAGTGTCCCCTGCTGTGAGGATGGCCTCACTTGCTCAAGGAAAATCATCGTGGCGCTGCAGGTAAAGCGCCAGTTCTCTACACTGATGTTTCCTCTCGGCTTCTGACCAGCTGCACGCAAAGGTTGCTGTCCGTCTTTTCATTGACAGGATCAGAATATTGTCTTGCAAGACGGGAAGGTGACAGCGCTCCGAACAACGGACAGTCCAAACTGTGAGCTGAGCCCAAACACATTCTCCGTCCACACTGTTGGCTTGTACTTGGTTCTCAAATTTGCAAATGGAATCATTGTGATTTGGGACAAGAATACAAGAGTGTCTGTGATACTGGACCCACGCTGGCATGTAGGTATACCCCTAAGGCAAGATTCATGGGGGTGCAAAGTAGCACCTGTTACTGGAGATGAGAAAAGAGTTCACAGGTGCAGGGTGGGTGGGTGCAGGGTTTCTGGGATGGTAGCAGGACTTCTCAGAGAATGAACGGTGTTCAAAGACAATGGAGGTAACAGAAAAGCAGTGAACATCATCAAGCCCAGGCCTTCTTTCTAGTCTAACCACATCGGGTGGCCTGAGCTGACCCCCTGATAAGATTTCGAGGGTGCTGATGTACTTTGAATTGAATGGAGCAAACATTCTAAGAACCTGAGAGTGTTAAGATGTGGAGTCTGAGTCTGGCGCATCCAATTACTTGTGGTTCGCAAGGCCGTTCCTCTACTTGGTACCGGCTGGTCTTGCAGGATGGGGTCTCAGCCTGCACGCTGACGTTACCCGGGACCTGGGATTTCACACAGATGCGGGAGGCTGCACGCACAGAGTGTCTGCTTGCTTTCTCTCTCTCCTCTCTCTCTCTGTCCCCGTGGCCCCTCACTTCCAAACGTCCCTTTCTCTTCCCCCTAGGGGAAAGTGTGCGGTCTGTGCGGGAACAACAACGGGGACCTGCAGGACGACTTCACCACCAGGTACTCCTCGGTGGCCGCAGGTGCACTGGAGTTTGGAAACAGCTGGAAGACGAGTCAGGAGTGCTCCGACACGGCGGCCCCCAGCTTCCCGTGCGACTCCAACCCCTACTGCAAGGCCTGGGCGGTGCGCAAGTGCGAGATCCTCAGGGACAGCACCTTCCGGGACTGCCACAGCAAGGTGGGTGTGCGGGGTGGCTGGCACGGTGGGCGGATGGGTGGCCGGGCCTGCTGCGCACAAGCTGACGCGTGGTGCTGGCCGGCCCAGGTGGACCCCGTCGCCTACTACAATGCGTGCGTGGAGGAGGCGTGCGCCTGCGACATGGAGGGCAAGTACCAGGGCTTCTGCACCTCCGTGGCCATGTACGCCGAGGCCTGCAGCGCAGCGGGCGCCTGCGTCTCCTGGAGGAAGCCGGACCTCTGCCGTAAGTGACGCGCCTGGGTCCTCTGTCCTTGTCCTTACTGTGCTGGGCCTTGGCGCAGCTTGGGCTGCAGGGTTCCCTAGGATTGTCTGGGTTGCGTCCCCCGCTGGCTTGCTACTGATGGGCACTCCTGGGAGGCAGCAGGGGTGGCCCCAGCATTTGGGCCCCGGCCACCCACGGGGGAGACCTGAGTGGAATCCTGGCTCCTAGCTTTGGCTCCATCAGAGGATGGGACGTTCCTGTCTGCCTGTGTGTCGCTTTCTCACTTCTCCCTATCTTTCAGCCTTTAAAGTTGAAAAAAAAGCTTGTGGTCTACTGAAATGGTTTGGTTCGCCCATCTTCCCTTGTATACAGAACAGTCTAGGATCATTTAGCTGTGGTTGTTTATGATGGGAAAAGTACCTAACGTTAAAAAAATGGCGTCTGCCCAATAGTACAAGTTGAGTTTTAATTTCAAAAGTTCTTGCATGAGTGGATGGTGGAGTGTTGAACATTGATGGGAAAAATCTCTTATTCACACTCGGATGAGCGAAAGACTGCTCATCTCCATTGGAGGATTCCCACATATCCCTGATCCCTCACACACTGAATTTTGCAGGAAAATTTTGTACACCCCTGTTGAAGATGAGCTGTACATTGAACTTGAGGTCAAGCAAAATATATGTGGCATGTAATAGCCTTATTAGAAATGAGTCAACCCTTCTTTCTTAGCAAGGACTTGTGAGAGAAAAAAATACCATCAATGAGAAGGGTTGAAGACAATACTCATTTTATTCTGTTCATTATACACAGCTTTGTATTATATCAACATCTTTAGATACCTCTCCAGGGAGCTGTCATTTATATAATTTTAAAGGTTAATTTACCCAGAGTTTCATCTTTCCAATTTAATCCTCAAAATTAAAACCATGAATCTAGGCTATGGCCTAGAATATCTCCAAAGGGAACATTAGTGTTTCTATTTCCAGCCAGTCTCCAAGATTGGGGTGAGACATTAAAAGGAAGTGCTATACCTGCCAAACCCTGTCATCTGAGTCATTTTGACTGATACGGAGATTTGGATAAGGCCAAGGGAACTTAGTAAGATAGAATGCTGTATTTCAGGTCTGTTGTTTATATCACCCAGAATTCTTTTTAAAAATGCTTTGGAAAACCAGAGGTGGAAATTGTCAGTTCACGAGTGAAGTAATTTGATGTAATTTGCTGACAGCCGTCTACTGTGACTATTACAATGCGCCTGGGGAATGCAGCTGGCATTACGAGCCTTGTGGCACAGTGACTGCCAAGACGTGCAAAGATCAGGTCATCGGCCGGAAGTTCTCCTCACTGTTAGAAGGTGAGATGCCTTTCAGCCGTATCCATACAGTGGCATGGGTGATATTGGTCTTGCAAAAATGTAAACTATTGTTACTGTCTCCCAGTTGAGTATCTTAGGTTTTATAAATGCATGAATGGTTGTTTTTCTTTCCTATGATGTTGATCTTTCCACGTTAGACACCTTTTCTCTAGATAGCAGTTGTCTGCCTAATAGGGGAGAGAAAGAGGACGTTGTGGTCCTACTGGCAGTCTTTATGCCTTTCATTGGGTGGTGTCAGGTGAGAATACAGGTGCAGAATATAGTGTGTGATACAATCTTGCTCAAAGAGGAGCCAGTTAATGTGTTGTGGTTAATTAACCACAATTAACCGCGTTGTGGTTAATGTTGTATGTCTCAGAAAGATGTGGCAGACAAACAAGATGACTGCAGAACTTTCCAAAGGTCACATTCGTGTCAACTCTGCTGTATCTTCTTCATTTGCTTTGTAAATGTGGATATTGGGAAGCCACATTCCCATTTCAGGAGCCATATTATGTAGCAAAGCCTGTCTAACGTTCCACATTGTGCCCATCATCAAAGTGGCAAATCACGCACATGTACTTTAAGAGATATTTTTGAAAAAAAAAAACATTAAACCAAGTAAAACTTGTTAGAACTTGGGCTGCTATTTTACTGCAGAAAGATCTGAATCCTGTCTGTTTCCGTATTTCCATCATGAATGTGATGTTGTGTTGCTGTTAGCTACTTCAGTTTGTGCAGTCACTTAAGTAACTTGGCAGGCAGCCTGGTACAGTGCAGTACGATGAGTTTCCATGGTGGAGCTGACCCATGGGTCACCTTTACACACAGGATGTTACGCTAAGTGCCCGGAAAGCGCGCCCTATCTGGATGAGAACACCATGAAGTGCGTCCCTTTGTCTGGGTGCAGCTGCTTCTATAATGATGTCATACCAGCAGGGGGAGTGGTCCAGGATGACTGTGGAAGAACATGGTACGTTCTACTCACGTTCTAAGAAGTCACTCTGAGTTGCGCATTTTGGAAGAGAGAGGCGAGAGTATCAGTGTGGTGTGTATGCTTATTGTATATATGTAAATATACGTGTGTGTATGTAACTTTGGATCCAGTCATTTCTGAATGAGAAAGCTCTCATTTCAACAATTACTGCGCTAAATCTTTCACTCGACAGTGTGGGAGGCAGGATGGAAAATGTTGCCGTGGGGTTTTGGGGAGTTGCTCTAATGCATGTCACTTCTGTGGATGCGAGGTCCCATCTGTCAGCTTCCCGACGGTCCCAGGAAGCAGGCCGGTGTGGTCATGGTGGAGCGGCATGGGCTTTGGACAGCAGGGTGCACAAGCGAGTGTCCCAGCTTGGCTGGGCTCCACCCCTGCGGGTCCCAGGAGCTTGTCGGTGGGGTGATCAGGAATCACAGCACCTCACAGAACAGGCAGTTTGAGTTGACAGCATGCTTCTGGGGAACCAGTTATTTGCTCTTCTAAGTTCTGTTTCATTCTCTCCGGAAGACAATTTGTTGTGATCACTTTGGGAGGTGATTGTCACTGCGAGTCAACATTTCTGTCTCATGCCTTTTCCTTCTTTCTACATCGACTTCTAGCTACTGTCTCGCCGGCAAGCTGGAGTGTACTGGTGAGTTACTGTGTCTTTCTCTGGTTGATGTAGGAAGGTGAGAAAAGGGGCCTCGGATCAGCACAGGAGCAGAAGTTAATACTTTGGAATGCTGTCAGGGGTGGGCAAGATTCCTCCCCTTGTGAACGCTCTGAGACCAGTGCCACCGAGACGTTGCGAACAAGTGTTCCATGGGACTCTGGTCAATGCACACGGGTGGTTTTCCTACTCCAAGCCTTCCACTGACTTACCTGCAGAATCTTGGAATTAAGGGACTGATGGATCAGTCAAACTTTGTAATGAAGGGATAGAACAAGGCGAGAGTAAACGGGGAGAAATGATGGAAGCATTGCTCGTGGACAGCACACAACTCAAAAATAAACCCCAGGAAGCTTCAGATGGCTCCTGGGCAGCTCTTTCTCACTCTTAGGAATTTAGGAAGTAAACTAAGCTGAGGACAATGGATTCACAGGCAGTTGACATGGAGGATGTTTTTAAAACTTTTTAATTCCTGGCAGTAACAGGATTTTATCATTATTTCAGAAACTACTACGAATTCAACATCTACAGGTAAAATCATAGTGGTGTTTTAAATGTGTATTTCTGGTTTGTTTTTGTGGATAATCTTGTGTGGTTTCACATTAATCTGTGCCATAAAAAACATAAAGCTGGTAAATCTACAGATGTAAAACATGTTGAATTAAAATGAATGACTACTAGGAAGTATGTTGAAATACTAGTATATTCCTGATAATTAAGTAAGCAGTATCACTGTAACATATGATAGGCATTCTGCACTTGCTAGGTTAATATCATCGAAACTTGTCATTTTTAGCTAATTGAATTAGTAGATCAAATAGGAGCATGTGTGTCTCCCAGGAGATAAATATTTTAACATTATGATCTCACCAGGAACTGGGAACACAGAAATAACCTCATGTGTTTGCATTATGTCCTAGGGGTGTTTCCTTTATGTCCACTCAAGAGAATGCTAAGCCACATTTAGTTTACGTTTGGTTTCAGGCCACTGGCCTTGCTGGCAGTGTAAATACACGTTGCATTGTGCGGTACACTTAGGTGTTTCCACCTCAGGAGATTTAAGGAGGGATTTATTGCCTGTGAGCTTGTCAGAGCCGTACATTTTGATAATATATTTAAAATCTTGTGATCATCTGTAAAATGCTGTCTAAATTTTGGTTATCACTGGTCACTTACCTGAAGCTAAGTGACCACATCAGGGTTCTGAACTGTATTTCTTGGTCCATAAACAGGCCTTATATAGTTGCTCTGAGATTTCAGATAAGTGATAGTAATAAGAAATATTGGTTATCTGTGGTGAAACACAAGAAGTCTATTGTGGTACCTGAACTGTTTCAAATGAAATATTCTTAGGTCACAATTTCTGAAATTTTAATTTTAGTTTATGATAACTGGTTTTGTGAACTAAATTCTCCAGCAAAAACTATTTGGATGATGTGTTTCCATAAATATTGTTTTCCCTCTCAACAGCTTCTACAACACCAACTGCTACCATATTAAGCACTGAAACAGGTAAATGAAAAAGAAAAAGAGCTTTTTAGATTTCAGCTTCCAAATTAGCAGCAAAGTTAAACTGCAGGTCAGACATTTTGACCCTTTGTTCACATCTGTTGTGTGGCAGGAACTCTGCCCTGGCACGGTGTTAGTGGAGAGTATTTAGTATAATTCAGAGATTGTCCATTCAGGAATGTTCTGGATGCTACTGATTTGGAAGAAGTGGCTACGCCCATAAACTCTGTGTTCCGCTCTGAAAAGAATGTGCAGGCTCTTGGCTCATGTCAAGGTGTGCGACTTGACTTGGTGGTTTAAAATTAAACAATGACTTGTGGTATACAGAGCAGACGGAAATGTAGAAAAATTTGATAAATGAGCTTAACTGCTAATCCTTTATTTGCCTTCTGGAGATTTCTAAATAAGTCTGAGTAGAAACTTCGAACGTGTCTTCCAATTCTGTTTTCACATCTGCGCCAACATTTGTCTCCTTTTCTGCACACTGTGACGCTGGTTCCCAGCAGCCCTGGCACAGGTCAGCTGTGACCTCCAATCCCAGCTTAAACAACACAGGGAGTGAGAAAGCGTTCAGCCTCCTCTGGCAGTTTTATGCCTTTGCAATGCAAATTTTAGAGAAAGTCGACAAAAGTTTTGTCTTGAAAAATGTTTTAGAGAAAGCTTTTGCGGGAAGATGATATAAAATGAGGTTTTTTGACCTTAGAGTCATGATCTGTGCATTTTAAACATTAATTTCCCGTTTTAGTGTCTATACACAGGAATGATCGATTGCTCTCAAACAGTAGTTTCACACTGATCCATGTTACGCATGACCATGCTGCTCTTGGGGGTATAATTTTCCCTCTACACAAAGCTCACTTTTTTCCATTGTTTTCTCAAATTTAGTGACATTCATTCCAGGGATTACAACATCAAGCAGTGCAACGATAGGTAAGTCAATCAGGAAATCTGTAAATGACAGGTCATGTTTTCCACACATATTGAAAATGGTGAGTTTTTCCTAGTAGCAGCCCGAGAACAAGTTGTTTTATCTTGCAGAGTGAGCATCAGTTTGATCAGATGTTTGAAATGCCAAGGTCTGAATTTCCCTGTTGACCCTTCACATGCTTTGCACACTTCAGCTTTCTCTCCTGTCTTCCTACCTAAACCATCAAATGCGTGAAGTCAGCATCAGTGTCACACACGTGAGAACAGGAGGGCAGGAGACCTTGGGAAAACTGGGTGGCCAACAGTGCAGCTCAGTGACTGCACGTCTTCTTCTAGTTTGTGATGTGGCTATCTTGTTATATAAATGAATTAATTTTGCAGTGAAAACATAGCTGCTAATTTTGCTTGTTGAAAATTCACATCTGTGCTCCCTGTCACTTCTTCCTGGGGCCGTTGCACTTGAGGAAGTAGCTGATAAATTTCAGTCTCCCAAATCGACAGTGTATCTCACCTAGTGTTTCTGTGCTTAGTGCATTTGTTTTCTTCCCACAGAGCACTGCTTTTCTTGGCCCTGCTATTTATTAATCTCTGTAACTTTAAGAGTTCCTTGAAGTAAGACTATGGTTTGCCATTCTTGTATCCCAGTTGTACCTGGTATGAAGCTACAGAACAGTAGTTATTCAGTAAATATTTGTGGAACAAATGGATGACTCCCTTTTTCCTGTTGAAAATTTGTAACTTGAGTTTTGTATTTTGGTACAGTATTGCTGGTGAAGTCTGACTACTGTTTAGACATTAGTTATACTGAAAACTCTAGTTCATAGATTTTATTCCTTGGAGCTAATCTTTCTGCAAGATTGAAAGATGTATAAAATTGAGGCTATTTTGGATTATAAATTGATATAATATAGAATTATTATTAATTATTAGCATAAATTTGAACATATTAAAATTCTTAATATTGTCTTATTTGTTAATGTTTTTCTATCCTAAGGGAAAATTTATCTCATAAAGTTGTAGCCATTGTAGTTCAAAGTTTTATCAAAAATGTCAAAAACAGTGTGTTTACTTCTTTGAAACTTTTTCATGGGTTGGCTATCTTTTGCAACACCAAGCACCCAGCTCATTCTGTATAAATCTTACCAAGACTGACCTTTCAGAAATGTTAGCTCAGTTCTGTGATCGGTAATTTATTCCACAGGGCTAAGAATGGTTTATTCCCATAGTTCTTCTGAATCATTTCAGATGCATTGGGAAATATTTTCTGGCTACTGATTACCTCATTCATATGTGTGGACTGATTTCCAAATTATCAGCCTGGTGCTGTTTCTAACATGATTTACTTGGCTCATATGTTAAAAGTTCTTATTTTTGTGACCATTCACAGAATAAAATTTTCCTTGACTGTAGGTTTGGTGAATCCCATAGAGGCACCTGGGTCACAGCCTGGATAACTACTTCGTGTATGTTTTCAGTATGATGATACTAAGAACTTAGGAAACTAGCTTAATTGTTCCAGGTCATGCATACATTTCCTCTTACTGATTTTTCTTTTTTGAGTATTCAGTTTTGAATACAATATTCTTATTTCGTCAACACTTTGTTGGTGGCAGGTGAACTTTGCTTATGAAACAGAACATCCAGAACATCATGAGTAGATTCCCCGACAGGATTTTTGTGAGCAGCTGATAAACTTTTGGATGTAAAATAGCTCATTAACTGTAAAACACTCTGTAAATCTTAGCATTCATCTCCATGATAGCATTTTAAAAACTGTAAGTCTACAGTGAGTAGGATTATAGGGAAGCTCACCTCGATGATTTCTCTGAATTTATTCGGTATTATTCATGATGTTTAGTGCTTTCCTTTTCTGAATCCTAAAGTTTTATTTGATCTCAGTGAAATTCCAGTAGATACTTCATGTTCTGAAGTTGTTATATGAATAATTTACTAAATGCCGTATTTGTACTGTGTTGAAAGAGATGCTAATAATACCTTTTATTGAGGATTTACTGCATTGTAGTTATTCTGCAGTATCTCATTAAGTCTCAACAAACCTCTGATCGAGTTCTATTATTCTCTGTATTACCCTCTCTTCATCACTTGATAGGGGTAGCAAAGCAGTGGGCTTAAATGACATTTCTAAGGTGATAAGAATCAGAATGACAAGGAGATTTCTGGCATGATATAGAGAGGATCAGGAGGCACAATGAACATTTTCATGTCTAACTGCCATACATTTCAAATAAATGTAATCACATAATTGAAACATATGGGAAACATTGATCATCAAATCAGTAGCAACTTCCAGAATTTATGAGTGATGTAACTTGTTATCTTTTTCTTTAAATATTTATTTGAAAGGCAGAGCAACCAAGGGAGAAGGAGATAAAGGAAGAGAGTGAGAGCAAGAGAGAGATTCCATCCTATGGTTCATTCCTCAAGTGGCCAGAAGAGCCAGGTCTGGGCGAGGCTGAAGCTAGGAGCCAGGAACTCTATCTGGGTCTCCACATGAGAGGCAGGAGCCCAAGTACTTGTGCCATCATCCTCTGCCGTCCCAGGCACATTGGCACGGAGTCGAATCCGAAGCTGTGTCAAATCCGCGCTCTCATGCAGGAGGCTGGCCCCATAAGCTGTGGCTAAGCTGCTGCACCACAGCACTGGCACTGTGTCTTGTTGTCTTATTGCTGGGATCAATGAGTAAGTGCCTATTTCCCACATAAACCAAGGCATACAAAATTCTGGCTATTTATTAAATTTCAGTTTAAAAATTGGTGAATGGTGAGCCTTGTTTAGGTCTCAGTTCCTCACCCCCACATCTGATTTTCTGAAGATAGACCTGCAGCATATGCAGTAGGTGAGAATTTAGAAATCACTCAAACAGTAACTAAGTTGGGACTTGAGGCTTGGTTCAGCCATCTTTGTTGATTCACTTAATGGGTTACTCACAAATTCTTTATTTCACCCTGTGCTGTGGGTTCTTCCACTGAATACAGTCTATCAAGAATAAAGTCCGTCGTTCCTGAATCTTGACAGCTGTGAGAGATGATGTGTCAGTCGGAAGCCGACTGAGGCACTGTAATAGTTCACACACCGTGCACGTGGTAGCCAGGAGAGTCCCCGAAACTGCTGGATGTGTGTTTACTGACGGTTCACTTTTCAGGCATAATTATCTCAGACAGGAATCTGAGACTCTTCCTTTTCATTTTCTGTGTTAAGACTAAACTGTTTCCTTTTAAGACATACTAATATGTTTTTTTCTTCTTAGAGCATATTTTTTCCTGAATCCATCCAATAAGCATCAAAGTGAAAATAACACAGTTTAAAGTTAAATTGACTTCTCGACTTTGTAACTGTCAAAGTGAACATGAAACAGTTTAAAGTGTTTGCTTTTAAAAGAAATGAAAATCTTCTTAGAGAGCACTTGCCTTGCACAAATTACAGGCTTGAAAGTCGCAGCCCCATCATTTGACATCAGTGTTTTGATAGTTGCAAAGCATTTGACAAATTGTGATGGATCTGTGACTACCTAATGGTTTTTGTGTGTCTTTTGGCAAGCCCTACTTGTTCAAGGATAAGAAAAATGGACTCCATTTAAATGTGGGTTTTTTTTTTTTTAATATTTATTTATTTGTTTGAAAGAATTACAGAGAGAGAGAATGGGAGAGACAAATAGAGATCTTCCATCCACTGGTTCACTCCCCAAATGGCTGCAGCAGGCAGCATTGGGCCATTCTGAAGCCAGGAGCCAAGAGATTCTTCTGGGTCTCCCACGTGGATGCAGGGGCCCAAGCACTTGGACCATCTTCTGCTGCGTTCCCAGATGCATTACCAGGGAGCTGGATCAGAAGTAGAGCATCTAGGACTGGAACTGGTGCCCATATGGGATGCTGGTATAGTGGACATAGCTGTGCCACAGTGCCAGCCCCTTAAAGTGTTTTAAAGTAGAATTTTATCATCATCAGTAGTCAGAGTTTTTCTCTCTTAATAAATGTCATATCCATCAGTCACACATACTTTCGTGGAGATTGGAAAGTACAGATTACTGTTTTCAGATACAGTGCAGCCAGGAAGGTGCCTGCTGTTGTGAACCTGCTTGCTCTCTGAATTGTCTGTAATAGGTGGAGTGAATTAATTTAGCTAAAGTCTTTCCACTCTTACTGTCTGCTTTGTCTTAAAAAACATCACTTCAGTAAGAAAACCTGTACTTTTTGAAGGCAAAGGTCAGATGTATTTTAAGAAGAGTGTGGGCAATGTAGGGGCAGGGTCCCCCTCACCCAGGGCTGTGTTCACCTGTGTGTTGGGTGAAGCGCTGGTTCACACTGCAATCCTGGGTAGCAGCTGAGGTGGGACTGCCTGTCACAACCTCTTCATTGACATAAATAGCATAGAAGTAAAGTGTTTTCTCTGAACACTGTTTAAAAAATTACCGAAAAGTGGATAGCACCAAGGTGCAAGATACAAAGGTTCTCTTCTCCCCATGAGTTTTATATCTGTTCTTTTCTGCGCAGTAAGTGCTTTCAAAGGATTCACGTACTCTGAGCAGTGCCTAACCAGCCTTACAAATAAGAATGTGATGTTGAGAAGAAAAATTACTCAGTTCCACAGGGTTTCTCCTTTTTAGATCGGCTGACATTGGCACAAAGCCAATATGCACTGAGCACTGTTGTCATGTGTTATCTCATTTGATGCAGGAAAACCACAGAAGTCAGTATCATACTTTTTATTCCTACTTAGAACTTAGCAAAGAGGTTACGTGAGTGGTGTAAGGCTGCTTGCTGATAAGTGGTGGAGTTAAAATCCTGGGCATCTGTGGCCACATTCCAGTCTTTATAGTTTTGTGTTTTAATGCTTAGAAAAGAGAATAAAATTGAATTTAATTTAAATCAGTTACTGAGTAGCAATATGTAATTGCAGATGGTAGTTTCAGATTGGACTTGTGTTAATATTAATAATTTACTTTGTAAATATCCATGAGAACTAAAAAAAAAAATTCATTGAAGAGATGAGATTCCGATTTATATGATTCGACAGTGGGCTTCTCTTTTGTAAATTAGTGTCAGCCGTAGAAGGAAAATTATTACATCACAGTCTGTGGCCAGGCTGTGACGGTGATGGGAGGTGGAGTCCGAGGTTGCCTTCTGTGCTGTCACTGAGCTGTGGACTGTGGTCTGACTCCCTGAGATGCCCAGAGCTCTTGTTTTCTCATCCATTAAGTGGGGAGAACAGTAATATCTACTTTGTGGGACCCGAGATAGGAATGGATGTGATAGTGCATCCTAGTGTAAATACCGAGTACTTCAGAAATTCAATGAGAAGGGAATCAGAAGATAAAAGTTTATTAAAAGTTGTTGAAATCCATGCATGTGAGGATGTTCAAAAAGCTCATGAGAGATGCATATTATAAAAAAGTATGTATAAATTTCAAGGTGTTTTTGTATGTAAAGAACTTTTATCTTTTGGATGTACTTCTCTGTGATGCTTTGAAGTACCTTCATACTTGGACAAGTCCTTGTTTTGCTAGCTACAGTTTTGTAAAGAAGCTCGGGCCAGGCCTAAACCAGGAGCCTGGAACTCCATCCAGGTCTCCCATGAGGGGGGCGGGAATTCAGCTACCTGCTGTCCCCTCGGCACACTGGCAGGAAGCTGGATCAGAAGAGGAGGCGAGCCTTGAGCCGATGCACTCTGGGACGTGCGTGTCCCCAGTGGCAGCTTTACCTTCTGCTCCACAGTGTCCACCATGTGATGTTACTTTAACACAATGAAGACTTATCACTCAGTCTAGACACTAACTATATTACCAGCTACTCTGTATTGCAGACTGTCTAACAGGTAGGCAGGCTTTCTAGATTCTTCCCCAAGTCCAGGAAAGCTCACATCATTTCCGTCTTTCTTATCAGGCACAACCCTGAGTCCTTTCTCAGTACTCTCTACACCAGGTCAGTATGTGGATTTTTCCTTTTATATATGAAATAAAAAGTCTAACAGTATAAATTATTCATAACGTGGGCTTCTAAAGAAATACTTTACGTTTTAAACATGTTGTTTACTAACTTTTGTTTTCCCATTTTTTTTTAATTGAATTTAACTTTTTGAAGTTTATGCTGACTGGTTGCATTGAGATCTCGGTTTTCATTTCTTCCTTATTAACTGTTACCACAGAATCTACAACAGTACTCACTGTCTCAGTATTGAAAAAGAATGCAGGCTGAGAGAACAAATATCTGCGTATTCTCAGGTGTATTTCAGGTATCTAAGTCTAAAAGTGACAGTTACATATTTCCTGAGAATGTTTCCTTCTGCTATGGTTAGCCCACAGTTATGAGGAAGATGACTGAGAATCACATTGCAAGGCACAGTCTGAACAAATTCAAATGCAGAAAAGAGTCTTTGTAAAAAATGCCAAAACAAACAAACAAAAAAACAGGAGAAAGGAAACTAAACCAAAATCTTTGAAAAAATAAAATCCAAGGGAAATCATAGGAAATACAAGAATAAAGTTATTGGATTCGTTCATTCTGTTTTCTGCACTAGAAATTGGTTGGGTAGTTAAACACCTACTGGGAGTGGTGGCCAATTGCATTGAGATGAGATCTTTCTGTGTTTCCTCAGACGTCACTCAGACCTCAGTTCCCATCCCAACAGCTGGAAGTGCAGGTGTCACAGAGGGGCTGAGCCCCAGCGTCTCCAGCCCTGTGCTCACATCAGGTAAATTAATGCACCAGCCCCAGCTAAGCCACTGGTTTCAGACAGTGCTGCTTGTGATAGTATTTATCCCCAGAAAAATGGCCAATTTAGGTGATTATTCCTATAAGGTGATTAAAATATTTTCACTGGTGACTTTCTCAATTTTTTGAAAGAATTTATTAGAAAAGCAGAGTTACAGAGAGGCAGAGGGAGAGAGAGAGAAATCTTCCATCTGCTGATTCACTTTCCAAATGGTTGCAACGGAGCTGAGTCAATCCGAAGCCAGGAGCTTCTTCCAGGTTTCCCACATGGGTGCAGGGGCCCAAGGAATTGGGCCATCCTTGGCTGCTTTCCCAGGTACATGAGCAGGGAGCTGGATGAGAAGTGGGGCAGCCAGGGCTGGAACCAGCACCCACATGGGATGCCACAGCACCGGCCCCTGGTGACTTTGTTAAGGCTGTATGTACCTATTATGTCGATGGTAGAGCTGTGCACTATATTTTTCTTTGTTTATTATGTTTTATTTATTTGAAATTCAGAGTTACAGAGAAAGAGAGAGAGACAGAGACAGGTCTTCCATCTGCTAGTTCATTCCCAAGATGGCCGCAAATGGCCAGAGCTGGGCTGATCTGAAGCCAGGAGCCAGGAGCTTCTTCCAGGTCTCCCATGCAGGTGCAGAAGTCCAAGGAATTGGGCCATCTTCTACTGCTTTCCCAGGCCATAGCAGAGAGCTGGATCAGAAATGGAGCAGCTGGGTCTCGAACCGGCATCCACATGGGATGCTGGCACTGCAGACATTGGCTTTACCCACTATGCCACAGCTCCAGCCCCAAGTCATGCACTGTTTTAACTAGGAGTTTGTTTATTTTCAAAGCTTCCTCAGGGACCCTGGTGTAGCCCCAGGGGTAAGCACAGGCATTGTCTACAGAACTTCAAGGGCAATGCAGGTGAGGCAGGGGAGGGGTCACGTGCTCTCTTCCATTGCTTATTGCCAGAAGCAGTGCTGGGTTTTAGCACAGCAGTTTGGTAATCAGGGCCAAGAGTCAGAGCTGCCTTATCTATAGCCTTGGGAAAATTCAGTAATTCACATTTATATTGTAGCAAAATCTGATGATTTATATCTCCATCACACTAAGATTTCTGAATTATACTCAGATGCATAGTTGGTAATTTACTCACACGGATAGCATGGTGGTAACATCTAATTATTCCCAGTTTAACAATTTGCATCTGCAACACACTAAGTGTTCTGACTTATGTTAAAATACATTGTAGCGAGTCAGCACTGCTGCCATGGAGTAACATCTCCTTATTCCCCTCAAGTGGGAGAATAAGGAAAGTCTTCTTGCTGACAAGACATTCCGCTGATGACATCGCAGAATCTGCGCCCCGTGGGTAGAGGCAGCCCCAGACTGGGATTGAGGATCAGAGCCCGTGCTGAACACAGCGCAGTGAAAACACTGTGTGTGCATCGTCAGCTGCATTCCATGGTGGTTTGGGGAGGAAATTGTTCTACAGTTTTGAAGCATGGATAATTTGGGGTTACTGGTGCCCCTCTTGTATTGGGTAGTAATCTGAAGAATCCCTTGGCTTTCTTATCCTGAGTGTCCATCCACCTGTGCCCTGGGGCAGGTGCTGTCATCTTCCTCCTGTCCTGAAGTCCCCTGGCAGTGCCCCTTCCTGACACACAGGTGCTCTGAGGTTGCTTCCTGCCTGTGCAGCATCAGCATCTCCTGGGCCTTCAGCAGGTTGCAGGTTTCTGGGGCCGCTGTCTGGAGTCAGAACTGTTGGAGTGGAACGGGACAGGCAGTGACTGGTCACGTCTCTGAGGGGACCGAGGCTGCTGGAGTGGAGACCCCTGCCTCCAGCAAAAGTGTGCGTGGTTGCAGTGCAGTCCACACCTCTCCGTAGAGCGCTTCCCACCGTCAGGGGGCATCTCGGCTCTGTGCTGCTTGAGATTCCTACGTTGTTCTGACTGCTCAAAGTACCTTTCATGTGCCATGAAAAGCCATGGCTTTGCTGTGTGAATAGATCTTTGGTTTAGGTATTCGTTAACTAATCTCTGGCCAGATTTTATTTTCCTTATATCTGTTTTGACTTTGCCATTTTTGTGGGTTCAGAAATGTTGCAGTGAATGTATCTTGGCATAAGAAATACTTTGCACAAACACATTGGGTTGAAAGGTACGGTCTCCATGGGCTGCGTGGTGGAGACCCTGGTAACTCCAGGGAGAGCAGGACACTGATTACCTCAGAGCGCAGGCCATTCCTTGTGTCTTCACTACAGTATGAATGAGAGGTCTCTGGTAGTTTATACATTGCAATCAGTTCTCTCTCGGGTACATCAGGCAGGTGCACAGGGCTTGAGAGCAGGGATGTTCAACGTTTGGCTCAAATGTGGTGTCATTCAGAGGTGTTGGCTACTGGTGCTTGGTGTGAAAAGAACTGAATCAGACAGCAAACATTTAGAAACATAGCAGGTGACCCCAAGATATATGTCTTTTTTTAAAGCTTCTATTTTGTGTTATTTTACTTTTGAAAATTTACTTACTTCTCCATGACATTTCCAAAGCCACTGTATGAAACAGATTGGAGATTTTACAAACTCACCTTTGGCTGCGGATCATTAGAGAAGTGCAGGTCAGAGATGATGGATGTCTGCCCGTGTGTTGCTCTTGGGTCAGCTGTGCAGAGACTTGGTGATCTGGGGCACGTCCTTCAGCCACTTGCAGTGGATGAGAATCAAAATACTCCTGGCCCATGGTCAGCGCTGTGGCGTTGCTTGTAAAGCCACTGCCTGTGTTGCTGGCATCACAGTATGGCTGCTGGTTCATGTCCCTGCTACTCCACCTCTGATCCAGCTGTCTGCTAGTGGCCTGGTAAAGCAGCAGAAGATGGTCCAAGTACAAAGGCCCCTACCACCCACATGGGAGATCTAGATGAAGCTTCTGGCTTTGTCATAGCTCATCCCTGGCCATTGCAACCATGCAGCAGATGGTTGGCTCTCTCGCTTGCTCGCTCGCTCTCTCTCAAGCTCTGACTTTGAAATAAATAAATCTCAGAAGAAAAGTATTTTTAGGGAATTTTTATGGAGTTGAAAGAGCTGATTGAAGTTTGACCAGTTCTTTAATGTCTGTATCAACAGTAGGCACAGAAAGCCCCAGTCCACCCACCCCGCGTGGTGAGGCCAGCAGCACATCTCGTAGAGCAGGCACCACAGCCCCCAGCCCAGGAACATCAGGTGGGTCGGACATGCACATGAGTGTCTAGGGCACGCACCCGAGGCTCCAAGGTTGGGGGCTGCTGGCAGATGACAGGAACGCTCAAGCAGAGTGAAATTGTGAGCCAAGTCTTCACTCTGAACTTAAGACACAGGGTTTATTGAAACCACTCTGCTGCTCTGCTTGTCAGGCACAGCGGGAGCATCTGTGGGAGCCACCTCGGCAGTAGGCAGGGGGAGCTTGCCTGAATCAGTGGGGACTGCGGCCACCAGCATTGCAACACCAGCGGGTAAGACAGATCCTTCTTTGTGGCTTGTGGGGGAATGGCAGGTGGGGGCAGCAGAAGACCTTTGAACGTGATGAGGAGGGTAAGAAGTGGTGCACAAGTTTGTGACATGAACAAAACTGTTGAGAATGGTTATATTCTCAGTAACCACGTGCACTAAGCAGAGTTATTCTTCCAATCAGGAACAAGCACAGGAGCAGGCGCAGCCACCACGGGCACTGCCACTGAAGACACACCTGCAGGGACAGGTACCGAGCAGCACGGCAGCATGAGAAGCAGGCACTGGGCGTGGGAGGAATTGGCTTAACATGAACTGAGGGGCCGGTCTCCTTGGCAACCCAGATACTGTCACATGGCGCCTAGTGTTCCTAGGATCTGGAATGTTCCAAAATGTGTTTGTTGTGTCTCCAATATTCCTTTGCTCTGTAAAATATGGGGAGGGGATAGGTCTGTGTATCTTTCCCACTCTACTCTGTAAGTCAGAACTAATACTTGTGTGCAGGTGGAGGAGGGTGTATGCAGGTGTGTAGGAAGGGAGACGGCCATACAGTCAGAGAGCACACAGTATCTAGTGATTAGTCGACCCTAATTAGAAAATACGCTGTAGTGGAATTTGCACATTCCAGGGTGTCCTGATTGCCCTCATTTACGTTGAAGACTCTAGTTTACAGAGAATGTTCATGGGGTGAACAATCCATTTCGTTAAAGGAAGAAAGCAAATGTATTTCAGGTCAGTTTCAGAAAAAGGTTGTGACTGTATTTTTTATTAAGCTGGTGTTTTTCCCCTGATGAATTTCAGACAGAGCTGGGGCATCCTCACCAGCCACTCCTGGTGCGCTAGGCAGCAGTACCTCTGGGGAGCAGGCACTGGAGCCTCAGGCTCTGCTAAGATCCTCTGGGCTTGCTTTGATCCTCAGGCGCTCTGCCAAGGCTTCCCCCAGCAGGTGCAGCTCTGTGTAGTCAGCGGGTGCCTTGGGTAGGATGCAGGGCTGAAGAACGTGCCAAGGGATGTGTTCCCATTCTCTCTGGAGTCTGTGTCATCGCGGTACCTGCATTGAAACCATGCATCCACCCCCTTTCCTTCAACTCTTCCAGTTTCCCCGACCGTGGGAGTTTCTGTAGGATCCAGCGTCAGCACTTCACTCCCCTCAGCTGTGACAGCCACGACCTCTGGTGGCGTCAGTTCGGGTAATTAAGATGGAGAACGCATGAATGGACGGGTTTCTGGGGCGTGTGGGCTGAGCATTCCCTGTATGTGTGTGTTGTGAAGAATGGAGAACGGTGAGAGACTGCGTCAGGCAGCCGATACCTGAGCGACACTTTGTCCGCTGGTGCCTGGGTCTGGGGCAGACGGTGCGTCTGTAGCCTTGTGCAGTGGCTACTGCCCCTGGCTGTGCTTCTGGGCCTCCTGGCCTGACCTCTGTGGCTGGGAATGTGGAATGGGGTCAGGGTTTGCAGTCCTGGCTGCCGATTGGACAGAATCTAAGATGTTCTGGAAAAAGCACACTGCAGGGCCCCTCACAGACTCACCAAATCCTGACTCCTGTGGCCAGGTTTCTGCATTTTTTGAAAACCTCAGATTGATTGTATGTGCAGCGTAGGCTACAACAACTTGAATTGAATATGTGTATAATAAACAGGTAGATAAGGAAGAAGGTTCCATACCCATAGCAGCAGGTTAATAAGCCAGCTCAGTGTTTATGCAGATTGTGCAGTAGTCTTAGCAATTGCAGGAAACGTGAACTCGGAATGGTGAGATGCGGACATACACTTGACGTCTATAAAAGTAAAGAGCCTGATCCATGTCACTTGTCGAAGAAGCTGACATCAGTTTTTGTCTGTTTTGAAAGGGAGCACTGCGCCAGCAGTTGGTGACACAACTCCAGCTCCAAGCAGTGACCTCACGACTCCACCTGCAGCCTCAGCTGCTGTGTGGGGGAGTCACTCAGGGGTCATGGCATTTCTAGAAAGGGGGAGACCCTCATGGAACCAGACTGACTCCAGAGTTAGAAGCAGCTCTGTGATAACCTAGGATGTCCCAGATCTTAATGGAGGGACATGTTCTTCAAAGTCACATCTTTAACAGAATAATGTTAGAACAAAAGTTTAGGAGGCCATGGGTAGAAGATCAAGGGGCTCCTTCGCTCTGTGTCTGCAGTGGGGACCGTGAGCATGGTCTGAGCCCCTGTTGGCAGTCCGTGCAGACTGCGTGGGAAGCTCCCTCTGTCTTTCTCAGGTGTTACTGGGACTTCAGCTCCTGTCCCGTCAGCAGCCGGAGGTGCAGGCAGCACAGGGGGTCTCAGCCCCGCCTTCTCCAGTCCTGGGGTCACAGCAGGTGAATTCAGTTCAGAACAAGTACCCCAGAGCCAGCAGAGCAACTGGTGTTAGGTGATGCTGCTCACCAACAGCATTTTCCTAATAAAAATATCGAATTAGTGTTTCTTTCCTTATGAATAATTAAAATAAGAATTTTATTCTTTATTTGTTATTTTTAAACATATTTCATTGGACAATAGTACCTGTCCATCATGCTGACAAATGGTAGGCCATGGGCTGTTTTAGCCAAGTTTCTTTATTTTTCATTTTCATCAGAGACCACGGGAGCGGTTCCAGGTGTAACCACAGGAGCTGACGGAAGTGCGAGTGACACGGGGGTCAGCGCAGGTGAGACGGGAGGGGTCACTCATTGTCTCTCCTGTATACAAGTCCCAGCAGCAGTGCTGGCTTTCAGCACAGCAACACCTTTCCTCTGGGCACAGCGTGGGAACGGGGCTCCGGAGGCAGCACTGTGAGTCACCAGCATGAGTCTGGGGAATGTGCAATAATTCACATTTATACGTTAGCAGACTCTATTTATACTTACTGCATACTAAGATTCCAGAATTAGGCTCCAATGCATACTTGATTCTGTGGGAGTAACATCCCATTATTCTTGGGAGGTGAGAATTAGCGCCTTCTTGGTTACAAAAGCAGCCTGAGGTCACACAATCCGAGCCTTGTATATGTGGGTGCAGCACCGTGATCTGAGCATCAGAGGCAGCGTTGGACACAGACCCATGAGAATAAGCTTATGTGTCTGCCGCATTAATGCATTCTAAGTATTAGTGGTTTCCAGAGAATCAGTCAGTTAGATAATTTTGAACACCAGTGCCCCTTTGAAGAAACCCGTAGCTTCCTGATCTGCGTCCATCCACCTGTGCCCTGGTCTGATGCTCCCTTATTCTGACTGCTTCTAAGATAAATCAAAGTATTTGACCTGCCGTGAAATCCACTGGTTTACTCTGTGAATGCATATTTTGTTTATGCATTTATTAGCTAATCTCTCGCCTGTTTTTTTTTTTTCCATTACACCTGTTTTGCCTTTCCAATCTTGTTGTTTCAAAAATTTTGACATGAATGTATCTTGACATAGGAAGTACTTTGCACAGACGCACTGGGCTGCAAGGTGCAGTCTCTGTGGGCTGCACTGATGGAGACCCTGGGTAGCACTGATGACGTGAGTCCAGGCCGGTCAGTGTACGTTCCCTAAAATAGGAATGAGACGTCTGTGGTAGTTTATGCAGGCGTCAGCTCTCCCTCTTGTGCAGCAGGCAGGGTGCACAGTGATTGTGGCAGGGCTGCTAAAAGTTTGGTCTGCAGCCAGGATCATCCAGAGGTGTTCTCCATTGGTGCATGATGGGAAAAGAACTGAATCAGAGAACAAGCATTCAGAAACATGGCAATTAAAAAAAAAACTCTAGGGTTCTTTTATTCTGAAAACTTGACATATTTATTTTGCTATTATATAGTCAAAGTGTTTCGAAGTCACATAAAATTCACACTAACAAATTTGTCACTTTCATGAAATAGATAAAAATCAACACTATATGAAAATTTCAAATATTGCTATAAAAATAGTTAATAGTATGAGTACTATGATTATCCAACATTTCTACAGTTAAACTATGTCAGGATTTTCATAATGAGTCCCTGATTCAAACATTCTAACTTTAACAGAGGGTTTAGTATTGGAATTTAATATATTTTTGAGCTTTCTACCAGAACAGTTTGTTGAAAGTGAATTTTTTTCTTCACAGATTTGATATTTCTTTTTTAAAATTTTTATCAATATAAAGAGAACAGATTTCATAGGTGCAGTTCTAAGAAGATAACCATTCTTCCCTCTCTTCCTCAATTGCCCTCATTCCTTCATTTTTTTTTTTTTATTTTTCCAAAAACATAATTTCGGTTCCATTCTGTGGTCACAAGTTCAATGAAAGAGTAACCATAATATTCAACAACAACAAAGTACACAGACCACAGTTCCACAGGAGTATAAACAAGAGTTAAAAACAGCAATCAAATCACAAGATGCCCATTTTGCTCCAATACATTTTTTTGTGTTCTGTATTAACTACAAAGATGTATATCTTTGGAATGAAGCTACAATTCTGTTGGTTTACTTTTGCAATTTTAAGTTCTCTACTTACTCTTACAGCATTTCCAAAGTATCTGATATAAAAGATTGGATATTTTACAAAATCATCTATTGGCTTAGATCATTTGGGAAGCCTGGGACAGAGATTAAATTCTGGGATGGGACTGTTTGTGTGTTGCTCCTGGGTCAGCTGTGGGCAGACTTGCTGACCTTGAACAAGGTGCACAGCTGCTTCTGATGAATGGGAATCAAAATATTGTTGATGCCAGAGAATTTATTTGGAGTTAGATGAGTTGATCTGAGTCTAGCGAAATTTTTCATGCCATGTTTCCTCAGTGGTAACTGGAAGCCCCAGTGCACCCACCCCAAGTGTTGAGGACAGCACCACGCCCAGGGCAGCAGGCACCACAGCTCCCAGCCCAGCAACCTCAGGTGGGGCAGGACTAGCACGTCAGTGCCTGGGAAGTGGGTGCAGGTCTCAAAGCATGGGGGCTGCTGGGTGAGTGGTGGGAGTGTTTGCACAGAGGGAACTTGTGAGCCGAGTCTCCCACCTTCCGTTCAGAAGCACTAACTGCTCAAACCACTGGTCTGTGTTTGTCAGGTACAACCAGAACACCTGTGGGAGCCAGCTTGGCCCCAGGCATGGGGAGCTCAGTTGTAACAGCATTCAGCGTGGCTACCAGCACTGCACACCCAGCAGGTGGCACAGAGCCTGTTTTGGGGCTGGGGAGGGTCCTGTAGGACCCTAGAACAACATAAGGAGGTTTAGGTGAAGATGTAGAAGCTGATGGCATGAATGAAACTGTCCAGAGCAAATGTATCCTCCCCAGCCACGTGCACTAAGCAGTGTGATTCTTCCAATCAGGAACAAGCACAGGAGCAAGCGCAGCCACCACGGGCACTGCCACTGAAGACACACCTGCAGGGACAGGTACCGAGCTGCACGGCGGCATGAGAAGCAGGCACTGGGCGTGGGAGGCGTTGGCTTAACATGAACTGAGGGGCCGGTCTCCTTGGCAACCCAGATACTGTCACATGGCGCCTAGTGTTCCTAGGATCTGGAATGTTCCAAAACGTGTCTGTTGTGTCTCTAACATTGTGTTCCCTGCTCTGTGGAGTATGAGGAAGGGGCAGGTGTGTACCTCGTCCCACTCTACTTCCCTTTGGAAGTCAGCATTCCTGTGTGTGCACAGGTGGAGGACAGAGAATGAAGACAGTAGAGGTGGGGTGGGTGAATGCGGGAGTGTAAGGCAGTTGTGTAAGGGCCGAGACCCTCCAGTCAGCACTGCGGTATCCAGTGATTGCCAGAGCTTCATGAGAAATAGTGCTGTCCTGGAGTTAGCACCTGCCAGGCTTCCATGTCTCTCTCCTGTGTGTCGAAGATGCTGAATTCCCAGAGACTGTATGGAGTGAACACACCCATTTTGTTAAGGGGGGGGGGGGGTGGGGAGCAAACATATTCCAGGTCCATTTCATAAACAGAGGTGCCTTTATCTCTTACTAAGCTGGTGCTGTTTTCCTCTGCTGTGTCAGGTACAGCTGGACCTTCCTCACCCACAGCCCCTGGAGGAGCAGGCACTGGAGCCCCAGGTTCAGGTAAGATGCGCGGGGCTGTGTGCAGGGCTCAGGAGCTCTCTGGGGCCTCCCCCGGCCTGTAGGTGCCGCTCCGTGCAGCCGGGCCAGGATGGGCACAGAATACAGGGCTGAGGAGTGTGCAGGGGTGGTGCCTTCCTCTGCCTTTGGAGTCTGCGTGCGCTCACTGTGGCTGCTCTGATGCCGCAAGTCCACCGCCTTTCCTCCCCCGTTCCTATCAGGGACCACAGGGGTCTCTGGAGGCTCCACCATCACCAGCTCCGTGGCCTCATCTGGATCAGCCAGGACCTCTGCGGGTATCAGTTCCGGTAAGTAACACGGAGAGACCCTTGGGTGGATGAGCATGGGGCTGCCCATCCCCCATACCAGGCATTTGTGATGAATGGACAGGGACAGAATCAGGTGGTCACTGTCAGAGCAACAGTGCTGCAGGCGGTGTGGACGGCGCGTCTCGCGGCTTGTGCAGTGGGTACTGCCCCTGAGTATGCTGCTGGGACACACGGATCCAGACGCCCTGCCCTGGACCTCTGTGGCTCTGTTCATATTTTTCAATCCTGGCTGCATTTGTATGTCATCAGAGAAATGTTGGACAGTGCGCACTTCAGGGTCCCTCAGAGACTCCCTGAATCTGCACTGCAGTGGCCTGCTGTCAAGTTTTTCAGAAGCCTCACACTTGGCTCTACAGCAGCCTCGGCTAAAACCACTGCCCTCCAATATGTGTATAATAAACACTTAAATAATGAAGAAGGCTCTGCACCCTCAGCAGAGGCTAAAGAAGCAAATTCGAGGTTTCTGCATATCAGACAAGAGTCATGATTGAAGTGCAAAGGGGCGGTGGTGCGGTGCAGACAGATCTGTATCTGTTGAAGTAGAGTGGCATGTTCTGTCACTCAGACGAATGATCTTACATCATTCCCGTGTTTGTGTTGAAAGGGAGCGCTGCACCAGCAGTTGGGGACACAACTGCAGCTCCAAGCAGTGACCTGACGCTGCACCTGGAGGCTCGACAGGTGCATGGGGAGTCACTGAGAGATCACACTTCTTTCAGAATGAGATCCACTCATCAAAACCTGCCGTATTTTAATAGAAAATTAGAAGGCAGGTCTGTAACACCTAATATGCCCAAAGTTTAGATGGAGGGACAAAGTTTTCAAACAAAATCTTCAATCACAAAATGATCATCTTCAAGGAAATAGCATTAGGACAAAATCTTAGGAAACCATGGGCAGAAAGTCAAAGGCTCCTTCGCTCTGTGTCTGCCTTGGGGAAGGGGAGCCTGGTTTCATCACCTGTCGGCCGTCCGTGCAGACTGCGTGGGAAGCTCCCTCTGTCTTTCTCAGGTGTTACTGGGACTTCAGCTCCTGTCCTGTCAGCAGCTGGAGGTGCAGGTAGCACAGGGGGGCTCAGCCCCGCCTTCTCCAGTCCTGGGGTCACAGCAGGTGAATTCAGTTCAGAACAACTACCCCAGTCCCAACTAAGCAACCGGTGTCAGGTGGTGCTGCTCACGTGACATTTTTGCCACTAAACAAATCTGATTGATTATATCCGTAAGTGATTGAAATGCAGCATCAGCGTTCTTTTGTGTTCGTTACTTTCTAAGAGTGTGTCCTGTTACAACTGAGTGCTCCTCTCTCGGACACTGGTAGGGCCATGTGCAGCAGTTCATTTGTATTTTTGCTTCCATAAGGCACCCGTGGAGCATCACCAGGTGTAACCACAGGCGGGGACAAGGAAAGCACAGTTGGCACGAGCAGCAACACGGGTGAGACTGGGGAGGTCGCACGCTCTCTTCCTTGGCGGATTTCAGCATAGCAGCGGCTTAAACCTGAGCACTGCCGTAGCGCCAGGGCATCAAGAGGCAGAGCTGTCCAGTCAGCGGCACCAGCTGGGGAGCATGCAATAGTCCATGTTTACATTCTTGCAACAATTTCCTGCTTTGTGGTCACAACACACAAAGATGGCGGTTCATGCTCAAATGCATACTTTGTAATTATTCCACACTGACACCTTGAGAGTAACATCTCCTGATCCGCTGAGGTGAGACAACACAGGATATCACACAGTCAGTCCTGTGCCTTGTGTGTTAGCAGGCAGCCCCACAGGACTGAGGTCTGAGTGTCAGATCCCGTATTGAACACAGTGCCGCGAGAACGTGCTTGTATGTGCCTCACTGACTGCATTCTATTCTTAGTTCCACGAGGAAGGCATCCTATACTTGTTAGGTGTAGATAATTGGAGGTACCGGTGCCCCTCGTCATCTGAAAAGCACTTAGCTTTCTTTCTCCTCTGCGTCCAGGCACCTTTGCCTGGGTCAGGTGCTGTCAGCTCCCTCCTGTCCTGCTGTTCTTTCCCAGTTCACCTGCTGGACACACAGGTGCTCCCGGTGTTTCCTGCACTTGCAGGGTGTGCTTCTGCTAGGACTGTCGTGGAAACATTCCTGGGCCCACCTGCCTGGGTCAGAGCTGCTGGGAGGAGCCGGGCTGGCCCTGTAGGCACCTGTCTTCAGGCAGCCGAAGCTCTCACAAGTGCACTCGTCCCCTCTCCCTGCCAGTTACATTGCAGTCCACACCGCACCAGTCACAGCTCATCACGACCTGTGCTCCTTAGGATTCCCCCGTTGTTATGAGTGAAGTCGAATCAGCATGCTTTCATCTGATGTGTTTTAGCGTACCAATGAAACCCTTGTTTTATACATTCATTAACAAAACCCTGGCCTGATGTTACTTTTCCTGTATCTGTTTTGCCTTAGCTATTTTGTTGATGGCAAATTTTTTATGTGACTGTGACTTGGGATAAGAAATAGCTTGTACAAAGACATTGTGTTGAAAGGTTCAGTCTCCATGGGCTGAACTGATGGGGACCTTGGTAACTGCAGATAGAGCAAGGCAGACTGTTTACGAGTCTGGACCATTCAATGTGTCTCCCCTAAAATATGAATGAAAAATCTTTGGTCGTATATTCAGGGCAGTCAGCTCTATGTTTTGTGCAACAGTCAGGACACAAAATGGTTGAGAGCAAGGCTGTTCCAAGTTTTGTCATCGGGAGGTGTTCGCTACTTGTGCAGGATGTAAAAAGAACCAAATCTGACAACATTTAGATACGTAGTAATTTGACCCAAAAATCCATGTCTATTGAACAAAAGCTGTGGTGTTGTATTGTTGTACTTTTGGAAATTTAATTTTTCTACTTATATGGCACTTCCAAAGCATGTGTCTAAATAAAACATAGTAGAAATCTTACAAGCACATCTTTTGCCCTAGGTCATTTGAGAAGCCCAGGAAGAGATTAAATTCTGTGTAGTTCCTTGTGCACAGACTTGGTGGCCTTGAACAAGTTGTGCAGCTACTTTCAATGAATGGGAATCAAAATATTCCTGGTGCCAGAGGATTTTTTTGGAGTTAAATGAGTTGATTTCAGTCTCTCAGTTTTTTGTTTTTTGTTTCGTTTTGTTTTGTTTTGACAGGCAGAGTTAGAGAGAGAGAGACCGAGAGAAAGGTCATCCTTTTCTGTTGGTTCACTCCCCAGGTAGTTGTTATGGCTGGCTGGCGTGCTGCGCCGATCCGAAGCCAGGAGCCAGGTGCTTCCTCCTGGTCTCCCATGCGGGTGCAGGGCCCAAGGACCTGGGCCATCCTCCACTGCCTTCCTGGGCCACAGCAAAGAGCTGGACTGGAAGAGGGGTAACTGGGACAGAATCTGGTGCCCCAACCGGGACTAGAACCCGGGGTGCCGGTGCCACAGGCAGAGGATTAGCCTATGAGCTGCAGCGCTGGCCAGTCTCTCAGTATTTTTGATGTCACATTTCCTCAGTGGTAACCAGAAGCCTTAGTTCTCCCACCCCGAGTGGTGAGGACAGCACCACGCCCAGGGCAGCAGGCACCACAGCTCCCAGCCCAGGATCCTCAGGTCGGGCAGGACTTGCACATCAGTGCCTGGGAAGAGGGTGCAAGTCTCAAAGCATGGGGGCTGCTGGGTGAGTGCCAGGAGTGTCCACACAAAGGGAAATAGTGAGCCGAGTCTCCCACCATGTCCCCTCAGAAGTGCTAACTGTTGAAACCACTGGTGCTGTGTTTGTCAGGTACAACCAGAGCACCTGTGGGAGCCAGCACAGGAATAGGCAGGGGGAGCTCACCTGAAGCAACAGGCACTGTGCCCCCAACCAGGACTGGGGTGGGTCCAACAAAAGAGCCTGGAGTGTGATCACCAGGTTAAGTGATGTAGAAATTCAGGATATGGATGAACTGTGACGCTTTCTGGAGTGAATGTGTCCTCCGTGAACATGTGCATTAAGTAGTGTTAGGCTTCCAGTCAGGAACAGCAGCAGGTGCAGGAGCAGGCAGGCAGCACGGGAGCTGCAGCTGGAAGCACATCTGGAGGGCTGGGTGCTCAACAGCGCAGCATCGATTGACACGGGAACTGCTTGTCCACTGTTGACTCAGGAATAGAGTTTCCCAGGAGCTCGCTGTGTTCCCTCTCTGTGAATATGACCAAGGGGTAGGTGTGTAGACCTGTTCTCCCTCTACATCACTTTGGAGAGTTAAGAATCCATAGTCACCTGCGTATAGGTGACAAGAGTAACAAGAACAAAGGTGGGAAGGTGTGTGCTCAAGAGTGAGGCGGTTGTGCCAGAAATGCAAGATCGTACAGCCAGAGAGCACTGCAGGAGCCATGATGGCTGCATCTTTTTAAAGATTTATTTATGTATTTAGTTTGAAACAGTGATTACTGTATCTTTCTAAGAAAGAATGCCTTATGGTATCAGTACTTACCAGGGTTACTGATTTCCCTCGTGTGCATTAAAGATCCTAATTTCCAAGGAATGTTTATGGGGGTGAACTCAGTTACAGAATAAACATCTTCAAGGAAGTAATATCAGAAGAAAAATTTTGGAAACTATGGGTATAAAACCAAGGGACCTCTTCATCCTGTGTGGTGCAGTGGGAAGCGTTAGCGTGGTTTAATCACCTGTTGATGAAGTCCTTGTAGACTGGGTGGGAAGCTCGCTCTCTGTTTTTCTCAGGTATTTCTTGGACTTCAGCTCCCATCAGCTCGGCAGCTGTGAGTACAGGTGCCACAGGGGGACTCAGCCCCACCTTCTCCAGCCCTGGGGTCACAGCAGGTGAATTCAGTTCAGAACACATACCCCAGAGGCAGCTAGGAAAATAGTGTCAGGCAGTGCTGCTGCCAATTAAACTGTCTAACTTGAGTGATTATTCCTTATAAGAAATTAAAAGAGTATTTTAGTCTTTAGTTGGTTACGTTTAAAAAGTCTATCATAGCCTAAGTATGTACCTGTTGCCTTGACAGAGGGGAGGGCCATGCACTCTTCTACACCAGAGTTCATTTGTATTTGTTCTTTGATGAGGGACCACTGGAACATCACCAGGTGTGATGACCAGAGCAGTACTAGCAAGTACAAGTGACGCAAGTGTCAGTGCAGGTGGGACTGGGAAGGGGTCGGTGTTCTCTCTTCCATAGCTGATTTCAAAGGCAGCGCTGGGTCTCTTTTTACACAGCAACAACTTGACCCAGAGCACGGAGGGGTCCTGACCCCTGGGCAGAGCTGTTGAGTCAACTGCATGACTTTGGAAAAATGCAATTTTTCATATTAAGTGGTAGCAAAAATTAATGATTTGGGTCTACAACACACAAGGATTTCTTTTTTTTTTTTTTTTGACAGGCAGAGTGGACAGTGAGAGAGAGACAGAGAGAAAGGTCTTCCTTTTTGCCGTTGGTTCACCCTCCAATGGCCGCCGCGGTAGCGCACTGCGGCCGGCGCACCGCGCTGATCCGATGGCAGGAGCCAGGTGCTTATCCTGGTCTCCCATGGGGTGCAGGGCCCAAGCACTTGGGCCATCCTCCACTGCACTCCCTGGCCACAGCAGAGAGCTGGCCTGGAAGAGGGGCAACCGGGACAGGATCGGTGCCCCGACCGGGACTAGAACCTGGTGTGCCGGCGCCGCAAGGCGGAGGATTAGCCTAGTGAGCCGCGGCGCCGGCCAGGATTTCTTAATTGTGGTCAAACGCATACTTTGTAATTTCATCGACATTAATACCATGGGAGTAACATTTCATTCTTACCATGAGGTGAAAAAATAATGAAAGTTTTATTGCTGACAAGTGGGAGGAGGTCACAGACCCCAGAGCCTCGTGTGTCATAGGCAGCCGTGCTTTTGGATATCAGAGAACCAGAGCGAGTATTGAACATAATTCAGTGAGAGTACCCTGATATGCCTCATTGGTTACATTCTGTTATTAGTTTCAGGGGAAAATATTGTAATTCTGAGTGACCACTGCCCCCACGCAGTCAGTAATCGGAAAATCCCTTAGCTTTATTCTCTTCTGTGTCTGTCCTGCTGTGCTCTGGGGCAGGTGCTAACATTCTCCTCCTGTGCTGTAGTCCTCTCCCAGCTCTCCTTCCTGGCACACAGGTGCTCGAGTGTGCTTCTTGCATGTGCAGTGCGACCCTGTGCCTGGGGAGTGGCTCTCGTTACATGGTTGAGGCTCCTGAGCAGAGAGCCCTGCCTCTAACAGGTGCATCCTCCCAGCTGCCTCAGGGAAGCCTATGTTTGAGCAGTGGGTTTGCAGGTAGCTATGGAGTTGGGATAGATGGTGTCCAGAGCCGTGTGCAGTCAGTGCTGCCAAGTGTGCCTCTGGGCCATACGGGTTCCAGGCCTTGCACTCTCAACCATAGAGGCTGTGAATGGATGGAGTGGGTTCCTGGTTTGCAGATTTGGCCGAAGATAGGATAGAATCAGAGAAATGTTGGAAAATGCACACTGAAGGGTCGCTCACAACTCTCTGAATGTGGACTCCTGGGCCCAGGTGTGAGAATTTCTCAAAAGCCTCACACTGGTTCTGTGTGCAGCCTGGGAAACCCCTAGAACTAAATATGTGAATAATAAGCAAGTACATAATGAAGGCGCTTATGTGCCCCCAGCAGCATGTAAATATGCAAAATCCAGATGCTACAGATTTTGCAGGAATCTTAAGGTTAATTTTGAAAGTGTGGACTAGAAGTAATGAAATGCAGACATATATTTGACAGCTGTTGAAATAGAGAGTAGCATGATCTGTGTCACTCAGGAACCCAGCATCATTTTCTTCTGTTTTGGAAGGGAGCACTGAACCAGCAGCTACAGATCTGAGCAGTGACCCGGGGACTACGCCAGGAGACTTGACAGGTGGGTGCTGGCTGTCACTCAGGGTTCATGCTTTCCTGAGAAGGAGATCCACTGATAGGAACCAGGCTAATTCTAGTGTACAGTTAGAAGGCAGATGTGAGATAACTCAGTATGCCACGACTTTAGATGTAGGGACATATTCTGCTAAAAAAATTGAATAACAAAACGGTCATCTTCAAGGAAATAGTATTAGGACAAAATCTTAGGAAACCATGGGCAGAAAGTCAAAGGCTCCTTCGCTCTGTGTCTGCCTTGGGGAAGGCGAGCCTGGTTTCATCACCTGTCGGCCGTCCGTGCAGACTGCGTGGGAAACTCCCTCTCTGTCTTTCTCAGGTGTTACTGGGACTTCAGCTCCTGTCCTGTCAGCAGCTGGAGGTGCAGGCAGCACAGGGGGGCTCAGCCCAGCCTTCTCCAGTCCTGGGCTCACAGCAGGTGAATTCAGCTCAGAACAAGTACCCCAGAGCCAGCAGAGCAACTGGTGTTAGGGAAAGCTGCTCAGATAATGTTGTTCAGATACTAACAATACCAGAAGGAAGTGACACTTTTAGCGTGCATTTAGTCGAGTGCCTGTTGTCTTTTCAGAAATCGTTTCCTTTATGTCGTGTTAATGTTATGTACTCTCGCTTCTTTATATTTGGATTCCCTGAGCACGTTTTGTAGCCCACTTTTAATTTATGTTTAATCAGGAACAGCTGGAGTGTCCTCGGGTGCGTCAACACGAGCAGGCAGTCACAGTACCAGTGGTGCAAGGTTCAGATCAGGTGAGACAAAGAAGGGGCTCGGTGCTGCCCTCTCTGTAGCTTGTTCCCAGGGCTCTGTTCCCCGAGCACAGCTCTAGGCAGCAAGGTAGCCAGCGGTCAGAGCTATCAAGGTCAACCGCATACCCAGGGGAAGATGTGCTCATCCATAGAAAATACCATGGCACACTTGACTTTCTGGGTTATGTTCATGTAAGACTTTGTAGTTTCGTCAACATTGAGTGCGTGGTGTTCAGTGGGAATAGTGAAGGTCTCCAGGCTGACCAGGGGTCCTGGGTCTCCTGTGCAATGGGCAGCTCAGGGTCCTGAGACAGGAGTGTCAGGGCAGGCATCCAGCACAGTCCAGTGAGCGTGTATTTCTCCAGGTGCATGATGGGTTGTATTTTAACCGTTACTGGCTGCATGAGTACAGTGTTCTTGACTTTCCTTAACCTTAGATAATTTGTCTGAAATACCAAGTCAGAGGTCACTCCTGCCCCTCCTGCCATCCGCAGCAGTCTGAAGAACCTCTCAGGTTTCCTTACGTCTGTGCCCCTCTGGCTGAGCTCTGGGTCATGTGTTCATCTCCCTCTCTCCCCGTTCCCCTGACCCCCAGAGCTCTCATGAGCTCACCTTCCTGATACGTGGGTGCTCCAAGGGTGCTCCCTGTACCTGTGGTGTCAGCATCTGCTGAGAACTTGGCAGACGTGCACCTTCTGGTCCACCTGCTTATAGTCAGACATGTTGGGTGGAGCCTGGCAGTCAGTGATCGGTCAGGTGCTTCAGGCAATCAAGAGCCCTGGCTCTGCAAAGTGCACTCCTGTGCAGCTCCCTCCCAGAATGCACTTCCGGAACTCAACCATCATGTGCTACTTAAGATCCTTCCATCATACTGGTGGCTTTGAAGACGCACCCAAACTCCTTTCCCCATGATTGCCAGTCATTGGTGGAGTGTGTGAGTGGGACCTTGATGCACGCATTCATTAACTGATCTCGGGTCAGATTTTATCTATCTTGTTTCTGTTTGCCTTGGCAACATTTCCTGGTTCACATATTACTGCATACACATGTTGGGGGATGAGAGGTGATTCCCTTAGGAAATGCTGGCTGGAGAGATGGAATCTGCCTGCAACATGCTGATGAGGAAGGAGCTGATGAATCCCAATTAGATGAGTGTGCAGACTGGAATTTTAGGGTGATGAGCTTTTGGTTTTTCGTCCCTAAAATACGAATTGGAGATGCCTCATTTTCCCTTTTGTCATGATTCAAAGCCTCCACATAAAACAGAGTGGAAATGCTCAGAGCGAGTCCTTCGCCTCGGGTTTCTAAGAACCCTGGGTTGGAGGAGTCTGGGCCAGGCTGCCGAGGCTTGGCTCTTGCTGGTTGCGAGCCTGTGGTGACCTGGCCAGGTCTGATAAGTAGCAATGATGACATTTCTTGACCCAGAGTATTTTCTAAGAACTAATGTGTCTCTTCAAAGCTTGAGTTTTTAATGGTCATGTTTCATCAGCAGGAGAAGGTGGTCCCACTGCACCCACACCGAGGATTGAGCACAGCAGCACGCCCAGAGAAACAGGCCCCCCGGCTACCAGCCCAGGAACCTCAGGTGGGTCAGGATGTAGACGTCAGTACCTAGGAAATGGACACATGTGTCTTTTTAAAATATGTACTTTTATGTATTTGAAAGGGGAGAGAGAGAGAGAGAGAGAGAGAGAGAGAGAGAGAGAGAGAGAGAGAGAGAGAGAGAGAGAGATCTTCGATGTGCTAGTTCACTCTCCAAATGGCCAAAAGGGCTGGATCAGGATGAAGCCAGGGGCTTCTTTCAGGTCTCCCACGTGGGTGCAGGGGCCCAAGCACTTGGGCTGTCTTTTGCTGCTGTCTCCAGCTCTTTAGCAGGGAGCTGGATTGCAAGTGGAGCAGCCAGGACTTAAACTGGTACCCATATAGGATACCAATGTCACAGATGGCAGCTTAACCTGCTGTGCCACAACATCTGTCCTGGCCTCAAGTTTCAAATCAGGTATGCTACTGGGTAGATGTCAGGAATATTCAAGATGCAACGTTGTTTTGAGACTCTATCTCTCCCTGCAGAAGCACTGTGTGTTGAAACTGCTGCTACTGTGTGTGTCAGGTTCAGGTGGAGCATCTCTGAGACGCAGCACGGTAGCAGGCAGGGGAGCTCACTGGAGCAGCAGGTAGTGAGGCCACCAGCACTGCACACCCAGCCGTCAAGACAGGGTCTCCACAATACAAGCTTTGCCAAGGCCCCAGACATGATGATAGCCTCAGAGAAACAGAGTGAGGGTAACGTTGGCCCTGCTGATGTGAGTGAAACTGTCGTGGCATGTTCTGGACAGCATTTGCTTCACAGCTGTCCTCATGCAGTCAGCACCACGGTTGTTCCGTTCAGAAACAACAGCAGGAGCAGGTGCAGGCATCATGGGAGCTGCAGCCGAAAACACGTCTGTACAGAGGGGGACTGACAGCACAGAGCATGAGACACGGATGGCGTTTAGTGAACTTTACTTAGGGACAGGGTCTCCTGGGGGACCCAAACATAGTTATTTGTGCAGTGCCTGGCGTCCCTAAGATTGTAAATATTCCCACAAGTATTTGCTCCGGTCCTACTCCTGTGCTGCCTGTTGTGGGGAATACAGGACTTCAGAAAGTTCTGGAGAGAGGATTTTAAGGTGACGTGGATTTTCCGTGAGCTGTTGGACGCCTGCTTGTATACCTCTTCTCCTCTGTGTTATTTGGTGAGGTGAAGACTTTGTACCCCAACAGATGTAGAGGCAGATAATACAGACAGGAATCAAGTCAGCAAAAACTGAGTGTTTGCCCACAACACAGTGCTGATCAGAAGAGGTCGGCCGGTTAAATGGTGAACACGGAAGTACCTGTGCTCTACCTTATTAAGAGTCGGCGCCTTAATGGAATGAGTGTATTGTCAGGGTCATCTCATTTAGCTGCACGAGAAGTTAGCATACCAGTGAAAAAGTAGTTAAGTTCAGTTTTTTTAAAGGAAAAGAGCAAACACATTCAGGTCACTTTCCTAAAAGTGCGTGACTTCATGTGTTAGTAAGCTGCTGTTTCCCCCTCATGAATATTAGGCACAGTGGGGGCATCATCACCAGCAGCCCCCGGTCCCAGAGGTGGCAGTACTCCCGGAGCAGCAGTCACTGGAACCACAGGTTCTGGTAAGATCCACCGGGCAGGACCCGATGCTCAGCTGCTCCACCGTGGAGCAGAAAGAAGGGCATGGGGGTAGGGGGTGGGTGAGTACCCAGGTGTGCGCTGGAAGTCTTGGCAGGGCCAGGTCCTGTCCTTGGGGAGAGGGAGGCACCCTGGAAGACAGAGGAAGCCCTAGAGCCCAGATGTTGAAGGAGAGCAGAGGAGATGATAAGATGGGTGAAGGTGAGGGTCTCCGTGAGCAAGGTGGTAATTCTGAATCAGAAGGCGAAGCAAAGCTCCCGTCTGCCCTCTGTCTGTGAAATCCACCCCAAGGGCAGCCTCACAGATCCTCTGACCGCCCACCAGCGGCTGCTGCTCCGGGAAACCCAGACCCGGTGCAGACCATATAGACCCCCCCCCCCCCAGTCCTGTGAAAAATGAAGAATTTCCACATTCTCTGCACAGCTCTTCCTTTCTGTACATTTCAAAAAAAAGTTTCCGCCTCAGCAAGCCGGTGCTCTGAATCTCCGTGCGGTAGAGGAGGACTGGGGCACGGACATGGATTCCACATGACCAGTGCAGCAGCTGCAGCTGGCAAAAGACAGCAGAATATTAGAAATGGAAGTTGCGGAGTAAACGTGGACAGATAGCAGGGAGGTGGTAAACTGGAATTGAAGAAACTTCAGCAGAGGAGCTGAAGGGAAAGAAAAATGATCCCCACATTAAGAGCAAACAGCGGGGTGCCCAGCTGAGGATAATGGGAGAAGAGGCCCCGCCCCCGACATGCTGCAGGCCCTTCCACACTGGTGACATAGAGCAGACAAGGACCCTGTGATCGGGAATAGACAACAGTGCTCAGCACAGGTATTGCGGCAGTCTCCGAAAAAAAGAAAAGCAATGCATTGGAACGAGTGTTTCAGCTGGTAATCACAAACATTCGTCTACAATTAAAAAAACCCTAAAACCTAAATCTACCTTGTGTACCCAAAATGAACCTGACTGCTCAGTTCTACAATGTGTTTTAGCAAACTGTTGCACTTGAGATAACGAATGAAATTATCTGGCCCCAGAGAAAATGGGTCAAAAAGGTCAGCATTAGATTCGTTAAGAATGGAGTAGCAGGGGACTGCACTATAGGATAGCAGATAAACCACCACTGTGGTGCCAGCATTCTGTTTGGCCACTGGTTCAAGTCCCACCTGCTCTACTTTCAATCCACCTCTCTGGTAATGCAGCTGGGGAAAGCAGTGGAAGATGGCTCAAGTGCTTGGGTCCCCACCACCCACATGGGAGACCTGAAGGAAGCTCCTGGCTCCTGGCTTTGGTCTGGCCCAGGCCTGGCCACTGGGTCATCTGGGGAGTGAACCAGGAGATGGAAAATCTCTCCATCTCTCCCTCTCTCTCTTCGTAGCTCCAGCTTTCAAATAAATAAATACATCATAAGATACTCAGAGAAGAAAATGTGGGTCAAGGTTTTATATCCAGCTAAACCTAGTTTAAGTATCAACACTATAGGAAAGCAGTGTGACATGAAAAAAACAATCAGTGAATTTTGTGTGCATGAGCCCCTCATAATAACTTCTCTAGCGGATGAAGGATGAGCAATGAGAGACACTTGGAAATAGCAGGGGTTGCTGGAACCTGTAGGTCTAGAACTAGAACAAAGGTTACTGCTGGCCCTCCGCCTGCGGCGCCGGCACCCCGGGTTCTAGTCCCGGTCAGGGTGCCAGATTCTATCCAGCTCTCTGCTGTGGCCCGGGAGGGCAGTGGAGGATGGCCCAGGTCCTTGGGCCCTGCACCCGCATGGGAGACCAGGAGGAAGCACCTGGCTCCTGGCTTCGGATCAGTGTAGTGCGCCAGCTGCAATGTGCCAGCCATAGTGGCCACTTGGGGGGTGAACCAGCAGAAAAATGAAGACCTTTCTCTCCGTCTCTCTTTCACTGTCTAACTCTGCCTGTCAAAAAAATAAGTAAATAAAAAAAAGAAAGAACAAAGGTTACAGGAAAGGTGGGGAAGCAGCATGTAAATGTTACGTACTTTGAGTAAAAATACGCACAGATGTAGAGAGAGGGAGAAAAGTGGGCAGAATTCTCGATTGACTTACAGGTGTCAGGCATTAAGCAGTCAAATGAAGTATTTAAAGCTCATGAACCAAACTAGAAGCTTAACATTAAGGGGTAAAGCAAGGTTTAATGATAATTTCCATTATAATAATTTTAGTGAAGCCTTTTCAAAGTTAGGAATGCCATTAACATAGTACAGTAAATAGTTGATTGGAGAGAAGTCAGAACTAGTGATGTCCACTGAAACCAAAAAGGCGTTTGATAACCACCGGATACCCAGCTCTGATGGAAGAAAGCAGAGCAGCAGGAGTGAGCGGATCCGTCCTTGTGAACGAGAGCGTCCACGTAGCTCCGTCACAGAGGCCAGCCCAGGCTGGAGGCACAGGGCGCCCGCACTATCACACCGCTGCCTTACATCCTTGGGTGCTGTTGAGAAGCTGGATTGGACAGTAGTTGCAAGAGCAGAGTCTGGAATAGAAGACACTGAGCTCATATTTGTAGGTGCATATGGTGCAATAGGAAAACAGTGGAGAACCAGTGAGCAGACCGAACAGAAAGACTTCAGGAAGCTACTGACATATAAGATGAACCTGTAAAATTGATTAAATATGCAAAGAGTGACAAGCTAAAATATATATTGGAAGAGAGAACTTTGCTTTATGAAAACAACAAAGTAGATGATAAAATCCTGGGAATAATCTTGTCAGCAGAGCTTGCATGAGAAAAAGCTGTGATCCTCTCCAGAAAGAAAAAGAAGTGTCTTTGCCCAAATGGAGAAACTTGAAGTGACAGGGTCCCCACGACCCCCTGGGGTTTTGAATTTGCTCAGAGGACTTACACAAGGCATGCCTGGTCACCATCACATCTGTGACCTGTGGCCACAAAAAGTTCCCAGCAAAGCAGCGTGGAGCCAAGGTAGCAGCAGGCAGAGGCTGGAGGCTGTGGCGTCGCAAAAAGGGGAGCGAGCGAGTGAGGTTCAGCATCATAGCAGCATCACGCTGAGAGTCGCAGACTGCCGCTGCGCTGAGATGCGTCTGATGTTTAGGCTGGCAGAGATCCAACAGTTTGACAGCAGCCCTGTTGACAGGTCGGGAAATGAACAAGTGTTGCTGTGTGCACTGTTGGGGGCAGAATGTTGCAGCTCCGGGAGGGAGGGCAGCCCGCAAACCCAGCAGATTGACGGACCCATGCACCTGGGACCCAGAAACCCCACATCTAGGGCTCTGGCCCCAATGTGTCTGACCCAAGCACAGAACAAGCCTATGAGCTGTTCAGACCAGCGTTGTTTTACTAGGAAGAGATTAGAAGCCAGAGAAGATGCAGGGGGTAACATGGGGTACAGCGTGGCACTAGACCATCTAATTAAGGGGAGGAAGGGCTCTAGGGGTGACCCAGGGTGGTTTTACTGGTGTGTTGTTAAAGGAAAACAAAACAAGAATTGTGCCTATAATTTGTACCCATGTGAAAAAAGAGCTGTGTGGGCAGTTGAGACATGTGAAATACATACGTGTCTCCATCATATGCATCTTATAAGTATACTCTTATGGCCATGTATATGCAAATATATTTAATGTAAGAACACAAAAGATAAATTAGAAACAGAAATACTGTTACTTGTCAAGGACAAAGCAGAACAGGAGGACTGAGTAATTCTTTTAAATACAATTTTGGCCTTTTAAAACTGAAAATATTGTATGAATTTAAAAAATAAATAAAAACTTAAAGTAATACACTAAAATTGAAAACAAACTAAAGCAAGTGAATCTAATTAAATATCAAATCATAACCACAGGGAGAAGTTATTTCACGACTTTCAAACATAGTGATCGTTCTGCGTATGTTCAGGGTCATGTATTGTGAGGACAGCAGCTTTGCACGACAATCTTAAACATCATATTCTAAATTTTTTAAAGATTGATTTACTCGAGAGTCAGAGTGATGGATAGGGAGAGGGAGAGGGGGAAGGAGAGTGGGAGAGAGAGAGAGAGACTGAGACAGAGATCTTCCCTCTGTTGGTTCTCTCCCAAGATGCCCACAGTAGCCATGGCTCGGCCACGCAGAATGCAGGAGCCAGGAACGCCATCTGGGTCTCCCGTGGAGGTGGCAGGCAACCGCGTACTTGGGCCACCGTCTGCTGCTTCCCAGTGCTTTTCCAGGAAGCTGGGTCAGAAGAGGGGTGGGGCTCAGTCCTGGAGGCTTTGAGAGGGGCTGTAGGTGTACAAGCAGCAGCTTAGCCCATGCACCGCAGCGTCTGCCCCACACTCACTCATTTTATTCTCAGGGTTGTAGTATCCATGTTCCTGCCTTGCATTGACTCTTACAGATTCTAGGAGAAAGTGCCACATAATACCAATGTGATTAGAATCCACAATTTCAAATATCAACGTGGTGTAAAAATTAAATAAGCAAACCCCTGATGTTCGATCTGTGCTGGAAATATGTTAATTCATTATATATATTTTATTTATAATATAGAAATACATCACACACACACAGTATCTGTATTTTAGCTTTGACTGCTGAAATGGCCTAAAAGCAATGGCGTCAGTGAGCACCCATCACCTGGTTTGGGTTCCTCAGTGCCTGTGTTCGCTGTTGTTCAGGGAAGCAGTGAGTGGTGGCTTCTTCCAGGTCTGGGCAGGGGAAGTAGGAGCTGAGGTTAGGACTTGTTGAGCCTGGATGTGCGGGGCAGTGACTGAGGCCGCTCTACCAAAGAACAGGGCTGCCACATTGACGGAGCTTCCATCGCCAGATCCAGGGAACTTTGACCACCAAAAATGTTGGGAAACAAACACATGGCAAGTATGAAAATACATGTGTCCCCAAGGACAGTTAACAAAGAGGCACACACCAGCAGCCACTCCCTTGATTACGTTCGAGATGTTATGATGATTTCTCATTCTAAAAATGGGTAAATAAAGGTAAAAACTAAATAATTTTCTAACATTTTGTTAGAAGTGATGGATCAAGGTAGGTTTAAGTTCTCTCAACTAAATTTCTGTTAATAATTGTAGAAAGAAAGATGTAATTTAAAAAAAATCTCTGTTTTGCAACCCCGGGTAAAATAGGCAAGAGGCATAAATAAATCCCAAAGACATTAGATGACAGGTGACAGGGACTTGGCTGTCGTCCCCCAGCAGATGGCTTGCTACTGCAGAGGGGAAGTGCGCTTCATGCTGGAGTTACCTGGTCGCCATCAGCTATCACTAGTGCTCAAAATTGCATTGCTGGTGGTGGAAGCTGATGTGTTTGGATAGCGGTTCATCACCTAGAAAGTGCTCCTGTCCAGAGTGATGCGCTTCAGCCCAATCAAGCACTCGCATCCCTGTCTAGATTGTTATAAACCTAGCTAATTGTCTTCCCATGGTGTCAGTTAACGTTTTGGTTATTCCCTGGACGTACCACAAATTGGAAATGCATTTAAGAGCCTTACAGCAGTGCCACAGGCCCTGTCTCTTTGATGCTATAAAGTAGGCTGTTTACTGGGGAGCCAGGGAATACCCAAGTCAGTGGGCTCAGCAGGCTGCTGAAGCTAAGTGAAGGTTGAGGCTTGGTATCAGACAGCACTCCTCAGCACAGGACGGAGTCAGAGCTTGGATGACAAGTCAGGTAAGAGGGAAGAAGATTCATAAGGTGACTTAGGATGGTAAAAATCGCCATGAAGACCTTACCTGCCACCAGGCTTAGCTTGATTAAGCTTATCATATTCCTTTGTTAAAACAGGGACAACTAGAATACCAGGTGAAGCAGCTACACTGGCAGGGAGACCCACTGGTGAGCCAGGCAGTGAGTGTGGGTGGGGTTCAGTTCCCAGTCGCTGGCTACATAGTGGTACAGGCCTGTTCATTCCAATCTCTTGAAAGCTACTGGAATACTTGGACAAAAGCATGAATAATACGGATTCTCAAGAATGTAAATAATTGCCTGATTCCCCTACCTTTTAGAAATTGGTGTAATCCCAGCTGTTTTTGTACGTTGACCAGGTTCAACGGGAGGATCTACAGGAGCCAGCACGGGAGCAGGCAGCAGGAGCACAGCTGGAATCCCAGTTACTGGGGCCGCCAGCCCTGATAACCCCGCAGGTAAGACCAAGACTTGGCATCAGAGCAGTGGTCCAGTGTGAAGGCCCCAGATGGTTTTACCAAGCCAAAGTGAGTCTTAAAAAGGACCTTGCTACAACAGAAAGAATTGAGAGGAAACCAGCAGTAAGAAAATGAGTGTCATTGTGACCCTTAGAGGGAGAGCATTTGCAACGAGGCACGGATCCACAGGCAGAGCCTCACTGCTTGTGGAGCTGGGTGCAGCTGCAAGATGAGCTCCGGCTCACACCCGAGCTTTGGGGGAAGCCATGGGCAGGGCATCCTTGTGTTTGCAGTCATGCCTCGGTAGCCGAAACAGGTGCTCCTGCATTGAAGTCCTGTTACAAAGTACGTGTGAATTCAGCTGTTATAAATTCATTAACGCAAATCATTCTTTTCTGGTAAAATTTTATTTATTCATTTGGGGTAGGTACCAGAGATAAAAACGGTGCTTTTCATTTAAAGTTTAGATGTTTTAGGGGGAAGTGGTATTTAAACACATGAAAAAGTAAAATATGTAAGCAGGGTGCTAAAAAAAAAACAATGGAGAAGTGATGCAGATTGGAGATTTTCACAGAGAAGACCACTTCTGGGTAATTCTAGGGAGAGGCGTGTTCGGTGTTAAAGGAATGTGTGAATTTCATGTTTAAAATAAAGATCAGAACGTTGAGATCTGCGCATTACCAGATAAATCTGTACACATTCCCTGAGCTAAGTAGACACTTGTGACTAGAAGGACGTTCTGGAAGAAATGCCCGAGTTTCTTTCAGGACACCATGTGCTAATAAAAGCCAGTTCCTTAGACTGTTTTGCCTTTGCTCTCTGAAAATCTCAGGCACATCGGTGACCTCACTAGGAACAACCACGGGAGCTGGAGCTGAAAGCCCTTCGGGGGAAGCCGGACCGGGAACAAGCCCTGCGACGTCAGGTAGGTCTGGGTAGGATATGGCTGAACAGTTCCCAGCCGCGCCTTCCCGAGCAGGCTGTGGTGAGGGCTACAGCAAGCCATGGCTGAGGCCGGAGCCACAGCAAGGGGCAAACTCGGGGAATCCGGGCCCCAGACCCTGTGTCTGAGGAATGTCAGTGCTGTGTGTCAGAGCAGAGAAGTGCCCAGGACGTTTGCGGAGAGACTGAGCGCTGTGTCCAGCACCATGAGCTCTGTGAGTCGACACAACCGCACAGCCCCAGTCACGCCAGGGCAACCTGCAGCAGATCAGCCAAGTCGAGCGGGGGCCTCAGGGCTTCCCAGGGGCGGTGTGGGGTGTTAGTGTGGCACTGCTGCTTAGAATCTACATCACAGATTACGCTGTAAAATGCTGACAGTCTTAGTGGGGTTTGTGATGGAGACACAGTGAAATAGGTAACGATGTGTGTCAAAGCCTGTGTGTAACAACTCACAGAAGTGAACGAGTATTGGTAAATCGGACATGTCCGTAATTTTCAGTTGAAAGCGCATGTAAGTCAGAACCAGTTATCTCATGGCTTAGGAAGTTCCGTGAGTGAGTTCTGCCTATTTATGCTTTGTCACGGGCACACACAGGACTTGAGGCGGTATAACAGGTTAGGGGTAGAAGTACACCTGGTGACCCTGCGGTGGTAGTACATGGTCTATAAATAAGCCACCTGAGGTTAGCACAACAAAACAAAAGTTACACCAATCTAGAGTAAAGCTAGATGAAAAAGCTTCCCTATAAAATATCATTCAGTAGCACGCATATATTCAGTTAAAAATCTTGCCTGCTAGAAAATTAAAGCGCCATTATTCAGATAGTATGTCAGTGAATTAGGAAGATTGTCTTTGTGTTCTTTGTTATTTAGTGCTTATGCACTATTAGGCCAATAATTAGTGCGACATCTAATGTCACAGATAATGGCCATGAACTGGTAGCTCAGGTGTTTTGCATTACTTGAAAAAGACTAATGTAGCATTCAGAATCTGATACTGCATATGGACAATTTGAAGATGACTGGAATATTACTTGATACAACTATAATGGAGTTAAGTACAAAACAGTGATGTGGCAATCTAATATTGCCCCTATGACTGACCCTTAAAGGTTGTGTTTGAGCTGAAAACGTCTTGGGCTAGTTGCTATTTCTCTAAGTTCTGTAGTTTTCCACATAAAATCAGAGACAACATGCTAAGGCAATTAAATATAAGTTGAAAATACTAAATAACTAAAAATTGTGTTCATTTCTTTTGCATTTCATTGAGTATAATTTTTTCCTATAATATAAGTAGTTGAGTTTGACATACTTCTTTTCTGAATAATAGACATGGGAAGGTTCCCAGACACCGACAAGGACATCAAATCAGAATGTTCCTCTTGGAACTGTGTGCAGAACAACTCTCACTATCGTTTATCTTACAGTGTTTTTGTGGTTGAAAAAATTACTTAGATTTCCAAGCTTTCTTTATTGAACAGAGGTCTAGAACTTGAAGCTTGGAGCCATCCCATGCCTACTGTGATGCAGATCCATGTCTACAAAGCCAGGGTTTCCATCCACATCTTCATCCTTAATGGAATTTGTGATGTCAGGATCTCAGAACCAGAGCATTCTGGTGGGGTTCAGGTTGTTGGAGGGTTAGTGCTAAGACATGAAGTCCAGGAGGAGGTGGAAGCACTTTGTGAAGTAGTTATGCATGTAGAAGATTTTTTAAAATGTATTTATTTTAAAGGCAGAGTTAGGAGAAAAAGATGTCTTTCCTCTGCTGGTTCACTCCCCGGTGTGGCCACAACAGCCAGCGCTGGGCCAGGTTGAAGCCAGGAGCTTCTTCTGGGTCTCCAGTGTGGGTGGCAGGAGCCCAAGCACTTGGGCCGGTTCCCCTGCTTTCCCAGGCACATTCGCAGGGAGCTGCATTGAAAATGGAGCAGCCAGGAATGGAACCTGTGCCCGTATGGTTTGCTGGCATCATAGGTGGTGGCTTAACCTGCTATGCCACAATGCCAGCCCTAAAGATATTTTTTTAAAAAAACTAGCCAATACGGGCTCCAGAGGATAAGATGAGGAACATATGTGACTGACGTGCCAATGTGGAAGACGTCAGAGCTTAGGATGAAAGCCACAAGGGCTCTTTTGGCAAGGGGTATTGTGCCACAGGTCATAGAGGAAACCAGAACCTTGCTTAATTCATGTCAGCGGATGGCCTCCATGGTGCGACTTCAGCTGAAATTTGAATTCATGGTTACTTCCATGGAGGTCGAGAGGCAGAGAATTAGCAGCTAGACAGCCAACTGGTCTGTAGACAAATGCAAGTTAACTTGGCTCAGGGGACAGTTTCTTAAGATGAGCACAGGGGAGAGTTAGACACAGGATCAGCCTGCTGAAGGTTCTTTTGTCATCTGGAGGAAATGTCACCAGAGAGAAGTTGTTGGGTTCTTGTCTCAGCACAAGAAAGAATTCAGGCGTGAGACAGACAGCAGAGTAGCAAGGCTTCACCGGGGACAGGGCATCCGTCAGAAGGGAAGGGGCAGAGTACCCAGTCACTCAGACTGGGGGAGAGCAAGGTTATATATGGTTGAGTGGAGAGCATACACCTGCCAAGCCCAGAGGGTGGCTTGGCAGAGAGCAGAGAGCTGAGCTCCCAGTCTCTGTTTAGGCTCCAGTCGTTAAGGCAGTCTCTCTCTACCTCCTCCCCTCCTCCTCCAGGACACAGGGTTTGCTGGGTGTAATTTGTTAATAGACAGGGGGAGTCTTACTGGTGCTGGGCCAAGGGGCTTCTCTAGGGTGCCTGCCTTAAAGGAAGGATGTCATTTTATTGCTGAGCGTTATCCCACCAAGTAACCCCTCTGGTCCTGAGGGGAGAGAGTTCTCCTGGGAGCTCCCCTTGGGGGAAGGGCTGGGACACCTGGGAGGTTGTCCAGTCTGGGCAGGACTCTGAGGTGTGGGTGCTGGGCTGCTTCCAGAGTGAGCTTCTGCAGGTGCTGGTTCTTCAGGCCCCTCTCACACACACAGGCTCCTTTCCAACTTCCTGCCTAACAGAAGGAAGTCAGGCAGGACAAGTTGAAGGTGTTTCAGATGTCAAGTTGGTAATATACATCTCCATCCTTGACTTATGGAACTCTAGATTGACTCCCATTCGGTGCTGCTCATTGCCATTAGAATGCCTAGTGAGATTCCAGATCTGATATGATCTGAATAGAATTCTTAATTTTCCTCCATGCCCACTCTCTTCTCCCAGGCTTCCCCAAATCAGTAAATGGAACCATGCCTGACTCAGCTTACTCGTGTTTATCCTTGTGCCCTTCTGTTCCTCTGAACTTCTTCCTACTGCTACTTCCACGCCAGATCCTGAACCCATTCCACCATCCTTGGTCGTCTTCGCTGTTCAAGCCCAAGCCATTTTTGAATTCCTTAGGCTCCTGAAATCCACCTCAGAATTTATTTGCCACATCTGTCACACATGCCTGTTTACATGGAGAGAGAGAATTAAATATATTTGAATCTGATCTGATCATTCCCCTGTTTAAATTGTTTTTAAAGACTTATGTATGTATTTGAAAGTTAGAGTTACACAGAGAGGGAAGGAGATGCAGAGAGAGAGAGAGAGAGGGAGGGAGGGAGGTAGGGAGGTCTTCCATCTGCTGGTTCACTCCCCCCTTGGCCTCAATGGCTGGAGTTTGCTGATCCAAAGCCAGGATCCAGCAGCTTCTTCTGGGCCTCTCACATGGGTGCAGGGACCCAAGCACTTGGGCCATCTTCCACTGCTTTCCCAGGCCACAGCAGAGAGCTGGACTGGAACTGGAGCAGCCAGGACTTGAACTGGTGGCCACAGGGGATGCTGGCATTGCAGGTTGTGGCTTTACCTGCTACACCACAGCGCTGGCTCTGCCTGCTACACCACAGTGCTGGCCCCTCACCTGCTTAAAATTATGTCCCATTGCATGCAGAAAAATAGTTAATCTCCATCTTCTGATTCACCATACTGCATATCTAATCTCAACTTTTAGTATTTCCTCACCACCTCCTTTGATTTAGCTACCCTCAGCTGTGTTTCTGTTTTTCCAGCAAGTTTGGCTCAGTCAGCCTGTGGACTGGATGTTTCATCTGCCTAAATGTCATCTCCATCAGGTTCACATCTTCCTTATTCTTGTTGTCAGATCTCATACAAAATGGCATCTTATCAGAAAAACCTTGCAGAACAGGCAATCTGAAGTAGGATTTTCCAGTTGATAATGTCATTTCACTTTATGGCTTCACAGTTAGGACTCTGAGTCTTTTCTTGTTTCGTTGTATCAGTTAGTGTGTGACTGGTTATTTCATTTCTGTCTTCCCCATCTCCTCCAATTCCAGTGCTGTTTGAGAGCAGAGAACTCTCTTGGTGCATCAGCTTGTAAGGTTATGTTCTTTTTCTGTGTTTTGGCGTCTACTCTACAAAACAGAAAGTGGTATGACAGACTCATAAGATTGTTGTGATAGTAAGAGAAGGTAATCATTAGGAGTTTCTGAGAACTTCTTCCACATATCACGATATTGATGTAATTGATATTAAATGACTAAACTTAAATACTCAACTACAGTTACAGACTCTTCTGCATCGTCACCTGAAGGGCCAGGAGTAACTGAAACGCCTTCTGTCGGATCAGTAGCAAGTGGAACAACAGCTGGACTGTCAGGGACTGCCACAAAACCATCCGGAGCAAGGACAACTTCATCATTAGCTGAAGAATGGGGAACAACTGAAACATCTTCTATAGGACCAGTAACAAGCGCACAAACTACTGAAATGATTGGGACTTCCAGAAAATTGTCTGGAGTAACAGCTACAGCTACTTCATCAACTAGAGAAACACGAAAAACTGAAGCAATTTCTGTAGGATCAGGGACAACTGGCCAATCAGCTAGAGTGACAGCAGCTTCTCCAAAATTATCTACAGTACAAGCAACACGTGAAGCTGCTGAAGAAACAGGAAGAACTGAACCACTCTCTGTAGAATCAGGGACAACTGTGCAGTCACCTAGAGTGACAGCAACTTCTACAAAAGAGTCAACTGCATCATCAGTAGGACCAGGAACGACTGAAACATATAGCGTAGGATCAGGAACAACTGACCAAACAGGTAGAGTAGCTGGGACTACCACAGAATCATCTACTGTAATAGCAACAACTGAATCAACAGCTGAAGAGACAAGAAGAACAGAACCACCACTCTCTGCAGAAACAACCACACAATCTACTATAGTTACAGCCTCTCTGTCATCAGCAGAAGGACCAGGAACAACTGAAACATCTTCTGTAGGATCGGGAACAAGTGGAAAAACAGCTTCAGTGACAGAAACTTCCATAAAATCATCTGCAGTTACAGCTACAGCTGCGTCATCAGCTAGAGAACCAGAAAGAACTGAAATAACTTCTGTAGGATCAGTGACAACTGTGCAGTCAGCTAGAATGACAGCAACTGGATCATCAAATGAGGAACCAGCAACAACTGAAACGTACACTGTAGGATCAGGGACAAGTGGGCAAACAGCGAGAATGACAGCCACCTCCACAAAATCATCTACATTAACAGTGACAACTCAATCATCTGCTGAAGAAACTGGAAGAACTGAACCATTTTCTGCAGAATCAGGAACAACTGTGCAGTCAGCTACCAGGACAGTAACTTTCACAAAAGGGTCACCTGCATCATCAGGTAAAAAAACAGAAACAACTGAAACATCTCCAGTAGGCTCAGAAACAAGTGGACAAACAGCTACAGTGCCAGGAACTTCCATAAAATCATCTGGAATAACAGATACAACTATGTCATCAGCTAGAGTACCAGGAACAACTGTGGCAACTTCCATCATAGCAGAAACAACTGGCCAGTCAGCTAGAGTGACAGCTACTTCCACAGAAGCACCTGTAGTGACAGTGACAACTGACTCTGCTGCTGAAGAGACAGGAAGAACTGATCCACTTTCTGCAGAATCAGCAACAACTAAGGAGTCATCTACTGTGAGAGCAATGTCCACAAAAGGGTCTGCTGCATCATCCAATGAAAAGCCAGAAACACCTGTCTCTTCAGGAGAATCAGAAACAACTGGCATTTCAGCAGGAGTGACAGCAACTTTCACAAAAGTATCTGAAGTATCAGGGACAAGTGCCACATCAGCTGAAGCACCAGGAACAACTGAAGCATCTTCTGTAGGATCAGTAACAAGTGGACAAACTATTAGAGTGACTAGCACTTCTGGAAAATCATCTGAAGTGACAGCTACAACTGCATCATCAACTAGAGAACCAGGAACAATGGGAGCAGTTTCTGTGGCATCATTGACAACTGGCAAGTCAGCTAGAGTGACAGCAACCTCTACAAAGTCATCTACAGTAGCCTGGACAACTGAATCATCAGCTAAAGAAACAGGAAGAACTGAACCTCTTTCTATAGGATCAGTGACAACGGGCCAGTCAGATGGAGTGACAGCAACCTCTACAAAGTCATCTACAGCTAGAGTGACAGCTACTTCTATAAAATCATCTACAGTAAGAATGACGACTGAAACATCAGCTAAAGAAACAGGAAGAACTGGACCTCTTTCTGTTGGATCAAGAACAAGTACCCAATCAGCTAGAGTGACAGAAACTTCCACAAAAGGGCCTACTGCCTCATCAGATGAAGAACCAACAACAATGGAAACATCTTCAGTAGGCTCAGGGACAAGTGGACAGACATCTAGAGTGACAGAGACTTCCACAGAATCACCTGGAGTATCAACAACAACCACATCATCAGCTGAAGAAACAGGAAGAAGCAGAACATCTTCAGGAGGATCACAAACAACTGGCCAGTCAGCAAGAGTAACTTCCAGAGAATCCTCTACTATAATAGCTACAACCAAATCATCATCTGAAGAGACAAGAAGAACTGAAGCACTACCTACAGAAAGAACTGAACAATCTACTGTAGTCACAGCCTCTTCTTCATCATCAGAGGCAGAACCAGGAACAACTGAAACATCTTCTGTAGGATCAGTGATAACTGGCCAAACAGCTAAAGTGACAGCTACTTCCATAAAGTCATCTGCAATAAGAGCAACAACTGAAGAAACACGAATAACTATGGGATCCAGAACAACAGTGTGGTCAGCTAGAGTGACAGCAGTGCCCACAGAAGGCCCTATTACATCATCAGATGAAGAACCAAGAACAATGGAAACGTCTTCTGTAGGGTCAGTAACAAGTGGACAGTCATCTAGAGTGACAGCAGCTTCCACAAAATCACCTGGTATTTCAGCAACTATTGCATCATCACCTGAAGAAACAGGAACAACTACAACATATTCTGTAGCATCAGGAACAATTGACAAATCAGCAAGAGTGACAGCAACCTCCACAAAATCATCTACAGTAACAGCAACATCTGCATCATCAGCTGAAGAAACAGGAACAACCAGAACATCTTCAGTAGGACCAGGGACAACTGGCCAGTCAACTAGAGTGACAGCAACTTCTACAGAAGGGTCAACTGCATCACCAGTAGGACCAGGAACAACTGAAACATACACTGTAGGACCAAGAACAAGTGGACCAACAGCCAGAGGGACAGGGACTCCAACAGAATCACCTGGAGTATCAGCAACAACTACATCATCAGCTAGAGAACCAGAAACAACTGGAGCAACTTCAGTAGGATCACGAACAACTGGGCAATCAGCTAGCATGAGTGGGACTTCCAAAGAATCCTCAACTGTAATGGCAACAACCGAATCATCAGCTGAAGACACAAAAAGGACTGAACCACTTTCTGGAGCATCAAGAACAACTGCACAATCAACTACAGTTACAGCCTCTTCTGCGTCATCACCTGAAGGACCAAGAGTAACTGAAACACCTTCTGTAGGATCAGTAGCAAGTGGACCAACAGCTGCAGTATCAGGGACTGCCACAAGTGGAAAAACAGCTGGAGTGTCAGGGACTGCCACAAAACCATCTGCAGCGACAGATATAACTACATCATTAGCTAGAGCACCAGAAACAACTGTGAAAACTTCCATAGGATTAGTGACAACTGGCCAATCAGCTAGCATGACAGCTACTTCCACAGAGTCATCTGTTGTAACAGTGACAACTGAATCTTCTACCAAAGAAACCGGAAGAACTGATCCACTTTCTGTAGAATCAGGAACAACTGTGCAATCAGCTAGAGTGATCACAACTTCCACGAAATTACCTGGAGTTTCAACAGCAGCTGCATCATCAGCTCAGCAAATAAGAACAAGCAGAACAACTGTAGGATCAGAAACAGAACCGACAGCTAGCATGACATGGACTTCCACAAAATCAGATGGAGTTTCAAGAACAACAGCATCATCTGCTGAACAAACAGCAACAGAAGGCACATCTCCTTTTGGTTCACAAACAAGTGAACAAACAGGTAGGGTGACAGGGATTTCCACACAATTATCCACAATATCAGTGACAACTTCCTCATCAGCAGAAGAACGAGAGTCAACTGCAACCTACACTGTAGCATCAGGAACAAGTGAACGAACAGCTAGAGTGACAGCAACCTCTACAAAGCCATCTACAGTAACCTGGACAACTGAATCATCAGCTGAAGAATCAGGAAGAACTGAACCGTTTTCTGTAGGATCAGGAACAAGTGCCCAATCAGCTAGAGTGACAGCAAAATCCACAAAAGGGCCTACTGCCTCATCATATGAAGAACCAACAACAACAGAAACATCTTCAGTAGGATCAGGGACAAGTGGACAGACATCTAGAGTGACAGAGACTTCCACAGAATCACCTGGAGTATCAACAACTACCACGTCATTAGCTGAAGAAAAAGGAACAAGCAGAACATCTTCAGGAGGATCACAAACAACTGGCCGATCAGCAAGAGTGACAGAGACTTCCAGAGAATCCTCTACTATAATAGCTACAACCAAATCATCATCTGAAGAGACAAGAAGAACTGAAGCACTCCCTACAGAAAGAACTGAACAATCTACTGTAGTCACAGCCTCCTCTTCATCATCAAGAGAAGGAACAAGAGTAATGAAAACATCTTCTGTAGGATCAGTAACAAATGGACAAACTGCTAAAGTGACAAGGACTTCTACAAAATTACCTGGAGTAGCAGATACAACCTCACCATCAGCTGAAGAAACAGAAACAACTGAAGCATCTTCAGCAGGATCAGTAACGAGTAGACCAACAGCTAGAGTGACAGCAGCCTCTACAAAATCAGCTAAAGTAACCTGGACAACAACATTATCAACTGAAGAGACGGGAAGAACTGAACCAATCTCTTCAGGATCAGGAACTACTGTGCAATCAAGAGTGACAGCTACTTCCATAAAACCATCCAAAGTAACAGTGACAACTGAATCATCGGGTAAAGAAACAGGAAGAACTGAAGCACACACTGCTGGATCAGGAGTGACTGTGCAATCAACTAGAGTGACAGCAACTTCCACAGAAGGGTCACCTACAACATCAGTAGTTCCAGGAACGGCTGAGCCATACACTGTAGGATCAGGAACAAGTGGAACAACAGCTAGAGTGACCGCAACCTCCACAGAATCATCTACAGTATCCCAGACTACAGCATCATTGGCTGAAGAGACAGGAAGAACTGAACCACTCTCTGCAGGATCAGGAACTACTGTACATTCTAGAGTGACAGCTACTTCCATAAAATCATCCACAGTAACAGTGACAACTGAATCATCGGGTAAAGAAACAGGAAGAACTGAAGCACATACTGCTGGATCAGGAACAACTGTGCAGTCAACTAGAATGCCAGCAACTTCCACAGAAGGGTCACCTACATCATCAGTAGTTCCAGGAACGGCTGAGCCATACACTGTAGGATCAGGAACAAGTGGAACAACAGCTAGAGTGACAGCAACCTCCACAGAATCATCTACAGTATCCCAGACTACAGCATCATTGGCTGAAGAGACAGGAAGAACTGAACCACTCTCTGCAGGATCAGGAACTACTGTACATTCTAGAGTGACAGCTACTTCCATAAAATCATCCACAGTAACAGTGACAACTGAATCATCGGGTAAAGAAACAGGAAGAACTGAAGCACACACTGCTGGATCAGGAACAACTGTGCAATCACCTAGAGTGACAGCAACTTCCACAGAAGGGTTATCTACATCATCAGTAGGACAAGGAACCACTGAACTATACACAGTAGGAGCAAGAACAAGTGGAAAAACAGCTATGGAGACAGCAGCCTCCACAAAATCTTCTACAGTAACCCTGACCACAGCATCATCGGCTGAAGTATCGGGCACAACTGCTATATATACTGTAGGGCCAGGAACAACTGAAGCATACACTGTAGGATCAGGAACAAGTGGACAAACAGCTCGAGTGACAGCAACCTCCACAAAATCATCTACAGTAACCCAGACTACAGCACCATCGGCTGAAGAACCAGGCACAACTACAGCATATAATGTAGGACCAGGAACAACTGAAGCATACACTGTAGAATCAGGAACAAGTAGGGCAACAGCTAGAGTGACAGCAACCTCTACAAAATCATCTACAGTAACCCAGACAACAGCATCATCAACTGAAGAGACAGGAAGAACTGAACCACTCTCTGCAGGATCAGGAACAACTGTGCAATCAACTAGAATGACAGCAACTTCCACAGAAGGGTCACCTACATCATCAGTAGTTCCAGAAACGGCTGAGCCATACACTGTAGGATCAAGAACAAGTGGAACAATAGCTAGAATGACAGCAACCTCTACAAAATCATCTACAGTAACCCAGACTACAGCATCATTGGCTGAAGAGACAGGAAGAACTGAACCACTCTCTGCAGGATCAGGAACAACTGTGCAATCAACTAGAGTGACAGCAACTTCTACAGAAGGGTCACCTACAACATCAGTAGTTCCAAGAACGGCTGAGCCATACACTGTAGGATCAGGAACAAGTGGAACAACAGCTAGAGTGACCGCAACCTCCACAGAATCATCTACAGTATCCCAGACTACAGCATCATTGGCTGAAGAGACAGGAAGAACTGAACCGCTCTCTGCAGGATCAGGAACTACTGTGCAATCAAGAGTGACAGCTACTTCCATAAAACCATCCACAGTAACAGTGACAACTGAATCATCAGGTAAAGAAACAGGAAGAACTGAAGCACACACTGCTGGATCAGGAGTGACTGTGCAATCAACTAGAGTGACAGCTACTTCTACAGAAGGGTCACCTACATCATCAGTAGTTCCAGGAACAACTGAAGCATACACTGTAGGATCAAGAACAAGTGGAAGAACAGCTAGAGTGACAGCAAACTCTGCAAAATCTTCAACAGTAACCCGGACAACAACATCATCAACTGAAGAGACAGGAAGAACTGAACCACTCTCTGCAGGATCAGGAACAACTGTGCAATCACCTAGAGTGACAACTACTTCTACAGAAGGGTCATCTACAACATCAGTAGATCCAGGAACGGCCGAGCCATACACTGTAGGATCAGGAACAAGTGGAACAACAGCTAGAGTGACAGCAACCTCCACAAAATCATCTACAGTAACCCAGACTACAGCACCATCGGCTGAAGAACCAGGCACAACTACAGCATATAATGTAGGACCAGGAACAACTGAAGCATACACTGTAGGATCAAGAACAAGTGGAACAACAGCTAGAGTGACAGCAACCTCTACAAAATCATCAACAGTAACCCAGACAACAACATCATCAACTAAAGAGACAAGAAGAACTGAACCACTCTCTGCAGGATCAGGAACAACTGTGCAATCAACTAGAGTGACAGCAACTTCCACAGAAGGGTCACCTACAACATCAGTAGTTCCAGGAACGGCTGAGCCATACACTGTAGTATCAAGAACAAGTGGAACAACAGCTAGAGTGACAGCAACCTCCACAAAATCATCTACAGTAACCCGGACAACAACATCATCAACTGAAGAGCCAGGAAGAACTGAACCACTCTCTGCAGGATCAGGAACAACTGTGCAATCACCTAGAGTGACAACTACTTCTACAGAAGGGTCACCTACATCATCAGTAGTTCCAGGAACGGCTGAGCCATACACTGTAGGATCAGGAACAAGTGGAACAACAGCTAGAGTGACAGCAACCTCCACAAAATCATCTACAGTAACCCAGACTACAACACCATCAGCTGAAGAACCAGGCACAACTACAGCATATAATGTAGGACCAGGAACAACTGAAGCATACACTGTAGGATCAAGAACAAGTAGAACAACAGCTAGAGTGACAGCAACCTCTGCAAAATCATCAACAGTAACCCGGACAACAACATCATCAACTGAAGAGACAAGAAGAACTGAACCACTCTCTGCAGGATCAGGAACAACTGTGCAATCAACTAGAGTGACAGCAACTTCTACAGAAGGGTCACCTACAACATCAGTAGTTCCAGAAACGGCTGAGCCATACACTGTAGGATCAGGAACAAGTGGAACAACAGCTAGAGTGACAGCAACCTCCACAAAATCATCTACAGTAACCCAGACTACAACACCATCAGCTGAAGAACCAGGCACAACTACAGCATATAATGTAGGACCAGGAACAACTGAAGCATACACTGTAGGATCAAGAACAAGTGGAACAACAGCTAGAGTGACCGCAACCTCCACAGAATCATCTACAGTATCCGAGACTACAGCATCATTGGCTGAAGAGACAGGAAGAACTGAACCACTCTCTGCAGGATCAGGAACTACTGTACATTCTAGAGTGACAGCTACTTCCATAAAATCATCCACAGTAACAGTGACAACTGAATCATCGGGTAAAGAAACAGGAAGAACTGAAGCACACACTGCTGGATCAGGAACAACTGTGCAATCACCTAGAGTGACAGCAACTTCCACAGAAGGGTTATCTACATCATCGGTAGGACAAGGAACCACTGAACTATACACAGTAGGAGCAAGAACAAGTGGAAAAACAGCTAAGGAGACAGCAGCCTCCACAAAATCTTCTACAGTAACCCTGACCACAGCATCATCGGCTGAAGTATCGGGCACAACTGCTATATATACTGTAGGGCCAGGAACAACTGAAGCATACACTGTAGGATCAGGAACAAGTGGACAAACAGCTCGAGTGACAGCAACCTCCACAAAATCATCTACAGTAACCCAGACTACAGCACCATCGGCTGAAGAACCAGGCACAACTACAGCATATAATGTAGGACCAGGAACAACTGAAGCATACACTGTAGGATCAAGAACAAGTGGAACAACAGCTAGAGTGACAGCAACCTCTACAAAATCATCAACAGTAACCCATACAACAGCATCATCAACTGAAGAGACAAGAAGAACTGAACCACTCTCTGCAGGATCAGGAACAACTGTGCAATCAACTAGAGTGACAGCAACTTCCACAGAAGGGTCACCTACAACATCAGTAGTTCCAGGAACGGCTGAGCCATACACTGTAGTATCAAGAACAAGTGGAACAACAGCTAGAGTGACAGCAACCTCCACAGAATCATCTACAGTAACCCAGACTACAGCATCATTGGCTGAAGAGCCAGGAAGAACTGAACCACTCTCTGCAGGATCAGGAACAACTGTGCAATCACTTAGAGTGACAACTACTTCTACAGAAGGGTCACCTACATCATCAGTAGTTCCAGGAACGGCTGAGCCATACACTGTAGGATCAGGAACAAGTGGAAAAACAGCTAGAGTGACAGCAACCTCCACAGAATCATCTACAGTAACCCAGACTACAGCATCATTGGCTGAAGAGACAGGAAGAACTGAACCACTCTCTGCAGGATCAGGAACAACTGTGCAATCAACTAGAATGACAGCAATTTCCACAGAAGGGTCACCTACATCATCAGTAGTTCCAGGAACAGCTGAGCCATACACTGTAGGATCAGGAACAAGTGGAGCAACAGCTAGAGTGACAGCAACCTCCACAAAATCATCTACAGTAACCCAGACTACAACACCATCGGCTGAAGAACCAGGCACAACTACAGCATATAATATAGGACCAGGAACAACTGAAGCATACACTGTAGGATCAAGAACAAGTGGAACAACAGCTAGAGTGACAGCAACCTCTACAAAATCATCTACAGTAACCCTGACCACAGCATCATCGGCTGAAGAACCAGGCACAACTACAGCATATAATCTAGGGCCAGGAACAACTGAAGCATACACTGTAGAATCAGGAACAAGTGGAACAACAGCTAGAGTGACAGCAACCTCTGCAAAATCATCAACAGTAACCCAGACAACAGCATCATCAACTGAAGAGACAGGAAGAACTGAACCACTCTCTGCAGGATCAGGAACAACTGTGCAATCAACTAGAATGACAGCAACTTCCATAGAAGGGTCACCTACAACATCAGTAGTTCCAGGAACGGCTGAGCCATACACTGTAGGATCAGGAACAAGTGGAACAACAGCTAGAGTGACAGCAACCTCCACAAAATCATCTACAGTAACCCAGACTACAACACCATCGGTTGAAGAACCAGGCACAACTACAGCATATAATGTAGGACCAGGAACAACTGAAGCATACACTGTAGGATCAGGAACAAGTGGAACAACAGCTAGAGTGACAGCAACCTCTACGAAATCATCAACAGTAACCCGGACAACAACATCATCAACTGAAGAGACAAGAAGAACTGAACCACTCTCTGCAGGATCAGGAATAACTGTGCAATCAACTAGAGTGACAGCTACTTCTACAGAAGGGTCATCTACAACATCAGTAGTTCCAGGAACGGCTGAGCCATACACTGTAGGATCAGGAACAAGTGGAACAACAGCTAGAGTGACAGCAACCTCCACAGAATCATCTACATTAACCTGGAAAACAGCATCATCAACTGAAGAGCCAGGAAGAACTGAACCACTCTCTGCAGGATCAGGAACTACTGTGCAATCAAGAGTGACAGCTGCTTCCATAAAACCATCCACAGTAACAGTGACAACTGAATCATCGGGTAAAGAAACAGGAAGAACTGAAGCACACACTACTGAATCAGGAATGACTGTGCAATCAACTAGAGTGACAGCTACTTCTACAGAAGGGTCACCTACATCATCAGTAGTTCCAGGAACGGCTGAGCCATACACTGTAGGATCAGGAACAAGTGGAACAACAGCTAGAGTGACAACAACCTCCACAGAATCATCTACAGTAACCCAGACTACAGCATCATCGGCTGAAGTATCGGGCACAATTGCAATATATACTGTAGGGCCAGGAACAACTGAAGCATACAGTGTAGGATCAGGAACAAGTGGACTAACAGCAGGAGGGACAGCAGTAACTGCATCATCAGCTGAAAAACCAGTAACAAGCAGAACAACTTCTGTAGGAGCAATAGAAACTGACCGAACAGCTAGCATGCCAGGGGCTACAACAAAATCATATGGAGTTTCAAGGTCAAGTGCTTCATCTGCTGAACAAACAGGAACAGAAAAAACATCTTCTCTCAGTTCAGTTACGATTATACAAACAGCTAGAGTGACAGGGACTTCCACACAGTCATCTGCAGTAACAGTGACAACAGCATCATCAGCTGAAGAACCCGGAACAACAGCAATACATACTGTGGGATCAGAGACAACCACAGCCTCAGCTAGAGTGACAGCAACCTCTGTAAAACCATCTACAGTAACATGGACTATAGCATCATCAGCTGAAGAACCCGGAACAACAGCAGTATATACTGTGGGATCAGAGACAACCACAGCCTCAGCTAGAGTGACAGCAACCTCTGTAAAACCATCTACAGTAACATGGACTATAGCATCATCAGGTGATGAACTGGGAACAACTTCAGTATATACAGTAGGACCAGGAACAACCGCAGCCTCAGCTAGAGTGACAGCAACCTCTGTAAAACCATCTACAGGAAGAGTGACAACTGAACCATCATCTGAGAAGCAAGGAACTACTGAAATGTCTTCTTTAGGGTCAGTAACGAGTGGACAAACAGCTAGAGTGACAGATACTCCCATGAAGCCATCTACAGTGGTAGGGACAACTGAATCGTCAGCCACAGAAGCAGGAAGAACTGAACCACTTTCTGTAGCATCAGGAACAACTGTTCGATCAGCTTCCGTGACAACAGTGTCCACCAAATCTTCTGGAGTGACTGTAATAACTGCATCTTCAGCTGCAGAACCAGCAACCACTGAACCATCTTCTGTAGCATCAGGAACAAGTGAACAACCTCCTGTGGTGACAGGAACCTCCACAGTATCATCTGGAGTAACAGCAACAACTCGCTCTTCAGCTGAGGAACCAGCTACAACTAAACCAAGTTCTATAGGAGTGGGAACAAGTGGACGGTCAGCCAGAGTGACAGAGAATTCAGGACAGTCATCTGTAGTAACAGTGACTAGGATACCATTGGCTGAACAACCCACAGCAACTGTTCCATCTTCTGTAGGAGCAGGAACAAGTAGCCCATCAGCTACTGAGACAGCAACTTGGAGACAGTCGTCTGGAGTAACAGCAACAACCACATCATCACCTGAAGAACGAGGATCTACTCAATCAAGGACAAGTGAACAGTCCACTGCTGTGATGAGGACAAGCAGATCATCAGTTTCATTGTCAGGGACCAGTGGGCCATCAACTGTGAGAGCAGAGACAGTCGGACCATTTCCTGGTGCAACCACTCAGGCAGGAAGTACTGCGGGAACAGCAGGTGAGGATCCTGCACCCGAATGGGTGTCTGTTTAGGAATAAGACAGCATGTAATGTAGACAGTGTAATGTTCCATCAGATTCCTAGTCCTTGAATTGGTACAAAAATCTCATTGTTGGGTATTAACAAATCAAACTGGCAGGTAATGATGGGAGCCTTATCATTATTTTACATACAATATTCAGACTTTCAGGGATGCTTTTCTCTTCATCATGCTTCCTTTTCTTTTAAACGTGTGATTCAACAGGACTTTGATGGGCACCACTGCGAGTACAGGTGAAGGAAGCACGGCTTGTGTGCTAGGAGCTGTGCAGCCACGCCTTAGCTGGTGCTCTGCCGTGCTCCGCCTTGAGCATGGCTCGGACCCAGATCATAAAAAGGCTAGGTGATTTCACCAGGAACCTCAGTTTTAGGTCTTTACCATCATCTAAATTAAAAGTTTATTTAAAGGGCAGTGTTGCTATGTTTACCAAAAGGAACCTTGCGCAAGACAATAATTATCTGTTTACCTATGCACACCAGAAGAATCACATAGAACCTCCACAGGAGCAGTACAAGCAGGACTGGATTCACCACACCCAGACAGTCAGGCCAGTGGGCAGGAGAGCCATTAGCCCTGGAAGTCATTCAGTGTGGTTCTCTGCTCAGTCCAGGAGTAGCAATGTGTACGCTGTAATTCAGGAAACTGGGAAATCAGACCCTCCCCATCTGGAATGCAGGGATGTTTGTGAGGTGGTTTAGGACTCTAGTGGAAGAACAGGAAGTTGTCTTCACAGTGCTGATTGTGTTGGAAGATGAATCTTAAAGGAAAAAGTTTAAAACGAAGCAAGGAAAAAAAAAAGGAGTTACTGAACAGCCAGGCCCCATTCTAGCCTCAGTAAGGTGTGCTCAGTTGTTCAGCCGCCAGTAAGGTAAGGGCTCCCTTTGCACCGTCTCCATGGAGGAAGTCAAGGTGAGTATGTGGTCAGCAGTGGCAAGTGAGGTCTCGGATCAAGAAGGCTGACACCAGAGCCTGTTGTCTCCCTCCTCATCCTCTCTCCAAGGGCTGTGCTTCTAGCTATGGCAGAAAGTGAATACCCCCAGGAGCACAGCCACAAATACGCTAAATTCACCTTCTCAACAGAAATCAGACAAGTAAAAAGCCCAATGTTCTATGATAATAGGGCCCCAAATTGTACCATTTTATTACATTTAAATATATATATATATATATATATATTTTTTTTTTGACAGGCAGAGTTAGACAGTGAAAGAGAAAGACAGAGAGAAAGGTCTTCCTTTTCCGTTGGTTCACCTGCCAACGGCCACTGCGGCTGGCGCATCTTGCTGATCCAAAGCCAGGAGCCAGGTGCTTCTCCTGGTCTCCATGGGGTGCAGGGCCCAAGGACCTGGGCCATCCTCCACTGCACTCCCGGGCCATAGCAGAGAGCTGGACAGGAAGAAGAGCAACCAGGACAAAATCTGGCACCCCAACCAGGACTAGAAAGAACCTGGGGTGCCGGCGCCACAGGCAGAGGATTAGCCTATTGAGCTGTGGCACCAGCCAAAAAACATAATTTTTTAAGAAATTTGCCAGCTCTGTGCTGGGTGCTGTGATAGGAATGTAGGCGGGGACTTGGTCCATCAATGCTCTGCAGCCCAGGTGGAGTTTTAGGCTCTCGCTGAAGCAGAGAGGGTAGGAGTAGAGGTGCAGAAATGGAGGGGTGGCTGCATGTGTGTCCGGGTGAGACGTGGCAGTGTGGAACAGACTGCGGTGGGAGATGGACAGGCATGGATGGGTCTAGGACGCATTCTGGGGGAGCCAGCAGCAGGGTGTGGCATTGGTTTGGATATGGGCTTGTTTATGAATTGTTTTCAGGGTGACACTGTGGTCTCTAGGGTGATGACAACTGTTGCTCACACAAGGGATGTTAATAGAAGAGCAGGGTGAGGCGGGAAGATCCCCGGTTCAAGTCTGAACAAGGGCCAGCGCCGTGGCTTAACAGGCTAATCCTCCGCCTTGCGGCGCCGGCACACCAGGTTCTAGTCCCGGTTGGGGCACTGGATTCTATCCCGGTTGCCCCTCTTCCAGGCCAGCTCTCTGCTATGGCCCGGGAAGGCAGTGGAGGATGGCCTAAGTGCTTGGGTCCTGCACCCGCAAGGGAGACCAGGAGAAGCACTTGGCTCCTGGCTTCAGATCAGCGAGATGTGCCGGCCGCAGCGGCCATTGGAGGGTGAACCAATGGCAAAAAGGAAGACCTTCCTCTCTGTCTCTCTCTCTCACTGTCCACTCTGCCTGTAAAAAAAAAAAAAAAAAAAAAAAAGTCTGAACAAGGCCGATTTGAGATGGGAGGGCGAAGTTCAAATGAAAGTTGCCTGCTGTGTTCATCAGTCTGCTTTTCAGGGGTGTTCAGTGCAGGTCCCCGCGGTGCACCTGCTGTGACTTCGGCAGGAGCTGGGGGCAAAAGCTCACCTCCACAGCAGGTGCTGGCGTCACTGTTCCTGCACTCTGGTCCTGCTGAGGAGCAGCCTCACAGGGTCCCAGTGACGTGAGGACTCCCCTCTTTGGTTCTCACGTTCCTCACAGTTGCCCGGCAGAGTGTCCCTCCACGTAAGTAAGCGCTGACGGCAGAGGGGGTTTGGGCTGGTTTCTGTGCTCACTGGATGAGTAAGAATGATAAAATAATAAAGCCAGCTAAATAATCACAGTGTATGTTACATGGTATCTCATTGTGCTCATGAGGAACATAGACAGAGACACTGCCTGACTGGTTGAGTTTCTGTAGCAGGTCATGTGCAGCCAGTATTTTTGCCTGCTTTATAATTTACAGACTATATATTCTACACATATAAATATAGAGACATCCAAAACACAGGTACGAAGACTTCTCTTGTGTAGTGACATCACCTTCTAAAGCAAAATACATGTGGTTTCTAATAACATCAATAAAGCTTGCATTTAAAATAACAGAGTTTAAAATTTCTCCATTGCTAACTACCAGAACTATAGGAGCAGGTGCTAAGAAGGGGTTTACAATGTTTATAGAATGAAAAATTGTAGCATTTGCTACTCTGAACTGGTGAGATTTGGAACATCTTTGACAAAACCTTTAAATTTATTATTATTTGAAAGAGTGACAGGGAAGAGGGGAGATAGAGATCTTTCATCCACTGGTCCTCTCCACAGATGATTACAATGCCAGGGCCTGGCCGGGTGGGTCTCCTCGGCGTCTCCCACGTGGATGGCAGTGGCCCAGGCACTTGGGCCATCTTCCATTGCTTTCCTGGGCACAGTAGCAGGGATCTGGGTTGGAAGCGGAGCAGCCAGGACGTGAACTGGTGCCCCTGTGGGATGCCAGCATTGCAGGCAGCAGCTCAACTCCCTGTGCCAAAACACCAGCCCCATACTATTTTTTTTTAAATCCAAATTTTATAATATTCTTTCTTTTTACAATTATTCCACCATGAGATAAATTCACGGGTACTTAGAGGGCAGTCTCTCTTTCCTAGTGCTAAATAGAACAGACCTTGTTTTCCCTAGGCTATGGTACATTGTTATTTGATCTCCTGGACCAGGGCTGTGGTCAGTGTCAGGCTACTGGAGAAAGACAGGATTTTCCCAAAATGCAGGGTATCTGAGACTCCCTAGGCCTCAGGGACTCGCTCGTTCATCATCACTTTAAGCAACAGATTACTCGCACAATTTTTCTTTTGGAAAAGTTTTATGTTATATATATTCTAATTGCTGTTGTAAAGTCACTAGAAAATAATTTGCTGACTCAAACTAATTTAGGAATAGTTTTATTCAGATTACAATATGCAAAAGAATTGGCATGATTTATATTATAAAAATATGTTGAACACCATAATTATATAAAAATTAACATGTGAATGACATGTCTACTTGACAGTGACCATTAGGGCCAAGATGTATTTTAATATTTTTCTCAACTCAAGACTTAATCTTTTATAAAATGGAACCAAACAGGAATTCCATGCATGTATGCACATATTTTATCTGGAACAAAGACACTGATTTGTTTTCTGTTTGATAAATGGAAACTCGAAGTTGATTCCTAAAAGGAGACGTCACGTATTTTTTTAAAGATCTATTTTGTTTATTTGAAAGAAAGAGTTAGAGAGAGAGGTAGAGACACAGAGAGAGAGAGGTTTTCCATCTGCTGGTTCACTCCCCAAATGGCTGCAACAGCCAGAGCTGGGCTGATCCGAAGCCAGAAGCCAGGAGATTTTTCTGGGTCTCCCACATACGTGCAGGGGCCCAAGGACTTGAGCCATCCTCTTCTGCTTTCCCAGGCACATTACAGGGAGCTGTATCAGAAGTGGAGCAGCCAGGACTGGAACCTGTGCCCATATGGGATGCCAGTGCTACAAGCCAGGGCTTTAACCTGCTGTGCCACAGCACCAGCCCCCACATTTTTTTCGTAGGAGTTCTCTCGCTCTGACTTGAGTTTCTAAGATAAGTTCCTGTGGGAGTAACATACTTTGGCTTTTTTGATAAAAATGTTGGGCTTCATAGCTTTTGAAGCTCCAAAGTGAATTTTTAATGAAATTGAAGAATATTCTGTAACTGGAACATGAGTTTAATCTTTCCTTTATCAGGCTCAAAAATCATAATTCCACCACTACTCTTTGTGGGTAAGTTGAAATTAGCATGATACAGAAATATGTTTCTGTGCAGTGTAACTTGACATAGCTTTTCTGTCTTTCCCTGTTGAATGCTGAAAAATAACCAAGAGCTTTGAAATTCTCCCCAAATTATCATACGTAAATTAATCTCTGTGAACTACATAAATAAAAATTTACATTTGCAAATCTATTTGTTTTTGAATTTCAGTGCCACCAAAACCTGGAGAAACAGGTAAGAAAATATAAGATAATAAATGAACATCTGAAAAAAACACAAAAACAGTGTGACATTAACTGGAATAGAAAGCATGGTAGCAAAACACCTTTTTTAAAAAAAAATTATTTATCTGTATTTTTGAGAGGTAGAGTTACAAAAGGTGAGAGGGAGAGGTAGAAAGATCTTTCATTCACTGATTCACTCTCCAAATGGCTGCAATGGCCAGAGCTGGGCTGATCTGAAGCCAGGAACCAGGAGCTTCTTCTGGGTTTCCCACGCAGGTGCAGAGGCCCAAGCACTTGGGCTATATTCTACTGCTTTCCCAGGCCATAGCTGAGAACTGAATTGGAAGAGGAGCATCTGGGATGCAAACCTGCACCCTTATGGGATGCTGACATTGCAGGCAGAGTCTTAGCCTAATACGCCACAGTGCCAGCCGTGGTAGCAAAATGCTTAATTTGCCAGCTGAATAAGACATTAGCTTCCGATTAGATTGTAGTAACATAAGGCTTTGGCTTCTTCTGTTCTTATGCCTTGGTAACTCATAATCAAGATACATTGTGTCCTTTGTATTAGAGTTGAATTCTATACTGGTTGTATACCAACGCACAAACTCATTCAAACAAAACTAGCTCCCAAAATGTCTTCCTTATGGAAAAACAGTGCTATCACATTTCTCAGCACATTATCATTGCTTGTCCTCTACCATTCCCATCAAGATAATTGGATTTTTATTGCATCTTGGGGTCCCTTTAAAAATTAGCAGCAGTTTTAAAAAATGTTTATTCATTAAAATATCCCACTTTTTCTCAGTTAATTCCTTTCTCTGTTTCTTAAGTATTTGCAGTAAAATATAAGCTCTCTGAAAACAGCTATTTTGTCTTGTTTGATGACTGACACGAAAGCTCCTTGTGGCCCGTGTTGGATGCTGTTTGACGTCAGGACGTATCTGCTCGATTGGCTGGGATCTGCCTGTAGACAAGGGGCTGTGCTGCCCGCGTCCCTGGTGTTGCACCCAGACAGGAGCTTTGCCCAGAGCAGGTGCTCCCATGGTGGATCCACTGAGGTTTCTTCCGTGCCTCACTTGAGTACTGCAGGCTTTTTCCCAGATTTGCCAGTGAGGACATGGGTTCAGAGACTTTCAACCTGTTTAAAAACGCACAGGTCTGCTGCCTCTTCAAACGAGCTCTCCTTATGACGTGCGTTAAGTGGACACTCATGCCCATGCTGTCCTTGATTCTGGACTCCTGTCCAGTCTCCTGTCTTCTCAGATCAATACACTGCAAGTTTTGGCCTGTGGTTCTGTTCCGGCTGTTACCTCTGCTTGTGTCTTTGTCTCGCCAGAAAACCTAACACCCGCTGTTGTCCCGCGAATATACTCCACGTCCTGTAGTCTAACAGTGGAATCCTTTGGCTGTCCCGTCTACCTGCCCAGCTTCTCACTATCCCCCTTTCCATACCAACTCTCCTCCCTCCTGAATTACCTGGCCTTCTTCCAAACATTTATTTTATAAACTAAGAAGTTGTTTTCTCCTTAAATCAAGCTAAATGTACTTTTCTCTGTGTGTCTGCGTGACACATTTCCCTAAACGTTTTTCTGTGAGTCTTCTGCCTGATCCTCACCCACGGTGGAGATCCAGTCCAGCTGCTGTCTCTTCCAGGAAGCCCCCCTTGACCCTGCTCACCAGATGTCATGCTCCATAGTTCTGCATTGTCTGGGATCTGTACCAGAGAGATAAAGCACTAGGAGTAAACTGGCAAACAGGAGAGAACATCACCTCTGCCCTCTGGCAGGGAACAGCAGGAAAGGGCCTCTCAAGTGCAGAACGCTGCTCTGCAGGTGGTTCGGGGGAAACTCAGATTCTGAGTCTGCCAAGTCACAGGAGGGTCCTTGTTACCACAAGAGGGTACACATACGGCACACGGTGTCGCTGTGGTGACCCTGGGCTTTTGCACTTCAGGTACCACCAGGCCGGTCCCTGGCACGACTTTTGGCCCAGGAAGCTCCCCCACAGGTGAGAAGGGGCTGGGTAAAATTTGCCCCTGGGGACCTCCTCCACGGAGCCATTTCCTCGGGGTCCGTTTCCAGACAAGATGATCACTGCAGAGAGCTGCAGTCCCTGGTGTTTTCCAGTCCTGTCCTGCTGTGTTGCCTCTGTCTGGGGGGCTGCAGCTTCCCTAGGAGGTAGTGCTGCTGTGCACGGTGGGATGGCGCCTGCTCACTCTGAGACTCCCCTAGCTGCCTTGCTGGTCATTTCAGGGACAGGGAGGCCTGAATGTAGCCCGTCGTTTCAGCCGCACAGCAAACACTGCTGTAAACCAGAAACAGCTCTTAGTGGCACATGACAAGATCTGGGGGGCTGGTGCTTCCATCTGCCTCCAGGATCACCACTCAGAGAACCCAGGTGTCAGGTCACCACCCATCAGACACATGTGTGCTGTTAAAAGGCAAAGTCCTCTAACAGTAAAGTTTAGTGAAGTGTGTGTGGGCAAAGCAAACCGGAGACATGGTCTGTGAATTCAGCAGCGCCCTGAACCAGAGCAGATTCTAGAAATTCCAGCAATGTGATCTATCAGAGGGCATTTACAGAACCATGGAGGTGAGCAATAGACAACAATGTAATTGGCTGCAGCCTTGTCCACCGGTCAGCTGATGACTGTGTAACTGGTTGTTTGCAGCTTAATTACGTGACAAACTACCAAGCCTTAGCAAAGCTCATACACTGTGGCTACACTTGTGGCTTGGTCTGTACAGCCCTGCATGGGTGCTTAGTCCGTATCCAAGGCCTCCTGCAAAGTCTTATTTTCCAGTGTGGAGAAAAGTTCCATTTCCTGTCACTGAGCTTCGTGGCAAGATATCCAGGAGTCTCAAATTTCATCAGGAAATTTGCTGTGGGAAAACCGTGCTACATGGGAAATATGTCTAATTCTTGACAGTAGAACACTCAAAGAGCTTCCTATTATATTTTAAAAATACAGATTTTTTTTTTTAAATACAATCCTCAGGGCTTGGCATACTGACTCATGTCTTCCTTATTTCAGGAACTTCTGGTGGTGTCTCAAGTAAAACTCTTGAACCTGGGAGTTACTCTACAGGTGAGCTCCCACTCCTAGCGACTCCGGGAGAGGGCTCCCTCGGCACACTACAGCTGCCGACATCTTTCACTCTATTGCTTCTCTTCCCTCTTAGGGGCCACAACTGCCGCCGGGACCACGGGAACGGGGCCATCAGCAGGTGAGCCTTGTCGTGCTGAGACTTTGGGTCCGATTGGCTCAGCGTCAGGGACTGCAGTGCGGTGCAGCAGGACGTGAAGGCTGGGCGCTCGGCACACCAGGCCAAGGGAAATTGTTAATCAGCCCGGATGGCCTGCGTCGTGCTCCTTGGCGAAGTGCTGCTGAGTGCTGGACCCCAGAGCTTGCCCTCGAAGACAGGAGTGTGACTGCCTCTGGGTTCACAGCTTTCTCTCTCTTCACAGGCACCACCATCACCTCTGCCAAAGTTACCAGCAGTTCAGGAGTTTCCAGCACAGGTAATATAGCCTGAACAGACGTAAGCGGCCTTGTCATCCCAAGTGAGATTGTGGGGCGTATGTGTGTGTCTGTGTGTGTGTAGGCTGTCATGAAAAGCAGTCACAAAAGATAAAACCAAGTAACCGTTCCCTGCCTGCTTAGCCACTCCCAGCAGCCGGGGGGACAGAGAGCAAGAAGTACACCAGACAGGCATGACACGAGTGCCCATCCTGACATCAGTGTACTGCGGTGTGCACTTGTTTGTCAGGCCACTGAAATGCATGGGCCAAGGAGATGGTAGGAGAGAAGACCCTCATCATGTATCACCTGGGCCGTGAAGCCCTCACAAGGGTGCCCACTGGTGTGAGGCCGTGAGCTGCTCTCGTGATGCACTGGGACATAGTACTAGATTTTCCTTTTCTTGTTTCAGACTTCACTGGGGTAGGCTTGGGGACATCTGCTCAAACATGAATTCCCAACATAAATAGAGCTGAAATAATACAGCTCCTTTTGTGGATGCTCGGAGGAAATGTTCTTTCTGTAGGGTTGCTCTGAACACAACACAGAATTCCTCTCCCTAGCACCTCCGACCTCTGAACTTTGCTCTCTTCTTTCCTCCCTCAGCGGCCACAACCTCCACAGAAGGCATTGGCTCCACCGGGGCTGGATTCAGCACAGGTGAGAAGCGAGTGCTCCCGTCTGCTTTGTTCACGCTCATCAGAGCCGCTGGTGAGAAAGTTATTGGAGGAAGGTGGAGTCTACTTTGTGGATGTAGCTGAATCATCTTCAGTTTATAAATTCATCCCTGAAAGTCACTGAGAGGAGTCCAGATCACAGCTCTACCGCCGGCAGATGGGGCGCTTGTACTGATTGTCCTGAGTAATGCCTGATGCTGAATGGAAACAGTACCTGCTTCTGGAAGGCGGCTGCTGACCAAACTTCCTCTTCCCGAGCCCTGGAGAGGAGCTGCAAAACTTGGGAGCCACACCTGCCCTGTATAAATGTCTCCTTTGCACAAATGAAGAGCCAAGTATATCTGGAATGTTTGGGTTCTGGGCACACCCAAACCTTCATCTGTGTCTGCTCGCACCGCAGAGTCACTGGGGTGAACCGCAGGGAGGAAGCCACCTGTCGCCCTGACATAGATGCCGGGAAGCTTTGCTCAAGTTGAGAACGTCCTCACGCCAGTTGCTTTGGCCATAGGATGGTTGATGAGGACAGACGTGGGGCTGGTCTGCAGGGAGGACCAGGGAGGCAGCTCTTGTCTGTTGGGAGGACACAGTTGGAGGGAGGACTTGGGAAGGGGACGCTGAGCCCGTGGTGATCACAGCCCCTTGTGTTTCAGTCACCACCACAGTGTCGGCAGGCACAGTGCTGGCTCCTGGCAGCCCCAGTGCACGTGAGTGTGCCGGCTGGGAGGGGTCTTCCCACCGTGCTCTCTGCTTGGCTTTTCCTTTACAGGCGTGATTCGTTCTTTTCATGGCCCTTCAATATTTCCAAAGTCTGTCTTTCCTGTTTCTCTCTCTCAGAGGCCACAACTACTGCAAGCAGAAATGGGACACCTGGAGTAGCAACAGGTGCGCATTCACTGCTAATAACGACCTGTGTGGACACCGGACTGAGAGGGGCCCTTGCCATGGGCACCCGCTGAGCACTGTTGAGAAAAATCGTAACAGCGTTCAGTGGCTGAAGTTCGGAAACTCAGACTTCGTTCTCATTTCTCGTGCTGTGAGGAGTCTCCTCCCACGCGCGAGGCAGGCACCCAGCCCTGTGGCTGACAGTTCCATGGGTGAACCACTGATGTATTTCCAGTTCAATGGGTGACCCTGGGAGGTGGTTCCAGTTCCACAGGTGGCCTAGTGAGATGGCTTCTGACTCTGTTAGTGAACTCAAGAGCAGGGGACCCAGTAACTCCAAATGCCTTTCGCCCATTTCCCGTGGGCAGGCTGTGTTCCCCGGAGCAGGCACATAACCGTTGGCACTTAAAGCCCAGGTCACTGAAATTGCGAATAAACAGGCTGCATGCACTTAGTTGCTTACTGTCCTGTGTCCACTTCATGATGACCAAGAGCTGACCCGTGACTATCCCTTCCTAAGCAGCTACCCCTGGCGCCATCTCTGGGAAGACGGAGGCACCCGAGAGCTTTACCACAGGTGAGCACAGAGCTTGGAGGGAGTTCTCCGCTGTGGCTCCTGAGCTGAGTGGCCCTCAGGAGACATCACCATGCGCTTTTCTTTGCTCTCAGAGGCTGTGAGCTCTGCAGTGAGGGAAGGAACCAGCAGCACGGAGGGGCCAGCAGGTGAGCTCCGTCAGCCCCAGGCCCCAGAGTTGTCGTGATTTTCCCGTCTGGGTGGGCTGAAGCCAGCAGATAGATAGGAGGTGGCCAAGGATGGAGGGATGCACGGTCGCCTGTCTTATGCCCGTGTTCCAGGAGTGTGGTTGTCTAAGCCGGGCCTTGCTTCTGGGTGCCGTTCATCCTTTGCACCCCTGGCCGAGCCCCTGCAGCGTCCTCCCCAGCTGCCTATTCCCAGCTCTGCTCATCAGACTCTGAAGTATGGGTCACGTGCCGATGCCGCCTGAGTGTTTTCCGTGTCCTTTCTCCTGCACACGTCAGCCACATGAGACAGAGAACTTCTGTCTTTCACACGGGGAGGAGAGCGTCACCAAGGGTGCCTGGAAATACGAGGCAGGCGCCAGGTTACGTCCCTACTTTGTCATCACTCTTAATTCAGCAAGTACCAATGCAGCTTCACGCAGGCTCAGGGAGACCCAGGCCAGGCAGGACTGGGGCAGGTGTACATGTCTCGTGCGTCTTTTCTTAACGCCCTGGTTATCGCAGTCTCCCAGTGACCCAGAACATCAGAAAGATGATGTTGTCGTCCTCCCTGGAGCAGTAGGGGAGACAGCAGGGGACATGCCGGCGCTCCCTCCCTTTTTCCACAAACTACCGTGGAAGGGAGAGCTGGCAGGAAGACCTTCGTCAGTAACGAGCCAGGGCTCTGCACTGTCTACTCCCTCCGTGGCAGGCGTGCTCGGTGTGCAGGGGCGCAGGGCTGCTGGCTGCCTCCAGCCGGCTGCCTCCACTGGCTCCCCTGCTTTCTCCTCTTAGCAACTTCCAGTGCAACCTCTGGGACAACTGTGACATCTGGAGTCGGCAGCAGCTCCTGGAGCGCCACACCAGGTAGGGTGCATGAAGGGTCAGCTCCTGTGAGAGGGCGAGGTCCCAGGAACTCTTTTTTTTTTAGCATCTGAATATCAAAGAAAATGCAGAAACCTGAAGTCCATATCTGCTCTTCTGCCTCCCCAGGTACCTCTGCCACGCCAGGGAGCCCGGGGTCTAGCGGAGAGACAGGTGAGGGGAGCTCAAGTCCCCTTCCACGACCAGTGAGCTGGCTGGGGGCATCCCTGTGGCGGTAGGGGTGGACAGGCGGGCCTGGAAGTGCCGTGGCAGGGGGAGGGTCCCTCGTGGGTGTCCACCTTCAGAAAGAGAGGTTTGCAGGGCCGACTCCCGGCGGTGCAAGCCACACAGCTGCTTCTGGTACTGCAGCGTTGATGGCTTTATGTTCCTCACCTGTGCTGTTGCAGGAGGCTCCGGCACAGCTGTTCTGTCTGGCAGCTCCCGTGCAAGTAGGTTCACGAGCAGGAGAGAGCGTAGTCAGTAGAGCTGTTCAGTGCAGTAGCAAGAGCTCTTCCCGGACACCCCAGTCCTAGACCGCACCCCTCACAATCACTCCCTGCAGGGTTCATGAGGCACACAGGAGGCAGCAGCGCAGCTGCCCCCGGACCGAGCTCAGGTGAGAGCCGGCAGCTGGTTTGCAGGCTGGAGCTCAGTTCCCACTCTGGGGGGCTCCTCCGGGGGAGCCGTGTCTGCCTGCAGAGAGCTGTGTGGTTCCTTCAGGGTGTCCGTCACTCACTGTGCCCTGGAGCAGCTCCCGGTGCCAGCCTGCCTGCCGTCTGCAGCTTGCTCAGGGTGGCCTGGCTGTGGGTGGTGGGAGGGCTTTGCGGTGTGACGTCCCACATGTATTCATTGTGTCTGGGAAGAGAGGAGAGCAGTGTGAATCCTGGCAGCAGGCCCAGAGAAGGGGGTTCTTGCGCTAAAGAGCAGTAATGGTACTCAGTACCGTTTCCAGTTCTGAGACGTTGAGATGTTTTTCTGGTTCTCATCCCACGGTAGGCACAACAGCAGTGACTAGAGGCCCAGTGACCAGGAAAGAGACAGGTGAGCTGGCAGGAAGACGCCTCATTTCCCAGCCCGGAACGGATGGAGGTGCCCAGGAGGGGCCTTGGCTTGGGGCCTTTGCTGCTGTCCTTGCTTGGCTGAAGACGGGGGCCCTGGGCAAGCTGGGCTTCCCCATCAGAAATCGGGGAGAGGGTCCTGGGTGGGACAGAGAAGCTTCTGGAGTGAGAGTCTGTCATTTCAGGGGTTACACCTGGAGGCACGAGCGCAGGTCGCGACCGTGCACATAGCCCCGTGGGCACAGCAGCCGCAGTGCCCTGTCCACTGCGTTACGCCTGCCCTTCTCTGTCTCTCTGTCTCTCAGAGGCCACCACTTTCTCAGCAGCCAGCGGGACCAGCCGAGCAGGAACACTGGGAGGTGAGCTTTGCCGCGTGCAGCCGGGGCTGTCCTCTGAGTGAGCTGCTGCCGTGGACGGATACAGGCGGGGCATGGGGGGCCTACGTGCTCTCGGGTGCAGCTGTGTCATCCATACCCACGTGGTTTCTCTGCTCAGGACTCCCACGGCTTGGGAGGTCGTGGCCAGGTTTCCGTTGCAGAGTCTTTCTCTGAACAGAGATACAGGAGCGTGCTGCGTAAATGCCAGCACCAGGCCTGTTGGCTCTCTGTGTCCAGTTGACCGTTCGCCCTGTAGCTGGTCACCTCCTGCCCTCCCTGTCCCCTGTCCGTATCCACAGTGTCATTGCTCTTCTGCCTTCTCTCTGTAGGAAGCTTCAAGAAGGCAGCTGACAAGTACAATGCTGAGTTATGTCAGTGTGCACGCACAAAGAGTAAAGGCGTGTGTCTTCCCCTGGGCAGCTCCACACGTGGGGGGAGAGGAGCACGCTGGCCCCTCACCTCCCTGCACAGGAACAGCCCAGGAGCAGTCCAGCCACCCTAGCGTGGACGTATCTGGAGGTTGCTCCATTTCTGTTCCCTGCAGAGCTGCAATGTCCCCAGGAAAGGGCTGCCAGTGCAGTAGGGCCAGGCTGGTGCTGCCAGGTGCCCTGGCAAGGAACCGCTTTGTTGTTTGACTTGCTTTTCTGTGTTTTAGGCACCACTAGGAAGTTCTCTAGAACGACTCTTCTGACCGGGAGCCCTAGCACAGGTAGGTTAACAGCAAGGAAACGCCTCTTCTTCAGCCTCGGATGTCGCTACACCTGCTACGGGGCAGCTGGGATAAATGACACCTGCCCTCCTCCTAGCACACTGACTCCTCCAGTGCCTCGTTTCTTCCCTCAGAGACCACAGCGTCCACAGGAGGGGCTGGGACTGCAGGGACTGGATTCCAGACGGGTGGGAACGAAGCATCTGTGACATGGTATCAGGGTGAAGACTTGAGAGTGTCTTAATGCCTTGAGAGAGTTTTATTTTTATTTAGGGGATGCAGGTGAATCAGAAGGGTTTGTTTTGGTGTTAGAGTTAAAAAATCATTTTGAAAATTCGTTTCTAAATTTGAACCTACTGAGAGTAGGACGGGTTTTCTCAGTGTTGTTGCAAGTATCACCAGCATTTTGGTTGGAATCCAGAAGAAAGTTTTCCGTGTGTGTGTGTGTACCAGGAAAGAGCCCCATCAAAGCAGGATGCATGTGTATATGTATGAAAATTTTCTTGCTTGTACCACAAGGGTACCAGGAAACCAAGCCGATAAGCATTGGGGGAAAGCACATAGCTTCCCTGTTGACCGAGATCAGGGAAGACGTGCCTCCCGTTGGAACTCACCTCTCTGTTTGCATGGGTTATAGCTTGTTGAAGGCAGGCAGAGATCTGACTGACGTGGCAGTGTGGGATGTGGGTATGCAGCAAGTCAGGCTCTATCAGTGAAACATAAACATGGGAAAGCCACTGCAGCCTCTGGCATTTAATCCTGGAGAAGCGAACAGTTAAGGCTGGACACGATCAACTGGATTTTCCCCATGGAGCGTGCACCTCAGCTGGACATGGTAGCACAGGAAGGTTCTGCTGCTGCCTTCGGACCCAGGCAGTCATCGTTGGCCTTGTTCTTGGGATAGTCAGCAGATCGCCGTTTGATTCTCTTTCTGTCCTACTTGAGGCACCACTACGGTAGCCTCTGGAGCAACATCTGCATCTGGAACTTCCAGCACAGGTGGCTCAGCAACACATCAGGGCACACGAGGGCCTTCAGGGATGGTGCAGGCCCTCCTGTGTGCTCTCTCTCCAGTGCACGATTCTTCTCAATTTACTGCTCTTCTCCCTTCCTCCCTACACCCAGAAGACGTAACGTCTTCAAGGGATATTGGAACCAAGGATGGAGTTAAAATAGATGTGCACTAGTACTCACATTACTTAAAATTTTCATCTAAAAGTTAATTATGTTGGCTGAATTGAACTTAGAAGAATTATTATCTGATCTCTGAGTACAGATTGCTTGGCTGTTAATACTGTCCCTTGACTTTATGTATTTGTCATACAACGGCATAATAGTGGATTGTGCACGCTGTTTCAATTACGGCAAAGTGTTCTTGATATGAACCTTTTAGTTCACTCAAGAAACCTATCAACTTGTTCTAAAAGAAATCCTAATTAAAATTAAGTGAAAGGGAATTCATAAATTGATTCTTTTATCTGTGAGTTCAGATACTGCTGGGATAATGACTGGCACCACCACTGCACCTGGCAGTTCCAACACAAGTGAGTCATGAGGAGTTGGAGATATTTGCCTAAATGCACTTCACAGGACCAGCGGCCTCCCATGGGGATAGTACATAAAATAGTGGGTGGCCACCCATTTTTTTAATATCTTCGTTCTGTCTCACTTTCTTCTTTTTCTTCTCAGAGGCTATGTCTCCTACGGAAGTCGGGGCTACCACCAAGGTTAGGGTGATAACTGGTGAGTGATTTCTCTGTTAGTCCTTGGAGTTCTCCATGATTCTGCTTGAGTTTGGGATAGATGTTGAAAAGAGAAGATGGATTTGGAACAGCTTTAAATTTAATTTAAGAAAACATGTCAGGTCAACACTGCTTGGGTCCTTGCTCTACAGAGTAATTATTTGCATACTCTTGTCTTTTAGATGTGATTTTGTGAGACTAAGAATGATATGGTCAATCCTGTACCTGTCTTGCCTCTGTAGGTTCCACGTCAGGGTCAGCTGAAGCCTCCAGGAGCACAGGAAATTCCAGTCCTGGTTAGTGGAGGTGTTTCGTACACCCAGCTGGGACTTCTCCTTACTCTAAAACACATTGCCATGGTCCCGTGTGAGTGAGGCCCCAGCATGTGTGATTTCTCCTACCCACTTCCTCAAGCAGTCTCTACGGAGACCTCAGGGAGTCAGGTCAGGGAGAGTAACACAGATCATCAGAAGAGAGCTCTTCTCTCAAAGGACTAAACCATACAAATGGGCTCCAAAAAGGAGTTTTGCCATAGATGGGTTGAAGGTTTGAGAATGTGCAAATTGAGAATATGGACTTGGTATTTGCTTCTCCTGGCACAAAGAAGCACCTTTGCTTTACTAAACATTAGCACCACCAGGAGTGGAATAAAATAGGTTAGTCATTACATCACAGATGTGGGGGATTTCATATGACTCTGATAACAGATGATAAAACTTTTCTTTAAAGACTTGAGTCAGCTGAGGTTTGTCATATTAAGGTTCTGGAATTCCCTGACCTAAAAATTTCCTTAGATACATTTTTGATAGGACAGAGCCTGTAGCAAGTGGATGTATCAATGGGAAACAGAGTCTTCTTTGGTGAACCATGTCCATGCTTATCTTTGCATATACTATTCCCAGGCAGGTGAAGGAGGTTGAAATATGAGGGCATTTAGGAATTGGGGGAATCTAATATAGAGAATTTTTTTAAGTTACCAATGAAAAGAATGTGTTTACTCTGCTGAAAAAGAAAAAGGATATAAAGTAGTGTGAAATGGTCAGAAGATTACCATAATGCAGAATTCTCATGGAATAGAACCCGGAAGTAGGGAGACCAGCACTGCAGGAGAAGATGCTGGAGGGATTTCTGGAGTTTCTAGAAGGAACCATCTGTTGCAGGTTGGGGGGTGACTGGGGACTACAGTAGCCGTCAGGTAGGAAAGAAGAGGGTCGGAAGAGTACACCATGCATGGCCAGACAGAATCTGCTGCTCTGAGTTGCTGTCAAACAACTAGAGACCCCAGATGACACTGCAAAGGCACAGAGGGCACAGTGTTGAAGGGGAGAGAGAGATTGAAAGCCATCGGCATTCCTTCAGCAAGGTGAACCATGGTAGCTATGGTGATCAACATGTCTCATAGGAAATGTCCCTCGTTTGCCCTTGCAAGCACCACTGGGACATCCAGTACAATCTCTGGTATCCAAGAAAGTTCCCAGCCAGGTAACAGATGAAGTTCATGTGCTGAACATCCTGTTGGAATCCACACCCAGTGCTTCCGATAACCCACCTGTGTCTCTGTGAATGATATCAGTCTTCACCTGTAACAGAAATGTTTGAGTAGACAGAGTGAAACAGGAGAGCGAGACTTCATTCAAGACTGTTGCAGTAGAGTAAAGACCACTGTAAGATGCACCATTGCTTCAGCAGGAGGCAGAAAAGTTTGTAATGCCGGGGTGAGCTCGTGGAACCAACCCAGAGACGTTAAAGCAAACAGAATCTGTGTGATGTGGTCCTCTGTGCCTCCTCCTGGGCATTTTGTCTAGTCAAAGTTCAAGTCCAGCCTGCAAGCGGTGACCAGGAGCTCTCCAGAGGACTGTAGCTCAAAGCGGGAGCTTCCATGTTCTTGAGAAAGATGAGAGAACTTCCCAGAAGTTCACAGAAGTGTGTATAGCGAGACACCTATGCATGAATCGCAAAATGTGCTTCCCCAGAACTGTGGCAACTTTTAGTTCTGTTTTCCGTGAAGTTTTGGAAGAATCTTCACGTTCATGCATTTCGAGGCTGGTGAGAGACTAGAAGATTGACATCTCAAAAGAGCAGAGAATGAATTAATGATGACAAAGGCTTCTAAAGGAAAGACACTAGGGGAAGAGAGGGCAGGGGTCCACGACTAGCAGGAGTCCGACTCAGGTTTGGCAGACTGAGGGAGCATAAGACCGTCTTTGGCCACACAAATGTGTTCCCTCTCTTATAACCACTTACCTCCCAGAACTAACACAGGGGAAGCAGGAATCCCGAGTCCACGAAGCCAAAGAGTAAAGTTTGAATCTTATTATTGAGAGCAGGGGGACCTGGCACCGAGTCATTGATCAGGATCCTGGGAGTCTCTTTGCCACAACTCGCCGAGGTAGGGAGGTGCTCAGGTAGACCTGCTGCTGTCTTTGTGGCGGAGCTGCGACTGAGCGTTGCTACATGCAGCCCTGTCCCCAAGTGCTCTGACACGCTAGCTCCATGTGGACATGCGTCTCTGAGAGCAGGGTGACTGCATTGCTCTTTGCTTGTTTGTTGTAGGTACCTCCCAGGAAGCATCGCAGACAACCACCGCTCCTGGGATCACTGGCACAGGTAAGACCTAGAGAAATCGGTCATCAGAGGACAGGTTAGCTTTGGGGATGTCTCCTTTGGCTTCCTCATTCCCGTGTTCTCACCCCTTGTTCCTTCCTCTGCAGCCGTTGCCTCCACAGATGTCAGAGGAACCTCTGGACCAGCAGTGCAGACAGGTGCGTGTCAGCCGCCTTGTAAGTGTGTCTTTGAAGACCTGGGGAAGAGTTGAATCTGGGGAAGGGAATGTTAGGGAAGTAGCAGGAGAGAGGGACTGGGGATTTGAAATGTCCCTTTGAAACATAACTTGGGTGCCAATAGGGACACTTTTTTCTCTGTGTTTCTTTTGGGTTCATGCTTTCATCAGAGTTCCCCTACTGAAGTCAAATTAGCACAGTTTGAGAATTCTGAAAAGGAAGTCAGTTGAGATTTTTGATAGTGATGGCTCTGGAATCACCTGTAAGGATTCCATTTGATGCATCCTTGGAAGGAGTCAGCCTCCCAGATGTCGCTAAACCTCAGTGGCGTCAGGATTCTCATTAGGCAAACGTCTTGGCATGCCTTGCTGTGCTGTTTTCATGTCAGGTAAAGTCGGCAGTAACCAAGGAGTTTCCAACCCAGGCCAATGACATTGATGAACTAGGAGGAAACTTGGGATGATTGGGGGGGCTCGGATATTAAGAATCTTTGTTTCCTCAGTGGAAATTATCATGCAAAATGATATTCTCAGTGTCATGTTTTACAAAGGGAGGAACTGTAAAAGAACCTGCTGTTTTCAGGAAATTCAAAATCCCAGCCTGCTTGTAGGTTTTTTAGGAAGAACATCGCAAGAGGGGATGCCGCTGGAGCCTCTCGATCTACTGTATGGCAAAGTTGTGATGGAATTGGCCTAAAATAGGGGTAAAAACAGAGCTGTCCTAATATTTTCATATCCTGTAATGAGATTATTACAATAGATGTCTTAGTTATAACATTGAAAAGGGGAAACTGGATTAAATGGGAAATGAGCAAGTGGAAAATTTTACTTATGCTGCATCCTCTCCCCAACTTGGAATTTTTATGAAGATGAGTTGGTCAGAACATGGGATACTGGTAGGAATGGGGAGTGAGTGTGGAGGTGTGCTGTCTAGTTTACGTTCTGTTGGAAGTGAGAAGTGATCGGGAGTGAAGTAGCTGTCATGTGGGAAGGCAGAGGGTAGAAGGGTTGTGCCATGTGTGGGCAAGTTAGCATCAGTTAAGGTTGAGGCCATAAAAAGAACAGCTAGATGTTTGGATCAGTCCTAGTGCATGGTTTGAATGCTTAGCTGGGTACACAATGCTGCATTAACTGTGTTTGGGAACATAATGCATGAATGAGAAAGAGAAAAATGGAATTTGATAGAAGTGATAGATCAGCTTTGGAGAGTTTGATTTTGAAATGCTCTAAGACTTAAGGCATTCATGTCCACCATAATTGATGAGGGAAATGGAACGCAAATGAGAGACCCAAACTGGAGATAGAGATACTTTAGGACAATGACACGGATACCTGGGCCCATCAGCATTCCATGGGTTGGCCAAGGGAAGAGACCCTGTGGAATGGAGAAACTAAATTTCAGCACCTGCCAGTGTGTTTGACTCGGGATTAACAGACTCCCAGGGACCCTAACATATTGTGCAGGAGACGATATGATTCTAACTTTGTGGAATTGGAATCTCAGATCAGGATCACTCTAACTTGCTGGGACCTTTATCCTCATAGTGATTACTCTGAAATTGAAGGAAACTCTTGGAAGCACTGAAATCCCAAGACTCTGAATCCTTGCATTTGTTGATGCTGATGTGTAGCTAGCTTAACTCTAGAGAGACAATGTTCTCGACACAATGGACGTGAGCTAGGGCAAGTGCAAAGGTAGAGTTTGGTGAAAGCTGCTATTTCCAAGATCCTGACTCTGGACAAGAAGTTTCCTGAAGGACTGCACTTGACCACAAGGAATTCCATAGAAACCCAAAACTGTCTCTTCTCTCAACTTCTGCTTTTCTTTTTTCACTCTCCATTATGTGCCCAGGCCAGTGCAGCTTTGTACCCAGCAAGGAACCCAAACCGTGGAGTAGGGCTGATTGAAATATCTTGCTCTTCCTCGTGGCCTCAGCTTCACCAAGTGGCTCAGTCCTCCTGCCCCTGCCTTCCCACTTCTTGCTGCTTGAGACATGGACTATGGAGAAAGAATAGACGGTGTCACAGAAACACATGGGTCTGTGCTAAAGTGCGATCTTTACCTGATCATAAAGACACTGCTTATGCTACCTGCTCTTCCTTCTCTCTCCCACACCAGGTGCTACTGGTACAGGCTTTGGGACAACAGCCTCACCTGGAGGTTTCAGAGTCAAGCTATCCCAGGAATTTTTCTTGAAACAGCTCTCGGAACAGGCTGCAGAGCCAGTGTAATTTACTTTTTCCAAACTCTGTCTTCTCAGTTTTCCCTTCCTTGTTCCACAGAGGCCACCACTTCCAAGGAACACAGTCCAACCACTGAAGCAGAGACTTCCTCTGGTGAGTGTCCTCAAGTTTTGGAGCCCCTGTGGCTTTTCTGTTGGAGTCGGCTCTCTACAGAGCATCGGCCACGAATGTGCATGTGCCAGGGGAGTGGTTGTTTTGCTGTCCAGAACACCTCGTCAGGCCAACCAAGATCCGATCCCAAGTTATCCCCAGAGGACACAGTAGAGGTGTCCTCTATCAATACCTGCCATCTGTATTCTTTTTCTTCTGCCACGTTCTACCCCAGAATTGGGAGAGGTCACCAGTGGCAAAGAAGGTGAGTAGAGATCATGACAATAGTGGTTGAAATTGTGTTCAGGAAGACTTTGGTTAAATGCTTGACCCTTGGTCACATACTAAATAATTTTTATTTAATTTATCCTTTGGAGAATTAGGGCACTGGAAGAAAATCATGTGCATAGAAAAAAAAATGTCCTTAAATTTACAGTCAAAGTCATAATGATTCTAAATCTAGAGAAATGAGACCTCTGAGGCCATTGTCAGTGGTCTCCCCCATTTTTACCTTGGGCTTCCAATAGAGAGGGAAGGCAGTGGAAAACATATCCTCTCAAGCATTTGGTGCAAGAAAATTTGTCCAAGGTCTTTCTGTTACTTAAAAGACAAAAGATACCATGGTTTCCTTAGGTTGAGAAAGGCTTTGTCAGGCTTTGTGAGATTTAGCCTTCTCTTCTTTTTCAGTTACCAGTAGGGAAGCCTCTGGTACAAGTAGTCCTGGAAGTTCCAACCCAGGTAAGTAACCCCTTAGTAAGATGTTGTAGTTACCTAATCCTAGACAAAAAGGCTCATCCCTCTGGACCGGGTGTTCTGTTGTAGCTTGCATGGAGCAACCGCTACCTCACTCCTCTTGCTCTTCCTTGAGGACCAGTGAGTGTCCATCAGTGATTCTCAGCCCCTGTGTTGAGACTCCAGGCCTTGTATTCCACACAGGGAAGGTGGCGGGGAAAGAGGTATAGGGCAGCATCTCCTTAGGGACCTTACTGCTCCAAGCATCTAAGGTTGCCATCCTGCTTGGGGTTACTGTAGCTGTGCCAGAGGCCACAGATCAGGATGCAAAGGCACAAAAGGATTGCTGCTGTGGGGAAAGGGGAGGTCAGGGTCACCCAGCCTTCCTCCCACAAGGCAGACCATAGGTGCTGTCTGCACCGAGGGTGTTCTTGTGACCTTTCTGTAAATTGTTAAGGCACTGCGTGTGTAGCTGTGGTGCTCACATATAGAAAGTCCCTCATTTGCCATCGTAGGCACCACTGTGGCATCCAGCAAAATCATCAAAATGTCAGGAAGTTCCCAACCAGGAAAGAGAAATACTGGCTTAGTTTATTTACAGCCTTCTTGCTTCTGCATCACAGGGTTTGGACAACCCCTCTGAGTCTCTGGGATAGAATATAGTCTTCAGCCGTAAAAGATGCACTTTAGCTGACAGAATGAAATAGGTGAACATGACTTTATTCAAGACTGTTGCAATAGGAGTCCAGACCACTGCATCATGGGAAAGACTTAGAACCCAGTGCAGGGCAGTTTGCAGTGCTGGGGTGAGGTCATGGAGACATTTCCAGAGACTCTGCCGAGAGGTGGAGAGGTGAACATGTTGTGGGGAGGGGTGTGTCTGCTCACGGGCACTTACTCTGCTGGGAGTTAGGCACCTGCTGTCTCACAGAGACTGGGAGTGAGGAACCATAGCTTTCTTGAGAACTGCAGGACTAAGCTGTCGCTCCAAGGTCTTTGATAAAGGTAAAAGTGGACGCTCAAAAAATCGTGGACAATGTGTATGAAGAGAAACCTATGCATGGACTGCAAAATTTGTCACAGGAAAATAAACTTAGATTTTAATTGTGTTCAGAAAGTTCCTTCTCATTCTTATGTTAGCATTCTAGCAAGAAACCAGAAGATGGACATGTGAAAGGAACAGAGAAAGAATTTATGATACCAAGGTCTTCTAAAGAAAGACTCTGAGAAAAGAGAGGCCAAGGGATGTAGCTTAGAAGGATCCATCCAAACTGAGTGAAGCTGAGGGGGCATCTTGGCTGTCTCGGTCAACACTTTCCCCTCTTCTATATTTTCCATTTTTTCTATATTTTCCATTCCCCCAGAACTAACCCTGGAGAACCAGCAAACGAGGTTCTCTCTCTTGAAAAAGCTCCATGTGAGGACTGCTTTTGTCACTGAGGGAAGAGGGACCTGGGCACGAGACATTGACCAGGTCCAAGGAATCCATCACCTTAGCTTTCTGAGTAGGGAGGTGCTATGATAGGGACCGTCTAATGTCTTGGTGGCAGAGCCGGGAACGAGCACCAGCAGGTACACCCCTGAACCCAAATGCTCTGAGATGCTTGCTCCCTGTGGACATGGCTTAGGGACTTGCTCTTCCAAGACCAGCAAAGGTGCATGGCTCCTCCCTTGCTTGTTCTAGGCACCTCCCAGGCAGCATCAGAAACAACGGCTACAGGAATCACTACCACAGGGAAGGCCAAGAGAAGGGAGTCACTCCCAAGAGGGTGATTCATGAGATGGTCGCTCCTGGCGTCTCCACTCCCTTATTCTTTCATCATTGTCCCTCTCTGAGCGGTTGCCTCTTCCGCTGCCGTCAGTGAAACTTCTGGTCTGGAGTGCACATGGGTGAATGCTGACCGTAAAGAATTTCCATGACCGGTGTGGCCTTGAAGGTCATGGGAGGAATTGAATTTGGGGGAGGCAGTGGTAGGATGGAAACAGGAGAGAGTGGCTGGGACGATGCTGTTAAATACCTGGACTACTTGGGACAGACCCCTTTATCTCTGGGCTTACTTGAATTCAGGCTTCCATCAGAGATCCCCCAGGAAGCCCAGTCATACACTTTCACAGTTCTCTGTTAGGAGTTAGTCTTTTGAGGTTGCTCATGTTAACAGCTCTGGAAGTGCCTGTTCTAGGGGTTCCATTCAGTGCCTCCCTGTGAGAAAGTAGCCTTGCGGATGGTAAAAAGCCTTAGAGGGTGCAGGAGTGTTTTAAAGAGTGTCCTTGCATATACCACTGTGCTGTTCTTACACAGGGTGAGGTCACCAGCAGCCAAGGAGATTCCAACCTGGGGAATGAAGATGGGAAAAGTTGGAGGCAGCCTACGGTGTTTGGGGGGTTATATTAAGAACTTTACAAAACTGTGGAAGTCCCCTCACTTTTTAGTATTAGGCTAGCAAGAAACAAGATTATCTACGTCTCAAGGAGCAGAGAAAGAACTTGTGATGATGAAGTCTCCTAAAGGAAAGACTCTTAGGAAAGTTGGTGAGACCAACTGTTGGAAGAAAGCATCCTGAGTTGAGTCAGTCTGAGAGGAACACGTCTTGGCCAACACAGACATCTTCTCCCTTTCTACTAATTCTTGCCCCCAGAGCAAACACAGGAAGACCAGAAAACCAGCTTCCATGGGGCAAAAAAGGTTACATGCAGAGAAAGCAGTCGTCAATGAGAGAAAGGGGACCTGGAAGTGAGACCGTGCTCCGGGTCCTAGGGATCTGTCACCTAGGAGCCAGGACAGGGACCTCCTGAGCCCTGCTGACATTTGCAGGGTGAAGTCCTGCACCCAAGGGCTTTGAGATGCTTGCTGCTGTAGAGGTGCCTGGGAACAGGCACCCTGAGACCAGAGCAAGGACATGGCTCTTGGCTTGCTCCTTTAGATTCCTCCAGGGAAGTCCCAGAAACAGCCATTGCTTGTGGAAATGCTACCCTAAGTAAGGCCAAGAGAATAAGTCAGTTTCCTAGGGCCACTCAACAGGCAGGATGGGTGACGGGGCTCTCGCCCCTTGTGTCTCTAGTGTGTTGATTGCACATATTCATATCTCTCAGCGGTCGCCACTTCCACTGGCATCAGAGAGACTCCTGGCCCTGCGGTGCAGACAGGTGAGTGGTGGCCCTGCACCCTTTTCAGTGACCAGGGTAGCTTTAAAAATATTAGAACAAGAAGAATTCGAGAAAAGAAGTGGCAGCACAGGAGGCCAGGAAGATGGTGTTCGGTGTCCTTTTGAAATGTGACTTTTTTTTTTTTTTTTTTTTGTTTCTGACAGGCAGAGTGGACAGTGAGAGAGAGAGACAGAGAGAAAGGTCTTCCTTTTGCCGTTGGTTCACCCTCCAATGGCCGCCGCGGTAGCGCGCTGCGGCCGGCGCACCGCGCTGTTCCGATGGCAGGAGCCAGGTGCTTCTCCTGGTCTCCCATGGGGTGCAGGACCCAAGGACTTGGGCCATCCTCCACTGCACTCCCTAGCCACAGCAGAGAGCTGGCCTGGAAGAGGGGCAACCAGGACAGGATCGGTGCCCCGACCGGGACTAGAACCCGGTGTGCCGGCGCCGCAAGGCGGAGGATTAGCCTAGTGAGCCGCGGCGCCGGCCGAAATGTGACTTTTAAATGCATCTAAGGACACCTCGTTCTCTGGGTTTGCTGTGGTTCAGGGATTTTTCCTTAGAGCTCCATCCTGAAGATGGATCTGTGCCTGCTGAGAATTCTGATTAGGGAGTTCATCCTCTGAGGTGGCTCAGCTGCTCTGGGATGACCTGTACCAGGGATTTCATTCAATGATTCAGTGCATCTGTTGAAGAGGCAGCCTCGAGAAGTCAGTAAACCCCAGTGGGATCAGGCGTATTTCCGGGTAAGCGTTCTTGTACACACTACTCTGCTGCTCTCACATCGGGTGAGCTCACCAGGGACCCGGAATTTCCCACCAAGCCACATGAAGATGAATGAACCAGGAGGGAACTTAGGGTATTTTGGACTCTTACATTAGGATTTTTGCATCCTCAATTAAAGTTATCAAGGTAAAAGAGATTTTCATTGTTGTGCTAAAAAGCAGGGAGGCATAAAAGAACCTGCATTTACAGGAAGTGATGAGTCCAGACCTCTCATGGAACCCCAGCCAGAGGTAGCAAGGCGAGGTTTGAAGGAGGAGACACGGAAAGGTTTTCTGGAGCTTCTGTAGGGCCAAGTTGTGACAGAATTATCCTGAAATCAGGGGAATGTCCCATCAATTTTGTATTTGATAACAAGAAAATCGCAAAAGAGACCGCCGTGCGAACATTAACAAAACTTGATTGTACTGGCAAGGAGGAGCAATTGCAAGATCCCCAGATTGGATTTGCTTGGGAGTATTAATTTGACGTAATATGGAAGAATGACAGGGAGGGTGAGTGGAGAGGGTAGAGACGTATCTTCCAGATTGACAGCTGTTAGCGGCGAGAGGTGATGGGGGCTGAAGTAGCATTCATGTCGGGAAGCAGAAGGCAGAAGGAGTGAGCCATGCTTGGGCAAGCTGGCGTCAGGTGGTCAGGCAGAGGCCACGAGGAAGACTCCTGGAGCTGTCCTAGTCCGTGTGGCAGGTGCTGAGCTGGACAGGTAACAGTGCCATTGAGCATGTTGGGAATGTAGTGGAGGACTGAAAACATAGACATAGACGGGAACTGGTAGAAGAGAGGGGTTGGGAGAGGGTTGCATTTGGAAGTCTTTGAGGTTTTCAGGAATTGATGCCCAGCAGAACTGATGAGAAGACTGGACCCAGAACTGAGCTGTGAACTGGAGACAGATTGGTCTTTGTTGGTCTGCAAGGCTGAGATTATCTCCAGTAATTCCACGGGTAACCAGGCTCATCAGCAAAAGAAAGGGGCCTGAGAAGGGGAGGATTCTGGCTCATGTTTTGCCAGAGTGTTTCACTCACGACACTGCAGGCTAGGGGAGTGCAGGCAGGTGCCCTGCTGTACATAGGTGATGCACTTCTGATTGGCAAGCTGGACATCTCAGATCAGGACCACATTTACAGTTCCAAGGGCACTCTTTTCTTCTTTTTGAAAATAATAGTTGTTTCTCCCTACCTCCCCCACCCCCCGTCTGTCTGTCTGTCTCTCTCTCTTTCTTTATTTCTTTCAAGATTTATCTGTCTGTTTCAAAGGCAGAGTTACAGAGAGGTAGAGGCAGAGAGAGAGAAAAGTCTTTAACCTGCTGGTTCACTTCCCTGATAGCCACAATGGCCAGAGCTTCACCGATCTGAAGCCAGGAGCCCAGAGCACCTTCCTGGTCTCCTACATGGATGCAGGGACCCAAGAACTTGGACCAACTTCTGCTGCTTTCCCAGGCCATAGCAGAGACCTGATAGGAAGTACAGCAGCTGGGATCCGAACCAGTGCCCACATGGGATGCTGGTGCTGAAGGCAGCAGATTTATGCACTGTAACTCAGTGCCATCCTCAATAGTTGTTTCTTTAACAGAACACAGCTTCATAGCTATAACTGTGAGAATAAAGGGCAAAACTCTCTTGAAAGCATGAAAATATCAAGATTCTGAATCCTGCCCGTTTCTTGATGTTGACACGTAGTGTGCAGAATTCTAGGGAGGCATTGTCCTAGACAGAATACAAATGAGCAACACAAGTTGAAAAGAGGACGGCGAGGAAGCCGCTGTTTCTATGATGCTAACTCTGGAGCAGAAGAATACTGGATGGTGCACGTTGACTCCAAGGATTTCTGTAAAACAGGAAGAACATGTTTATCTCCACTTGTGACCTGAGTCCTAGAGAGAGATTAAATGGGCTCACAGGAACACATGCATGTGCCCTAAAGCGTGAGCTCCCTCCAATCAGGAAAACATTGCTCTGTCACTTCTTCTTCCTTCTCTCCTGTAATAGACTCTGCAACCTCACCTGAAGGTCTCAGAGCAGGTAAATCAAGTCACCCCAGGTGTTCTCCTGAAAATGGCCATAGGAAGAGAATGTGTGCTGCCTGCTTCAGGGTTTCCAAACTTGGCACCTTCACAATTTGCCTCCCTCAGTCCACAGAGGCCACCACCGTCCAGGAACGCCTTGCAGCCACGGAAGCTGGGCTTTGCTCTCGCGAGTGCTCTCAGGTTTTGGAGTCTTGGTGGCTTTTCCATTGCAGTTGACTCCCTATAGACCATGAGTGCAAATGAATGTGGTTGAAAAGTGGCAGCTTTTATATTCATAACATCTCATGAGACCAACAGATGATTTTTCCTTGGTGTTTGCTGAAGGACAGAATAGCAATGGCCCTGTATAGATACATCCTTTCTGTGTTCTCTCTGACTAGCCAGGTTCTACCCCAGGATTAGAGATCACAGCAGTATTGCTGGCACTTGTGTTCGTGAAGGTTCTGGTAGACCCTTGGCCATTGTTCACAAGTTAGAGAATGCTTGGTTTTCCCCTGATGCAGTGAAAGGAAATCTTACGTAAAGAATAAACATTTCCTCAAACTTTGTGTTCAGAGGCTAGAGGGCTCTAGCCCTAGGGAAAATGAGGACACTGTGACTTTCTTCCACCATATTTGAGCTTGCAGTCAGCAGAGCGAGCACTGGAAGATATGCCCATTGCAGCGTTTGCTTCTGGAATGATCTGTTAGGACTGCTGCAGAGACAGGGGAGGACTTGGTGACACCACACTCTCCTTAGCGTGAGAAAGGCTCTGTGATGCTTGCTGAGGCTTATTGTTCCCTCCACCACTGGGGGTGCCTCTGGCATAGCAGCTGGTCCCGGAAGTTCCGGCCAGGTAAGTGAATCTTCCCGTCCTTTTCCGAGTCTGGAAGCCTGAATCTGTTCTCGGGAATGTGCGGCCTGCTGAAGCAGACACCGAGAGAGCGGCCCTTCCCTCCCCCTCTTGACCTTGCTTTAGAATCCTCTAGTGTCCATCGGTGATTCACAGCTGTGGTGCTCAGATGACACCCGGCCTTAGCTTGCAGGTGTGTCAACACTGATGGGCAAGTTGAAGGCCCAGGAAATAGGGCACGATCTCCATAGGACCTTAACTCTCAGCTGCCTAACGCTGCCTTCTTGTTCTGGGATTTTGTGACTCCCCCAGTGTCCCCAAGCGAGGTTGGGAGGGCACCTGGGGCACATTGCAGAAGGGGGGTGTTGGTGTTGACAACCGCCAATGCCTCCTCCCAAGGTGGGCCGTGGGACCACTTAATCGTTGGTAATGCACAGAGGTGCTCTCTGGGTAGTTACAGCGCTCGCTCTGTGGCGTGGGAAATGCCTTCATTTTCCTTTGCAGGCAGCACTGTTCCCTGAACTCTCAGGAAGTTCCCAGCCAGGTAACAGAAACACTGGCTCGGGTGGAGTCTAGGTGCTCAACTTTCTTCTGGCCTCTGCCCTGCAGAGTTTCAGACAACCCACCTGTGACCTCCTACTCTTACAGAAAGTTTGTGCCAGACAGAGTGTAATAGGTGAACATGGCTTTATTAAAAACTGTTGCAGTAGGAGCCAAGGCCACTGCAACAGGGGAGAGCTAGAACCCTCTGCTGCTGCAGCAAAGGCCGAGTTGGCAGTGCTGAGATGAGCTCATGGAAAGATCCTGAGATGTTCGAGTGAGGTGGCTGTATGTGATGAGGCCTCTGTGTCTGTTATTGGCACCTAATCCTGTAGAAGCTAGGACCCTCGCCCCCCACAGAGCCAGGCAGACAGAGGCCTTAGAGTTCTCAGGATCACTGTTCAAAGAAGAAGCCCCCAGGTCCTCAATAAAGAGGGGAGGTCGCTTCCCAGAGTACGTGGAAATACGTATTATAGAAAACCTATGAATGACTTGCAAAGTTTATTGCAACAGAATAAACTCAACTTTGAATTGCATTTTCCAAGAAGTTTTGGAAATCCCTTGCATTCCTTCATTAGAAGGCTAACAAGATCTTGGAATATTTACATCTCAAAGGAGCGGGGAAGATATTTATGATGACAAAGTCGTCTAAAGGAAAGGCTGAGAAAAGGGAGGTCAGGAGGCTGCCTCTGAGAAGACACAAGGCCATCTTGGTCAGCACAGATGTTTTCCTGGGATTTGTATCTTCTCCCTCCTGGAACGCACAGAAAAGCAGGAAACCATGCTCTGTTACGTAGAAGTTAGGTCCGAGGAAAGCTCTCATCAGTGAGAGAAGGGGCGGTGGAAGTGACAGTGGCGCAGGGTTTTACGGCTCTGTCCCCTCAGTTCCCTGAGCAGGGAGGAGCTAAGACAGGGACCTCTCAGTGTCTTGGAGGCAGAGACATGAACTAGCCTGGTAGTCTGTGACAGCAAGCACAGAGACATGAACTAGCCTGGTAGTCTGTTACAGCAAGCACAGAGATATGAACTAGCCTGGTAGTCTGTTACAGCATGCACAGAGACGTGAACTAGCCTGGTAGTCTGTTACAGCAAGCACAGAGACGTGAACTAGCCTGGTAGTCTGTTACAGCAAGCACAGAGATATGAACTAGCCTGGTAGTCTGTTACAGCTGCACAGAGACATGAACTAGCCTGGTAGTCTGTTACAGCAAGCACAGAGACGTGAACTAGCCTGGTAGTCTGTTACAGCAAGCACAGAGACATGAACTAGCCTGGTAGTCTGTGACAGCAAGCACAGAGACGTGAACTAGCCTGGTAGTCTGTTACAGCATGCACAGAGACATGAACTAGCCAGATAGTCTGTGACAGCATGCACAGAGACGTGAACTAGCCTGGTAGTCTTACAGCATGCACAGAGACATGAACTAGTCTGGTAGTCTGTTACAGCATGCACAGAGACATGAACTAGCCTGGTAGTCTGTTACAGCAAGCACAGAGACGTGAACTAGCCTGGTAGTCTGTTACAGCATGCACAGAGACGTGAACTAGCCTGGTAGTCTGTTACAGCAAGCACAGAGACGTGAACTAGCCTGGTAGTCTGTTACAGCAAGCACAGAGACGTGAACTAGCCTTGTAGTCTGTTACAGCATGCACAGAGATATGAACTAGGCAGGTAGTCTGTGACAGCATGCACAGAGACGTGAACTAGCCTGGTAGTCTGTGACAGCACGCACAGAGACGTGAACTAGCCTGGTAGTCTGTGACAGCACGCACAGTTCTGCCCTGCTGCACTGCTCTTGGTCTTAACTGATGGTTATTGATTATCCGTTGAAAAGTCCCACCTACTGGGTTCTCCTGAGACTCAGCCTTTGCTTCCAGCAGGGTAACATTTTGGGAAAGATGAAGGTTAGGGAACTGGGCGGTGTCTCTTTTGGGAACTTAGCTGCCTCAACCATGGTAGGTTGCTACTTTGTTCCTGGTTTTTGTAACTCTAACAGTTTTGAAGGCACCCGGGGAACATTTCTGAAGGGAGAATCCATTCTGAAAGTGCCCAGCCCACGTTGCTGCATCTTCTCTTGGCATGCATTTTTTCTCTTTGGTAATTCACAAAGGTGCTCTCCGAGCCGCCATGGTGCTCGCTGTGACTCTAATGAAATGTCTCTCATTTGCCTTTGCAGGCACCACTGTGACTTCCAGCAGAAGCTCTGGAACCACGGAAGTGCCTATACCAGGTGATGGAAACAGTGGCTCAAATGTAGTTTCTGTGCTTAACTTCCTTGCTTCCACACCACAGTGCTTTAGCTCACCCATCTGCACCTCTGTGAATGAGTTTCATTCCAACTGTAAATGAAACATTGCAGTAGGCAGAGCAGAACAAGACAGTGAACATGACTTTGGTCAAGACTACTGAGTCAGGGATAGTGCAACAGAGAGACACATACCTCTAGGCTGCTTCAGCCAGGCAAGGGAGGTTTCAGTGCTGGAGTGAGCTCATGGAAACATTTCAGAGGACCTTCGAAAGAGGTTTGTGTGTGTGTTGATGGGCCATCATCACACAGATCTGTGTCTGCTTATTGGCACTTAATCCGCTGGTGGGTAGTCCCCTACCTTCCAGCGGGCTTGTGGAGCTCCTACGTCTTTGCAGAAGATAAAGAGTAGTTCAGAAAGCATATGGACAAAGCATATTTTCAGATCCCATGCATGGATTTCAAACTATTGTGAAGCAGAATAGAATCCTCTTTGAATACCGTTTTTTTCCAGAAAGTTTTTGAAGTCTGCTGGCATTTCTCTGTTAGACGAAAGTCTATTAGATTCACATCTCAAAAGAGAAGAGAAAGATGACAAAGTCTTCTCATGAAAACACAGAGATGATGGGGGTTGCAACTAGGAAGAAACCCATTCCATGTTTAACAAGCAGAGAGCAACATAGGCCATGCCGGCTAGCACAGTGCTCTCTCCCTCTCTCTCGTGTTACTTCTGTCTCTCTGGATATAACACTGGAGAACCAGGAAACCAGCTTCCACTAAGTAGAGGAATTAAGTGGAGGAAAGCGGTTGTCATTGAGTGATGGGAGACTGGGAAGTGAGGCCTTGGTCAGGATCCTAGGAACCTGTCAGCTAACTTCCTTGAGCAGGGAGGTGCTAAGATAGGGACATCCCAATGTCTGTGAGGTGGGGGTATGTGTCGTACTCCACCCATGTCTGCTTTTCATGGAGGTGGCTTAGGGACATGCACTTCTGAAACTAGAAAACTGCATACCCTTCTTTTGCTCCTTTTAGGCACCTCCAAGGAAGTGTTGGTAACAGCCACTGCTCCTGGAGTTACATCTGTAGGTAAGGCCAAGAGAAATCATTAATCGTTTACCAGATGGGGATGGGCCGGCCTCTCTGGCTTCTGCAGCTTCCTGTTTTCACACTCTTACTCCTTCCTCAGCCATTGCCACTTCAACCAGCATTGGCAAGACCTCTGGACCTGGAGTGCGGACAGGTGAATGTTGGCCATGCAACCTGTTCTACAGTCAGTGTGGCTTTGGCTGACTTGGCAGGAGTTGGATCTGGGGAGAAGGGGCTGGGGAGATTGTGTTGTGTCACCTTAAATGTGACTTCTAATGCAACCAGGGATACTTTCTTCTCTGGCTTTCATCCGATCTCTCCCCAGTGACTTATTCTTTGAGAATTCTGCGCAGGGAGTCAGTCACTTGAGGATGTTCGTATCGCTGGCCCTGGGATTACCTATACTAAGGATCCCCTTGGGGGTATTCTTCTGAGGAGCATGAATGAAGGTGAAAGGAACTGCAAGGCAGGTGTGCTTCTCTTCCTACACCTCCCAAAGCCAACCTAGCTTTGCTCCCAAGTTCTGCTTGAAGGACACGGAAGAGACATGGTCCTCTGGACACATCTGTTCAGTATGGTTTTTGTTTTGCCAGGTTCTATCCCACAGTTAGCAGAGGTCACCAGTGGCCAAGAAAGTGAGTCAGGATCACAGTAGTGGTTACCTGAAGGTTTTGATGTAGATGCTTGGCCCTTGGTCACAGATGAGACCATGCATTGTTCTCTGTTTTTGTCCCTGGGGACACAGAAAAGATCATAAGCTTGGATGCAGACGGTGTGCATGTGTGATTGTAGATCTGGAGAAGAGAGTCGTTTGAGGCTGTTGTGACTCTTCACTGCCGTGTTTCCTTTGAGCCTGCACTCAAGTCATGCATTAGGTTACCCACCTCCGCAGACATTTGGTGCAAGAAAATCTGTTAGCAGGATGTCTGAGGATGGGCAGGGTATCTAGTTTTTCATTCCAGGCCTTTGCTTTCTGCTTAGAGAAACATTCTAAGTACAGGGACCTATATGGTGCACAAGGTGGTATAGTGTATTTAAAAGGTGAAGGAACACACACACACACACAAGCATATACACATGCACTCGGGTACCATTGAGGAGTGGAGTGGGCCCCGTGGATAAATGGAGTGGGTGGGGGGAAGCAGAGAGAGGGTTGCATTTTCCAGCTCATGGCCCTAACCTGGCTGTCCCATATCGGGTTCTACTGCCTCAGAGACAAAGGGCAGCTTGATGACACCAGGCGCTCCTCGGGATGAAACGGGCTGTGGCGGGCTTTGTGAGGCTGTTCCTTCCCTCTCTTGCAGGGACCACCGGGGGAGCCTCTGGCACAGCAGGTAGTCCTGGAAGTTCCAGCTCAGGTAGGTAAGCCCTCAGTTAAGAGGCTGTAGTTGTCTAAGCCTGGAAAGGGAAATCTCTTCTCTGGAATGGGCAGCCTGCTGCGGCATGCACAGAGCAGACCCCCAGCTCAGTCCTGGCCTTGCTTGAGGGTCTCCCATCTACGTGTTCTGTGAGGAAGTCCTAGCCTTTGCTTCCATTCAGGGGAACATAGCAGGTGAAGACAGAGACTCGGGAAATGGAGCAGCACTTTGTTTGCCTTCTTATTGTGGGACTTTGTAATCCTGCCAGATCCCCTGTGTCGGGAGGGAAGGCACACAGGCATACTGCTGAGAGAGGCAAAGGAAGCTGTGAACACCCAACACACATCCCGTAAGACAGACCGTGCGGCTGCATGGCCCTGAGGGTGTACCGATTTCCATTTTGTAATTCAAAGGTGCTCCGTGGGCTGCAAGGGCTCTCACTGTGTCTCACAGGAAATGCCCCTTGTTTGACTTTGCAGACTGCACTGTGGCACCCAGCAGAGTCTCTGGACTCTTGTACCCAGGCACTGTAAATACTGAGTGCATTGGGGCTCATGAGCTCACCTCCTCACTTCTACACCACAGAGCCTTCAGTGACCCATCTGTATCCGTGATGATCACTGGTCCCCTCTAAAAGCAGCACCTTGCTAGAGAGAGTGTAAGAAGTGGACATGAATTAATCCAAGACTGCCGCACAAGGCATCAAGACAGCTGCATCAGAGAGAGAGAGAGAGAGAGAGAGAGAGAGAGAGAAAGAGAGCGAGCTTGAGCATGCGTGCTCAATGCTGGTGAAGCAAAGGCAGGAGTTTGTCATGTTGGAATGAGCTTCTGAAACATACCTGTGATGAGGCCTTATAAAATGCAGCAGAATGAACACTTCTTTTTAAGATTTTATGTATTTATTTGAAAGTTAGAATTATAGACAGTGAAAAACAGAGACGGAGAAAAAGGTCTTCCATCTGCTGGTTCACTCCCAGGATGATCCAAAGCCAGGAGCCGGGAGCTTCTTCCAGGTCTCCCACACAGGTGCAGGGGCCCAAGGACTTGGGCCATCTTCTACTGCTTTCCCAGGCCAAAGCAGAGAGCTGGATTGGAAGAGAAGCAGCCAGGGCTAGAACTGGCACCCATATGGGATGCCGGCACTTTAGGTGGAGGATTAATCTACTGCGCCACAGCACTGGCCCCAGGAACACATTTTTAATTATATTTGTCTGTGAGGTCTTGGATGTTCCTTCAATTTGCAGGTTAGAAGGCTAGCAGGAGATGGAAGGTTTACAGCTCAAAGGAAGAGGGAAAGGATTTGTGAAGACCTTGCTTCTAAGGGAAAGACTCCAAGAAAAGGAAGCTGGGGGCTACAGCTGGGAAGAGGCCCTCCCGCAAGGAGTCGAACAGAATTGGCCATCTTGGCCAACACAGATGTCTTCTCCCATGCCTTTAACTACCCTGCTGTGGAACTAACACAGGAGAACGAGGAGACCAGGCTCCAGGAAGAGAGAGATCAGTGTGAGGAACTTAGGAGTCACTGGGTGAAGGGGGGCATGGCAGGGAGGCGTGATCAGCATCCGAGGAGTCTACCACCTCAGCTCCCTGGGGTGCTCAGAGAGGGACTCCCAGTGTCTCGGCGGCAGAGGCACGAACCGGCCCTCGCAGATGCAGTCTTGCACGGAGCACTGTGAGAAGTTTCCTGCGTGGTGAGGTGGCTCCAGGATGTCCTCTCAAACCAGAAATGGCACGGCTCTTCCTTTGCTCACATCAGGTACCTCCCAGGAACCGTCAGAAGCCAGCACGGCTGCGGGAAGTGCTACCACAGGTACGGCCAGGACAAGTCAGGCACCATTCCCGGTGGCCTTTTAGGAGACAGATGGATTCTGTGACAGTCGCCTCTTGTTCCTCTCTCAGCAGTTGTCGCTCCCACTGGCATCGGAGAAACCTCAGGTCCTGGACCGCAGACAGGTGAGTGTGGATGTGCACCCTTTTCAATCATCTGTGTGGCTTTGTGGATCTTGGAAGGACTTGAATTTGGAAATGGAGTGGTAGGAAAGAGAGGCTGGTAGGGTGGTGTTAAATGTCTATTTGAACAGTGACTTGAGTTACATAGAGAATTACGGAAAAAGAGAGGGGTCTTCCATCAGCTGATTTCCTCCCTAAATGGCCAGATAGCTGGGGCTGGGCCAGGCCAAAGCCAGGAGCCTGGAACTCCATCCAGGTCTCCCATGTGAGTGGAAGGAGCCCAAACACTTGGGCCATCTTCTGCTGCCCTCCCAGGCACAGTAGCAGGGGGCTGGATCAGAAGTGCAGCAGCCAGGACTTGAACAGGTGCACGGATAAGAGACGGAAGCACCACAGGTGCCAGACTAACCTGGTGCACCACAGCACCAGCCCCTGAAAAGTGACTTTGGAATCCAACAGGGACAATTTTCCCCCTGGATTTTTGTCTCTTAAAGGATCAGACTCAAGGCACCAGGGGCAGATCATCTGCATAGAGGATTCTAGAGTTACGGAAGTGGGATCTCTGGAGCCTGTTTGACTTTGCTCCCCCACATTTCCTGTGAGCCACACCCCTCAAGGAGAGCCTTAGAAAGTGTCCAGTCAAACATTTGGTGTGAGAGAATCTGTGGCAAGGTTTCCTGCTGCTTCAGAATCCAAGGGAAAGTTGAGGGTCCCGTGCTCTTCTTGGGAGGAGAGAGGCTTTCTGGGCATGAGAGACTCAGCCTTCCCTTCACTCGTCCCATAGGGGAGCCTCTGCCCCCCCAGTTAGTCCTGGAAGTTCCCACCCAGGTAACTCGGCCCTTCCCAGAGCCTCTGATTGCCTGATCTTATAAGGAACCTCTTCTCAGGACTGGGCAGTCTGTGCAGCTTGCATAGAGCTCTCCCTCCCTCCTCTTGCCTTGCATAAGGGACAGTGAGTGTCCAGCAATGATTTGCACCTACTGTGTTCTTGTGCATGACTCCTGGTCTTGGCTTCCGTGTGGGGAAGGTGGTGGGGAGGGGGGCAGGTGCACAGGTACAGGGCAGAATTTCCTTCGGGATCTTACTGCCCCGTCATCCAGTGTTGCCTTCTTGTTCTGGGATTTTGACTCTGCTGGAGCCCCAACCCAGGCACCTAGGGCACACTGCTGAGGGGGCAGCAGACAATGAAAGCTTCCAAACACTCCTTCCACAAGGCAGCCCAGAGCCACACCCCCCTTAGTGTGAGATTGTTCTCTGGTCGTTCACAGAGGTGCTCTGTGGGCAGCTGTAGCTCTCATGGTGGCTGATAGGAGATGGCGCTCATTGGTCTTTGCAGGCACCACTGTGGCGTCCACCAGGAGCACTGGACTCTGGGGAAGTTCCCCACCAGGTACTGGAAGTACTGGCTCAGGTGACACATATGTGCTTGACGGCCTGCCTGTGATATCCTCCAAATCACGTCCAGGCCACAGTGTTCCAGTGCATCTTCCTGAGTATCAGCCCTCACCTGTCGAAGCCATGCAGCACCAGCCCAAGAGAAACAGTGGCCCTGACTGTACCGAGAGCACTGCACTGGCAGTGAGAGCCCTGACTGTACTGAGAGCACTGCACTGGCAGTGAGAGCCCTGACTGTACCGAGAGCACTGCACTGGCAGTGAGAGCCCTGACTGTACTGAGAGCACTGCACTGGCAGTGAGAGCCTGACTGTACTGAGAGTACTGCACTGGCAGTGAGAGCCCTGACTGTACTGAGAGCACTGCACTGGCAGTGAGAGCCCTGACTGTACTGAGAGCACTGCACTGGCAGTGAGAGCCCTGACTGTACCGAGAGCACTGCACTGGCAGTGAGAGCCCTGACTGTACTGAGAGCACTGCACTGGCTGTGAGAGCCCTGACTGTACTCAGAGCGCTGCACTGGCAGTGAGAGCCTGACTGTACTGAGAACACTGCACTGGCAGTGAGAGCCCTGACTGTACCAAGAGCACTGCACTGGCAGTGAGAGCCTGACTGTACTGAGAGCACTGCACTGGCAGTGAGAGCCCTGACTGTACTCAGAGCGCTGCACTGGCAGTGAGAGCCCTGACTGTACTGAGAGCACTGCACTGGCAGTGAGAGCCCTGACTGTACTGAGAGCACTGCACTGGCTGTGAGAGCCCTGACTGTACTCAGAGCGCTGCACTGGCAGTGAGAGCCTGACTGTACTGAGAACACTGCACTGGCAGTGAGAGCCCTGACTGTACTGAGAGCACTGCACTGGCAGTGAGAGCCCTGACTGTACCGAGAGCACTGCACTGGCAGTGAGAGCCCTGACTGTACTGAGAGCACTGCACTGGCAGTGAGAGCCCTGACTGTACTGAGAGCACTGCACTGACAGAGAGAGCCCTGACTGTACCGAGAGCACTGCACTGGCAGTGAGAGCCCTGACTGTACCGAGAGCACTGCACTGACAGAGAGAGCCCTGACTGTACTGAGAGCACTGCACTGGCAGTGAGAGCCCTGACTGTACTGAGAGCACTGCACTGGCAGTGAGAGCCTGACTGTACTGAGAGCACTGCACTGGCAGTGAGAGCCCTGACTGTACTGAGAGCACTGCACTGGCAGTGAGAGCCCTGACTGTACTGAGAGCACTGCACTGGCTGTGAGAGCCCTGACTGTACTCAGAGCGCTGCACTGGCAGTGAGAGCCTGACTGTACTGAGAACACTGCACTGGCAGTGAGAGCCCTGACTGTACCAAGAGCACTGCACTGGCAGTGAGAGCCTGACTGTACTGAGAGCACTGCACTGGCAGTGAGAGCCCTGACTGTACTCAGAGCGCTGCACTGGCAGTGAGAGCCCTGACTGTACCGAGAGCACTGCACTGGCAGTGAGAGCCCTGACTGTACTGAGAGCACTGCACTGGCTGTGAGAGCCCTGACTGTACTCAGAGCGCTGCACTGGCAGTGAGAGCCTGACTGTACTGAGAACACTGCACTGGCAGTGAGAGCCCTGACTGTACTGAGAGCACTGCACTGGCAGTGAGAGCCCTGACTGTACCGAGAGCACTGCACTGGCAGTGAGAGCCCTGACTGTACTGAGAGCACTGCACTGGCAGTGAGAGCCCTGACTGTACTGAGAGCACTGCACTGACAGAGAGAGCCCTGACTGTACCGAGAGCACTGCACTGGCAGTGAGAGCCCTGACTGTACTGAGAGCACTGCACTGACAGAGAGAGCCCTGACTGTACTGAGAGCACTGCACTGGCAGTGAGAGCCCTGACTGTACTGAGAGCACTGCACTGGCAGTGAGAGCCTGACTGTACTGAGAGCACTGCACTGGCAGTGAGAGCCCTGACTGTACTGAGAGCACTGCACTGGCAGTGAGAGCCTGACTGTACCGAGAGCACTGCACTGGCAGTGAGAGCCCTGACTGTACCGAGAGCACTGCACTGGCAGTGAGAGCCTGACTGTACCGAGAGCACTGCACTGACAGTGAGAGCCTGACTGTACTGAGAGCACTGCACTGGCAGTGAGAGCCCTGACTGTACCGAGAGCACTGCACTGGCAGTGAGAGCCCCGACTACCGAGAGCACTGCACTGGCAGTGAGAGCCTGACTGTACTGAGAGCACTGCACTGGCAGTGAGAGCCCTAACTGTACCGAGAGCACTGCACTGGCAGTGAGAGCCACTGAAATGGGGCTCAGAGGCAGAACTTGTGCTGTTGCAGTAAATGCAGCAGCTGTGGTAGGGATCTAGTTCAAAACTCCCAGAGCACCCTGGAGAGGGTGGGTCTGTGTGGTGAGGCCCTGGGTGTCTGCTCAGTGGCTTTTTTTTTTTTTTTTTTGAGGAAGGTGGGTCCCTACTATCCCAGAGATAACAGGAGATGGGAGTTCTTTGATTCTGAGAATTTCTTTCATAGCATCCCCGGGTCTTAAAAGAAGATGAAAGGGCCCTTTCAAAGTTCATGGAAAATACGCATTACAAAAATCCTATGCATGAATTGTAAAAATTCTGTGCCAGAATAAAGCCACCATTAATTTCCATTTTTTTCTAAGAACTTTTGAAAGGCCCCTTGTCTTGTCGGGCTGGTATTGTGGTACAGTGGTTAAGCTGCTGCCTGTGAGCACTAGTTCAAGTCCCAGATACTCCACTTCTGATCCATCTCCCTGTTAATGAGCCTGGGAAAAATCCCCTGCCAAATTCCGTCACGCTGTGGGCAGCACAGGGCCATCTTGCTCTACCCAGATGTGTTCTTCCTTTGAACTTGCCTAACCCAGTGGACACAGGAGAATCGGGAAACCAGGGGCTACAATGTGAGAAAGGTTCAGGAAAGCATTCGCCATGGAGAGAAAGGGGGGCAGGAAGTGAGTCATGCACAGGACCCTAGGAATCTGTTACCTACCTCAGCTCATGGGGTAAGCAGGTGCCAAGATAGGGACCTCCTCGTGTCTCAGTGCGAGAGGCGTGGATGCTCATTGGTCATTGCAGTGCTGCACACAAGTGTGGTCAGATGCCTGCTCCACATGGAGGTGGCTCAGGGCCGTGCTCTTCTGAGACCAGAAAAGCTGCATGGCTTTTTTCCCTTGCTTGCTTTAGGCACCTCCCAGGAAGGTTTGGCGATAGCCACTCCCACAGGAATGACCAGCAGGGGTGGGGCAGGAGAAGTCAGTGATGGTCCATCATGGCCTCTCAGAGGAGCCGAGGGCTGGCGGGGTGGTCACCTGTCCTCCTCCAGCTCCTGTTCTGATCTTGTTCCCCCCAAGCAGTTGCTGTGTCCCCTGGGGTCAGAGTGACCTCTGCCCCTGGAGTGCAGACAGGTCAGTGTCAGCCATGAAGCCTCTGCAGCAATCAGGGTGGCTTTGAGGGACTTGGAAGGAGCTGAACTGGGGGGAGGGAGGGGTTGGAAAGCAGGGCTTGGGAGATGCTGAGAGCTATCCCTTAAAATGTGGCTCTTAAGGACAACTAGGGAAACCTTTGCTCTGGGTTGCCCTTGGATCAGAGTTTCCTCTGGGACCCCCTCCTGAAGACCCACACCTGCATGAGAGTTCTTAGAAGGGAGTTGGCTGAGCTTGTGTGTATTAAGGGCTCTGGGGTTTCCTGTATGAAGGATCTGGTCCCTGTGTCCTTGGGAGGAGGCAGCCTCCCAGGTGCACACACCCCTCACTGGGGTCAGGCGTCTCCCTGGGTCAATGCACAACTGTGCTGTCCCCACATCAGGTCAAGTCAGCAGTCACTGAGGGGTTTCAGAACGAGACAACTGCAGAGGGAGGAAGAGGAGGAAATTCAGGGTTTCTGGGGCTTTTTCAGAATTTTTGTTTCCTCCAGGAAAATTATCAAGGAAAGGCATATTTTCAGTATTGTGTAAAAAAACGAGGTGGGGAGTGGTGTTGTGGCATAATAGGTTAAGCTGCCGCCTGCAATGCCAGATCCCATGTGGGCACCAGTTAGAATCCTGGCTGCTCCACTTCGGATCCAGCTCCCTGCTCACGTACCGGTGAGAGCAGCAGAGAAATGTCCCTGTTGCCTTTGCAGGCACCCCTGTGACGTCCACCAGAAGCACTGAAACCTCACGAAGTCCCCAGCCAGGTAACAGAAATTCTGGCTCAGGTGACATTTATATGCTGAACACCCTCTGGCTTCCTCCCCACAGTAACCCCTCTGCATCTCTGTAAATGAGTGTCAGTCTTGACCTGTAAAAGAAAAAAATGGCACTAGGCAATGGGAAACAGGTGGATCTGACTTCAGTTAAGTCTGTAGCAATCACATTCAAACCATTATGACAGCAGAAGGGAGACTGCTGCAGCACAGGCAGCAGCTTATCGTGCTGGAAGGAGCTCACGGCGATATTCCATAGACACTGGACAGGGGTGGTCGTGGGCTGAGGCCCCTGTGTCTGCTCATTGGCGCATACCCTGCAGGAAGCCAGGATACCCCCACCCCTCGGGACAGGGAGATGGAAGATCACAGCTCAACATGGTAGTTTCCAGGTCTTCAAGAAAGATTCAAGGGTACTTCCCAGAGTCCCTGGAGATGCACAGTATGAAGAACACATGTGTAGACTGGAAAATACCTGTTGTGATAGTTCAAATCTTCTGTTCACTTCCTCCATCAAGTCTTGGAAGCCCCCTGCATTGCAATCTTAGAAAGGCGGTGGGAGACCAGACTGTTTGGAACTCAAGGGAATACAGGAAGAATTGATGATAACTAAGGGTCTCAAAATGGGATGTCACAGGGCTGTGTCCCAGGTGGAGCCAAGCTTAGGGGACCACAGAGCGTCTGGGTGCACCCAGATATTTTCCCTCTCTTAGAAGTTCTGTACTAGAGGCAGGAAAAGCTGTTGTCACCGACAGAAGAGGTTTCTGTTCCTGGTTTCCTTTTGTTCAGGTTTCAGCTCACTGGCAGGGAGGTAGTAAGACTGGGACTCCCCAGTGCTCACAGAGGCCTGTTCTGGCACGGGTGGCTGCAGTCCGGTACCCAGCTTCTACAGGATGCTGGCTGTGCATGGAGGTGGCTTAGCAATGTGCTCCTCTCGTACCACCCAGTTTGACTGGTCTGCCCTTGCTTCTTCTAGGCACCTCCCGGCAAGCTTTGGAAACAACCACGACCACAGCCGTCACTACTAGAGGTAAGGCCCAGAGAAGTCAGCAGTCACTCCCCGGTGACCTCACAGAGGCGCATGGGTTTTGTGACAGTCACCTCTTGCCACTCCAGACTCCTGCTCTCACACTCCTTGTCTGCCATCAGCAGGTACCACCTCCAGTGACATCAGAGAGACCTCTGGACCTAGAGTGCGGACAGGTGAGTGCCGGCCAGGAGCTTGGAGAGAGCTGACTCTGAGGAGGGGAGCAGCGGGACAGAAGCAGGGGCCGGAAGACGCTGGCTGAAGTCCGTTTGACACATGGCTTTTAGCTGAAACTAGGGACACCTCTTTCTCCTGGTCTCCTTTTGTTCCGGCTTTTAGCTGAGCTCTCCTGCTAAAGACCAACACGTGCAGTTTAGTAAGAATTCTGAGAAGGGAGTGCGTGGAGGTCGTTTACTTATTAGCTCTGGAATTACCTGTACTAAGGATTCCAGAAATCCCATGTCTCCTTGGGAGGAGGTGGCCTACCAGAGGCAGGGACGCCTCAGTGGGGTCAGGGTCCTCGTAGGTGAATGTCCTGGCTTGCTCTCCTGTGCTACTCCCACAGCAGGTAAGGGCAGCTGGACCTGAGGAATTTCCAAGGTAAATGAGGGTGAGTGATCTAGAAGGAAAGTTACAGCATTTGCACTCTCTTACTTCAGGAATCTTTGTTTCTTTGGTGAAAATTATTTCAGAAGTGTGTTGTAAAACAGTGAGGCAGTTGTAAGAATCATGAGTGCTCGTGGACCACAGCCCAGATTGAGAGAGGAAGGGATGTTGGGAGACTCTCTGGAGCTTGTAGATGGCCAGGTTGAGACAGGATTATCCTGGAATGAAGGGAGAGGAGGAACTGTCCCATCCATTTTGTGTTCTGCAGTGGGAGGATTCTGATGGAAGGCTGGGTTATCACATGAAGAGATTAAAATTTGATCCCATGGGCACTGAGAAGCAGGTGCAAGGTCTTACGTTGGTTGTTGGTCATGACGTGAAGGTTCATGGGCTGGGAAAGAAAGTGTTAGTAAGGGAGATGTGCTGTCTGGTTTGAGTCTGTGAGAGGTGAGAGGGCCTGGGACAGCGTGGCTGTCACTCAGGAAAGCAGAGCAGCAGGAGTCGTTGGTCATGCATGGGCGGCTCATGCATCCGTCTGCTCAGAGCTGCCTCTCACACCAGGGCGTTCTGCAAGTTCCAACACAGGTCCGTCGATCCTCAGCCAGAGGCTCTGATTGCCTGAGCCTCCGAGGAAGCTTCCCTCTGCGTTGCCAGCCCATTGTGGCATGCATAGTACCGCTCCTGCCTCACGCCCCATGGCCCTGCCTAAGGACAAGGAGGGTCAATGAGTGACGCGGCCTCTTTGCTTCCATGTGGGGAAGGTGGCAGGCAAAGCTGAAGGCACAGGCACAGGGCAGAATCGCCCTAGGGCTTTTACCTTCCCCGGCCATCGGATGGTGCCTGCCTCTTGTGGGATTTTGAAAGTGGGCAGGAGCCCACAGGTCGGCCTGAAGGCACCCTGGGCTCACTGCTGAAGGAGGGAGCAGAGGCTGAAGGCCACCCGGCACTCCCACCAGACAGGCTATGGCTATGGCGCTGCGTCTGCCCCGAGGGTGTATTCATTCCCTATGGTCATTTCCTAAAAGGCTCTTGGGGTGGCCGGCCGTGGCACCTGCTGTGTCTCCTAGGCAACGCCCTGCATTTCATTCAGCAGGCACCACAGTGTGGCCACCTCAGGGCATCCCCACGTAGGTACGCAGGTACGACAAAGACCACTCAGGTTCATAATGCCGAACCCCCTTCTTGCTGCCACACCGCGGTGCCCCAGACAGCCCGTCTGTCTGCTGTGGGTGACCATCAGTCGTCACTGTAAAGGAAGTGTTGTACCAGACGTGAAACAGGTAGACCACTGCCAACCAGTCAGGCCCACCGCCGCAGGGGAGAGAGACCGGGGCTGCGGCATGCAGGAGACTGGCGATCCCGTGCAATACTGGCAGAGGGCATCGCAGAGAGGTGGCTCTGTGGCCTGAGGTCCCCTTGTGTCTGCCTGTTGGGCCCCTACCCCCCGTCAGAGCCCGGGAGTCAGAGGGCTTTGCTTTCATGAGGATTCCATTCCATTTCTTTTTCTTTTTTTCTTTTTCTTTTTTTTTTTTTTTTTTGACAGGCAGAGTTAGACAGTGAGAGAGAGAGAAAGGTCTTCCTTCCATTGGTTCACCCTCCAATGGCCGCTGCAGCCGGCGCACTGCGCTGATCCGAAGCCCGGAGCCAGGTGCTTCTCCTGGTCTCCCATGCAGGTGCAGGGCCCAAGCACTCGGCACTCGGGTCATCCTCCACTGCACTCCCAGGCCACAGCAGAGAGCTGGGCTGGAAAAGGAGCAACTGGGACAGAATCCGGCACTCCAACCGGGACTAGAACCCGGTATGCCGGCGCTGCAGGCAGATCATTAGCCCATTGAGCCGCGGCGCCGGCCGTGAGGATTCCATTTCAACGAGGCAACTCCCAGGTCCTCGAGGAGGACAGAAAGATGGCTCCCAAACTTCACGGAAAGTGCTGGCCATAGAAACCTACGCGTGGGCGCCAGAGCTAAGTCCTCTTGACTCCGTGTTTCCATGAAGTTTTTGGAGCTGCTTGGCTCTCTTGGTCTGGGAGGCCATCGGGGACGAGAAGGTTCCCTCTCTGAGGGGCAGAGGGAGCAGCCGAGATGACAAAGTGCAGTGCAGGGGGAGACCGTGGAGGGCGGGGCTGCAGCTAGGGAGGAGAGGGTCTCAAGTCAGGCGGAGGCCGTCTGAGCAGAGATGTGTTCCTCCTGGAACTTCTCTCTCTGCAGAGCTAACACGGGAGAACCAGCAAGCTAGCTTCTGTGCGGCCAGGAAGTCCTGGGAGCTATCACGTCAGACAGGGAGAGGGCACAGGCAGGAACTGGCGCCCACACGGGCAGCGCGGCTCTCACGTGCTGCGAGATGCTTCCTGTGCCGGTGGCTTAGGAATCAGCTCCTCTGAGGCCACCACATGGATGGGGTCTTTTCCCTGCTTGTTTTAGGAACTTCCAAGGAAGCATCAGAAACAAGCACCACTCCTGGAATTCCTACCTCAGGTAAGGCCCGGAGAAAGCCGCGGTCACCCGTGCTGGCTCTCGGAAGACAGCATGGTCCCACCTTGATGTTCTGCCGCCGCGTCCTCAAGCTCTTACTCCTCCCTCAGTGGGTGCCGCATCCAGCACTGGCAGACAGACCTCGGGCCTGGGGTGCAGGCAGTGAGGGTCGCCCGGGCCACCTGTTCAGGGACCAGTGTCAGGCAGACCTCTGGGCCTGGGGTGCAGGCAGTGAGGGTCGCCCGGGCCACCTGTTCAGGCACCAGTGTCAGGCAGACCTCTGGGCCTGGGATGCAGGCAGTGAGGGTCACCCTTGCCACCTGTTTAGGCACCAGTGTCAGGCAGACCTCTGGGCCTGGGATGCAGGCAGTGAGGGTCGCCCGGGCCACCTGTTCAGGCACCAGTGTCAGGCAGACCTCTGGGCCTGGGGTGCAGGCAGTGAGGGTCGCCCGGGCCACCTGTTCAGGCACCAGTGTCAGGCAGACCTCTGGGCCTTGGGTGCAGGCAGCGAGGGTTGCCTGTGCCACCTCTTCAGGGACTAGTATCAGGCAGACCTCTGGGCCTGGGGTGCAGGCAGCGAGTGTCACCCGTGTCACCTGTTCAGGCACCAGTGTCAGGCAGACCTCTGGGCCTGGGGTGCAGGCAGTGAGGGTCACCCTTGCCACCTGTTTAGGCACCAGTGTCAGGCAGACCTCTGGGCCTGGGATGCAGGCAGTGAGGGTCGCCTGTGCCACCTGTTCAGGAACCAGTATCAGGCAGACCTCTGGGCCTGGGGTGCAGGCAGCGAGTGTCACCCATGTCACCTGTTCAGGCACCAGTGTCAGGCAGACCTCTGGGCCTGGGGTGCAGGCAGCGAGGGTTGCCTGTGCCACCTCTTCAGGGACTAGTATCAGGCAGACCTCTGGGCATGGGGTGCAGGCAGCGAGGGTCGCCCGTGTCACCTGTTCAGGCACCAGTGTCAGACAGACCTCTGGGCCTGGGATGCAGGCAGTGAGGGTCACCCGTGTCACCTGTTCAGGCACCAGTGTCAGGCAGACCTCTGGGCCTGGGGTGCAGGCAGCGAGTGTTACCCATGTCACCTGTTCAGGCACCAGTGTCAGGCAGACCTCTGGGCCTGGGGTGCAGGCAGCGAGGGTTGCCTGTGCCACCTGTTCAGGCACCAGTGTCAGGCAGACCTCTGGGCCTGGGGTGCAGGCAGTGAGGGTCACCCTTGCCACCTGTTTAGGCACCAGTGTCAGGCAGACCTCTGGGCCTGGGATGCAGGCAGTGAGGGTCGCCTGTGCCACCTGTTCAGGCACCAGTGTCAGACAGACCTCTGGGCCTGGGGTGCAGGCAGTGTCGCTCATGCCACCTGTTCAGGAACCAGGGAGGAAGGTGTGGTGGGAAAGCAGCAGGAGGGAGGCTCTGAGACTTGGTGTTAGATGTCCTTTGGGAACATGAATTTTAGGTGCACCTCGGGGCCCCTTTATCTCTAGGTTTGCTTTGGTTCAGGCTGTCGGCAGAGCCCCCTCCTGGAGTCCCATGCCTGTACTCTGAGAAGTCCGAGCGGCTGAGGTTGTTCATCCCAGCAGTAGGTACTTAGTGGGCTCAGGAGATTTCTCGGACAAATGCCCTGTGCTGTGCTGCTCTGCAATCAGGTCAACTCACCAGGAAGTAAGGAGTTCCTACCCAAGTTACTGAAGGTGAATGAATTACTAGGAAATGGGGCACTTGTGGGCTCTGGCGTTTAGAATTCTACCTCTTCAAGAACAATTACCGAAGAAAAGGGTATTTGCAGTGTTGCGTTGAAAAGCAAGCAGGTGTAAGAACCTACCATTTTCCGGAAATTCTAAGCATGCATCCTGCTCATGGAACACAACCCCGTTGGAGGAGGAGGACCTTTCAGGAGGGGATGCTGGGAAGGTCTCTGGAGCCTCTGGAGCTGAGTGGCAAAGTTGTGGCAGAACTCTCCCGAAATGAGGGGCTAAGGAGAGGTAGCCCATCAGTTCTGTGCTCTGTGATGACGGCTCGGTTCTGAAGTGACTGACGCTTGACGCCACCAGCACAAAGGAGCAGTTGCAAGGCTGCATGTAGTTACTTCCCATTCCTACCTGGGGGGTTTTGCAGTGTGATTGGTCACCCCACAGCTGGAGAGAGTGCGGTGGAGGCAGGGCGCCCAGCACCATCATTTTGAAGTAAGTGAGGATGGGGCCTGCAGGAAAGCGGAGGGCAGAGGAGAGCTAGCGCTCGGAGATGGTGCCCGGCTGTGAGCGCGCCCAGAAGCTCGCTCAGCCTGGAGGAAGCTTAGGGACCAGTTCTTCAGGAGTCAGGAAAGGCACACGGCTCCCTGCTTGCGTGTTTGAGGGACCACCAAGGAAGCCTCGAGAGCAACCACCGCTTCTGCGGTTACTGCCAAAGGTAAGACAGAGAGCGATTGGCGAGCTTTCCCGCTGGCCGCTCAGAAGTCAGGGCGGCCTTTGCCACGGTCAGCCCTTGCTTCTCCAGCTCCCCCGTGCCCACACTGTCCCCCTCAGAGCCTGTTGCTTCCACGAGCACCCAGGGACGTCCAGATCTGCAGAGCAGATGAATACTGACCGTGTGCTCTGCGGTTCCAGCGTAGCCCTGGCAGTGTGTACGCAGTTTAATGTGGTGGAGGGGTGGGTGGCAGGTAAGAACTAGGGGGAGGCTTTGCTGAGAAGGTGTGGAATGTCCTTTCAGAAGGTGACTTTAAAATTTATCAGGGACACCTTTTCTTCTTGGCATTACTTTGGTTTGGGCTTCTTATCAGAGCTCCTGTCCTGAGAAACTGTTCATGTCCTTTAGAATTTTTAAGGGTATTTTCAAAAGAGCAGTATTATTTCCTGAAGTCTTTTGTAGATTCCTCCGGTATTCCTTCAAGGTGAAAATCAGGTGACCCCGTGGACTGGACTGTGTTGTCTATTCCACAGTGGGCTTTCCTTCCTCCTGAATGTGTGCCATCATTTGTGCTAACTCAGAGATGTACTATGTGTACTGTTAGCTAAAAACTCAAAATGCCACCCATTTATTCCCCCATAGAAACCAGAGTCATAGCAAAAGTGAATTAAAAAAAAAAAAAAAAAACCTGAAAATAATACAGGCCATCTGGGCAAAGCCATTATTCCTAAATGCTTCTTTAATAACTTCTGTATGCTGGGGTAGGTAGCAGACATGGAGAGCAAAACTATTCCTTTGACCATTCATTTGCCATTGAAGGATCCTTCGTAGGGGTGGAGGGAGAGATGATCATGGCACACAGATTGCTCCTATGGAATAGTGAACATCAACCTCAAATGATGGTTTCAGAGAGTGGGGTGATAGTAAAACGTTCGTTTCTGCTCGTAAGCTGGCATTGTGCAGTGAAGGCATTGGGAGGGGATGGTTGTGGTTAACACGGACTGGAGAGGGAAGGGAATTCCTAACAGCCCTTGGAAACCGCGACACGGGTGGGTGCAGGCGTCAGCAGATGTGGGACGACTGCAGCAGGTCAGAGAGGAGACGGAATTAGAGTTGAGTAGAGGCACGTTCGTGGGGGACTGCATTTCCAGACGTAAAGGAAATGCTGCCTTATGGAAAGATCTTCTCACGAGAACGTTAGGATCAGCCATTGCTTTATGGGAAATTGCTGTCGCAGCGGTAAGATGACGAGAGTGTTTTTCTAGGGTTGTTTTTGCAAGTTCTAGTCCGGGAAGATGGTGCCCTGCGTTTCTGCCTAACTAACCTCGTGAAGCTGATTTCCAGTAATCTGCTAAGCACCTCTGATTAGGAATCCGCTTAGCCTGCTTCCCTAAGGAGTTAGACTGTAGTCGCCCCGCAACGGAGATCTGTATCGCATTTCTTAGTCACTGGGTTAATTCGACCTGAGCATATGGAATGTTTTAAATTGTCTTCAAATAGCGTTTTGTTCCCAGGCCAGTCCTCTACCTCCTATGAAGACTTTCAAAATTTAATAGTGTCAGGTTCATGGGTAGATTGTTGGGTTGACTGACATATGTTCTGTGCAGAGGCCCAGCAGGGATGCCTATGGGCAGTTAAAGCACTTGATGTGGATTGAGAGGTGCAGCTACTTCACAAATTTCATGGGAAGATGCCAGTAAATGGACTTTGGTGCAGAAAGCCTTTTTTTTTTTGACAGGCACAGTTAGACAGTGAGAGAGAGAGACAGAGAGAAAGGTCTTCCTTTTCCGTTGGTTCACCCCCCAAATGGCCGCTACAGCCGGTGTGCTGCACCGATCCGAAGCCAGGAGCCAGGTGCTTCCTCCTGGTCTCCCATGCAGGTGCAGGGCCCAAGCACTTGGGCCATCCTCCACTGCCTTCCTGGGCAACAGCAGAGAGCTGGACTGGAAGAGGAGCAACCGGGACAGAACCAGTACCCCGACTGGGACTAGAACCCTTGCTTGGTCTTTATCATTATATTCCATGCACTGTTTGAGTATCCCTTAGGTGTATAATATTTATATTTTCTTCTATTTCTGAGCTGTTGTTTTCGTTGTTTGAATATGTGTTTTATTATCCTGTTTTATGAGGACTGTCTTCAAAAGTTCACTTTGATTTCTTTTAGTTTTTTATTTTGCTCTCTCAAGGGGCAGAAAAAGGAGAGAGAAGCGGAGATGTCTGTGTGTGAGACTAGCTAGGAAGCTGGTTATTTTCAGCAATAGAATTATGAATCAGATAACTATCCTGGTTCTACATTATTATAGTAACTTAAGAGACTAACATGGGGTTTCTTTCTCAACACAGGATGCCCACCGCCACCTCCTCCAGTTTCAGGTGAGAGAATACCCCAGTGCGCCTCATTCTACAGAAATGACTCTTGTAAAACAAACCTTGGAGCCGATGCGAGTGAAAGTCACCAGCCCTGTAACTGCTACAAACAGGAAAACTTACAAAGTAACAGTCCCCTCCCTCAGTCACAAACTAATGAGGGGAAGCCAAATACATACACCCTGTTACTTAGATCACAGGCAAGTTCACCTACACACTAACATATAATTTGTATCTTGGTCATGATATTATCTCTTGGTATACAATGGGATAAGGGAGATTTTCAACAAATTTCACAGTCAATGTAAATTATCTATTACACCAAGAGGGTGTTGGTAGGTGTCATTTGTATATTTTAAATAGATCCCCAGGTATTTCTTTACGGATTGGGATTTGAGAACAGTAATATAGACTAATCCAAGGCAAGTAAATAAGAGAAGTGAGACAAAGCTGAGAAGGTGAGTCAGTCACAGTGTGAGAGACCTAGGAAGCCAGAAGCCTCAAGACAGTAAGGGACATCCAGTGTTAGTCATCAAAGCAACGGTAAAACGTAGGTTGTCGGGAAATTGCCTACCTGTGTCAGAGAGAGCTGACTGGATCAGGGAGAGACCTGAGTTGGACTGTTTGATTGCTTTAAAAAGCTAGTTGAGTGTGCTCAAAGTCACTAGGGTTTTGGAGTAGTCTTGTAGCAAGTGGAGGCAGTGTGGAAGAAAGGGGTTAACGTGAGGGTAAGATACAGTTCTTGCAGTAGACGGGATGACAGGTGATTGCAAAGGAAAGCTGGAACTGCTGCTCACGGAGAGGAAAGCCAGCGCAGCCTGTGCGATGCACGTGGAGTCCGAGGCTCCTGCAGACCTGGAGAGTGCACACTCTGCAAGGGGTCTGCCTGGGCTGGCTGTTTCAGAGTCAGTCACCCGACGTCACAGGGGACGCCGAGTGGACAGGGGAGAGAAGGGACAACAGGAGAGGGCCTAAGAAGGGACAGGAACTTCAGAGTAATGACTCAAAAGAGGAGAACATTGTCAAGAAGACAGTGGCCAACAATACGAGGGTTGGTCAAGTTCACGGGAAGTGGAATTAAGACATAAATTTATTTTGGTGCAACAAAGCTTGAAATCCAAGCAGAAGTTTTGCATAACCCATATCTTTCACAAACTTTTGGATGATCCCTCATATGCATAGATTTCAAAATTGTGCATCAAAATAAGCTTGTCTTTTATTTCTATTTTCCTGTTTTAAAGTTTTCATTTATATAAGGGGAACAAATTTCATGCAGTTCATTTATACAGATTTACGAGCATAATGATACTGCCCACCCTCCATCCTCCTTAATTTCCCATTTTTAATTTTTACAATGACATACTTTGAATTTACTTTACCATCACAGGCTTAACTCTCTACTAAATGAAGAATTCAAGTAGTAACTAGAAAAGCCACTGTCCCTCAAGAGGACAGACAAGGGCTGTAAACAAGAATCAGATGAACTTTTTGAAGGATCCTCTTACCAACTATTGCAGGGAATTAGAAATCCTGAGATAGATCGTCAAACAATATCCGTAAGACTGAGTGACCACTGCCAGGAGGAATCAAGAATGTCTCTGTAAAAATTGTGTGTGTATCTGTTACAAACCGTTTGCTTAAACAGGTGGCTGTAATTTATCCACCTTGGAGCATCATATCTCTAATCCGTAATAAACCATAATCCTCACTAATTCTGTGATGCTGAAATCCTAGTGCCATTACAAAATTGGCCACCTGGTGGGTATCTATCAACAACACAGGGGTTACGTTCTGCCAAGCTTAATTACAACTCATCATTTCGTGTCTGCAGTCTGTCGTGGCCCACTAGGAGAAGAGAAATCGGTAAGTACACAACCTTGTTCTGCTTTAATCCAAATTTGCCCCCATTCCCGTACTTGAGTCGAAGCCTAAACACTGCTTTGTCTCCATAGCCTGGAGACGTATGGATCTCCAACTGCCACAAATGTACCTGCACTGACGCCAGCGCCGTGGACTGCCAGCCTCAGGAATGCCCTTCCCCACCCACGTGCCAGAGCGGGGAGAAGCTAGTTCAGTTCCAGTCCAATGACACCTGTTGTACTATCGGATACTGTGGTGTGTATTCACCTACAGAATTTCAAGTGGATCTGTTCCTTGTTTACTTATTCACATACTCCAGAGATATTGTTGAGCTGTGCAAAACACAGTCTTAGATGTGAAAAAAAAAACAGTGCCACTTGGTGTCTTTAGAATGGTGGGAGTGCAGAATGAGATTGGGAATAAAATCAGTAGATGTAAGGGAAATTATAGGGCTAAGGGGAGTGACAGAATGGTTAATAAGTGATTTTACCTATAATTTGTTTCAGAAGTACAGCATTATTTTTGAGTGAAATATTGTATTTATTTTTCAGAACCAAGAACATGTTTATTTAACAATACTGACTATAAGGTAAGGACTTCTCTGCTTTGGAATATTTTTAGTATTTACGTGAATAAGTTCAATGCTTAGCTACACTGAGGGTCTTGCACTTACATATAAAAAGATTCTACAGTGGAGCAGAAGCTGTTCATTTTTCCCCCGTACCCATTTCCAAATAAACCTCCAACATGAACACTCACCGTGGCCGTCTTCAAAGGGGCAAAGTCACCACCCAGCCAGGAGATTGCACACAGGGCTTCCCGTGGGCCTTGCCAGATGGTGAGGCCACGCTTTGTAACATTCCAGCCGCTGAGCAGAGTTAAGCTGTAATTATAACCAGAAAGATCGATGGCCCAACTGTCAGAGATCAGATGAGAAGGCCCAAGGGCTAGAGCCACACGGTGGGGATCAGTGGCACCAGACACCCAGGCCTGGATTTTGACAACTGATGTGACACTCGGGCAGCAGTTTTAACTTCTTAGAAGGGAAAGTTCCAGAAGCCGTAACATCGGATGAATCTCTCTTCAATACTCAGGTACTTGAGCGGGTGCTGGAGTAAACACGAAAGGCATCTAAAAACAGATGTGAGCAGAGACAGCCATTATGCGTGGCCTGTCGGAGGTACACTTTCCGGACCCAGTGTTTGTCCTGCTAGCTTTCCACCTGGCTGGCTTAGATTTTCAGTTCCCAATTTAACTCGGGAACCTGTGAGAGCTGTTAAGCTCATTTCATGATGAAGTTTAAGGATCCAGACAATTCTTTCTAATCACTGATATGCAAAACAGCTGACAACATAAAAGTTCAGCTCGCCAGGGAGTTCACCTGGCGGTCTGAGGTCAGGAAATAAGTCATTGCTCAAAGTGTCTTTTGACAGTTGAGCGTGCCCTCGGTGTAAAGCCAGCCAGAGAGCTTGCAAAGCACAGGGAACACACGAACACGCACACGACATCTGGCACGCTTGTCATTCATTCCAAAATGATGAACCTTTGGTTTCTTATTGTCTCTCAAATCCAGAGCTGTATAACCTCTCTTGGAAATACAATTAATTAGCTCTCAGACTCTGGGCTCCTCCCAGGCCCTCCGTGGAGAGCTCTGATTTGTTCACGGAACGAGAGGACGTTCAAGCCACCTTTCTTAAGTCGTAACCTGGGGGCTGAAAGCACACAGGAACGTCGCTCAGCACGAGCCTGGGTTTTTGAAAGCAGTTTTACTGTCAGCCTCCAAGGGAAATCAAGGCCAGTAATTAATTTTTTTTCTTGCTCCTTCCTCCCAGATTGGAACTTCCTTTGGGGACCCCAGCAACCCGTGTGTGTCCTACGCGTGCAGCCTCACTGGCTTCGTCGCAGTGGTACAAGACTGCCCGAGGCAGAGCTGGTGTGCAGAGGTCAGTGGTCTTCCTGCCGCAGGGAAGCCACACCCAGCCGTCTTCTAGCGCAGGAGCTGGGTGTGGCCAACAGTCCTTCACCTCCCGTAGCGTCCATAGCTCCACACAGGTGTCGCACAGCAGGGCCAGAGGGCCCCACATCAGTGTAGCTTTGTCAGTGTGGTTGTCATCTCGAGAGAGGCACTCCTGATTCACAGGAGCTATACACACGAACACCAGTTTTTCCTGTATCTCAGATGAACCATTATCCGTGACAGTACCTATGTTTCATGTGACCACATATGTGCAACCACATCTTTGTGACCATTCTCTTCATTTCTGTGCTCCCAAAATAAGATGTCATTTTGTCTTGATTTAATCTTTATCAGTGTTAGGTTAGGACTCTAACACTTGATTATCGTGTTTTTACTCTGATACATTGGTAAATTTGCAAAGTCTGAGGTACTAATCCTGGCTGTGAGAAGCTCTCAGTATCTGCTGTCATTGTTGAAGTATTTTTCAAGGAAAAAAGCAAGTAGTCATTTTTTTCACATTATCTTTAGAAACATCATAGTTTAAATAATATTCCTTTCTCACCATTCTCTGTCATTACTTGCCTTTCCCTGCTCATCGATTTTTGTGGCCGGTGTGTTCACCCATTCCATGTCGCCTTTTGGGATGTCATTTCAGCAGATTAAAAACTTTGTAAAAGTTTCCATAAATAGCATTTCTTAGTCTTGGCTTTTCTCTTACCCCTACAGGAAGACAGAATCTATGATTCGAACAACTGTTGCTATAAATGTAAGTAAAGTTAAGTTCCACATATAGAGGAGAGAAAAGCTGCTGGTGACAATTTGATGTTTCTTTAAAACAAAAAAGCAGATCATGACCAGAGAAATCTGTGTACTTTTAATGCAACAGGTATTCTAACCTGTGTGTCAGAACCACCAGCTAATGTGTGTATGCGATGTATTGTAGCCAGTTACTCACATTGGTTGCAGCGTTCTTCCCAGTAAAAGCCAGTGACCTTGACAAGAAAATTTAGATTTTACAGAAACGTGTGAGCCTGCTCTGCTGACATCAGGAGGTTGTGCTGCCTGTGGGAATACGAGACCATACGCATGGTCCACATGAGCAGGTGCATGTCAGCAATAACACATGCCCCTCCACACTGGAGGTCGTGACCACAGCAATAGTGAAGTAGCATTGACTGGAGTAGGCACCAACTGCCTGACTAATCCCATCAGTCAGGTTAAGAAAATTGAGGCTTGGCCACTGTCAGCGTCCAGCTTCATGTGCGTAACACTCTTTGTTTTAGGTAAAAGCAGTTGCGTGACTTCCCCTGTGAACGTGACCGTCCGCTACAATGGCTGCAAGAGTAAAGTTCAGATGGCGAGATGCGTAGGGGAGTGCAAGAAGACCGTCAGGTGAGCTCTTCGCTCCTGCGTGCTATGCGTGCGCCTTGTCACCTTGCCAAGGAAGCGCTTGAAAGATTGACAACTCAGAATGGAATGTTTGCACCAGAGATGTGTGATTGTGCAGTGGTTTTCCACATATTCCTAATGGTGCATTGGTACCCAAGGCTCTCCTCTTCATGCAGGACCACACAGGACTTAAGCAGCAAAGCACATTTCTCAGGTTGTTTTCATACTTCCACAGCTAGAGACGTGGGGTTCTCCTTTATGCACACTTTTCTGGCTACGTTAACCTATAGATAATAATACTTTGGTACTCTCTGCTACCATCATACTCTGAGGTCATGCATCCTTGTGTTTCCTGTGGGTGCTGTGTACCTGTTCTCACTCACCAGACATCACGGATCCACATCCCAGGTTTCCAGCACGGGGGCAATAGAAGAGCTGGGGATGGAACCCATTGATTGGGAGGCTTTGCAAGTCACTTCTTCTTAGAACCTGAGCCTTGCAGTCGATTTCGGAATGCATCCTAAGACTCCCTATGGTGACCACTGACCTACCTTTCCTTCCAGATACAATTATGACATCTTCCAGTTGGAGAGTTCGTGCCTTTGTTGCCGAGAGGACGACTACGAGTTCCGAGACATCGCTCTCACGTGCCCCGATGGCAGCACCATCCCTTACACCTACAGGCACGTCACCACCTGCTCGTGCTTAGACAGCTGCCAACAAGCTACAACGCCGGCGCCCAGCTAGCTCCATCGCTGCCTTACCCGTGGGAGCCGGCTCGGTATTTATTTTATAAGCGGAGAAGCTTATCATTGGACAGTGAGAATAACTAAACATTTGTATCTTACTCAAAACCGGAGTTCTCATTACTAATGAGACGTTTTGTCCTCTTGTTGACCAAATCTGTAAAATAAAGACCACTTTGCAGTGACGGAGCCTGTGGGTGAATTTTATGGCAATGAGAATGTTCCGAGCCAAGGAGAAACGGAGTCACGTGACCTACCAGTACTCCCTTGTCCACGCCGTTCACCACTTCTGTCCAGAGTGCACCTGGGGCTCTCTGCCCACTTCTGCAGGCCGCTCCTCCGAGCCAGAAGTCGCTACTGGCGCCGTCCTGACTGCTGTCTTCAGGCTCTGACGTCATTTTCATTCTTCCATTCCTTAAAGTATACGAATGCGAGGCGAGGCTCTTCTTGCTGTTTGTAACCAGAAGTTTGAATGCCTACTTTCACAGACACTTCTCAAAACCCTTGAAATTCTACTTTTCCAATTTCACCTTCCCTCATTCCACTTGTGTTCCTGCTGACTCCATCAACACAAGTAGACTGGCCATCCTCAGAGAGTAAGCGTGTCTACGTCTCCAGCTTCTCTTCATTCAGTAAGTGTTCCTGGACATCCGATAGGTACGGCAGCTCAACAAGACCAAACCAAAATTAAACTTCATTCTCCCCAACTCACTCCTCTGCTTGTAGCCAGTGAAGAGGTGAGATTGACTAACACTGTAATGCTCACCTTCAGTATATTTGACCATGGTACCGCCTCGCATTCGTATACTTCTTCATGTGTAGACGTCCATGGGCACACCAAAAATATCATGGAAACATTCGATGATTAATTGAAATTGGTTTATCATAATACACTTTTCTTGAACTTTTTGATGATGCCTGGTGTGCATATAAATATATATACATACAATACACCTCATAACATGCTTTCCATATGTAAACATTAAATTATTAACTCTCAATCCCATTCACAACATAGAGGCAAACATACTTCATCATAACTCCTTTATGCCCTACTCCTCTCTGTTCCATACTACTTGGATTTTGGTTAAACTGACCACTAGTCCAACACGCTCCATGTCCAATGGTAGGGAACAAAATCAATCTGTTAATATACTGGTAATTGCCATCAAAAATGGAAAATAACTGTAGAAGTAGATACTTCAGATTCCACTTGCACAAGACCCACACCTGTGACTTCTCTCCTCCTGTCCATTATTGCTCCATATATTTTCCTCTCAATACATACTAGAGCTGGTCAGTGGGCAAAATTCCGAGGGTTTTGACCCCTTGGAAAACTCAGTGTTGAGGTTGTAGGAGTCCCTCGTGTCCTCTACCCCAGGGAATGGTGGAATGTGGGACCTTCAGCACACCCACACTTTAACCCTTATTTTGCAGTATTGAGCCTACTTCCCCTTTATAGTCATGGTTGGTCTTCCCAGATGAGACAGCCTTGTCTCCTGAGAAAACTTAGAAAGGTTGCTTTAAAGTTCTAAGAGGGGCCAGCACTGTGGTGCAGTGGGTTAACGCCCTGGCCTGAAGCGCTGGCATCCCGTATGGGCACTGGTTCAAGACCTGGCTGCTCCACTTCCTATCCAGCTCTGTGCTATGGCCTGGGAAGGCAGTAGAAGATGGCCCAAGTCCTTGGGCCCCTGCACCCACCTGGGAGACACAGAAGAAGCTCCTGGCTCCCGGTTCAGGATGGGCACAGCTCCAGCTGTTGTGGCCGATTGGGGAGTGAACCAGTGGATAGAATCAATCTCTCTCTCTCTCTCTCTCTGCCTTTCTTTCTCTCTGTGTATAACTCTTCCAAGTAAATATCTATTTTTTTAAAAGATTTACTTAAAGTTATAAGAAACTGCAAAGAGCTGAGGATTTCAGATCCCGGGGAACGATATGCACATCGACTCTGGTGCAGCTAACACACTCCCTCCTACCATCAGCCTGCCAACCTTGTAAGCTGCCAGCCTTCAGCTGGTATCAGAGTAGGGTGCTCACTAGGCCAATCTTTAAGGTCTGTTATCTGTGAATAATAAGGCATAATTAAAACGATGTACATACTTACTGTCTTTTGTTCACTTGGCAATGAGTCCTTGGTTGCAAGCAATGCTGTGCACTGTTTCACGGCAGTGAACCAAGTGTTTCGTAGCCCCATCGGGAGTGGTGCTTGCTAAGGCACATTAGAAACAGAAAGAACATATCAATCCTTGGCTGTCTCAGAGAAGATAAACACTAGAGAAGAACCAGTCATCCGCGTGTCACAGGTGGCTGAGCGGCACCACGTGACAGCACCAATGAAAGGACACTCTCCCGCTGGCTAGTGCATCCAAAGCAGCTCCAGGGGAGCCAGCTCGGGCTGCTCCACCCATCCCTGCCACGACTGCTTCATTAATTTCACCTAACAGCTACTGGGCAGGAGGGGCAAGAAGGCAGACGACCAAAGGTAACTGGTACTATTTGTTATCTGAGTGTCTGGCCAGATCCACCTATGGGCAGAGCTAGAGGTATTCTGGATCACCCACAGACTTTCCTAGCCTTTCCCGGCATCTTCCTCCAGTTTTCCTTCTTCCAACCCTTGGCTTTTAGACAAAGCCTGACTTCAGGCCAGTCTTCTATATGTGGAGTCACTGCTGGGATCTGCACTGCCCTGGGAGACAGAATCTCCGGCACAGTCCCATCCCAGGGCCCACAGTCATTCTGCCAAGTGGACAGAGATGACGGCAGTGTTTCAGCTCCACCTAGACCCAGTGCAGTAATTATGACCCCAGCACCTGCACCTGGAGGGTACAGAGCAGCAGGGAGACCCTACCCCTAGTGTCCTAGAGGTGGGGAAGACGACTCCTGAGCTTTGGGGTCAATGACCCCTGTCCTTCTCCCTGTCAGCTGGAGAAGTGCTCACTGCCACTGGCACCCATGCATACCGAGACTCACCCCAGTCAATATGCTCACTACTGCTCAGACTTGTATGTACGCTCGATAGACAGCAGCTGGTGTTTGTGTGCTCTGCCCATACGAGCACCAACACTCCCCCCAGGTCTCCTGTCCCTCCAAATGGGGACTGCATGGCTTGTCCCAGCACCAGTGCTGCTCCTGGAATTCCAATGTTGAGCTGTGTCTGGGGTCTGTGAGCCTGACCTGTCCCCAGGGCCAGTACTGCTCTTGTAGCCCCAGCACCAGACTTGGGAGTGTCTTCAAGCCCTGGCTGCTCCATTTCCAATCCAGCTCCCAGCTAAGGCACCTGGGAAAGCAGCAGAGGATGGCCCACATGCTTGGGTGCCTGCACCCACATGGCAGACCCAGATGAAGCTTCTGGCTTCTGGCTCCTGGCTATAGCCTGGCCTAGCCCTGGCCATTTCAGCCATTTGGGGAGTGAACCAGCAGATGGAAGATTCTCATTCATTCTCTCTCTCTCTCTTTCAAATAAATCTATCTTTAAAAAATACTGAATACTCAAAGACAAATAAGAAAATAGAGATTAAAAAAATTGAAAATCAGTGCCTGATATGCATGAGAAATTCAGCAAAGAGATCTTGAAAAAGAAAAAAAAAATCTTAGCCATGAACTCAGTAAGTCAAAAGGTACAACTGGAAGCCTCAAGGGAAGACCAGGCCTAGCAGAAGCAGAACACCTGAACTTGAAGACAGGCCTTTAGATGTATTGTAGACAAAACATGGGAAGGAAAGAAGAGTGAAGTTAGCCTCTCAGACCTAGGAGACAGTGAAACAAACAACATTTGTGTATGCAAAGAAGAGCAACAGAACAGAGACTGAGACAACCTATTCAATGAAACAGCTGAAAACTTCCCCAATGAGGAGAAAGACATGGACGTCCAAGTGCAGGAGGCCCAGGGGGTCCCACCAGACATGAGCAGAAGAAACCTCACCGTCGGCCTCTCAAAGAACAACAAAAGAGAAAATTCTGAAATTTGCCAAAGTCCAGGCCACTTTAATGAAAAACCTCCTTAGATGTACATCAGATTTTTTCCAACAGAAACCTTAAAGGCAAGGAGGATACTGAATGATACATTCCAAGGTCTAAGAAAAAATAAAAACCGTCAACCTTGAAAATTTTTCCCTGCAAAGCACTGTTCACGAATTACAGGAAAATAAAGACTTTGTAGGACAAGTGATGACTGAAGGAATTCACCTGTGAGACTTGCTTTATAAAAGGTGCTTGATGATGCCCTATATACAGAAACAACCTACATCATGAAAACGTCAAAGTACAAAACCCACTAGAATAGCAAAAAGGATTAAAAATAAACAAGTTTTCAACAAATTGACATAACAAATCCATTATTTACCTTTAATAACTTCGGATATAAATGAACTAAATTTTCCAAGTAAGAAATAGACTCACTAAATGGATTAAAAAGGTAAGACCCAACAACAGCTGCTACAGGAACCTTGCTTCTCCAGTAAGGACACACGTAGACTGAAAGGTAAAGCATGTAGGCATGTGCTCTATGCAAATGGAAACCAAAGTAAGCAGGAGTTGCTGTACGTGCTTCAGGAAGACAAAACTGCAAAAGAGACAAAGCATGAATTCATGACCGAGGGATCCATTCAACAAGAAAAAGTGATGATTTCATGTATCTTTTTAAATGATTATTTGTTTAAATGAAAAGCAAACAGACATCTTTCACCTGCCATTTTATTCCCCAAATGCCCACTATAGCCAGGGTTGGGCTAGGGTGGTGCCGGAAGCCACAAACTCTATCCAACTCTCCTATGTGAGTGGCAGAGGCCCAAGCACTTGGTCCATCATCCACCTTCTTCCCAGGTGCTTTATCAGGAGCTGGACCAGAAGTGGAACATCCAGGACTTCAGCTGGCACTTCAATTTACAGGATTCCAGTATTGCAAGTGGAGGCTACAATGCCAGCTCAACATGATGATCTTAACACTCAGTTTGATACAACAAAATCTGTTAGATTTAAAAGCACACGAAAACTCCAATACAATAAAACAGTGAGACTTTTCCATCCTACCTTTCTTCAAAGGACAGATCATTCAGACCCTCCACACACACACACACACACCAACAAAAACATCAAAATTAAACTACACCATAAACCAACCCAACCTAATATTTATAGAGCATTCCATCCAGATTCTTTTCATAAGCACACAGAACATGGAGAACAAATTTTAGATCACAAAATAACTTCAACAACCTTAAAAATATACAATAAATTAATATATCTCTTCTGACCACAATGAAATTAAACTAGATATCAAAAAAAATCTATATATACCATTTAAACGTACAGAGACTGAACAAAATACTCCTAATGAACAATGGATTACTGAAGAAGTGAAGAGGGAATTTTAAAAATCCCTCACATCTAATTAAAACATGAACATATCAAAACTCATGGGAGGGGCCGGCATGGTGGTGTGGCAAGTAAAGCTGTCACTGACAGTGCCGACATCCCATATAGGCACCGGTTTGACTTTCTGCTGCTCCACTTCTGATCCAGCTCTCTGCTGTGGCCTGGGAAAGCAGAAGATGCCCAAGTCCTTGGGCCCCTGCCCTCGCATGGGAGACCTGGAGGAGGCTCCTGGCTCCTGGCTTCGGATTGGCCCAGCTCTGGCCGTTGCAGCCAAATGGGGAGTGAAGCAGCAGTTGGAAGACCTGTCTGTCTGTCTGTCTCTCTCTGCCTCTCCTTCTCTAACTCTGACTTGCAAATAAATAAATAAATCTTTAAAAAAAAAAAAAAACCTTACAGGTTACAGCAAAAGCAGGAGTAGGAGGGAATTTAATAGTAATAAGCCCCTTCACCAAAAAACTGAAAACTCAAACAACCTAACAATATATTGTAGAAATCCTGGAGAAGAACAAACCAAATCCAAAGTTAGAAAGGAAGAAATAGGCCAGCGCCGCGGCTCAATAGGCTAATCCTCCGCCTTGCGGCGCCGGCACACCGGGTTCTAGTCCCGGTCGGGGCACCAACCCTGTCCCGGTTGCCCCTCTTCCAGGCCAGCTCTCTGCTGTGGCCAGGGAGTGCAGTGGAGGATGGCCCAAGTGCTTGGGCCCTGCACCCCATGGGAGACCAGGAGAAGCACCTGGCTCCTGCCATCGGATCAGCGCAGTGCGCTGGCCGCAGCGCGCCTACCGCGGCGGCCATTGCAGGGTGAACCAACGGCAAAAAGGAAGACCTTTCTCTCTATCTCCCTCTACTGTCCATTCTGCCTGTCAAAAATAAAAATAAATAAATAAATAAATAAATAAAAGAAAGGAAGAAATAAGTATTAAAACATAAATAAATGAAACAGAAATGAACGAAATAGAGATGATCAAGGAAATCAAGAGCTGGTTTTAGAGAAAAAAAAAATAGATGATCTGTTACCTGAACTAAGAAAAAAAAGATTCATGTAAGTAAATCCACAGGTGAAAAAGGAGGTATTATAATTGATACCACAGAAATAAAAAGGATCATCTGAGACTGTATCCGGCAAGTTAGAAAACCTAGAAGAACTGGGTGAATTTCTGCATATGTAACGATTTACAAAAACTGAGCCAGGAAGACATAGAAAACATGAACAGACCAGTAAGACGTAATGAGGCTGAATCGGTAATAAAGAATCTCCCACCAAAGACAGCCATGGACAGGTATCTTCACTGCTGCACTCCATCAAACGCTGAAGAACTAACACCATCTCTTCTCAAACTACTCCAAAGAATTCCAAGGGAGGGAACAATTCCAAGCTCATTCTTTGAGATCAGCATTACTTGGTACCAAAACCAAAGAAAACTATCGCTGATGAACACGAATATAAAAATTCTCTACAAGATATTAGTAAATCAAATTCAGCAACAGATAAAAAAAAGACTGTTCTTCCTGATTCAGTGAGATTTATCCCGGGAATGTAGGGACAGTTCAACACATACAAAGCACCATTCTACAACACCATGAACAGCATGAGGATAAATATCCTATCTCAACAAATGCAAAATCACCATTCAATAAAACACAACATCCACTTGTGATAAGAACCTGAGAACCTTGAACAAATTACATAGAGAAGGAACTTACCTTAACATAATAAATATCACGTACAATATGCCTACAAACCAACCTCTTACTGAATAGGGCAAAGTTGAAAGCATTGCCACTTAGATCCGGAACCAGGCAAGGCAGTCTACTCTAATAACCCTTACTCAATGTAGACATGGAAGCTATAGGCAGAGCAATAGGCAAGAGAAAGAAATAAAAGGCATGGAAACAGGAAAAGAGGAGGTCAAATTTCTGCTTACAGATGACAAGACTACACAGAGAGGAACCAAAAGATTCTAGCATGAAGCTGAAAAATTCAAGGTTTTAGGATACTAAATTAACATGTAAAAAACACGGGGCAGGCGCTGTGGCACAGCGGGTTGACGCCCTGGCCTGAAGTGCCGGCATCCCATATGGGCGCGGGTTCAAGATCTGGCTGCTCCACTTCCGATCCAGCTCTCTGCTATGGTCTGGGAGAGCAGTAGGAGATGGCCCAAGTCCTTGGGCCCCTCACCCGCGTGGGAGCCCCGGAGGAAGCTCCTGGCATCTGATCCGCTCAGCTCCGGCCGTTGTGACCAACTGGGGAGTGGACCAGCAGATGGAAGACCTCTCTCTCTCTCTCTCTCTCTCTGCCTCTCCTCTCTCTGTGTAACTCTGACTTTCAAATAAAGAATAGATAAATCTTTAAAAAAAAAAAACATAAAAAACAGCAATATTTTTATATATCAACAATGAACTTAAGAAAAATTTTTATCAGTAAACCTATTCACAGTTGTTACAATATAAAGCTATTTTGGAATAATCTAACCAAGGATGTCAAAGACTTCTACAACAAAATTTCCACAACACCATTGAAATAAATTGAAGAAGATACCAAAAAGCAGACTGTGCTATTGTGTTCATGGGTTGGAATAACTAATATTTTTAGTATGTCTACAATTCCCAAAGCCATCCGCAGATTCAACACAATCCCCATCCGAAATACCAATGACATTTTTCAAAGAAATAGAAGAAATCCAAATTTGTGTGGAGGTACAAAATCCTCCGAATAGTCAAAGGAATCTTGAACAGTAAGACTGAAGCTGGAAGCATCAGAACGCCAGATTTCTAGGCATACTACAGAGCTATTAGAAACTAAACAGCATGGTACTGGCATACAGATTGTCACAGAGACCAAAGGGATGTAACAGAAACACGGGGATAGATCTATGACTCTACAGCCTACTTATCGCTGACAAAATTGTTGAAAGCACACTGGAGCAAGGACAGGCTCTTCAATAAAGGGTGTTGGGAAAACCAGACAATCAATTTCTGAAGACTGAAAATAGACACCCACTCAATCTTTCACCCCACACTAAAATCAACTCAAAATTGATCAGAGACCTGAGTGCAAGACCGTGAAAATACTACAAAGAAATAGGAGACACCTGGTGAGATCTTTGAGTAAGCAGTGGGTTTCTGGATAAGACCCAAGGCACTGCGACCAAAGCAAACAGACAAACGGGACCCCACCAAACTCAGAAGCTTCCGCACTGCCTAGGAAACGCACAGTGAAGACAAGACCTACAGAAGTGGAGGAAACACCTGCCTACATTCGTCTAACAGGACTAGTATCCAGAACACAGGGGAACTCAAATAACTCAACAGTATCAACCCACCTAATTAAGAAACCAGCAGAAGATCTGAACATTTTTCAAAAGAAGAAACCCTAAGACCAGCAAGAACATACAGAAATGTTGAACATCGTCAGTCATCAGGGGAGTGCAAACTGACGGAAACCAAAATGAGATACCACCTCACTCTAATGGCTATTACCAGAAAGACAAAGGTAGCAAACACAGATAAGCATACAAAGAATGGGGATCCCTAATGCACTGTTGTTGGGAATGCAAACAAGTAAAGCCAGTATGGAAAACAGCATGGCGGCCCTCCAGAACCCAAACGCAGATGTGCCGCGTGACACGGCTGTTCCCAGCTCTGGGCGTACACATAAAGGAACTGACGTTGGCGTGTGGCCCACGTTCACTGCAGTGTGTCCACAACGGCCAACGTACGGGGCCTACCTAGGTGTCCAGGAACTCAAGAACGGGTTAGGACAATGTGGCACGTGAACAGCATGGCACACGACGGAGCCAAAAAGAGAACAGTGACATCACAGACAATGGGTAGATCTACAGATCACTTACATTGATTTTTAACATAACATTTTGTGCGATATAATTTACAGACCATAAAATACACCCTTGTCAAATATCTGATTCAGTGAGTTTTAGAACATTCACAATTCTGCTCCTCCACCATCTCTAGATAAAGTCCAGAACATTTTTCCAAAAAGAAACCCTATGCTACTCCACCTTCTTCAGCTCACTCACTGGCAGCCACTAAATTACACTGTCCTGTGATTTTCTGATTCTAGACATTTCCTGTAAGTGGAATCATAGAATATATGGCTTTTTTCACTTAGCATGATTCCCAAGCTCCTCTGTGTTATAGTCTGCATCAGTATTTTATTCCTTCTTTTGGCTGAATAATATCCCATTATTTGGGTTTCACGTAGTTTATCCAAATGTAAACTTAAAAATCAGTTTAAGTGATTTGAGTATCATTATGCAGGGTTGAAATGTTTGAACCATGGAAATCTGCCTCCAGAGCCTGCGATTTTAACTGCTCTACACTGTATACTTCTTTTTAAGTTTTATACTTGGATCGTATCCATCTTCAGCTGTTATGAACAGTGCTGCTATGGACACACAGCTGCAACTTTTTTTGTGGATACACATTCTCAGCTCTCTCTGGTCCATGACGGATGTCACAAAGCTTGTGGCATAATGACCTGCAAGGCAATGCTCATTTCCTCTGAACCTTTTGCAGCTCCCTCATCTAAGAGGCGATTAGCTGGGCCACGCGGCGGCTTCACCGTGGGACACTTCCAGGAACCGCCCAAACGTTTGCCACAGCAGCTCCAGCCTCTCCCACGGCAGGCGCAGCATTTCCCCACAGCGAGCACTCACCACTGCCCACCTGTCTGTCTTCTCCAGGCGCCCTACGGGGTTATCTAGCTGCATCAGCTCCTATTCTCTCATTTGTAAAACAAGACTAATATTCTCCTTCCTAGGGTTGCTTGAGAATGCGTAGATTCTGCTGTCACATTGCACCGCAAATATTCTGCCATAAGCCAGTCTTAACTCCACAGTCTTACAACACCTCTGTGAGCTAACTGGCACATTGCTTTCTGATCTCTACTTGGAAGTACAGAATTCAAGAAAACAGAAATGGAAATGACACACTAAGTATCCAGGAAACGCTATGTCTCGATGGCAGTTTGAGAGCAGGCCTAAGGCTGGGTGGGGGCGCTATCACAGTCAAGCTTCGGGACTTGCGGCAATGAACGTACCCCAGTTCTTTGGGCTGTAAAGGTGACACTGTAGCTGTACCACTTCTTAAATTACAAACCTGGATTCTAAGAAAAACAATAGTTTCAGTTACTTCTGTGAGAGTTTTGTAGAACTGTTCCATGGTTTTATTTTCAAAACTGGCATAATGTGTTTGGGAAGCACTTTTGCCCACTTCCAATCTCTTGTTAGGCTGTCTGATAAATACAATTTTGGTAAAGCTGTGTGGATACCTGCCGCTATTCTGGGATTATCAAAAGCCAACTTCTCTTTCACCTATGAGAGTATTACAAAATGTTCATGGAAACGGAATTAAGAAGATAAGTTTATTTTGGTACAGAAAGCTTTGGAGATCCAGGCATTTCTTTCTGTAATCCATTTTTCTACAAAATGTTTAGCAACCTCTCAATACAGGCATGTAAAAGGGTCCACAGGCAAAGCGGCAAATACCAAATGTGTCACTGCATAAGGGAGAGGACTGGAGGGACACTATCTCTCCACCTTCCCTCTTCCCGACGGCACAATGACACCACCTAACTCACAGCTGGTTGTCAGCATGAAAGGATCCCTGATGGGTGGATCTCCTATAAAGACAGTAATCACCCATTAGGAGTGTCCCTGCCAATCTCACAGCTCGCTCCCCGTCCCTACGAGGCCAGAGTGCCTTGTCACCACCCGCTCCCACGCTTCTGCAGCCCTCAGGTGAGCTGCACTCAGCCATCAGGGAATAAGCAGCTCCAACTAAATCTACACCCTTGTTGCCAGTGTGTGATGACCCTGTGTCTCCACTCCACTGAGCTTTCTTCCTGTTACCCAAATTAGAGTTCCTGCTTTATTTTCCTGGCGCCTCGATCTCTTTCTTGGTGTCCCCCCACACAGCACCATCCAAAAGGCGTGGCTTGGCGATTTTAGTTCTCCTCTTCCTCCACCTCAGATTCAGCTGCTTGCTAATAATTGTCTCCTGTTCTACCTGTTGTCTGCCTAGATTGCCAAACACATTTTAGCTAAGGTGGGCAGTCGTGGTAAACTGGCATGTTGTTCAACCAACACGGCGCTCAAGACTATTCCGTTGCCCTAGGCAATAGCTTGCCTGCAGTAGTTTGCCTTTGAGATTTCTGTTACAGATGACTCAGAGACACTGAGAGAGCTGTCCACACATGCTCCTTGATTCACATGGGGCCCAAGAGTCTTGTGGCAAAGAATACGAACCTGGCCACGAGGGCTTCAGCCATGCCGGGGCTGTTTTCCCAGGTGGGACAGAATCATATTCAATTATACTAGAATTAGCTCTTCAAGACTCCCAAATCTTCATGAAGTACCGGCTATCTGTTTGAGGCTCAGGAGAGCCACCTGCTTTAAGACCAGTGAGAGAAGAACATAGCCTGCCCCAAACTGTCACCCACACCTCTACCGGCATGCATGAAACACCCTCTTCTCTTTGCCTGGAAATGAAGGCCAAGTCAAGGAACAGAATGTTCCATTTTCTCAACTCCCTACATTTGTAATTCATGGAGTAGACTTACTACAAAGTCCACGTCCAACAAGAGAGTGACAAGACATCAGCGGTGTGTCAGGAGAGGACTGCCTGCCGATCTGTGTAGCTGCTCCTCCAGTGTCTTCCTGCGTTGTGCCTGTACATCAGCTGGTTTAATAGGGAAAGAGCATCCGAGTTCTTGTCCTAGGTACTCTTGTGATGGAAATTTTAACCACGGACACTACTAAGGTTAACGTGTGAGGCCCACAGGACATCCGGCACAGAACTCACCAGCTGGCCTCCTCTGCTCCTCACATTGTCCAGGTGTGTGATCCCACCTGGGATAGCTGACGCTCTTCAATAATTCAGCAACTGCTACTACTCTAGACCCTGGAAACGTAGAGGCTCACAAGTGGATAAAGTTCCTTCTACCTACTTCACATCTAGTTCAGTGGGAGTACAACAGTAAATAAGTAATAGTAGGAGCTACAAAGAAATGAAACACATTACTAAGAGCAAGAGCATGAGAAACAAACTACTTAAAACTACGCACTGGGAGGGCTGGCGCCACGGCTCACTAGGCTAATCTTCTGCCTGCAGCGCCGGCACACCAGGTTCTAGTCCCGGTCGGGGCACTGGATTCTGTCCCAGTTGCCCCTCTTCCAGGCCAGCTCTCTGCTATGGCCCGGGAAGGCAGTGGAGGATGGCCCAAGTACTTGGGCCCTGCACCTGCATGGGAGACCAGGAAGAAGCACCTGGCTCCTGGCTCCTGGCTTTGGATCGGTGCAGCGCGCTGGCCGTGGCAGCCATTTGGGGAGTGAACCAACGGAAGGAAGACCTTTCTGTCTCTAACTCTGCCTGTCAAAAAACAAAACAAAACAAATAAAACAAAACAAAAAACTGCACTCTGGCTGGTTTTGTGGCTTCCTGGGTTAAGCCACTGCTGTGATGCCAGCATCCCAAATCTGTGTGATGTGATGGTTCAAGTACCCACCACACTGCTTCCAATCCAGCTTCCTGATCATGCACCTGGGAAAGCGGTAGATGATGGCTCAAGCATTGGGCCTCTGAGCCCATGTGGGGATGGAGCTCATGGCTTCGGCCTGGCCCAGTCCTGGCTGTTGCAGCCATCTAAGAAATGAACAGTAGATGGAAGATTCGTTTCTCCCTCCCTCCCTCCCTCCCTCTCTTTCTCTCTCTCTCCTCCCCCCTCCCTCTCCCTTCCCCCCTCCCTCCCTCTCTTTCTCTCTCTCTCTCCCCCCTCCCTCCCTCCTCTCCTTCCCCCTTTCTCTTTCTCTCCCTCCCTCCCTCCTCTCCTTCCCCCTTTGTCTTTCTCTCCCTCCCTCCCTCCCCCTCTCTCTTTCTCTCCTTCCCTCCCTCCCACCTTTCCTCCCTTCTTCTCTCTCTCTCCTCCCTCCCTCCCTCCTCTCCTTCCCCCTTTCTCTTTCTCTTTCTCTCCCTCCCTCCCTCCTCTCCTTCCCCCTTTCTCTTTCTCCCCCTCCCTCCCTCCCCCTCTCTCTTTCTCTCTCTCTCTCTCCTTCCCTCCCTCCCACCTTTCCTCCCTTCTTCTTCTTCTTCTTCTTCTTCTTCTCTCTCTCTCTCTCTCTCTCTCTCTCTCTCTCTCTCTCTCTCTCCCTGTTGCCCTGGATTTCAAGTAACTAAAATAAACAAATGAAATATTTTAAAGAACCCAACTATACAGCAAGTGCATCAGTAAGGAAAGGCTAGAATATAATATAATAAAAAATTAACTCCACGGAAGTTTCCCACTCAGGCGAAGTCTGCTGTGGACTTTATAAACTCTCCAAGACAGCAGTTGTTCACATGGAGACCCAGATCACTTTAGCCTTTTGATTTGCCATCTCAACATGAGCCTCTCCAGTCATGGCAGAAAGGGAACAAGAGAATTCAATGTGAAGCAGGGCCTTCCCGTGACCCAGCCTACAAAGGACGATGTACTCCTGTTCCAGCCTCGTGTTCCTGGTACAACAGAGTCTGCAAGTGCAAACAGCAATGTGCAAAGAAGTAGGTACTGGGGGCCGGCACCGTGGCTCACTTGGTTAATCTTCCACCTGCGGCACTGGCATCCCATATGGGAGCCTGGTTCTGGTCCCAGTTGTTCCTCTTCCAGTCCAGCTCTCTGATTGGCCCGGGGAAGGCAGTGGAGGATGGCCCAAGTACTTGGGCCCTGCACCTGCATGGGAGACCAGGAAGAAGCACCTGGCTCCTGGCTCCTGGCTTTGGATCGGTGCAGCGCGCTGGCCGTGGCAGCCATTTGGGGAGTGAACCAACGGAAGGAAGACCTTTCTGTCTCTAACTCTGCCTGTCAAAAAACAAAACAAAACAAATAAAACAAAACAAAAAACTGCACTCTGGCTGGTTTTGTGGCTTCCTGGGTTAAGCCACTGCTGTGATGCCAGCATCCCAAATCTGTGTGATGTGATGGTTCAAGTACCCACCACACTGCTTCCAATCCAGCTTCCTGATCATGCACCTGGGAAAGCGGTAGATGATGGCTCAAGCATTGGGCCTCTGAGCCCATGTGGGGATGGAGCTCATGGCTTCGGCCTGGCCCAGTCCTGGCTGTTGCAGCCATCTAAGAAATGAACAGTAGATGGAAGATTCGTTTCTCCCTCCCTCCCTCCCTCCCTCTCTTTCTCTCTCTCTCCTCCCCCCTCCCTCTCCCTTCCCCCCTCCCTCCCTCTCTTTCTCTCTCTCTCTCCCCCCTCCCTCCCTCCTCTCCTTCCCCCTTTCTCTTTCTCTCCCTCCCTCCCTCCTCTCCTTCCCCCTTTGTCTTTCTCTCCCTCCCTCCCTCCCCCTCTCTCTTTCTCTCCTTCCCTCCCTCCCACCTTTCCTCCCTTCTTCTCTCTCTCTCCTCCCTCCCTCCCTCCTCTCCTTCCCCCTTTCTCTTTCTCTTTCTCTCCCTCCCTCCCTCCTCTCCTTCCCCCTTTCTCTTTCTCCCCCTCCCTCCCTCCCCCTCTCTCTTTCTCTCTCTCTCTCTCCTTCCCTCCCTCCCACCTTTCCTCCCTTCTTCTTCTTCTTCTTCTTCTTCTTCTCTCTCTCTCTCTCTCTCTCTCTCTCTCTCTCTCTCTCCCTGTTGCCCTGGATTTCAAGTAACTAAAATAAACAAATGAAATATTTTAAAGAACCCAACTATACAGCAAGTGCATCAGTAAGGAAAGGCTAGAATATAATATAATAAAAAATTAACTCCACGGAAGTTTCCCACTCAGGCGAAGTCTGCTGTGGACTTTATAAACTCTCCAAGACAGCAGTTGTTCACATGGAGACCCAGATCACTTTAGCCTTTTGATTTGCCATCTCAACATGAGCCTCTCCAGTCATGGCAGAAAGGGAACAAGAGAATTCAATGTGAAGCAGGGCCTTCCCGTGACCCAGCCTACAAAGGACGATGTACTCCTGTTCCAGCCTCGTGTTCCTGGTACAACAGAGTCTGCAAGTGCAAACAGCAATGTGCAAAGAAGTAGGTACTGGGGGCCGGCACCGTGGCTCACTTGGTTAATCTTCCACCTGCGGCACTGGCATCCCATATGGGAGCCTGGTTCTGGTCCCAGTTGTTCCTCTTCCAGTCCAGCTCTCTGATTGGCCCGGGGAAGGCAGTGGAGGATGGCCCAAGTGCTTGGGCCCCTGTACCCACGTGGGAGACCAGGAGGAAGCACCTGGCTCCTGGCTTCAGATCGGCGCAGCAGCAGCCATAGCGGCCATTTGGGGGGTGAACCAATGGAAGGAAGACCTTTCTCTCTGTCTCTCTCACTGTCTAACTCTGTCAAAAAATTAAAAAAAAAAAAAAGAAGTGGGTACTGCAGACACTCACCGCATCCAGGAAGTTCACTTTGAGCAAGTATTTCAAGATAAACATGGATAACAATCCAGGTAGGAGAAAGAGGTGGAGCAAGCGTCTTCATGTAGGTACAGAGAGATCAATGCACCAAGGGGAGGGAGACAAGAGAATATTCCAAGAAGAAGTCACTTGACTGATCACGTAGGACAAAAAGGGAGTCATTTGCTACTATCGTAACATGATTAGAAACCACTGACGGTATTTAAGAAGAATGAGATGTTTAACCAGAAAAATATACACCAAGGAAAACTACAGACCAACAACCCTGACGGACATAGATGCAAAGATCCTCAACAAAATACTAGCTAAAGAATCCAACAGCACATCAGAAACATCATTCACCCAACGTGGTATTTATCCCTGGTTTACAGAGATCGTTCAAAATATACAAATCAATAAATGTGGTTCATAATATTAACAAACTGAAGAACAGAAACCATATGATTATTTCAATATATGCAGAAAAAGCATTTGATAAAACACAACATCATTTAATGACAAAAACCTTAAGCAAAGTGGGTATAGAAGGAACATTCCTCAACACAATCAAAGCAATTTATGACAAACCCACAACCAGCAGCATACTGAATGGGGGGAAAATGGAAGCATTCCACTAAGATCCAGTACAGACACGGATGCCCCCTGCCACCAATGCTACTCAGTATAGCTCAGGAAGTTTTTCCAAAGCCATTAGACAAGAAAAAGAAATCCAAGGGATACAAATGGGAAAAGAGGAAGGAAAAGTTTGCAGATGGTGCGATCCTATACATACAGGAACCAAAAGACTCCAATAAGAGATTATTGGGACCCATAAAAGATTTTGGCAAAGTAGCAGGATATAAAACCAACAGAGAAAATCAATAGCATTTTTATAGAGACAATGCTGTGACTGAGAAAGAGCTTGTAAGATCAGCCTCATTCATGATAACTACATAAAATTTAAATACATTGGAATAAATTTAATCAGGGATATGAAAGATCTCTACAGTCAAAACTACAAGGAAAGAAACAGAAGATGACACCAAAAAATGGAAAAATCTTCCATGTTCCTTGATTGTAGGAATTATTTCATCAAAATGTCCCTATTATCCAAAACAATTTATAGATTCAATGCAATCTCAATCAAAATACCGAAGACTTTTTTTTTATCAGATCTGGAAAAATGACCCTAAAACTCACATGGAATCACAAGGAACCCCAAATAGCTAAAGCAACCCTAAACAATAAAAATAGAACAGGAGGCTGTTGCAGTGGATTTGTTTCTGAGAGGAGCAGCGTGGTGGGGACAAGAGGCGCAGAGTCACCACACAGACCCCGGGAGTCGGGTGAAAGCAGGCCTGAGGCAAGCAGCCGGCAGACTTGTTTATTTCAGTTGGTACAACATCTTATATAGCCAAGACCAGCCAATCTGGTCAAGGGGTGGTCTATGCCCCAACCAATCACAGCCTGTTGCCAGGCAGTTTCAAAGCCATCGAATCACAGCCTGTTGCCAGGTAGTTTCCAAAGACATCCAATCACAGCCTGTTGCCAGGCAGTTTCCAAAGCCATCCAATCACAGCCTGTTGCCAGGCAGTTTCCGAAGCCATTCCTGAGTAACTGATGCTCGCTTGCCAGTGGCCACCTTGGCATGGCCTTCTCACTCCACCACAGGAGGCATCCTAATACCTGATTTCAAGACACATAGCGAGGCATCACAATATCTGATCTCTGGCTTTCAAATAGACTGACATGTAGACAACTGTTTGAAGGCAAACCTGGAAGCAGAGAGTGAATGCAGGAGCCATAAGAGTGATAGCAGGGGTCTAGCCCTGCGTGCTGTGCTAAATGGCAAAACTGCCACAACTTCCTTGTATCCTCTTATGCACAACCCTTTCCACACAGCTTTCCCATCCGTCTGTGGAGTGGAGTCTCTGTCTCCAGTCCTGGAGTCTAGATTTGGACTGGTGACTTGCTTTGGGCAGATGAGGGAACCAGCCACTTGTATCTTTTGTCTTCTGCATCCAGAACCCAATACAAACACAGCCAATCAGAAACTGCCAGGTTCCCGTAACAGGGCGTTTTCCCCCTGGAGCACAACCAAGTAAGTCAAGAGCCTAGCTGAAGCCAATCAGATTGTGTCTTTTCCTTGCTTGCCCTGTTCACCATCCACCCTACAAAATTCTGCTGTCCAGACAGCCAAAACAGTTATCCGAACCCCTTCTGTTTCAGAGTGCTGTCCGATCCAGGAATCCTTTGGTGTTTACCAAACCTCTGTGAAATTTACTTTGTCTGCAGTTTTTCTTTTCACAGCTGCTGAAGTGCATTGGTTTCTCCAGAAACTGATAGAGAGAGCAAGCCAATTATTTTTCCTATCATTCTGTGATGTATCTGTAAGAAACCAAATAAATGAAAGAGATTCTTTGCAGGGGTCATTGGATATTTATAAAGTCACTTATTTACTGGCCACACAAAAGAGCAACTTAAAAGTAAGCCTGGTATAGATACACTGAATTCTGAGTCCTGCCTGTGGTGGCCTAGAAGAGGAGACCAAAGGATGGTGCAGGTCCCTCCGGCCAGAAGGTCGCAGGTTCCCCACCCTGCCTTACAGCAACGCTAAGGCATGGGGAGGGATGGTGGAATTCAACAGCCATGGCGACTCCCAGTGGCATCTGACCATCAACGGCTGCTTTAACTACACTGCCACAGACTGAAGACGGTTTTACGAGGGCTGACAACTCCTTGACAATGTCTTACGGTGTAAATCTTACTAATGGTAGAGAAATGTGATACCACAGTGGTGCACCAGCAGCGATACCCACAATTCTAAACGACTCCTGTCCTAAGTATAAATCTGAATCTAGTCATGAATCTAAATTTCACTACCAATTATAGAAGCAAACTAAACAATCCAGTGAGGATACAGAATCAAAACAGGGAATACTGATTCCATGTTTTTAATCAAACAGAACTACAGAGGAAGAGGAAATATTACATACCCAAAGAGACCTAAGAATCCTATGTATTAAATGTCGTGCATGATTGTAGTTTGGACTCCAACTTGAAAAAAAATCTATTTTTGAGAAAAAAAACTAGCCATAGAATTTTACTTAATAATATCAAGGATTTCATATTAATGTACTGGTTGTGATGATACTGTAATTTTATTTGCCTTTTTTATCCTTATCTGGTAGATATACACATTTTAATGTTTACTGGTGAAATTTATTTTTTTGCTTTAAAATAGTCTATCTAAAAGCAATGATTTTCCTGATTTTTCCCTATACTACTTCCTAGATGGAATATGGCAAAAGGAATTATTTGGAAACAACGAGGTACAAAGGAATAATGTCATATTTTCAACACAAAAATATTTGAAATAAAACTCGTGTATTTCAGAGAAACACCCGTCCTTTTGATAGAAAGCTGTCCTAAGCTAAGCTCTCAATATTTCTGTGTGCATGCCGCTTCCAGCCATGACAACTTCCACCCACGCCTGAAAGGGCTCAAGGATCCAGGGCAGCAGCCAGGGCAGGACACTCAGTCTGCAGGGCAGCGAGCAGCAGCTGTGCGCTCCGCAGGCCTCCCCAGCCGTCAGCCTGAGTGCTGACCTCACAGTGCCCTCCCGGACATTCACAAATCCGAGTCCTCGCATATGTCAGTCACAGATGAGGTCTATTTTTGGTGCAACTTGATAGCTTCGCAGTCTGACACTGCCTCTGCGGGTTATGGTGGCAACTCACTCACAGGGACAGGCAGCCTGTGGCGGGGGGGGCACTAAGCTGGAACCACACTGTCACCTTACTTGTGTATCTTACTCATTCTCCCTTCACCAGCACATTGAGGGGAAATGAACCATGCGACACGGCTCAAGTTCCACAGATCCTCTCGGGCTATTTAGTAGGCCGTTCCCTCTAGCATCTGTGATATGTTGGAAGTTAATGTCCTGGGGAGCCCAGACTGCTACTGTGCGTGTTAATCCTTTAGTAAATGGTTTTCTTTCTGACACTTTAATTACGCCTCCATCCTCCCACAACAAAATTATTTATAAGAGCTTCCACTAAAAAACAAATAAATACTAGGGTGCTGTGGCCCAGCAGGTTAGGCCTGAGCGTGGGGTGCCCGTATGCCATACTAGAGTACCTGAACTCAGCTACCTGCTACTCCACTCTGGGTCCAGCTTCTGGCAAATGTGTCTGGAAGACAATAAGTGGTGGCCCATATGCCTGGGTTCCTGTCTCCCAACTGAGAGACATGGCGGATTTCCTGGCTCTGGTCTTTGGCCTGGCCCAGCCCTGGCTGTTGTAGGCGTTTGGCTACTTACCTACTGACTGGCAGACCTTGCTCTGTCTCTCACTTTCTTTCATTGTGCCTTTCAAATGAATGGACGAATGAATAAATAATCTTTAAAAATAATCTGCATTGTGATTTGGACAAAATAATAATGTGGGAAAGGGAAGAGGAGCAGGATCCAGTCCCCACCCCAGAGTGTCCAGCAGCGGTAGCGTACTGGAGTGAAGTGCAAGCATCGGACAAGCGGGACAAAGGACCAGGAGTCAAAGATGGACTCCAGGACGTTGGGTTCCCTGCCCGCTCAGCCATAATCTTTAAAGATCCATACTTAGGTCTACTTCAGAGACGAGTGAAGTACCAGACAACCACACTGCAGGGAGGAAAGAGAAACAGAGAAATCCCAGCACATCCAGCCCTGAGCAGCCTGTTCTCACTGTGATGGTGCGAGTGTGCCTCGGCACCTACGGGAGGGGACTGGGCCACGGGGATGGAGCTTCCTGCGTGGATTAAAGCCATTCGCATGGGAATGGGCTGCACTCACGGGCGCTCAGACCCCTTCCGTCTGTCCCTCACTTGTCCTTGGGGTTTGCCACCATTTGAAGACTGCACCAGGCCCCACCACGATTGGCTGTTTGGTTTCAGATTTCCAGCCTCTAGAACTGTGAGCTAAAGAAGCATCTCACGCTTTTAAATGACTCAGTCTCAGCTATTCGGTAATAGACAGAAAATGGCCTAGTGTCTTTACCAAAGGGAAATAATAAATTTTGTAGCTCTACCAACCTCAGATAAAATTGTACCCAAGAAAGCTCTGGGAAGACACCAAATTCTGTCCCAGTTCTGGCTATGAGAGGACACTCTTAGCAGACTGTCAGAGTTCATTTTTATACCTTTGAAAATAAATAGGCTTGCAGAATGTAAATATCACAAATGAATTAGGTACAAAACTGTGATTCAAAGAAGTCAGCATGGGAGTTGAACAGGAATGACTGCATCTCAACAAAGCAGATGGACTTCATTCATTCAAGCCTCATCGTAGTTACTGTCTGTCCTTTAAGTCACTGATAATGTAACTGAGTATGTACTACGTGACACACCCTGTCATCTGGCCAAGAACATATTCCCGTATGCACAGCTGGCTGTAGGACATGATTACAGAGGGGAAAAGGAACAGCTTCCAGGGTGGCTCAAAGTGAGGCTTCACCAAGGACACAGAGCTTGAGGTTTGCCCTGATGGATGAGACAGCGGGGGCTGCGCCAGGAGGGGGAGAAGAGCCTCCTCACGGGCACCAGGAGCCACATGGCGGACACGCAGGATCGTCAACAGCAGAATAACAGGCTGTGCTGCTCAGTTTATGAGGGCAGCAAGAAGGGGCCAGGCGCAGGCAGGTGCCAACAGGGGAGGCCTGCAACGTACCTGCGGCATTTGTATTCACCGTCATTGCAATTTTACCTGCATCACTCCGACACATCAGACTGGGCCAGGTGTGGGAAACGGGCCAGGAGAAGGCCAGATGAAGCACCCAAGGCCACGCCTAGCATTTAAGCTGTCCTGGGTCTGCAGGGAGGGCGTTACGGAACTGCAGCCTTCCGCTTACCCACCTGGGCCTCCCATGTGCGTTCCCGGACTGTGTTTTGGAACCCAGATCACAGCAAGTTGTTGCTGCTTGCAGCTAACCTGCAAACCCAGACGGTCCGGATAGTCTCGTGTCTTTTCTGAACTCTGAATTCGCCCACCTTTAGATCAGCAACCTGGCGGGCAGGCTCCTAGTTCCAGGAGAAGCAGTCGTGGGGTCAGATCCGAGTTCGTCTGTGATGGGAACAGGTGAAGCTAGGACGGGGAGGCACAAAGCCCACCCTCTCTCCCCAAAGGAAATGTACTGTGAATATCTGTAAGTAAGTAGCAAAGTTCTTGAGATGTCCCAAGCCCTTCATCTATGAGTTCTTTCATTGTCTGCCTCAGAACAGATTTTAATCTAAACAGCCTGATAAAATATTTAATGCTTTATGCTGGAGACTGGGCTAAGAATTCGTTTTCTGGGGCCAATGCCGTGACACAGTAGGTTAAAGTCCTGGCCTGCAGCACCGGCATCCCATCTGAGCACCAGTTTGAGTCCTGGCCACTCCATTTCTGATCCAGCTTCCTGCTGATATACCTGGGAAAGCAGCAGAGGATGACCCAAGTCCTTGGGCCCCTGCACCTGTGTGGGAATCCCAGAAGCAGCTCCTGGTTCCTGGATTCAGACCAGCTCAGCTCTGGCCATTGTGGTCATTTGGGGAGTGAACAAGTGAATGGAAGACCTCTCTCTTTCTCTCTGTCTCTAACTCTTTTTCCACCTTTCTCTGTAACTCTGTTTTTCAAAGAAATAAAATAAATCTTTAAAAAAAAAAAAAGAATCACTTTCTAAGCTGAGTTAATTTGGAAAGGGAGAGAATATTTGTGGAAAAAAAAAGTTAATTAAAATAACCAAGGCTTAGAAACAGTTTGGCAAGAAGGTGCGATTTCAGGAACTCAGTGCACACAATAATAACTTAAACTCGGTGTAAACAGAAAACAGAATTCAAGTCCCTCCCAGATGGAGATCTTAATGATTGGAATTAGTTTTAGAGATGTGGACAACCAAAGCATGACAAGAGAATTTCAGCCATTTGCAGGATAATAAAACAGTGACCAATTCCCAGCACTCCTACTTATATTCATATATTTTCAATGCTCCAATGGAGACTTTTAAAAGAATTAAGGCCAAGTATGGACAGGTAGGTGCTACCTTCAAGCCACTCAGTTCTACAAAGTGAGAGAAAGCCAACAAAGTGCAGAGAACTTCCGCAGCTGTTTTATCTGCTGCTTCAAGATGTTGGAGAATTGTCCACAGCAAGCAGGAGGCACGTTAATCTATTTCCCACTCCCCCGGCAGCTAATGTGTGCAGCACCACCGGAACCTCTGTCCAGTGCGGTGGCAGGGCTGAGAAAGGGGGCATTCTGGGGTTTGTGCCTTCAGGACATCTTGGACATTCTCTGGAAGCGCTGGCATGCCTTCCTGCAGAGAACTAAGTTTCTGGTAGCAAGAGAGGCTCTGCAAAGACACTAACAGCAAATTTAGGAAGTATCTGTGGTAACCTGGAACTCAGGATGAAGTTCAGCATCAGGGTAGTTTAGGAAACACAGTGCCTTTGTGAATGCCACAGTTGGCATTTTAGCAAGTGGAGGTAGCTGGCAGTTCTAACAAACCACAGGCGACTGAAGAAATGACACCAGGTACGCAAACGCTCATCCCCTCAGTGCGATCTTTCTCTCCAGTGTGGGTTCCCAGCTTTACTGGAAAGGCAGCAGCACCTTACACTGGGGATCATCCTCAAACCACGGCACGTGAAGAGTTGGACCTATGCTTTCTTTGGTTTTTCTACCCATTTTCCAGTTTCCCCAAATATCTAAGCTCTCCCTGTTCTAAACTTTACAGTGAGCTGATGCTGCATTTTCTGGGAGATACACTTCCCTCTCCTCTCTGAGCTATCATTTCCTCCTTTCCTGCCTTGTCCATGTCATAACTGCCAACCCACCCATCACGGTGTACATTCCCATGACAGCACCTGCCCCCCGAGAAAGAACAGCTTCACCTGTCAGGAAGTCCCGCAGGAGACTGGATCAGAGTGGGTAAGAGAGTCCGCTGTGCCCAAACGGACTCTCTTCCCTGGGAATGTGTATTTGGGGTATGGACAAACTCTACAGAACAGCTCCAGGCAGCACAAAAGGATACCAAGAGGCACAACCCACTGGTAGTCATGGGAACCAGAAGGCCACACAAAACTGGGTTTGATTGGCACGAACAAGCCAAAGCCACCAGACTAAGGTAATGGGGAACGGGAAGGCAGGCATGTTAAAGAGAGGGAGTAGACAGGGACCAAGCAGCGCAGAGAGACCATGACCTCCTGGAGAGAATCAGGGAGAAACATGTCTGTGAGCTGCTTTCAGGAGCACAGCCATTCATCCTGCAGAGACGATGATTTCCTTCTGCTTCTGTACTGAGCTCCTCTGTGACATGTGTTAACTGGACCAGCCTGCCAGACCTGTTAGCCACGATGCTGAAGACCGCAGAACCTGATGACATCTTCCTCCCTCCGCCCCTCCAGCGCCACAGCCCTCCCTCCTCCAGAACCTTCTCCTGCCATTCCTGCTTCAGGGGCCTCGTCACTATGGTTGGTAACTGCTACATCCATGCACTTTGATCTGGAGTCCTATTGTCAGGGAAGCCATAAACCAAGATCCCATAGAACCCTGACCAGAGGAAAGTTGGGTCTGGGGTGCTGAGGCAGCAATGGTGTTAAACAAGCTGACACTGCCGTACCCACAAGCAGCTGTCTCTGGAAACAACTCTGATCTCTCCGTGGATGGTGCAGGTTCACAGGGCAGAGAAGCGAATCCCCTGCACCCGAGACCATGGCCACCATGCACACTGTGACTGTGGGAAACCTGTGGCTGCATGACAGGGTGTGCGGTGTGGCTGGGTCTCCGGGCAATCACTGCGTCAGGCCTCAGAGCTCCTGACTGCCTGGAGTGAGTCAGTGCAGAGGGTTCTGTGCTTACTGAGGACTGGACAGATCCCTTGTGTGGTTCATGTGCCAGCGTGACTGAGGGTTGTATGCACTACGGGCTGACCCTGGGCACTGACCACCTCGGAAGAAAGGCAGTGAGGTTGTGATTACACCGACAGATGTGATCATACAGGAGATCCAGCATACCCAAACTGGTGTCACCCTGGATTCCCACCCCACCCTTGAGCACTGACAAGAGCTCTCTGGCCCTGCCTGGCACACGCCTCTGGGTATTCACTGAAGGAGCATGCATTCCATTAAGCCACAGAGCCATAGTTCAAACATAAAACTCATCGGAGGAGAAAAACCAACAAGTGTTTCCACAACTGCCTAAAAATAAATGCAGAAATATAAGAAACAAGAACAGGGAAGACAACATGACTCTGCTGAAGCAATACAATACTTCAACATTGGAATGTGAAGACAAAGAGATTGATGAAATGCCTGAAAAGGAATGTTACAGGTGAACCATAGAATTACTGAGAAGCAAATTCACAAGTTAAAGAAATCCACACAATACAGATGAAAACTTTTCCCATAAGATAGATTTTGAAGAGAAATCAAACTGAAACAAGGAAATGAAAAATTCAATTATGTCAAATAAAAAGTCTGGAAAACTTAATAACAGACCTGGTGAGGTAGAAGATGAATCTTCTAGCTGAGCTAGAAGACAAATCTTTGGAAATATATTAAATTAAAAAAAGATCAAGAAACTAGAAAAATTAAAAACAGTGTTGGAGATTTGTGGGATACCATCAAATGATCCAACATATGTGTCTTAGGAGTTCCTGAATGTTTGGAAAGAGATAATGAATTAGATGGCCTACTCAGTGAAATAATAACAGAATTTTTTTTTCCTGATGTGGAGAAAGAAAGGGACACAAGTACAGGAAACACATAGAACTCCTAACAGACACGAGGAGAAAAGATCCTCACCATGACACATTGTAGTCAAATCCTCCAAAGTAAAACATGAAGAACAGTTATAAAATGTTCAAAAGAGAAACACCATTTTATCTTCTGAAGATCTCCAAGCAGACTCACAACTGATTTTTCATCAGAAAACTTACAGGCTAGGAGAGAATAGAGAAACTTAGTTCAAGTCTCAATAGAAAAAATATGGTTATCAACCCAGAACACTGTACCCTGCAAAGCTCTCAGTTATGAATCAAAGTGAAGTAAAAATTTGAAAGAATTTGTCACCAGTCGTCCAGCCTTACAAAAGATGCTTAAGGATGTGCTACTTACAACAACACAGAAAGATTGACATCACCATGAAAGAAGGCAAAAGCAGAAAATCTCCTACTCAAGTACAAAGGAAACCCACAGCAAACAACAGGAATATTTACAGAAAAATGGCAGGGCCCAGTCATTTTTTTACCAATAGTAACTTGAATGTAAGTGGCCTAAATTCTCCAATTAAAAGATACAAACTGGCTGAATGAATTTAAAAAATAAGACCCATCTATTGGCAACCTGTAAACACACCAAACCAACAAAGATACCAATGGACTGAATGTGAAGGGATGGAAAAAGGTATTCCATGCTAACACAAAGCAGAAATGAGCCGGTGTAGCCATCCTACTATCAGAAAAAAACAAAAACAAAAACAGACTTTAACACAAAAAGTGCTAAACGAGACAAAGAAGGGCACTATGTAATGATTAAGAAATCAAGTCAACAGGAAGATGTTACTATAATAAATATATATGCACCCAATGCCATCATACCTATGTATTTAAAACATATGTTAATGGACCTAAATGGAGACATAGACTCCAATACAACAGTAATGGGCGATTTCAACACCCCACTTTCATAATGGACAGATCATCTACAAAGAAAATCAACAAAGAAACAACTGAGTTAATCTACACTATAGGCCAAATGGACCTAATGGATAACTACAGAACATTTCACCCCACAGTTGTATAAATTCTTTTCATCAGTGCACAGAGCTTCCTCCAGGATAGACCATATGCTAGGACAAAAGGCAAGTCTCAGCAAATTTTTTAAAAAAGTGATCATACCACGTATCTTTTCTGACAACAATGGAATAAAGCTGCAAATTAACAACCTAAGAATCTCTAGAAAGTATGGAAACCAATGTGCTTGAACAAGGGCTGGTTCTGCACTCACCAATGAGAAAGTTGCCTTTAAATTCTAATACTTCTGAATTTGAAAATGCATATGGAAGTTCAGTAAACAAAGAGGTATCTGCACTTCCATGTTTATTGCAGCTCAATTCACGAAAGCTATGACACAGTATCAACCTAAACATACATTAACTGAAGACTGGATAAAGAAATTATGGGATATGTACTCTTTGGAATACTACAGAGCAGTAAAAAATGAAATCTAGTCATTTGCAACAAAATCGATCAATCTGGAAAACTCCATATTTAGTGAAATAAGCCAGTCCCAAAGAGACAAATATTATATTTTCCCACTGATCTGTGAGAATAGCATACCTTAAACAAAAGCTGTAGAAGTGAGATTGACACTTTGAGAAACATTGACTTGACCAGCCCTTGTACTGATTGTCAAGGAACAATTTTTTATTTTTATTTTTTTCTCTTCTTCATACTGTATATGGAACTCTTTACTTAACATAGAGTGAATCATATGTATAAAAGTCAATTGAAAATAGATTCCAGTAAAAATAAGAGGGGAAATAAGAGAGGGAGGAGGAAGTTTCTAACTGTAAAGCTGTATAATTCTACATACAGTCCTATGGATTACTTCTAAGGGTGCAGTTTAAAAACTTGTCATGGGACTCCAAATCCCATTAAAATCGGTAGTAAAAAAAAATGTCATCTTAAATGTTAAAGTGATCATATTAAGTGCTAAAGTGAGCGTATAGCTAGGATTAAGTGTTAAAGAGACCTTATAAATAGCATCAAGTGCCTGGAAATAATAATAGACATAATTAAAAAGGAGGGAATATCCAACATGTGAAGCAATCCACACAGCATACTCATAGAATGACAAATGCTCTAAACAGCACTCTGACCTCAGAATCAGCCCTTAAGGTATTTATATCTGGCTGAAAAGCCCATGAGAGCGCATTTCAGGCATGGAAAGCCAAGACACTGTGGCAAAAAAATATGCTATGTGAAGGATCTTGGTGAGTGAGATCCCAGTGGAAAGAAGGGGCCATCAAAGAAGGAAGTATTTTTCTCTGATGGGAGGAGAGAACTTCCACTTGTTTATGGCCTTGTCTAAATACTGATGGAGTGTGTGGTCACAAAAAGCTTCCATGTCAAGAGCCTTGGCAGTGCACGTCAAGAGCCTCAGGTGATCACTGACATCATAATTAAGAGTGTTAATGGTTAAATTAACAGCAGAAGTCACTGTGCACTTACTCCCCAAGTAGGAGCTCTGTCCTTAATGAGTTGTACTATGAGAATGAACTGAAAAACTTGTTCTCAAAGAGTACTTTATACTGTGTGTGTGTGTGTGTGTGTGTAGGTGAAAACTTCACTTAGTATAGAGTTGGTCTTCTGTATATAAAGTTAAATTAAAAATTACTCTTAATAAAGAATGGGATGGGAGAGAGACTAGGAGCTGGGATGGGAGTGGGGGTGGGAAGATGGGTGTGGGGAGAAGAATTGCTATATTCCTTAAGTTGTACCTGTGAAACTCGCATTCATTAAATACAAGCTTTTAAAAAAGTAAAAAATAGGCCGGTGCCGCGGCTCAATAGGCTAATCCTCCGCCTGTGGCGCCGGCACACCGGGTTCTAGTCCCGGTTGGGGTGCCGGATTCTGTCCTGGTTGCTCCTCTTCCAGGCCAGCTCTCTGCTATGGCCTGGGAGTGCAGTTGAGGATGGCCCAAGTGCTTGGGCCCTGCACCCGCATGGGAGACCAGGAGAAGCACCTGGCTCCTGGCTCCTGGCTTCGGATCAGCGCGATGAGCCGGCCGCAGCGGCCACTGGAGGGTGAACCAACGGCAAAAGGAAGACCTTTCTCTCTGTCTCTCTCTCTCACTATCCACTCTGTCAAAAAAAAAAAAAAAGTAAAAAATAAAAGAAAATGCATCTGTTCCGAAGGATTGATTATATGGCTTTATGTATAGGCACAGGCCACACAAAGGCATCCCAGAAATATCTCCATCTTAAACCCTGGAATGTCCAAGTATGTGGGATGACAGGCTAGAGGGGTCTGTACTACAGTTGCCCATCAGCGGTCCTGGAGACGGGAACACCACCCTTGGGTAACTGGGAAGACCCAGTGCAACCACAGAAGCCCTGATAGTGGAAGACAGGGCAGAGGACCAGACAGAGCAGGGGGACAAAGACTCAGCAAGAGCGCTGCTGACTTTGAGGACGGAAGAACACCAGCATCAACCAAGGCATGTGGTTTGGGGAGCTGAAGACTGTGGGAAACCGGGCTCCCTCCAGAATGGAACACCACTGTGTCCAACCTGGGCTTCAGCACAGTGAGACACACAAGACTGAGACCCTCAGTCTGTGTTATTTGAAGCCACTAAGTTTGTAGCAATCTGTCAATGCAGCACTAAGAAACAAACACATTGTATACACATGAATAGAGCAAAAATTTATACACACACAGGCATCCATTTATTCTATGTATAAAGCATACAGATGTGTGTATATACAGGTATGTGTGTATATATGTGTGTGCATATATATATATATATATATATATATAATGTGCATTTTAAACTGATGTGAAACCACATAGCACATGGCACAGAGTGAAAATTGCAAAAGAATTCTAAATACATGAATGAGCACACAGAGGAATCAACAAAGCGCAAGTGCAGAAGACACAACTTTGGCCTGTGTGTCAGTCATTACTGCTGAGTAACCAAGTCAGACCTCAGCAGCACTCACACACGAGCACCTGTGCTAGCTCAGGGACTCGCAGGTCAGCTGGTCACGGACCCCCAAATTCTGTGTCAGCCAAGTGGCTTTGCTGCTTCCCCCATCCTGCTACCATGGTGACAGCAGACGCACGTGGGGGCACAGAACCTGCATGGTGTTGGCTAATGCACTGACCGCATCACACAGCCACATCCGAACTCAAGGGACAGGGGAGAGAACCTTTACCAGGAGGAATCGCACCATTCCGTAAATCGGGTGTGACCCAGGAAGAGGAAAAGACAACAGCCTAAAGTTAACTCACTATCGCTTCTCTTGCCTTCTTTGAAGAAATACTGCTGAAGCCAACGACAGGCCCAGGACTCAGCCGACCTGAATGACAGCTTCCAGGATCCCAAAGGAAAGGCTGAGAAGGCTGACCTATCGCAAGAGAGAACACAGGGTGCGATGCGATGGTCGAGGACAGCGTGGGATCTCCCAGCCAGGAGCAAGGACACGTTTGCACACTCAATTTATGAATCTTAGAAGAGGCGTTCTCAAGCTCGACTGCTATTCAAGTACACAAAGTATAAAAAATCCGAAGTCCACACTCAAACTAGTAGAACGATGATCAGGCTCCTGCCATGGTCTCTTACTGTAGGCACCTTAACTGATGCTCACTTTAGAGTCTCACCAGCTAAGCAATCGCATCTTCAGGCGGAGGTGCAAGAAGCCAAGCCTCATCTCTCATAGGAAGAGGAGAAGGGCTTTGCCTCAAGAAGCTGGAGCAGCAACACGGCTCTGAGTCTTTACACACTCTGGGACTTGCGGCTGCATGAGCTCAAGCGGATGCAGGCTCGTGGCGGTCACGTGGCTTCCTAGGGCAGGACACTCAGTTCTGATCCAGAGCTCCTGTCAAAGAAGCCTCAGAGTGACACATGCCTAGCTGAACTCTGAGCGGGAGGCGGGGTCCTCTACCCCCACCGTGTCCTTGTGGTCCTCAGATCTGCTGCACTTTCACCCCCAAGAGCCCTTTCTGGGGAGCTCGGTCAGGCCTCCCCACAGCCCCCGTCCCCACACCCACACCAGCCAGCCCCAGCCTCAGCCTCACCCTCGCAATGGCAGCTTCAAGGCCCTGCTCATGATCAACATGAGAACCACGGTTATGAATGGGGCGAACTGAAAAACACAGGACGTCCCAGTGTGGCTTTGTGCTTTCCCAGGATTCTGTGTCAGGACCCAGTAAAGGAAACAGGCCACATTCTGCACAGACGACACCATGGCACACGCAGGTCCCACGCAGGCCTTCGCAGCGCATCGAGGCTTTGTCGCCTTGGGCCACCACGTGATGTGGCTGAAACCACGGAAAAATCCACTTCCAAGGAACATCCACACTCAAGCCGGCTTCCTGGCCTCTTGGGAAACCACAGCGGCTTCTCCTTGGTGGGACAGTGCCTAACAAGAGGCGTCCCAACACAGGAGCTGCGTCGTCAGAGTCCTGCCTGTGCCGCAGTGAAACGTGGAGCCGCTGCCTCGGTTTCCCCCCTGACACACGGCTGCCTTCCTGGCCTCTTCCTCCTGCCCTACACCCTCTGATCTGTTGCCAGCTCCTCCCTTCAGATATGTCCATGTTCTCACACGTGAGGAACTTGGATACGTTCGTAGAAAATGGAATGCAAAGATTCATTTATCTTGGGGCCAAGATTTTTGCACTCCATGCGTTTTTCATGAACTGCTTGACGACCTTGCAAAGCAATACTTGAACACGCACCTTCGCTGCAGCAGGGTGCGGAGGATTCCTTTTCCAGCTGTGCCGCTGAGATCTCTGGTGAGGCAGTGTGTGGACAGAGCCCTGTCATGTGCTAAGTGCCTGGCCTGAGAGGAGCCTCACCAATCCCTTGAGCAAGCACCCACCCAGCACACAGTGACTGCATTCTCCTAAGACCCCTTCTCCCACTGCCCACAGCCGGTCTCTGCTGTTTCCAACAGGCTACGAGAGGTGGGTTACAGAACGGGCTTAGAAACACACATCTGGAAACACAGCGAGACCCGCAAGAGACTCCTGGGATGCTACATCTGTACTACAGACTGTGGCTTATTGTCTTTTAGGTGTATACTGTTGTCCAATCCCCTGCAGAGTTTAAAAAACAACTCTAATTCAGTCCATCAGGGGAAAGTTTTTTTTAATACCAGGAAGTTTTGGAGAAAGGAATAATTTAATCATGAGGGATATTAAATCTCCTCAAATGAACAGAGGGTTCCACTGGAAAGTATATAAATATTCATAAAATATTACTTTTACTGACAAGATGTCATTTTCTTTATTAAAATCACCTAATCTGAAGAGAGTATACCCAGAGAATTGGGGGAACATAGAATAGAAGGAATATTAAATATAAAATTTTAAATACCTCAATGCTCTCCCTAAATTCTCCTTATTTTTCTTCTGGTAGCAAATGAATATAATAAGTTGCTTTAAAATTTGGAAATTATTGTGATTTGTCTTTGTGCCCCAGTGTCTTTAGTCATAATTGACAAATAAAACTGTCTATTTTTATGGTGTACATAGAGCAGTTTCTATATACAAATACACCGCAAAATTATCCCAAGCTGATTAGGGCATCCATCCCCTCACACGTTTATTGTCTGGTGTGGGGACTTCTACGCTCTGTTCTGTTAGCAGTCGTGAAGTGCCCATTGTTAACTGGCAGCACCGTGCTGTGCAGATCTCAACTCACCCGACATGCACCTTGGCACCTTTGGCCACTGTCTCCTCATCTCCACCCCACGTCCCCAGCCTCTGGCACCCACCTCCTACCCAGCCTCTGGCACCCACCACTCTACTCGTGGCTTCTATGAGTTGAACATTTTCAGGTTTTGCACACAGGTAAGCTTGTGCAGGGTTTGTCTTTCTGCGCTGGCTTGTTTCCCTTAGGGTCACATCCTCCAGGTTCATCCATACTGTCCTGCACGACAAAATCGTTTCCTTTCAAAGGCTGAGTAATATTCATTGTGCACCTGTACCATAACTTCTTTATCCATCAGCTCCGGGTGGACGTTTAGGTTATTTCCATAGCTTGGCTGTAGGGAACACAGCTGCACTGAACAGAGGAGAGCAGACGACTCTTCAAGACCTTGATTTCGGTTTCCTTGGACATACACCCAGAAGCGCGTGGCTGGATTTCACGGGAGATCCGTTTTTTATATTTTGAGGAACCTCCACAGTATGTTCCACAACATCTGTACCAATTTCTGTTCCCAGTAGCAGCACACCAGGGTTTCCTCATCTTCACACCTTGTCAATGCTGATTTTTTGTCTTTCTGACAGCAGACATTATAATGGGTATGAGATGATTTCTTAGTGTGGGTTTTTTTTTAAGATTTATTTATCTCAAATTCAGAGTTACACAGAGGGAGAAGAAGAGGCAGAGAGAGCGAGAGAAAAGTCTTCCATCTATTTGTTCACTCTCCAATTGGCTGCAAAGGCTGGAGCTGCGCCGATCTGAAGCCAGGAACCAGGAGATTCTTCCAGGTCTCCCACGCAGGTGCAGGGGCCCAAGGATTTAGGCCATCCTCCACTGCTGTCCCAGGCAATAGCAGAGAGCTGGATCAGAAGTGGAGCAGGCAGGACTCAAACTGCCACCCATATGGGATGCTGGCACTTCAGGCAATGGCTTTACCCACTGCACCACAGTGCTGGCCCCATTAGTGTGGTTTTAATTTGCATTACCTTGGTGGCAAATAACCATATATTTCTATTCTTGTTGGTCACTTGTATCCTTTTTTCAATAAAAGGTCTTTTCAGATTCTTCCCTATTTTTTGAATAGATTGTTTTCTTGTTATCCTGTTGTCTGAGTTCCTTGGATGGTTTGGATATTAACATCTTTAACAGATGTACAGTTTACAAATTTTTCTCCCACTGAACCTGTTGCTCTTCACTCTTGGTTGTTTTCTTTGCTGTATAGAAACCTTTTTAGTTAGATAAAGGCCCATTTGTCTGGTTTTGCTTTTGTTCTCAATGCTTTTGCGGTCAGAGCCGAAAAGTCACCTCCAAGATCAGCATCGAGAAGCGTTTGCTCTGTTTTGCTCTCGTAGTCCTACGTCCAGCGCAGCGTGTCCTATCACAGCATGTCACATGACAGCGTGCCCGTAAGGACCAGCAACTTCTTAATGACAGAAAACGCTGTACTCTCTGGACAACAGCTTGCTGAGGGCAAGAGGGCAACGTAGGACTCACGATGTTTGCTCCCAAGGGCACTCAAGGAGTGCAAAGCAAAGCACAAGGGAAAATTTATAACATCAGCTGTGGTCCACTCTCTAAGATGCTTTGGCTTTTAATAATGTAACATCAAGATCATTGTGAAAATCAGGGCTAGGCATGTAATACATCGTCTTTATTTAAAAGAACACTTTCTTTAAAAATCATCTTCGCTATCTGAATATATATGGTTACATTGTTTCATTTAAATTTCTCCAGAAAAATACGTGAACTCAATATATTCTAAAAATCGGCATTTGGGATGTGTCAAAGATCTTCAGAATTGCATAAAGAAAAAGACACTCTTTAGAAAACTGTATCTTTCACTCCAGTTTTGTCACCCTAGATTGAACTCTGTCACTATACTGGTTCTACTTTGGGAAGCAGATGTCAGACGTTGGAAGATGATTACAATGAACCTGCTTTGTTAACAAGTGTGCTGCAATAGCCCTCAAACCCAGATCACAGCTGTCTCTAGGGCCAGCCTCACCAGTCTGAACTCATGCTAACCGGTTGTGCTGCATCTGGTTTACTTTCTATCTTATTTGGTGTTTCATATTATTTCTTGTTTATATTCCAATTATCTCTCTTAAAAAACACAAGCCAATAACGATCGCAATAGTAGCAAGTTTTGTTGGTTGAGCCCTATATCTCTGTGCGAGAATGTTCTATGGGCATGGTATATATTAGCTCAAGAATCCTCACAATGATCCTATAGGGTAGACAACTACTACCATCACCACATCACAGATGAGAAAACTGAGCGAATGTGATGCTAAGCTGCTTGCTCAAGGACTCTCAGGGGTGCCGAGGCAGAGCCAGGATTTAAAGCCAAGCCACTGCACAGACCCCCTCCTAAACAGCATGCAACATCCTCATTTCTTCACCTCTTTTTCTTCAGCTTATGAGGAACTTGAGGCAAAAACGTAAAGTACACAAAGCTAGCAACACCACCTCCAGTCCTCAATGACCTGTTCCAGCTCGGCTGATTCTTTTCCCTCTGGAACCGACACATACAAACTGTGTATTTATGGATACCACGTGATGATGCTTAGGTACCACACACACTGTCTACCGTCCTCTACCTCATCAAACACTTAGCATTTCTTTACAATGAATACATTCAAAACGCTTCCTTCTAACTTGAAAAATACACACACTCGTTCACACTCACGCAATGCTGTGACAGAACACCAGAACTTCTTCCTACTGTCCGACTGCATTAGTCCAATTTCCTCTCATCCAACCCTGAACTCTCCCACCCTCAGTAACCACAATACAATTCTGCTCTTGGTTTGTAAGCCTAGAGGTCTTCACACCAGCATTTCCTTCGATAGCCAACCACGATACAATTCTGCTCTTGGTTTGCAAGCCTAGAGGTCTTCACACCAGCAGTCCCTTCACCAGCCACACTTGTGCTTCACGGTCCGCTCTCCTGGTGATTTAGCTGGCTACTTCCTGCCAAGCTGGGAGGCCATGCTGGTCTCTGGGGACACTGCCCAGGGATGTGCTCGCGGGAACACGTTTACTGTAGAAGACGAGAGGACGGAGGAGCGAGCGGGGTGAGCACTGGTGCAGGGGCTAAGAGACCACCTGTGGTGTCCACATCCCATATCCTAATCTGTGGGCCTGACCTCTGGCTCTGCCTTTGGTCCAGCTTCCTCCTAATGCACCCAGCGGGAGGCAGCAGGTGGTAGCCAAGTCCTCTGGTCCCTGCCACCCACGTGCAAGACCTGGGTTCAGTTCCTGCCTCCTGGTTTTGGCTTTGCCCAGGCCTGGCATTTGAGAAGCAGATCAGTGGCTGGAAGACTTCTCTCTGCCTTTTAGATAAATATTTTTTTTTAAACAAAGAGAGCATGGTACTAGATTAGGGGAAGTCTGGGTAAGATACATTACTCTAAATTTGGAAAATATTTTCACCAGTATTAATATCTGACTCAATTCAAGACTTAAACTCTGAGACCTAATTAAGGAGTTCTATTAAGAATTAAATATACTTTTATATAATCCTGCCTTTTACTGAATACCTCACCAGCGTATTAGCAACAACAACTTAATGAAAACTTTTCATATTCAAAGAGGGAACAAGATATGGTTTTATGTCCATTTTCTAGCCTCTTTTTATTTCAAAACCATTTTGATTATTCAGGCACATTTTAGAGAAATGCCTAGGAAGATCTCTTGTACTACTCAATTTTCAGTTTCTCATAACACTGGTCTCTGAGGGTCTTAAAGAGATTTTAACAGAATATCATTACAATAATGAAAGCGTGCCGCGTGGCCAACCACAGCACACTGGCGACCGCCCCTGAGACACCGACTCATGATGGCTTCGCCTGACACTTGGAAGCAGTCTGAGAGATAAGTTATCCAAGGCTTACTGTGATAAAAAAACAACAGTTAAAGCTCTAGTAAAGAAAAATAATATCATGAAAATGTCTGGGATTGGGCACGGGCTTGAGTCCACATCCACTTGTATTTATCGAATTCTCGAGCAGAAATGTACTTTAGGGAACCATGTTGCCCAGTGTCCTGGTAACAAGACAGAACATTTTCTGTGATTTATCCAAAGCCAGATAGTTGGTTCATGATAGAGACAATGTTAGAATTTCCTCTTATTTTCTTTCCACAGTTACTGAGATGGCCCAACATGCCAGATTTTCTGCTTTGTGACAGGAACTCAAGAATCCAGAAGGTACTAGGTTTGATGGGGAAGGAGGAGGAAGTAGAAGAAGGCTGCCCTGCAGGTGAGCGCTGCTGTGGGAGGAGAGGGGCCACTCCCACCCGTGCCCTGGGTCCCCATTGCTCATACTCCAGACAGGTGAGCTCTCCTGTGGGAGGAGAGAGGCCACGTCTGCCCCATGCCCTGGGTCCCCCCGCTCATATTCCAGCCCAGGAAAACAAAAATCTGTAGTTAACATGATCTATTCATTTGAAAGGCAGAGAAAGAGAAAAACACGGGAGCTATTTCATCTCCTGGTTCACTTCCCAGTTGCCTGCAAGAGCTGGAGCTGGACTGGATCAGAACCCAGTTCAGCCCAGGACTCCTAGACGGGTAGCAGGTACACGAGTACTTAGCCATCACCTGCTACCTCCCAGGGTGCACACTGCCAGGAACCTGGGGAAAAATGATCATTTTTGACCTGGGAATTAGAAATAAGTATGCTATCAGCCTAAAATACAGAAAAGTCACGTTTATAGCCAGCAACCTGTTTTGTCAAATGGTTTCCCTACACACACACACACACACACACACATTCTATTCCTTTAAATCCACACATTGAGCATTTATGTCTGATTTTTGTATCTTGGTAAATAATCATAAATATGAGCCTCTTTTTCTAGAACCTTAAAATCTGCTACCACTGACATGCAGAACCACATGTCATCCAGAAAGGAAACACTGAATTGACAATGAACTCTAATAATTAATGTAAATGACATTTTATTTGCGGACTGTGAGAGAGCTGTGAATTAGTTAGTGGCAGAAGCTCAGCAGGAAATGGTGGAATGGAAAAAGTCATCACTCAAAGTCGCCTCCTGGATTTCTGTAGGCACTGCGGCAGCACAGAGAATCAGGAAGATGGAAAGCGCTTCCTTAATCCACACGAGGAATACAGATTCGACCAGGCACTGCAGCAAGCGCAGGTCCAGAGCACACACTGCACCTCCCCAGTGGTCTCACTCTGGAGGCTTTCCTGTCCCCTAGTCCCTTAGCACACACAGCTGCTTTGGAAATTCATAACGAGATTCTTGCTTCTAAGGTGAGATAATAGCGTCCCATCTCCTGTGATCCCAGCTGCATTTCCCACAACAGCTCCCTCTGAGCATGTTCACTGTCACTGCTCAGTGTCGGCTTGTCCTCTGTCTGGTCCTGAGCACACCAAGGAGGACGGATCCTTGTCTGCAGGGGTCGGGATGGTGAAGTTCCTCTACTGAGAACCTGCCTGCCATGGAAGAAGCTGGTCTCGGGCCTGGCACTGACTCCCACCACTGCACAAGACATGGAGGGTTAAGTAAATGTCACTTCTGAAGGGAAGAGGGGTAAGCAGGGAGCATTCTCTCCAAAGGTTTATTTGACAGAACTAGAGAGAGAGAGAGAGAGAGAGAGAGAGAGAGAGATACAGACACAGACACAGACAGAGTTCTCACATCTGCTGGGTCACTTCCCACAGCAGCCAGGGCTTGACCAGGCCAAAGTCAGAAGCCAGAAGCTTCATCTGGGTCTTTCAAGTGGGTGCAGGGGCCCAAGCACCTGGACCAGCTTCCACTGCTTTCCCAGGCACATTAGCAGGGAGCTGGATCAGAAGTGGAGCAGACAGGACCAGAACCCATATGGGATGTCCATGTCACGGGTGTCTGTTCTACCTGCTATGCCACAACACAGGACCCAGGAGAATTCTCTTGATATGAAGACGTGACTAAGGGAAGGTGTGACAAAATGTAGACTAAGAGGGGAATCAGGGTGGTGTGGGCCAAGATGGTGGTATAGCAACAGGACGTTCCAAGTCATGCAGGGCAAAACAGTTACTAAGGAAAGGGGATGCAAGCCAACAACAGAGCCGTGAGAAATCAATGCAGAGAAGCGCAGGAGTCCAGCAGAGACTGGGCCGGGCCATGCCGAGGAAGCAAAAGAGAAAGGGAAGTGGGGGAGGCATGTCGGAGGTGGAGAAACTGAAGGGGGAGACTGATCACACACACACACACACACACAGCAGACCAGGTGAGATGCAAGGTCGCAAGTCCATAGAGCTGCAGATAGCAGCGGGCAGGGGAGCATGGTGAACTGTGTTTGAAGCTCCAAGCAGGAAGAACAGGGGAACAAATGGAGAGGCTGGGGATGCCCCTGTCCGTCTAAGTTTCCCTCTACCTCCAACCAGACCTGCATCAGGTGAGAAGAAGCCAAATTGTTTGTTTACAACTCCAAATGTCAATAGGGTGAACACGCCCATCCAGTGCGGGGGTCACTTCACAACACTCCCTACCCAGGAATGAGGATCAGAACATTTCAGAGTATTTCCCCACCACCACCACAAAAGCTATTCAATGAGAAGTTCTAAACATTGAAATCCCTAGCTTGTTTCACTCACCAGTGAGAAGCAACCCCTGCCCAGCAGGCGGGGCTTAGTGCACCAGAGCTCTCCCACCTGCCCCCCTCACAAGTCAGCAGACTCCCAGGGCCAGGGCTGCGTACTTCCATTTGCAATGCACAGGCCAATACCAGCCTATACCAGCTCATAGCAGAGGGAAACACTACAAGCAACAAGACACATATTAAAAAGAAAAGCAAATGGAAATGCCAAAAAACGAGGAAAAAACCTTACTAAGAATAAGGAAGACACATGAGCCCCTCAAAGGAACACTACAACTCTTCAATAATAGAAGCTGAAGAAGACATCGAGGATATGCCAGAAACAGAATTCAGAAAATTAATCATCAGATTATGTAGAAGTAATCAGAAACAAATTCATGATCTAAATGAAAAGTGTTATTCCCAAGAAATTGAGATGTTAAACAGAAGTTAAAATGAAATTCTAGAAACTGCAGAATTCAATACATCAAATAAAAAATGCAGTGGAAAGCCTTAACAATGAAATAAGTGAGACAGAACAAAGAATATCAGAACTAGAAGACAAATTTCTGGAAATAATGCAGTCAGACCAAACACAAGAGTAAGAAATTAGGCCGGCGCCGCAGCTCACTAGGCTAATCCTCCGCCTTGCGGCGCCAGCACACTGGGTTCTAGTCCCGGTCACGGCACCGATCCTGTCCCGGTTGCCCCTCTTCCAGGCCAGCTCTCTGCTGTGGCCAGGGAGTGCAGTGGAGGATGGCCCAAGTCCTTGGGCCCTGCACCCGCATGGGAGACCAGGATGAGCACCTGGCTCCTGCCACCGGATCAGCACGGTGCGCCGGCCGCAGCGCACCTACCACAGCGGCCATTGGAGGGTGAACCAATGGCAAAAAGGAAGACCTTTCTCTCTGTCTCTCTCTCACTGTCCACTCTGCCTGTCAAAAAAAAAAAAAAAAAGAGTAAGAAATTAGTAAATTAAAAACCACAGTTGGAGATCTATAAGATTCTTTTTTTTTAAATTTTTTTTTTTTGACAGGCAGAGTGGACAGTGAGAGAGACAGAGAGAAAAGTCTTCTTTTGCCGTTGGTTCACCCTCCAATGGCCGCCACGGCCGGCGCGCTGCGGCAGGCACACTGCGCTGATCCGAAGGCAGGAGCCAGGTGCTTCTCCTGGTCTCCCACGGGGTGCAGGGCCCAAGCACTTGGGCCATCCTCCACTGCATTCCCTGGCCACAGCAGAGAGCCGGCCTGGAAGAGGGGCAACAGGGACAGAATCCAGCGCCCCGACCGGAACTAGAACCCGGTGTGCTGGCGCCGCTAGGCGGAGGATTAGCCTGTTGAGCCACCGGCGCCGGCCAAGATCTATAAGATTCTATCAAACGACCCAACATATGCATCCTAGGAATTCCAGAAGCGTGGAAAGAGAGAAAGGATTACAAGGCCTTCTTATTGAAATAATAACAGAAAACTCCCCCAATCTGGAGAAAGCAGAAGTTCAAAGAATTTGTCACCACTTGCCCAGCCCTACAAAAGAAGCTAAAAGATGTGCTACACACAGAAACACACATGCACACAAATCACTACAAAAGTAGGCGAATGCAGAAATGACCCAGCAAAAGTACAAATAAAATCCAAAACACATAAATAAAACTATTTGTGGAAACATGGCAGGGCAAAGTTGGTACTTAACAACAGTCTCACTGAATGCAAATAGCCTCAACTCCTCAGTTAAAAGACACAGACCGGCTGAATCGATTAAAAACAAAACTCATCTATTTGCTGCCTGCAAGAAACATATCTTACAACAACGATTCACGCAGACTGACTGTGAAAGGGTGGAAAAGATAATCCATTCTAACAAATCAAAAAAGAGCTGGTGTGGCCATCCTAAGACCAGACAAAATAGACTTCAACACAAAAACTACTTACAGAGACAAAGAAGGACACTATATAATGATTAAAGGACCAATTCAACAGAAAGATGTGACTATTATAAATATATACGCACCTAATTAAAGGAACCTGGATATTTAAAAGAAATGCCAAGGGATTTAAAGGGAGCTATAGACTCAAATGCCATAGTAACGGGGGACTTCAATATTCCACTTTCAACAATGAACAGACCAACGGGACAGAAAACCAACAAGGAAACAAGAGTTAATTGACACTATAGACCGAATAAACCTAGCAGCTACCCACAGAGCCTTCCACCCTACAGCCTCAGAGTACACATTTTTCTCTCCAGTACATAAAACTACATGCTAGGCAATAAAGCAAGTCTCAGCAAACTCAACAGATTGAAATCACACCATGCATCTTCTCATACCGCAAGGCTATGAAGCTGGAAATCAGCAACACAAGAATCTCCACATCACATGCAAACACATGGAGAATGAACTAAGAGGTTCCTGAATGAACAGTGGGTCATAGAAGAAATCAAAAGAGAAATCAAAAACAACACATCAAAATTTGTGGGAAACAGCAAAGACAGAAGAAACTTTATACCAGTTGGTGCCTACATCAAGAAACTGGAAAGGCACCAAATAAATGAACTATCTCTGAATCTCAAGGATCAAGGAAAACAACAGCAAACCAAACCCAAAACCAGTAGAATAAATAATTAAAATTAGAGAAGTAATCAACAAAATTGAAACCAAAAAATACACAAAAGAGCAGTGCAATGAAGAGCTGGTTTTTTGAAAAACTAAACAAAATTGACACACTATTGGCCCAACTAACCAAAAAAAAAAAAAAAAAAGGAGAGAAAAGACCCAAATCAATAAAATTAGAGATGAAAAAGGAAATGTAATAATAGACACTACAGACAAAAAAATAATCATCAGAAGTTACTACAAAGAGCTGTATGACAACAAACTGTGGAATCTAGAAGAAATGGATAGATTCCTGGACACATACAACCTACATAAATTGAGTCATGAAGACACAGAAAACCTAAACAGACACGTAACCCATGACAGAAACTGAATCAGTAATGAAGACACTGAAAACAAAGCCCAGGACCAAATGGCTTTACTGTTAAATTCTACCAGACATTTAAAAAAGAAATAACTCTAATTCTTCTCCAGTTATTCTAAACAACTGAAATGGAGGGAATCTTCCCAAATTCTTTCTATGAATTCAGTGTCACCTTAATTCCTAAATCCAGAAAAGATGCAACAGAGAAAGAAAACTAAGACCAATTTCCCTGATGAACATAGATGCAAAATCAACAAAATTCTGGCCAATTAAATCGAACAACACATCAGAAACATCATTCACCTAGACGAAGTGAGATTTATCCCTGGTATGCTGGGATGGTTCAAAATTTGCAAATCAATCGATGTGATACATCACATTAACAAATTAAAGAAAAAAAACCATATGATTATCTAAATAGATGCAGAGAAAGCATCTGACAAAATACAACATCCTTTCATTATGACAACTCTAAGCAAATTGGGTTTAGAAGGAACATTCCTAAACACAATCAATGCAATTTATGACAAATCCACAGCCAGCATCCTATGAATGAGGAAAATTTTGAAGCATTCCCATTTTGATCAGTACCAGACCGGGATGCCCACTCTCTCCACTGCTATTCAATATAGTCCTCGAAGTTTTGGCCAGAGCCATTAGGCAAGAAAAAGAAATCAAAGGGATTAAAACTACCCCTTTTTGCAGATGATATGATTCCATACATGGGAGCCTAAAAGACTCAACTAAGAGACTACTAGAGCTCAAAGAAGAGTTTGGTAAAATAGCAATAAAAAACAACAGTCTTTGTATACACAGACAATGCCACAGCTGAGAAGAACTTCTAAGATCAATCAATTCACAACAGCTAAAAAAAATAAAAATCAAATATCTTAGAATAAATTTAACCAAGGACGTCAAAGATCTCTATAACAAGAATTGCAAAACTGGGGCCGGTGCCGCGACTCACTTGGTTAGTCCTCTGCCTGCGGTGCCAGCATTCTGGGTTCTAGTCCCGGTCGGGGCGCCAGATTCTGTCCCACTTGCTCCTCTTCCAGTCCAGCTCTTTGCTGTGGCCCAGGGAGGCAGTGGAGGATGGGAGACCAGGAAGAACACCTGGCTCCTGGCTTCAGGTCCGGTGCAGCACCGGCTGTAGTGGCCATTTTGGGGGGTGAACCAACGGAAGGAAGACCTTTCTGTCTCTGTCTCTTTCTCTCACTGTCTAATTCTGGCTGTCAAAAAAAAAATAATTGCAAAACTTTAAACAAAGATATAGAAGAAGACACCACAAAATGAAAGAGTTGGATCACTGGAAATGGACCTGCCCTGGAGTCGAAGGATGCCCAGGTCAGAGCCACAGATCTTATTGGCTCTAAGCTGAAAAGCCCTTCACTCAGCCCAACTTCCAAAGTGACCACTGCAGCTGAGGGGATGGTCAAGTAGGGTCAGCAACATTGAAGGCAGAACTGTACATTTCTTGTTAGAGATGCCCCCTGCCTTTTCCTGGCCAGCTCTCCTCCCAGGCCAGCCAAGTAATGAAAGTCAACAGAGTGCCTTCCCCTAGGAGGTTCACACCTCCCTTAGGATATACCCCATGTGAAGAGATAGATAGGTCTGGGCCTCTTAACTTACAAGGCCTAAAGCCCACCAGATTATTATCAAGCCCCTTCTATCAGGTTCTATTTGCCTCTCAGTCAGAAAACTTAATTGTAGCTTAGACAGCACCTTTCTTAGCTCCTCTAATAATGACTCTGTCCTTTGTTCTAGACCCTGTATAGCACACTTGGGCCTCATTCCTTTGTAATCATAACCTCTACTCTACCACCAATGGCTCTACTCCCAACCTGTGTGTACTGATGGTCCTCTTCCCCACTTAATGCTGTATAATTGTTCAGACCTGGTAAATGCCACTCTTAGGATCATTGGTTACTATCCTCACTCTGTCTTTTATGACCTTGCCTAAATATGATCAGAGTCGGCAAACTTGGAAGGCTTCCATAGCCTTGGCAACTCATGACGACAGCCTAGGGTGGTTACTGGCGCCATAAACTAGAGTGTCAATTTGTTGGGTCAACAACAGGAGCCACTGTGCACTTGCTCCTCATGTGGGATCTCTGTCCTTAATGTGCTGTACATTGTGATTTAATGCTATAACTAGTACTCAAACAGTATGTTTCACTTTGCGTTGCTATGTGGGTGCAAACTGTTGAAATCTTGATACTAAATTGATCTTCTGTATATAAAGAGAATTGAAAATGAATCTTGATGCAAATGGAAGGGGAGAGGGAGCGGGAGAGGGGAGGGTTGCGGGTGGGAGGGAAGTTATGGGAGGGGGAAGCCATTGTAATCCATAAGCTGTACACTGGAAATTTATATTCATTAAATAAAAGTTAAAAAAAATAAAAATTAAAAAAAAAGAAAATAACTTCCATGTTCGTGGACTGGAAGAATCAATGTTATCAAAATGTCCATTCTTCTGAAGATAATTTACATATTCAATGCAATACCAATAAAAATACCAAAGACATTTTTCTCAGACATAAAAAAATGATGCTGAAATTCATTTGGAATCACAGGAGACTTCAAATAGCTAAAACCATCTTATACAACAAAAACAAAGCTGGAGGCATCACAATACCAGATTTCAAGACATACTACAATGTGGTTATAATAAAATGGCTTCGTACTGGTACAAAACAGATGGATAGACCTTTGGAACAGAAAAGAAATGCCAGAAACCAATCAAAGCATCTACAACCAATTTATATTCCACCAAGGAGCTAAAACCATTAACTGGAGCAAGGACAGTCTCTTCAACAAATGATGCTGGGAAAACTCCACTTCCACATGCAGAAATATGAAGCATGACCCCTACCTTATACCTTACACAAAAATCCATTCAAAATGGACCTCAATATAGGACCAGATATCATCAAAATATTAGAGAGCATTGGGGAAACCCTGCAAGACATTGGCAGAGGTAAAGAATTCCTACAAAATACCCCAGAGGCACAGGCAATAGAAGCCAGAATTCACAAATGGGATTACATCAAATTGAGAAGCTTCTGTACAGCAAAAGAAACAGTCAGGAAAGTGAAGAGGCAACCAACATATTTGGGGAAATTATTTGCAAAACATGCAAATGATAAAGAATTAATAACCAGAATATATAAAGTGATCAATGAACTCAACAACAAAAAACCAAACAATCCAGTTAAGAAATGGGCAAAGAACTTAAAAAGACATTTCTCAAAAGAGGAAAGCCAAATAGCCAACAGACATAAGAAAAAAATTCTCAGAATCACTAGCCATCAGGGAGATGCAAAACAAAACCACAATGAGGTTTCATCTCACCCCAGTGAGAATGGCTTTCATACAGAAATCAACAAAGAATAAAATCTGGCAAGGATGTGGGGGAAAAAGGTACTCTAATCCACTGTTTTGGGAATGCAAACTGGTAAAACCACTATGGAAGACAGTTTTTAGATATCTCAGAAATCTGAATATAGACCTACCATATGACCCAGCCATCTTTCTTCTTGGAATTTAACCCAGGGAAATGGGATCAGCAAATAAAAGAGTTATCTACACCTCCAAGGTTATTACAGCTCAATTAACAATAGCTAATACATGGAATCAACCTAAATGCCCATCAACAGAAGACAGGATAAAGAAATTGCAAGACATGTAATTTATGGAATACAACATAATGGTAAAAAATAACCATCATTTGCAACAAAATCTGGAATCTGGAAAACATCTCAGCGAGTGAAATAAGATAGCCCCAAAGGCACAAATATCGTATGTTCTCCCTGATCTGTGATAACTAAAGAGCACCCAAAATGAAACCTGTAGAAGTGAAACTGACACCATGAGAAACAATGACTTGAACAGTCCTTGTCCTGACTGTCAAGGAACAGTTTATTATTTTATATTATTTTTAACTTTTTTCTACTTAATACCATTGATTGAACTCTTTACTTAACATAGAGTTAATCATAGGTTATTAAGTCAGTTGAAAATAGATCCCAGTAAAAAATAAGAGTGGGAACAATAGAGGGAGGAGCTATACAATTCTGCACACATTCACACAGACTTAACCCTAAGGGTGAAGTTAAAAACTTGCCATGGGATTCCAAATCCCATTAAGCTGAGTGGTACTAATGCCATCTTACATTAAAGTTAAAGTGATCACATTAAGGAGTGAGTGTCAAAGGAATCACATAAATAAGACCAAGTATCTGGTAATAACAATAGATAGAATTTGGGCTGGCACCATGGCTCACTTGGCTAATCCTCCACCTGTGGCACCAACATCACATATGGACACTGGGTTCTAGTCCTGGTTGCTCCTCTTCCAGTCCAGCTCTCTGCTGTGGCCCGGGAAGGCAGTGGAGGATGGCCCAAGTGCTTGGGCGCCTGCGCCTGCTTGGGAGACCAGGAAGAAGCACCTGGCTCCTGGCTTCAGATCAGCATAGCTCTGGCCGTGGTGGCCATTTGGGGGGTGAACCAACAGAAGGAAGACTTTTCTCTCTGTCTCTGCCTCTCACAGTCTGTAACTATACCTGTCAAATAAATAAATAAAAAATCTTAAAAAAAAAAAAAAAGATAGAATTAACATGGGAAGCTGTCCACATAGCAAACTCATAGAATGACAAATGCCCTAAACAGCACTCTGGCCACAGAATCAGTCCTTAAGGCATTTGGATCTGGCTGAAAAGCCCATGAGAGCATTTCAGACATGGAAAGCCAAGGCACTGCGGCAAAAAGTGATCTACATGAAGGATCTCTGTGAGTGAGATCCCAGTGGAAAGAAGGGGCCATCAAAGAAGGAGGTACTTTTCTCTGAAGGGAGGAGAGAACTTCCACGTTACATATGGCTATGGCCCTGTCTAAATATTGACAGAGTTTGTTGACTCAAAAGGCTTCCATAGCCTTGGCAGCTCATTTCAAGAGCCTCGGGTGATCACTGATGTCAAAAATCAGAGTGTTAACTGTTAAATCAACAACAGAAGTCACTGCGCACTTGCTCCCCATGCTGGACCTCTGTCCTTAATGAGTTGTATCATGAGAATTAACCACAAAACTTGTCTTCAAACAGTACTTTAACACATTGTGTGTGTGTGTGTGGGTGCAACCTGTTGCAATCTTTACTTAGTATAAAGTTGCTCTTCCACATACAAAGTTAAATTAAAAACCAATCTTAATGAAGAATGGGTTGTGAGAGGGAGTAGGAGGGTGGATGAGAATGGGGGTAGGAGGCCAGGTATGGGGAGAAAAACCACCATATTCCTAAAGCTGTATCTATGAAATTTGCATTCATTAAATAAAAGTTTTCTTTAAAAAAGAGAATGGAATCAGAAGAGAAGGAGAAGCCAGAGTAATGATGGGGCATGAGAAAGCCATGAGACATGGGATTTCTGCTGGCTGGTTGTTTTTGCAGTTCCTCTTGGTTAATACTCTCAGCTGTAATAATTCCAGGTGGAAGTAAAACCCACATTTGATTCCAACAGCTGGCATAACACAAAAACATGTTAAACTCTGAAAAGACAAGTCTAAAACGAAAACATTCTGTTCAACAAGATCAATGTCAGTTTCTTTTTTAACAAGTAAAGCCTTTGTTCGTGTAAGGCTGTTCACAGCTATCAAGATTTAGATCAGGTTTCCATTTATTATTTTTAAAGTTAAAACAGCTTAATTTTCATCAAGCCTTTGAGTTCTACCTACAGATCTCCCTGTGGCACTTGCAAATCCAGGATCAGGAGAAGCAGCCTGTAATTTTTTCTGGATTAGTGTTTGACTTAAATGGAATAGATTACGTTCCCTGAAGCAAGCAGTCTCAATTTAATTCACTAGATTTCTTGGGGAATTTTATATTACTTTTACAAATACAACATATTTGCACCACAAAATATTGCTGAAAGAAACTACGTGGCATTCCTGGATGATAACAAGGAATATCTCATAGTGCGTAAGTGATGAGCTGGTCCAGTATCATGGACTGGAAGATGGAACTCATGCAGGCAGCGTCCCCCTGGTCATCCATGAGTACAGTGTGAAGTCTGTCAAATTTTCTACAGGTTTTTTTTGTTCGGTTGAAACTGACAAGCCAATCCTAAAATGTATATGGAATAGCAAAAAATCCTCTGAGATGTAACAGGGAACATGCACTCCTCATTTGAATAATTACGATATTGCTACATAAACCAAGATAGTGTGTTATAGATATAGATGGGGAAGGAAAGAAAATTAAGGGTCCAAAAGTAAATACTATATATTCAGCCTGTCAGTTTAAATAATTGTGCTAAGGAATTTCAATGGGAAAAATACTAGTCTTTATCAGAGAATTTCTTATTTCAACTAAGAAAGCTAGTTATCTATACAAAAAGGTTAATTTAGTTCCTCACATCACAACCCTACACAAAATTGAACTCAAAGTGGGTGACAGACCTAAGCTTATAACCTGAAACTACAAACTCTTAGAAGAAAACAGAAGCAAATCTTCACCATCTTGAGTCAGGCCAAAATTTCGTAGGTACAACATCAAGTACAGTGAAAAAAAATAATACTGTATTTTGTGCTTCAAAAGAAGAAAAAGCACATAAAGAGATAAAAGACTTGCAAATTGCATCTCTGATAGAGAATTTTTAACCATAATTAATGCACAATTTTGTGCCTCAATAAGAGGGCAAATAATCCAATTGAAAATGGTCAGAAGATTTTAATAGAGGAGATCTCTCCAAAGATTACTCATGAGTAAACACTTGAAAAGACGCTCCATGTAAATAGTCCCTAGGGAAATGGAATTAAAACTGCAGTATCACTTTGGAGCCCTAGGGTGATGCTATTCATAAAGAAAGACAGTAAGCACTGAGAGAATTAAGGCAACCCTCACCCACTGTTGGTAGAAAAGAAAAATAGCACAGCCATTTTGGAGAAAAATTTGACAGCTCATCAGCGAGTGAAACATACACTTACCTTATCACCAGGCAGACCACTCCTAGGTATCTACTCAAAAAAATGAACACCTGCATTCAACTAAACACAGTGCTCACGGTAGCATGTTCCAAACAGCCAAGACATAGACACATCTCAAATAGCCTGCAGCTGGGAAATGGGTCTTTTAAAGTGTGTGTCTCCATCCAGTGGAAAACGACTCAGCAGTAGTAAGAAAAGGAGGAAGAAGTGAGTAAGAAAAGTAAGAAAGTAAGTAAGAAAAGTAGTAAGAAAGTAAGAAAAGTAAGAAAGGGAGAGACGCTGAAGCACAAGTGGCTTTGCAAGTCTTCACGCTACATGAAGTAGTAGACACAAAGACCACCCAGTGTTTCATTCCATTGCAGCCTATATTCAGGAAACACACAACTATACAGAGTGTGTGTTCGTGTTTGCACAGGGCTGGGTGTGGGAATGAGAAATGTGGCAGAATGACCCCAGCGACGTCTATGCTGTCAATTCAGATCCTGTGCATATGTGATCCTGCATGTAAAATGAACTATGCAGATGTCATTAATGTACTGAGGGGACCGTGTGGTGGTGGGAAGAGCACACCTGGGTTCCGACCCTGGCTCTGTAACCATCTGTAATTCTCACTCCCTCCTTACGATTCTTAGCAAGAATAAGGCCATCGAAAGAGAACTACATAAAGATAGACAAATTGAGGGCTGTGCCAACACGATTACATGGCTTGGCCACCCACAGGGAGCCGACTGTCATTCTCTCTCTATTGTGTTTGGCATGCTTGCTTTTCATGGGTGAAAAATTCATACTTTCTAAGGTCATTAGTCCTAATTCTAGATATAGGTATACGATCTAAGTTCTTGGCTTATTGATTCCAATCTGTCTTCGGTATTACAGATGAGGCTCTCATTAGGGTTGAACTTCTCTTGGATTTTAAATGCCTTGTGTAACAGGCACTGTTCTATTCACAGTATTGAATTTGGGGGTAATTATTAAATATAATATAACTTAACATTTGTTTCAAGGGGAAAATAATCCCTGAATTGTTCTCCAGGGTGATAATATTGCTTATAAATATTTTCTGCCAGTGTGGCTCCAACCGATTGTCACCTTTCTAAATTAACTTTGCTATCACCTAATTAGCAAGTATGAATGTGTCCAGTTTTTCCATTTCCTTTCAGGGCAAGCACATCTGGTACTCAGAAGCACTGCTCAAATCTCACACAATGAGGGTTAGTTGTGAATCTTGGACATCCCAAGGACCCAGGAAAGCTGCTTGGCTTCCTCTGAATACTCTAATTCACGACTCAAATACTGCATGAGTGTCTAAAACCACACACGGCTTTTGCATAGATTTTTGCTTTCCTGCTACCCAAGCCAAAAATCAAAGACATTTCTCTATTTTCCTGGTACATCAGCGGGATCCTAGAGTATCTTCCAGGCCTGATGTTTTCACGGGACTGGAAGTCAATGGGCCCATCTGCCCCACCGGAAGTGGCTTTGCCATCTGGCATTGGGAGACTGGGTCGTGTTTCACTGGCTCAAAGTAAATGGGTAGTAAATCTTTCTTGTGTTGCACCGCAAAACACAATTGTGAAAAGACTGCCTTTGAAAGGTACAAAGAAACATCTCTGGCATGATCTTCAACTTATCCTGCCCACAAATGACAACCAGGAAATCACAAATCTAATACGATCTACGGATGGCCTATTCCATAGGTTTTTATATTAGCTTTGATACTCAGAAGAACTGTCTGTCACCTTTATCTGCCTACCTACCTGATGTGCTCCTAGGCTCAGAGAGGTCAGCTGAGATGCCCAAGGATGTGTGTGCACGTTGGATTCAAACCTGACAGGGCACAACGGCCTCCCCCATCTGCCTTCCACGACCGGGGCCGAGCTTTCTGCCGTGTGCCTCTCCTTCTGTACCCTTGGCTTACCCTGCGACCTAAGGAAGTCAGCACGTTTTCCAAAAACACTGACGTGTACTGTCGGTAGAGATCTTTTCCCCTGAAATACTAAGGAAGCCAGGAATTTAAACAAAACACTAGTACACAACCTCAAACCTTTTCCAAAACTGGCTAGGAAGAGACTTGATAAGTTTCAGTTCATGAATGCCATTCTGTCAACTCTTTCTCCATGACAAAGATTCTTTGCTTATTGGAAAACAAGATTTTCAGCCAACTTGTCAGTATGCACCTGGGTGGAAGGGGGACTTAAGTAGCACATAAATGTGATTACAAAGGAAACAAATGATTACCTAGTTCTGTGGCCTGATCATTTCCCACAGGCCCAGAGGGAGGAGGAGGAGGCCGGGACAGAAGTGCCTCTGCTGGAGAACAAAGGGCTCCAGGCAGGAACTCCCACAGTTGCACACGGTGATCCATGAGGATTCTGTAGGCCATGTTCCATGTGCATTAAACCCAAACCCTCTCATCTTAATGCTGACTGAGTCACAACTTCTTGGAACACAATAGGAAGACGATTTCTTTGCAATTTCCAGTATCAATTTTCCAGTTCAAAGTACCAAATGAATGTTTTAGAGTTCTTACAGTATCGATTTGCGTTATCATTGTCTGTGGCAAACTATGCATACCATCAAGAAAATCTTTTCTATGTGATCTCTCAAACAAAAAGCATCATCTATACCCCTTTTCATATCATTTTGGTCTAAAGATATAGAAACTGTGTTTGCTCTCAGAGTAATAAAGATATTAATCTTCAGAGTACACATATATTACTATATATCAATGTAGTAAAATGCTATCAGTTGAACAATGCAAAATAATAATAACCACTGATTTCATGCAGTTATTTTTCTGTTTTACTAGGAAATTCCTACTTTCTAAAATGAACAGACTGCAAAGAACATGACCTGGGAATTTTATTTTTCATGAAGCTTTTCCATCGGTATTCTTATCTTCAGGTTCCCCGATCTGCGGAGGCAGACCTAAGCCCTGTGGCTCCCTGTCGGGCACCAGAATGGACAGTCGCAGGGATTCAAGACTCTGCAGAAGTAGCTGCGGACGAAACTCCCAGATGGCCAATCCACGTCACCTGACCCTGGAGCAGCCTGGCCAAGGAGGCGCGGCTGGCAGATGGGACACAGGCTGCGGTCTAGTCCAGAGCTGGAACTGCAGGCAGAACGTGGCTGGGATGCTGGGTGCTCAGTGATTGGGCTGAGAGAAAGAAAAGCTGAGCGTTCGGGTCTCCTACCAGGACACGCCCCTACAGACTTGCTTTGTCATACTGTCTTCTTGGTGTATCCTCCTAGGTGATACTTCCAACCACCAGGAATTAGAATACCATCTTCATGCAGCTCACTACTGACTTGTATTTGAGTGCAAATTCCCCTTTAAGCAGCAATCCCACAACCTCTCTCCTCCGTCTCTGCACTAGGATGGCGCCCGTGGCACCAACAGTGCCTGTCCCTGAGATCAGCGTTAACTTGCTAATTCAGGCCTCTGTGCGCACTGCTGTCTGCTCACACTACATGCTTCCCAGTCGGGAGGAACCTTGAAACGTGAATTCCATCACGCATTTCCATCTCTTCAATCCAACGTCCTTCCTGTGACGCGAAGGGTCCCACAGCAGCAGTTCTAACATCATTGTGCACTCTCGCACCGGGACACCACCCACCGCAGCTCTCCAGAGGCTGGGTGCTGCCACGTTCTTCTGTCCACAGATTTGTCACCTGCCCTGGGGCCTCAGCCCAGGGCTCCACCCCCAGGGGGCGCCCTCACCTCTCCTCACCTACGGTCGCACTTGAGATGCTGTCCGCTCCTGGTTCCCGTCCAGACTGCTACTACAACTCAAACTCGGGGTCAGTCCAGCCTCCCTTTCCCCTCTTCCCCCATCCCAGGGTGGGTTCTGCATCTCCTTTGCTCACCGGTCACTAAAATCACGACTTGGTCAACCGCTGTTTTGTTCATTCCGGGAATGACTAGAAAATTCGGAAGAAGAGCAACCTCTCTGACGGCATTTTGCAGAGCATTCTGGGTTAGCAACATCCAGGAACACAGGTTCCATTGGGATTCCTGGTCAGTACTGCCTTCCCTGGAGAGTATTCTACCCAGTAAGTTATCATTCCACTGTCTTTTTAAAATATATATATATATATATATATATATATTTAAGGAATACAAACTTTGTGCATTTGAACACAGTGCCTCTTCCCGCCCTGCCTGCCTCCTGCGCATACCCTGTGCTTCACTGGTAATGAAAGCAGAAACACTGAGCGTTCACAAGCGACAGCGGTCAGAGGAGCCTTTGTCACATGGAGACCATTCTCCTGATTCTCAAAGGACTGCTTAAAGGCTCCCGGTGCCGCTGCCAGGGAGAGTGCTACAAGGTGCTGAAGGGACAGGCATGTGGCTGAGCACTTAAGCCACGGCATGGGATGCCTGATTCCAGTTTCCTGCTAGTGGGAACCCTGGGAGGCAGATGATGGATCAAGCAGTTGGGTCCCTGCAGCCCAAGTGGGAGCCCTAGACCGAGGTTCTGGCTTCAGTCTGGCCCAGCGCCAGCTCCTGTGCCTATCTGGGGAGCGAGCCAGCTCATAGGAGCCCCCGAGCTCAGTTTCTATGCCTCTCAAAAAATAAACCATAAAATTGATTCAAGGGTCCCAGAAAAATGGAATTAAAAGATGTCATTTTGGTACAAAAAAATCAGTCACACTATGTTCAAGGAATTTTGTATTATGGAAAAGCTGGTACATGGAGTTAACATTATGACAAAATAAACTTACTTTTTAATTCCCTTTTCCAGGAAAAATCTGTTTGAATACCTGCACGCTATTCTCCCAGGGGCTTAACAGAGGGAGTTGAAGAGAGGGTCTCCCGGCAAAGTGTGGACACCACCAGAGGGCAGCCAAGAGCTGCTCCTTCCTGCCTGCCTGCCTATCGATTTTGCCTTCACCTAAGAATATTAATACTGTGATTTCTCCATATACCCATAAAGCATTGATGAATTTTCCCATTTACACTCATATCCATTTATTTCAAACTTTTCAAATTAAAAGATTCAGTGGGAAAATTGCACTATATAAAAGGTTGTCTTCAGAAAGAACAGAACTCAAGTTACAAATGTATTGAGTTAAAAATGATCAAATAGGGGGCCAGCTCTGGGGCTTAGCAGGTAAAGCCACCACCTGCAGTGTAGGCATTTCATGTGGGCGCTGGTTTGAGTCCCGGCTGCTCCACTTCTGTTCCAGCTCTCTGTTATGGCCTGGGAAAGCAGTGGAAGATGGCCCAAGTCCTTGGGCCCCTGCCCCCACGTGGGAGACCCAGAAGGAAGAAGCTCCTGGCTCCCAGCTTCAGATGGGCCAAGCTCTGACTGCTGTGGCCATTTGAGGAATGAACCCACAGATGGAAGAGATCTCTCCCTCTCCCTTTCTCTATAGCTGACTTACAAATAAAAATAAATCTTTATAAAAAAAAGATCAAATGATACTTTAATTTTAATCTTAGAATCTTAAATCAACATAAAATATGGATAAGATAAACAAGTTATATTGAAAATATTTTATATTTGAAATGGAACTAATTTACTTCACACCAATTTGAATTAAACAAAAAAAAATGGGAAAAGAAAGACAACAGAAAAGGTGCACTCACTGTTCCTGGGCTTCCAAGGGCACCTCGCCAGCACCTGTGTGGTCTGATCAGTGATCGCGATCATTTGCACCCCTGTTGGAATTGAGCTGCTTGGGTTGCCATCAGCTCTGGCTGGCATGCCTGGCTGTCACACACTCCCGTCCCCACGACCTCCTCACCCCCGCCCTTCACTCAGTTCTGGGTTTCAATCACAGTCCCGTGGCTGGGAGCACCCCGAGCTCTTTCTGTGGGACCTGCTCCTAATCAGCTTTCACAGCCACCTCACACACGACTCCTCGGCACACTTTCCTGCCTCACTGGGGCTCGGCGCTCCAGACCCTTCCGTGGGTTTCTGTGATGGTTTCTATGTGGACACTTCATCTGGTCAGTCATGCAGGACACAAGTAGTCAACCTGGACTCTACCACACATCAGGTACCTAGAACCATCAGGCCACTGGTCTCACAGACCACAGAGGAGTGGCAAACACTACAGGGAGAATCGCTGTGGGATAAATGCTGGGAAAATTTCCAGGAATCGTGATTTTGCACATGGGAGAGGATTTCCCAAGGAATGAAGCTAAGGTCTGAAGAACAAACAGAATTTGGCTGGGGTTCTATTGCATGGTGAGGGCCTAGACACATGGATAATGTGTGGTATATTTCTGTTTGAAAAACTCTAAGGAAGGATTTTAAACGTTTTTACCATAAAGAAATGTTCCACATCTGAAGAGAGAAAAATGTTTGACCTGATCAGAGATCACAAAATATAAAGAAACATGTACAGAAACATTGCGAAGTACTCCACAAAAGTGTTCATTTTCTTAACGTGTCAAAACTAATAATCAAAAAAGAAGTTGGCGGGGCCAGTGCTGTGGCACAGCAGGTAAAGCCGCCACCTGCAGTACCGGTATCCCATATGGGTGCCAGTTTGAGTCCTGGCTGCTCCACTTCCGATCCAGATACTTGTTAATGTCCCTGGGAAAGTAGCAGAAGATGGCCCAAGTCCTTGGGCCCCTGCACCCACATGGGAAAACTCGAATAAGCTCCATGATTCTGGCTACGGTCTGGCCCAACCCTGGCCAAAGCTGCCATCAGAGGAGTGAACTACTGGATGGAAGACTTCTCTCTCTCTCCCCATCTCTCTCTCTCTCTCCCTCTTCCTCTCTCTCTCTCTCCCTCCCCCCCCTCCTCTCCCTCTCTCTCTCTCTCCCCCTCTCTTTGTGTGTGTGTCTCTCTCCCTCTCTCTCTGTCTCTGTCTCTCTCTCCCCCCCGTCTCTGTCTCTCTCTCTCCCTCTCCCTCTCTCTCTCCCCCCCCCACCTCTGCCTCTCTGTAACTCTGCATTTTTTTTGAAAGATTTATTTATTTATTTGAAGGTCAGAGTTACACAGAGAGAGAGAAAGACACAGAGAGAGGTCTTCCATCCAATGGTTCACTCTCCAATCGGCCACAACAGCCGGAGCTGCGCCGATCTGAAGCCAGGAGCCAGGAGCTTCCTGTGGGTCTCCCATGGGTGCAGGGGTCCAAGGACTTGGGCCATCCTCCATTGCTTTCCCAGACCATAGCAGTGTAACTCTGCTTTTCAAATAAATAAGATATTTCTTAAAAGATTTAGCAGGGAGCTGGACCAGAAGGAAAGCAGCTGGGATTTGAATCAGTGCCCACAGGGGATGCTGGCACTGCAGGCGGTGGCTTTACCCACTACACAACAGCACCGGTCCCATAAACAAATCTTAAAAAAAAAAAGATTGGTTCAATGGACAGAGGAGACAGAGACTTCAGGCAGAGCAAAGAGCCTGTGCAACAGAAGACGGCGTAGGTTAGCTCTAGAGGTGCTGTGCAGGCAGAGAAGATACTCCGTGTGCTGTGTGCTGATGCAGGGAGAGAAGATACTCCGTGTGCTGTGTGCTGTGTGCTGTGTGCTGTGTGCTGGTGTGGGGAGAGAAGATACTCCGTGTGCTGTGTGCTGATGTAAGGAGAGAAGATACTCCGTGTGCTGTGTGCTGTGTTCTATGTGCAGGGAGAGAAGATACTCCGTGTGCTGTGTGCTGTGTTCTATGTGCAGGGAGAGAAGATACTCCGTGTGCTGTGTGCTGATGTAAGGAGAGAAGATACTCCATGTGCTGTGTGCTGATGTAAGGAGAGAAGATACTCCGTGTGCTGTGTGCTGTGTGCTGTGTGCAGGGAGAGAAGATACTCCATGTGCTGTGTGCTGTGTGCTGATGTAAGGAGAGAAGATACTCCGTGTGCTGTGTGCTATGTGCAGAGAGGGTGACACTCCATGTGCTGTGTGCTGGTGTGTGTGTGGGGGGGTGACACTCCGTGTGCTGTGTGCTGGTGCAGGGGGAGGTGACACTCCGGGTGCTGTGTGCTGGTGTGTAGAGAGGTGACACTCCATATGCTGTGTGCTGGTGCAGGGGGAGGTGACACTCCGTGTGCTGTGTGCTGGTGCAGGGGGAGGTGACACTCCGTGTGCTGTGTGCTGGTGTGGGAGGGGGTGACACTCCATGTACTGTGTGCTGGTGTGGGGGGGAGGTAACACTCCGTGTGCTGTGTGCTGGTGTGTAGAGAGGTGACACTCCATATGCTATGTGCTGGTGTGTAGGGGGTGACACTCCGTGTGCTGTGTGCTGGTGTGGGAGGGGGTGACACTCTGTGTGCTGTGTGCTGGTATGGGGTGTGACACGCTGTGTGCTGCGTGCTGTGTGCTGGTGTGTGGGGGGGTGACATTCCATGTGCTATGTGCTGGTGAATGGAGGGTGACACTCCGTGTGCTGTGTGCTGGTATGGGCAGGTGACACTCCATGTGCTGTGTGCTGGTTCTGGGGGGGTGACACTCCACGTGCTATGTGCTGGTGAATGGAGGGTGACACTCCGTGTGCTGTGTGCTGGTGCAGGGACCGTGACACTCCGTGTGCTGGAGGGTGAGGCAGCAGGTGCTTCTTGCAGACTTTAAAGCTTGGTGAGGATACTGCCTTTCCCCCAACAGTAGGGAGAAATCATCAGAAATAACAGGAGAAATTCTAGCAAACAATCCAATGTGTTTTTGGTCTACTGCTCTGATTGCAAGGTGGAGAGTGGTCTGGAAAGCACAAGTAATGAGGGGAGAGTAGAGGGAGTTACCTGGAAGGTCAGAGGCTTTGATGGACTGCGCTGGGGCGGTAGCCGTGAGAACGGAGGGATGCATTTGGTTGTCCTTTAAAGGTGAAACTGCCAGGACTTGATGACTGGCAGCGAGGAGTGAGAGCGAGGAAGAGAGGAGGACTGTCAGGCTTCGAGACTGTGCAGCTGGGGTGACGACTATGCCATCAATGGCCTATTGTGCAGTGTGGTAAAGAAGCATGTAATGAGATCACATGTCTGATACCTCAGATCTAGCGCATGGAGAATCTGAACTTTGTATTTAAAAGCACTGGTGGGATTCCAAGGAAACATACATTAGAAACACATTGTTGGGATGAAGAGACACAATGGACATGGATGCTTGCAGTAGTAATAAATCCAGCTGCTAGCAAATGCTGTCTCTCTAAGCAACAATCTATGTTCTCTCCCTCTCTTTTCCTGTTCCTAGTAAGATTCACACCGTCTTGTATTTTACATACATAATGCCTTAAAAATTAAAAATAGAACCTCCAAGCTGCAGAGATTCTAATAGAACATTTTAATAGCTGCTTTTCTTGGGCTTAATCAACTTTCCAAAACGTGAGCTATTTTTAACAGCAGTCACACTAGTACTTGGGGTCCAATTCTAATTCTCCTCACATCTCTTTGCAGCACTCTCTTGGAAATCAATCGGTGCTTTCAGGAGAGAAAGTTACACAGGGAGGGACGAGAACTGGGTCATGGCGAGCCGTTCCCCTTATGTAATGCTGAAGTCTTCAGCTTCCAGGTGAGGTTTCCCATCGGGGGAGCAGGGACACGGCCACTCGTGAAGACCAGAAAAGGAAGCACACCTCACCAACCTTGTTTCAGACGACCGCTGTGGTTTGTGTCCCCCAAGAAACAAATTATGCTGGGTAACTGTGCTGTCAAAGCAATGCTAGACTTACCGACAAGTGTTCTGTAGTGCAGCCTCCTCACCATCAAACGCCCACTTGGATTCCTGGATAGATTCAACAAAGACCGCAGGCAACCTACAGACTGAGAGTCTACTTCTAGGAGCTTGAGGAATTCCCAGTAACTCAAGCTGGAAAGGCTTCAGAGGGAGGTGAACATTGCAATTCCTCCCCACCTGTTCTGAGGGAGAAAGCAAAGTCCCGTGTCCCAGAGCAGATGGCGTGAGGTGTCACCCTTCCCCCATCTCTCCCTGCGAGGTTCTGGTTCTGCATCAACCAGGTGGAAAGACAGCCTGTTCTCAGCCATGTTCCTGTTGAGTCCGAAGTCATCAGCACTCTGTTCCTCCACCTTCCTCTTCTCTCCCATCAGCCAAGTTAAATGAGGCAGGCGGGCCTGGGACACAGGGCGGCCCCAGAAATCCCAGCAGGGAACCTGAGTGCACACTCTGCAGCAATTCGTCACATGAAACAGCCAGGCAGGATGTGCGCAAGGCTATTTCCACCTCACAGACAGAACCCATGGGAAGAATATGTAGGAACCGGTGCAGCGATTTCCCCTAGTTTTGCACAGATGCCATTTCTTGCCTACCTACCCATCTGTCCATTGACGCATCAGGCTGCTACCGCTTAACCACATTCCCATCGCCTCTCAACAGGAGGGCAGTGTAACTCAAGGAACAGCAATGCTGAGAGGATCCTTAAGAAAAAGCACGCCAGGAACAATGGTCTCCAAACCAAGAGAAACAATCGTTAACTTCAATCTCCAAAGTCAAAGAACACAAACGCGCAAGTTTTGACTATTACAAGACACCTCAACGGAGGAGGAAGATGTTGGACTTGAGCCAGGTGGACGAGGACTGGGTCTTCAGTCCTCTCACGGAGCATACCTGCTGCCGAGACACCAGTCTGTGGGGTCTGGTGGCAAGGAGGTGCAAGACGGCAGAGGAGAGCAGGAGTGCTCCCAGCAGGCACTGGGCACAGAACTCGCCTCTGCCCCTCCCAAGGCCAACGTCAGAGCTGCTGTTCTTGTGAGGGAGCCTCAAGCGGGTTTGGGAGTTGGAGGTTACAGGTGCCCTGTGCCCTGATTCTCACCTAGATTGCTGCGAGGGGTAGGTTATGCAGAGATGTCCCAGCAAATGGGATAAAATTATGCCAACGGGGTTCTGGCTGGGGATAGAAGGAGACGGACATGAGGAGGAACAGAGAGTGGAGCAGGAGGGGGCAGCACTACTGCGCCATGCTCCTGCCCTCCGTGCGCCCAGCGCCATGTGTGTGAGCATCGGCATGATTTCCATGTCCCCTCACAAATGATGCCAAGGAAGGCTGAGGGAGTGCAGCTGGCACTGGGGGTGGGGAGGAAAAGTTGATTTTTTTTCTTCAACCTTCATGAATTCTTAGGTGGAATGGACCTTCTGTAACAAAAGACAGTGTAGCAAGAGAGAAAGGGAAATTTATCAGCAGGTATAGTTCACACACACACACACACATACACACGAGCTACCCAAGGACTGAGTATTCTCAAAGAGAGGGCTTCGCTTTCCAGCACTGAACATCTTCAACAAAAACATGAGGTTTTTTTTTTTTTTTTTTTTTTTTTTTTTTTTTTTTTTTTTAGAGAAGTGACAAGGCAAAGGAAATGGCCCCTAAGTCTCTGGGTGGCAACTTGTATGAAGGCAAACAGATGGCAGAGAATCTGGTTAGCAAGGCTAGGCAACGTGGATCCCCCTGCTGTCCTCTCCATGCTGGGTACGGGTCTAACGCTGTCCTCAGTGGATACCTCTAGTTCTCTCCCTAGGAGAACCTGAGCCAGACACCTCTTGTGTTTAAACCGAGGTGTGTTCCAGCTGCAGCTTCCTGCATAGCTCGGAGGCTCAAGCACTTGCTTCCCCACCTCCCATTTGGTAAACCTGACTTGGTTTCCAGGCTCTTGGCTTCATCCTGGTCTAGACCATATATAGTGGACTTTGAGGAATGAACCAAGGGATGAGAGATCTCTGTCTCACTCCATCTCTTTCAAATAAATGAATTTAAAAACATTTAAAGCTATGTCTTACTTTGAGGCAAACAGAGAAAGAACAGAGACATTTCCTGCACACCAGATTCTCTTAATTGACTTTAGGTCAAAAATACTTATTCTGGACTGGTGCCGTGGCACACTAGGTTAATCCTCTGCCTGTGGCACCAGCATCCCTTATGGCCACAGGTTCTAATCTGGGATGCTCTTCTTCCAATCCAGCTCTCTGCTATGGTCGGGGAAAGCAGTAGAAGATGGCCCAAGTCCTTGGGCCCTGCATCCACGTAGGAGACCTGGAAGAAGCTCCTGGCTCCTGATGGGCACAGCTCCAGCCCTTGCAGCCATTTGGGGAGTGAACCAGGAGAAAGAAGACCTTTCTCTCTGTCTCCCCCTCTCACTATCTGTAACTCTACCTCTCAAATAGATAAAATCTTTTTTTTAAAAAAAGAATGCTTATTCAAAAGAGGCATAGTTTGGGGCAGCATACACTGTTCTCCTAGAGTTGGATTGAGGACTATATGGAGTGAAGTCTGTTCTCCACTAACTGTAGAACAGGCAGTGGCATGGACAGCAGCAGCAGATAGTACAGGAGATGGATGTTGGTAATCCAAGGACAGTATGGACCAAGCATCTCTGTGAAGGCCAGACCATGGCAAGAAACACCATGACTACAATATCACCCTTCCCTGGAAGCCTTTCTGGTTGACAAGCACTTTGCTCCCTGCAAGAGGGGAAGAGAAAGAGAAGCAAATATTCCTGCATGAGCAAATTAAATTTGGTGCCTACTGAGTTTAGTATGCACTGGCAAGACTAACATGTTGGTCTTCAGTATCAAAAGAGGCTTAGGGGGCTGAGTTTGATGCAGTTAATGAGAAATCAAAAGGAAGTAGAATTTTTGCAGATCTGAGTGTAACTCAACCCTCCTTCACCCCATCATTGCCAACAGAAGGGACTAAATGACTCTGCACATATCTAATTCCCTTCAGATACTTGATTCTGTTTCGCTTAAGGTAGCAAGAGCAGATCTTGTTCCCTGCAGCTGAGACCCGAGTCACGGGGCGGGCAGCTGAGTAACCACACAGGAAGGGAGTCTGGCCAGTGGACCCTCGTAGGTAGAAACACGGGATAAGGTAGCTAATCCAGTTTGGGTTTAAAGGCAGGGAGCACCAGTTACTGCCGGAAAACAGGACACTGGTAACATAGGATGGGCCATGGCCACACAGTTCCTGAAATGCTCGCTTTGGGTCTGGAACAAAGAATGGGCTGAAATGGTAGATACAGTGCCTACTGCACTAGTCTGAACATACCAGAATTCCCACAGTATACTTCTTGAAGGAGCGAACTTTATGGTACATGAATTACTGTTCCTTAAAGTTATCTTTAAGAAAAAGTACTGGGGGTGGCGCTGTGGAGCAGCAGGTTAAAGCCCTGGCCTGAAGCACCACCATCCCATATGGGCGCCAGTTTGTTCCCGGCTGCTCCACTTCCAATCCAGCTCTCTGCTATGGCCTGGGAAAGCAGTACAAGATGGCCCAAGTCCTTGGGCCCCTGCACTCACTTGGGAGACCTGGAAGAAGCTCCTGGCTCCGGGCTTTGAATCCGTGCAGCTCCAGCCATTGCGGCCATCTGGGGAGTGAACCATCAGATGGAAGACCTCTCTCTCTGCCTCTACCTCTCTCTGTAACTCTGTTTTTCAAATAAATAAAATAATTCTTTTTTTAAAAAAAAGAAAAAGTCCCTCCTGGAGAGGTTGAAAGAGAATATCAAATTTTTGCATTATTAACAAAATCCATGGTGTAAATGTCACAAATGCATTTTTATGAAGTGGTTGTAGCTGGAAAGTTACTAAATGATCAAATTACAGGATATGCAAAGTCTCTTTATCATGCAGTGAGTTTTTTGTAGGCATTTGTTCAAGATGCATACATTTCTTTGGATGGTGACAAGCTGAAAAGAACAAAGACAACATTGCTAATGGTGCACAGCAAAGTAAGAAGAGAAAGAAAGGGGGAAGTTAATCCGAATCAAACAGCAGCACCGCTGATCCTGGGCAGTGCATACCTGGCCCTCCCCAATGAGCACAGAGATTCTGTGGGGGTGCAGACAGGCGCTGTGACTTCTCTTCCCAGGACCCCTCTCGATGTCTACAATGCCTCCATGATGGAACACGACTTCTCCTCCTTTCACATCCTCCACAGAAACCTTTATCTTCCTGCCTGTGTGTTAAAACTAGAAGAAGCAGCTCTTTCTGAATCACGGAAGAAAGTCCCTAACAATGCCATGACTGCTGTCTTGTTACAGAGCAACCCAGTCACTAACTTGAACCCAATACCAGTCTGAACCGCTCTGAACCGTGCTGTGATACCGAGCTTCCTGAATTATTTCCTAACTTGCTAAGAGAAAAAAAAAAAGTGTGCAAGAGGACATATGGCGTACGTTCGGCATTAAACACATTTGGCTGTAAGGACTGTGTTAAAATTGTTAAAAGACTGTGAAACAGATCGTTTGTTTCAGGAAGAATGTATGGGGGCTGAGAAGTCCATACATTGGATAGTTAAATACGAAAAGACAAACTCTGATGCAGCACCCCAAGACAGACGCATCACAACTCGTGACATCTCTCGGGAGAGTCCATGGTATAATCCACAGTGACTAGAATATGCCTTCTGGAATATTCCTTGTGCAGCTTTGCAGATCAGAGGAGAAGTCCTGTCCCCGTTTCACCTGCCCAGGTAACAGCAGAGGAGCAACGCCTTGTTGCCTCCTGGCCGGCAATGCAGCTGCCATCTCAGGGATCTGGCTTTCCCCATCATTTCCAGAACAAGTTCTGCAAATCACGCCATCTAACTGTCGGCTGTAAAGTGGTGCTATAATAATTGTGATGCCTATAATGTCTTACAAAGCAATCAACTAAAAATCTCCAACAAGAGGACTTAGAAAATATCACAACATCAAGAGAATCCAGGGTCCTTGCTGACCAGCCAGGTGCTTCCCCTAGGCCAGCTCGGTGCTCGCTTGTCGGGGGGCTCAGACACAGAATGACTGCGGAAGCCAGGGTGGTGTCTGTGCACAGCCCACTCTGTGCTGTGAAATGTTTCCCTCGCCAGCCAGAGGCTGACGCTGCCTGCAATCCGCCAGCTGGCTGCCATGGAACCGAAGACCACGGCGAGCGGGCTTACTTGGAACCGAGTCTTTCAGAGCGGTTTGTTCTCTCTGGAGCAGAGGCCATCTGGATTTGCCTTTGTCTCCTCTGTCTGCACTCTGCCAGCCCCAAGGCCCTTGGACTGAAGGCACATCCCCTTCCCAAGAGGGGGATTCCACACCAAGCTGTTTCTGGCCACAGATGGGGGTGGGGTGGGGTAGGGGAAGGGGGACAATGTGCAGAACTAGGAGCTCCCTGCTGCACTGACTCCTGTTGTCCCAACCAGGAGATGGGACAGTCGATTTCTGGAAGACAGTGCCCTTCAAGGCCAGAAGCTGTTCAGACAATGTATGACGTGACCTGAAACCGTGACTCACGCTGATTCATCAAACTGCAGTTGGCTGTGATTGTAAGAGCACCATTATTGAAATATAAATTAGAGAGAATAAAAATGCTACCAAGTAAACCATGGCTTCCAATCATTCTAAGGAGCAGGCCAATGTCAGTGACAAATACTCACTAATTGGAGACAAATAAAAATAAAACACAACAACGTAACACAGAAGAAATATGGCAAATGGTGCTTTTCCTCCTCTAGCCATGACCTAGAAGTCGAGGAATCACTGAGTGGTAATGAAAGGGACACTGCGACCTACTATGCCAGTGCCACCTTCACAAAACCCCTGCTGTTTGGAGCTTTTTTTTCTGGTAGGGTGAAGAAGATTTTTGAAGCCTGTTCAGATGATTCAATTATGTGGACTTGTCGACATTTTATTGCAAAGTTGTTCAAGGAAAGAGAACTAAGCAGGTCGATTGAAAATTTTCTCTCTTGTTAGTGACGCTCACAGAAAACAGAGCTGTTAGATCATCGATAGAGGATTTCCCTGCAGCCAGCCGCCAGCGAGGTTCACCAGCCACGCACACAATGGCACCCAGGCAGCAGCATTAGGAGTATGGATTTTTTTGGAAGAATATTGTGAAACATGCCAGATGAGGTTTGGGGCGATACTTTCCTCAACAGAGAAACGTTTCCACAGTGAGCGCCACGATGGCTGCACTTTAGGCTTTTCTTACAAAATGAAGACAAACAAAACAGCAATAAATGGGAAAGGAACAAACTGTGTTTTCCAGTGATTCACTTGGTTTTAACGGAGGAATTGGACTGGGGTTCCACAGTGGGCACCAGAAGCAGTGTGGCAGCAGCGGCATGACCACTCCTAATATTGGCCCAGCCCCGAGGAAGGGTTAACAGAGCGACAGAGTGACCAAAGGATAACCAAAGGACCCATCAGGTGAGACCAGCAAGAACCAGAGTCCTTGGAACAACCACCTGGATCGGTTAGCAGACCAAGGAAACCAACCACTGGGTAAAATACTCAAACCGGTACACAAACTAACCAGCTAAGGCAAGAGGACATGGCTGTTCCCGTGACTACACGCAGGATGATGGCTACGCTGGCTAACTGATTTCTTCCTATGATACCTGTGTCTGTCTATGTTACTGTTTTCTTCTTGTCCCTCCTTTCACTCATGTATATAGGCTATATCACGGGTTGCAAAGTTCCACTCTAATTTTTACACTTAAGAAGACAATCTCCATTGCTCTAACACCAGAGTCTGAAACACAATGGTTTAATATAAAAGTTACTTTCTCACTTCTTGGTTGGGTTCTAGTCCAGGGCTAGATGGTGGCTTCCGTCTCACAGCCAGGCATCTAACGTCTGTCCGTCGCCTGCTCTCTCATAGCTTAAACGCTGTCCCTGCCAGTGATACCCAGTTCAACCTCGCATCCATGAATCGGTTTGCAGGGAAGAGGAAGGAAGACAGAGAGCACATACAAGAGAGGGGGAGACAGGCAGACAACGAATCAAAACCGGCATCTTGGAAAACCGAGCATCACCACAAGATGAATATAGTGACTGATACAGCTTTCCCCTTTTGGACCAAGAGTGCAAGCATTTACACATGGATGGGAAACCCAGGCGGCCACTGCTCTATGTGGGGAGAGATGTGTGCACAGATGTTGCCTAGTGAGGAGACTGAACATGGTTTTACTTCTGACAAGCACTGCCGTATTCCTGGTGTTCCCTGGACCAGAACCCCAACCTTGACTTTGAGGCCATGAGCCGGATACTGGCCCCATCAAAGGCCACAGGGCACCTACATTAGGCTCTGTGGGACAAGAGGCCTCCCATGGGCTCTGGCACACAGACTCCAGCCCTGTGTTGTAGCAAAAGCTTTAGCCACAAAGAGGCTGTGGGGTTTGCTCTGCTGATTCAACCCCGGCTTGCTTTGGGTGCCTCCTCTGTGGAGCACAGCTAGGCTCCCGTGCACCATGGCCTTCTCTGGGTACCAGCTTCCGGAGAGTCAGGGGGCTGCCTGTGTCACAGAGAATCGCCCCCCTTTCTGCACCTTCCTAACTGTGGCAAGGAGGGTCGTTCCCCGGTGGTGTCAATCCTGGCGCCATTCCTGAGACAGAGCCGGCCAAAGCCAGCTTGTCCACTCCTTCGGTGATTTTCCCAAGTGTCCCCATTAAGCCAGTGTCTACCTGAAGGTCATCTACAGTGTTCCTGTTCCCTGTCATCGAAAAAGTGCCGGATCTCAGCGCCTCTCTGTAAACCACTCAGAGACCACAGGGAGCAGCCAGCACCACAGCAGGAAGGAAGCTTTCTGCACCCAGGCTGCCAAAGAAATGCGTTTCCCTCCTCTCTCTCCCTCCACAGAAGGCAGGAACGCCGGGGACGCCACATGCCGGTGAGACCGTGGCGAGAGGGTCTGCGGCCACCTCTAACCAGCTGCACTCCTCCTGGACGGGGGTTGGGGACCACGAACCGAGCACGCCCGCCTTCCCTCCTGCTCGCACAGAAAGGCCACCACAGCCCCACCGACAGCAACAGGCGCGAGAGGTACTAAATCCCTGCTTTGGTCAAGTGCTAGGCCTGGCCTGGGCGCTCTCCACTTCAAACTGCTAACAGTAATTATTTTAAAAAAGGCCTAAAGTGCTAACTAATGAAGAGCAGATACAGCTCTGAGCGTTCCTGTAATCGCTGGAAGACATGCGGTTGAAGATGATGGGAATTCAGGGAACCTAGAGGGAAGAAGTGCGCGCAAAGGGAGGAGCTGGGAGAGGACAGGACAGGAGAGAGGTAGCAGATGGATCCACAGACAAAAATCCAGGCCGGGGCAAAGAGGACCAGATACGCTTGCACAGAGTCCCGTCAGGGAGCTGGTCCCCGGCTGCACACCCGGGCCCCTAAGTGTGAAGTCTGCAGCACTGTCAGCAGGCTGACCCCTCCTCCAACCCGTGGTGTCACCGTCACTCTCCTAATAGTGTCTGTTAGTGGCAGCATTTCTTAGGGACAATTTGTCAGACTTTCCTTTTCTCGATTGGTGGTGAATTTTCCATTTAGAAATGTTTATGTCCTTCAGGCCATGGCAGGTTTTTACCCATAGTTCCTTCTAAAACTTCTAATTTATGATTCACAATTAAGTCTATGAAGATGGTAGTAGGCATAATGCAACATGGGGATCAAAACTTGTTTCTCCACATGGATTTTACTGGAGTAACACATTTACAGGGGGAGAAAACGCTCTCCTTTCTGACTGTCAGAGGCACATACTGGGTTGGTTGTATAATACGTGTCTACCTTAGATTTTACATTCTATTTCATTGTTATTTTATTATATTCATGCAATACATTGTAATTACAAGAGTATAGTAATTTATCATATATGGAAGTAAAAGTCTAACTATGTTTCTCACGATTGTCTTATTTTGTCTTTTTTTGCATCTCCATATACATTTCAGAATCAGCGTGTCAACTCCCATATAGATAACTACACAAATCTTCTGCAAGTTTAGCTGCAATAGCCCTAAATCTACAATTTAGCAAAAATTGACATTATCCTTACTGTGCTAGGGTTCATAGCAGAGTTCCTTACAGGAAATCTATAGGCAGCTATGTGGGGACAGAGCCTTTGGAGAATTTTTGGAATGCCTTGCAGAATTTATCTTAAAGAATAGTTACTGGGGCCAGAACTGTGGTGTGGTGGGTAAGGCCACCACCTGTAGTGCCGGCATCTCATATGGGCGTCGGTTCTGGTTCCGGCTGCTCCACTTCCCATCAAGATCTCTGCTGTGGCCTGGGATAGCAGTGGAGGATGGCCCAAGTCCTTGGGTCCCTGCACCCATGTAGGAGACCCAGAAGCAGCTCCTGGCTTCAGATCAGTCAGTGCAGCTCTGGCTGTTGAGGCCAACTGGGGAGTGAACCAGTAGATGGAAGACCTCTCTCTCTCTCTCTCTCTCTGCATCTCCTTCTCTCTCTGTGTAACTCTTTCAAGTATAATAAATAAATATTAAAAAAGAATAAAGCTATTACAGGACATGACTGCATTCCAAGTCCAAGGAAGACAAAGACACTTGAAGCTGTCTTTACCAAGTCTGATGCTACTGGGATGGTAAGTAATGATTTGTCTATGGGGGAGCAGTCAGTTCTTAGGCAGATAATGCACAGAAATGCATTCAGGTTAGTCTACGAGGCTCAACAGAAGCACCATTTTCCTCACTATCTCTTATCAAGGAACACAGGATGTCCCATGGAGGGTCAAGGCAAGAAACAGCTTTGAGTTTGCAGAACTACTCGGGAGATGACATTTGAACAGCCGCTCAGACACACGTAGACAACTGCAGTGCGTCTGTCGTAAGCAGCTTCCTCAGGAGAGAAATGCACCCAAGAATGAAGTGGGCGGTGGGCATTCAGCCCAGCAGTTACGAAGCTGGTGAAGACGCCCACACCCCTTACCAGAGTGCCTGGGTTCAACGCCCAGCTATACTCTTTTTTTTAACTTTTATTTAATAAATATAAATTTCCAAAGTACAACTTTTGGATTATAGCAGCTTTTTCCCCCCATAACCTCTCTCATCTACAACCATCCCATCTCCTGCTCCCTCTCCCATCCCTTTCACATCAAGATTCATTTTCAATTATGTTTATATACATAAGATCAATTTAGTATATACTAAGTAAAGATTTCAACAGTTTGCACTCACACAGAAACACAAAGTATAAAGTACTATTTGAGTACTAGTTATACCGTTAATTCACATAGTACAACACATTAAGGACAGAGATCCTACATGGGGAGTAAGTGCACAGTGACTCCTGTTGTTGATTTAACAATTAACACTCTTATTTATGATGTCAGTCATCACCTGAGGTTCTTGTCATGAGTTGCCAAGGTTATGGAAGCCTCCTGAGTTTAACAGCTCCAATCTTATTTAGACAAGGCTATACTCAAAGTGGAAGTTCTCTCCTCCCTTCGGAGAAAGACACCTCCTTCTTTGATGCCTGTTCTTTCTGCTGGGATCTCACTCACAGAGATCTTTCATTTAGGTGTTTTTTTTGTTTTTTTTTTTTTGTTTGTTTGTTTGGTTTTTTTTTTTTTTGCCATGGTGTTTTGGCTTTCCATGCCTTGGAAACTCTCTTGGGCTTTTTAGCCAGATCCGAATGTCTTAAGGACTGATTCTGAGGCCAGAGTGCTGTTTAGGACATCTGCCATTCTATGCCAGCTCTACACTTTACTCCAGATTCCTGTTACGGAAGACCCAGGGAGGCAGCAGCTAATGGCTCAGGTGCTGGGTTTCCGGCCACCCTTGTAGGAGACCCAGACTGATGTCCTAGCTCTGGGCTACAGCCTTGAATCTGCCTCAGCTGCCCCAGGCATTTGGGGAATGAAATTACAAATAATGACTCTTTCTCTTCTCTCTGCTTTTCATATAAATAAATAAATGGCTTTTGAAAAAATGAAGCAAAATAACACACATATGTAAGCAGCTGAAAATAGCAATAGAATTCCTAATACCAAGGATGCAATGAGGTGTGAATTTTCTCTTCAGTTTTCATCCCCTCTAAGATTTAATTGTCAGGTGTGCTTTATGGCTCCCAGCCAGATACTTTTCAACAGCAGCCAATGAGATGATTCTACAGATATCACAGAACTGCCCAGCAGGGGTCTTGGACGCGATCACAGGGCTGCGCAGCCCAAAGCATCACTGATCGTCTAGGCATTCAGAGCTCCTGGACCAAGGCAGGCGTGCTGCTGTAGACGTGCAGTGTGACCACCCCCTCAGCACCGGTACAACAAAGATCTGAGACTCCAAAGCACATTACAGCCGACAGAGAGTCAGTGCGCATTAAAGGTGTCTTTTGAAGTCACTGATTTTGTTCCCATCGAAAGATATCCTGGGCTCTGAGAAGTCAAAAGCAGCCCCTTGTGTATCAGGAGTATTATGCAGTCACACACGGACAATGCTGGCTGACGGACCTCAGACCAGGAGCTTTCTAATAATTGCAGGGACTCACGGGCAAATGCCGGCATGGAGCATTCCGCTTCCAAGACAGCTTTACAAGTGAACGTCTGCTAGAACTGCTGAACTCCCCACCGTGACATTAATGGAAGTTATTTCAGAACAATTCACTATAAACCCCCAAAAATCCAGCAAGCTCATTTCCTCTTAACTAAGAGAAGAGATAAAATTAAAATATCCATGTGTAATGACACAAACCAGGCTACTAAACAAAATTTTGTGGCTACTCAGGAGGAGAGTCTATGAAAAATGTCTAATACTAGGAAATTAATCAAAGCCTTATTAATACTCTGATCAAAATAAAATTTGGAAATTGCTTATTTCGGCTTGATCTCCTTTATTCTGCATTAGGAAAACCACAATCAAAAGCCTCTCAAGAAAGAGATCCACATACTCTAACAGTAATAAATATGCAACTTGACTATGATTCCTCGGTCCCTCCTCCCATCCCTCCATCCATCCCTCCCGCCCACCCATCTCTGGAATTCCAAATTCCACAGGGGATGTCTGGATCCTCACTTATGTAGCTCTTAAGGGTGCTGTGTAAGCAGGAGGAAGTTTGTCTCCCTTACCCTTCTTTATGTAAAGTTTTCTCCTGGCCTCTCCCTGCTACAGTGAGCCACGAAGGCCCGTGTGGCACTGTGTTCAGTCTACGCCACTGCTTCCCTGAGGTGTCTGTCATCTCTGATACCCATGTTCACCGCTGGACCTCCTGCACCTGCACCACTGTATCTCCCAGCCCTTTGCTGGGTTAGGTGAGACACGGAGCTTGACTTCCACAATGTGCAATGTTTACAAGCCCAAGACCCCCCTTCTCTGATGGCCAGATGCAAAGCGTTCCAGGCAGACTCCGGAGCTCTGGGAGATGCCATAGCAGAAAGAACTTGGGTCCCTGGACAGCTGCATGCAGCAGTACAACCCCTTCCCACTGCCTCCACCTTAGCCAACCTCCACACTGGGCTTCGATGAGAGGCACAGGTCACTTTTCACCTTGGTATATGCTCTGGGATTTGGGTTGTTGACAACAACACTTGCTGTTTCCTTACAGATACAATGCCTCTTTCCAAACCCTCCGTCTACTCTCCATTCACTCTTTAGGACAGGAATTGGGAAACAACAGACTACTGGCACAATCCAGCTCTGGTTTCTTTTCATACATGCACACACAATACAGCTGACGTTAGTTTTTCTAAAGATCTCATTTAAAGAACAAAAAGGTGGCAAGACATAGAGGAGGAGGGAGCACCAGCACGGCAGAGAGAGTGACCAGCACAAAAACCAAGAGTCCTGCTGTTTACTGTCTGGTCTTCTACGGGAAGCACTGCCAACCCAGCTCTAGAGCATCAACAGAGGTCAAGATCTTGGTAAAATCTCAGGGAGCCTCTCAGTAGCCCGCCAGCATCTATCCAAGAGTGTGGCTCTGCACCCAGCACAGCATCCCACCATCAGGCATCCCACCGTCAAGCACAGCATCCCGCCGTCAGGCTGCGGGGCAGTGCACAGCTCTGTGTGAACACGGGTTTGGCATGGGATGGGCACCTAACTCAGCCGAAGCCTCCTTGTGTCTCCCAGGTCCCCAAGGCAGCTCTCTCGGTGCCATGGATCTCACAACTGCCTTCTGAATGGGGCCACGAGTTCTAGCCTGAACTTGCCATGGCTTGAAAACCAGTCTCAAGGAAAGTGAGGGAAACTGTCTTCACCATCCTTCTTGCATATTTCAGGTTCTACGTCAGGGACCTGGATTCCCCAAACTTGCATCAGAAGGAAGGTAGTTCCTACAAAACCTTTCATGGGCACAAATGCACGAATTGAGGCAGACACCTTAGGTATGTGAGGAGGGCAGGTCCAAGTGTGTGTATGTAGTGTGCGTAGGATGTTGTCTACACTAGCAAGAAACTGGATCGAGATATCCCATGACATCTGAATCTGCACAGGATTCACCAGCTACCAAAAATATTTCCGCTGTCCAGCAGTCAATGAAGAAGACGGGTATGCCAGCCCGGATGGAGGTAGGCGTTACTTGTCCATGACATGATCAACTGTTTGACTAATAACGTATCGTTAAGACATTCAGAAAACAAATTGAGCTCCTGGGGACAAGGAGTAAACACCATGGCTTCTCTTGTCAGAGATGAACGTGTACACCTAACGAGATTATGGAAGTCCCATGTCTCTACTGAACTGCGGAGAGGAATTCTATAATGACAGTATCTAAATCACACCGTCCTGGCAAACACTGCGAAACCTCACACCTGAACTACCACAAAGTATAAAAGACAATTCACAATAAATGAAGAACATTAAAATCCTTTTAATTTCAAACTAATGTTGGTCTAAATTATAGTTTCATTAAAGTAAGTTCAAAGGCAAAGTCCTGGAAGATTGCCCAAACGTGGTCCAGACATCCTGACAACTGCTGACCATGCATTTACTTAGCCTTTCAGCAACAGAAGATATGCTGTTAGATCCAAGCAAGCACAGGATTTTAATGAGGTCATGTTAGGGAAATTCCCAAAGGGAAATACATTTCAGATCTTGGGTTTAAGAGAACAGACAAAACAGGCCAACTGTTATTTGGCTTGAGAAATATTCTGGGATTATGCACAAGGACTAGAGAAAATCATGTAATTCTCCAAGACAAAAGGACCACTGAGTGTGATGGTCACCTCAGTCCTCGAGACAAAAGAGGACGCCTGCAGGGCCACAGACGCTCTGTGCAGGAGAGCGCACGGCCGGCCGGGACAGGTCTCCCTGCCAAGGCCCCTCCACTGACTTCCAGGGAATCAATGCTGACAGCTTCCTGCTGCGAGTCCCTCCCCCAGCAGCCTTCCCATCCACGCTAACTCCCTTGTGGACCAACTGGAGACACCAGGTCACACTCCACTGGCATCAAAAGCTAGCGTTTTTAGATGCCTTCAACAAATTTAATAACTTGGGGTTTTTGGCAAGCTTTGCCCTCTTGGAAGGGAATTTCAAAACTTTTCATAAAACCCTACGGTTATTCCTCCTTGTTCAAAGTAATTTGAAGCACAATGCTTGAAGACAGAAAATTTGGCATGAGCCGTCAGCTTGGAAAGGCATTGATTTAAACAGGACTCAGCATGGCACACACGGCCTTTCTACATTCGGGCGATAATGGTGAAGTCTCCCAGCAGGAGAGGGTCGTAGGGATGTTTTTTAAAAACTGCTCTGTTCCCAGAGGCAAAATAGCTTTCTTGCAAGAAAACACATCTAAGCATGTCTGATCATCCAGAGAGAGACCTGGCTAATTCACATTTGAGACAAGAACGAAAGATGAATTGAAGCAGGCAACCATGAGAGCACACCCTGGACAGCGCTCAGCTCTCTGGAGCCACACGGCTGCTGCAGCAAAGCAGACCGCCTGTGTGAGCGGCTCTGAGCTCGGACGATGCGCCGGGGCTGGTGTGCAGCCCATCCCCAGCCTGGCGTGGGTGTCACGGAAGAACGCAGGAGAAACTTCCGAATGGCACTGGGGTCCCATCTCTTCCCAAACATCAGTCCCTTGGCTCCTCCTCTGCCTGCAGACCTCTACGAAGACCTAAGTTTTCTGCCTATCGACTTTCATGTTAAAGTTCTGAAGGTTTGGATCTCTTATTCTCCAGTGCTAATTCTCATATGCTCTTGGATCAACATTCCCTAAAACAGAGGTTAATTTCTTTTTGTCCGCAATTGTTGAAATTCCCCACTATATTTATTATGAAACTTCATTTGTCAGTATTTGAGGTTACATTTTATTTTCCTTCGATTCACACATAAGTTATTTGAATAACTGATGGTTGTCCATAAAACTGGTTACAGATTTTTATCTTCTTTTAATTTTCTTACACTCTCAATACCACTATGCCTTGGCAGTCTGGCTATAAGAATCAACACTTAGTAGAAAAATCATTTAAAAATAATAACCCTGGCAAAATGTTAATATAATTTTATAGCTGTATATGTAACATGTGTTTGCTATTTTTCTGTAAAATAGTAATATCTCTCAGGGAATGCCTATAAAAATGCAAAACTACACCTTACTCATGCCCAAGGCAAAAATTACCTAGGAAACACATTTTCATGTACTGAAAGTAAAATACGCCGCCTAAACCATAGACCAAAAATGTTATAAATATCTAATCAACTCTGAGATGTTCCGAAATCTTCAAGAACACTGAGCTGTGTGAAGAACCAAAGGCAGGAATATTTTCCACATAGAGAAGTTGACCACACAGACAGGGGCCAGCAACAAAAGCCGTTAACCCTCCTGCCACAAGAGCCACGTCCAACCCTGCTGTGTTCCTGAGATGCTTGGCAGCCTGCTGACAAAGAAACCCCTGTGGATGCACGGCCAGGGAGCGGAGACGAATTCACGATTAGGGTGGCTCCTAGAGCCAGCTGTTTACTTTTTTCCAGATCTTAAGTATTATGAGATAATGAAGATCTTACATTTACAAGGCAATAGGCAAGGACTGAGTAACCTACCCAAAACAACTTTCATCAACTTAAAAAGAAGATACCCAACACAACACAGGGAATGCATTACCACCTCACCCTCTCCCTCCAAAATGACATTCACAAGATGAGGCAGAGGGGAAGTGAAATCCAGTAACTAAGAGAAGTCAGGCCGGCGTCTCAATAGGCTAATCCTCTGCCTGCGGCACCGTCTTCTGTCCCGGTTGCCCCTCTTCCAGGCCAGCTCTCTGCTGTGGCCCAGGAGTGCAGTGGAGGATGGCCCAAGTGCTTGGGCCCTGCACCCGCATGGGAGACCAGGAGAAGCACCTGGCTCCTGGCTTCTGATCAGCGCGGTACCCCGGCCGCAGCGGCCATTCGAAGGTAAAGGAAGACCTTTCTCTCTCTCTCTCTCACTGTCCACTCTGCCTGTTAAAAATAAAAAATAAAATAAAAAAAAGAGAAGTCAGATGCAAGTGATAATGAAAGCAATGGATTGTGGGGAAAACCACAGGCTTCCGTTTCCCAGCAGGGCATGGGCTCAGATCTTTTTCACACTGGACACCGAGGGGTAGGGGGAAAGGGGAAATAAATATTTTAATTACTGCACTCAGATGTTCCTGGGTATGTAAGAAATGGAGGAAGCGGGCAAACAGCTTGAGAAGGAGGGGAGGAGCCAAAGAAAGATAGAAAACAGAGCCCAACATTTTCTGAGCACTGAGCCTCAGACATGGTGTGGGCACTTGCACACATGTCACACACCTAATTTCAAACGTAAATATTCGAACGCCCATTTACATCAACAGGAAGAGATTCATGAGAAACTGACGCGCACTGGAGCCAGGATGCATGTTCACTCTGACCGTGATGCTCGCTCACTCTCCGTTTATCGTAATTCACTGGTAGAGATATGAGACCAACATCCTCATAGTCACATGAACAGTCGTAGCCCCGTGAGGTGGACTGAACTCCCAGAAATGGTCATTTCTCACTCAAAACGTTCACCTACAAAGGGACCTTAATGTTTTGGGGTCCAAACCACACACGGGGCTCTGGAACTGTGGGAGCTACAATGTAGAAATCAGGGAAGTCCCCAAGGAGGCTCTGACATCCAGCAGGTGGCGAGAATGGCATGAGGGCCGGCTCTGAGAGGGAAGAAGGGCTCCTTCGTCATCACCCCTGAACTCCTGAGCCACTGCATCTGAGCCACGGTGCACCTGGAGTGTCACCACCTCCCACAGTGCATTGCATGCCACTGCACTCCCTGTGCCCAGCTGTGGTCGTGCCCTCACAAACCCCACCCCAGTGTACTGAGCCGCCTTCCCCCATCCCATCCCCACTTAGCTGAGGTCACCCCCTGCTCTGCCTCGCGAATCCTCCCAATGCTGATGCTGCCTTGGCTTATCTGGGCCCAGCTCTGTCCCCACATTTACACGTGTCCTGCTGTAGTTTCCGCTCCAGATCACACCGCCCTACACACTTGGAAACCACTGTCCAGAATCCAGCGTGACTCCTTCTACCTGCACGCCGGCTACACGTCCAGGGATCTGTGAAGTGGAAAGCTGTGGAGAGGAGGAGTCTAACGACGGTGCTGGACAACACGGACTGAGCGTCCCCTTGTCCCCGTCCCCTTCCGCTTGCAGTGTTCTGACCCTCCATTCTCCGAGTCCGCTATATTGTCCAACTCCACCCGCCAGGCTTTCTTAGCACCTTCACTCTTCCACCTTCATAGGTGGCTATTTTATCTCTACTTCTGTCCTCTTCAAACACCAGTAGCTCCTCCTACCTTTCCAGTTACACCTGCTGCCCTGCCTTCCTCCACAGAAAATAGGAAAAACAAAACAAAACAAATAAACAAACAAACAAAAAAAAAAACAAAAAACAGGCCTGGAAATTCTCCATGCCCCAGCAGGGTCTCTACAAACCTAAATCTTGTCAATTTCCCTTTCCTTTGTCACCGTGGATAAAATGTTAACCATCCTCTCAGGTCAACTTTCCATTTGAAAACTGGGTCACAAGCTCATGCCAGCTCAAACACATGCATTTCCCCACCATGTTCTCTCTGTGGCATCATCAGAGCTCCCTTCTCAGTGGATCTTTCCCAGCATCACAGCGATGGGCTCTGATCTCTGTGATCCACCCTGCCTCGTTTCTCAGTCCCTCCCTGCTAAGTTTTTGCGGAATGCTCTCCACGTTTGCTGTCTCTGTTCCCCTCTTCCAATCTTTCCCTGCACCCACGCCAACGGGGCTGTTTCAAGTTTCTGAAAAAGCTCTCGGCAAAGCCTCCTGCAGCCTGTCCATTGCTGAGTTCAGGCGTCAATTCAGTGTTTTCGTCTACTGTGTAAGAGAGTGAGCGTTTTCTCATTCTTACCATCATGAATTCACTCAGCTTCTGGGATCTCTGTGCCCCCTCGCCCCCTCTCTCTCTCCACCTCCTGTGTTGGTGCCCATCCACTTCCCCTGAGTAGAAGGACCCTGTGACTCAGTAGTGCTCTCATCTCTTGCTCTGTAGGGGATCCTGACCCGTCTCATGGCTTCCAACGTGTGTTCAACACCAGGTTTGTATCTCCAGCCCAGCTATCTCTGCTGAACTCCCGATCTAGGGCCCCATCACTTGCCATTTCCAGCTGAATGCCCACTGGCCATCTCAGGCTTCCCATGCCCTGAACAAGAGCAATTTCCCACATCACTGCCCCAAGCTGCTCCTCCCGCAGGCCGCCCACCTCAGCAGAGGGCAAGTCCGTTCTTCCACTGCTCAGACCAAAAAAGTTACCCTTCCATTTCCCTTCTACCATACGCAACCTGTTAACTTGTCCTGTGATCTGTGTTCAGAATGCATCTAGTATCTGATCACCGACCATCATCTCTACCACTGCTACCACTCCTGAGATGCAGCAAACTTGTCTGTATTACACAAGTAGGAAGGGGGCCTCTCCTTCTACCTCCATACTTGCCTTAGTCTATTCAGTCTACTTTCCATACAGCACCTAGAAAAATGTTCTCAAAACTAAGGTCAAATCCTGCTACACTGTTGACCAGTGTCATCCAGCAACGCCCGGCTCATTACGTCAGGGGCAGAGCCCACACCCCTCTTCCCAACCTCGTCAGGCTGGTCTCTCGCCAGCCCCTCACTCTCTGCTCATCTCCCTTCCCCTGCAGCCTTGCCGCTGCTCGGTCAGAAATCCAGACACTCCTCCTGGGGCTTCTCTCGCAGCTTCCTCTTCCTCGGACACTCTGCCCCTGAGCTCCTCCGAGCTCCTTCCCCACTTCTGTCACGTCATGGCCCACGGGACACCTGCACCGGGACCGGAATCAAGAAGCACACGTGGCTGACAACCATCCCAGCACTCCTGCTCTACCATGTTGCCATTTCTTCTGTGTTTTTCATTCTTGGCTATCTCCTCTTACGAGACTGTAAGCTCTCAGGGAGCAGGGTACTTGCCCTGTTCTTCCATGGCCCTGGTGCCTGGGACTGTGTCAGAGTACGTTCCAACAAGCACCATCGAATGATTAAATCATCGTCACTCAGGATGAGACAACTGGACGTGTTGGTGAGGAGGTGCTTTCTCAGGAGAACAAGTCACAGATATTAAAGAAAAATAAAAACACCAAAGGTTTCCTGGTAACTTCATCAGGCTTGGAAAGAACTAGAACCTGATTTATCTATTGCCTAGTGGTGTGGACTTCACTTTCCAACCCCAAAGTCTGATGCTACTGACAATTAAGGGGGCGGACAATGCCACCGGAAGCTTGCCTTGGGTGTGTCCTTACAGCCAATCTGGTCCAGTCTTCTGTCACAGAACAGCCAAGGTTTACTCAAGGTTACCCAGTTAATTTTCATTTTCTAACCTAATCCATGTAGTTTCCTAACAGTATTGTAGAAGCCTAAAACCTAACTCCACTTTTCCGACACACAGCAAGCAGTCACTCTGACACCAGGGTGGTGGAAAAAACCAAGTGGTCATTTCGTTGTGAGCCAACCAAGATTCAGGCAGCTGTCACTCAATCCCCTGACCCCTCGGGAGGTGAGCGTGGTGAGCGTCATTGTCTAGGGGAGTCTCTGGTAGGTCCAGAGCGCGCAAGGCATTCCTCGGATTATCTGCCAGGGACAGCGTGGCCACTGTGTTCTTTCCTAAGACGCTGGGGTGGCAATGTGAGCTCCAGGCTGCCTCGGGTCTGCAGCTAGACTGGTCACTGCTCTGCTTGGTCAGGGCTCAGAGCTCCTGGGAAGCATCTCGGAGCAGAGTCTAGCATCAGGAACGCTAACTACAGAGGCGATCACTGAATTCTTTTTTTTAAGATTTTATTTATTTGAGAGGCAGAGTTACAGACAGCAAGAGGGAGAGACAGAGAGAAAGGTCTTCCTTCCATTGGTTCATTCCCCAAATGGCCACCATGGCTGGAGCTACGCCGATCTGAAGCCAGGAGCTTCTTCGGGGTCTCCCACATGGGTACAGGGGCCCAAGGACTTGGGCTATCTTCTACTGCTTTCTCAGGCCATAGCAGAGAGCTGGATTGGAACAGGAGCTGCCGGGACTAGAATCAGCACCCACATGGGATGCTGACGCCACAGGCAGAGGATTAACCTACTGCGCCATGGCGCCGGTCCCAGTCACTTAATTCTGAGTCTCGTGTCCTGAAGTCTTGAGGCTGCCCTCATCCTTGTACTGCCCCCTAACTTGGGGAGTTACTCCTTAGTAAGGAGCAGCCTGGTCATCATCCAAGCAAAGACAGATTGGATTCAAGCTAAGGGAAGAGCCCAGGGCCTCACAGAGTCCACATCAAAGGCTCTGGGGATAGAGCCTCCATTTCAACAGGGGCTATTGGATTTGTCAAATTATTTTCTGATAAAAACTACCCAAAATTTAACAAGATAGAGAGAATTCTCCGCGTTCCTTTAAGGTTACACAAGAGCACTGTCTCATTTTGACAGACACCAGGTCTATTAAAAAAAAAATAGAATGTGGGGCTGACATGTATTTTAAATTTTCCAGTAGCGACAGTAAAACATCTAAAAAGGAACAGGTGAAACCCATTTGAATGTGTTACATAGTCATTTAATCAATATAAAAATTGATTAGTGGGGCAGTTTATATTAGTTTTTTCATGCTAAGGCTCTGAAGTCCGTTGTACTTGGTACACTGACAGCTCGTGCGCAGTAGACGTAACTCCTTTCCAGGGAATGTGGCTCCTCTTCTCACAGAGACAACAGAGCTCCAGGCCCAAGAGACGTGAACGGTTCGTCCACGGCTTCTGAGTTCCCGAAGGCCCACTTCAGGGCTTTTCCAAGGGGACTGTGACGTGGGGTTTGGTTTGCCTGTCCTTGGCGGAGGATGACACGGTGAGCCTTGTCGTCTGCAGGCGCCCACAAGCTCGAGTGGCTTGCACCGGAGAGCTTCCTCGGACCTGTGTCGCCAGGGCCGCTTCCCGCTGCCTCTCCCGGCAGGTTCTGCTCCTTCAGCTCTTCTTCTTCATCCAGCAGGGCCGAGCTCCAAGTTCTGCCTCTCAATCTGGCTTTTAAACACACCTCTATGACAAGTCAGGTTCCCTGCCATGCCGCAGGTCTGGAGAGCTTCTCAGACTATCCACCGGTATCCCTCTGTTTCCTCTCCACCTGCTCGTGCAGGTCTATCACAATGCTATCTTTTTACCTTCCCAGTGGTTAATTATTACCCTGTAAGTTTGCTTTTCATTGTATATCTTCCCTGGTATTCCAATGTGAATGCAAGAACATACCGTGTTCACATTCCAACTCGACCCTGTGGGAGCACAGTTTTTGGTTGTTTTGCGTAAACAACTGGATGCAACAGAGAATGCACTCAGAAATAGGCAGGTGGGCATCTTAATGCTATCGAAAACTTGGAGGAAAGAAGCACACACTGTCAAATTACTGCTATTCTCAACACTTTGCTTATGTTGTTTTATTTAATCCACGGTGCTGAGAGATACATGTTGTCACATCGTACGGACGAGGAGTCGGGAGCTGTCATTGGCTGTCAGCTCGTGAGCCGACTGCAGCAGGCTGAACTGCAGACTCCCTCGACAGATGGCTTCTGGCTCGGCGTCGACAGACAGGCAGCCCTGAGCCTGGAAGTCAGGACGCAGACACACGGAGAGCGTTTCTCTCCACACTCCCAGCTGAGCTGACCAACAGGGGTTGTTGCTTTTCATGGGGCTCCATTTTCTGTACCTCAGACATCTTGTGATTCTAGCATTTTCCAAGGGACCACAGCTCTGGGAAGCACTGAGTGCCTCCTCGCTGGTTACTGCAGCCTAAACTGACCCAGTGTTGTTCATCCTGATGTCCTCATCACGCCCTGCTCAGCTTCTCCTCTCTCTTCTCCAAGTGTGAACTTCCCTGAACCAACTTTGCTCCGTTTCGCATCTTTATAGTGGCTTCGAGACCCTGGTTGCAAGCGGTACAGGGGCTTTGCCTGCAGTGTGCACAAAGCCACAGCTTTACCTGGCGCGTGTCCTGAGAAGCTCATTTAACCATAGAGGACAGCGAGGCGTGTCTCTGCTACACCGGGGAGGACTAGGAAGAGGAACAATGGCAGTCTTCTGTATTTTTATAATTACCCATGCAGGCTTCAAATCATTTCACATGACACGTTTCATTTTTACTGCATCTCGTGAGCGGCCAAGGATGAGCCCAGTTTTTCAGACAACGTAAAGCTGAGACAATATACGGGGAAATGATACTTCACTCACTACTGAGGTCCCGCACCGAGACCGAGCTGCTTCTGCTAGGATGGGTTTTATCCAGAGTCAACCATAGCAACCTCCTTCTGGCCTATTTAAACCATAATTCAGAGGCACAAGGAGGCAAACAGGGAGGAACAGCATCTAACTTTGTGATGGTGGAAGTCACACTTCAGATGTCGAGAGAAAAGCTGGTTGGGAACATCAGTGTGTTTGCAGCAACCCCAAAGATGATTGGCACTCAGCAGGAGTCCAGCATTACTACAGAAGACCCAGAAAACTGCTGAAGACAACTTCCATCTGCCTTCTTGTTGTCTACCTAACATTCAGAAGATACACAGCAGAGGCATGGCGTCTATTTCTCTCCAACTACTAAAATCATTCATTAAAACATGTACATTATAAACCACCCCTTTCACTCAATTGATGATATAAACAACTTCTTTAAATGTATTTATTCAAAAGGCAGACTTACAGAGCGCCAAGGAGAGACATAGAGAGACATTTGCCATCCTCTGGGTCACCCCCAATCGGTGGGCCAGGGCAAAGCCAGGAGCTTCGCCCAGGTCTCCCAGCTGGGTCGCAGGGGCCCAGGGATTGGAGTCACCTTTGTTGCTTTGCCTTCTCAGGTCCATTAGCAGGCAGCAGGGTTGGAGGTGGAGCAGCCAGGACTCAAACCAGTGCCCATCTGGGATGTCAGCACTGAAGACGGTGGCTTAATCCACTGCAGCGCCAGACCCAAGAAAATGCTGAGCAGTTCTGTCACCGCTATTTAGTTATCTGTGATATGAGTCTTATTTTTAAATGATATGTGGAATAAATAAACAAATATCCACAAGAAAAAAAAGTTTAAAAAATGTCAGGTGGAATCATTCTGTTGGATGTCAAGAGGCACATCAAGACGGTATCACAGGGGCCAGCACTGCGGCACAGCGGGTAAAATCACTGCGTGCAGCACCAGCGTCCCATACAGGCACTGGTTTGAGTCCTGGCTGCTCCACTTCCCATCCAGCTCTCTGCCATGGCCTGGGAAAGCAACGGAAGACGACCCAGGTCCTTGGGCCTCTACACCTGTGTAGGAGACCCAGAAGAAGCTCCTGGCTCCTGGCTTTAGATCAGCCCAGCTCTGGCCATTGCCGCCATCTGGGGAGTGAACCAGTGGATGGAAGACCTCTCTCTGTCTCTGCCTCTCCTTCTCTGTGTAACTCTGACTTTCAAATAAATAAATAAATCTTTAAACAACAACAACAAAAGACAGTATCAGATTGCTCCTGAGACAGCCTCCTGCACACTTGGGTTCGGCTTTTCCCTCCTCCATTCTTGGAGGCTGAAAGGCTTGGACACTCTTAGGTTACGGATATCACCACTGACAGTCTCCTATGTTCCAAGTGCAGCATCACTGATTTCAATCAAATCAGGAAGCAGCAAACAATGAACCAGTGAGTTCTGCCTCTGTTAGCCTGCTTCAGAGAATGGTATGCCCTCTTCAGATACGACCAGTACTGCTCATGTCTATACCACGTCCTGTGGATACAGCCAGTACTGCTCATGCCTACGCCACGTCCTGTGGATACGACCAGTACTGCTCATGTCTACACCACATCCTGTGGATACGACCAGTACTGCTCATGCCTACGCCACGTCCTGTGGATACGGCCACTACTGCTCATGTCTACGCCACGTCCTGTGGATACGCCAGTACTACTCATGCCTATACCACATCCTGTGGATACGCCAGTATTGCTCATGTCTACACCACGTCCTGTGGATACAGCCAGTACTGCTCATGCCTGCACCACGTCCTGTGGATACAGCCAGTACTGCTCATGTCTACACCACGTCCTGTGGATACGACCAGTACTGCTCATGTCTACACCACGTCCTGTGGATACAGCCAGTACTGCTCATGTCTACACCACGTCCTGTGGATACAGCCAGTACTGCTCATGTCTATACCACATCCTGTGAATGCGACCAGTACTGCTCATGCCTACGCCACGTCCTGTGGATACAGCCAGTATTGCTCATGTCTACGCCACGCCCTGTGGATACAGCCAGTACTGCTCATGTCTACACCACATCCTGTGGATATGACCAGTACTGCTCATGTCTATACCACATCCTGTGGATACAGCCAGTACTGCTCATGTCTATACCACATCCTGTGGATACAGCCAGTACTGCTCATGTCTATACCACATCCTGTGGATACGACCAGTACTGCTCATGTCTACACCACATCCTGTGGATACGATCAGCTCCTGACGACTAGCTTGTGAAACAGAGCAGCTCTCAGGTGTGGCTCCATCAAGGAGAACATAGCAGAGGTCAAAATTCAATGGGCTGGGAGGTACAAGACGGCTGAATAGCCAAAATGTGGACTCAACCCAGGTGTCCATCCTAAGATAAATGTGTAAAGAAGGTAGCACAGTGGAGTGGTATTCAGCCACAGAGAAGATGAAACTCTGTCACTGCATCAACATGGGTACAGCGAGGGCGCACGATGCTGCACGAAATGAGCTGGACACAAAAGACAAATACCACGGGTCCTCCCTTGCATATGGCAGCAAAAATTAAAATAAAATAAAATAAAGTCTGTGTCTATCAGTACTGCTTCAGCTTTAGCTTCGCTAAACTTTGTTTCCTATCTTTGTCAGATGAATGGTTAAGAATGCTTTGCTACCATAGTTTTACTGATCTGTGACTATTTCTAAATTTACCGTACATGAGGGAAATCGACATCTTTCATTTGATTATTGTTTATAACCTTGGCCTATGTTCCTGGTGGACTACAGTATTTTCTTGTTTTACGTGTTGAGCTCTTTATTTAGTGGAGAATTAAGCCACTGACAATAATGTAAACTAAAATATCTTGTATCTTAAAATTGAACAAACAAGAGGGAGGGAGGGAGAAAGGAAGGGAAGTATCATCGTATTTTGCAGAATTGTACCTATGAACTACAATGAATCGGTTCTGCTTGTATTAATACCACGTTATCATGAGAATTGTTGAGAAATGTGTCGTAGTAATTACGCATTTTCTGTGACCCTAAGAATCTAACATATTAATGAATTGTGAAGAATGAAAATACAAAAATGAAAGAAACGATTACAAAAAGTCAAAAAGCAGATAGTGTGGGTGAGTAAGTCTCTTAGAGACGGGCGTTTTAAAGCCAAGTAGCAGGGGATCCTGGTCCATGGATAAGGCACAGCTCAAGCAACCCAGACACCGCTACTATCTAGGAGTCCTTCCATGCAAATGACAGAAGCCCGACTCAAAATCAATTTCTATCAAATGGAAATTCACACGTTCAGTTTCCAAGGAATCTGAAATCACTGAAGCTTTATCCACAGCCAGACGCAAGGGTAACCATGGGGTGTATCAGTGCTCTGCCTGTTGGACAGGTTCATACTGCATGTCAGGCGCAATGGCTCACCATAGCCCCACTTCATACCCACCAGCCCAGACCCCCAGCAGATCACCCCAGAAGCAATGTTTCAGGAGGGAGTCCTGCAGCCCTGCCATGGGTCCTGTGCATGTGGCTACATCAATGACGATATTCACGAAGATGAGAGATGAGGCCAGACCCAGAGCGTTTCCCCTCCCTGCGCTGCACAGGGAGAGGCAGCAGTCGTGGGAACCACTCAGAACGGGTTCTCCAGGGGAGCAATGAGTCCTGTCGCCGAGTAAGAAGGGAGAGCTGCACAGAGTTACTAGAGCGGTGACGGACGTCAGTGGTCTGAGTGAGGGCACAGGGGCAGGTTTCCACTAGGAAAATAAGTTCATTCCTGTGTGGAGAATTCCAACACGTGCTAAACACGTGTGTGCAACATGGACAGGAGGCCATCACAGCGCAGACACGCGTGTGCAGCGTGGACAGGAGGCCGTCACAGCGCAGACACGCGTGTGCAGCGTGGACAGGAGGCCGTCACAGCGCAGACACGCGTGTGCAGCGTGGACAGGAGGCCGTCACAGCGCAGACACGCGTGTGCAGCGTGGACAGGAGGCCGTCACAGCGCAGACACGCGTGTGCAGCGTGGACAGGAGGCCGTCACAGCGCAGACACGCGTGTGCAGCGTGGACAGGAGGCCGTCACAGCGCAGACACGCGTGTGCAGCGTGGACAGGAGGCCGTCACAGCGCAGACACGCGTGTGCAGCGTGGACAGGAGGCCGTCACAGCACAGACACGTGTGTGCAGCGTGGACAGGAGGCTGTGCAGCGTGGACAGGAGGCCGTCACAGCGCAGACACGCGTGTGCAGCGTGGACAGGAGGCTGTCACAGCACACATTTTCCCTCAGAACACATTCCAGCAAAAAAGCAACAATAGAATAACACGAAATTCAAAGGTAAAGGATGAGTTCTCTCTCAGTCTCTTTTGTTCGCCTACATCGTAGGTGAAAATCTGCACATTCCGTGTGGAATATACATTGAAAACCAGCTGGACTTGGGATGTCAGAAATATCAGACTTAAGGATTCTCAGACAAGTTAGTGAAAATATAAGCTGAACCACTTACCAGTGAAAATGAAACACACAACTTCCTATTATTAAAAATGATTTACACTTACTGTGATCCAATTTTTCCGCTATAATTACAAAATTATCTGTGTATTTTATGGAGAACTCAAAATCTACACCATCTTTGAATACTTACATTTTTTGCTTTTTCAATTTATTTCTATTTTTTAAATATTGCTTTGTATAGTTAATTAAGGACTGTCTCTGCCAGTGCAGGAGGTACAGACATCTTTGGTAAAGAATAGAGAGTCTAGAGTTATTAGATGATCATATTTTCTTTCCTTTTAACTTTTGCTTCTGTCTAACACAGAGTAGAAAAAAAATACCAGAAACGGCATTAATTATCCATGGTTGGATCTGGAAGCCAAACTGAATTTCTCCGAATAATGAGGAACTGCAGAAAATAAATATTAATGAAAAAGCATCAGTGACCATAAATTCTCCCACTTTGCAGATCATGAATAACTTGATGTCCCCCAGTTCTGCAGCCTCCTGTGGGACCACTTTCTTTAAAATCCACACAGCAGTATGCATTTCCCTAACCCGCAGAGTTTCCTGGGAACAGGGTCTCCTACCAAGTTTCTCTCTCCAGCCATTCCGTGTTAGCGTTCAGGAATGGTCGATTCTCCCCTAAACACTTCCTTGGCTTCCTTCAGCGCCCGCTGCCTCTCTGGTCTTCCAGGCAGAGCACCATCTGCCACGGCAACACTGCTCGGTGAGATGCAGGAGGTCCCTGAGGGCTGGAGCACATTCGTCCACTGATTCCCCAAATCTCCCTCAACAGAACTGTGCCCGACGGCCTGAGCTCAGCCAAGAGGAGCGAGGCAGATCGGGCAAGGAGGGCATGGAAATCCCACCCCTCGCCAGCCAGGACACGCAGTGGTTTCTAGAAAGCCACACGCCACATCCTCCAGGGTCTGTCACGGCTCTCTTAACCCCTGAGTCACCACTCCCCCGCTCACCACCTTCCGTGGTCGCATTCTGTCCACCAGACCCTCCCTGCTGAGAGCGCACAAGCCCACTCTCAAGAGAAGCCAGGCCAAACACACTCACACGTACACACACACACACACTCACACATACACACTCACACGTACACACACAACACTCACATGTACACACTCACTCACACGTACACACTCACACGTACACACACTCACACACACAACACTCACACGTACACACACAACACTCACATGTACACACTCACTCACACGTACACACACACAACACTCACACGTACACACTCACACGTACACACTCACACACACACTCAGATGTACACACACTCACAATACACACTCACATGTACACACTCACTCACACGTGCACACTCACACACACACTCAGATGTACACACACACTCACACATACACACTCACACGTACACACACAACACTCACATGTACACACTCACTCACACGTACACACACAACACTCACATGTACACACTCACACGTACACACTCACACACACACTCACACATACACACTCACACGTACACACACAACACTCACATGTACACACTCACACATACACACACACATACTCAGATGTACACACACTCACACATACACACTCACATGTACACACGTACACACACACACTCAGATGTACACACACTCACACATACACACTCACACGTACACACACAACACATGTACACACTCACTCACACGTACACACTCACACACATACTCAGATGTACACACACTCACACATACACACTCACACGTACACACGTACACACACAGATGTACACACTCACACATACACACACACTCACACATACACACTCACACGTACACACACACTCAGATGTACACACACTCACACATACACACACAACACTCACATGTACACACACACTCACATGTACACACTCACACGTACACACTCACACACACACACGACAGTCTTGGGTCGTGGAAAACAGCCTCCATCTCAAAAGCCAGTGTACAGTAGTGGTTCATTCTGAGCCATGGGGAGAAGACAGCACACACGTCTTAAGGTCAAGTATCACATTTTGGAAATGGAAGCTCGAAGCTTGAGCTTCCTTGGGGATGCAAGAGTAAAAAGCATCCTCTTGTTTTCACGCACACACCTCTGCCACTCCCTGGGAAGACCCCGGTTCTCAGATACGCACAAGTACCACCGGGAACTCAGGGTGTAAACGGCTAACACAGTTGGGCCTGCCATCTATTCTGCAGATCTGGTCTAAGACTGCCTTGATTCGGAAGCCTCTGGAGCAGAAATTACGAGTCTCTGTTTGCAGACGGTCAGCAGAGACGATGCAGATCCACAGTGATGTGTCTATACTGATGCATGAGCAGAGTCCTGCCCTTGGAGGGTTTCAGCATCCATGCTGCACTGAGAGCAGGGCCCAAGCCAGACACAGCATCAGAAGAAGGTGCTACTCCCCAAGAGCGGGGGCTCCACTAGAGCAAGACTTCTGCAGCAACAAGAACAATCACAATGGATATTTGGCAGATGTCCTGTGAGATCAAAAATCTTCATGTCTATTAGGATGGTGGTGTTTTAGGAAATACAATCCTTTTTCGAGGTCAGTGCACATTCACTGAGTACCTGCTGTTTGTGACATTCCGAATCGTGGGGGTTACAGACAGGACACAACGCATGCCAAATGTTCCTATCAACATTGGATCTACATGCATACTCACGCATGCACACCGGATGGCCAAGTAACATATAATTTCTACAATAAAGACATGTAGATAAGGCATGCAGGAAGTTCAGAGATTGGTCACCCCAGGGGACAAAGAGATGGAATTCAGGACACAGCAAGGGAAGAAATTTGCCTTCAGGACAGAGCGGGGGTCATGACAAGTAGGGTAAAAGACCCAGAGCACCAGCTCGGCTGGCTTGGAAGCCCTCAATACCACACGACTACTCGCGAACACTCCTGTATGTAATCCTGCAATTATGCCTTCAAAAGCTTTTGAACCAGGGCGTGAGTGACATCATTGGAGTTCAGCTTAGGAAGAAGGCATGGAGAAGGAAAAGACAGCATGGAAGACAACTCAAAGTCTGGAAAAAACTGTCACATAAACAGGTGGTTACTGAAACTGTCCTATAGATATTATTCACGCATTTCACACAAGGCCAACTGGATGACCTTTTAAAGTCTGCATTTCATGTGTATCCAGCTGATGTAAATTATTAAACTAAAGTTATTTCAGACATTTTGCAGTGTTTACTAAAGATTTTTCCCGGCTTGTCTTGCATTTGCAAGTACATTGTAATTGCTATGGGAGGGATCCTGCCGAGGCTGGTCCAGGTTTTTCTCTCCACATTAACAGGAGTACAAGGAGATGTAGGTAAAGGTCACCAGAGAAGTAAGATTTATTTGCATGCAATGTCTAAGTACACACTCAGGCAAGAGTACAGGCAAGCTCAGACAAGAGTTGCAATCAACAGTCCTCCTCTTTATAGGATCGGGAGGTATAGGGGGTGGTGTCTGGAACAGGACTTAATTGAATATTCAGAGGGGGTGGAGCTTGGCATGGGGCTTCAGTATCACCCATTTCTGTGCCCTTCATTGGAAATTGCCGAAGTGTCATGGTGTCAGGTGCATGATGGGAGTGGGAGTGTTAGCCGTGGTAATTTCATTATAATGACATCCAGAAGACCTAAGGGTCATTGCTGGGATGCAGCCTGCAGCCATACTGAACATTTCTGGTTGGTACTGGTTGCAGAACTGGTCACTGCTGCCACCTGGAAAGGAGTACGATCTGGACAGGGTGACGGCAGCCCTTCGCCCTGGGCTGTGCCGCCAGGCTGTGGGCTGGCAGGGCTGCAGTCGGCAGGGCAGGAGAGCAGGGTGCTGATGGCGAAACCTCAGCTCCTCCTTGCCGATGCTGCCTCTCTGCATGCGTCATAATCACGTGCTAAGTGCTTGGGAGAAGAGCCATCCGCCTGCGACCCCTCCTGTGTACTGCACACGTGTGCCAGCTGTTTGCAGCAGAGGGTCCACGGGGCCCCAAGAGAAGACCGAAACTGCTAGGTGTGGGCCACGGCAGTGGGAAGATCAGGCATCTGCAGGTGGCCCCTGGGAACTTCTGCATGTCTTCTTTTCTTTCCTAACCTTTTCCATGTTGAACATCCCAACTCATCTGGCTCTTAGGGGTTAAGAGAATGTCAGGAAGATGGAACTGAAGGCTGCCTTTGGAGAATTCCTGTAGAGAACGCAATGTTGGAGCTGAAGAAGGTTTTTCATTCTGCTGTATCTGGGAAAATAGGTTGTGAGCATTCACACTAACAAGAGGAGGGAAAAGGTCATTATTATCTGGCAGAGAATCTCTCAGTTCATTTCCTCATGATCCAATAAAGCTTTAATGAGCATCACACACACTGCTCCGCTAAACTCTGGGGGAAACGCAAAGACTCCAGCTGCAGCCACAATGAACAGTACAACAGGTTAAGGGCAACCGGAGAGGCAAACCGCAGTCCCCCAGGGTTACATGCTGCAGAGGCACTGGCTGAGCTGGTTTCTGTAGATGAACAGCAGTTTGTCAGGGTGCTTGTTGGTCACGAGGTCATCTCATTTAGAGACAATGTGTGCAAAGACTCCGGCAAATGCCAGAAAATGAGACGGGTCAGTAGGCAGAGCCCAGACCACAGCATGCCCATGCTGTCATGAAACCCAGAGCCCACCGACAAAGACCTTGATTCCTTTGATGGCTACTTTGTAGACTCCAAGTCTGCAATGTGGAACCAACACACTTAGAAACAAAACCTGCTCTGTTGGCATCTTCTTCTATCCTTCCCTGGATTTTCACATGATCCGCTCACTAGCGACACAACAGAGAAAAACAGTTGCCAGGGTTTGGCGTAGCTGGTTTAGGGGCTGGATGGGAAGTTAAAGCAAATTAAACTGCTTCATAAGGGAGGACATTTTGTGGCCAAAGTAACAACATCTGAGGATGAAACTCAGATTGTGAAATGTGCCTCGGGAGCAGGGCTCAGAGCTCTTACTCAACCTGCTTATGTTAGGAACAAACGCATGCAGAGAGCTTACAAGGGTGCTTGGCACATAGTACTCAACAAATGTTAGCTATTATCATTAATACGGTAATTAATTTTTAAAAGGAAATTAGAGTAGGAATAAAAAAGAATTATAAACGCAGAGACATTCATTTGTTAAACTCAGCTCTCTCCAGGGACACAATCAAAGAACACTTGCCCAGCACATCCTCTCTACCAGGCAGGACTCTGAACTTTGGGGACACGGCAGGGGCCACGGGAGACAAAAGCCCTGTGGAATGTTTCAGGCCTCCGCAGCTGGGCCATGTAGCTGACTTCCTGACCTGTGGGGGCTGCCGTGGCTCTCCACACTGGGGCAAAGCCCACGGACGAAGCTCTGGAAAGCACCGGGACGATGGCCCAAGAGACAGGGCAGGTGCAAGACCCAGCTATCCTGCCGGCTGCCCCTCCGGGTCACCTGCTGCAGCCTCGCCCTACTTCCCACCATGATGCTCCCAGTGAGAGTGTGTGGAGTGGGAGCCTTTCTGCGGGATTCCTCCAGGGGTCCCTGCTGTTCAGCGGGCTGCCCACGTAGCCTGCATAGCCCACGTGAGTGCTGTGCTGTTTCTCCACCAGCTACCGCTCACCAGCTTTGCAGCCTTGCTTCTGCCAGCCTGCCTCACCTAGCTTTGCCAGACAGACACTTCCAGGATAAACACGCCAAAGCCTCCCTCTCTCTTCTTTAAACTTCTATACTATCCATGGGAGAAGATCATGTTTTTACATCATCTTCATTATTACTTAAACCAGAATTTGCTATTTAAAACTAAAATCTTTGAAAACTAAAAATTTCAACCGCTCAGGGCAGGCCTTCAGCCTAGCAGCTAAGACACGGAGTCCCACAGGAGAGTGCCATGGCAGGATGCCTGCTTCCGGCTGCTGACTCCGGCTCCCTGCTTATGCAGACGCTGGGAGGCAGTCGAGAGAGCTCACGTGATTGGGAGACCTGGGTTGAGTTCTTGGGGACAGGCTTCAGCCTTGGCCCAGCCCCAGTCCTTGCAGGCATCTGCGGAGTGAGCAAATGCATGGCAGGTCTGTGTCCGTTTCTTTCTATGCATCCCTTAAGTAAGTGAGAAAAAGAAGCTTTACATAGGTCAGTGAGAGACTGACTGCACTTGGCAGCGATCCTCTTAACGGTGCTCTGCACGATGTCAACATCTTGCTGTGACACTGCCTGTGCCGCAGAGCCATTCAGCACAGACGCCATCAGTCCAGGTCCCACAAAGGCCTCTCTGTGGTGTCTTGTTATCTGTCCTATCAGTGGCATCACGGATTTAAATAATTCTTTACACCTAGAGATGCACCTTGGCTCTCAAGATGGAGACAATTATTTTTCAAGTCGTTCAAAGAATTCTGCCATCCTCTATCACTCTCTCTCCTCCTCCCTCCCTCCTTCTCTCTCTCTCTCTCTCTCTCTGTCTGTCTTCTGCAAATAATGAAATTACACTGAATGAGGGTGTCCAGTTAAAGAGTAGGAAATTCAAGGCAACAGGTTTGTGAGAATTAAAAACGTAAAGTTTTACCTACCTAGAAAGTGGATTCACTAAGCATAAATTAACCTAAACTGTGCTCTTTATACAGGGTTGGGAAAAAAGATTGCTAAGGTAGGAGAATTAAGCATAATTACTGTTCATCATTCTCATCATCAAAATCATAACAAAATGTCTCAATATACTTTTGAGGAACATCCCCAGAGCAATGTATACTAGATGAGATACAGACAGGAGAAATTTAAAAATAGACGAATAATTGCTTCCCAATACATTCTATTAGGATGTCTCTTAAGGGACTTTTTCTATTTAAAACTTCGTCAAAGACACGGTGACAGGAGCCCAATCAGTTAAACAAAACTAGGGGACAAAAGAAATATGAATATGGGTAGCAAGATTCCTAAAGAACTCAACACTTCAAAAGACAGAAACAAACAATGCCATATTTAAGAAAGATTAAAGTTTCATACTGAATAAAAATAATTTTAATAAAAAACAGTACAGTGTGAGAAGTACATAACTTCATAGAAGTTTATGTGGAGGAGGAAAAAGCCACAGAGTTTTAACTGACTAGAGAATAATTAAGTATCTCATGAATATTAAAGATATTTTACAGATCACAAAAGGCAAAATTACTTTCATCGTAAGCAGTTATGGTATTTATTGGATAACTAGCTTAGTACTTGGTGTCATTTTTTAACAGAAATCTCCACAGGGTCAGCACTGTGGTACAGTGGGTTAATCTACCTCTTGCAACATCAGCATCACATACTGGATTGCAGAGCGCCCACTGCTCCATTTCCAGTCCAGCTCCCTGCTAATGCACCTGGGAAAGCAGCAGCAGATGGTCCAATTCCTTGGGCCCCTGCTGCCCATGTGGGAGACCAGTGGAATTCTGGGCTCTGGGTCAATGCACCCATTTGGAGAGTGAACCAGCAGATTGAAGATATCCCTCACTGTGAGTGTCTCTCCCTGCCTCTCTGTCTCTCTTCCTTTCAAACAAACACATAAGTCTTACAAGAAAAAAACACCTCTACTAACAATGGCATCCCCAAAGGAATGGTATCGTGAAAGGAATGGAAACCATCCAACGTGAGGAAGCATTGACAGCTCGAGGAATGCTTAGACTGTGGAAGAGAGCAAAAGAAGAGCTGCCTGCAGTCAAACATAGAGCAACCATGGCAGGTGAGGAGCAGCATCCATTCTACACTGGCCAACAAGAAAAATCGAGAAGCAGTAAATAACAATCTGACAGCATTCAACTCAATTCAAGGATTTTATATTTAAATTTATCAAAAACTGTGATGGGAGAAATCTTAAGTTAAAACATGTCCCTAACCATTGGAAAACTTCAAGAAGACATTACATGACCACATGTGCAAAGCGGATAAAGACAGGCTTCCCGTACTGTGCAGAAGCGGGAGCTGCGGAACAGCTGGACTCTGAGGGTCTTTCCGGGGAAAATATTTACACTTTGAAACACAGTTAACATTTGAATTCCAACAGAAATCCATGCGGAATTTTTCATAATATGTATTTCTTCATGAACATTTTGAGAACCCCTCATATGCACAGATTTCAAAATATTTTTGCAACAAAATAAAATTATCTCCCAGTTCTACAAGCTTTTTGAAGTATCTTCACAGTTCTCTGAAATCATCTTCTTTGCTTTTATTAAAACTTAGCCCCACAGAAAATGTGAATATAAAATGGAGTTCAGTATTCTTTTCAGTTCTTTCAGTCAACGCAACATGAAGAGTTTTCCTAAAGCTTGGCAAGGGTTACAAATATCCCGCACAGCCAAGTCAATTCCAAGCAAAAAGAAGGAGGAAAACAATTTTTCTTTAATTTCAGTTATGCATATGCAAAAGGTTTTGGCTTCTTAGAAACATTCCCTTTCATGTTTTTCTTCCTTTCTATTTTGTTTGCTTTACCTATGTATCCCTATACCCTATATTTTTTCTGATTCTTAGAGAGTCAAACTTGTTATCAACAGCGAAACCCTATTTTCTTACATAGGCCTGTTTTCTAGGAGTATTCTATAGTCTACTCCATTTCTGGTCACGGGTGTTTCTTCTTTGAGCCCACTTAGAGAAAGGCAGGGGCTAGAAAATGCAGGCCCTGGGAGCCCTAGCAGAGTTAGGGTTTCCCATAAGGAGGAATCCCCTAAGGAGACTTCTGAGCCATGACAATACAACCCATCTGCATGGTAAAAGCATCACTCTCCCCACTGCTGTGTGTCAGAAGCACAGCAGAAGGTCCAAGCAGAGGCAGTGCCCAGGGGTCCTGAAATAGCTTGGACTAAAGAGGCTGTTAGTGGTGGAGGGCTAAGAGATGCCAGGTTTGGGATAAACTGAATTTTAAAATACAGTTCACAAAGAATATGTAACTGCTATGAGAGCATCTTTTGCTATAGAAAAATTGGAGTTTGTCCTCTGTGAAATTATTCTGTATCCTATTTGGTGATTCTGAGCACCAGGGGAACTTGTAAGGGTGTAGTAGTGTGCAAGTATCTCATCAGCTTTCAACACAGCTGTGAGTCATCGACTTAGCTTTTCTCTGCCTCTTTTTCTTAGCATAGGGAGAAAAAATAGACATTACACTAATGTGGATGGAATCATAAACACAAGTAGGTTGTATATGATTTACACACATGTTGTTTGTATAAGGCTTTTTTAAAGATTTATTTGAAAGGCAGAGTTATAGACAGACAGACAGACAGAGAGGCAGAATATGAGTATCTTCCATTAGCTGGCTCACTCCCCAAATGGCTTCAATGGCTGGGGTTGGGCAAGGCCAATGCCAGGCGCCTAGAACCACAATGAGGTCTCCCATGTGGGTGACAAGCAAAAGGCCTCAAAGGCTTCTGGAGAGCCCCTGGTGCCATGCTCCCCTCAACAACCAGATAAACCCCAGCCCTACATGTGCCCTGTGCACAGTCTCTTCAGAGACTGGCACCACCTCTGCTTCCATAGAGCAGCCTGTTAAAGTTGGTCTCCATCTCCTTCTTCCATCTCCTTTCTGGGAGCTACCAATGGCCAGACTCACAGATACCTAAACCTAATACCCCTATTATGTATAAACACATAGTGGCAAGCCTGGGAAAATGTCCAGTGGTCCATTTTCAACAGCGAATGGAAAATTGATGCTAGCTGACTTGCAGATGTAGCAAAACTCACTAGGCAAATAGGATGTTAAGAAGTAGACAACTCATAAGAGGAAATTAAATTTCAGAGAAGGAAGGCACCAGGTAACTTTGTAACACAGGCAGTCTGGGAAGATTGTACACCCCAGAGTACTCAGCCAATGAGGAACCGGAGGAGGAACCTGCCTGCTAGGGTATATGTTGCTTGCTTTAACTGCTCTGGGTGAGCCTAATCATCAGACTCCTGATCCTGCAAGACCAATAACAAAGTCTTGCTTTCACTGTACTTTCTGGGTCCGAATCCAGCACTTCCATATACAGGTGAGGATAATTCCCACAAAGGTAAACGCACCTCCCTTTACACACTATGGCAATTTAATTTTAGCTTCTATAAATCTCTAATACAGTGAACTATTTGGTATATCACTGTTGGTCTAAATTCTTCAACAGAATTGAGCACTGATGTTCTCAACACAAGAACTTCACGTCAATTATTTGTGAGTGCCTGTTTCTCTCTAAATTCCCAACCTCCTGCTGTGGTTTGGATACTCAGTATCCCCTAAAGGTCCATCAGTACAACTTGGTCCCCTGGGTGGCAGGCTTGGTAGGCAGTGGAATCTTAAGAGGGTGGCACCTAACAGAAGTCCTCAAGTCATTGGGGCTATGCCCTCAAATGGGATTATGGGGCCACCACCTCTCTCTCTCTCTACTCACCCGAGATGTGATACTCTTACATCTGCCCCCACCTTCCTGTACCACCATCACCAGGGATCAAACACTAATGTGGCAACCCAGTCTTGAATTTGAACCTGTAAGTTTGTGAGCTAAAGTAACCTTTTCTATTTATGCATGTTAGCTGTCCCAATATCTCATTATGGTAATGCCCAGCTGACCCACACACCTCGTATTCAGGGCATAGAGTTGGGTGCACTGCAGACAGGAGAAATGAGCCCCTACAGGAGCGTCGCTCCTCTGTAGTCATCACTGATACCTACAGAGAAGTCTCCAGTCATCCTGCAGAAACCCGCAAGAACTGTCAACTTGACAGCTGCTTTTTGTACATCCAGGGAAGTGAATATTTGTCCTGGGTGCTTATAGTTTGGCAAATAATGCAAAATTTGTACAATTGGAATGTTTAGGAGATAATGAGAAATCGCTAGTTTAGTGTCAGGATTAGCTATGACTAACAGAATTGTCTGTACTTACTAAATTAAATTGTCTGTACTTACTAAATTAAATGCAGGAAGGTTTTTTTTTCCCTCTTTTTGTTTTTCTAGCTCAAGCTACAAGATTGCACCTGGCACAGAGTCTAGAATATGACAGAAACTTAGAGGCAGTCGGAGTTGCCTTCCCTTTCACTTCCGCTGAGACTGATGCTGGAGGCTTGGCAGAATACAAATGTGTGTTCTCCATCTTGCCAGTGGGTGCATCCTGCTGGCTTAGGCAGAAGGCACAGATTACTACACTGATGTGATTCCTTGCATTAATGATGAGAATGGGACAGTTAGCACAACAAAGGAGAAGACAAAAAGCAGAAGTCGACTGGCTGAACATGAGCAGTGTTTAACTAGACCAAGTTGTCCTGAAACAAGGTGAGGTTATGGAGCGAACGCAGGATTGGAGCCCACATATCTGGATTTAAAGCACAACACTGACACCTATTAGACGGATGACCTGGGGCAAGCTATTTGATTTCTCCAAGTTTCAGTTTCTTATTTTATGAAAAGGAAGGTAAGGATACCTGTTGTGGAGACCTACGATGAAATCCTCTGCTACAGCAACCTTGCACAGAATGACCACTCCAGAGAGACTGAGGATCCATTGTTCCTTCACTCCTGGCTGCCCGGTTCCTGCTGCTTTTTTGAAGGTTTTGGTGTAACTACTTAATAACAACGCCTCAAGACAAGTTCAAGAGAAGACAAGATTAACAAGGAAGGGCAGTGAATGACTTCAGTTTTTATGTCTTAACTGGAGGTCTCTTAAAGCTTTGTTATATTTACTGTTTCATTCTTTTCTGGCATAGGCCACAAATGCATAGCATTCAAACTTGTGTTTCAACTAATTTTATACAATTACTAACCTTCAAAACTAGTGCATTTTTTTTGACAGGCATAGTTAGACAGTGAGAGAGACAAAGGTCTTCCTTTTTCCGTTGGTTCACCCCACAAGTGGCTGCTATGGCCGGCACATTGCGGCCGGAGCACTGTGCCCATCCGAAGCCAGGAGCCAGGAGCTTCCTCCTGGTCTCCCATGCGGGTGCAGGGCCCAAGGACCTGAGCCATCCTCCACTGCCTTCCCGGGCCACAGCAGAGAGCTGGACTGGAAGAGGAGCAACTGGGACAGAATCCGGCTCCCCGACTGGGACTAGAACCAGGGTTGCTGGCGCCACAGGTGGAGGATTAGCCTAGTGAGCCACGGCACCAGCCAGAATTAGTGCATTTTCAACCTTAGTTGCACATATATATTTTATGCCACGTGTTAAGAGAGAATTATGCTTGCTCACCCTGATATTATGATACACGTATTTCAACTGCCTTCCATGGTTTCTGGCTCACAACTTCCTCCCCAGTGCCAGCCACAGAAGATAAAGCTAGAATTGCTCTTCCCCATAACTGGTCCTAGGAACTCTAATGTCTCCCTGCCCGTGTGTCTTGGACTACGCCCTGAAGACACCGCCTGGCCCATCTCCTCTGACAGCTCAGCAGGAGACCTCCATTTCAGAAAGGGGCCTTGCCCCTATCCTGGGAGGAAAAGATGCCAGTGAGAAAGACCAAACACACCCAAAGCAGACAGGCCACGCTGTCGCCCACTCAGTCCACTGGTGTTAGCCTGTACCCCTCTGTCCAGTCACTGTTCCACGGGGTTGTCAGTGGAAGATGCCACACAGACCCAAACGGACTGGGTTTGGACTTTCCTGACAGCTGCACACGTGGAGGTTCCTGGAGACACAGGCATGCAGAGGGGATGCAAGGTCTGTGCTCCTTCGGCCAGGCACCGCCCCTGCACTACTTCCTTTGTAGCCTTTGCTACATTCCTTACAATGAGCTGCCAACCTGTGTAATATTCCCCTGAGTTCCATGGGCTGCTCTAGAAAACTAACTGAACCCAAGGAAGGGGCTCCTAGGAAACCCAATTTCTCACCATTTGGGCAGAAGCGTGGGTAAAACTATCTGGGGCTTGAGATGGTGTCTGAAGCTGAGCAGAGCCAAGTCTCGTGGGCTGAGCCCTTAACCTTAACCCGTGAGATCTGACATTATCTCCAGGTAACCTCAAAGCTCAGTTACAGGAGGTCACTGAAGAGCTGATCTGTGACGTGCTGGTGGGCAGGGGAGGGGTGCCCTCACACCTTCTGGGAACACACAGGTGATCTGGATCGTGCATGTAGAGTAGGAGCTACCAAGTCTGAGATTCCCCCACTCACTTGCTCACTATGAGGAATTTAACAGTCTTTTGGTCCAGCTTATAAAACAAAGTATTTTCAGACTCCAAGGTAGCTGCATAGAGAGGCCTGGTGTTTCCTGCCCCCCTCCACAGAAGAGCCAAGTAACAAGCCAATGGCTGCACTGTGAAGTCAGTGAGTACCCCACAGAGAAAACTTGAACTCGGCTAGAGATGCTGGAAACCTGGAAGTTAAGAGCCCTGGGACGGCAGCATAAAGATGGACAAAGCGTACCAGCAACTGGGGCCCTGGCTCCGTGAGGCAGTCCCCACAGCATGGGAAAGCTAGCCTCACCGTCCCTGCCAGACTCCAGCCATCAAGGCTGCAGGAGAGCCACAGTTGTCTCGAGCTTGCAGCCCTGTAAGGGGACGCATCAGTCTGCTCTTCATTACTTTAACCAAAATGCCTGAGAGTTGTTTCTTGACAAAGAAAGGTTTATTTCAGCTTACAGTTTAGGAGTTCCAGTTCAGGATCCTGTGGCACCACAGTCCAGTGTCGGCAGAGACTGGCCATGGCAGGTGCAAGGGACCAATCACATGGACTAGAAAACAGAGGGACACCAGTAGATCTCTCGTGAGAACCACCCTCTGATGGCACAACACCAGGGACCTCAAGACTTGCCACCAGAGCCACTCTCACACAATGTAATTAGACCAAGGGTCTACTTGCAACTGGTCAGCCATCAGACTTGGAACATCTGCGGAGATTTGGGGAGACTACTCCTACTCAACACATAACGGGGAAAGTGCCTGGAGTACGCACGCAGCTCTGCTTCATGGAAGGAACTCGCACTGCCTCCTCCCAACTCCCAGAACTCCGGCTGCAGCCAAATGATCTTTCTCGGAAAAGGAGCCACTGTCAGAATCCACACACTGCAAGGGGACTGAGGTCCTGGTATTTACCAAACCCTGGGACCAACAGACACTCCACGAGACTGTGAAAAAGGATGCAGCTCGTGAAACCAGCTAAAGTTGAAGGCACAGCTGTGATGCTAACGCTGTAGCAGAAGTTGTGCCCTGCTCTGTAGGGGACAGGCGGCTCACCATACCAGGGGACTTCAGAAGCAGAAGTATTTGCTCCCACAGACTTAGGACCCCTCCAGCTCCCACTGCCGTCTTCCTCCCATCACCTGGAACATGCATGGTGCTGGACCCACTACTTCAACTCTAATCCTCTTCCTGCTGCCACTGCGGGCTGCTACACAGACCAAAGCATCTGTGCTTGACTTTGGACCAGCACTGCGACAGCCCAGCCATGCCCCACCACCAAGGGGACCCATGCACCACTACAGAGACTGAGAGGAATGCCCCCAGCCCTCACTGCCACTGCTGTCAGTAACAGGGGAAGAAGCAACAGGAATACTGCATTCAAGAGTCTAATTGGAACTAAAGCAGAAATAGCCTACCTGACACCCTAAGATACACATTCCCAAAACAAAAATTTACCACGAAAACCGTCCTTGAAAAGTGATAGACTATGGAGCCACCAAATGTGCAAGCATCAATATAGGTGCATGAGAAGTATAAAAAAACAAGGCAAAATTAACCTGCTAACGAACACTGCAGTGCTGTAGTAAGAGACAGCAAAGTAAAGGAGATTGACAAGTGGCCTCATAAAGAATTCAAAAGGGTGATTATACGGTTCCTGTAAGGGATATAAGAGAATACGAACAGTAGAACAAAGCTAGAAGATGTGCATGGTGTGAATAATAAAGGGGATCTTGAAGAAGAACAGACAGAAATCCTGGCAATGAAGACCACCAGTCAGATGTAGCATGCAGCTGGAAGCCTAAACATCGGACTAGATCAAAAACAGAAGACGATCTGACCTTGAAGACAGATTTTAATAAATCACAGTTACACATACATAAACAAGTATATACACAGATGAGAAGAGTTTCCAAGGCCTCTGGGAAACCATTAAATTTTGGCTAGTTTGGGTGTTTTTGGTATTCTAAAATGGGAAAAACTGCAGGCCAGTGTAGAAAACCTATTCGATGACATCATAGCTGCAATTGTCCCCCAGTCTTTAGAAAGATACAGAAATTTAAATATACGGAGCTCACAGGACACCAAGTGGACAGGACCAGAAAAGATCTTCCCCATAATATACTACAACCAAATGTCAACAGTACACCACAAAGGGAAAATTATAAAAATTCCAAGAAAAAAAGCACCACTTCACATTTAACGTTGTTAAATAACCATGACTGTGTCTAAGGGAAAGATAAGTTCCAATAAAAAATAGCAGGTAACACGCCGCCGCGGCTCACTAGGCTAATCCTCCGCCTTGCGGCGCCGGCACACCGGGTTCTAGTCCCGGTCGGGGCACCGATCCTGTCCCAGTTGCCCCTCTTCCAGGCCAGCTCTCTGCTGTGGCCAGGGAGTGCAATGGAGGATGGCCCAAGTCCTTGGGCCCTGCACCCCATGGGAGACCAGGAGAAGCACCTTGCTCCTGCCATCGGATCAGCGCGGTGCGCCGGCCGCAGCGCGCTACCGCGGCGGCCATTGGAGGGTGAACCAACGGCAAAAGGAAGACCTTTCTCTCTGTCTCTCTCACTATCCACTCTGCCTGTCAAAAAAAAAAAAAAATAGCAGGTAACTTCAGGGCACTACTTTCATGAATGGAGAATCCACAAAGAAACATCAGAGTAAAAACTGTATTACAGACCAAAAGACCTAACAGAAATTTACAGAATACTCTATCATATAGTTAAACACATATTCTTTCTGTGAGCAAATGCGGTATTCTATAGATCATACACTGGTTCACAGAACAAATCTTAAAAAAACTTTTTGAATGTCAAAGTGTATCTTTCAGGACAACAATGAAACATTTGGAAATCAACATAAGAAACTAGGAATTATATAAATGCATGGGACACTCAGAATGAACAGGGTCACTGCACAAATCAAAGGAAATTTAAGAATCTGTTGATACAAATTAAAATGTAAACCCATCATATTAAAACTTAATGGGGTACGAAAATCAGTACTAAGATGAAGACTCAGAGCAGAAAGCAGTGCTGTGAAAAGAAATATGTCAAATAAACAACCTCATGATTCCCCTAAAGGACCTTGAGAGCATCCAAATTCAAAATTAGTAGACGAAAAGAAAGAACAGAGGTTCTAGCAGAAATAAATGAAATGAAAGCTAAAAAAACAGAAAGGATCAGTGAAGTGAAGAGAATTTTATGAAAAGACTGAAATCAATAAAGCCTTACCTGGACTAACCAGGGAGATCCAAGATGGCAGAATAGGGGGGGAGCTTGCTGCTCCAGTCTAAGGGAAGACAGTTTAAAAAAGGGGGAGAGAATGCAGTGTCAGGAAGAGTTAGGGAGAAAACGGCAGAGGAGAGGCCGGCGCCATGGTGCAGTACATTAATCCTCTGCCTGCGGCGCCAGCATCCCATATGAGCACCTGTTCTAGTCCTAGCTGCTCTTCTTCCCATCCAGCTCTCTGCTATGGCCTGGGAAAGCAGTAGAGATGTCCCAAGTCCTTGGGCCCCTGCATGCATGTGGGAGACTAGGAGGAGGCTCCTGGCTCCTGGCTTTGGATCGGTACAGCTCCGGCCGTTGCAGCCATTTGGGGAATGAACCAATGGAAGGAAGACCTCTCTGTCTCACCCCTCACTGTCTGTAACTCCACCTCTAAAATAAATAAATAAAATCTTAAGAAAAAATGGCAGAGGAAGCTTCACACAAATTAGAGGGACACAGTGGAACTGCCTGGAGGGTGTGGATGTCCACAGCTCAGGAACCCTGTGGCCCAGAGCCTCAGCACCAGCCTTGGAAAGTAAAGTGAGACCAGCCTGCAGCAGCCCAAGCCACTGGAGATAAAGCTGCAGGAAGAGCCTGGCATGGCCCTGGCATGGAGCCCTCTAGGGGACAGTGTATCTGCCAAACTGGAGGAGAAAAAAGGGAACATATTTCTTTCTCCTTGACCACCCTGCACTGGTGTCCAGTAGCAAGCCTAAAGAGGGCAGGGGCCATTTTGGACACATGCACTAACTGCAGCAGTTCCTGTCCACATGGCCAGCAACCAGACCAGTGCAGATTCTGGTTAGAACTGACAGGGGCCTGTTCTTGTGACTGTAGGAGGCTTCTGTGCTGGGGCTGTGAAAACACTGTGGTGCATGGGAGGATACAGGGTGTGGCTGGGACATTGGGCAGTCACTGTGGGAGCTCTACATGCTCGGGGCATTCTGATTCCCTGGTGAGGGTCACTGCTGCTTTGAGGAGAGGAGGTGTGTGTGAGACAATGCCAACAGAGCAGAATAAACCTCCCCTCTTAAAAAAAATATTTACAGCATCCAAAGATAAAAGCCATCACAGGGAAAAAACAAAACAAAACAAAAAAACAGCAAGTTTCTCTACAAATGCCAAATAATAAACCTAGCAATTCAAGAACCAAGAATACAGATGATGACATGACTCCCCCAACAGAACACAGCACCTCGACGCTAGAATGTGAAGATGAAGAGACTGAAGAAATGGCAGAACTGGAATTCAAAACATTGATCGTAAGATTACTTAGGGGCCAGCGCCGTGGCTCACTAGGCTAATCCTCTGCTTAGTGGCGCCAACACACTGGGTTCTAGTCCTGGTCGGGGCACCGGATTCTGTCCTGGTTGCCCCTCTTCCAGTCCAGCTCTCTGCTGTGGCCAGGGAGTGCAGTGGAGGATGGCCCAAGTGCTTGGGTCCTGCACCCCATGGGAGACCAGGAGAAGCACCTGGCTCCTGCCAGTGGATCGGCGCGCTGTGCCGGCCACAGCATGCCAGCCGCGGTGGCCATTGGAGGGTGAACCAATGCCAAAGGAGACCTTTCTCTCTGTCTCTCTCTCTCTCACTGTCCACTCTGCCTGTAAAAAAAAAAAAAAAAAAAAAAAAAAAAAAAAAAAAGATTACTTAGAAGTAGTCTGAAACAAACCTAAGAACTAATGAAATTCATACGTGACAGGAAAGAAAACTCCTCCCATGAATTGAAATATTAAAAAAGAAATCAAAGTGAAATCTTGGAAATGAAGAATTCAATAGAACAAATAAGGAATGCAATGGAAAGCCTTAACAACAGACTCGGTGAAGCAAAAAAAGAAGAATATCCAAATTTAGAAGACAAATCTTTAGAAATTTTATAGTTATACCAGAAAAAAAAATGAAGAAGAAGAAATTGAAAAACTAAAAACCACTGTTAGGGATTACAGGATAATATCAAATGATCCAACATACAAGTCTTAGGAGTTCCTGGCAGCATGGAAAGAGACAATGGATTAGAAGGCCTTTTTAGTGAAATAATTAGAGAAAACTTCCCTAATTTGGAGAAAGAAAGGGACCTCCAAGTATATGAGGCACACAGAACTCCTCAAAGATATGTCCAGAAAAGATCTTCACCAGAACACATTGTAGTCAAAGTCTCCACAGTAAAAAATAAAGAACAGATTCTAAAATGTGGATGAGAGAAATACCAGATTACGTTCAGAGGATCTCCAATTAAGACTCACAGCTGACTTCTCATCAGAAACCCTACAGGCTAGGAGAGAATGGCAATATATATTCCAAGTCTTAAGAGAAAAAAACTGCTAACCCATAATACTGTATCCTGCAAAGTTCTCATTTATGAATGAAGGTGAAATAAAGACCTTCCATAACAAACATAAAGTGAAAGAATTTGTCACCACTCGTTCAGCCTTATAAAAGATACTTAAGCTTGTGCTACACACAGAAACACAGAAAGATAGCCATCATTATAAAAGAAGGTGAAGTCATAATATATCCCAGTAAAAGTACAAAGGAAATCCGACGTGAACAACAGAAATATTTATGGAAAAATGTCAGGGCCAAGTCATTACTTATCAATAGTCACCTTGAAGGTAAATGGCATCAACTCTCCAGTTAAAAGACACAAAGTGGCTGAATGAATTAAAAAAGTAAACCCATCTATTTGCTGTCTACAAGAAACACATCTCAGCAAGAAAGACCTACAGACTGAACATGAAAGGGATGAGGATGGAAAGATATCCATGCTAGCAGAAACCAAAAAAAGAGCTGGTATAGCCATCCTCATATCAGACAAAACAGACTTTAACACAGAAACTGTTAAAAGAGTCAAAGAATGACACTGTAATGATGAAGGGATCAATTTAACAGGCAGATATAACTATTATAAACCTATATGCACCTAACTACAGGACACTTGGCTATTAAAAAGAAATGTTATGGCTCTAAAGGGAGACATAGACTCCCATACAATAGTAATACCCCACTTTCAGAAATGGACAGATCAACTGGACAGAAAATCAACAAGGAAACAGCAGAGTTAATTGACAATATAGAAAAAATGGACCTAACAGATATCTTCAGGACTTTCCTTCCTACAGTTGCACAATAGACATTTCTTCTCATCAGTGCAGGGAACTTTCTCTAGGATTGACCCTATGCTAGCCCATAAAGCACGTCTCAGCAAAATCAAAATCAAAATCATACCATGCATCTTTACAATGGAATGAAGCTGGAAATCAACAACTCAGGAATCTCTAAAATCTATGCAAACACACAGAGCCTGAACAACATGCTCCTGGATGAACAGTGGGTCATAGACAAAATCCAAAGTGAAATAAAAAAATTTCTGGAAACAAATGAAGACAGCAATACAACATATCTAAACTTATGGGATACAGCAAAAACAGTGTTAAGGGGAAAGTTTAGAGCAATAGATGCCTACATCAAGAAATGGAAAAGGCACCAACTATCAATGCATCTTAAGGACCTAGAAAAGCAATAGCATATCAACTCAAAACTAGCAGGAGAAAAGATAATTAAAATTTGAAAAGAAATCAGCAAAATTGAAACAAAAAAAAAAAACTATACAAAAGATCAGCAAAATGAAGAGCTGGATTTTTGAAAAAATAAACAAAATGGACACACCACTGACCCAACTAGCCAAAAAAAGGAGAGAGAAGACCCAAATCAATAAAATTAGAGATGAAAAAGGAAATGTAACAAAGGAGGCCACAGAAATAAAAAAGAATCATCAGAAATTACTACAAAGAGCTGTATGCCAACAAACTTGGAAACCTAGAAGAAATGGACAGATTCAAGGATACATATAACCTACCTAAATTGAGCCATGAAAACACACAAAGCCTAAAGAGACTAACAACAAAGAAATAAATTGAATCAGCTGTTGTTGAATTAGGAGTTGTTGCAGTAGATGCCATAGAAATAAAAAGATAATCAGGAATTACCACAAACTGCTATATGCTAACAAATCAGAAATCTAGAAGAAATAGATTTCTGGACATATATAACCTACCAAAAATGAGTCATGAAGACATAGAAAATCTAAGTAGACTTAAAAAGGCATAGATATAATCAGAAATAAAGACCCTCCCAATGAAGAAAAGCCCAGAACAGATGACTTCACTGCTGAATTTTATCAGACATTTAAAGAAGAACTAACTCCAATAATTCCCAAGCTGTTGAAAACAATTGAAAGGGAAGGTTGGGACTGTCACTGTGGCTTAGCAGGTAAAGCCACTGCCTGCAGTGCCAGTATCCCATAAGGGTGCCAGCACAAGTCCTGGCTGCTCCATTTCCCATCCAGCTCTCTGCTATGGCCTGGGAAAGCAGTGGAAGATGGCCCAAGTCCCTGGGCCCCTGCACCCACCTGGGAGACCTGGAATAAGCTCCTGGCTCCTGCCTTCAGTTCAGTGCACGTTTGGCCATTGCAGCCAATTGGGGAGTGAACCAGCAGATGGTGAAAGACCTCTCTTTCTTTACAACTCACTTTCAAATAAAATCTTTAAAAATAAAAGGGAAGGAATCCTCCCAAATTCTATGAAGCCAGCATCACATTAATTCTTAAACCTGAAAAAGATACAACAGAGAGTGAGAACGACAGACCAATTTCCCTGATGAACAGACACAAAAATCCTCAATAAAATACTAGTCAGTTGAATCTAAAAATGCATCAGAAAGATCATTGACCAGGATGAAGTGAGATTTAACCCTGGTATGCAGGGATGGTTCAACACTCACAAATCAATGTGATATATAACATTAACAAATCGAAGACCAAACACCATATGATTATCTCAGTAGCAGCAGAGAAAGCATTTGATAAAATGCAACACCCTAAGCAAATTGAGTATAGGAGGAACATTCCTCACACAATCAATTTAATACAATCCCAGAGCCAGCATCCTATTGAATGGGGAAAAATTGTAAGCATTCCCACTGAGATCCCTAACTAGACAAGGATGCCCACTCTCACCACTGCTATTCAATATAGTCCTGGAAGTTTTAGACAGAGCCATTAGGCAAGAAAAACAAATCAAAGGCCCACAAAGCGGGAGGGAAGAAGTCAAACTATCCAGATTCGATTCTATAAATAGGAGATACAAAAGACTCCACTAAGAGACTATTCAAACTCATAAAAGAATTTGGTAAAGTGGCAGGATATAAAATCAACACACAAAAATCAACAGCCTTTGTATACACAGACAATGCCAAAGCTGAGAAAGAATTTTTAAGATCCCATTCACAATAGCTACAAAAAAAATCAAATACCTTGGAATAAATTTAACCAAGGATGTCAAAGATTTCTATGATTGAATTACAAAACATTAAAGAAAGACATAGAAGAACATACAAAAAATGGGGAAATCTTCCATGGGTTGGAAGAATTGATATCATCAAAATGTCCATATTATCGAAAGCAATTTACAGATTCAATGTGATACCAATCAAAATACTAAGGACATTCTTCTCAGATGCAGAAATTCACCTGGAAATACAGGAGACCACGATTAGCCAATCCAATCTTATACACTAAAAACAAAGCCAGAGGTATCACAACACCAGATTTCAAGACATACTACAAGGTGGTTATAATCAAAACAGCCTGGTATTGGTACAAAAACAGATGGACAGACCAGTGTAGCACAACAGAAATGCCAGAAATCATTCCATGCATCTACACCAACTTATCTTTGACAAAGGAGCTAAAATCAATCTCACAGCAAGGACAGTCTCTTCAAATGCTGGAAAACTGGGTCTCCACATGCAGAATTATGAAGCAAGATCCCTACTGTACATTTTATACAAAAACCCATTCAAAATGGATTAAAGATCTAAATCTATGACCTGATACCATCATATTATTAGAGAACATTGGGGAAACCCTACAGGACACTGGGATTGGTAAAGACTTCTTAGAAAAGACCCCAGAGGCACAGGCAATCAAACTCAAAATTGACAAATAGGGTTACACCAAATTGAGAAACTTCTGTACTACAAAAGATATACTTAGCAAGGTGAAGAGTCAACTGACAAAATGGGAGAAATTATTTGCAAACTATGCAACTGATAAAGTATTAAATAAGCAGTATTAAATAACTATTAATAACTATTAACATTAAATAACTATTAATAAGTATTAATTTAATTAGTATTAAATAGCTATTAATAAGTATTAAATAATTCAACAATAAAACAACCCAGTTAAGAATGGGCAAAAGACTTAAACAGGCATTTTTCAAAAGAACAAACCCAAATGGCCAACAGACACATGAAAACATGTTCTGAATGCCAAGTTGTCAGGGAAATGCAAATCACAACAATGAGGTTTCATCTAACCCCTGTTAGAATGGCTGTCATACAGTAATCAATAAACAATAAATGCTGGCAAGGATATGGGGGAAAAGGTACCCTAATCCCACGTTGGTGGGAATGTAAACTGGTAAAGCCACTATCGAAGACAGTATGGAGATACCTCAGAAATCTACATACAGACCTGTCATATGACCCAGCCATCCCACTCCTGGGAATTAACCCAAGGGAAATAAAATCAGGATATGAAAGAATTATCTGCACCCCCATGTTTACTACAGCTCAACTCACAATAGCTGACATATGGAATCAACCCAAATGCCTGTCAACTGAAGACTGGATAAAGAAATTATGGGATATGTACACCATGGAATACTACACAGTGGTACAAAACAAAAGTAAGTCCGGTCATCTGCAACAAAATGGATGAAACTGGAAAACATTATACTTTGAGAATAAGCAAGTCCCAAAATGACAACACCACATGTTCTCCCTGACCTCTGGTAACTAATAAAGCTAAAAGCTAATCTATAGAAGTGAAATTGACACTTTGAAAAGCAATGACTTTGGACGCACTTGTCTGGACTGCTGAGAAACAGTTATTTTGTTTTTCATATTATTTGAACTGTTTACTTCACATAGAGTTAATCACATGTGTATAAAGTTAATTGAAAATAGATCTTAATAAAAAATAAGAATCGGAATAGGAGATGAAGGAGGAAGAGGGGTGGGAGAGTGGGTGGTCGGGTGGGTGGGCAAGTGGTACTGTGGGAAGAATCACCATGTTCCTAAAGTTGTAATTATGAATGTATGAAGTTTGTATTCCTTAAATAAAAGGTTTCTGGGGAAAAAACTAGTCTAATCAAGACAAAAGGATATGACCCAAATAAATAAAATCAGAGATGTAAAAGAAAATATTATAATTTATCCCACATAAATACAAAAGAATACTAGGGACTACTAAGAACAAGTATATGCCAACAAACCAGAAAACCTAGAATAAATGGATAAATAATCTACTAAAATAGGACCATGAAAACCTAAATAGACCATAATAAGTCATGAGATTGCATTGGTAATAAAAACTGTCCCAAGGAAGAACAGCCCAAAATTGCTTGGCTCCACTGCTGAATTCTACCAATTGTTAAGGAAGAACAAACACCAATTCTTCTCAAAATATTCTAATTAATTCAAAGGAATTGAACTCTTCCAAACTCATTATCTCAGGACACTATTACCTCGGATCCAAAACCACAAAATAATACAATGAAACCATAGACCAACATCCTTCATGAACACAGACGCAAAATCTCTCAACAAAGGATTAGCAAAGTGAGTCAAATAGTACATATAAAGATAATTCACATGACCAAGTAGGATTTAACCCTGCGGATGCAGGGATGGTTCAACACAGGCAAATCAATAAACACAACACAACAGAATGGAAAATGCAAATCATATTATTATGTTGGTGGATATGGAAAAAACATTTAATAAAATTTAAGATATATTCATGATTAAAAAAAAACAAAACCCTGAACAAATTAGCTTTAGAAGGAACATATATCAGTATTATGAAGGTTATTTATGACAAACCCATAGGCAATGCCATATTTTGTAGGGCAAAGCTGAAAGCACGTTTTCCAACCTGGAACTTTATAAGCCTCCCCACTCTCATTGTTCTTATCCAATAAAGTACAGGAAGTTTCTAGCCAGCGCCATTAGGCGAGTGAAAAAAATAAGAGGCATACAAAGAGCAAAAAAAAAAAAAAAAAAGGTCAAATTACACATGCTTGGAAATTATATGATTCTTTGTTGAAATTCAATTTAAGGTATACAAATTTCATGTATTCCATGTATACAAATTTAAGACCATAGAGATACTACCCACCCTAGCCTCTCCCCTGCCCATACTACCACCCTTCCTCCTCCTCCCTCTCTAATCCATCTCTGAATTTTTACAGTGGTCTACTTTCACTCTATTTTATACTTTTAATATTACCTCTGCACTAACTAAAGGGTTCAACAAGTAGTGGGAAGAAAAAAGAGATTATTAAGAATAAACTAAAAACTCCAAAAAACTATTATAATTTTAGACAAATTCTTCAAAATTTATATGCACAAAACTAACATACCCATATCACAACTACCAGTGTGAACTCACTGAAAAACAACCTATAATATCAATCTCATCTATAATACCTACCAAAAAATAATTTGTCTTACTGTAAATTTAACTCTGGGTGTGAAGGATCTATATAATGACAATTATAAAACACTAATTAAAGAAACTGAAGACACAAAGCAATATGAATATCACCCATGTTTATGGATTGGAAAAAGAGAATTAATATATTTATATTAGCAATTCCCGTCAAAATATCACTGATTCTACTGACATAAGTGAAAAAATAATCTAAAATGTGTATGGACGTACAAAAGACCCTGAAAAGCCAAGCAATCTTTAGCAAAAAGCACACACACACAGCACTGGCACAGAAGCAGCCACAAAGAATAGTGAAATTGAACACAGATCCCAGAAATAAACCCATGTATCTATAGCCAACTGATGTTTGACAGTGGCATCAAAAAACTTCTCTGGAGAATGGACAGTCTCTTCATAGATGTCTCTCTACCTCTCAAACATGTAACAAATTTTAAAGTGCTACTGAGATGTATTTTGAGAAATTTTTAAGGGGTTAATTGACTTCTCAAAGTAAGTTGAGTATCGCACTTAAAACTAAAAATAATTATACAAAGATGTCTTTCAAATTATAGTGATAATTTTATCTAAAAACTTCTGCAGATTATAATATTCTACTCCTAAGGGAATGTACTGATCCTACTCCATCTCTTTCCTGTTGGAAATCTGTTTCAATTCTGAATATCAATATAAATTTGAATAAATTTCTCAATTTACTATATTAATCCAAACTTCTGATCATCAGATATGTATCTTCAGCCCCCTGTAAAAACCTGAGAGTTTCCTCATTTTGGTGGATCTCATCACGTAATAAAATCCTTATGATGAGCTCCTGGACACAGCACATAAGCAGTTCCTTTTTAATTAAAGCTGTTTATTTTTATAAGCTTGATACCTAAGTGGTGTTGACTGCCTATAAGGTCATTGGCTCACATTATTGCTAGATTGTTTTAAATAAAATTACAGTGTCGTCTTGCTTTTTAAAGATACTGTCAACAAGTCTGGCACCAGAATATTATTTTTATCCTTATAAATTTACATTTTGTCTGCAGATCTGGATGATCTTGCTGCTCTCCCCAAGCTTAATACATTTTCTAGTTTATTGTTATGGGTCAATAGTTCTAGTTTCCTCTCAAAGTTTTGATAGATTACAGTTTTAAATATTATTTATGCCTTCTGAAACTCTAATTATATGCATATTAGATACTTTTTGTCTAGCTTCTATTTCTTCTAACATTTCTAAACATTTTTATTTCTTTTATTAAAGATTTTATTTGAGAGGTAGAGCCACAGACAGAGCGAGGGAGAGACAGAAAGGTCTTCTATGTGCTGGTTCATTCCCCAGATGGTTGCAAAGGCTGGAGCTGGGCCCATCTGAAGCCAGGAGCTGCTTCTTTGTCTCCCATGCAGATACAGGGGCTCAAGCACTTGGGCTATCTTCCCACTTCCCCAGGCCATAGCAGAGAGCTGGATTGGAAGTGAGCAGCCGGGATAGGCTCTGGCATCCTATAGGATTACGGCGTCCCTGGCAGAGGCTGAGCCTACTACGTAGCAATGCCGACCCCCGTTTTTATTTCTTTAACTCATTTCATTTTATGGTTACTTTTCCTCCATTCTTTGCTTATTAACCTTTCATTGAATCAATTATCCTTTGAGATCTTTGTAATTCATTTTTTTTTGTTTTGTTTTATTTTCTGAGATGTTCTCTCTTAGTTTCTTTCTCGAATTCACTTCTTCCTTTAGGGATTTTGTTGTTATTTTCAAGAGACATTTAACTTAATTTTAAAAATTTTTGCTTAAAAAATCTTCTAATTCTTATTTAAATCAGAGACTCAAGTGCTATGTTACATACTTCTCCAAACCTTTTTGTTATTTTTATCCTCTTTTGGAAATGTTTATGTATTCAATTGATTTGAAAGGCAGAGAGCGATTACTCACCCACTGGTCCACTCCTCAAACGCCTCCAACTGCTGGGCTGGGCCAGTCAACTCAGGAGCCCAGAACTCAGTCCAGGTCTCCCAAGTGGGTAGCAGGGGCCCAAACACTTTACTCCGTACCTGCTGCCAGCAAGGCTGTGCATCAGAAGCAGGCAGAGCCAGGAGTGGAGCTGGGACTCAAACCCAGCCACTCTGAAAAGTGAGTGGGTGTCCCGCGTCGTGTCTCAACTGCCGCATCAAATGCTTGCTCCAGAGAATGGATTTTCTTAACAGAAATCTGAGATTCACATCCTCTGGTTTTTATTGAATTTGCTTTTCCCTTTGAGGGTCGCCTCTTCCAGTTTACTGAAACGCAGCGTCACTCACAGACAGTCTTGTTTCCGGCGGGATGGCAGAGGACGACTGGTCATTCTTTCCTCCTTCTCTTTCTGCAAGGCTGTCACTTCCGTCCCTTAGCCTTGCTTCTGCTCCCTTCCTGGAGGAACCGTCTCCAGCCTCCACTGCTACCCCCTCCTCGGCTGCCTTTCTTCCGGGAGCTGGTTCTCTGGATGCTTCCGCCCCCGTGCTGTGCACTATTAAGCCTCACGTCAGTGCTCGGTCACTCCGTGTCCAACTGTTTCCCCTTTGGTCCCTCCATACTTCATGCATTTCACTCTCTCCCTGTTTTCACATATGTGTGTGTGTGTGTATGTTGGGGTGGAGAGGGTTACAATGTGAATAGTAACGTGAATAAATAAGCAGAAGCTACCATGACCTTTCAGTTCTTTGTAAGGATTAGTAAAGTTCTACCATTAGTAAACAAGGCACCAGGGAGTCCATTGTAAAAGGATCAGAAGCTTTGCATGGCTGGACAGTCTGCACTAATGGAGTGCTGGCTCCACTGGGTCCACCAACTGCCCATGGAGTGAAACCAAGCAACCTGCCCTGTCTCGGGATGGACCAGTGTCCAGGACAGCTCACCCGAGGGGCACAGTCGGCCTCTGCCTGTGCAGTGATCACAACAGTGTTCAACAAGTACTGCACAATCTGCCATGTATATACATTAGAAAAGCAGTGTGTGCCGCGGCCAGTTTCACTTACCCCACAATCCTTACTGAGCACTTGCCGTGTGCGTTTTGTCATTTTAGGCGCTGGAGAGAGAGTGGCGAATGAGATGGACAAGGTTTCTGACCCGTGGAGAATACATCCCTATATGGAGACAGAGGATATGTGCCGGTAAACAAACCAATGACAAATTTTGCTTCCCACAGTAAGAGGACCTGAACAGAAGTTAACAGAGTGGTGTAAAAGACACGGCGCCAGCCCTGGGTAAATTCTATTTATTTTAATTCCCATGTCAACTTCTCTGAAGGCTTATCACATAACACGTAACAAAAGGCAGAAGGAAATAACCATTTTTTCCTATTTTTGTGGTTACCCAATCAACAAAGTAAAATGTTTGCCTGTCAGGAGCTTTTGATTTGCAGTGAAGAGAAATGAACCGATAGACATTTAACACACAATGTTAACCATCATGATGAATTTACATACAAAGTGTACAGTTACAGAAGAGGAAGGGGTTGTTCTTGACTACAAGGGTGAGAAAATCAATGGCTTAATGTTGGGTGCTGTGGCACAGTGGGTTAAGCTGTTGCTCTGCCATCCAAGTGCCAGTTCAAGTACCAGCTATGTTTTCCATCCAGCTCCCTGCTAATACACCTGGAAAGTAGCCGGTGACGACTCTAATACTTGGGTCCCTGCTGTACACATGGGAGACCTGGACAGAGTTCCTGTCATCCGGCTTCAGTCTGGCCTAACCCTGGTTGCTGTGGCCATGTGATGAGTGAACCAGCAGACTCCCTCACTGGGCGTCACTCTTATATAGAAGCAAATAAGCAAATATTTAGAGAGAATGAACAATGGCTTTCCAAATTTTGGTGGATAAAAAGGAGTTTATCGGATAGAAAGAAAGATAATCTAGCTGGGAAGGAGGAATATTTCTTTGGGAAGGAGGGAGGGATGGTTTGCAGGTTGAGAATATCAGATGTGAAGGTGTAGGCACAGGCACGTTAAGGGTGCTGTTTCGTTTGTGCTAATGCTGCAATTCTTTCTTTTTCATGGGCAACAAATATTTATGGATTACCTGCTACGGCCCAGGAGCTGCTTATTCTATGAGGTGAGTATACAGCAGTGGAAACAAGAGAGAGGCAATCCAATGAGCACCTAACAGGTACAGTTTTATAGTTGATAAGAAAGCACAGTTGAAAATATACAGTGGGAAAAGGGGATGGCGAGCTGTGAATTATAAATGGCATGACTGGCGGTGGGCTCACTGAGAAAGCAACAGTGTGAAAAGATTTTGACAAGTGGATTTTCGTGCGGAAAGCACAAAGGAAAATTTCTGGAGGAGAAACCAACAAGTCTGGGGAGCTCCTGATTTATTTAGGATTAACGAGGCTAGGGTAGTTTCCAATCACACTTATCGCACTTCTGACTTCATCAACATGCACTGCTCTCAGTTCCTGAGCCTGCCTTGCTGTTTTACACTCTAAAACTGCACACATGGGCTCACACCCTGGTTTTCCCGAATATTGACAATTCCTCTTTCAGGAATCCACTGGTAACATCTCTGCTTCCTTCCTGTCTTCCAGGCACATTCAGGTGTGTTCCTCTGTGCAAGGCAAGATGGAGGAAAATCATCTTATGGGAGGAAGTTGGAACCAGAAAAACACTGTATCACAGAGCAGCAAAGATCAAGTGCTGGAGTCAAAAGTTCTGTAGGCGGGACGCGGGGAGACAGGAGAGGAGGAGCTGGGGGAGGAGTTTGGGGTTCCGAGCGAACTGGGAGAAAATCCGGAGAGGACTGAGGACAAGGGAAGGCCCCATGGGTGCCCACAATGGAAATTCCGTTCTGGCCATCTCTTTCCCGTAATTAGCGGCAAGTGTGGAGCCAGCATGATTTCCTATGAAGACTTGAACGTATTGTTGTAATAAGGAGAAGTCTGGAGGAAAAGAGATGGGAAATGCAAGAAGTAGGGACAAAAACAGCTAAGGAGGAGGCAGTGAAGGGCGGAGAGGAAAACAGCTAGGCTGTAATTGTGGCGAGCCAGCCTTTACCTGCAACACCTGTGAAAACTCAGGAGCCGTCTGGGTTACAGGAGCCCCGTGAACCTGTGTCAGACAACAACTTACCAGTCTCTAGGGAGATTGCTTTCCCGCTATTCTAGCTCCGAGTTTTTCTTACTTTCTGTAATAAGCATGTGTGATTTATTACATTTTGCCGGGTTACCCAGGAAACCGACTCTAGGGTGAAGATTCGTGTGCAGAAAATTTATAAAGGAAAATACCCATCAGGGGCCTATTTTCCCTTTCTTGCCCTTAAGCACGGTTATAATAGCAGTTTTAAAGACCTGATCTGTAATTCCAACATCTGACTTTCATCTGAATACAAGTATTTTCCTTGTGTTTGGATTGAGGGGAGGAGAAAGCACATTAGGGATACCCTGGCCATTGCGAGGAAGCGTTCTGGATTCTGTGGTGGTTTTCTGACACAGTGTTACTCTGCTGTGTTTGCTTTAGAAGGTAGTAGCATGGCCGCCCCTACTCCAACTCCCTGTGCCTTTTCACAGAGAGCAGAAAACTCATCCCTCCGCTCCTCTACCGTTGTCTGACTGCTACTGTAACAAAACAACCCACAGTGAAAGGGCAAAGATCTGTTCTCTCTGTTCAAACCACAAAATGGCTCAAAGCAACAAAAACTTACTTTCTCAAAGTCCTGGAGACCCGAAACTCCAAATCAGCATCCGGGGGCCAAACCCAGGTTCGCTAGCAGGGTTGTGCGCCCTCCAGGGATTCCTGGGCAGAAACTGTGTCCACTTGGAGCTTCCTCCAGCCTGCCTGCCTGCTAGGGCTCCGTGGCCGAGGCTGTGGCACGCAATCCTCTTAGCCGTCAAGTCTCCCGCTGTGTCTTCACCTCGCCTTTTGCTCAGCGTAGGAACGCCTGCCGCCCTCTCCCGGGCTGCACGTGATTGCCTTTGGGGCAATCCCAGCTGGATAATCAAGGATTATCTGCAGTCTCAAGAGCTTGATCTTCCTCACACCTGCACCGACTTTGTCTTCTAAGCTGTAGCAGCGATTCCGGCTTGGGGGGGGGGGAGGGGCTGTTACACCCCCCCTCTGGTTCTTTGAGTCCTTGCTGGTCTGCTTGCTCAGTAGTGAATGTAAGATGGGGGTGGTGGTGCTCACTTGCTGAACTGAACACCCCTGCTTTCTGGAGCGTTCCTCTCTGGGTGTCTCCTGTCCCACTGCTGTCAGCACCTAAGTTCTGTCCTCTCCCTAAGATGGTCAGAAGCACCATGCCCGTTGCTGTTGTTGTGTGATGTTTAGCCACCCCGGTTTGGAGCCCTCTGGGGCCTATCCTCAGTCCCAGCGACTGTGGAAGATGAGAAACTCGCCCTCACCATGGCCCTTCTCCTCTGGGAGGCGGCGCCTCTGCCTCTGCCCCATTTGGGTTCTTCTGGACTCTGGTTCTGGCTGCCAGGAGATGGTCCAACAGCAACCACTCCATCCTAGACACTGAGCCTCTGAATCCTCCTCAGGACGCACTTGAACAGGTGTGACCTTGGCATTGTTAACAGAGCCTGCACAAAGCACAACTTCTGAATCCCTTTCAGTATCTCTTCTCCTGATAAGTGACTAAAATTGTCAATGGTACATGAGAAACCACAAGTGATTATCGGCAAAACATTGTTCTTAGTTATCTTTGAGTCAAGAGAAGAAAACAGTTTAAAAGCTATGTGAAATGAATGATAATGGAAATAAGACATGTTAAAACTTGTCAGGTATGCTGGAGCACACATTTGAGAAACTATTTGCTTAAGGCTGAGAAATCAATGACATACATTTCTACCACAGGAAGAGAGAAAAACGCACCACATCAAAATTAAGTCAGGGGAATTCTGTAACAGAGATAAGAGCAGAAATCAATAAAATAAACAACAAAGATATAGTAGAGAAAAGTAAGAGGTCAAAATGATATTTTGAACGATTTTTAAAATTTCTGAACACAAGAACACTGTGAAGGCAAAAAAAACCTACAACTAAGCAAGCATCAGAAATTAAAATTGGTCAGTCCATTATAAACCTAGTAGATATTAAAAATAATGTGATGTTGTGATCTTCTTTTGGCTAATGACTGAAAATCTGGATGAAATAGCTAATTCTTTGTTCTACTCTACCTGCCTGTCACTCATTTTGGGGGACAGGATGTATATTTGGATAGACGACATTTTATAAGGCAGAGTTAGAGAGGCAGAGGCAGAGAGAGAGAGAGAGAGAGAGAGAGAGAGGGAGAGGGAGAGAGAGAGAGAAAGAGGGGATCTTCAATCCACTGCTTCACTCCCCAGATGGCAGCAATGGCTAGAGCTGGTCCCATCCAAAGCCAGGAACCAGAAGCTTCTTCTGGGTCTCCCAGTGCGTGCAGGTGCAGAAGGACTTGAACCGTTCACTGCTTTTCCAGGCGCATCAGCAGGGAGCTGGATTGGAAGTGGAACAGCCAGGAGCTGAATGGTGCCCACATGGGATGCCTGCACCACAAGCACCTGGCCCCTGATCCCTTACTCTTAAATAAATAGATTTGAATATGCAAATTGTGTGACTCAGCCTCTTGTTTTAAGGCATAGGGAACTCTTTGCAGTCCTTAGCTTACGGTCTCAGCTAATTACTGCTTCCAGAGTGGAGCAAGGGTGTGCCCTCTGCGGCTCAGTGCAGCCGAGTTGAGGGGCCGCAGGTTGTGAGTACGCCGTGAGGCTCTGTCCTCCAGAATGTAGACATGGTTGTGTTGGGAGGGAGTTCCTCCGTGTCTTCCTCTCACCCCCATCATGCAAGCCATCTTGGTCCTTCTGCTTTCTGCCCTGGGATGAGGCAGTCCCTTGCCCGATGTCAGCTCCTTGGTCTTGGGTTCCAGAATGGTCAGGAAATACAGCTCTGTCTTTATTAAGGACTCCTATTCGGGTGATCTGCGATGGCAGCGTAAAATGGACTGAAACGACAGGTCTTCTAAGGACCACTCCCATGTCCACCCCAGACGGTGACGGTGCCCAATCTTTTCAAAGAGCCATTCAGACAACAGGATGCTCAGTGACTCTAGGGACAGTGGGCAATAAAGGGAAAGGACGTGTTATTTAAGGTTGAGAGTGGGGTTCACTGGTGTTATCTGCTTGCCAGCTATTCTTCGGTAACAGACACTAAAGCTGCAATGTAGCTGCCAAAATGGCTTGATGGCCACTTCCCGTGGGTTCTAGGACTTGGAGGAACTTGCAGGCCATACTGCTGCAAGCTCAGATCCCCATCTTGCAGTAGATGGCGGCTCCTGTTGCACAGATGTGGCAACATTAAAGAAAAACTGGCGGGCCTTGCTAGAAGACGACCAGATCCAGGTGAAGATATCTGCACTGTTAGCGTGTGGCTTGGTCTGCAAATCTGCCCTTTCGCGCACAGCAGTCACTGCGCAAAACAGAAGAGAATCCGAATGCTGGAGAGATGCAGCGGCATCGGGCGAGTAGCACGTCACGCTGTCGACGGTGTTTCCAGCATTTAGCACTTGGAAACTGTTCTCCCAGCCTCACCTCGCCACCACGTGGTGCTGGCAGTGTGTGTGTGCACGCATGTGTGTGCATGTGCCGCACATCTCTCTGCCTGATTCCCGGTTGGTCTGCTAAAGCTGGGTCAGTGATGTTCCCGACACTGCAGGCGGGGATTAGCGTGGCTGTCTCCGGAGCAGCAGGCAGACTCTCTCCCGCCTCTCTGTGTGTCGAGTGCAGCTTGAAATCTCGATTGGAAAAGTCCCTCTTTCCTCTTCTCTCTCTGCTTTGCCACCACATCAGGCTGTGCTCAGAACTGCTCTCCTGGGAAGCGTGGAAGTGAGGAAGTGGGGGGTGGGGCAGAGCAGAATGAAAGGGGATGCGTGCTGTGGGAGGCTGTGCCGTTGCTGTGGCTTCCTCTCCGCTCACTGAGATTCAATCACTGCTTGGAGGAGATCGGGAGGTTTGCAGAGCCAAGGCCAGTGCAGGGTGGAAGAAGGAGGGGATGGCAGGAGAATTCAATAACGGGGCTGTGGGAGTTTTGGCAACGTACTGCCCAACAAATTGCGCAATGGGATCGTGGGAGACGAGGGAGCCAGCGCCTGCAGGGACTCGGGCAGAATAGCCCTGGCGTTTCTCTTGCACACTGCAGGCTGCCAGGCAGGGTGGGGCCAGGCTCTGGCTTCTGCAGTTCCCTTGTGCCTTGCTCCAGGGACCAGGAGCAGCAGAGGCAAGCTCACCTCAGCTTCCGTCCATCTAAGAGCCAGTCGAGGTACTCTGCTCTCAGTCACAGCAGAGACCACGCCACTGGAGTCTAGCTGCTGCTGCTGCTCTGCTTCATTTCTCGGTGAAGTGGAGCACTGCTGTGTATTTCCATCGATGTCGGCAGGTGAGTTCATGTATTGGGTCAGAATGGAAACGTCTGGTTGGTTCAAGGGCAACATCTACGCCAGAAGATTTGCCAAAAAGGTATTCATGTGGTTGAAAAAAATAATGAATGAGTCGTCTTAAGATCTGAGTTCTAGTCTAGCTGAATTTTCCTCTAACAAAATATATGACTTTAGATAAATTATGTACAATTCCTTCCATAGCAGAATAACGGGTAGAATGATGGTTTCTAGGATTCTTTACACTTTCGCATTTTAGAAACCACATGCTCATCAGGCACATATGGGAGGTCTTCTATGTTGAAAGCATCACACACACACTGTTATTGTTGCCTACCTTTGTTTTGGATGGAACACATTTCCTTGTCTACTTTGATTTCCACAAGTGTGAAGTGGCAAGAATGGTGATTTTTCTGCTTACGTAAGAACATGGGGGCTTGTACCAGAAAGATTTGGAAAGTGAAGGTGCTCTGTTGCAGGTATTTTGATTTATTTATATAAATATGAATGTAGGTATTCCAGGAACAGATGCACAACCTGGCATCCGAGATAATAACAAATAACAAAAGACCCAGAAACAGTCTGTTTTACCTAAAAATACGTGAAGTGCCTGATCAAGAGAGAAATTATCCTATTACTACTCCCAAGTTGTGTGTGTGCACACAGAGCGGCTAATTAGATCAATAAATACACAAAGTAATATAGTCTGCTTGAAAAACAAAGTTTGTGCTGCAGGAGAGCTTGCGCATCTCATTTATCACTGTACTTATCACCGTGATATTTGCTCTAGGAACGAGTAAGAATGAAAGAATGTGCACAGCACAGGGGCTGGCATTGTGGCGTGTTGGGTAAAGCCGCAGCCTGCCAGCCAGCATCCCATATGGGGGCCCTTTGGGGTCCTGGCAGCTCCACTTTCGCTCCAGCTCCCTGCTCATGTGCCTGGGAAAGCAGCAGAAGATGGCTCAAGTGCTTTGGGCCCCTGGATCAGCTAGCTCCTGGCTCCTGGCCCCAGCCTCCCCCAGCCCTGGCTGTTGCGGCCAATTGGGGAGTGAACTATCAGATGGAAGACCTCTCTCTCTCTCTCTGCCTCTCTTCGCTCTGTGTAACTCTGACTTTCAAATAAATAAATACATCTTTAAAAAAAGATAAAAATTCATCTTAAATAAAAGGATGCATGGACACAGCAGACGTCTTTAGTATCCTTTTCCTTTCCAATTTCATTTCCTGTGGCCTCCATGCTCAGTTTTTTGATATGCTACCTCCTCTGCTTAAAGCGTAAGGATGGGGTGCCAGAGCTCCGTGTGACTCGAAATAATGCATGTTTAGGACTGAGAGATGGTGCTGCAAAGCCACTGTCCCTACTGCTGTCTTAACTCGCGTCTAGGCCCCTGAATCCCACGCTGGTGTCGGTGCAGTAACCGCACAGGTGCAAGTATTTGGCAGGAACGTGACTCAGGGTCGATGAGTGTTCAGCGGATTCTCGCCGCACAGATCCACTCTGATCACCTCCAGGCCCCCTCCCCATTTGCATGGAGCAAGAAACCCAAAGACGCTTATCTCGGAGCGCGAGGAATCCGTCGTGCACCTGCTAGTTTTTTTTTCTTCCCCATACCATGCATCTCCTCGGCGTCTTTGAGCTCTCCTCCTGCTCTCAGAGGAGCGAGAGCTGCCCCGAGCCGGCCACACCTGTGCAGCTCTCACGCGTGCTCCCGCGCCGCGCGCGGCTGACTGCGGCGGGAGACCCGGCCTGCGGGCAGGAGGGAGGCGCACGCACCCGCGCACGGGCGGTCCCACCTGGCCGAGGCCCCGTCGCCCTGCGTCCCGCAGACGCGCGTGGGCTTATTCGAGAAATTTCGGTCCTCTGGCCGCGCCGCGGCACGTGGGCCCGCACTTCCCCCCGCGTCCCCCGCCCGTAGCTTCGAGGACGCCCGGCTCCGCGGTCCTCTGGCGGCCTGGCCCGAGGCCCGGCCCCTCCCCGGGACGCCGGGGCTGCAGCTTTGGCTCCCAAGCACCGCACCGACCCTGCCTGCGCCGCTGGGTGTGAGCCGCCACCCTGGTCCGCAGCAAACAGGCCCCGGCGCTGAGAGTGATACCTGCATCGTCCAATCAGAAGCGAGCGCTTCGCTCCAGGCCCCGCCCCGCGCCGCCCGAGGGACCAATAGCCGAGCCGGGAGGCGGGGCTCGAGCTGTCAAGTGGCCCGGGTGGGCTCGGCCGCGCCAGCAGGGGCGCCGGTGCGGGGATGCGCGCCCAGGTGCTCGCCGTCGCCGCCGACGGGGGAAAGCCGTAGGGTCGCGCCGGGCTGCGGTGGAGCAGGTAGGGGCCCGGCGTGTCCCTCGCGGCAGGGGGGACAGAGGCTGCGTGGTCCGCGGCACCCCCAAACCTGCGGGTCGCAGCTCTGGTGGTGCGGGACGGAGGCCAGGCCGGGCCGCGGGGGACCGGCGTGTGCGTGGCCGCAGCGCGGGGTCCGCAGCCGCCCGCAGCCTGCACAGCCCCGGTCCGGCCGCGGCAGGGGGCGACGCGGCCTGTGAGCCCCCGGGGCGCGGGCCCTGGCGTCCGGTCGGGCTTCTCCCCCGTGGACCGGGCTGGGCGGCGGCGGCCGCGCACGCCGGGAAGCCCGTCTCACCTGCGTCTACACCCGGGGCTTCGTGCGGGATGCTGCGGGGCCTGCGCACGGCTGTCTGCAGCCGCTGCGCGTCCGGCCCCGCGGCCCCCGACCTTGCGGGCAGCGCTCTGGGGAGGGGGCCTTGGGCGGACGCGTTTCCGCCACGCACGCAGCGGTCTGTGCGCGCCCGCGCGCGGTGCGGCCTCCGCCGCTGGCCGGCGCCTTGGGGACGCGAGCAGCCCGGGGCGTGGGCTCCGCGGGGCCCGCACCTTCGTGATGGGGCGGCGCTGCGGGGTCTGGGGACGGATCCGCTTTCCGGGGTGCGGGTTCCCTCCCGCAAAGCCCGCACAGCCAGGGCGGCACCAGGCTGAAGCCAGGAGTGGGAGTGCAGTCCTGGCCCGCGCTGGGGGAGGCGGGGACCCAGGTCTGAGCTGAAGGGCTGTCTACACTGGCTGGGAGCTGGAGTCAGGAGTGCGCCCTGATTCGGGCCTGTGGGTTCCCCAGGTGCTGTCCCCCCCACCCCACTCCCCGGGCGGTGATGAATTTCATTGTACCAATTTTGTTTCTGGGCTAGATGTTTAAATTGGGGCTGCTGACTCACCTGTCTGTATCCTGTGGACCTCGTAGATGTGTCTGCATGGATTTTTCTCATGATCCGGAGTTTTTATTGGTGTTGATAGCATCTCTATTTTTTTTCTTTCTTTCTTTTTTTTTTTTTTTAAAGATTTATTTGATTGGCAGAGTGAGAGACAGAGAAAGAGAGAGATAGAAAGAGGTCTTCCATCTCGTTCACTCCCCAGGCGGCCGCAGTGGCTGGAACTGGACTGATCTGAAGCCAGGAGCTTCTTCCAGGTCTATCACGTGGGTGCAGGGACCCAAGGACTTGGGCCATCTTCCACTGCTTTCCTAGGATTACAAGTGGAGCTGCCCAGCTGTCCAGGGGTTGTCTGGATGGGATGCCAACGCTGAAGGCAGAAGCTTAACCCACTGCACCTCTGCACTGGCCCCAGCATTTCCTTAGATGAGAAAAATAAGATTTGGAGGACACAAGTGATTTGCTTAAAGGCCTCCAGAAATCTTAAGTCTGGCAGTCTGACACCCCACTGTGTGTTCTTGCTGCAAGGCACTTCGCTTTCAAATGGGGTAATTGTTAGCTGGCCCCGTGTTCAGTCATGGTAACAGTGTGGTTGGTGTTGGTACCAGTCAAAATATAAGTCACAAATACTCAGTTACAGCTTTCCATGGGTAAAATTCAGCTCTGAGATGGTTAGATCACAATTCTAACTTGTCAGGTTATGTGGAATATGAGTGGTTTAATCTGCCAAGCTAACCACCACAGGTTTTGGGAGCTTGCTTTTAATTTTGAATCTGCAACTTGGTGATGATCTGATTTGGGGCAAGTTAATGAACCTGTTAGAGTTTCCATTTCTTTGTTTTAAAACAAGAGGAATAGCAGTGCGTCTTGAGGCTGACAGGGCTCAGTGAAGTGTTGGCGTGTTTTCCCATGAGGGCAGCTGCATAGTGGACTGTTATTTAATTAATAGGGCCATTGTTAATTAAAATGGTACAACAGTATATGTCAACTAAATGCATTTAACATTTTTTATAATTTTAATTTTTAATTAGTTTTTAATGGGTTCAGTGTGTTTGGAGATAGAATTCTAAGAACATAATGATGGTCCCTTCCTCTCTCGCCCTCCTTCCCTCTTGCTTTCTAGTTGGAGTTTTTTTAAGATTTATGTATTTATTTGAAAGGCATAGTTACAGAGAGAGAGAGAGGATTTCCATCTGCTGGTTCACTCCTCAGATGACCACAGTGGTTGGAGCTGTGCCGATCCGAAACTAGGAGCCAGGAGCTTCTTCCAGGTCTCCCACGTTGGTGCAGGTGCCCAAGGACTTGGGCAATCTACTGCCTTCCCAGGCCTTAGCAGGGAGCTGGATCGGAATTGGAGCAGCCGGGACTTGAACCAGTGCCCATATGGGAAGCCAGCACTGTAGGTGGTGGCTTTACCTGGTACAGTGCCAGCCCCTGTATTTTTAATTTTTAAGATAACATACTTTAAATTTGCATTACAGTAAAAGGGCTTAATAGTTGACTGAATAAGAAGTGTAATGAGTAAAAAGCAGTAAGACCCTCCTTTAGTGGGAATATAGACAGGGGCTATAAACAGTAATTAAATGGAAAAATGGCTGTTTTACCCATATACAGTGAATTTTAAAATAATCACAGAACATTGAAACTATAGTAGTATAACATTCTTAACCACTGGTTTGACAAAGATACAAAGCAGAGTTTTACAGGATTTTATTTGCAGCAGTGTTAATACACACAGAGATTTCTTTTTCTTACATTTTAGCTCACACATATAAGGGAGAACATGTGATATTTGTCTTTCTGGGTTCAACTTAATGTACTTAACATGATGTCCTCCAGTCGCATCCATTTTGCTGTACATGGTAGAATTTCATTATTTTTTCATGGCTGAATAATATTCCGCGGTGTATATATCTGACATTTTCTTTATCCGTTCAGCTGATCGTGGGTACCTTGGGTGAGTCCAGACTGGCTATTGTGGACAGTGCTGCTATACACGTGATGGTGCAGGTCTCTTTGATTTCTGCTCAAGCCTTTTGGGTTTATACCTAGTAGTAGGGTTGTTGGATCATGTGGCACATCTATTTCCAGTTTTTATAGAAATCTCTGCACTGTTTTCCACGGTGACTGCACTAATTTAAATCCTCACAAGCAGTGTCTAAGTGCCCCCTTTCTCCACATCCTTGCCAGCATTTGTCACTCTCTGTGTTTTGGCTTTTAGCCACTCAGCGAAATTCTAATCAAAGCATGATGAGGTTATCACCTTACCCGTCAGAATAACTAAGAGCATTTTAATCTTCATGATTCTCATGCAGAGTGGTCATTGCTCTTTGAGATGCTTTTAGTAGGTAACTAATTTGGAAACCTAATCTTTTTTGTTTTGAAAGATTTATTTTTATTTATTTGGAAGACAGAGTTACAGAGAGAGGTACAGACAGAGAGAGAGGTCTTCGATCTGCTGGTTCACTCTTCACATGGCGGCAATGGCCAGATCTGTGCCGATCTGAAGTTAGGAGCCAGGAGCTTATCCCAGGTCTCCCATGTGGGTTCAGGGACCCAAGAACTTGGACCATCCTCCACTGGTTTACTAGGCCACAGCAAAGAACTGGATAGAAAGAGGAGTAGCTGGGAATAGAACTGGCATCCATATGAGATGCCAGCACTTGAGGCCTGGGCTTTAACCTGCTGTGCCATAGCACTGGCCCCAGAACGTAATCTTTATTATTTTGTTGCTTAGCCATTATTTTCACGTCCGGTTTGTTTTCTAATTAGAGACATATTTGCATTACAGACGATAATCTGTATTTGTATACCTCATCACATTGAATACAGCTCTGAGGACTGTCAGCATAAGGAATTGTTGGTGTGGCTGCTGCCTTGATTTGGGAATACTCTATTGGTAGAGGCTGGGCATTGGGAATTATTTCTGGAATATTCCTGTGGCTCGGTTGTCCTCGTCGTGATGAGTAATAGATGCCGGGAGATGTCTGCGTAGCTTCCACAGAATGATTCAGCGTTCCTGTAGAGGCTGTGGCCGTGGCTGATTATCTCTTACTTCGTTAGACATTTATGTTCATTTTATTTGGAAGCGAGAGAGGGAGAGAGACAGTCTCAGACACAGACATGCAAAGTGCACCAGCCGTGGCTGGGCCAGGCTGAAGCCAGCAGCCAGGAGCTCCATGGGAGTCTCCCAGGTGGTTGGGAGGGGGTCAAGTGTTTGGACCTTCGTCTCCTCTCTCCCAGAGTGCGCGTGTGCCGGAAGCTGAAGTTGGGAGTGGTGGTGCTGGGGCAGCAGCCAGGCACATGGGTATGGGATGTGGGTGTCCCAGGCTGCAGCTTAACTGCATGGCCAAGCGTCGGCTTCTGTGCTCTCGTATCTTGTACCTTGCTGACCAAGTAGAGACTTGGTGGAATGGGAGACCGTTCATACCTCTCTGTACTAAACGTGGCATTTGATTGCCTTGTTAAAATATACAGACAGTTCCGTCTGCGCCTGTTGACGCCTGGGCGTCACATCCCAGGCCTGTCCTTCCTGGGTCCTGACAATCTCCGCCTCTTCAGACCTAGCGTTTGTTCTCTCCCTGCTGCTGCGCTGTGCATTGCTCTTGCCTCTGACCTGCCTTGTTCCATCTTGGCCAGTTCCTCCTGAATTTCACTTCTTGGAACCAGCACGCTCTGAGACCGTGGTTTCTTCCCACTGTTCCTTACCCTCCTTTCTGGGTCTTTGTCCCGTCTCCTCCCCACTCTGGCTTTCCGGTGACTCCACCCATGGATGCCAGTCTATTTAATTGGAAGTAAATTCTTATTCTGCATTTCCATTCCTGCTCTAATCATGAGGAGCCATTTAGAATACGATTATAGGGGCCAAGTGCAAGGGCTTTGGAAGGAAGCCTACGTGTTAATGTTGATGTGTCATGATGCAGGTAATCAAACGCTAGCAAGTCGAAGATGATAGTAGCAATTGGGCGAATATTTTAATATTAAGTGTGATAATACATGAAAGATTTGCAAAATATGTGGCCTACTCATAAATAAGAAAAATGTATGAGTAACTACTCATAAATAGTAGGTATTAGTAGTAGGAGAAGGGGACATATGGGGGACTGGGTTTTGCTTTCTCCTCATTGATATGTGCTACTTCTAATCTGGCCTTCAACAATGGATGCTATATGAACCTTCCTGGCATTCTGTATCGTGAATCGTCATTTTTTAAGATTTCCTTACTTCTGCTTTCCATTGTCAAACATCTATTCAATAATTAATTAATTCATTTTTGTTCTGAATTGTAGTTTGTATCTTTCCCTGTTATCTACAGTGCTACAGGGAGAGGGAGAGAGAGAAACAGACAGTTCTTCTATCTGACGGTTCACCCCCCACCCCCCATGGCCACAATGGCTGGAGGTGAGCCAGGCTGAAGCCAGAGGCCAGGAGCTTTGTCCACGTCTCCTCTGTGGGTGACATGAGCCCACTTACTTGGGCCATCTTCTGCTTTCCCAAGCCGTTAGCAAGGAGCTGGATCAGATGTGGAGCAGCTGGGATTTGAACTGTTCCCCACATGGGGTGCTAATGTGGGTGGCGGCTTTATCCACTACGTCACAATAGCAGTTCTTAGAGTGCCATTTTTAAAGTGGTTTTGCACACTCAGAGTAGGCTGTGCATCAAATCCTAGTGTATGGGTTTCTCCACCTTTTCATACATTTGTAATCATTGGTTTGATGTTTTTTCTACTTTTGACATTGCTTCTCTTTATTTTGAAACTTTCAGTGCACCAGAGCAGTTGGATTCTGCATTAGACCTTGAAAATGCAGGAGAATTGGGCATGAGTTCACTAGAACAGTATGTGACTAATTTTTTTAAAAAATTCAATTCATTTAGTATTTCTTTAAAGGGCTGCAGAGAGAGAGGGAGAGACAGAAACATAATCCATCTGCTGGTTTGTTCCCCAAATGGCTCAAGAGTTGGAGATGGGCCAGGCCGAAGCCAGAAGCCTGAAGCTCCATCCTGGTCTCCCCTGTGGATGACAGGTGCTCGAGGACCTGGGCTGTCTTTCATTGCTTTCTCAGGTGCATTTACAGGGATCTGGCTCACAAGTGGAACGGCAGGGACTGGACCTGGTGCTTATATGGGATGCTAAATGCAGTGGCTTAACCCTCTGTGCCACAATGCCAGCCCCCTGGTGACCTATTTTGTAAACTTGCATTGAAATACAGAATAAGAAAAATTGGAAATACAGAAAATTCTACAATACAGAGAAACCCGTTCTCAGTCTTCCAGTATCTTCAGTTTACACATTTGGCTTCGTAGTAAACACTCGTGTTAGCATTTAGCTTTTTTTTACTTAACATTGTAGAATATACATTAATTCATTTTGTGTACTGCTCTTTCTAACAATGTTTCTGTGGCTGCCAAATATTCTGTTATATAGATAGAGACTTTATATTGTTTCCAGTATTTCAGTTGTGAACGTGAATTCCCATCAGTTGGCATTTCTGACCATTTCCTTATGCTAATTGCTTCGCAGGACAAAAGCATAAATATTTCTAGCCTTGGCATTTACTGCCAGATTGCTCCCACGGTGTTGATGTGTGGACTTGCACTTGGGAGGATGTAACTGTTCCCATTTGGCAATTCAGTGGTCTCAGGAACACTTCAATGGTAAAAGACGCCATGGCCATTTGGATAGAAGCAGTTTATATCCAGTCCCTCTGAGTTGTGTTTCTGTAGTGTGGGATGAGTTCAAGAAATTTGTTGACTTCTTGTGCCTCATCGTATGTGAATTACATGTGACTCTTTATTACAATGCTCCTGTTTCATGAGATCTTGTTCCTCTTCCTGGCTTTCTGAACGTATTTTCTGACACAGGGTGATTATAACTTAACTGTAGTGGAGCCTGCCATCCATTTGCTGGCATCACTTAATGCTTGCAGGCTCAGAAAGCTTGGTGCCTCCTAACACAGCGCTGAGAACACAGGGGGCAGTGGCTGAGCCCGTGTGCTGCTCTGAGCCGAGGCTGGCTCCCGTGGCTCGTGCTCCTGTCACAGTGGGAAAAGGCTCCGGGGGCTCATAAAGAGCACTCGCAGTCTATTAAGAGCCCGTAATTCTTTATGCGGCTCTCCCGTGAAGTGAATGACACCTTCATTCTTTGCGAGCTGTGATTGTCCATTTCAGAAGTGCCACGGGCCAGAGTGCTCTGTGGACGACACTAATGACCAGCTTACTCAGCCAGAGCAAGGTACATTGTTTGCACAATTATCTGAATGACTCAGGCACTACATCTGCTCTGCCAGGATTATCCAGATGGTCCTTAACTCGCTGGGTAATTGCTGACCCCTGTGCCTGCTCTGGACAGTGTGGCCTGAGTGTGAGCGCTTTGCCTGCTCTGTCGTGACCACTCTGAATGCTTGCTGTTGGGGGTTTTCGTCTGCTTTCTGACAAGCAGGCTGCCTGGTTCTTCAGAGAAGAGGCGTTACGTCACATAGAGCTTTGCCTGAAGTGCATCGTGCCCGGGGACCAGTGTGTGATGTGGGGCAGGTTGCTTTTGAAGACTGTGATTTCTGTGTAAGAAACAGAGGCGTTGAAAGGGTGGGTGTGTTGGGCATTTAGTGTGGTGCTTAAGTATCCCACAGTGGAGTGCCTGGGTGGGAGTCCTGGCTCTGTTTCAGATTCCAGCTGTCTGCTGATGAGCACCCTGGGAGGCAGCAGGCCATTCTCAAGTGCTTGGGCCGCTGACACCCACATGGGAGACCCAGCTGGAGTTTCTGGCTCCTGGCTTTAGCCTGGCCCAGCCCTGGCTATCCCAGGCGTTTAGGGAGTGAACCAGCTGATGGGAGAGCTGTATCCGTCTCTGTTTCTATGTATATTATTACTTCTCTGCTTTTGAAATATATAAAAAACAAAAAGGGACCTGGAGGGCCCAGAGTTCCCGTATTGGTTGCCCTCTATTGAGTCCTTTCTCCTAAGCACAGTGTCTACACAGTAACCATAGCTGACTTTCAAAACCCACCTTGGCGTAGAGGACATTCGTAGAGGACACTTTTCTGTAGGATACCTGGAAGTCTTGAGTTGTTCCTGAAGTTTTCTACTAAGCGGTCCCTAGTATCTGCTCTCAGTTCATTTCTCAAATCTGTTCCAGCTCGGGTCTCGCATGACATCAGTCCCGCTGAACTGTGCACATTGCCCCTAACACATCATGTTTTCTCGCTGGCTCCCCGCTCTGTTCCATCCTCTACCGTGAATAATTGTCTCAGTGTGCGTCTTGGGACTAGCCCGTGTCACTTCTTCACGCCTCGAGTCAGGTGCCACCCTTTGCAGAGTGGGTTTGCAGTCTTTAGTTCTGCACCTTATTCAGTGCACCTGTACCAACGTGTGTGTGGGTGTCCCTGCCATAGCACCTGACACAATGCACTGTGAACATTCCATTGTTGGTCACTCCCATGGGAAACCCTGGAGGACTGAGAGCGGAGTTGATGCTTATTGAGTATTTTCTTAGAAATGAGTGAAAGGAGCTTGAGACTAAAATAATTTTTACTGTTTGAACAAATGAAGTATTCATATCTATACATTAAAAATAAACCAACAAAACCAGCAGCTGTGTTCTTCATTATGATATCTCAAAAATTGACATCTTGGTTTTTGTTGGTTTATACGAGATAGATAAGACAGCTGTCAAATGAGCAGTTTTGCATTTTGAAATGCTATAACGAGTATGTCCAGTAATTAAAAATGCTAAATCGGCAGGTAAAAGTTGTTTAAATAATTCTATATTTTAGAAGCAAGGATAAACGTATAGTTACATGGATAATATATACATACATATATATAATACTATGTAGTGAGAAAATTAATTCCTCTTTTCTCCATCTATAAAAAGGTCTTCCATTTGTGTCATTTTCAGAGGTTGATAAAGCATGGTCATGTGCGTAATCTTTGGAGCTTTGCAGCAGTTTTGAAAGTTACATTTGATGCCATGGTTATTGACTTTTTTAGATAAACAAGCTCTGAGAAATAATTTTCCTGAGGTCACCTGTTGGCAGGTGACCAAGCCTGACTGTAAGACAGGTGACTTCACTCATTTTGCTAACCCAAGTCATGTACTGGGAAGGAGCTGTATATGGGGTAAGGACACTGGTTGTAATACTCATATTTTATTGAAAGTCCCAAGTGTTGGGAACACATCATTTTCACTTTGGTGTTGAATAATATGAGGGACCAGCTAACGTAAGTTTCTGTCTTAAGAATCTTTCAAAGTCTTGTGTTTATTTCTTGATATTTTATTGATTTATTTTTAAAGATTTATTTTATTTGTAAGAGTTACAGAGAGGTAGAGACAGAGAGGGAGGTCTTCTGTTCACTGGTTCACTCCCTAGATGGCTGTAACAGCCAGAGCTGCACTGATCCAAAGCTTCTTCCAGGTCTCCCACGTGGGTGCAGGGTCCCAAGGACTTGAGCCATCTTCTATTGTGTTCCCAGGCCATATCAGAGAGCTGGATTAGAAGAGGAGCAGCCGAGACTAGAACCGGCGCCCATATGGGATGCCAGCACTTCAGGCTAGGGCATTAACCCACTGCACCACAGCGCAGGCCCCTTCTTGATATTTTGGACCCTCCCTCCCCCCACAGTCATTCCTATCTAATATTACACTTATTCTCGTTGTTGTTTCTGAGTGAATTTCCATTTATTTTTCATGATAAATATTCTATGCTTTCTGTTAATATGTTCTATATAATTTTTGGAGTGTGTCTGAGCTGGAAGCTGGGTGGGTAGCAGGGGCTGGGACTCCACCCAGACACTCCAGTATGTGATGAGGTACCCCAGTGGTTACCGGCACTGTTCGAATTGTCTGCCCTAAATAAAGTGTGTTTTCTGGAAAAGCAGAGCAGCCTTCTTCAGGGGTTCTGTCTCTTTATGCTGCTGCTGATCTCTTGATCGTCTGACGTGTTTTTATAACTTGATGTTTCTGTGTGTGTTCGTAACACATGTAAATTGCTAAGTACGGTTTCTATATATGTTTGCAGCACAAACTTTGTTTTTCAAGCAGACTATATTACTTTGTGTATTTATTGATCTAATTAGCCGCTCTGTGTGCACACACACAACTTGGGAGTAGTAATAGGATAATTTCTCTCTTGATCAGGCACTTCACGTATTTTTAGGTAAAACAGACTGTTTCTGGGTCTTTTGTTATTTGTTATTATCTCGGATGCCAGGTTGTGCATCTGTTCCTGGAATACCTACATTCATATTTATATAAATAAATCAAAATACCTGCAGCAGAGCACCTTCACTTTCCAAATCTTTCTGGTACAAGCCCCCATGTTCTTACGTAAGCAGAAAAATCACCATTCTTGCCACTTCACACTTGTGGAAATCAAAGTAGACAAGGAAATGTGTTCCATCCAAAACAAAGGTAGGCAACAATAACAGTGTGTGTGTGATGCTTTCAACATAGAAGACCTCCCATATGTGCCTCTATATATGTTCTATATAATTTTTGGACAGTCGCATGAGTCCAGTATGTCCTTTTTGGAAGTAGTGTAAATAGAAGGGTTCTAACCTAGGGGGGGTGATCTAACCCACTTCGAGCTCAAAATGCTGAGATTCAGGACTTGATTTCCATTTGTTGTGTGCAGATGTCTTTTCTAGCTGCCCTTCAGTTGCTGAGAACACATCTGGACGCTTGCTCAGTTAGGTGTTGCTTTACTGGTGCTGCGCTTGGCAGCTCAGATCTTCAGGACACCGGTGAGGTGGGCTTATTAAATGTATTGTTTTGTATCATTTTGTAGATAGGAAAGTTAGAGAGAGTAGGCGGCTGATGCTTAGAGGCCAGAATCCATATCCCGCGGATGGTCTGCAGCCTGTTTGCCTGCGTTGTTCACAGCGCCCCCACCTTCGTGGCAGCAGGTTAGTCACAGTTTAAACCTTTGCTATTCCAAGTGCCAGAATCTAGTCCTAGACTTGAAACACGTTCAGTATCAATGCAAGGAATTAAGTCATGTGCATCTGCGTGTGTTTTATTATGGATGTCTGTCTCATCAGCAGAATAGTTTTCCACTACAGTGATTAACGTGGTGGGTTTCCCGAGCACGGACCGGGCCATTGCAGTGTGCTGTTTAAATATCTCTTATTAGAATTTTGATATAGCATCAGCAGTGTATATGCTTTTGTGGCCTATTTTTTCCTCCTGAGCCTTACAAACCATAAACAGTAATTCTGTCCTCGGGCTTCTAATCTGATGGTATTTAATTGTCATGGTTACTGAAAGTACAGATACACTCTCTGAAGATGGCAAGATGCCCACTAAGATGCTGTATCAACAGTGCTTGTTATATTCTCGTTTGGATCTGGGATTGTTTAATATAAACAGAATTTTGTATCATATTTTCCATTGTATTATTTTTATATACCAAACACAATATGACTATGTTTTAGTTGAGAATCATTTTAAACAACTAATGGATTGATTTGATCTGGTTTTCTCTTGGAGATCATACCTCCTCTTTGGTTATTAGCATATCCTCTCAGTTTTCCTAAAAATGTTATTTTCAAATTTGGGTTTATGGCCAGTGTCGCGGCTCACTAGGCTAATCCTCTGCCTGTAGCACTGGCACCCTGGGTTCTAGTCAAGGTTGAGGCGCCGGATTCTGTCCCGGTTGCTCCTCTTCCAGTCCAGCTCTCTGCTGTGGCCTGGGAGGGCAGTGGAGGATGGCCCAAGTGTTTGGGCCCTGTACCCTCATGGGAGACCAGGAGAAGCACCTGGCTCCTGGTTTCGGATCGGCACAGCACGCCGGCTGTAGGAGCCATTAGGGAAGTGAACCAACAGAAGAAGACCTTTCTCTGTTGTCTCTCTCTCTCTCTCACTGTCTAACTCTGCCTGTCAAAAAAAAAAAAACAAAAAAATCTGGTTTATGTGCCTGTTGGATGGGGGATCAAACACAAACACTTACTTTGAGTAAAGTCCTGTATTCTTGTTTTTGTTTTTTCTTTTTCCTTTTTAAATTAAAGAATAACGAGAATGCAAAAATGCACAGTGAATGTTTGGCTCAGTGAGTTACAGTGAAGTCTTGCATCTCTGAAACCAACTCGCAGTTGAGGATAGAGGATCTTTTCTGCAGCCAGCAGCTCCTCTTGGGGCCTTCACTGTCCCTGCCACCTGGAGGTAGCTGATCTTCCGACACGAAGACCGTGGGGTGGTTTATGTAAGTGCAATTGAAAGGAAGCATTTTAGGGAGTCAGGTTTCTTTAATGTGAGAGATACTAATCTTTGCATGTAGCAACAGGTGATTTTTACAGTTTTATGGCATTTTTTACATGAACATACCAAAATGTGTGTGTTCTGTTGGGCATTTTGGCTTGTTTCTGGTTTTGTATTTATAGTAAGAGTTCTCTGATGAACTCATTTATTGTACTTTTTGATTGGACTTTTGATACATTGATTATTGTACTTCTGCATATATTTGCATGCATTTTTGTTGCAGTACACCTAAGTTTAAAATTGATGAGTCATAAGTAGTGGCTGAGCATACTCTAAGTAGATATTGATAGTTTTGCAAAAGTGACTGTGCCAGTTACCAATCCATCCCATGGACTATGAGATATGCAATGACTCTGTAGCTTTCCTATAACTCAGTTGGTGTGAACAGCTTTTTTTTTTTTTTTTTTTTTTTTTTTTTTTTTTTGGCTTAAACCATTCTGGGTGGAAGCATGTGTATGGAATGAGTAATTAGAGATTTAACTTGTGTATCCATTGATATGAAGTTGAAAACCTTTTAATACGTATTTTGTCCAAATAGATGCCCTGTTTCAAAGTACCTATTCAGGAGTTTTTTCTGTTTTAATACTGGTCTTCTTGCTTGTTCTTGCTTGGAGATTGTGTGTTCTGATTGAGCCCTTAGAATTTCTTAACGTTGTATCAACAGATGCTCATAGTTTTTTTTTTTTTAAATATTTTAGTTTTATTATTTATGTTTGAGAGGTTGGGTTATAGACAGTGAGAGGGAGAGACAGAAAGAAAGGTCTTCCATCCACTGATTCACTCTCCAGTTGGCCGCAATGGCCACGTTGAGCCATTCCAAAGCCAGGTGCCTCTGTCTTCCTCTGGGTCTCCCATGGGTACAGGGGCCCAAGCACCTGGGCCATCTTCCACAGCTTTCCTAGGCCACAGCAGAGAGCTGGATTGGAAGTGGAGCAGCCGGGACTAGAACCAATGCCCATATGGGATGCTGCTGCAGGCAGAGGATTAACCTACTGCACCAAAGTGCCAGCCCCCGAATGTTCTTAATTTTAATGAATTCCATAGTTAATATTTCATTTAATAAATCTTTGCTTATTACAAAGTCCATATTACAGAGTTTTATATTACATTCTACCTAGATACTTACTGTGCGGTATCTTACCAGGAATAGGTTTTCATGCCTGGTTTGAGCTGTGTTTTCTTACATGGATATAAATAATATTGACCCAGAGCTAGTCACTGAACCAATTGCCATTTCTACACACTGTGGCCATGCTATTTTTGCCATGAAATACTTTATGGGAAGATTGGTCTTGGTGCTTTCTGTTCAGTTGTGCTGGTTTCTTTCTTCTTCGACATCCGCAGAGTTTTACTTTTTCTGTATTTAAAATGGGCTTGCTATTTGCTGGACCAGTCCCACTGGCTTCATTACTCTTCAAGTTTATCTTGTCTTTTATTGACTCTTGGCTGTTCTGTATAAATATAAAAGTCAGATCATTAATTTATCCCAAATCCCAGTGGTAATGTTTATTAAGATGATTCCAAAAATCAATTTGAGGAAAATTGGCAATTTAAAAATTTGTCTTAATGTATTTTCATGGGCTAATGCCATTTTATTTAATCTTTTAAAAGTTCTCTAAATGATCCTTCTAGTTTTCAGTGTAAAAAATCTTGGACATTTTTATATTTATTCTTAGATAATTGCTTTTATGCTTGTGTAATAATTCTCAATTTTAGTTTCTAGGCAGTGACTAGAAGTCTACTTGAATTTTGTATGGTGATCATTTATAAACTTAAGCTGACTTATCAATACTAATAATTTATCTGCTGATTGTCTTTTAATTTTCTAGGTTTTCAACATATCATCTGAGCATAATGGGTTTATTTCTGTCTTTCGTTTTAACTCCTAAAAATTGTGTCATATGGTATTAGCCAGGACCTCTGTCTCCAGTGTGGTGCTAAGCTGAACTGGTGGTATTTGCTGCCCACATCGGCATCTCAGAGGAACATTTCCCAACATTTAGCCAGCACCTGTTAGATTTTCCATGGGAGCCTTTATTTTGTTGAGGGAGTTCTCTTCAGTTTATTAAGATTTTAAAAATTGTTAACTTTTTAGTTTCTTTTATGTCAGGTGAATGTAATTAATCATTGATTGAGTTTCAAGTGTTAAACCTGAAATCCTGGAGTAATACTTAGAAATTTTTCAGTTATATTTTCTTTTTGGGGGGTAATATTTTTTGTCAGGGTTTGCAAGGCTCAAGTTGGTGCTAGATGAACACATACAGTGAGTTGGGATATATTTTCTCCTTTTCTATTTTGTTGAATCTGTGGATGATTGTGTTATTTGTCTTAAATATTTGAGGCATCTAAATATTAAGTCCTTTGGCACTAGCATTTTCTTTAACATCTATGGGTCTGTTTATATTGAACAATAATTACTTTATCTTTTTTGGTAAGTTGTATTTTTCTAGGAATTGGTTCATTTGAAATTTTTAAGATTTGTTTGTTTATTTTAAAGGCAGAGTTACAGAGGGAGAGCCAGAGAGAGCGAGCGAGTGAGCAAGCAAGCAATATCCATCTTCCATCTGCTGGTTTACCCCTCCAAATGGCGACAACAGCCAAGGCTGGGCCAGGATGAAGCTAGGAGCCAAGAGCTTCATCCAGGTCTCCTGTGTGGGTTCAGTGGCCCAAGCACTTGGGCTGTCCTCCACTGCTTTCCTAGACACACTAGCAGGGAGCTGGATAGGAAGTAGAGCAGCTGGTATTCAAACTGGCACGTATGAGATGCCGGCATCGCAGGCAGCAGCTTTACCTACTACAGCACAACGCTGGGCCCTATTTGAATTTTTAAATGTGTTGGATATTTTTCAAAATGTTTCAACTTATCTTTTAAACAGCTCTAAGGCCTTTATTTTAAATACTTTTTTATTTGTCGGAGTCATGGAGAGTGAGGGAGAGGCAGAGAGAGAAAGAGCGATCGAGCGTACTTCTATCCATTGGTCCACTCCTTTGAGGAGTAGCTGCAATGGCTGGGGCTGAGCAGGGCTCAGGCAGGGAGCCAGGAGCATCACCTGGGTCTCCCATGTTGGGGGGCAGCAGCCCAAGCGCTGGAGCCATCCTCCATTGTTTTTCCCACGTGGAGCAGTGTGTACAGGAACTCGTACCCACATGGGATACAGGCATTGTAGGTGGTGGCTTTCTCTGCCATGCCACAGTGCCAGCCCCTGCATTTATTTTAAAATAGGTATTGTTTATGCATCTAATACAGTTTCAGGTGTGCTTGGCCCTCCCCATCTGTGGATTCCACCAACTGCGCCGTGGCTGGAGGATGCTTGAATGCAGCTGCGTTTGTAGCAGACATCTAGACTTCCCCGTTGCTGTGACAGCAGTTCACATAGCGTCTACATCACATGAGGTTTTATAGGTGACACAGAGAACATTTAGAGTGTAGGGGAGGAGGAGGTGCAGGTTCTGCTGCTTTTAGGACTGTGCGACTGCGACTTTGGCCTCTGCGTTCCAGTACCATTCCCTCGGGGGTGCTGGGCAGTGACTGCGTTTTGTGGTCAGCGCTGTCCGTGCTGATGGCTGTCGGAGCTGCATCCTGCGATCTGGAATCTCTAGGTCTGTGTGTTTTTTAAGCATCTCTGTTTTATTATGGCGTGGGGGAAACTGCCACCTTCTTCACAACAGCAGGCAGTAAAATACATCCCCCACGTAATTCAGAAAACAGGTCTATTTCATCATTGTAAAAAAGAAATCAAAACTTCTAGGTCAGCTTCAAAATCCCGTTTGCAAGCATGAAGAAGCCCATCTGTGTTGGACCACACAACCGCAGGTGTCACCTGATATCCCGGAGCTCAGCATAGGGCACCTGGGTCCTGAAATGGATGTGATTTGTGGGTGCAGCATTACAGGGCGACAGCTGATTGGCCTAAGTGTGACGAGACGTCTCCTGCCTGCCTCCTCTAGGTCTCGGAAAGCACCTAGCGTTTCTGTTCTCCTCTTCCTCTACGTAGTTTTGACACTTAGGACTTCAGTCAACACACACTGACTATGTAAGGCCACCACAAAACACACCAAACACCGAGTAAGGTGGAGGGTTTATTGGGGGAAACCCGACAGAGGGAAGGGAAGGGGTGAAGAAGGAGAGGGAGAAGGAGAGTAAGAGAGACAGAGACCGAGGTCAGGAGACAGAGAGGAAGAGAGAGCCACGTGTTCAGGAACAGGTCCTTTTAAAACTTTACCGGGCGGCAGGCAGGGAAGCAGGAGCAGTGAATCCCATTAGGATGGGAGTGGGGCTGACACTGGTGGTTGGGCCATGTGGCCACCTGGCTTCCAGCCGTGGCAGTGGGGGCTAGAGCCTAGGGTGGTGTCAGGTTTAGGTCACACCACAGATAAGACTGCGCCATTTTACTAACAGACTGTCAGATCTTTGTCCAGAGACGGCTCTGATTGCTGCTACATCTTGAGATTCAAGCTGGCCTGTGCATCAGACCGGTCTCCTCAATGTGTCAAACGCCTCCACTTGGTGCTGTTACCAGCAAGGCAGACTCTGGTTCCTGGACACAGTGTCGCAGTGCCACGATCCATCCCATACCCACCCACCACGGAAAAAGACCCTAAACCAGCCCTGTGCCACTGACATTGTTAGCAAAGTGAATATACAGGCTGCAGCTTACTGCGTCTTTGCTTTATGCTTTTACATACATTATCTGACTTTATTGTCAAAGGAAGAAACCTCCTTTGTAGATGAGGGATAGGACGCCCCGTGAAGCCGAATAGCCTGGCTCAGGCCAGTAAGTAGGAAGAAGGTGCACCAGGCCACCCGCTTCGGTGTGGCTCTGAAGACCACATCCTGACCGTCCTAAGGGTCAGAGTGGCCAGTTGTCTGTGCCGAGATGTCTGCTGATGGTCATTGGTGTGCACCCATCCAGCATGACCATCACTCCCTAAAAGGTGCTTCCTGGTTACTTTGCTTTTATTTATTTTTATTTTTTGAAAGATTTGCTTGTTTATTAGAAAGGCAGAGTTACAAGCAGAGGGAGGGAGAGACAGACAGATCTTCCATCCGGTGGTTCACTCCCCAGGTAGCAGCATTGGTAGGGGCTGGGTCAGGCCAGAGCCAAGAGCTTCATCCAGGCCTCCCATGTGGGTGCAGGAATCCGGGGGCTTGGGCCATCCTCTGTTGCTTCCACAAGTACAATAGCAGGCAGCAGGGTCGGAAGTGGAGCAGCTGGAACGGCAACCTATACGGACGCCGGCCCTGCAGGTGGCGGCTTTACCCGGTGCGCCACAGCACGGCCTAAGGGTTGTTATTCTCCATACAAGCCGTGTCCATGGTGAGGACACTGTAACTCGTTCATATAAGAATGGAGCTAAAAAGTCAGTTTGAGTGCAGAACATTTTGCAATCCTAGCACATTGTGTCTCCTGGTACGCGTTTCTCAGGGCCCCTTGAGGAGCTCCTGGGCTGCCCGTGTGTCTTGGTTGCTGACGGCTGTTGCGAGCCGCGCGGTCTGTCTCCGTCACCTCTGGGGATTCTCTCTGATACACTGGTTTGAAGTCTGTTTCTGTGAAGGAGCCTGGGATTGTTTGCCCATCGCTTCAACTCCTTCAGCATCATTTTCCCCATCATGACAACCAAGTGTTTTAAAATTACCTGCATGGTATTCCACTTCAGACTTTGAGAAATTTTCATTATATATATATATATATATATATATATATATATATATAGTGCCTGCCCCATAGGAAATTTTAGCTTAATTGCAATTGTGCAAGAAAAAATGGTATTAAAATTTAATTGCTGTATCTTATTAATTAACGATTTTTTGAAAGATAAATCTATTAGAGTTAAAAGGAGATAGGGAGACAGTGAATCTTCCATCTGCTGGCTCACTCCCCAAATTACTTTAACAATTGGGGCTGGTCCAAGCTGAAGCCAGGATCCAAGGGCTCCGTTCTTCTCTCCTATGTGGGTGGAAAGGGCCTGAGTTTTTGGGCCAACTTCTACCACTTCCCCAGGCTCATTAGCAGGGTTCTGGGTGGAAATGGAGCAGCAGGGACTTGAACCCGCACTCATAGGATGCTAGCATTGTAGACAGCTGGCAGGTTGTAATGCAGGCCCAGTAGTTGCTATCTTCTAATCACTTTAGCCACCGCTGAACTTGAATAAGCTACTGGTCAGCTAGTTTTTATGTCCGTTTTAAAACCAAGTGTATTTCATTAAGAGTTACTAAATGAAATTACTTTTATTTTTAACCCCGTATCAAATCTTTTTGTTTAAAATACTCTCAAAAATATCATCAGTGGTTTCTGTCATGTGGAGACGTATTTCTGTCCCTCAAATCCAGGATTGATAGCATTCATGGGAGTAATTCTGGTATTTATATATTGAACAGATATTTAAATAAACATGAAGTTGGACAAAACCTAAGCTGTCATTTGAAGGAACTTCTTCATAACTGTTTATATGATACTAGCTAAAGTATATTTCATTTTTCAAATGTTTACTTATTTTTACTTTATTTAAAAGGTAAAGAGGGGCCGACGCTGTGGCGTAGTAGGTCACAGCTTTGCCTGCACTGTCAGCATCCCATATGGGCTCCTATTCGAGTCCCAGCTGCTCCACTTCCAATCCAGCTCTCTGCTGTGGCCTGGGATAGCAGTAGAAGATGACCCAAGTCCTTGGGCCCCTGCACCCGCATGGGAGACCTGGAAGAAGCTCCTGGCTCCTGGCTTCAGATCGGTGCAGCTCCGACCATTGTGGCCAGTTGGGGAATGGACCAGTGGGTGGAAGACCTTTCCCTTTCTCTCTCTCTCTGCCTTTCTTTCTGTCTATGTGTACTCTGACTTTCAAATAAATAAGTAATTTTAAAAAAATTTGTGTAAAGTGAAATTATAAAATAAGATTATTTAAAAAAAAAAAAAGGTAAAGAGATGGAAAACGAGAGATCTTCCATCTGCTAGTTTACTCACCAAATGCCCACAGCAGCTAGGGCTAGGTCAACTGAAGCCAGGAGCCAAGAACTCGGTCCATCTCTCGCATGTGGGTGGCAGGGACCGCGCACTTGGGCCATGGGTGCTGCCTTTTGGAGTGTGTCTGAGGTGGAAGCTGGGTGGGTAGCAGGGGCTGGGACTCCACCCAGACACTCCAGTATGTGATGAGGTACCCCAGTGGTTACCGGCACTGTTCGAATTGTCCGCCCTAAATAAAGTGTGTTTTCTGGAAAAGCAGAGCAGCCTTCTTCAGGTGTTCTGTCTCTTTATGCTGCTGCTGATCTCTTGATCGTCTGACGTGTTTTTATAACTTGATGTTTCTGTGTGTGTTCGTAACACATGTAAATTGCTAAGTATGGTTTCTCACCGCGCGCGCGCGCACACACCACACACACACACACACAGATCATGACTGATGGAAGTGGTGGTGGGGAAGGCTTGCTGTACAGCCTCTGTTTTTAAGGTCGTACCGTGTTAAACATGTGCCGTGACACATGAGAGGGGAGAGTCAGTGTTCAGGGAGACTATGAGGACCTGTACGAGTATGTAATGAGACAAGTGAGGAAGTAAATAGGATACCCAACCAGACTTGGTTTTTGCTGCTCAGAGAACCGTTTGAAAGTAAAGTCATGTGTCTTTTGCAGACTTAGTGTTTTGATCAGTGTGAAGATCTCTTTCTTGTCCACTATGCGGTAAGATGCGGCTGTAATTAGCTATGGCCTTATTCCCTGCTTAGCATGTGGGCGCTGACTTGCAAAATGGCAGCCTTGGCTGCATCTGAATATAAACAGATGACGTGCAGTCCATATAAAAGACTTGGAATTATCAACCTAGAATTATCCGTGTAGTTTAAAAGATTTCATGACTGTTAAAAAATGTACTTTGTATGTGAGTGAAATTGAGCGCCCTTTTCTTTGATTATTATTTCTAGCTCTTGCCTGTTTTCCTGCTCAGCTGTCAGCTTTCAGTTTTTACTTGTTGGAGTCTTTATTTAGTGGAGCATTGACTACAGTGTGAGTGAAGAATAGGCTATCTCAGAATTAAAAAAAAAATACCTGATCACAGCTGTTTAATTATAAAGATAGCTGAGCAGGGAGCATCCCCACAGGCAGAGATGGCAAAGATTCAGAGTTCCATGATGGAGTTGCTTGCTTTAATCACTAGTAAATCCGTGGAGGCCGTGGTACTGGGGCAGCACTAGTGGGAACGTGGGACATTGTCCGGGGCTTTGGGATCAATGCCTTGGGAAATAGTGGATGTAAAATATTCTTTGAAGGGACCCAGGGTACTGAGTAACAGCACCTCCCCTGTCTGGGCAGGATTAAAACCTTGATCATGAGTGAGGTTCTGGTCTCCATCCTCACCAGGCAGGGAGAAGGTGCAGTGGCTGGCTGGCTGCTGACGCTTCATTATCAGGACCTCTTGGATCTTCGCAGACACAGATGTTGAGGTCAGGCTTACGTTACTCAAGGAATGAGGCTTTGAATGGGCTTTCTTCCAGACTTGCCCTTCTCATGGTTTGCACTGGTTAAACTGGTGTCCGAATTGTCCAGAGCTCTCTCTGGTGGGAATTCTCTTGTAGGCTTGTACACAGGGTGCGCCCACAAGGCAGCTGCAATGCAGGCTCGTGTGTGTGCAAGGTGGAAGTGCGTGCATGGTGCCGGCATTCTGCAGCTTTAGCAACTTTGAGATTTTATGCTCTGCAGCTCCTGGAGGACTCTGCCTGCCGCAGGCCCTGCAGAAAATACCAAGTCTGTGTTTCCTGTGCTGTCCGCTCACTCAACAAGGGGCTACGCGAGTTCTGTTTCTTACACAGGACATAAATACTGATCCTTGCAATCAGAGCCTCACCCAGTGCTCATGGCCAGTCTGCATGAAAATTACTGCATAAGCATTTTTTTGAAATAATGAAAAATAGATGGCTGGCGCCATAGCTCAATAGGCTAATCCTCTGCCTGCGGCGCCGGCACACTGGGTTCTAGTCCCGGTCGAGACGCCAGATTCTGTCGCAGTTGCCCCTCTTCCAGTCCAGCTCTCTGCTGTGGCCCGGAAGTGCATTGGAGGATGGCCCAAGTCCTTGGGCCCTGCACCCCATGGGAGACCAGGAGAAGCACCTGGCTCCTGGCTCCTGGCTTCGGATCAGTGCGGTGTGCCAGCCGCAGCATCCATTGGGGGGTGAACCAACGGTAAAGGAAGACCTTTCTCTCTGTCTCTCTCACTGTCTACTCCACCTGTCAAAAAAAAAAAAAGAAAAAGAAAAAAGAAAAATAGATGCAGAAAGAAATGAGTAAATGACACCGTGGTTGAACATTGAATTTTGCTTTTGAGCTGCTTACTCTTTTTTAAAAATTAAGTTGAGAGGGAGAACGAGAGAGCACATGCAAGAACCCATATGCTGGTTTATTCCCCAAGGGACTGCAACAGCATTTTATTTTTTTTTAAGATTTATTTATTTATTTGAAAGGCAGATAGAGATCGACCGATCTTCCATCTGTTGGCCCACTCCCCAGATGGCCCCAATGGCTGGAGCTGTGCTGATCTGAAACCAGGAGCCAGGAGCTTCTTCAGGTCTCCCATGTGGGTACAGGGGCCCCAGGACTTGGGCCATCTTCTGCTACTTTCCCAGGCCACAGCAGAGAGCTGGATCAGAAGTGAAGCAGCTGGGACTGGAGCCAGCGCCGTGCGGCTTCACCCTCTACGCCATGGTGTCGGCCCATGCAGGAGCTTGTGACTTGCATCCAAAGTCAGCAGCCAGGGACTCCAACTGGGTCCTCCCACGTGGATGGCAGGAACTCAGCTGCGAAGTCCTTACCTGCTACCTCCCAGGGCACACAGGGGCAGGAAGCTGCTGTTGGGGGTGGGGCTGGGCCTGGAACCTGGGCACTCCAGTGTGAGATGTGAGTCTCCTCACCTCTTGCAACTTCACTACTGGGCCACATGCCTGCCCTAGAGCTGGTGGTGGTTCAGCAGGAATGTGCACCAAGTCCCATTAAATACCTGATTAAAACAGGTGCCTGGGACCCGTTCTCAGAGCCCCTGCAGCAGGCTGGTTGGCATTTTCCCAAGCCCTGGGCAGTGCCCATTGTGCCACGAGCACTGCTCCAAGAACCTTTGGCACCAGTGCTGCTCTGTTCATTGGGAACGCTCACCTTCAGGAAATGGTTACCAAACCAAGGGTTGACTAACCGGAGGGAGAACACCCAGGGCCATTTAGTTAATGCATGCAGGGCCACCACACTCGAGGTATTGCTTGCCTTGATTTCATACACTAATGCGTTCTCCCCTTACTGCTACAACACAGCAGCGAGCGGTGTTTGATTACCCTGGAGCTGGGGAGAACGTTGACATCCCAAGAAATAAATCTGGGAGAGGCTCGGGTTTTTATGACACTCAAGCCTGGGGGGAAAGCAGAGGAAGCGCCCAGTGCTTTCTTGTTAAGCGACCTCACACGTGTGCCTGGCCAACACTTAGAGCATTTGCCTGACAAATAGCGAACAGTGACGGAACCCGCGATGCAGGATTCGGCGCCCCAGATGCTGCTGCTGTTTTGTAAGTCCGGGTGGCAGAGTGACTTAGCCTCAGGGGTGTACGACATCCTCTGGGCAGCAGTGACCGTGCCGCTGCCTCCCCTCTGCCCCCATCCCCGGGAAGAGGCTAGGGGGGCTCTGGAGCGGGAGCTGGGGGAGGAGCCTGGGAGGGGAGCTCCCATTATTGAGACCTGGGTCTGTAGCACCTGCTGCCTTGGGCATTTTGGGGTTGTTGTCCCTAAACCTCACATAGACTCACACCAATGTAGCTTTTTTTTTTTGTCTCTAAACAACCAACTTAACCGGGTCTTCACCTGTTTTTAGGGATAAGTTGGGTCAAACTCTGATAACCAGGAATAAGTAAACCACATTGGAGGGGAGCACTAGGAAGGTTATTTTATTCCCTGATGGTAAGGGGAATATGTAGAAACTGACCCATTTGGAAGCAGGCAGATAGAACCTGCTCCCATATATAATTGGAATGCTAATACCTTAAAGTTACAAGTACAAAACTCGTGTAGGTGATTGGTAACCGGATGTCCTCTCCACAGCATCTCTGCTGAGTGATGGGCAAAGAGAAAGCAACGCTTTATGTATTAAAATTTTTGTGTATAGTTTTTTTTTTTTTTTTTTTTTTTTGGGACAGGCAGCAGAGTGGACAGTGAGAGAGAGAGACAGAGAGAAAGGTCTTCCTTTTTGCCGTTGGTTCACCTTCCAATGGCCGCTGCGGCCGGCGCATTGCGCTGATCTGAAGCCAGGAGCCAGGTGCTTCTCCTGGTCTCCCATGGGGTGCAGGGCCCAAGCACTTGGGCCATCCTCCACTGCCTTCCCAGGCCACAGCAGAGAGCTGGCCTGGAAGAGGGGCAACCGGGACAGAATCCGGCGCCCCGACCGGGACTAGAACCCGGTGTGCTGGCGCCGCAAGGCGGAGGATTAGCCTATTGAGCCGTGGCACCGGCCGATTTTTGTGTATAGTTCTATGCAATTGCCTAAGCTGGATAGAAATGTTATTTCTCTGCTCTGATTCACAGGAAAAACCTAGAGAGAACTAACTTGCTTAGCCCCCTTAGCCCATTAACTGTTAGAGCTTGAAGACAAAACATAGCCCTAGTGCAAAGCTTGACTTAGGTCATCCTCCTCCCACTCCCCTCATCTTCATGGGCGCTTTGGGCAAAACACAGTTATGGGGCTGGTGTTGTGGTGCAGGGGTTTAAGCTGCCACATGAGTAGCTGACATCCCATATGAGCGCCAGTTCCTGCCACGGCTTCTCCACTTCTGATCAGGTTCCTGTTAATGGCCTGGGAATGCTGCAGAAGGTGGCCCAAGTATTTAGGCTGCTGCTGCCTGGGCGAGAGACCTGGATGAAGTTCCTGGTTTTTGCCTGGCCCAGCCCTGGCCATTGTGGACATCTGGGGAGTGAACCACTGGATAGAAGGTCTCTCTCTCTGTTTCTGCCTCTCTCCCTAACTCTGAATTTCAAATAGATACTTAAAAAAAAAGTTAAATCTTTGCACAAAACGATTATTTTTCTAAGATATAAATAAAATATCATCAACAAAAGAGTGTTCATTGAACTGAAATAATGCATTAAACTAACGTGAATATTGAGCTACTTTTCGTGTAAGGACTTAGAACAATACTATACAGTAGAGTTATTATATTCTTGGCCTGGTCGGTGGATTAGATGAATCTTAGATTGATTTTTCAGCAAAATCTGGGCTGCCTGTAAGGTAATTGCATCCATGAATTCTTGTACAATTAGGTTTGGCATATTTAGGTCTGTATTCATCATTCTTTAATGTCTGTAAAGTTGCTACATAAACTTTGTAAATAGGTTATGTGTTCTGTCTTTGAGGAAGCAGGAATTTAAATTTTTAATTGTCTGTCTTGCAAGCCAAGACTGCTTCTCCATTTTTCCCGGGATTTCATGTGTGCTGTCCCGTGGAGTTGGGCCTCTGACCTGGTTGTCCTCTCGCCTGTGGTGGGTTCCTGCTTCTCAAGGGAGGGGTGTGTTCGTGGGAAGTCAGCAGCGTGCTGGAGAACTGACGCTCCCGAAGCTTCTGCAGCTTTTCCGGGGCCTTCTCTGGCCGAAAGGGCTGGCTTTGGTGACTGCGGTTCTGTCTCCCCAGCCCACTGGTTCGTTCTGTCCCAGTGGGGAGAAAGTGGCCCGTGGGACTGTAACCCATACACACAGCAGTCCGAGGTATCCGGCTGTTCCCTCTTTACATGGAGCCCTGTGAGGTTACAGTCAGCGAGTGGTGCAGCTGGGATCTGTGTTCCCGTCAGACACATTGGCACCTGTCCATCACAGCGTCCCAGGCTCCACTGTGTCCTCAAGCCTCGTCGTGTGCATTTCTGGTGCCAGCTGTCCCTGAGGTGGCAGCTTTATTTCCAGAAGAGCAGATTTTCCAGAGGGGCCCTTAGGTAGAGAGTCTCACTGCCTTGGATGGTGTGGGCTATGAAAGTTTTATATAGTGGGTCTTGGGGCCAGTGCTGTGGTATAGCGAGTAAAGCTGCCGCCTACAGTGCCGGCATCCCATGTGGGCGCCAGTTCGTGTCCTGGCTGCTCCACTTCTGATCCAGCTCTCTGCTGTGGCCTGTGAAAGCAGTAGAAGATGATCCCAGACCTTGGACCCCTGCATCTGCATGGGAGACCTAGAAGAAGCTCCTGGCTCATAGCTTCGAATTGGTGCAGCTCCGGCTGTTGGGACCATCTGGGGGGGTGAAGCAGCGGATGGAAGCTCTCTCTCTCTCTCTCTCTCTCTCTCTCTCTCTGCTTCTCTGTAACTCTGCATTTCAAATAAATGAATAAATGTTTTTTAAAAAAATAGTGGGTTTTTGAGATCAGCATTACAGCTCGGAACTTTGGACTGTCAGGCCAAGTTGCTTATGTAGTTCTTCGTCCTTGGAGGGAAGAAGTGTTGCTTATTCAGTTAGAAGTAGAGTACTGAAGATGTAAGTTAACACTCGCTGGTTCATCAAGTGGAATAATGCATGTATTGAGTATATTTTTTGTAATATTAGAGCATGCCGAATTAGTATTATGTGAAGACGATGGAAACATGAAGTAATGGTGATTTTGACTGAAAACGGAAAATGGCTGTATTTTCAGACTATGGCGTTTATAGAAGTCATATATATAGATACAGATGCAGATAGAGACATGGTCTAATAACGTAGTCATCATACAACTCCTTTAGCCCAACATCTGTCAGCAGCGTGTGCCAGTGTCGTGGTGCCGTGTGTTAAGCCATCTGGTGTGCTGGTGTCTCATGTCATTGTTAGTGGTTTGGGTCCTGGCTGCTTTGCTGCTGGTTCAACTCCCCGCTAATGCCCCTGGGAGAGCAGAGGAGAGTCCCAGTGCTCCGGCCCCTGCAGCCACGTGGGAGACCCCAAAAGAGTTCCTGCCTTTGACCTGGCCCAGCCCTGACTGTTGATGGGAGCTCATGTTCTCTCTCTCTCTCTGTCTGTCTGTCTCTGTCTGTCTCTCTCACTCCTTCCATCCCTCCCTTTCAAATACCTGTAATTTCTAAGTTATCTATACCCAATTTCTGAATAGTGGTTCTTAGCCCAATCGTCTGGAGTATAAAATAGAGTTACTAAGTACAGCAGATAACAGAGATGGTGACTTTTATTGAAAAGAGCATTCCGCCTGTAGTCAGGACTGGGGCCTGGAGTATCGTCAGGTGTAACTTGGGGACTCGCCTCTTCCCGCTGTGCTTTGAGCCTGAGGGGACCAGCATTCCGATGGCATCCTCTTGGCCTGCTCAGAGGAAGTGCACACCATTGGCTTTGTAACTGCAGGCCTCAGACGACAAAGCAAGGATTGATTAAGTCTTCCCGTGTGTCAGTGGGGGCTCCAGTTAACAGAGCGGCTTTGTGGCTTGCTTAGCCGCCTCTACTCAGAAACCTACTGTAGGGCCGGTGTTGGGCGGTGGGTTAAGCTGACACTTGGCACACAAGCGGCTCGTTTGGGAGGGGTTTTGAGTTTGCAGCGCCACGCTTCTGACCCAGCTTCCCTGCTAATGGCCTGGGAAGGCAGCGATGACAGCCCAAGTGCCCAAGTCCCTGCTGCCTCCTTGGGAGACCCTGATGGAGTTTGTGACCTCAGCCTGGTCCAACACCGGCTGTGAAGGCCATCTGGGGAGTCAACCAGCAGATGGAAGATCTATCTCCTGCTCTTGCTTCTACCTCTCTTTATGTTGCTCTGACAAATAAAATAAAGAAGGTACTTTTTAAAGATTTTTCTTGCTTAAATTTACCTGCAAGATTTGTCAGACTCAAAAGCATAAGTATACAAAAGCATTTATTAGCAGAAATTTGGTTTCTTCGGTGTTAAGTTTTTTTCTTCATGGATTTTCAGAGATTTAGTTCGGATTGTGTGTTTCATTTTGAAGTGCTACAGTTAGATCACAGGACATGTAACATGTTGTTAATAGGTTATTACACAACTCTGTGTGTGTTCGCGTTTATGAGACCATAGCAGCAAAAACAGGTTAAGACTGAATCTGGTACCATTTAGTAAGTGTGTGACTATTCTGTGCTACTGGGAATAATTGAAACTGAATAATTGAAACCTATTGTAAAACTCTCTGAAAAAATAAGAATTACCATAAAAAGTAAGCAGTTTTTAAAAAAGGTTTATTTATTTGAAAGTCAAAGTTACACAGAGAAGGAGAAGTAGAGAGAGAGAGAGAGAGAATGAGAGAGGGCTTCCATCCACTGGTTCACTCCCCAAATGGCTGCAGTGGACAGAGCTGTGCTGATCCAAAGCCAGGACCCAGGAGCTTCCTCTAGGTCCCCCACAAGGGTGCAGGGGCCCGAGGACTTGGGCCATCTTCTACTGCTTTCCCAGGCTCTAGCAGAGAGCTGGATTGGAAGTGGAGCAGCTGGGAATATAACTGGTGCCCATATGGGCACCGACCCCAAGCAGTTTCTTTTGACAGTACAATTGTTGGACTACTGAAGCTTTGATCACATGAAACACAAAGGAAGGAATATGGAGTTTTGGCCTCAGAGATCCGTTGAGTCCACGCTCTCAGTCCTCTTGGCTGATTCCAGCCCCGGAGTTTGAGCAGACGTCTCCATGGGTCAGAGCTGCGCTGTGTTTCAGGGACTCGGTGTGTGGTCCCCAGTTGCTTCGCAGCCGTCCCCAGTGCTCAGCAGGCTGCGTTCCCTGTCACACCCCGTGCCCAGCGTGTCTGTTAAGTAAGCTTCACAGTGCAAGGCTGTGCAAACTTCCAGGACCAGCTTCTCTTCTGTGTGTTGGATCTTCACTCTGGTTTTAAATGTTCCATATGTTACATAAAGAACTCCAAAAATATCATCTTACTTTCACTGCCAAGGAGATGTGCCAAAGGAATTTGACTTTGATACTTGATCTCAAAATTTCCTATGTGGAATTTTGCGATTTGTCCCCAAGTATGCTGCCTGCTGCACTGGGCGGGTCGTGTTCCCTGGGCTGTGGGAGTGGCAGGTGGGCACTTCCCTTCAGCTCACAGATGCCTCATGGTAGATCCACGCAGGGCACAGTAAGGTGCAGGTGCGCCTCCCCGGATCCAGATGAAACGCACCGTTTTTATGACACCTGTGGTGCTGAAACCCGATCTTGGCTTGAGCTTGCTTGACACCAAAGCTTGTTTTACCTGATTTGAGGATGTTCCTATGTTCTTTATTCCAGGAGGTATGAACGGTTAAAGTTTGTGCAGAAGAGATCAGTGTGTTGACTTACATGTTGCGGTAGTTATAAATAGACCCTTCTTCAATTCTGTTCTTCTACAATACAGCAGGGCTCAAAGCTCTGGGCCCCATGAACTTGAGGAGAGACTGCGGGTTTCTCTTAGACACTGTCTTTGCTCCTAGGCAGTTGGTGGTTCATTGAGATTTGCTGCAGAAGATACTGCCCTCAAGCAGATGGTCAAATATAGTTACTGGAGTCTGGCACTTGGCACATACGTACACACAGGTATATGTGACATATGTATTATAAATATGTATGTGTGTATGTGTATATGTGGAGAGAGCGGGAGAGGGGGAGACAGAGAGAGGATTTTGGTATAAGTGAAAATAGAACAAGACAAGTGTTTTGATGGAAAACGTTTTTGAAATGCGTGTATAGCCCTTGTGTAATGCATATTTCTCATGTACTTTTTGATGGCCCCATGCATTTGTTTAGTGATGTAAAAGACAAAGAGAACTCGTCCCCCACATTCCTAAGAAACTCTGAATTCATTTCTTAATAACATTTAAGCCAAGCCACAGGCAGTGATGTAACATAAACACATCCATTAAAGAAAGGAATGGGTAAGAAAGTGAAATTTTGATGAAAAATCCCAGCAAATGTGCTTTCCTCCGATGTGAGGACAGAACAGGGTAGTAAGTCTAGAGCAAAGAACCACCTACTTGGCTTCTGCTTTTCTCCCCTTACCGGGTGCAATGTTGGAGAAATGGCTGGCAGTCTCTGAATATGCTTTGTTACCTGTAACATGCTGATAACAGTAGCTGTCGTATACAGTGGTTGGAGGCAGCATTGGTGATTAAGTGGACTGGAGGGTGTGGGGCACACGGGGAGCGCACGGTGCTGCCTGTGAAGTGGGTGAGATGCTGAGGCCTGGGTTTCTACGGGGTGGGGTGCTAGCCCTGGCTTTCCTCATTGAGGCACATCCAGTGAGGCCTGGATGTGGATCTCTGCACGATCAGGTCCTGGGCTTGGGTTTCTGCACTGTGAGGGCTAAGTGCTGTAACGGGCAGAATTTCTCCTGAATCTGTTAGGATTTCATCTCCCACAGCAAGCAGCTTTCAGGTGAACAGGCCATCCTCACATCTGTTAACCTGGAAGCCTGTGGACTCACTCACAAGTCGTCTTCATTTAAAGTCTAGAATTTTCCTGGAAAGCAGAGGAGGTTGGAACTGAATAGAATGTGGTTATGTAGATAAGGCTTGGCTGAGTGTATTTTTAAGCTTTGAAAGAAAATATGTTCTATTGTCAGATGTTAGAACCGCCCCTGCAGCTCTGCACATGTCCAGGCTACAGATGCCACACCTACATACAGTGATCACACCCTGTGGGCATCCTACTCCTGGAAACCCCAGGATATGAAGTTGAGGGCAGTTTGGCACTGGGTACTGTTTGCAAATTCAAACTCTGGCTTAATTCTGCTCGCTGCAATGAGATCATAACACACTGAAGAGGCTACTAATGTGAGAATCTCTGTAGGCTAAAATGAGGCATCTGAAAAGGAGAGGGTGAGGTGCCACAGGACCACACTGTGACTTCCAGGTACCTGTCAATTCTCCTTTCATAGGTGCCTCCCTGCATTAGAAAAAGGGAAGTACAAATTATATTATACCTCGGTGTACAGATGAGTATAACCTAGGCTGGATTTTTTATTATATAGCCAATATTATTAGTTTTTCTCTTCTAATTAAAAAAAAATATTGTTTGAACCACGGAAAGTCCCATGGGCCCCAGACCATGTGCTGGCTTCGTGGATAAGTCGTCTCTGCCCACTGTGGAGTTTTGCAGATTGTCTCCCTGCAAAGCTGAGTGTGGGCAGATCCTGGCATATTTGGAAGACAAGCAGAGGGGGCATTTAGAGATGTCTACGACAGTATCTTTTAGACACAGAGTAGAGGCTTCGCCAAGCCAGCTGCCAGCTTCTTCGGCAACCAGAAACAGAAAACATCCAGTCTGGAAAACTCTGCCTCCGTTTTCTTCAGCTGAACTTGATTTCTGTCCACCCCGGCCATCCTCTGTGATCATGAATGAGTAAATGAAGGAACAACCTGTGATGGCTCAGAAGACAATGCAAATCCCCAAACAAGGCAGGGTATATCGTTTTGTTAAAAAAATTCTTTTTACTTTGATAGGAGAGAGAGAAAGGAGAGGGCATTATCTCCCATCAACTGGTACACTTCCCACAATAGCCAGGGCTGGGCCAGGCCACGTCGGGGGCCCAGGACTCTGTGTGGGTCTCCTACAGTGACTCACGCACCTGAGCCATCGTTTGCTGCGTCCCCAGAGCATACGTTAGCACGAAGTTGGAATCGGAGATGGATTCAGGACTTGAACCCAGACACTCTCCTAGGGCATCTGGCCATCCCAAGTGGCTGCTGGACTGTTGTCCAAAATGCCCACACGTGACAGTTGTTCTTAGGTATTGATGGAAAATTTTAGAATGTGTCAGGTTGCTATAAAAATAGAGAATAAACTTTTCCAATTAAGGAAAAGATAATGATAAGAAAATAATCTGGAACACACACTCCCCATGATCTCAACATTTGACATCCGAATGAGAATCAACACTGCTGATAGGATTTCCTCGAATCAGAAATGTGGGTGAGAAGTTAAAGGAATTCTCCTGGAACTCAGATAAGCATGGATGCCAGAGTAACACCAGACCACTGACTTGGGACCACAGGAGTCTGAAGTGCCGCTCAGGTGGGCTTCTTCCTGGGCTTGAGCCCCTGACCACCCAACACTTTGCTCCCTGTTCTGTGTCCTGCTGAGACGTATGTCAGTCTTTCCTAGCTTCACATCCTGGGAATGTATTTCTCAGGGGCCTGGGAGCCGCCCTTTGAGATGTGCAGATCCTCTGAGCTGCAGTCATTATGAAAGAGAGGGTTCCTGGCTCAGTCCTGGGGAGGGTCTGAGCCTAACTTCAGTTAGCAGAGCCAGGTGCCCTAAGCATAGAGACCCCTGCTCATGGTGTCCTCGGCGACTCCACCAGCTCACCCCAGGCTTAGAAGCTCCCCGATGTTTTATTTCCCTGGAGTTGAGTGCGGTCTCTGTCCCCGGTTGCATTTTTGAACAGTCTTCCTCACTGTTTCCATTGGTCCAGCACAGGTTTTCTTTGACACACAGAAACCAGATCTTGGAAATCCAAGAGTTGTTCAATGTGCATTTGATAAAAAGAGACCAGAGTGAACAGAGGAGAAAGTGGAATTTAAAACTGTCGGACCCTCACCAGCGAGGGTCCAACATAGTCATGACACGGTCACTGTTTCTCGGTTCTCAAGGAACTTTTACTTGTGGGGGCAGAAGGAAAGTGGGGAGAGGAGAAAAGAGGAGGAGGCCGTGGCGGCGGCCGCTGGCAGTGGCGGCGCCGGCCCGCCCAGATCCCAATGTCCCTTTATGCTGATGTTGTCCAATCAGATGAAAGGGCGCAGATAGCCTCAGGTCAAAAGTTCATCTGTTTCACCGGGTTCCTCCTAGTTGTTTATGCAGAGTCCATTCTGTTTCATCTGTTTCACCTGGCTGTTTTCGTGGGCCTTGTGGTCGACCGATTGCTGCAAACCATGTAGATGAGGAGGTTCCCAAAGGTGACCAGCCTGTGGTTCCCCACAAAAACAGAGGGAGAAGCCTTTCATTATCTCAAGGAAGTCTTGAATCAGCCAATTAATATGGCAGAAATAATGGGAAAAAAGTCAATACATAGATAGGGTGGAATATCTTTCAACCCAGGTTATCAAAAACTTTAAGTGGGTATGAAGTCAAAGGGGAAGACAGTGGCAAACAGGGACATAGGTTTGACCATCCTCAAAATCAGATTATAAATTACTGCTGATTATTTAGGGAATTATAAGTAAATGCGAGTATCAAAATACTCTGGGGATGGGGCTGACGCCTTGGTGCAGTAGGTTAATCCTCCGCCTGAGGTGCCGGCATCCCATGTGGGTGCCAGTTCTAGTCCCGGCGGCTCCTCTTCCAATGCAGCTCTCTGCTATGGCCTGGAAAAGCAGTAGAAGATGGCCCAGGTGCTTGGGCCCCTGCACCCACAGAGGAGACCTGGAAGAAGCACCTGGCTCCTGGCTTTGGATAGGTCCAGGCACATCAGCAGAGAGCTGGATCAGAAGAGGAGCAACCGGGGCTAGAAGTGGCACCTACATGGGATCCCGGCACAGCAGTGGGAGGATTAACCTACTGTGCCACAGCATTGGCCCCTGGAAACTGCTTTTTAGACTTGCCTTACCATGTGGGAAGGGCTAAAGAAATTTGTGTGTGTGTGTGTGTATGTATATGTCATGTATTTATTTGAAAAGTATAATTACAGAGAGAGAGGGAGAGGCAGAGAGAAAGAGACATCTTCCGTGTACTGGTTCCCTCACCCGATGGCCACAGCAGCAAAGGCTGGGCCAGGCTGGAACTCTGTCCAGGTCTCCCTCACGGGTAGCAGGAAGCTCATCACTTGGGCCATCTTCGGCTGCCTTCTAAGGAACATGAACAGAAAGCCAGTTCGGAAGTGGAGTAGCCAGGACTGCAGCTGGAGCTCAGATGTGGGATGCCGGTGTTGCAAGCAGTGACTTGACTGTTGGTGCCACAGTGTCAATGGCTGAAGCAGTTTTAGACCAGCGATGCTTAATGTGAGAAATTATTTTTCCCAGTTGTGCTCCGTGTGTGTAGTTTTTCATAAGTTACTCTAAAATGTTAGGTCAAATTTCTGGCTGTCTTCGAACGAGCAGTCCAGTTACGTTTCTTAAGTCTAGCTAGATGTGAGAAAACAGTGGAAATCCCGATGAGAAATGGAGAAGGGCAGTATCAAGATGACATTCTTGTCGAAAACCTCACAACGGAACGGCAGCCTGGTATTGCAATCCGTCACGGTGGTTTCTGAAGTTGCATGAAGTGCATGTTTTGCTGCGAACCCTCTGGCTGTGGCGGTCTTTAGGGCAAAGGGAGATTGAAGCTCACGTTTGCTCAGGAATCCTATTAGTGCTTCTGGGAGGAAATAGCGAAAAGCACTGAACCGTTGATGATTCGCTGCAAATGGTGTTGTCCAAATGTTTGGATAAGCTGACAGGAGTCAGTTCTACAAAAGACTTTTCTTTGAAGTCATTTCACTGATGAAAAAATGCTTAATCCAGTAGCAGTCTTTGACACTCCTGGGAAGATGTTGATGGTTGCCTACCTACTGTTAATAAATGAAGCAGTTTTTAACTGTTCTCTGCCCGTCCTGTAGAGTCGCTCTATGTATTAGATACGACAATGACAGCTGCTGTGTCACTTTTACTAGGAAATCTGTTCTCCTGATCCTGTAGTGCCTGTGCCACCCGGTAGAGAGATTGGAGGCCATGTATTCTGTTTATGAAGGGGCTTGGTCCCCGGGTGTGAGCTTGTGCTTTGAGTGAGAACAGGTAGGTGAGCAAAGAGCCTTCATGACTACTGCAAGTAGATGTGTTTGGTTGCAGTGTTTTTTGCTTTTTTGTTTGTTTGTTTGACAGGCAGAGTTAGACAGCGAGAGAGAGAGAGAGAGAAAGGTCTTTCTTCCGTTGGTTCACCCCCCAAATGGCCGCTACGGCCGGCGTGCTGTGCTGATCCGAAGCCAGGAGCCAGGTGCTTCCTTCTGGTCTCCCATGCGGGTGCAGGGCCCAAGCACTTGGGCCATCCTCCACTGCCTTCCCGGGCCACAGCAGAGAGCTGGCCTGGAAGAGGAGTGACCGGGACAGAATCTGGCGCCCCAACCATGACTAGAACCTGGTGTGCCAGCGCCGCAGGCGGAGGATTAACTTAGTGAGCAATGGCGCTGGCCTGCAGTGTGTTTTAACCGTGGTGGTGACTGGTGCCACACCTGATTTGTACTTTCTGAAGTAGGACAGGGCATCCTTGATATACGTCGCTGCCTGGAAATAAAAATAAGCCCAGGTAAGTTTCCATTATTATTTTTTTTTTGTATTGGTATTTCTTGAATATAACAGCTTAACAAAGTTAGCTGATACATGACTTTATATTCACAGCTTGAGTTGCTTGCATGTTGTAAGAGTCAGGTAATTTTTCTAGGAGATCACAATGTGCAGTGACAGAGTGTGGCTTTCCTGTTTCCCACCATGCTGCCATCCTCAAAGGTATTCAGGTCCGGAGTCGTCTTCCTACCTGGGGAGGAACTGTGAGATCCTGGGTGCCGTGAGATGAAGGGCGGCGACTCAGGGAGCAGCATGGGGGACTTGATTACCAATGGTGCTTGCTTGGCGTTGAACAGGGAGCAGATTGTACAACATCTCCGATGTGCGCAGAAACTAGTGCTAAGGTTTTTTCTTTTATTTAGAAAGGCTGCGTTTTCTTTCTCATCCTCTCTTTGTGCGTTTGTCCCCAGAGCCACCAGCTCTGTCCAGTGGGCTGGGGAAAGCTGGTCCCCGAAGACAGAGTCCAGGCCCCTGCTTGATCCTTGGTCGGTTGAGAGTGCCGGTCAAGAAGTGAGTTCGTTGCAGCGCCGGCAGTTAGGACAGTGCTCGTTTTCTGGTCACGTAGCCTGGAAACACTTCCTTAAAATGAATCCTTTGTCCCCTGTTCAGTGATGGCTTCAGCACACACGCGGGTCCCTCTTGCCTGGCCTTGGCCTGCAGCTCCCCTTTGGACATTTCCATTAAACTACAAAATTAGCACTGGCTGATTAACATCTCGCTTTAAGAGCTCTGGTAAAAGCCATATTCATGAATCAAAGTCAGCATGCACTCGTAATTAACTTGACAAAACTCAGCCTTCTGCGCGCATCATCCTCCAGTACGTGAAGTAATTGCTGTCCGTTCAGCTCTGCAAGACAATTGGAGTCCACCACAAGGAAGAGGGCGAGGCACAGGAACCAGTGCTGAGGCCCCGTGTCCTGGCGGGGGAGATTGGCAGACTAGAATTCTAGAGTGTATTGCGGGAACAGGCACATTCAAAATGTGGACTTGAGAGTTTCCCACTTACAAAGATAGAAAAACAGGTGGTGGTGGGGTTAGTGGTGAGATTGAATGTAACAAATATTCTAGAACTTTTCATGGGAACTTACTGGACAAGACCCTGGAAATGGACCGTCTGCTGCACTACAGAGCATCGTGTGCAGAGTCTAAATGATTGACTAAGGCTATGTGTGTGATGACTGGAAAAACTATTCAAGTTCATTCAGCCACGTTTCCTTACTAAGAGAATAGAAAAAAGAAATGCATTTACCTTATATGTTTAACCCATGGTGTGGAATTTTGTAGCTGGTAAATATTTATCTCTTACTACAACTCTGATATCATTACGATTTATCACTAAGGGAAAAAGCAAGTACCCAAACGAACATAGTACAGCGTAATATAATATACGTGCTAAGAGAAATAGAGTCGGGTTGCCCGTGGGTTGGGAGATGCTGAAGGAAGAAAAGTTGATTTTGGAAATATTCCTTAGCAACTGCGTTGAGTCTGCTTTAAAGGGTGCAGGCTAAGTCCCTTTTTTTCTTTCTTTTCTTTTTTTTTTTTTTTTGACAGGCAGAGTGGACAGTGAGAGAGAGAGACAGAAAGGTCTTCCTGTTTTTTTTGCCGTTGGTTCACCCTCCAGTGGCCGCTGCCGCCGGCGCATCTCGCTGATCCAAAGCCAGGAGCCAGGTGCTTCTCCTGGTCTCCCATGCGGGTGCAGGGCCCCAAGCACTTGGGCCATCCTCCACTGCCTTCCCGGGCCACAGCAGAGAGCTGGCCTGGAAGAGGGGCAACCAGGATAGAATCCGGCACCCCAACCGGGACTAGAACCCGGTGTGCTGGCACTGCGAGGCGGAGGATTAGCCTGTTAAGCCACGGCGCCGGCCTGCAGGCTAAGTCTCACAACAAAAAATCCTAATGTGGATTAAGAAACAGGAAAGTAATCATTTTAGTAGGCATAAGATTTTTAATTGAGTGAGAGAAGATTATACTGCAGAGGAATGTTGGATAAATATTGTGAGTTAACTCTATTTAAATTGGATCGTTGGAAATTTCAAAGAATATTTTGCTAATTTTTCTAAGATAAAATATTCCAATACCAGAGAGTTTGATAAAACCCAAACAGGCTTTACATTGCTATAAAATCTCAGTAAACTTCTTTGTGATAATTAAAACCACTTGCAAACTCTTAGAGATTAACACTGGTAAATTATGGAAGTCCGTTTAGCACTGTTGTTTTTAGAAGTGGGTGACATACTGAAGACTACAGAATGTTCTGAGATGTGCGTGTGGTTCAATCAAAGGAGAGAGAGGTAGAATCTTGGGTTAACATGAAAAGCCTGTCTTGCCTTGACCCAGGTGATGGGACTCAAAGTGAACTCCTTGTGGCTTCTGTCCTGTCATTGTTCTCTTGGGCTGGCTCCTGAAGGTCCTGTTTCCATTTGCTTGGAGAGAAACTCAAGGCATCGATAACTCTCAGAGGCATGAGGGAATCCCAGTTGTGCGAAGGAAGAACAAAGACACTTCGTGTTCGCTACTCTGAAGTCACTTGTTCAAGAACAGTGAGACAAAACAGTAACCAGGTATTTGACAAAACTAAGGATGCCTGGGGTCTGACATTGTGGGGCAGAGTAAGTCACCACGTGCGGTGCTGGGGTCCCACTTGGGCTGTCCACTTGGGATCCCACTCCTGCTAATGGCCTGGGAGAGCGGTGGCAGATGGCCCAAATACCTGGACCCGGGCCTGGGCCACCCACGTGAGAGACCCCAGATGGAGTTCCAGTTTCCTGGCTTCCGCTTGACCCAGCCCTGGCTGTTGTGGCCATCTGGGGAGTGGACCAGCAGATTGAAGATCTCTCTGTGCCCCCTCTACCCCCATAACTCTGCTTTTCATATAAATCAGCAGGTATTTAAAAAACCTAAGGCTGTCTATGATCTTTATGACTAGTTCACGGTGAAGGGCATAGGAGAGCGCTTTCAGAAGCCATGTACAGTTCCATGGGGCAGGCCCAGCGAAGCGGGAGCAGTGGCTGGAGCAAGAGCAGTGTCCTTGCTATGAGCTGCCTGTGGGATGCTCCTGCGCTCTGTGTGTGGAGGCTCCCTGAGGGTCTCCCACTGCTTCCCGTCTCAGTAGAACCCGAGCGGAGAAGACAAAGTGGGGCTGCCGTGCTGCTGTGTGGCTCAGACAGATGGGGCCCGGGAAGGCTGATGTCATGTGGCCCACAGTGCGGGGCGCGGGGAAGCGAAGCGCAGGCCGCTGTGAGCCAGGCCGCGTTCTCCAGACCCCAAGTGTGAGCTCGCACAGAGCCACGGCGGTGGGCAGGTCTGAGAGCTCGGGAGTGTGGAAGCTGTGGACAGCAGTGAGGACCTCGTCACCAATGGTACAGACGCAAGGCACGGACAGAGACGCAGTGCTGTGCTACCCTGTTCACGTGGGATCCTCCAGTTCCTCTCAGACTAACAAGGAAATAGCTGGAAACAACCTAATCATGCAGCAGCCATGGAAATGCTCTTGGGACAGTCACAGAAGAAAATATTTAAAAAGAAGTCACTAAAATATCTCCCAGAGCCATGGTATTCACTGGCCATAATGAAATAAGGCAAGAAAAACAAAACATGACAGAAAAGTTGTCTGGAATTGAAAAAATAGCAGCAAGCAAAATGTCTTTTTTTTTAAGTCTATTTATTGTTCACTCCGCAGATGACTACAATGGTTGGGGCTGGGCCAGGCGGAAGCCAAGAGCCAGGAATTTCATCTGAATTTCCCACATGTGCTGCAGTCTCCTCAGTACTTGGGCCACCTTCTACTGCTTTCCCATGCACATTGGCGGGCACCAGGATTGGAAGTGGAAGACCTTGGGCTTGAACCGCTAATCCTGTGGGATGCCAGCATCACAGGCAGCAGCTTAACCTGCTGTGCCACAACGCTAATGCCAGATCTCTCTTTAATGACTTTTGTGTTAAAGACGAGATCAAAAGCAAAAGAGCAGGTGGCCTAGAGCTATGTAGAATGGAGTGTTACGTGGCTCAAAAGGCTAATCCTCCGCCTTGTGGCACCGGCACACCAGGTTCTAGTCCCGGTTGGGGCGCCGGATTCTATCCCGGTTTCCCCTCTTCCAGGCCAGCTCTCTGCTATGGCCTGGGAAGGCAGTGGAGGATGGCCCAAGTGCTTGGGCCCTGCACCCGCATGGGAGACCAGGAGAAGCACCTGGCTCCAGGCTTCGGATCAGCGCGATGCACCGGCGGCAGCCGCCATTGGAGGGTGAACCGACGGCAAAGGAAGACCTTTCTCTCTGTCTCTCTCTCTCACTGTCCACTCTGCCTGTCCAAAAAAAAAGAATGGAGTGTTACGTATCATAACTTACAGGACATACTTCTATCTTAGTAACTAAAGCCGAGTTCTTAGACATAACTGTTTGTGTCAATAAAGAGTGAACATAAATGATTTTGGTAACTAATTCAAGTATAAAAAAAAAAAGCAGTTAAAAGCATAAAATTAGTGTCTTAGGGATCTAGATAAAACAGTAGCACTAATAAATCATCTCAGTACTGGTTCTTCCAAAAACAGAAAGTGCAGAGGTTCTGCCTGCAAAGCTGGCAGCCCACATGGGCACTGAGTCCTGGCTGCTTCACTTCCTGTCCAGGTCCCCAGTAGTGCCTGGAGACCAGTGGAGGATGGCTCAGGTGCTTGAGCCCCTGAACCCACATAAGATACCTGGAAACAGCTCCTGGCTTCAGCTGTTGTGCTCATTTGGGAGTGGACCAGGGGTTGGCAGAGAGACTGATACTGTCTTCCTCTCCCTCCCCTTCCATCCCCCTCCCTCCCCCTCCTACTTTCTATGGAACTCTGACTCTCAAACAAAAAAGGAAATATTAAAAAAAATAATGATTTACTAACTGGCCTGATGAGGAAAGTGATAAGAGCAAAAATATCTAATGTAAGAAATGAGAGTGGCAAAATACAACTGGTAAAGCCACTATTGAAGATGGTTTGGAGATACCTCAGAAACATGAATATAGCCCTACCACGTGACCCAGCCATCCCACTGTTGGGAATTTACCCAAAGGAAATGAAATCAGCAAATAAAAGAGCTGTCTGCACCTCAATGTTTATTGCAGCTCAGTTGACAATAGCTAAGACATAGAATCAACCTAAATGCCCACCATCTGAAGACTGGATAAAGAAATTATGGGATGTGTACTCTATGGAATACTTCACAGTGATAAAAAAAAAAAAAAGAAATCCAGTTATTTGCAGCAAAATGGAGGCATCTGGAAAATATCATGCTGAGTGAAATAAGCCAGTCCCAAAGGGACAAATATCATATGTTCTCCCTGATCAGTGACAGCTAACTGAGCACCTACAAGGAAACCTCTAGTGAAACTGACACTATGAGAAGCAGTAACTTGATCAGCCCTTGTCTTGACTGTTGAGGGACAGCTTATTTTATTTTTAGTATTTTCTTTTTCTACTTAATAACATTGGTTGAACTCTTTACTTAACACAGAATTATTCTTAGGTGTTTAAATCCAATTGAAAATTGATCCCTGTGAAAAATAAAAGTGGGATTTAGAGAGGGAGGAGGTGTACAGTTCATAACACATTCCCATGGATTTACCCCTAAGGGTAAAGCTAAAAACTTGACGTGGGACGCCAAATCCCATTAACTTGGCAGGTACGAATGCCATCTTACTAGTTAACATGATCATTTTAAGTGCATAACTGATCATAAAGGTAGGAATAAGTGTAAAAGGGATCACATAGATAAGACCAAGTGTCTGCTAATAACAATAGAATTAAACAGGAGAGAGTGATCCAACATGGGAAGCAGGCAACACAGCAGACTCATAGAATGACAAGTGCCCTAAACAGCAGTCTGGCCTCAGAATCAGCCCTTAAAGCATTCAAATCTGATGAAAAGCCCATGAGAGCATTTCAGGCATGGAAAGCCAAGACACTGTGGCAAAAAATGCTTATATGAAAGATCTCTGTGAGTGAGATCCCAGTGGAAAGAAGGAGCCATCAAAGGAGTTTCTTTTCTCTGAAGGGAGGAGAGAACTTCTGCTTTGCTTATGGCCTTGTCTAAATAATGTTGGACTTTGTGGGCTCAAAAAGGTTTGCATAGCCTTGGCAGATCATGACAAGAGCCTCGGGTGATCACTGACATCATAAACAAGAGTGTCAGTTGTTAAATCAACAAGAGAATTCACTGTGTACTTAATCCCCATGTAGGACCTCTGTCCTTAATGAGTTGTACTATGAGAATTAATGGTAAAACTAGTCTTCAAACAGTACTTTATACTTCTTGCATCTGTGTGGGTACAAACTGTTGAAATCTTTACTTAGTATAGAGTTGATCTTCTGTATATAAAGATAATTAAAAATGAATCTTATCAAAGAATGGGATGGGAGTGGAGGTGGGAGGGTGGGTATGGGAGGAAGAGCTGCTATAATCCGAAAGTTGTACCTATGAAATTTATATTTATTGTGCTGGAGCTGTAGTGCAGTGGGTTAATGCCCTGGCTGAAGTGCTGGCATCCCATATGGGTGCCAGTTTGAGACCTGGCTGCTCCACTTCCAATCCAGCTCTCTTCTATGGCCTGGGATAGCAGTAGAAGATGGCCCAAGTCCTTGGACCCCTGCACCCGCATGGGAGACTCAGAAGAAGCTCCTGGCTCCTGGCTTTGGGTAGGCACAGCTCCGTCTGTTGCGGCCATCTGGGGAATGAATCAGCAGATGGAAGACCTCTCTCTCTCTCTCTCTCTCTCTGCCTTTCCACTCTCTGTGTAACTCTTTCGAATAAATAAATATTTTAAAAAAAAATTTGCATTTATTACATAAAAGCTTTCTAAAAAAAAAAAAAAAAGAATTGCATGGAGCAGTGGCTGCCGTGCACTGCAAGTTCGAGGCCTGGTTGCTCCATTTGTAATCCAGCTCTCTGCTAATACTCCTGGGAAAGCAGCCGAGGATGGCCCAAAGTGCTTGGGCCCCTGCACCCATGTGGGAGACGCAAAAGAAACTCCTGGCTCTTGGTTAACATTGACCCAGCTCTGGCGATGGCAGCCATCTGGGGAGTGAAGCAGCAGATGGAAGATTTATTCTGTCTCTTGCTCCGTTTCCCTCCCTCTCTAATTTTGCCTTTGAAATAAATAAATACATCTTAAAGAATTCACAGGATTGTTTCAAAGTTACAGAAATGCATTTTGAATCCCTGTATCAAATCAGTGTTTTTCTAGGATAATATATATGAATAAAATCAACTCTTGAATACATAGACCCATCGCCAAAGAAGAAGGTTTTAAACCTTTGTCCTGGAGATAAGTCCTCCAGAACTGTCAGTCAAGGCCAGAGCACTGGTGAGTTCCATCACATCTTTGAGAAACAGGTGTGTGTGGTGCTGCAAGCTGTCCTGTATAGGAGAATGAAGGTTTATAGTGATGGTTTCTTACCCAGACTGGCAGTAAAACCCAACTAGGACTCAGTGCAAAGCTACATAGGCATGAGAACATGAAACAAAAGTCAAAGTAAAGGTTAGTTTCACACATAGTGTTTAATAATGCTGACACTGTGTGTGTCTCTCTGTAGGAAAGCAGTAATGGTTCTAGATAGAGGCATCCTAGCGAGAGATCAAAAGCAAAACACAGAGGTTGAAAATTTATTTGCATAATGTAGCTTCCATTCTGGGTTTTAAAAATGTCTTTTTATAAATAATAATGTATTCCCGTATTTTTAATGGATTATGTGTAAATGCCAAGTGATTCTGAAGAACAAGTGAGGAAGTATTAACATATCCAATGGCAAATTTTGCAGGAGTTTGTGATAACTATGATAGTATTAGTACAAAGTATATACTGCCATTAGATAACAGATTCGCTTACAAACTTAACTGATAGGATTACATTGATATAGCAGTTCAGTGGAGGAAGAGATGAGCTTACGTTTAAACAAATGATCTTACGAAAGTTGGCTTTCTACTTTGGGAAGGAGGAAATTTTTACTTATCACTAATAAAAATGTTTATTTTCTTTTTTTTAACTTTTATTTAATGAATATAAATTTCCAAAGTACAGTTTATGGATTACAATGGCTCCCCCCCATAACTTCCCTCCCACCCGCAACCCTCCCCTTTCCCACTCCCTCTCCCCTTCCATTCACATCAAGATTCATTTTCAAGTCTCTCTATATACAGAAGATCAGTTCAGTATATATTAAGTAAAGATTTCAACAGTTTGCCCCTACATAGCAGCACAAAGTGAAAAAATACTGCTGGAGTACTAGTTATAGCATTAAGTAACAGTGTACAGCACATTAAAGACAGAGATCCTACATGATATTTTTTTAAAAATTGATTAATTTTCTATGCAATTTCCAATTTAACACTAGTTTTTTTTTCATTTTCAATTATCTTTATATACAGAAGATCGATTCAGTATATACTAAGTAATTATTTCATCAGTTTGCACCCACACAGAAACACAAAGTGTAAAAATACTGTTTCAGTACTAGTTATAGCATCACTTCACATTGGACAACATTGGAGGGTGGACCAACGGCAAAGGAAGACCTTTATGTCTCTCTCTCTCACTGTCCACTCTGCCTGTCAAAAAAACCAAACCAAACCAAACCAAAACAGACACTTGTATTTGGCAAAGAACACTATTAAATAGTTTTAAATAGACTCAAAACAAAAATGTTATTCACAAGACCTACAGTTGATAAAGAACAGTACATGGTATGCAAAAAATTCTGTGGATCAATAAGTTGACAAGGAACAGTAATAGTTTACAGAAGCTCTAAGAATCAATAGCTTAGAGGTAGTCCATCAATGAATAAAAGATTTTGAGCAGGTGCATCGTAGCTGAGGATCTCTGAATGGTCAGTAAATACATGAACGTATGCTTAATGCCACTAAGCATCAAGGGAATGCAGAATAAAAAATATTTTCTGTTTCTTATCTAACAAATTTGCAAAAATTACAGAGCATAGCAGTGGGAAGTTGTGTAGGCTGACAGGATCTGAACTAGAAACAGTCCCTGGAGCTCTGTGGGCAGTGCCTGGATGTTAGAGGAGTCTTTCCACCAGCTCACCTGCTCAGCATGATACACAGTCGTTCTTCACCTGGGCTGCACGTCCCAGTCCCACCCGGAGCCGGGCTCCCAGCATCGCTTCTCACAGGGCCCCTTGGGGACTCAGCCTGCAGTGCCTTTAACAGGCTCTCCCACTCATAAGTAAGAGAAATAGGGAGAAATAGATGAATAGGTTCATGTTAATCTTGTTGGTGATAATGAGAAATTGCATTTCAAGGGAGTACATATTTTGGATGATCAATCTGCATAAATCTGAATGTATGGCATACAGTGTAAAACGAGTTTCAGAAATGCCTCATGCCATTTACATAAGTCTTGAAGACACATGAGACCCTGTTCTGAAGTGCCTCTGATCACATAATGTGCGGCTTTTTGAAATGTATGAGGATGATTAAAAAATAAAAACCTTCAAGATGTTTCTAGAGCTCAGGCTAAGGTGGTCAGATTTAGCAAATAAAAATGCATTCAGATTGCATATTGCATGAGACCTACTTATACTGCATATTCATTGTTTATTTGAAATGCAAGCTTAGTAGTGAGTCCAGCATTTTATATGGCATTTCTGCTTTATAGGGGATCCAGGAAGGTAAGCAGGGGCCCCAGCAGTATCAGTACATTTTTTATTTCTTTAAGGAAAAATCTGAGGCAAGAGTGGGAAATGTGACAGAGGTTGCTGTTTAGTGCAGGAATATCCGTTTTGCTGTCTGTGTTTTTCCATCTGCTTCCAAAGAAGTCTTTGCTTGTGCCAATATCTTGCAGTGTTTCTCCGATGTTTTCCTCTAGTAATTTTAAGGTATTTAGGTCCTTGATCCATTGTGAGTTGATTTTTGTGTAAGATGTTAGGTTGGGGTCTTGTTTCACACTTATGCATGGGGAGATACAATTTTCCCAGCACTATTTGTTAAAGATACTGGTTGCAGATAGGTGGATTGATTTCTGGGGATTCTGTTCCATCTGTTGGCCTACGTGTCTATTTTTGTGCCAGTACTGGGCTGTTTTGTTTATAACTGTCGTGTAGTGTGTCTTGAAATCTGGTATTGTGATGCCTCCAGTTTTGTTTTTGTTGTTTAAGATTGCTTTAGCTATTTGTGGTCTCTTGGGTTTCCATATACATTTCAGCATTGTTTTTTTCTAGATCTGTGAAGAATGTTGTTGGTGTTTTGTTTGAGATCACATGGAATCTGTAAATTATTTTTAGTAGTGTGAACATTTTGGTGACGTTAATTTTCCCAATTCATGAACATGGACAAATTTTCCACTCTTTGGGTCTGTTGCTTTCTTTAATATTTTGTGATAGGCATCATAGAGATCTTTCACCTCCTTAGTTAAATGTGTTCCAAGGTATTTAAATTTTTTGTAGCTGTTGTGAATGGGACTGATCTTAAAAGTTCTTTATCAGCCATGACATTGTCTGTGTATACATAGGCTGTCGATGTGTTGATTTTATATCCTGCAACTCTACCAAACTCTCCTATGAGTTCCGTGATCTCTTAGTGGAGTCTTGATATCTGTGTATAAGGAATCATGTCGTCTACACACAGGGATAATTTGACTTCCTCCTTTCTGATTTCTACCCTTTTGATGTCTTTTTCTTGCCTAATGGCTCTGGGTAAAGCTTCCAGGGCTATCTTGAGTAGCAGTGATGAAAATGGGCATGCTTGTCTGGTTCTGGATCTTACTGGAAATGCTTCCAACTTTTCCCCGTTTAAAAATATTTAATGATTTGAAAGACAGATTTACTTGGACAGAGGGAGGGGCAGAGAGAGAGACAAGTTTTCCACCCGCTGGCTCACTACCCAAATGACTGCAGTGACTGGAGCTGAGCCAGGCTCAAGCCAGGAGCCTAAGACTCCATCTGGGTCTCCCATGTGGATCCGTGGGCCCAAGTACTTGGGCTACCTTCCTCTGGTTTTCCAGGTGCATTTGCAAGGACCTGGATTGGAAGTGGAGCAGCTGGAACTCGTCCAGTGCTAATATGGGATGTGGGCGTAGCAGGTGGTGGCTTGAGCTGTCGCAATGCAGTGCCATCCCCCAGATAAACTGTTAAATAAATGTGCAAGGTCCGTATGGCGAAGACGTATTCCACTATGGAGGATTAGAACAGAAGAGACAAAGGACATACTTTGTCTTGTATGGGAAGATTCACAGTTTAAAGAAATCTGTATGTCAGTACATTTAATGAGTTCTCTGAGAATCCCAGTATTAATTTTTGTGAGCTAGACAATAGATTCTAAACTTCCCCTAAGGGTAAAATTGCCATGGGAAGTACAGGATTGTTAAGGCAACATTGTAATATCACTGGTACTTAGTGAAGTCAGTGTTGCGTTCAGCCATGGTTACGTGCATCTATTTCCACACATCAGGTGGCCTCAGAAGTCCCACTGTGTCACCCATGGCGCACTGGAGACTTTCCTGACAAAGCTGTGAGTGTCCCTGTCTTCCTTACCCTTTATCTTCTGTTCCCAGTTGACAGTGCCATCACCTTTCTCCTGGAGATTACATTAACACTCCAGCTACTCTCGTACTTGCAGCGTTCCCTTCACGTTGTCCCTCAAACCTCGGCCAAACGGCTCCCAAGCACACAGTGTGCGTCTGTCTGTGGAGCGTAAACTGGTTCAAGCCTGTTGCCTGCCTGCTTGACAAACACAAGGGCTTTATCACGCAGTGCAGAGGCCTAGGCCCGAGTCTCTGCCCACACTCTCCGTGGAGTTCCAGCACCCAACCCTGAGGGCTGCTCTGAACCCCAGCACGTGCAGGCCATTTCTCTGTGCCTGGGATTTCTGCTCTCCTTGTATCGCTCAGGAAGTGAACTCCACTGCTCCCCAGAGGGCTGGGCTGGGGGCCCCTCCCCTGGGAAGTGCCCTGTGAGTGACTGGTTGAGGACCCTCCGCGGAGGACTGTCTTTATGGAGGGTCCAGGCTCCCCCACTGCTCAGTGCAAACCTGGAGACAAAGTGGCATCCATCTTGATGTACTTAGATCTGGGCACGGCGTGTGTGTGACTGATGTTTAGTGAATTCTGAAGTGACCTGCTAGTCCCAGCGGAAGTTCTCTTCATAAAGGAAATCGCACGTTAGCAACTCTCTGTAGGAGAGTGGGGTTAAAAGAAAAAATTTTTATGGAAACATTTTGAAATCCATGCAGTTTCTTCATAATACACATTTCCCATAAACTTAGGATGCCCCCTCCTCTGTGCCCAACTGATCTGTAGAAGACGTAAACTGTGACCCACATTTCTTCCTTTTTCGATTGTGATGCCAACAAAGCCACTAATGAGCAAGGGTCTCTCCTGTTGATGGTCCAGCTGTGCTTTTTCCTTCATGTGCTTTATAAACTGTGATACCTTACCACAAAGAAGACATAGGAGTGAGCCAGAGCAATGGGTTTAGTTAGGAAGAATCTGACACTTAGCCCTTCTTACAGGGTTGTTGAGCAATCCTCTTCGTGAGACGGTTAAAATTGAATCAACTTTAATTATTAAAATTTTATAAATCCACTGTATCACAGTATAAATGTTAACTTAATACTGGGGATAGGCTGTGCATTCGATATTAACTTTATCTTCCAGATGAGGAAATGTGATGTGGAGTGGTGACATAACTTCATATTAAATATTCTTCATGACAAATCTGACTTAGACACTCAGACTCGTTTTGCTTGGTTACAAGTACCAATCCTTGTTTTACTTCCCTTTTGTGGTGGATATTTACAGATGACAGCTATCATTAGATTAATGGTAATTTAACAAAACTTTTGAAAATTCCAGACAGTAATTCATAATGTACTGTGGTTACCACTTAAATGCATTTGAACTTACACGTTTAAAAGTTTCTTTGAGAGGCAGAGTTTCTTCTTTTCCCCTCTGCTGTAGGGAAAAACACCTAGATTTTTAACGTTTCCAGGAATTTTACATATATTTTGAAGAAAGGAAACAAAAGTGCTTCTCTACTAATAGGGCTTTCTCTCAAGTCAGACAAAGTGGCCCTGTACTATCACATTACAGAGGGAATTTGCCCTAAAATGTTTAAAATATGACCCCTGTAACCTAGCCACAGCTGAAGGAAGCCAATAATGTCCTCCCACTGTTGGATGACAGAGCCTCAGCGACGTGTCATTTATCCTGCTCTTTGGCTGTGCAGCAAGGTGACTGCCAAGTTGAGTCCTACAATGGCTCAAATGGGCTAAAGCTAAAAGCATTTGCTAGGGTGGTATTTCACCATAGCGGCTCCATTGCTCAGTAGCTGAACCCAGAGTTTACACAAAGAGGGAGGAAAAGAAAATGCTTTGTCTTTGTTGCAAAGAATCCTGTCCACGGTCATTTGCATTTGTTATTCGATATTTCAGAAATGACAGAGTTCTCCAGTGGAAATGTCTTTGCTGTTTTTCCACTTTTGGGTCGTTTGTCTATCTTGTCCTCTCTCCTGCCCTCTGCATTTTATCTCCAGAGACATTTCTGGCTTTGCTGTTATTTCTCTTTGAAGACCCGCTGATCTGCGGTGCTCTGATAATTTTCCTCATCAACCATTTATCAAATGTCTGCCGGGCACTGAGTTAAGTGTTAGCACAGGTGTGCAGCTAGCGATACAATGTGAACAGGACCAAGCCCCTCCTCTGGAGATGATTATACAGTTAGGAAGACAGACAGCCAACAATTCATCTCCATTATGTTTCGGTGAGTAGATGATGCATTCAGTATGGGAGGTGTGTATTCTGAGAAACCATGAGTGAATTTCAAGATTGCTTTGCACTGGAATAAACCTACCTTTAAACTCCATTTTTCCCCCAAGCTTGCAGAAGCCCTTTGTTATATGGGAGTGTGGAAAGCAGCACAAATCACCCTGTGGCATTGGGGGTGGCAAGGAGACGCTTCTTTGAGAGAGAAACCTTTGAGCTTGTGATGAAAGGAATCTGGGGTGAGTCATTTCGACAGCCAGTGTCTTCGCAGCTGAGGTGTGCACACAGTGCTGGTGTCCAGAGAGGCCCCGTGGTGCCCCATGCCTCTTGTTCCGTTTGGCGGGGACAATTTTGGGGAAGGGAGCGATGGAAGATAAACTTGGACAATTAGACTTGCTCTGGACTTTCACAGGAGTTTTTGTGATGCTCTTGAGTTTGAAGGTAATCACGTGGGCAGTGTGGAACAACGCAATACCAACAAACATCATTGTGCAGAGGGACAATTTTGCAGTAGTTGAGCTGGCCAGCTCTGCCGTTGATGGGCCAGGTTGTTAGATCTCTGAGCCACTTTGTGCCTCCGTGTTTGTCTGCAGCATGGTGCTAATACATAGCTTGGTATAAAGAAGAAAGCATGTGATACAGGCCACGTATTTAGGAGATGGGAGCGTGAAGGCAGTGAGGGTGGAAAACTGCATCGAGTTCAGCACACTTGTGGTCTGGAAGAGCCTGCGTTTGGGAACTGCTGTTGAGGGGAGAGGTAGACAAAGAGCTTCAACTGGCGATGACGTTCGCCAGCCTGGAAAAAGAGTGTGGAAGTATGATGCCCTACAGAGGTGACTGAAGGAATTCCCGTTAGTATTTTTATAGAGATCATACAGAATCTTTTCAAGAAATGTTTGAAACATCCAGTTACACTTAGAATCCATGGGACGAAACTCCGAGGAATGGCGCTTGGAAGTTGTCCTCGGAACGAGCAGGGTTAAAGCCTGCCGGGTGAGCCTGTGCACCAACAGGTGTACGGAATCCTGGAGTACCCGTGTCCTTCAGGGAGAGTAGAGGAGAAATCGTCCATGATAGAGTCATAGGTGTGGGAAGAGGAGTGTGTAGAACTGACCTGTTACATATTAGGAAAAGAGAATCCCTGTTTTCAAGAGCATGTTGGGGAGGGGCTGGAGCTGTGGCATAGCAGGTTTGGACACTGCCTACAAGGTCAGCATCCCCTATGGATGCCAGTCCCTGTCCTGGCTGCTCCCATTCTGATCTAGCACCTTGGTAATGGCCTGGAAAAATGCAGTGGGAGATGCCACAAATGCCTGGGTCCTCGCACCCACATGGGAGACGTAGATTAAGCTCCTGATTCCTGGTGTTACAGCCATCTGGGGGGTGAACCAGCAGGTGGAAGATCTCTCTGTCTCTCTCTGTACCTCTGACTTTCAAATACATAAATAAATCTTTAAAAAATAGAAAAGAACATGTGAGGAGATACTCTCTTCTGATCAGAACCCTGTTTATAATTGTACATGTGTCTTTTTCACCACTTTCTTTACTATTCTTCCTTACATATTTGTTTATAATATTTATGTCCTTCATTCACTTAATATACTACCACCTATATAATTTTTATAATTACCATGGTCAGCAACTATAAAATAATATGTATTATACTGTGCATAATGTATTTAACTATGTACTTTTGAGAGCTAGATGAATTTTGTTATTTATTTTGTTCTGGCAAATATTTTCATAACTCAAGAACTAGAACTTGTTCTCATTTTCTCATTTTGTCCTAAACAGTCCCATTTAGGAGCATAACTTTATTGTACAGAATTTTTGGTTTAACAGTAAACACACATTTACCTTTGCCACAGTTGTTACTCTCATAACTTGATTTTGACATTCTCAATCTTCTATGATTACAGTCGTTTTCAACCACAGTTACGGGTTTTTGGTGTCAGGTACTTTTATTCTTTATTATAACAATATTTTATTTGGAGAGGAATTCCAAATGGCAAATAGGAGGGAGCTCACTGCTCTAGTCTAGGGGAAGATAGCTAACAAAGAAGTGGAGGGAATACAGTCTGAGGGGAGAGTTAGGGAGGAACGGCAGTGGAAACTCCGGACACATTAGAGGGACACAGTGGATCTATGTAGACGGTGTGCACTTGCACAGCTCAGGACCCCAGCCGCCGAGAGCCTTTGCACCGGCTTTGGAGAGTGAGGTGAGACCAGGCTGCTGTAGCCCAAGCCACTGTGATAAAGCTGCAGGAAGAGCCTGGTATGAGTGTGGCTTGAAGCCCTGTGGGGGACAGTGTGCCTGCCAACCTAGAGGGAAAAATGGGCACGTTTCTCTCTTCCCCACCACCCTGTACTGCTGTCCTGTAACTAGCCGAGAGGGGGCTGGTTCTGCTTTGGACATATGTAGCAGCTGGACCAGCTCATGTCCGTGCACCCAGCAACCAGCTGATAGGAGACGCCTGGGTCTGGCTGGGAGAACCGACAGGGGGCTGGGTGCTCATGACTATGGGAGTCTGGTGTGCCAGGACTGTGAAAACACTGTGGATGTGTTTGAGGGCACAGGGTGTAGGTGGGTGTTTGGGCAGTCACTGTGGGCAGCCTGCATGCTTGGGACTCCCTGATTGTCTGGTGAGGGTCATTGCTGCAGGATCTGTGCTCACACGAGCACTACAGGGATCCTTTGTGTGGTTGTGGCAGTGTGGATGAATATTGTACCCACTGGAGATAATGCGCAGGCACTGGTCTCCTTGAAGGGGAGGAGGTGAGCTTGAGACTGTGTCACAGAGCTGATCAAACCTCCCCTCTGATTAAAAAAAAATACCACGCCCAACTTACGTGTCACTTTGGACACTCACCTCATCCTTGAGCACTGACCAGAGCTCCCTGGCCACACCCAGCACACGCCCCTGGGTATTCACTGAAAGAGCAGGCACTCCACTAAACCACAGAGGCACAGTCCAAAGAGGAGAGCCATCATGGGGGTGGAGGGGAGGGAAATACCAACAAGTATCTCACAAATGCCTGAAAGTAAACGCAGCAATTCAAGAAACAAGAATAAGGAAGATAACGATGCCCCAAAAAGAACACAGCAACACCTACACAACAACCAATACTGGAATATGCAGATGAGGAGACAGAAGAAATGCCAGAAATGGAGCTCAAAACTCATTGTAGGATTACTTAGAAATAATTAGAAGCAAATCCACGAGTTCAAGAAATCCATACATGACATGAATGAACATTTTCCCATGAAATTGAGATTTTAAAGAGAAATGAAATATTGCAAGTAAAGAATTCAGTAGATCAAATAGAATATGTGGTGGAAAGCCTTAACAACAGACTCAGTATGACTGAAGAAAGAATACCTGAGTTAGCAGACAAATCTCTGAAATATTTACAGTAAGTCCAGAAAAATGAGGAAATTAGAAAAAAGATTTATGGGATAGTATCAAACAACCCAACAAACGAGTTTTAGGAGTTCCTGAAAGTGTGGAAAGATAGAATGGATTAGCAGGCCTTTTAGTGAAACAATTACAGAAAATAATTTGTGATTATTTGGGGAAAGAAAGGGACCTCCAAGTACAGGAAACACATAAAACTCCCAATAGACATGAACAGAAAAGATCTTCACCACAGTGCACTGTAGTAAGTAAAACAAAGATGAGATTCTAAAATGTGCATGAGAGAAACACCAGATTACTTTGAGGATCTCCAGTTACACTCACGTATCATCAGAAACCCTGCAGGGTAGGAGAGAATGGTGAGCTATATTCTAAGTCTTAAGAGAAAAAATCTGTCTACCCAGAATACTGTACCCTGCAAAGCTCTCACTTAGGAATGAAGGTGAAATAGAGACCTTCCATAACAAACAGAAATTCAAACAATTTGTCCCCACTCGTCCAGCCTTACAAAAGATGCTTAATGATGTGATACAGAAACGCAGAAACAGGGTCATCACTATGAAAGAAGGTGAAGGCAGGAAATCTCCCAGAGTAAACAATAGGAATATTTATGGAAAAACAGCAGGGCCAAGTCATTACTTACAGTCACCTTGAATGTAATTGGCCTCAACTCTCTAGTTAAGAGATACAGACTTGCTGAATGAATTAAAAAACAAAACCCATCTATTTGGGGCTGGCACTGTGGCGCAGCAGGTTAAAATCCCAGCCTGCAGTGCTGGCAAGCCATTTGGATGCCAGTTCAAGTCCTGGCTGCTCCACTTCCAGTCCAGCTCTCTGCTGTGGCCAGGTCCTTGGGCCCCTACTCCCTTGTGGGAGCCCTGGAAGAAGCTCCTGGCTCCTGGCTTTGGATCAGCTCATCTCTGGCTGTTGCAGTCATTTGGGGAGTGAACCAGCAGATCAAAGACCATTCTCTCTCTTTCTCTCTGTCTCTCTTTCTGGCTCTACCACTCCATGTGACTCTGTCTTTCAAATACATAAAATAAATCCTTAAGAAACAGTGAGAAGCAACTAAGCATATTTCCTTTAAAAAAAAGATATTTGCTACCTACAAGAAACACATCTCACCAACAGATACATGCAGACTGAGAGGGAAAGTATGGAACAGGATATTCTATGCCAACAGAAATAAAAAAGAGCAGGTTTAGCCATCCTAATATCAGACAAAATAGACTTGAACACAAAAACTGTTAAAAGAGACAAAGAAGGGCTCTATTCAGTGAGTGAAGGATGAATTCAACAGGAATATGTGACTATTACAAATGTATATGCACCTAATGACAGGGCACCTGGCTATTCAAAAAGAAATGTTAATGGATCTACAGGGAGACACAAACTCCCATTCAGTAGTAATGGGAGACTTAAGTACCCCACTTTCAGCTAAGGACAGATCAACCAGACAAAATCAGCAAGCAAACAACGAAGTTCATTGACACTACAGACGAGAAACCTGACTGATGTCCACAGTTGCAGAATTCACATTGTTCTCACCAGTGCCTGGAACTTTCTCTAGGACAGATCACATGCTAGGCCATAAAGCATGTTTCAGAAAATTCAAACAATCGAAGTCATACCATGCACCATCTTAGATGACAATGGAGTGAAGCTGGAAATCAACAACTCAGAAATTTCCAGAGCATATGCAAACACAGGGAGATTGAACAACATGCTCCTGAATGAACAGTGGGTCATAGAAGAAATCAAAAGAGAAATCAAAAAACTGGGAACAGTTCTTTTTTTTCATACTGTTTGTTGAACTCTTAGTATAGAATTAATCTTCTGTGTATAAAGTTAATTAAAAAATAGATCTTAGTGCAAAATAAGAGTGGGAGTAGAGAGGGAGGAAGAAGGGTGGGACGAATTGCTGTATTCCTAAAGTTGTATTTATGAAGTGCATGAAGTTTGTATACCTTAAATAAGAGGTTTCTGGGAAAAATATTTTTTTGTTATTTGGGAGGTAAAATTACAGACAGAGAAGGAGAGATAGAGAGAAAGGTCTTCTATCCACTGGTTCACTCCCCCAAATGGCTGCAGTGGTTGGAGCTGAGCTCAAGTTCCTGAGCCAGGAGCCAGGAACTTCTTCTGGGTTCCCACACGGGTGCAGGGCCCAAGCACTTGGGCCATCTACACTGCTTTCCCAGGCCACAGCAGAGAGCTGGATGGGAAGAGGGGAATCCAGAGCTTGAACTGGCGTCCGTATGGGATGCTGGTGGAAGCTCAGCTCATTACGCCACAGCACTGGCTCTCCTTTTATTCTTTAAAATGACAAAATATTGGCCAATCTTCCTGTTACCAAGTGATGCTCTATTTTTAAAACATTTTAAAGTCTTATGAGTACGGGTTCAGGCAGAAGCATCTGCCCTAGTGATTAAAATGCTTGCTTAGACAGCTGTGTGCCAATTTGGAGTACCTGGGTCAGATACGTGGCTCAGCTCCTGAATCCGGCCAGTGCAGACTCTGGGAGGCAGTGGTGATGGCTGAAGTATTCGCATTTCTGCCACACACCTGAGCAGGCTGAACTGAGTTCTCGGCTCCTGGCTCCAGCCCCAGCCCAGCCCCAGCCCCACCAGTGTTTTGGGGAGTAAACCAGAGGATGAGACTGCCTTCTCTCTGTTTATCTCTTACAAATAAATAGAAAAAAAAAACTTTCATGAGTGTTGATTCCAATAATCTTCCTGATTGTGGTATTTATCAAAGAACTTAGTTTTCACTAAAAATCCCAGTATATGATTCACTGGTTTATATCAATGTAACATAGATGTGTTATATGTGATTGAGGAACTTCAGTTGAAAACATATATCAGTATAAAGACATGTATTGTCTCTGTGGAAAATGGGTATTTCCTTTTGTCTTACTTGGTGTGCCTTTTATTATTATTTATTTGAAAGGCATAGTTATAGAGAGGTGGAGGCGGAGAGGGAGAGGGAGAGGGAGAGGGAGAGGGATGTCTTCCATCTGCTGGTTCACTTCCCAGATAGCCACATCAGCTGGAGCTGAGCCGATCCAAAGCCAGGAGCCAGGAACTTCTTCTGGGTCTTCCACGCAGGTGCAAGGGACCAAGGAATTGGGTCATCTTGCAGTGTTTTTCCAGGCTGTTGCAGAGAGGCCATTGGAAGTGGAGCTGCCAGGATTCAGAGTGGTGCCCATATGCGATGCTGCTATTGCAGATGGTGGCTTTACCTGCTACGCCACAGTGCCAGCCCCACTTGGTATGTCTTTTACAAATGAAATAATTAACACATGTTGTATTTCTCCTGCTATTTCAAGCTAGTTGACTATATTTTAAGCTGTAATATTCTGGAGCTAGATAATGTGTCGCTCTTTAATCACCTTCTCTTAGAAGGGTTCCATTCATTCATTTAAAAATGCACACTGATGTGTCTGCGTGTGGCACTGCTGGTTAAGCTGTGCTTGCTAGGCCGGCATCGCACATGAGTGCCAGTTGGAGTCCTGGCTTCTCCAGATCTGAACCAGCTCCTTGCTGGTGTACCTGGGAGGGTAGTGTAAAATGGTCCAGGTACCTGGGCCCCTGCCGCCCTTGTGGGAGACCCGGATGGAGTTCCAGGTTTCTGGCGTGGTAGAGCCCCAGCTGCTGCGGCCATATGGGATGTGACCCAGAGCATGGAAGGTATCACTCTCCCTGTCTCTCCCTTTCCATCTCTTTCTGTAACTCTGTGTTTCAAATAAATAAAACAATTCTTAAAATATACATTAGTACCAATTATATGCCATACGTTTCCACTGCTTACTGTGGTTTCTGATTTTTGAAACTATTTATTGGCTACTTTGGCATCTGAGGCTGAGTTAGGGTAGAAAAAAAAAAAAAGAAACAGCTCAGCAAAATAGTTTGTAGCTTGTAGGGTTTGGGATGCTTTGTTGTGGTCTGTTTGGTTTCCTTTGAGGTGTTAAGAATATTGGTGTTTTTACTGGCCTGTGGCGTGTATTGTCACAGAGAGGGACTGGTCTGATGACATTCAGGAAAAAGATGTGAAACCAATGTCATGGTTTCGGGTGTGCATACTGAAGAAAGCATCCTCCTTGCAGGCCGGAGAGACCTGGACTTGATGAATCCAGTCCATTTACAACTTATGTGCCCTGGGAGTTAGTTCGGTTACAACAGAGCTGAAATTTTGTACAGTTGGATTCTGCAGATGGACTCTACAGTACAACAATGCAGAGTAGATTTTCCAGGCTCCCTGGATCTGGGAATCCAGCTACTTTATAAAATGAGTACAAGTGTGTATTTTTTATTGTATTCTCCAGCTCACTTTTGACATTCTGCTTGTTTCTGTGTGGTTCTTAGCATGCATTTTACCTTAAGCTGTGGCTGCGTATTTCAAGAAAATGTACACAGTTCTGAGCATTTGGGGCCCCTTTATGGGATTCAAGAACATTATAGCAGGAGATTAGTCCCTGCGCGTAAGGAGCGCTTATTCTGGCATAGGGAACAGACTTCATGCTGTGAACAGAAGGGCCATTCACTACTTGAACTTGAGTTTGTTAAATGCAGCCATGAAGAAGGCCATCCCTGCTCTGTGCAGGTCACACGGCATTTGAGAACTTAGAATTTCAGATAATGGCCAATTTAAAGAACACAAGAGAGCAGGGCCAGGGACACTGTGTGATAGTGTGTGCACGTGTGACTGTATGTATATTGTGTGTGTATGTGTGCCCATGTGTGCAAACATGTATGTGTGTGTAAATGTATGTGTGTGCCCATGCCTGTGTGCATGCGTGCACATATGTGAGTGTGTGTGTGTGTGTGTGTGTTGCTGACTGTTCTAGACAACATGATCGGGGAAGGTGACCTCAGAGGACCAAGCTGTGTGACGATATGGAGGGAGAGTTGCAGTGAAGGCTGGAAGTCGAAGGTGCCCTGGCAAGCAGACTCGGGACGGTAAATTCCCGAGCACGGTGATGAGGCAGGCTGGCCTGCCGCCGAGGGCTGTCCCCTCTGAGTATGGGAACCTGCTAGGGCATTTTGAGCCACACCATAAACCCACAGGGTTGACACTTTCAAAATCACCTTTTGGCTGCCCTGGATTGCCGAGGGCAAAAGAAATGAGGAGCTCAGTCATGGACTCGCCGGGAAAGAGTAGAATTAATAACGGTGCAGAGGGGGGTAAGCGCATCTAGCCAGACTCTCGGTGGGTCTGAGTGAGGCAGCTGCGATTTGTTCCTTCAGAGAACGCTGATATGCAGAGAAGGGCGAGTCTGGCCCAGGCAGCCGGAAACTGTCCTGCTCACGGGGGCTTCAGTTCCCAAGCCTCTTCAGGCCTTGGGCAGTGCAAGTGGAGTGAAATGTCGGGTTCACGTGCGGAATCTCAGACACTAAAGCTGTGCAGGCGGAGAGACTGAGGTTGTGGGGATGTGCGGCGTGGGCTTGGGTCTGCTCTCCATCCTGAAGACGGTGGGAGTAGCTGAATGTGCTGGTGCTGGAGGGGGAGGGGGGTCTGTGGGGAGGGGCTGAGCCAGGAGAGCAGAGGGCTGCTGGGTGGCAAAGCACCGGGAGGGGTAGAAGCCTTCATGTCCAGGTAGCGGCCAGGGTTAGTGTTGTCCAATGGCTTAAGACGTAGTAAAGATGATTCCCAGGGAATGAGGTTGGAGAAGGAAGAGCAAAAAGTAGCTCCTGGATCTGTATAAAAACAGTACTGGTGAGGAGGGCGTGTTCTTATTTCACAGGTGAGCACATGGACCTGGTCAAAGCACAGTGGCTCGCCAAGTTCCCACAACTGCTGGGTGCCAGAGCAGGACTTTTTATTTTTTTTATTTTTTATTTTTTGACAGGCAGAGTGGATAGTGAGAGAGAGAGACAGAGAGAAAGATCTTCCTTTTTGCCATTGGTTCACCCTCCAATGGCCGCTGCGGCTGGCGCATCTCGCTGATCCGAAGCCAGGAGCCAGGTGCTTCTCCTGGTCTCCCATGCGGGTGCAGGACCCAAGGACTTGGGCCATCCTCCACTGCCTTCCTGGGCCACAGCAGAGAGCTGGCCTGGAAGAGGGGCAACCAGGATAGAATCTGGCGCCCCAACCTGGACTAGAACCCAGTGTGCCAGCACCACAAGGCGGAGGATTAGCCTGTTAAGCCATGGCGCCAGCCCAGAGCAGGACTTTTTAATCCTTGGTAAACCACGTAGCATGGTCCCCCAAATGTTCTGACGTCATTTTACGTTGACGCAGAGTGGCTGTGCGTGCATAGCTCACTCTGTTCTCAGGATAGTCATTTTTCATGGTGGTACGGTTGTTGTACTTGAAACCATTGTGCTCGGTTACGCTTGTACATACTGTTGTTGCTACACCCCACATGTGTGGGACAGGATGCGAACACAGAAACTGTCTTTAAGTGGAACTTTGGCTTCTGTTCTCCTTGTTTTGATGTAGCCACACCAATATGTTAATGTGTTCAGGACGTCTTTTACATTGGATGTTTTGTTGCATCCATTTTTTTACTCATTTAGTCAACTGTGGATGACCGGCCTGGTGGGAGACCACTGTGCTGAAACCAATGGGACGAAGTCAGAGGAATCAAGTAGTGAAAACAATTTCATAAAAGAGAAAATGCTTTTATAATAAGCAGTAATTTGAAAAGTACAGGTGCAGTGTATATTTTAAGGTATCTCTTCTTGCCAAGTTAAAATTCATATGTGTTAGACCTCAAAAGAGATACAACACCCTCAGGTTCCTTTACCCAATATTATACCATAGCATACTCTGACACGAGGGAATCGGATCAGCTGTAATAGCCATGATTAACTCGCTGCTCTCTTGATTGATTACTGCTGTATGAAGGCACTACACTGCAGTATTTCTCTGGAAGTGTATTCCATTGGTAACAACAGTTCAGGGACTGAGAGTTCTTCAGAACGCTAATGGAAAAAAATGGAATTTATTTTGGTATAAAGATTTGAAATCCATGCATAGCTTCCCAGTGATAGACAGATTCCGTGTGATTTTTCTTTGTTTGCAGTGTAGAGCTATTAGATGAGAGAGGGAGGGAAAGAGAAAGAGAATGAAAATGAATGCTCTCTCGCATTTGCTGGTTCACTACACAGAGGCCCACAACAGTTAAGAGTGAGCTGATGGAAGTGGGAGCCAAGAACTTAACCCAGGTACGAAATACGAGTGGCAGGGACCCAAGTACTTCAGCCATCATTTCTGCCTCCCTGGATCTGTCTTCATGATCAGGGAGCTGGAGTCGGGAGCATCAACCTCAGGCACTCGACCGTGGGATGTGGGCGTCTTAACCACAACGCCAGACCCCTCTTCTTCCATTACTTCTTGGCGTGGGTTCTAGATGTCTTAAACTCTGGTTTTAACCAATATTTTAAAGCACTCTTGATTAGAAGTAGATCTTAAATATTTAAAGTAAATCGCCGTAAATGAAAAGTATATTATATTATAGGAATATTATAGGAAACTAGATGCCCAGGATCCCTAGAACTCCACTGGTCACCTTACGTTTGATCATCATCCCTCAGTGACATTTTGGACTGAGAAAATATTTGCCTGCTGAAGCCTAGTCCTTTTTGGGTTTGCAAATATTCCTGATATATGTTAAAACTACTAGATATCTCTGTTTTTTTTTTTAAGATTTATATATTTATTTGAAAAGCAGAGTTACAAAAAGGAAAAGGCAAAGAGAGAAGTCTTCCATCCACTGGTTCACCCCGCAAATGGCTGCAACAGCCAGAGCTTGGCCGATCCAAAGCCAGGAGCCTGGAGCGTCTTGAGGGACTCGCATGTGGATGCAGGGGCCCAAGGACTTTGGCCGTCTTCCTCCACTTTCTCCGGCATAGTAACAGGGAGCTGGATCAGAAGTGGAGCAGTTGGGATGTGAACCGGTGCCCATATGGGATGCCGGCACTGCAGGTGGCAACTTTACCCGATAGACCACAACACTGGTGCCTAGAGATCTCTTTTAAATGAACGTAGTAAGATAGCCTTTGGATGACTCGAAGCCGAAGTTTAAGTTCAGTTAGGTAAGATTTTTGGTTGGTATTCTAGTAGATCTTGAGAAAGCACTGAGTTCATGAAGAAAACGAGTCATTATCTGTGTAGGCGTAGTAGCAGCTGTAGACACAGTAGTTCATTTAATCCTCTATCAGCTGGGCAACCACGTCTTACGTGTGACCTTGCCATGTTCATGGATAATGAAAATAAGGTTCCGATAGGGCAGGTGACAATGCCTGTGTCGTGGGGGTGTAGAGCCGCAGCCCCCATCCAGGTACCCTCTTACTCAACCTCGAATGCCAAAAAGTACTCCAAAGACTGTGTTTTCAAATGCCAAAGGAGTGCTGTAGGAATTGGATAACACAGATATTCGGTGAGATAAAGTGTCTTTTTAAACTTTCCCCAAGTTGTTCAAAATGTTTTATTCATTTTCTTTCCTCCTTAGCATGTTGCCAGTTGCTACAGATTGATTGCTGTTTGATTCCATTTATGCTTTGTAATAACTGCATAGATTTAAAGGCAAAGGGAATTGAGAGAGATACACTCACATAGTTGTTTAGATGTGTGCTCCAAGAAAAAAATTAGGATCTGTGATGATTTAAGAAATCAGTATGATAGTAGAAATAGTCAAAATTTCGGATATATATAGCATGAGGAGTATTTATCGCATGCCAGGGGCTGGTGTGGGGAAGGACAGAGGCTGGGATCTGGTTGGTGGGATTTTCACTCTCCTGCATCTGTGTTTTGGAAAGTCTTGAAATTATCTCAGGAGGTATGGGGTGATCCACTGAGTCTTGATCTTCTAGTTCCTGGGAGATGTGAACTGAGCATGGCTGATGTGGTGACAGATAGCTCGCTAGGTCCTTGTCTAGAGCTGCTGCCATGAATGTGGGACTATGACACTGAGAGAACTTGGTCTGAGAGGACAAGAGGAGAGGAGGCAGGCAGTCCTGTGTGCACAGGGATTTTGAGTTCGGCTAGAAAGGAAAGGGCACAGTGGTGGGTACTGATGTGGGATCAAGGGAAGTTAACTGTCTACGTTAAGATGAAAACACTAATTTACTAGTTCTGGGTGATGAAGAGTGGAGAGAAATAGTGAAAAAGGAGAGGGGAAAATATCCCCAGGGTGATCTTTGAATAGATAAAGATATGGATGGATTATTTTACAAATATGAACCGTGATTGCATGTTGAAGGGTTACAGCGTGGTGCTTCATTACTTGGATGCAGTGCGGACTGATCAGAACAGTCAGCACTTCCTCCTCCTCCACATTGCCCTGTGATTCTCAGCTGTAGTCTCCCCAGTGCTAACCCTAGGAATTTATCCCTGTGACCCATCTCTGATATGGTACCCAGGATTCCACCTCCCTCTGTCCTCCTCCAGACCCTAGTAATCAACATTCCATGTTCAGACTGAGGTTTGGGGTTTTGTATTTCTTCTCTGTGCTCCCGCATGTTGATCTTACCCGTTGATCTGAGGGTGGGCTCTTGTGAATAGTGCTGCAGTAACCTGGTGGAGCAGGTGTCTCGTTGATAAAATACGTAGTGTCTTCTGGGTGTGTACCCAGTAGTGGGATTGCTGTGTCATATGCAAGCCCCATTTCTAGTTATTTAAGAACTCCCCTACTGTGTTCCCCAGTGACCATACTGATTGACATTACCACCCGCAGTGTTTAAGAGTTTCCCCTTCTTCTACATGCGTGCCAGCGTTTGCTACTCTCCGTCTTTTTGGTAGATGCTGTTCTAAGAAGGGTGAGGTGATACCTCATCGTGGTTTTAATTTGTATTTTCCTGATGGGTACTGATAGGAAGCATTTTCTTCATATATTTATTGGCCACTTGTTGCTTCCTTTGAGAACCATCTGTTCCTGGGTGTTGATGATGTACTCTGGATGTTAGTTCTTTCTTGGATAGGTAGTGTGCCGATACTTTGTCCTGTTCTCGCAGATGCAGTTTCGTTCTACTGATTTTTGAGTTTGATAAAATCCCATTTGTCTAGTTTTGCTTTGGTTGGCAGTACTTTCTCAAAGCATCACCTATACCAGTGTCATGAAGTGTTTCCCCTGTGTTTCTCCCTACAGCTTCATAGTTTCAAGTCTTACAGTTAAGTGAGAGATAAGAATCTAATTTCTTGCTTCTACATACATTTATTGAAAGAGCTATCCCTCTCCTATGTATGTTTTTGAAACCTTTCGGAAATCAGGTGGCTGTATGTATGTGGAGTAACTTCCATGTTCCGGTGATCTGTAGGTTGATTTTGTGGCAGTACTGTGGTATTTTAATTACTGTGGCTTTGCAGTGTCCTTTTTATAAAAATAGGCTTGTGATGTCTCTGCTTGCTTGATTTGTTTACTTTTTTATTTATTTACCTGTTTGCTCAGGCTCACTTTGCCTATTCTGGGTCTTCAGAGGAAACACAGGAATTTTCTGATTCTGTAAAGAATGTCATTCATATTTTGGGGGGAACCACATTGTTTTAGGTAATAGCATTTAATGGCATTAATTATTTCAATCTATGAATATGGAAAATGTTTCCATTGTTTGTGTCCTTGATGATTTCTGTCATCAGTGTAGTAGAGTCTTAGTTTTGGAGATCTTTTACATCTTTGGTTAAATTAATCCTAAATATTTAAATTGTTAGTAGTTATTTTTGAATGGAGTTTCGATATCTGTTTTAGCCAGGCATATCATAATTAATGTACAAAATGTTTTTTGTATGTTGCTTTTGTATCCTGCTGCTTCACTGCTTTCAGTTAATCAGTTTTTTTTTTATTTAGTAAATATAAATTTCCAAAGTACAGTTTATGGATTACAATGGCTTCCCCCCCCCCATAATTTCCCTCCCACTCGCATCCCTCCCATCTCCCGCTCCCTCTCCCATTCCATTCACATCAAGATTCATTTTCAGTTATCTTTATGTACAGAAGATCGATTTAGTACATATTAAGTAAAGATTTCATCAGTTTGCACCCACACAGAAACACAAAGTGTAAAATACTGTTTCAGTACTAGTTATACATTAGTTCACATTGGACAACACATTAAGGACAGATCCCACATGAGGAGTAGGTACACAGTGACTCCTGTTGTTGACTTAACAATTTGACACTCTTGTTTATGGCGTCAGTAATGTCCCTAGGCTCTAGTCGTGAGTTGCCGAGGCTATGGAAGCTTTTTGAGTTCGCCAACTTTGATCTTATTCCGATAGGGTCATAGTCAAAGTGGAAGTTCTCTCCTCCCTTCAGAGAAAGGTACCTCCTTCTTTGATGGCCCCGTTCTTTCCACTGGGATCTCACTCACAGAGATCTTTCATTTAGGTCTTCTTCTTTTTTTTTTCCCCAGAGTGTCTTGGCTTTCCATGCCTAAAATACTCTCCTGGGCTCTTCAGCCAGATCCGAATGCCTTAAGGGCTGATTCTGAGGCCAGAGTGCTATTTAGGAAATCAGTTTTTACCATGTTCTGTTGAGATTTTAGGGTGCTCCACATACAGCTCACCTGCACACATGTATCCATTAGTTTCTTCCTTTCTACTTACAATGCCCTTTCTTGTTTTCCTCTTCCTATTAGCTTTTGCTAATACATCCAATGCTAGTACAGAATAAGAGTGGTAAAGTGGACATCCTTGTCTTGTCCCCATCTGCAAGGAAATGCTTTCAGCTGTTCCCTGTTCGGTGTGATGCTGGCTGAGCATGTTTCAGAGACAGTCTCTCTAATTTCGGGATATGTTCCTCCTATACCTCAGTCACTTAGAGCTTTTGTCACGAGTTGCTGAAGCGTATCAAACGCATTTCTGACAACTATGGCAGCACTCATAGGGTTTTCTTCCTCTAACTGTTGATGTGATTTGTGACATTTATCGATTTGGAATGGTGAATCGTGTTCACAACCCTGAGTTAAATCCTAGTTAATCATACTCTGTGGTCTTTTTTGAAACAGTGTTAGATTTTTTTTTTAAGATTTTATTTATGTGAGAGGTAGAGTTAAAGAGAAGTGGAGGGGGAGGGAGAGAGGGAGAGGTCTTCCATCTGCTCGTTCACTCCCCACATGGCCACAATGGTTGGAGCTGGGCCGATCCAAAGCTGGGAGCCAGGAGTTTCTTCCATGTCTCCCATGAACGTGCAGGGGACCAGGCACTTGGCTCATCTTCTACTGCTTTCCCAGGCCATAGTAGAACACTGAATTGGAAGAGGAGCAGCAGGGACTCGAACCAGGGCCCATCTGGGATGCCGTTGTAGTAGTCTGAGGCTTAGCCCACTATGCCACAGAGCCGGCCCCTAGATTTGGTTTTGAAAGAATTTTTGCACCTGTATTCATCAAGGACATTAGTCTGTCATTTATTTCTTTTTTGTCATATCTGTGCTTGGTTTTGATATCACAGTAATGTTGGCTCATAATGCAAAGTTTCATTGTTTTTCTTATTTTGGAGTATTTTGAGAAATATTGGAGTTGGTTCCTCTTTGAATGTTTTGCAAAATTAAGATATAAAGTATTAGGTCCTGAGCTTAAATTTGATTGGAGACTTTTAATATCTGCTTCAATCTCATTACATGTTGTTGATTTGTTTAGCTTTTCTAAATGTTACTGATTTAATCTTGGTAGGTTGTATGAGTCCAGGGATTTATCTATTTCTTCAAAGTTTTCTGATTTTTAAGGATGTAGTTGTACATAGTAGTTTATTTATTTTTTCAGTATTTATTTGTTTCTTTGAATGGCAGAGTTACATACAGGGAGACACAGAGAGAAAGAGATCTTCCATCCGCTGGTTCACTCTTGGATGGCAGGGGCACAAGTACTTGGCCATCTTCCACTGCTTTTCCCAGGCCATTAGCAGGGAGCTGGATCAGCGGTTGCACAGCTGGGACTCCATCCGGTGCATGTGTGCGTGTGTGTGTGTGTGTGGCGTTACCCACTCTCCCAAAACGCCAGCCACTCCTGGTAGTTTCACATGGTTGGTTTTATTTCTGTGGTTTCATTTGTAATCACTCCTTTTTTGTCTCTAATTTTTTATTACATTATTTCTGTTTTTTTTTTTTTTTCCTTTAGTCTCGAGATACCTTGTAGGCTGGTATGGTGGGGTGAATTCTCTTAGTTTTTTTCTTGTTTGGAAAATACTTTAATTCTCATTGACTGCTTTTTTCCCAATTTTTAAAGTTTACATAAGGTGAACAAATTTCATGTATTTCATATATACAGATTTAGGAGCATAGTGATAATTTCCACCCTGCCCTCTCTCCCACCAACACACACTCTCTCTCCTCCTTTCTTTCTTATCCTTTGTTTTAATTTTTGTGACGGCATACTTTTTGTTTGTTTTGTTTTTTTTTTTTGTTTTTTTTTTTTGTTTTTAACTTTTATTTAATGAATATAAATTTCCAGTGTACAGCTTATGGATTACAATGGCTTCCCCCCCCCTCCATAACTTCCCTCCCACCCGCAACCCTCCCCTCTCCCGCTCCCTCTCCCCTTCCATTTGCATCAAGATTCATTTTCAATTCTCTTTATATACAGAAGATCAATTTAGTATCAAGATTTCAACAGTTTGCACCCACATAGAAACACAAAGTGAAACATACTGTTGGAGTACTAGTTATAGCATTAAACCACAATGTACAGCACATTAAGGACAGAGATCCCACATGAGGAGCAAGTGCACAGTGGCTCCTGTTGTTGACCCAACAAATTGACACTCTAGTTTATGGCGCCAGTAACCATCCTAGGCTGTCGTCATGAGTTGCCAAGGCTATGGAAGCCTTCCAAGTTTGCCGACTCTGATCATATTTAGACAAGGTCATAAAAGACAGAGTGAGGATAGTAACCAATGATCCTAAGAGTGGCATTTACCAGGTTTGAACAATTATACAGCATTAAGTGGGGAAGAGGACCATCAGTACACACAGGTTGGGAGTAGAGCCATTGGTGGTAGAGTAGAGGTTATGATTACAAAGGAATGAGGCCCAAGTGCGTTAGACAGGGCCTAGAACAAAGGACAGAGTCATTATTAGAGGAGCTAAGAAAGGTGCTGTCTAAGCTACAATTAAGTTTTCTGATTGAGAGGCAAATAGAACCTGACAGAAGGGGCTTGATAATAATCTGGTGGGCTTTAGGCCTTGTAAATTCAGAGGCCCAGACCTATCTATCTCTTCACATGGGGTATATCCTAAGGGAGGTGTGAACCTCCTAGGGGAAGGCACTCTGTTGACTTTCATTACTTGGCTAGCCTGGGAGGAGAGCTGGCCAGGTAAAGGCAGGGGGCATCTCTAACAAGAAATTTACAGTTCTGCCTGCAATGTTGCTGACCCTACTTGACCATCCCCTCAGCTGCAGTGGTCACTTTGGAAGCTGGGCTGAGTGAAGGGCTTTTCAGCTTAGAGCCAATAAGATCTGTGGCTCTGACCTGGGCATCCTTCGACTCCAGGGCAGGTCCATTTCCAGTGATCCAACTCTTGGCAGAGCTGCCAGGGCTCTTCACAAGCTGACTTCTGCTGAAGCCCAGGCTTACCACATTGAAAGCCACTGCAGTGGACTGGCCTGTTGGGTCTCCTTGAGGGCAGATCACTGTACAGATCAGCCATTAATAGGCCTGCCACCCATTGCTTCTGATGCCGAGCTTTCTTTTCCTCCTGGTTTGTGTTAAAGCAGACCAGAGGATGCAAGTCAAGGGAGTGCCCGTTTCCCATCTCTAATCTTCGGTGGCCTGAACTACAAGTCTATAGTCACAGGCATGTTCTGTAGTAGTTTTTCTAAGGTAGACAATGCCCATGCGGAAAATTATATTCTCACTTTAAAACTTTCTTTCCCTTTGGTCTGAAAGGGAGGTTTTTTCTACTTACTGTATACTTCGCTGATGGCGAAGTGAATCTAGCTGTGAGATTATTATTTAAGTTCTTATTTTGGCTATGCTATTACAGAAAAATGTTAGCCATCTCTTTTATAAGGTCTAAAGATTAAATTGTGTGTCCTACAGATTCCTTCATAATAGAATTAGTTTCCTACCTTGAAGAGAATAGAGAAATGAAAGAACAAGTTGGGCTTAGAATAGAGAAATGAGGGAGCAAGTCCTAGTTCGCTTGCTGACAATAGCAATATCACATGAATACTTAGCAAACCGTTTCAACCATTAGATAACAACTTAAGAAAACATTTACCAGAAGGTCCAATGCCTTCTATAAATTTTAAGAATCATGTATTTGAAAACACCTCTTAAATATCTAACATGGTGTAGTTTGTTTAGCCAGTAAACTTAAGCACAACCATCTAAAATGTTTTTAGTTTCTTTCTACCAACAAGTCTAAAACATATGATACACAGATTCAGGTCCCACAAATTAAAATGTATCTTTGATTGATTTTAGCAGCTTAAATTTATGGACAATCTTATCTATAAGCCATTTAAAATAAAACTCTTAATAAAATTTCCCCATGTGGACATACAATATGTACACACATATAATATAGCATAATAGACCAATATAGCAATTTTAATAATAGCTGTTAAAATCTTTAACTTTTTTTGTAGATTGCCAATTGATTTGAATTGCTTTTTGTTTTTAGTAACCTCAGTTAACCATACTTTCTCTCAGTTGGTACTGTTAATACATTATTGGCTTCATCTGTTTACAGAGCCATCCCAAAGTACTGAATACAGTAGAAGTGGCTGGAAAAAGTCCATAGGAACCTATAGGAGGACAGCTAAACACAGAACCAACAAGGCTTTAGTTTTATGAGCAGCACATCATATATAACTGTGGATGACAAAAGACTTTAAGTCGCCATGTTTAAAATTATAAACTCATCAACCAACAAGAGGCACTTGCTTACTTCACAGTATTTTTGAAAGCACCTATAGGATTTTACAAGTATTTAACCCTTTAAGCCTCTGGGGCTTTCTCATTGTAATCATAAGCTTAATCTCCCACTAAGTAAAGAGTTCAACAAATAGAAGAAAAACTGCTGTTAATCAGCATCAGAGACAAGCACTGTAAGCAGTAATCGGATCTCAGAATGCGACTGCACTCACATACATCACATTGTTCTGTTCCCTGTTAGTCACTGCAGATCAGGGAACACGCGTGATATATGATGTTCTTGACTACACATTTTTCTTTCAAGACTTAGTATGTCAACTCACTCCCCTCTGGTCTTGAGAAGTCTCCAGTTAGTATAATTTGTTTTCCTTTATATGTAATTTGGTGTTTTTCTCTACTGTCTTTAAGACTCTTAACTTTTGACAGTTTGACCTTAATATTCCTTGATGAAGGACTTCAGTGGCTGAGTGTACTTGGGTTGTTTAAGCCTCCTGTGTTTGTCCGTTTGACTTTCAGTATTTGGGAAGTTTTTAACTGTTGTTCCACTCAGGTTCTCAATGCTTTTTTCCTTCTCTTTTCCCTCAGTTACCCTACAATATGAGTATTTGTCCAGTTAATGGTATTCCATACACCTCATAGCCTTTCATTATTGTGTTTAATCCGTTTCTCTTTATTTTTATCTGGCTGTTATTTGAGACTTCTTGTCAAGAACAGAAATTGTTTACATCTATTCTGTTGTTGAAACTCTCAGTTGTATTTTTTATTTCATTGATTGAAGTTTTCAGCTCCAAAATTTCTGACTCGCTGTTTCCAATTATTTCAATTTCCCTCAGTTCTTTGAAATATTGTGTTCTCTTGCATCTCATTGAATTTCCTTTGTATCATTATTTTGGATTCTTTTTTAGGTACTTAGTAGATTTCCTTCAAATTTCTGGAGAACCATTATGTTCCATGGAAGGTATCATGCCTCCTTCTTCACGTTTCCTGTGTCCCACATTGATTTATGCACACCTGGTGTGACGGTTCCTTCTTCTCTATGGAGCTGCTGTCACCGAGAAAGGCCGTTTCTGTTTGGGTGGAATGCAGGGGCTCAGCCGAGTACCCACGTTGGCGTTGGTTCTGGATGATGCCAGGAGCGTGAGCACTGAGCGACGTCTGCGGGTGCCATCAGTGTCAGCGGCGTGTGTGAATGCTGTGGTTCCCCCGTCGGCAGCAGGTTGTGAAAGTGGCAGTCTCCCTTTGCCACCGACGTGGGCTTCCAAGAGTGTGTGTGTTCAGTCCCCAGAGAGCTGGGTGTCACACACGCGAGGGCTCGTGCTGAGTGTACCCACGTTCCTGGTGCTGTGGTGCACAGAGTGGGTGATTTTTTTTATCCCATCGAGCAGCACTGCGTGTTGCTGGGGTTGGGCATTATCAGTGTAACTCTGAGAAGTGGATGGGATCTCCCCACGTCCTGCGGGATGTGTGTGTGAGATGCCGGGGTTCGCAACGTGAAGAGGCCTGGTTACAGCGCTTGAGGATGTGCAGGTTATGTCATGGCCCCACAGGGGAATTCAGGTAATGCTAGGGATTTGTGCTGGGCTCGGAGGAGAGAAACCAGGTGAAGTTTCTGTGGCCTGCACAGGGTCTGTTCTGGTAACCCCGAGGACCGTGGTACTAATGAGTGCAGTCAAGGAACTGCAAGGCAGGAAGGCGCCTTCTTCAGGTCCTATGTGAAAAGCCTAGGTTGTGCTGGAGGTTGTCCACCGGCACCCGTGGACCTGCCCTGTGTCCTGCCCAGGAAGTGCAGGTGTTCCTGGGACTTACAGAGCAAACTCAGTACAGCACCTGCCTAGACCGTTTGTTGCAGCCTGAGAAGCTGTGCGCGTTCCTGAGTTTTTGCCAGCAGAGAGAGCAGAAGGGAGAGACTTGGAAGAGGTGGCTCCAGGACACAGCACTGCGGAGAGAGACTCGCAGTGCCTGGTGACTCACGTCATCTGAGGACGTTGTGGTCAACCGTGGAACAGCCGCCTTGACTTCCGGGCTATGGCATCCACATGCATGGAAAACACTCCCGTTCAACGAGAAGAACAGTAGAGCAGGTGTCAGAAGACGGTGGCTCTTGACCCAACGCCTCCAGCTATGTGAGTGACGGGAAGGCCCCGCGGAGCTGCAGGCTCAGAAGCAGTAGCTGTCTGTCAGCCCACCTTCCAGCAGAGTCAGACGTGCCGAGTGACACTCCAGGGTCTCTGAGGAGCCCTGCTACTCAGATTCATTCTCGGAGAGTGGTCCCTGGAAGAACACATCGGCGCAGCCCTCTGACCTGCGTGCTGGGGTTCTTCCAGTTTAGTGGAATATGAATGGGGTGACTTTTCTCATCTCTTTGCTTGATTTTTTTTAACTTTGTAAAATACATTTGGTTAACTTTTTAAATGAGTGGTAAAAGAAGATAAATTTTGACTGTAATTGTCCTTGACAACTGTGTACTAACATAATCACAAAGACCCCGTTGTGCCCCGTATGGTCACGTGTGTTTAATAAATGAGACTTGGCTTACAATGACTGCTTTGTTGGGTGTTTATTAGCTCATGCCTTGGTGCAGTTGAAGTTGTCCTAAATTCACTGTTTCAGAACTACATTTGGAGCACATCCATTGTCCTCTGAGTGACACTCTGCTTGGGTAGAATATCAAGAGACTGTATAACCTGGACCTTGAGCGTCTCCCCTTGTGTGTTTTGGAGCCCTCTTTATAATGTTGAAGCAACTGAACACAGAAAAATACTTCAGGTGGTGGAAGGTTTATTTTCTGAAAGCATCAGGCTTGGCCTGCAATCTTGTCTTGGTGTTGGGATTAATGAACATTAATCAGATTTTTTTTTTTAACTCCAAATAAGACAGTTCTGTGGTACATTCTTTCCCATTTCCATTCCTGAGAGTTTCCATTCACTTGAGAGATTTATTGCAAATGGCATCACACATATTAAATACAAAAATTTCAAATATATCATTTTAAACTCTAGAATATTTTCTTAAAGTGTTGTTTATTTATCTGGGGGAATGTGTGTGGCAGAGAGAAAGGGGGAGAGAGAGAGAGCAAGAGAGAGCGCAGGAGAGCGGTGCTTCATTCCTGATTGATTCCACAAGTGCCCCCACAGCAGCAGCGGCAGGCTGGTTCCAAACCAGGCACCTGGGCTATCCATCGGGGTCTCCTGCATGGGTGGCAGGGAGTCAGCTCCTTGTGCCAACATCTGCTGCCTCCTGGGTGTGTCAGCAGAAAGCTGGGACAGAAGGAGAGCAGCCCGGATCTGATGCTTGGCGCCATAATGGGGGATGTGGTTGTCCCCAGCAGTGGGTTGATGGGCTTTGCTGCAGTGCCCGCCCTGCGATTTGCCTTTTCGTGTATGTAAGCACACTGCCCATTGATGGACCCATAGCACGTGCTCAGTAGTGGGGGAACAAATGGCGATTAGCTCAAGAGAAAAGCCAAGGCGGTTTACTCAGAGCTTGCTCTAGCAAGGGCATAGTGACCCAGCCCCACTCATGCTTTGGCAAAGACTGAAAGGCAGAGCGGGTGGGGGGGGGGGGTCTCTGAATGAAAGCAAGGGGCACTTCAAGTGTGCCCTGATTGGAGACTCGGGAGCAGAAGTGTTTTTTTAAAGATTTATTTTACTTATTTGAAAGGTAGGATTATGGAGAGAGAGAGGGGCACACACACACACACTCTTACAGATTTTTCCATCCACTGGTTTTCTCCCAAAATGGAGCTGATTTGAAGCCAGGAGCCAGGTGCTTCCTCCTGGTCTTCCCATGCGGGTGCAGGGCTCAAGCGCTTGCGCCATCCTCCACTGCCCTCCCGGGCCACAGCAGAGAGCTGGATCAGAAGAGGAGCAGCTGGGACTAGAACAGGCACCCATATGGGATGCCGGTGCTTCAGGCTAGGCCGTTAACCCGCTGCACCGCAGCACCGGCTCCAGTAATTAAATATCTTGTGGTGGCTGTGTTGGTCAGTTAGCGTGGCTGCTTCCCACATTGGAGTGCCTGGTTCAGATTCCCAGCCCGGCTGCTGACTCTGGCTTCCTGTTAATGTAGACTCTTGGGGGGCAGTGGCGATGATGTCATTGGGTCCTTGCTACCCATGTGGGAGACCTGGCTCCTGGCTTCTTCGTTTGCTGCACTTCTCTGTGTGACTGTACCTTTAGCTTACCCATTCAGAAACCAGACTAAATGTGGGTTGAAAATTCTATTAGAGAAAGAAAATACCAGATATCTGTCTTCATTTGCTTTTTCTTGATCTAAAAAATACGTCATATATCCTCATATGTGTGAGCTCAACACAAATTACTGCAGATAGATTTTTGTCCCTGTGGTACAGCCACATGCAGACCTGTTAGTTCATTATTTATCATGCTGTTTGATTTGTACATAGAAACCAGAAACAGCATGGCATAGTAAGACGAGGTGCCCAAGATGAGGTGAAATAACCAATGTGCATTTGCTTTGCCTTCTGTTCTCGTTAACTCACCAGAGGTGTGTTGCCCCTCTTCTTTCACGGAATATTCTAAACTACCCACCTTCCCTGGATGCCCAGGGCGGGCCACCCTTCCTCTTTGTGAATGGCTGTCACTCAGCTCGTCTGTAAACACTACTGCTCGATTTTGATAAAGTGCAGCCTGTAATCACGTCAGGGAGTGAGCCTTTCTCATCAGTCACATTTTGAAGCCTCAGGTAGTGTGGATATTTTACCCAGAATCTCAGAGTGTTAGTGTCCGAACGGCGCTGTCTTAGGGGAGGGCGATCTGCCTGCACTCTGAGACCTCCCTGAGGTCCGCTGACTGCTGGAGTGCCGTCCTGTCTGTTTTCTGTGGATTGGAAACTCTCGTGGGCATGGCGCCCTGTGAGACTGCATCCCAGAGCACCTGGCCTCTGGTTCCTGTGTGTCTAGTATGCAGAGAACCGCGGACTGTGGTGAAGCCCCGTCCGGGCACACACACCCTGCTTCGTGCAGTAACAGCCCTCCCTCAGGTGCCGTGATTCCTGTCCTGTCCCACAGCCTCGCTCAGTGCTCGGGGACTTCATCCGTCCTGGCTGAGCTGGGTTTTGTGTGGGAAAGATACTTTGTTTATAAAATCAGATGTAAGATGTATCATCAATTCCTGCTGATTCTTACCTTGAAATTCAAGGAGTCAGGATTTTCAGGTGATGAATTTTTTTTTTTTTAATTTTTGACAGGCAGAGTGGACAGTGAGAGAGAGAGAGACAGAGAGAAAGGTCTTCCTTTTGCCATTGGTTCACCCTCCAATGGCTGCCGCGGTAGCGCGCTGCGTCCGGCGCACCGCACTGATCCGATGGCAGGAGCCAGGTGCTTCTCCTGGTCTCCCATGGGGTGCAGGGCCCAAGCACTTGGGCCATCCTCCACTGCACTCCCTGGCCACAGCAGAGAGCTGGCCTGGAAGAGGGGCAACCGGGACAGGATCGGTGCCCCGACTGGGACTAGAACCCGGTGTGCTGGCGCCGCAAGGCGGAGGATTAGCCTAGTGAGCCGCGGCGCCGGCCATGAATTATTTTTTTCCTCCCAACCTCATCCCCTCTCTCCCGTGGTGAGCATCCCGCTTGTTAGGAAAATCAGAGGCGATGAAATTATCAGGTCATAAAGTTGCACATGTATTTTATCTTATGTTGTAAACACAAGGGTGTCTACAACCGAAACACCATCACAGCCCTGATGACTGACAGCTGTTAAGCGTCCTAGGCTCAGGGACCTAGGCAGTGTTAGATGTGCGCCTCTCCCCAGATCCACTGCAGTGCTCTGTTCCAAGTTGTCAGTCGTTTCTCTTGTTTCCCTATTAAATGGGTTTAGTAAAATATTTTTAAAATGTGTGACAGTTTTTTTTGTTTTTTTTTTTTTTTTTTTTTGACAGGCAGAGTTAGACAGTGAGACAGAGAGACAGAGAGAAAGGTCTTCCTTCCATTGGTTCACCCCCCAAATGGCCGCTACGGCCGGTACTGCGCCAATCCAAAGCCGGGAGCCAGGTGCTTCCTCCTGGTCTCCCATGTGGATGCAGAGCCAAAGCACTTGGGCCATCCTCCACTGCACTCCCGGGCCACAGCAGAGAGCTGGACTGGAAGAGGAGTGACCGGGACAGGACTGGCATCCCAACCGGGACTAGAACCCAGGGTGCCGGCACCGCAGGCGGAGGATTAGCCTAGTGAGCCACAGCGCCGGCCTAGTAAAGTATTTTTAAAATGTGTGACAGTTTTAGTTACTGGTCCTCAATTTGGTTTTGGATATGTGGCTTTAAAATACATTTTGAGTTGCATTTTATTTCTTGGGTGGATGAACTAAAAATACTCTGAAGAGACAGCATTTTTATTTTTTTACTACTGGTTTATAGCATTTAAGGTAGGAATATTTATTTTTAACGTTATTTTTATTAGTATTAAACTTAGCCAGATCTTTTTTCCATAGAAGTTTCTGTTGTTTTGCTTTATTCATTAGGATTTTGGGAACCGGTGCATTTTCTCAGGGCATAATCCCTAAGGATCAGAATCATCGAGAAACTAGCGTGTTGTGTTGTTTTTGAATAGACTAAATATGTAAGCTTAATCAAACGTTCACATTGATGCCAGAATTCTCATCGAAGGTCAAAGACCATGTTGGCTGACGATTGTTCTTTTATTGTAGTGTCACTTGTACAGTGCATATCGAGGGATCAGACATCACGAGGTCTTCATATTCCAGACCGTATGCTGTCCCTTTTTAATTCACAACTCAGCTCAAATGTCTTAACCTTTGGGTTGCTACAAGACAGCAGATATTTAATTTGAGCTACGCTTTATTGTCATGCAGAGCAATATTGAGCCCGTTTGTCATGAATTTTACTGTGATCACCATAAGCAGTCATTTACGTGGCTTTCACCATCGCAAGAACGACTCGGGGCAGACTTTTACAGTCCCAGGGTACAGGCGTCCGTGATGGACGGCCAAGTTCACTTGTTACCCTTGCCAGGCAGTCATCAAGATGAGAGGGCAAGGAGCCAGCCCAGGGGACACACAGTGAGGGCCATCACCTCAGAGAGTGGATGAGAATTCATCATGGTCACAAGGCGTCAGAGAAACAACCAGAACACTTGGTGCAAGCTTGTATACCATTGATCCGTATTTTCTGTGGATAGACTATCTCCAACATTGAATTGAGGAATGAGTTCACACATTGATCCATCCCCTGTGAATGGCTACTGGACATGGAAAGACCACAAGCGGTGTCGCATGCCCTGACAGAGCTCCTGGCCTCACCAGGATCACACCCACAAAAGCAAAGGGAAGAAAAATGTGTGTGTGCGCGGTGGAAGGGGGAAGTGAGCCGGCCCCCAGCTGTGGAAAGAAAGCCCTCTGACAGCCGAGGCTGGAGGGGTCCTGGCAGCTTTCTGGGCCCGCCTTGGAGGGGGCAGATTCCCAGAGACATGGAAGCAGCAGGGTCACTGAGACGTAATGAGAAATGTGCACCACCTGTGAGATATTTACAGGTGGGAGAGTGTGTTGGGCGATGCCTGGACCTGCAAGAGGGTGCACAGTGTAACTGGTTCTAGCTGGGTCGAGGGACACTTTGCTTCTTGTAGCCCTGTAGTGGATTCTCCTGATCACCTTATCCCATAAACACATGTGACATTTTTCAGCAGACACTGTGTGTGTATATGTGTGTGTGTGCGTGCGTGTGTGTTGTGTGCATGAGGTGGGGGCAGGCAGTGCACAGTGGATCTGCAGTCACAAACGTGACAGGGTGGATGCAGAATGTGTTTGCTTTGTGCCTGTCAGATGGGTCTGAGGTTGCTTGTGGCACCTTTTCGGAAGGGTCCCTGTGTGTGGCCTCGGTACCAGTCACCAGTATGTGAGCAGGGGCAGGTGTCAGCCAGTGGAAGTTGCGGGATTTATTTTGGGACAGGATGCATTTTAGGGGTCTAGGGGAACCCTGGTAGAAAGCTGAGTGTGAGGATCTGGACTTCAGAGAGAGAGGCTGGGAATGGAAGCAGAGCTCTGAATTCCGATTTGAGGTAATGGACACCCAGATGGGGCTGTTTCTCCAGGAGGGATGGTTGAGAAAGAGCAAGGAGAAATCAGTGAAGATGAAACAAAGGGGCCTGAAAGGTTGTATAAGCTGCACTCAGAATTCTCTGCTGTATGAGAGATTGCATATCGAGAATCCTGTCGTCTGCAAGCGGGACTTCTTCCTTTCCAATTTGTCTCCCTTCGGTTACTTTTTCTTGTCTAATGGCTCTGGCTAAAACCAGGAGTGACTTGAATAGCAGTGGTGAGAATGGGCATCCTTATATGGCTGCAGATCTTAGTGGGAATGCTTCCAACTTTTTCCCATTAAGTAACATGCTGGCTGTGTGTTTGTCATAAGTTACTTTGTGTTGAAGAATGTTCTTTCTGTACCCAGTTTGCTTAAGGTTTTTTATCATGAAAGCATATTGTATTTTATCATATCCTTTTGCTGCATCTATTGAGATCATCATATGGTTTTTGTTCTTTACTTTGTTAATATGATTCATCACATCTTTGATTTGCATATATCGAACCATCCCCGCATACCAGGGATAAATCTACTTATTGTGAGTGAATGATTTTATGATGTGTTGCTGGATTCGATTAGTAGTATTCTGAGGATTTTTGCATCAGTGTGTATCAGGGATTTTGGTCTACATTTCTTTTTCTCTGTTGCATCTTTTTCTAGTTTTGGAATTAAGGTGATGCTGACCTCATAGAAGGAGTTTGGTAGGATCCTGTCCCTTTAAGATGTTTTGAATAGTTCAAGAAGAATTGGAATTACTACTATAAAAGTCTGGTAGAGTTCAGCAGTGAAGCCGTCTGGTCCTGGACTTTTCTTTGTTGGGCGGATTTTTTTATAGATTTATTTATTTATTTGAAAGAGTTACACAGAGAGAGAAGGAAAGGCAGAGCTAAGAGAGGTCTTCCATCCATTGGTTCACTCCCCAGGTGGCTACAATGGCCAGAGCTGTCCCAATCCGAAGTCTGGAGCCAGGAGCTTCTTCCAGGTCTCCCACATGGGTGCAGGGGCCCAAGGCCTTGGACCATCTTCTACTACTTTCCCAGGCCATAGCAGAGAACTGGATTGGAAGTGGAACAGCCAGGTCTCGAACTGGCTCCCATGTGAGATGCCGGCACTACAGGTGGCGGCTTTACTTGCTATGCCAAAGTGCTGGTCCCAGCAGGATTTTCATTGCTGATTGACTCTCCATCTTGGTTTTTGATCTGTTTCGGTTTTCTGTGTCTTCATGTCTCAGTTTTGGTAGATTGTCTGTGTCCAGGAATCTATCTCATGTCTTCTAGATTTATCAATTTATTGGCATATAGCTGTAGTAATTCCTGAGGATTCTTTTTATTTCTGTGGTATCCATTGTTACATCCCTATTAATTTTATATAATATCTACTCTTGAAATTGCTAGGGGTCAGATACCACTATGATATAAAAATATTTACTCTTATTTATTTTTTTACTTTTGACAGGCAGAGTGGACAGTGAGAGAGAGAGAGAGAGACAGAGAGAAAGGGCTTCCTTTTGCCATTGGTTCACCCTCCAATGGCCACTGCGGTAGCGCGCTGCGGCCGGCGCACCGCGCTGATCCGATGGCAGGAGCCAGGTGCTTCTCCTGGTCTCCCATGAGGGTGCAGGGCCCAAGGACTTGGGCCATCCTCCACTGCACTCCCGGGCCACAGCAGAGAGCTGGCCTGGAAGAGGGGCAACCGGGACAGAATCCGGCGCCCCGACCAGGACTAGAACCTGGTGTGCCAGCGCCACAAGGCAGAGGTTTAGCCTATTGAGCTGTGGGGCCGGCCTAAACCTCATACATTTTTATTTTTCTTTGGTCTTTGGATTCATGTTCCTAAAAAGGAAAATTTTAAAGATTTATTTATTTATTTGAAGGCAGAGTTACAGAAAGGCAGAGAGAGAGAGAGAGAGAGAGAGAGAGAGAGAGAGAGAGAGAGAGAGAGGTCCTCATCTGCTGGTTCATCTCCTATGTGGCCACAATGGCCACAGCTGTGCCAATCTGAAAGTAGGAGCCAGAAAATTCTTCTGGGGCTCCTACGTGGATGCAGGGTCCCAAGGACTTGGGCCATCTTCCACTGCTTGCCCAGGTCATAGCAGAGAGCTGGATCAGAAGTGGATCAGCCAGGACTTGAACTGGAACCCACGTTGGATGGCAGCACTGCAGGCAGTGGCTTTATCTGCTATGCCACAGTGCCAGTCCTGAAAATTTTAATTTAATAATTAATTTTATGGCAGTATGTTGGTTTATCAGCTGATACTTCTATGGAGTTATGGAAATAATCTTAAAATGCAATTCTTCCTATTAAAATGGGAACCGACTTTACAGCCTTACTTCACGTTTTCCATGTGTCTTGCTATTCTTTAAATCCCTTCACAACATTTGTGTGGTAGTTCATAATTTGTAGATTACTTAGAGTTGTCATGTTCCTTGATCCTTTTTTAAAAAATAATTGATTTCTACTTTATTTGAAAGGCAGAGAAGGGATAGGGTAGAGGGAGAGAGAGAAGAGAGGATGGATGGGAGGTGATTCACCTGCTAGTTCATTCCCCAGGTGCCTGCAGTATCCCCGGCTGGGCCAGGCCTGAGCCAGGAGCAGGAGCTCCATCTCGGTGTCACATGGTGACAGGGACTAAGTCTGCGCCATCATTTGCTGCCTCCCGTGCTATACGTTAGCAGGGAGATGGAAGCAGAGCTGTTATCAAACCAGGACCCCTGAGGTGGGATGCGGGCCGTCCCACAGGCCAGCGAATGGCTGTGCCACGTGCCTGCCCCATGTGGTGTAGTTTTTATCACACATTTGTAATGGAGATAGTCGTAATGCCATTTTATAGTACCCTTGTGCTCACACTGTAGGAATCAAAGAACTCTTATTTTACAGCAAATTTCACAAATCCCTCCTTAGCTCACGCTAATTAGGAAGTCAAGTCCCTGGCAGAAAACACAGAGGGCAGGGCTGATGTCCCCACGCTGCCTCCAGCCCCATCAGTCCATTTTTTTTCTGGGCATGAGTCAGGGCCTGGAATCAAATGCACAGAATGCTGTGTTCTGGGTTATAACAAAGACAGGCTATTTTCATCTTCAGTGGTTCCTGGCTGTTCACCCCGCTGCAGCTCAGAAAGGCCTGAGTAGTTCCTTCGGAGCAAGATCTGAAGCCAAGAACCAGCCTGCTTTCTGGCTGAGCTATACCCCCTGCAGGCCAGACTTTGGTTTTTTGCAGCATTGTCTACACTGAGAGCTGAGAGGCTGCCCATGTCCTTGTGCAACTATGGAATGAGAAGAGGGAGAAAGGTAGAGAGGCCATGGCCAAAATGGCGATCGTACTATGCCCACGGCTTGCGTTTTCCCGAGTTTTAAGTAACGGGACCCATTTATTTACCCGCCATCAAGGGTTCTTCCCTTGGACTTTGTGATGCATAAGCATTGTTATTTACATGTGATTTGCTATGTTCTCATGGAAGCTTACAGACACGTGTCACCTAATGATGAGGCTGCGTGCTGAGGCCATCGTTAGGGGGTCTGACCTCAGGCCCGCATCATAGGGTGCACCTCACGGAGCACAGGTGCGCAGCACTGGCCTCTGATCTGATCAGAGACAGGGACGCCTGAGCAGCACAGCGCGGCCTTGGTGCCTCGCAGCCACGTTGGAGTTTTGCATGGGTGGAGCAGTCCATGGTAGCACTGAGTGGTATGGCGACATGTAGAGCTGTCTTCACTAACCAGTACTGTGGCCTGGAGATAATTGCGTGCACCATGCAGGCGTGTTTGCATCAGCATCGCACCAGCAGGGGCAGGTGTGCTGTGCTGTGATGTTGTTACAGCTCTGACGTCGCCAGGTGCCAGGAAGAGTTCAGCTCCATTATAACGTTATGGGACCACCATAATATGTGCAGTCTGGCGTTGACCAAGACGTTGCTGGGCAGAGCAGTTTCCACGCTGTTGGAAGTGCTGGTGGGCCTTTGCTAAGCCTGCTGGTCAGTGCGAGCCGTTCCTGCACAGGCAGGGTGCACAGAGGGTCTGCGTGGCTGTCTCCGTCCTCCACTTGAAACCCCTTAATCCAGATGACCATAGTGTGTTTGTAATTATGAAGAGCTCATTATTGCTCTGTTCATTTGTAGATTCGACATGCTTTTTAAAAATCTATAAAATAGGGGCCGACATCATGACACAGGGGTTAAGCCAACCCCTGGGACTCCTGGGTCCCGATTTGACCCCAGTTCAAGTCCTAGCTGCTCCATTTCCAATCCGGCTCCTTGATAATATACCTGGAAATCAGCAGAAGATGGCCCAAGTGCTTGGGCCTGTGCCACACCTGGATGGAGTTCCAGGCTCCTGGCTTCCGTCTGGCCCAGCTCCAGCCACTACAGCCATGTGGGGAGTGGACCAGTGGATGGAAGATCTCTGTCTCTCTCGGTCTCTCTGTCTGTCTGACTCAGCCTTTCAAATAAATAAGTAAATCTTTTTTTAAAAAGTCTTAAAGATACGTAGAATAATTCTATCAATAAGATGAAATGTAGTTGAAAAGATATATATTTTTTTCTGAAGCTTGTCAGTAACTGATTTTTATTCATATGAAGAGAAAAGTGAACATTCTACTAAATGGTGTAATAAATATAATTTTCACATCATTGTGTTCCACAACCAATTGTAACACTTTTGCAAACCACAGACCACACAGAACATAAAGTGTATCTCATGTTTGCCCATGACTAACGGTAAAATCTCAAAATACAAAGGAGGAAAAACAATGGTTGTGGATTTGGGGTTTAATGATACTTATCCTGACATTTATGAATCGGACTGTGCTGCTCTGTGGCTGACCAGCTTCAGAGAAGACAACTGGCCAGTACGAGGGCTTGATTCATGAGACAGAGCATATAAAAACTTGTCTTTATGTAAAATTTGTACATTCTGCTCATCATGGAGTTTTTCATTCATTTTCATGTTTTAGGACAATACATTAAAATATTATTCATTGATATTGCTGACTTGGGGCCTGGTACCCTGGCATAGCGCATAAAGATATCACCTGCAACCTGGTATCCCATATGGGCTCCAGTTTGTGTCTGGGATGCTTCACCTGCAATCCAGCCCCCTGAAAATGGACTGGAAAAAGCAGCAGAAGATGCCCCAAAGTGCTTGGGATCCTGCTACCCGTGTGGGAGACCTGGAAGAAGCTCCTGGCTCCTGGCTTTGGCCTTGCCATCTAGTTGGGGAACCAGCAGATGGAAGATCTCTATCTATGTCTCCCACTCTCTGTAACTCTGACTTTCAAACAAACAAACAAACAAACTTTACAAAAAGATATTACTGCTTTTTTGTGGCCCTTTAAATTTTGGGCCCGAGGCAAGTGCCGTATTGTGTGTTCACCTGGTCCCCTGTCTGCACTGTTTGGATATCTTTAAGGTGTCCACCACCTGTAATGTTTGCAGGAATGTGCGTCTCAGAAGGGCTTTGCCCTTAGCTGAAGGTGTTGTGTGCGAGGATCTCTCTAGCGCTGGGCTATTAGGAGAAGTGGGAGCTGTGTAGGAGGGCAGTAGAGCCCGGGCCTCAGGGTTGTTCTGAGCAGGGAGCTGTGTTCCTGTCACAGGCAAAGGAGCTACAGTTGTAACCCCGTCCTGACAGGAGGAGCCCTGCTGCTGTGAAGATGCTAAGCTTTGCATTTCTAGAAATGGTAGCCCATTCTTCTTCGTGAATCAGCCCAGTTACGTAGTACCTCCAGGGGTCCACCAGGACCTGGACAGAGGGTTCTTGGGAGGCTCAGCCCGCCACCTTCGTGCCCACCTCCTCGGGAGAAGCAGGTTCGCCAAGCCTGGATCTGGACAGGCAGCAGGCCCAGGCACAGGTGTCCCAGTGGAAGAATTTCAGAGGAAGGTGTTACATTCCTCTAGGTGTTTTCCGAGCTGCCAGTTCAGGCGGATGTTAACCTGGAGCGGAATTGGGTCTATGCTAGAAGAATAAAACTGTCGCTAACAAGTATATCAAAATTATACCAGAAAATTTCCTCCTTAAACTTTGGCTAAAATACAGCCATTAGATTTTTATAACGTGTGTGTGAACTTGTACTTTTTTTGGTGCTTTAGGTACTAAATCCATGAAAAAAGTTTTTTTTTTTAAGATTTATTTATTTATTTATTTGAATGGCAGAGCCACAGAGAGGGAGAGGCATAGGGAGAGAGAGACAGAGAGAGAGAGAGAGAAGCAGAGACAGAGACAAAGAGAGAGATGCTGCTTCGCTCGACAAATGCCCACAATGATCAGGGTTGAGCCCCACCCAGACCTCCTACATGTGTGCAGGGACCACCCATCTTCTACTACTTTCCCAGGTGCCTTAGCAGGGAACTGGATCACAAATGGAGCAGCTGGGACTCAGACTGGTGCCCATATGGGAGGCTGGCACAGCAGGCAGTGGTTTTACCCACTACACCACAGCGCCAGCCCTGAAAAGAATTTCGTAATTTAGGCCGACGCCGCGGCTCACTAGGCTAATCCTCCGCCTTGCGGTGCCGGCACACTGGGTTCTAGTCCCGGTCGGGCACTGGATTCTGTCCCGGTTGCCCCTCTTCCAGGCCAGCTCTCTGCTGTGGCCCAGGAGGGCAGTGGAAGATGGCCCAAGTGCTTGGGCCCTGCACCCCATGGGAGACCAGGATAAGCACCTGGCTCCTGCCATCGGATCAGCGCGGTGTGCCGGCCGCAGCGTGCCAGCCGCGGCGGCCATTGGAGGGTGAACCAACGGCAAAAGGAAGACCTTTCTCTCTGTCTCTCTCTCTCTCTCACTGTCTACTCTGCCTGTCCAAAAAAAAAAAAAAAAAAGAATTTCGTAATTTAGTGTAAATAACTTGTGGTTCGAATTGGAAATTCGGAGGCTGGATGCTGCCACAGGGAGCACAGAGGCTGTAGAGTTATCACATAATTAACAAAAACATAATGGCAGGTATTTCCAAACTCTGTGCAGAAGAGGGGCTGAGGCTGACGGTAGCCCAGCCTGATTAATCCTTTCTCTGTGACTTGAGCTACACTGGGTTATCTAAAGCAAATGCCATGTGCAAAAGAATAAATATGAAATAGGAAGCAATTAAATGTTACTAGTGATGGAGAGATCGGCAGGGGCAGGTGTAGTGTGGGACTAATGACGTGGAGACTTCCTTATTAGGCTTCAGGCTCAATAAATGATCTTCCAGTCCCATGAGCTGAGTCTTGTTGGCCTGTTGAGAAAGGGTCCCCGGTGCATTGTTGGTTGTTGTTAGAAGGCTGTGCATCCCCTAGAGTGGACTGCTCTAAGATGAAGCCGGGGAAGGAACCCTGAAGGTCCTGCAGTACGTTCAGACACCGGGGCTTTTCACATTGGAAATTGCACCGGGCATGACTCCAACAGTAGCACAGTTTAGTAACACAGAGCTCTGCAGACACTTGCCGAGTTACTCAGAACGAGAGAACGTTGGAGTCCGGGATAGACCCGCGTGTCGTGGCTTAAATCCCAGACTTCGTTTTGCCATACCAGCCCCTCAGTGTGCAGTCTTTCCATGAGTGGTCAGAATGGACGTTGTTTTCCCCACACTGGCTTTAGGATCGATTGCTGAGCAACTGAAATTTGACTAAAGTGACATCATTGCCTCGTGTTGTTTGTGCCTTTATGTTGTCCTTGCTCGCATCCGTCCTGCTGTGGGAAACTCCATACCCAGTATGTGCAAGGGGTGTGTTCACAGCAAGCGTTTGGTCTGACAGTTGATGTGCTGGAAAAGATGCCTGCATCCAGTATCAGAGTGACGGGTAAATCCAAGCCCCACCCTGCCAGTGCAGAGCCGGGGAGGCACGCGTGGTGGCGGCCACTGTGAGGGACACCTGGACTGAGTTCTCGGCTCCTGGCTTTGGACTCACCCAGCCCCAGCTTTTGTGGGCGTGTAGGGAGTGAACCAGTAGATGTGAGCTCTGTTTCTCTGGTATCTCAACTAAATAAAATTAAAGAAATAAGTGAAAAGCCTAAAAAGATGAGGGAGGTATTCTAGCTGAGACAGCCAGACCTGGGAAAAGCCCAAGGCTGCTGAGCCAATCTGTGTTGAAGAAGAAACTCCGCAGTTCAGCGTAGGTCCCTGACGATGACTGTAAGTGCCCAATGAGTGCGTCCCTTTTAGAAAGAGTTTTAGCTTTGAGGAAAAACAGTTGAAATGTCTCCTATCTCCAGCCTCTGTCCCAGCCTTCCTGCAGAATAGAGGGTTAGTGCCTCTACTCAGAGGCCTGTCCATTACGCAGAAAGCTCAGGAGCCTGGGAAGAAGCAGTGGCATTTCCTTTGGAAAATAAGCTACGGGACAGTTACACCCTTCATTGGGGGTGTTCCACCTTCATGTCAGCCTGTGTCGGGAGCACCCCAGGGGTCTCGTGACACTGGGGCAGTGATGCCGAGGGAGGGGGCTGCTCTCTAAGTGGACCCAGGGCCGTGCACACACACAGCCTGCCTGACACTGATGGTGAGGGAGGGCGCTACTCTCTGAATGGACCAGGGCCGTGCACACACACAGCCTGCCTGACGCTGATGGTGAGGGAGGGGGCTGAGCTCTGAATGGACCCAGGGCCGTGCACACACACAGCCTGCCTGATGCTGGGGCAGTGATGCTGGGGGAGTAAATTGCTTTCTGTGGCGTGTACACACACACACACACTCACACTCACACTCAGCAACTTAGACAATGTGGAGAACTGCAGCAGTAGGTGAGATGCTAATCATGAGCTCTGTTTGTACAAGTGAAAAAGCTCACTTGATAAGAAACCTGGGTATGCAGATTTTGGAACTGTATTCTTGGCATCACTTTTAACCACTCCTATGCATGTATTTCTCATATTGATGTTTTATCTGCAGAGTAATGTTACTTGGATATTACAATGAATTTTGAATTATTCAAGGCTGCCTTCAGGCCTGTGAGTTTTAAAGGTTAACTCGTTTTGTACATACCTGGTGCCAGGAAAAATCGTTGGGTCTGTGCTCTCCTTGCTAAAGCAGTAGTTGCAGACAGCATGCTCTTCAGTACCTGATACATGAATTCCACAGTCAGGTACTTAGAATAGGAGTTGTAGTTGCAGGATGAGGAATTTACAGCCAGAGAATAATTCTCTAAAATCTGTTTTGGATTTAAGACTAGGTAAAAAACCACATTTTTAGGAAGTGTGTAACACCTGTTGAATTGCTGTGTGTTTGAAAGATTTGGATTTCCCCCTGTTTTCTGTCATCTACTGACCCAGTACTCTGAGTGAAACATGTCGGTTCAACAAAGGAATTTAAAGTTCTGTACCTGTAAAAGCTCAAAACTGTTACTCAGCCGGTGTTGGGAAGCCAAGGAATGTATCGGAACAGGCCAATCTGATGACGAAGGCTGTGGCACAGAAATCAGCGTTCAGGATAACATGGGGAGGAAGCCGATTAGAACATTGTTGTGAATCTCCAACAAGTGGAAAGATGGACTCCATTAGTATGGATAACACTCAGAAGAGTGTGGATTCCATTTCAGGTACCGCTTTGCGTGCAGTGACTTTGTAAAGAGAAGAGGAAGTGAGCTGCGTGGTTTCCAAGTGGGCAGAGAGAACTAGAAAATGCTTGGCCCCGCTGACCCATCTCTGCTATGCAGCTCACACGATCACCTCATCGAACGGCAGCACAGGTGCAGCCCACAGGGAAAGAAGGATGTCGTGGAGGGGGTTCACGAGGCATTGGAAAATGAGGAAAGAGCATCAGTGATTCAGGAATGAGCTGGGAGGCGGGGAGGTCTGGAAATGAGCACTGACACTTGGAAGTTATTCAGAAGAACTGAGTTATGTATTCAGAGAGAATACGTATGAGAATGACGATCAGACCTTTGAGTAATGGCTACCACTGTTGTTGGATGACAGGAAAAAATGCAGAGTGACAGGGGGAGGAGTAGAGAGAGAGATGTTTTATCCAATGGATGACTCCACAGATGCCTGTAATAATAGCCAGGGCTGGGCCAGGCTGACGTCAGGAGCCAGATACTCCAGCTGTGTCTCCTGCATGAATGAGTTGAGCCATCTTCTGATACTCCCAGGTCATTAGCAGAAAGGTCAATCTGAAGTGCAGGCGTAGGGTGGGTGCTGTGGCGTAGTGGATAAGGCCTCCACCTGCAGTGCACTGGTTTGAGTCCTGGCCGCTCTGCTTCTGATCCAGCTCCCTGCTGTGACCTGGGAAAGCAGTAGAAGATGGCCCAAGTCCTTGGGGCCCTGCACCCACCTGGGAAACCCAGAAGGCTTCAAATTGGCTCAGCTCTGGCCTTTGTAGCCATCTGTGGAATGAACCAGTGGCTGGAAGACCCCCTGCCCCCCTGCCTCAGCCTCTGTGTAACTCAGCCTTTCAAATACATAAATAAATCTTAAAAAAAATAAAATAAAAGGTGGAGGCAGAACTCAATCCCAGGCACCACGGTATGTAAGTATCCCAAGTCCTGGTTTCACCTGCTATGCACGACACCTGCCCCATAAATATTTTTGGGTTAAGTCAGAGGGACACAGTGTACAGTACAAGACAGTTGTCAGCAGAAAGTCAACAAAAAGAGAGAAACCAGGACCAATCAAGCAAAAATTTCAGAAACCAGAAACAAATTTGTAGTGTTTTGTAAGTCAACAGTTCAAAGACCAGGCCTGCACATAGCAGGCCTAACCCAGGACACTGGTTAGTATGTGTGTAGTGGAGGGGCCAGGCTCTGGGAGGTCGTGATGAAAATGAACTTGGGAGAACCTCTTGGACCTGCCCTGGAGAACTCGGCCACGTGGAGGCATTCCGTTTGCTGCATTCATGAACTCGGAGAACACAGGTGCAGGCTCCGTCTGGAAGGCGGTGAGAGGTAAAGCAGAAACAAAGAAGGAAACAGGAAACCACGTGCAGATGAGGACTTCCGGGCCGCCTCAGGCCCTACACAGAGGAAATGGGGAGGAAACTGTCGAATCCAGTGAAGAGTGCTGATGGCGCCCATCTGGGTTTTCGTTCACAAGAGAACCGGTATCTTGCTGCAGGAAAGAAACAGTCTCACGGGGGCTGTTGTGGGGTCACGGTGGGGGCAGCAGGCAGCCACGTGCCTACAACAATGCCCATTCTGTCAGTAAACCCAGAGTCGAGGCAAGGAATGAAGGGGAGAGGGGCCCATGAGAAGGTTTTGAACAGGAAAGTGAGATGACTGAGGGGCTGTTCTAGAAAGGTCACTCTGGCTGTAATGAGATGCGAGACCATTAGGGCAAAGTAGATGGCAGGTGTGGTAGAAGGAGCCCTGGTTGTTGAAATGGAGATCAAGAGAAGTGATCAGTTCGAGAGACATTTGAAGTAGTTTGCAGAATTGGCGGAGCCCGGCTGTTGGCACCGCGAGGGTGGAGTGAGGAAGGAGCTGGGGTGGTGCTCGGGTTTCTCTTGGGAGCAGTGGGGTGCAAGGTGGTAGTGAGAAACACAAGGGAGAGTGTCCTTTGGGGCAGGGGCTAGTAAGATCATAATGAGTTTAGATTGAGATTTGCAATACAAGATATTTCTTTTTTTTTTTTTTTTTTTGACAGGCAGAGTAGACAGTGAGAGAGAGAGACAGAGAGAAAGGTCTTCCTTTTGCCATTGGTTCACCCTCCAATGGCCGCCGCGGTAGCACGCTGCGGCCGCCACACCGCGCTGATCCGATGGCAGGAGCCAGGTACTTCTCCTGGTCTCCCATGGGGTGCAGGGCCCAAGCACTTGGGCCATCCTCCACTGCACTCCCTGGCCACAGCAGAGAGCTGGCCTGGAAGAGGGGCAACCGGGACAGGATCGGTGCCCCGACCGGGACTAGAACCCGGTGTGCCGGCGCTGCAAGGCGGAGGATTAGCCTAGTGAGCCGCAGCGCCGGCCACAAGATATTTCTATGCAGTATCCAAACAGAGGTGATCCCAGGTGGTTGCATTTGTGTGTCTGATCTCAGAAGAGACATGGGTAGCAGCACAAAGATTTGGATGATTGGCCCAGGCTGCTGAAACCATGGAAGTGAATAAAATTGTCTGCAGGAGATGGACACGGAGTCTGAGAGGATGGCCCAGGCTGCTCAGCAGGCAGCCAAGGCCTGGCAGAGAGACAGGGACAGGGGCAGTGGACGGGGCATGTGGTGTGATCTGAATGGAGAAAGCGTTTCTAGCTGTGTGAGGGTCAGATGAGTTCAGAACAATGAATGCCCATCTTTGAATGCTGAGTGACCTTGATGAGAGAGCGTCCAGGAGACTGGAGGAGAAAGGAGCCTTCTGCAGGGCAGGTGGGCTGTGAAATACTGGCGTCAGCATGGGTGGGACCGTCCTGTGCCGGGGTAGCAAGACAGTGCGGGGCAGGTGTGCTGTGAAATACTGGCGTCAGCATGGGTAGGACCATCCTGTGCCGGGGTAGCAAGACAGTGTGGGGCAGGTGGGCTGTGAAATACTGGCGTCAGCATGGGTGGGACCGTCCTGTGCCGGGGTAGCAAGACAGTGCGGGGCAGGTGTGCTGTGAAATACTGGCGTCAGCATGGGTAGGACCATCCTGTGCCGGGGTAGCAAGACAGTGTGGGGCAGGTGGGCTGTGAAATACTGGCGTCAGCATGGGTAGGACCATCCTGTGCCGGGGTAGCAAGACAGTGTGGGGCAGGTGGGCTGTGAAATACTGGCGTCAACAAGGGTAGGACTGTCCTGTGCCGGGGCAGGTGTGCTGTGAAATGGGTCAGCAAGGGTAGGATCATCCTGTGCTGGGCACCAAGACAGTGAGGGGCAAGTGGGGTAGCTTGGAACCTTGCAGAGAGTTCCAGCTCCTCTTCCAAGGAACATGGGATTGGGTTCTGTCTTGGGTGAGGTGGTTATGTTACCGCGTTCAGTCCCTCAGACTTCTTCCCTCAGTGGCCCTCGAGGGCGAGGGACGCGCTGTAGATAGAGGGCTGCCTCCCAAACACCAGCTGTGTGTTTTGGCTTCCTTGCCTGTTTAGGGTGGAAAGGGAAGAAGCCTTCTTTCGAATTACTGTTTTGTTTTTCTGAAGTAGACACCGCCCAGGTTTGCCATAGTCTGTATTTTAGCCTGCCTTCTTGTCGTTCTCCTTATCTTCCTGTTACTTCAGGCAGGCCAGGATGTGTTGTCTTTCCTCCATTTAAGACGTAGCATGAAGTTCTAAAAGCACTCCTGCCGTGGAATTTTGAATTACCTAGTTTACCCAAATTAATCATGTAGTGTGTGAAAAACTTTAAAGTCCCAAAATGTATGATAACGTTAGCCTTTAAATTATTTTCCCTCCTTCAGAATATTTTATATGTGAACGAGGGTGCTTCAAAAAGGCCGTGAAAAATGGGATTAAAAGATAATTTTATTTGGAGCAAAGGATTTTTAAATCCATGCGTGACATTCACATTTTCCCGTGAACTCTGTGAGCAGTGCTCGAGTGCGTAAGTTTCCAAATGTTTGACTTATTTATTTATTTATTTGAAAGGCAGAGTGACAGAATGAGAGATCCACTGGTTAACTCCCCACCTTGCTACAACAACCAGAGCTGGGGAAGCTCAAAGCCAGGAGCCTAGAATTCCATCCAAGTCTCCCACGTTGGTGGCAGAGATCTAAGTACTCGGGCCGCCATCCACTGTTTTCCCAGGTGCATTGACAGGGAGCAAGATTGGAAGTGGAGTGGCCGGGACTTGAACCAGCAGTCAGATACAGGATGCTGGCGTTGCATATGGCAGCTTTAATCTCCTCCACCACAACACTGGCCCCCTGGAATTGGTTTGCAAAGTCAGTAGCGAAACTAGAGAATTGGTGATGGAAGAAGCTTCCCATTTGAGAGTAACTTAGAAGATTCCAGATAGCGTGGGTTCCGGGTGGTGGCTGACACCCCAGGGAGGGTGTGACCGTGGTGTCTGAGGGAAGTTTTGGAGATTAGAATTGGTTCTTGGGTGGCGGAGGGAAGGAGTGGGTGTATCGGTAGCCCTGTCATCCCAGAGGGAATTTCGCCATCTCACAACACGATGTATAGTGGAATAATGATGATTGAAAATGCACTGGAGGTGTTGCTCGTCTCCTCCGGTGCAGAAAAGAATTGCTGGTGGTTGTCAGCTTCCCTGACGGTGTCAACCCAGTTTGTACACAGTGTGATGGAGCCGGTGCTTCAGAAAGTGCCTGTCCCTTCTACCCAGTCTCTAGAAATCGCACATCCCAATCCACAATAGAGTTATTTTTGACTGTTCTTTCATTGTGATCTAGCATTTAAATTCTTCTTTTAGTATCCTATTTTAGACTGCTGTTTTAGCCTTCTTTAGTTTTTTTTTTAAATAAAAATGCACTAAAATCTTTGCATAAGAAATTTAGAGCAAAGTCAGTGTTAAGTGTTTCTTTGTGAGTTTAATAAGAAAGCGGGTACTTTGATTTATTACATGGAGGAGACCTTTTAAAAATAACTTTAGATATTGAATTTGAAGAAAAGCTACCATATTCAAGTGAAGAGTGCAACTGAATGATTTTTAAATATATTTGATATATAACAAATGCTTCCTTAATTATGATTCTGTCTGCCAATCTTAATTTGGAAGAATTTTTATTTTTTATTTTTTTAAAGATTTTTAGAAAAATTTATTCTAAAGGTGGAGTTACAGAGAGGCAGAGAGAGAGAGAGGTCTTCCATCTACCGGTTCACTCCCCAAATGGCCGCAATGGATGGAGCTGCACAATCCAAAACCAGGAGCCAGGAGCTTCTTCTGGGTCTCCCACTTGAGGGCAGGGGCCCGAGGACTTGGGCCATCTTCCACTGCTTTCCCAGGCCACAGCAGAGAGCTGGATGGGAAGTGGAGCAGCCGAGACTTGAACTGGCATCCATATGCCGGCACTGCAGTCGGTGGCTTTATCCGCTTTGCCACTATGCTAGCCCCATAATTTTTAAATATGATACAGAATTACATGGAAGTTTAGAAACTTGGGAGTTTAGCTTTCTTTCTGTAATTCTTTCCTCTTTTATACTTTTGCATAGGAAATAAATCCGCCTCTTGACTTACATGTCTAAGTCTGATATCCTGAGGTGTGGGGTAACGTGTGGGTGTATCATGAATGTGCCATGATTCATGTTTATTTTTATTCTGCTTCTTACTTCATCCTATAAACCTGTTTGCAGAATCCCAAGTATTGATATGCTTTAAGTTCAGACACTGGTATTCAGGAAATGAAGTGTGCAAATATATATATGAGTTTCAAGAAAATTATGGCATGACTAGGACACAATTCAGTCCAAGTGTTAAATACCCCTGCCCCTCACTGCCTCCCTGACCCCGCAAAGCAAGCTGGACAATCAGGCGAACAAAACAATCCCTGAAAGCTCACTATGAGGCCAACATGTACTGTGAGTAGTGTGTTACTGCATAGTGACCTGACGAGTCGATTACAGATCTAGATGGATTCTTAATGTTGTAAAACAAGAGTTACTTGATTCACACAGTGTGGCTTATTAATTATGTACTGTAAACGCTACAAAAGCGACCATTGAGGGTGTTTGCCTCCTGTCGCGTGATGCATGGTGTTATTGTAGCCCACAGCACTGATAATTCTCTGTTATTCTTTTGTTCTAAATTTCTATTCTCTTTTCTGAAAAGTGGGCCTCAGATTGTAGTTCCTGTGTTTTCCTGGCCAGGGCACATGTGCGACTCAGGATTGAGTGCAGAGTTGCTAACGTCCTCTAAGAAAGGTAAGACAAGAGTGAACAGCTAAGGAAAAGTAACACCTGTGTAAATGTGCTAAAATACACTTAGAATTAGCCAAGTTCACGGTATGTGCTTTATGTCTCAGTAGTTATTTTCTTAACCTGGAGTGAGGACAGGGTGTGAGTTATAGCCACTGTCGACTTGTCGTCAGGGTTCTTGGGTCTTCTGTGCAATACTGGGAGGCCCTGGATCCCACCCCAAATTTAAAAATACTTCGTGAGCTCTCGTCTCCAAAAATGAATAGGCAAAGAAGCCTCCAGATTCCTCTGTCGAGGTTCTGTCCCACTTCTCTCTCCTGTGCCTTGGACTTAGGGTCTTCCCCATCGCTGTGTCTTCTGCCTCCTCCGTCACTCTGGCCCCGTCCTCTGCTGTTGCGTTAAGGGTGACTTCAGAGTTTACTGCTTACTGTTTGTTTTCTTTAGGCTTTGTTGTGTGCAGCTTTATTTATTTAGTTTATTTTTTAAGTTATGTTTAAGGAATGCAACTTCATGCATTTAATATATACAGATGTGGGTGGCAGGGACCCAAGTACTGAACCATCACCTGCTGCATCTCAGAATACATACTGACAAAGAACTAGAATTGGGAATGGAGCTTGCACTGGGACCCAGGTACCCTGAGAAGGGATATGGGTGTCTCTGGCAGTGGGTCAACCACATGCCGGGGGCTGCTCCCACCAGTTCCTCTTCAACGCCAGCTGTGCTGATACCTGCTCAGTTCTCATCTTCACTTGACATGTGTTTTCCCTTACGATATTTCTTTTTGTGTTTGCCTTCGGTGACCCTGCTTATGAACTGTCATCTCACTTACCTGATGATACTTGCGCAGTGCTGTTTATTTTTGGCCGTCTGGCAGGCCCTAGGACTCCCAGTCCTATGGCGTCCCCACTTCTGTCTCCTAACTCTGGGCGTTAACTCTCACACCTCTGTGGAAAGTGGCACCCAGCCCGCTGACTGTAGCCTGCACCCTCGCCTTGCCACTTCCTTTTTTGATGTCGTCATCAACTCTGACCGCGCCCTTGAATAAACGTGGTCACCCCTCTTCCTGCAGGCACTGTCCCCATCCTCAGGGGACCACGCAGCCGCACTTTCAGTCAACCACGTGTCTTCATTACTGTGGCTTTTCATTCCCTTTATGCAACCAGTTCCCTTGTCCTGTCGATTTCTACCTGACACTTCCTCGATGTGTGTACGGTCTCCCTCTGTTTGCATGGTGGTGATCTCCTCCTGGGGCATGAGAGCAGGAAAAGGAGCAACGTTACTTACACAGTGTTCCAATCCCCCCCCCGCCCCGCCCCAACACAACTGTTTTGGTTTTCTAGAGTTCAGTTACCCATGGACCACAGTGCTTTGAAAATATTGCGTGGAAAATTCCAGAAACTGGAAACGCATGGGTTTCGGCTGTGTGCTGTGTCACCCTGTATCCTGCTCAGGGTGACTCAACCCTTCTGCTCAGCGTATCCACTCCCTGTGTGTTGCCTGCCGTGCGTTCCTGAGATGTGGTTGTGGTTATCGGAGTGGCTGCTGTGTTATCACTGTGTTTGGTTCCAGTAGCCTTTATTTTACTTAGCGATGGCCCCGAAATGTGAGCATCGTGTCCTTGGCACTGAAGAGACACCAGAGAGAAGTCATAAAGTGCTTTTGTTAAGTGAAATGGTAAAAGTTCTTGACATAACAACAAAAAATAGAAAATGATTTTGTGGGCACAGTTGAGTTCATTAAGTAAGATTTGTCGGATTCACTTACTGTGTCCTTGAAAAGTCTATTTAGTGCTCAATTCCCCATCTGTTTATTTAACAGTGGCGTTTGTGTGCGACTTCTGATTTTTTAAACAAGTGAGAACTTAACCTTTCTCACCTTTTCTCTTCAGGCACTTAAAAAGATTCTACTAAGGAAACTGTTAATTGAAGCTGCTTGTCTGCTGTCAGTTTGGATGTGCAGATAGACCAAAAGGAATAATTAGTTAGAGTGAGAAAGCAAACAGCAAGCCTCAGAGGTTTACTTTGTATGGAGTTTTCTGAAGTCCTAACTGTCTGTGTCCAGGGGTTGCAGCTTGGTTTAAGTACATCCTCAGATAGTTTGCTGTCACCTCAGACGTCCTTTTAATGTGTTTCCTTGGAGTTGGGGCACGAAAGTGAAGCATTCCTGTGAATGTTGCTACGGAAGTTAAATTCTTTGGGATTCAACCTAGAGAATCCTCAAAATGGAATGAAAATGAGCGAAGTTAAGTCTCTCTTAAAAAAAGACACTGAATATAAAAGTGTCATTGATAGCAAGGAGCAGGTGCATTAAAATGCGAGACACCCAGGCCTGGACTGTGCACGGTTCAGAGCTGGCTGGGTCCTGTTTCTGCTCCTGCCCTTGGTGAATCTGAATCCCCCAGAGCAGGTTTAGCCCAGCAGCAGGCCTAGAGTGAGAACCTCGTCTGGATTCCTGCAAGCTTCTGGACCCTGTATCTTTGTGCTAAAAAAAAGTCTTCCGATAATAGTGAGAATAGTGCTTGTATGTCACCTTCTACATCATGGTGCTTTGGGGGTGTAGCTCATTACTACTGCAGTGTGCAAGGGGTGCTCCCTGCCCACGTTCTACCAGGAGCACGACTTTCCCCAAGCCGTAGCAAAGTCAAGCAGACAGCACGTTCAGGCATATTAGAATTTGACATCATGGGGACCGTTCTGAGATGTTTTTTAAAAAGATTATTTTTATTTCATGAAGTAACAGAGAGGGAAAGGGGGAGGTGGGGGAGGGGGAGGGGGAGGTTGGAGGAATGGGAGGGGGGAGAAGCAGGAGAGAGAGACAGACAGACAGAAAGACTGACCTTCTATCCTCTGGCTCACGCCCCAATGGCCACGGAGGAGGAGGAGGAGGAGGAGTGTTACCAGTCGTGGAGGGGAGGATGGTTGCCAGAGTGAGTCTCATGGGTTCTTTTCCTCAGCTCAGTATAGAAATGAAAAACCAGGAAATGATAAACCAGGAAATGATTTGCAAAGAAGGAGAAACTAATATTGGATTGGCAAGGAACAGAAAAGTGTCTGGTCCGAGAGGGGAGCAGGTGGAGTGCCCGGGCAGGAAGGGCCAGGGTTTCTAAGGCATCGCCGTCTGCTCACTGGGTCATTCTGTGGGGGTGCCCACTGGGCAGGGGTTTCACATGCGGTATGTTGACTGGCTTGGGGTCATGGAGATAGCAAGGGTCCCGTGGAGACAGCCCGGTTCTCCTTGGGGGCTCAGCCCCCTCCTCTGCTGGCTCTGGGTGGAAGATTGCAGCTAACTTGAAGGTGTGGTTTAAAGCCACAAGGTCACACATGCAGCGCAAGAAGCTATAGTGGTGGGGAGGGTTGCCAGCTGGTCTGGAGACAGGCTTTCCAGCCACAGCTGGCAGCCAGCTTGGGAGGGACATTCTACCTATGGATGAGGGGCCCACAGACCCCCTGCCCCACTGGAGAGCCTCAAGGAGGGGGAGAGGGGCAATGGGAGGCCACAGAGCTGGCCACAGAGGCGAGGAATGGGGCAGGCTGAAGCCAGGTGCTTGGGACTCCATTCATTCTCCCACGTGGGTGGCAGGGACCCACACACTTGTGCCATCATCTGATACCCCCTAGGCGCACTAGCAGGCGTTAGGTGGAGCTAGAGCACCCAGAACTGGCACTGGCACTGTGGTCCGGCTTGCCCTGTCACAGGCTGCTGCGCCACAAAGCTGCTCTCTGAAATCTTTTTATACAGGGAGTGCTGCCCGTGAAAGAAACCTTGGTTGGGCAGAATGGGAAGGCGCTATCCCAGTTGGAGAGTATGACGATGGAAAGGCGCCGATGTCACAGTGTGTAGGCTGGGCATCTGCGAAGGGGACAGGTAGCACGCTGCATACACACCCTGGTTAGAAAACGGGATAGTGAGTCATAGGAACGATTTGGGTTTGAACTCAAGACTGTTGGGGTTTAGAATATTTCAAGTTAATGTTCTAGAACATCAGCCAAGAATTTTAGTTTCTAATGCAACGTAGTTTTACGAGGTACAACATGCAAAATATAATTTGACAGTGATTCTTAAAGTTGTCTGTTTCATACGTTCATGGAGAGTGTGCCATTTTTTGAGGAAAATGACCAAACTTCATTTCGTGGATGCAAGGAGGATGCCCTGAAAGGGAAGACCAGGCTGCTGGTGTGGTTAGAGGGCCAGGGCCCATGGAGGAGAAGCTGCAATAAATGATCGCACCAAAGGCAGCTTTCTGTTGTAGAGAACTGGACAGAAGCCCTGTGGTGGTCTGTTCTCGGAATGAAGGCAGTGTGACCTTGTAGGGAGTCGGTGTGCTGGGACACGAGACAGTGGCCACACACTCACTAGCCAAGGGACCACTGTTCGCAGGGTTCTCTCACCCATAAGCAGCTGGAAGTGGGAGCTTGTGGGTCTTAACATATTCAAGAGCCTTAAAATGTAGGGGAGGAGTGAAGATAATAGTGACTCTGGGGATCCTAGCAGTGACGACACTGGGCTTCTAGAGTTTTGAGGCAGAGACTGGCATAGCAGGTGAACCTGCAGGCCTGCCTGGCCGAGGCCTCTGATGAGGTCAAGGCAGGTGTGCAGACATTGCATGCAGGCCGCCAGGGGCCGCGGCCGTGCACTCCCACACTCCGGTCTTCTGCCTGTAAGCCACCAGAGGACAGAGCTGTGCTGTCACACTTGGGCCCCTGTCCCACCTGAGCCTCTGTCCTGAACACTCAGCAGGAAATTGAAATCTCCGCTCAGCCTGGGCCCTGCCCCCGGCCCCGGTCTCTGGGTGAGTCTATGTCAGAGATGGCGAGGAGGGTGCTCCTCTCTCTTCCAGCCGGTTGCGTGAGAAGCGTGTATTTCTCGCCTGTGTGTCAGGAGCAAACTTGAATGCGGTGCAGGTTTCGTTATTTCATGATCTTTTATGGGCTGAGAGGAGGACGGCCCGTTGTCATTTCTGTCCATCGGAGAATTTGATTTTTCTCTGCCTTTCTCCTAATCACCGTCTTGAGTGGGAATGAGTCACTGGGACCGAGAAATCGAAAAGCAACGTTATTAGGTGCATACAGCAGCATTAAGGGGCCCAAATTAAATTTTCTCTGTGTGTACCCTGTGTCTTCTCATTTCTTCCCTATTACAGTCAGAATGAACCCTTATTGATTTATTTAATGCCTGTTTATATTTTGGTTTCTACATTTGATTTCACATTTTCTCAGGAGAAAAGAATGCCTTCCTGTTAGAGTGGCAATGTGAATAAGCAAAGTAACTGAGAGGTGGAAACCTAACACTCTTCTTTCTGTCCTCTTCCTTCTATTAATTTTTCATTAGACATCTGTGACAATAAGTATTTTCAGAATACTACTGAGATAATTTTGCCTTGTCACTTAAGCGATTGTTAATTTTTTTAAGTTTTGTTTTATGACATAATATTCCAATTGGTTAAAACCTCTCTATCTGAATCTGCAAAAAAATAAAATAAAATTCCAACCTAGCGTTCACAGACTTCTGTGTGAGAAGAGTGGACGAGTTCAGCAGTGAGATCGTCATAGTTCTGTTTGATACATTATTTATTTTTTTTTGACAGGCAAAGTGGACAGTGAGAGAGAGAGACAGAGAGAAAGGTCTTCTTTTTGCCGTTGGTTCACCCTCCAATGGCCGCTGCGGCCGGCACACTGCGCTGATCCAAAGCCAGGAGCCAAGTGCTTCGCCTGGTCTTCCATGCAGGTGCAGGGGCCCAAGAACTTGGGCCATCCTCCACTGCCTTCTGGGGCCAAAGCAGAGAGCTGGCCTGGAAGAGGAGCAACTGGGACAGAATCCGGCGCCCCGACTGGGACTAGAACCTGGTGTGCCGGCGCCGCAGGCGGAGGATTAGCCTGTTGAGCCACGGTGCTGGTGATATGTTAATTTTTAATGGAAGTCTGTAATGCTGAATCAGATGTTATTTTGATTATAAATCATTACCAGGCTTTGAAAAATAAAAAAGAGCCAAGCTTCCTTAAGCTTAAATGTCTATATTGATTTGATAAATAAACTTATGAGTATGCCAGAACCTCGTTGTCCAGGCCAAAGCACCAACGTGAAACTTCTACGGGGTTAAAAGTGACATCATCTTTTGCAGGGCATTTTACCAAATTTTATAAAAACAAAAATAGCTTCATCTTCAGTTAGTTAACTCTAATTTTGTAATTACTGTTTTGTAGATATCCACATTGGATCGTTTCTGGAGCTGAATTCAGGACCACCTAAAGGTAAGCTGTTTACTTGTGTGTGTTTATATATGACCCTCCGGGATTTTAGTATGGTAAAACCATACTTCAGTGGTAAAACCATGTGGAATAGAAAATTCAGACATGTTTCTAGTTACCAAGAAGCCTGCAGTGTTCTGGTCACTCAGTCAAATTGCTGCTCATAGCATTTCCACATTTATCAAATTTAAAAATGAGCAGGCTGTGTGGTGATGATGACGTGTCCTGGCAGAGCCCTCTCTGAAAACACAGGAAAAGCACGGTACATGGACACAGATACATTGTACAGGACACAGACACACCGTGCAGGACACAGATACACCGTGTAGGGGCACAGATACACTGTGCAGGACACAGATACACTGTGCAGGACACAGACACACCGTGCAGGACACATACACTGTGCAGGGACAGACACACTGTGCAGGACACAGACACACTGTGCAGGACACAGACACACTGTGCAGGACATAGACACACTGCGTAGGGGCAGAGATACACTGTGCAGGACACAGACACATCGTGCAGGACACACACACACTGTGCAGGGACACAGACACACTGTGCAGAGACACAGACACACTGTGCGGGACACACACACACTGTGCAGGACACAGATACACTGTGCAGGACACAGATACACTGTGCAGGGACACAGACACACTGTGCAGAGACACAGACACACTGTGCAGGACACAGACACACTGTGCAGGACACAGACACACCGTGCAGGGACAGACACACCGTGCAGGACACAGACACACTGTGCAGGACACAGACACACTGTGCAGGACACAGATACACTGTGCAGAGACACAGACACACTGTGCAGAGACACAGACACACTGTGCAGGACACAGACACACTGCAGGACACAGACACACTGTGCTGGGACAGACACACTGTGCAGGACACAGATACACTGTGCAGGACACAGATACACTGTGCAGGTCACAGACACACTGTACAGGGACACAGACACACCGTGCAGGACACAGACACACTGTGCAGGACACAGACACACTGTGCAGGACACATACACTGTGCAGGGACACACACAGTGTGCAGGACACAACAGACTGTGCAGAGACACAGATACACTGTGCAGACACCGGTGGTACTGGGTCTTGTGTTTCTGAGTTTATGAACTGTTAGGAGACACCAGAATGCCTGACCACGTGTGTTGGAGTGATAGGGGCAGGCCATCAATGTACTAATAACAGCAATAAGAATGCTATTTGTTCAGTTCTAGTGCGAGAGCTCACCGTTCTGAACTTCATATGCTCCTGCCTCTCGGTCTTCAGTGATGCTGTGCAGTAGCATTATTGTTAGGTTATTTTGTCACTGTCTTTAGTCCCATGTGCAGTGGTGAAGGCAAAGCTTCTGTCGGGTTAGGCAGCTGTTGAGTGGAGAGGTTACTAGCCGAGCTGCATCAACACCCAGGTTGGGGTTTTCTACACGTGGGTAAACGAGCTGGAAGAGCTCAGAGTGGAGCTGTGGCAGGCTGGAAGGAGGCAGGGACGTCTTGGTGGTGCAGTGACCACCACTGGAAGCAGAGAGGATCTAGATGAGAGCTCTGCTTGAGAGACAGAAGGACATGAAGCAGGATAGAGGAAGGTGCTGTAAGATGGGTCATCTGTAGCTGGAGGTGCCTGGCCTGATTCTGTAGGTCGTAGTGACCATTGCAGCCTCACAAGAGTTCCCTGTCCCTCGTGTTCCGTGCCTGCCCAGTGCTGGGCTGGATTGTACACTTGCAGGTGAGTGCAAGAATCCTTCGTTTGGTTGAGGCCGCAGCCCGTGAATGAAGGGTTTCCTGTGAAATGTTGGAACCTTGACTTGCCCGAAGGTAGCCCAGTCCTGTTAGCTGCAGCAAAGGAAGCTGTGCATCTTGTGGTCAGGATACGTGGGGTGACCATCCACACCAGTGTCTGTGGCAGGGGAGTCGGCAGGATCAGCTGTGTGGGGAGAGCAGGTGGTTTATCTTTTCTCCTATAGTGAGGGGATGATGTCCCAAAGGGAGATGGAAAGGAATGTGAACTGTATTGGTGGATACCAGGGTGAGTGTGGTTTCTCTGTGCACTTTTAAGTATTGGGATCCAGATCTGTGCATCCTATACGACATGGAGATATGAGTGAAGAAAAGAGGTTGATAGGGTCCTAGCTCCATGAAATACGTTTATCAATGATGTTGGATTGTATTATTTGGAGGAATTAATATAAAATAGAATAAGGAGCTGGCATTTTAAAAATAACCCTCAGGTGGACCTTTTTGAATAAAATAACACTGTATGAGTTTGAAAATATATGTGAGAAGATGTGACCTGGCCTCCTATGTCTAACTCTGAAATCTCAAAAGCTTTGTTTGTTTTGGATTATTTTGTTTCTTTGTTTGAAAATGCAGTATTGACGTTATTTTCAAGTAAGTAGCTTAGAATAAAGGTTGTTCACCCCTTCCCTTAGCAACACAGCTCTGCAACCTTTTATCTCACTGGGTTTCAGACTTTGTCTCTTCTCTTTAAGTATTTCCTTTCACCTGGCAGTATCCCCATGTCATTAACAAGGCTCTAGGTAAAATATACTTTAAAACCACTTTTATTTTAGAATCAGAACTCATTCATTGATTGTTCCATGAAACACATGAATCAGATGATAGACAAGAAAATAAAGAAGTACAAGTTGTCTGATGCCAGAAGTTCAGTTTGAAATATCTTTCAATAATGGTGTGACCAATAAAAAATTAAAGGAGCACCGTTGTGCCCAACGTTAGTTAGAGAATAATGCAATTTGAAATCATATATACAGTGCAGTTATGTGTGCTTGTCTTACAAATGCATTCCTCATTACTGAACTTCTTTACTTGTAGATGTAGCTTGTCAGATATTTACCCAGCACCTATTATGTGCTTAGTTCCAAGTGAACCATCAAGATAAACAGTTATTACTCTGGTCCAGATACTCACAGTGTGGTAAAAACAAACAAATAAAAAGAACTGTAAGCAATTGCACTAGCAGTCTCCTCCCATGGAAGCCTGAAGATGGAGACTGCTAACTGTCATCACAGAAATGTGGATCTTCAGTTCAGAAAACTTCTGGAAGGAGATAGAATGCACAGGTTTGCTTCTGTATTTGTGTAGAGATACATCTTTATATGGTGCTGCCATTTTGTGTTCAGAAAGTAGGGAGTGGAGCTGTGAAACGTTTGTCTGCGGTCTCCTACTTGGTTTTCTTAGATATCAGCACCGTCAAGAGTGGTTCTTGTTTGGTGCATTACAAGGTGAGATGACAGAGCTCACTCTGTGAAGGATTTTCTGTAGGGTAGTGAAGCCCTGGTGGTGTGGGCAGTGGAATGAGTCATTTCACTTTGGGCAGATACACTGGGATAGTTTTAAACAATTGCACCATGGGTCCCATGTCTTTCTCATGGTAAATGAAAGTCTCTAACAAATATGGCCATTAAAAAGAACCTTGGTTTTAAGTGCTTTGCTGAGCTGATGAGGAAATAAACTTCAAAGAAGACAAAGGTGAAGTGAAATCAGAAACTCTGAGGAATGAGCAGGACAAAGCTGCAGACCTGAGAGAAAGCCTAGAGCTGGCCCAGGGTGGAGTGCAGTGGGAAGGTCCTGGAGGGATCTCTTGGGGGGCCACAGTCTGCAAGAAGCAAACGAGGCGGTGGGGGGACCCTCCAAGGAAATGGCCTTTGGTAGCCCTTGCGTCTGATGGACAGGTGCACACCTGCCCTTAGAATTCAGAAGCTTAAGGGATTCCAACACAGCCTGGGTGACAGAATTCGTGTGTGCAATCCAGCATCCTCCTCCTGTAATTTAATGTAGTTCCATATTCATGATCACTGAGCAGACACCAGATAACCCTATGCAGGGAGAACCCACAGTCAAAGCATTTCCAAAATAATCTTCTAAAGAAATGAGTAATGTAAAAATTACAAAATGTACAAAATAAAGTAGACTGGAGAAGAAGCCATCAAAAGCTTAACAGAGATTTAGGCCTATGAAGATTTCAGATGTTTGAATGACCATATACAGAATAAAAAAATGTATTTAATGTTTATTAATTTTCATTTCTGCCTTGCAAGATACCACACACAATGTGTCTTAAAGTAGCAGAGATTTGTCATCATACAGCCGTATGTATGTATAGAGATATAGCAAGGCATCTTCAGGTTAGATACAGATATTGCCAGAACATGCTCTCTTGTTGATATTCTAGGAGAGAATCTGTTGCTTGTTTGCCCAGTTTGTTGGCAGAATTCACTTCCTTGTGGTTGTGGGACTGGTTTCCTGTTCTGCACTGTTGATAGTTGAGGTGTGCTTCCAGCTTCTGAGGCCACTGAGTGCCTTGGCTTGTGTGTCACTCCCTTGTCTTCCAAGCCAGCATGTGCTAGTTAACTCCTTCACATAGCACATCTCTCCAACCCTTCAGACCAAGCGGAAGGCAGCGCTGCTGCTGACAAAGTTTCTCAAGAACCCTGTGAATTTCTTGTATGTCAGAAGGATTCATTCCATTACATCAAAGCTATGGTGGTTGTTTTTCAATTATTGGCTTCAGCTGAGATGGCTGAAGAGCTCTGTGAAACTGGTACCATCCACAGAGAGCTTGCTTTGACTACTGTTAGGAAGAACATGGTCCCTGGAAGTGTCCAGTGTTCAGTGTGGAAGCATAAGGAACCTGAATTCTGATAAATTAAAAGCAAACAGCATGTAATCCTGTAGACAGTAAGCTCAAGAACACCAACAATAACTAAGAACTGGAAGTAGCTGGAGAAACAAATTTGAGATGTGATGACTTTGAACAACCCTCGTCTTGACTGTTGAAGAACAGTTTTAGCTTTTTTTCACTCTATTCGCTGAACTCTTTAGTTAGTGTAGGCTTAATATTATGTGGATAAAGTTAACTGAAAATAGATGTTAGTAAAATAATAGGAATAGTAGAGGGAAGAGAAAGAAGAGTGGGAGAGTAAGTGGGAAGGAGGATGTGGGCTGGGAAGAATCACTGTGTTCCTAAAGTTGTATTTATAAAATGCATGAAGCGTATATACCTTAAATAAAAGGTCTCTGGGGGAAAAACAAAGCCAAGGCAGGGAGATGGACAGATGACTTCCATGCAGCAGCAATGGGAGCTGGAAGACAATGGGATGTGGGATGTCTGTGGAAGACTCCATCTCTGTGGATCACTCTTCACTCGTGCTGTCCAGTTCACCTTCCACACTCATGTGGTTGGGAAGGTTTTATTGGTCTTTATTCTCTTGTTCTTTAGGTTCACTTGAACATGTCTGATACCCAATGAATACGAACATAAATTCATATTTAATGCAGTTCGCTATCCATTTATTCAACAAATATATACCACTGTGGTGCTTTTTACAGACCGGTATCTACTCGGGCATTGGTGACATATAAAAGGATTTATCCCCTTATCAAGTTATCTGTAACAGGCTTCTCTTCTTCTCTTCATAAGTAATTCTCTCATTTGCTTGTTACTTAAGGTTTCCATCTTTGTGACTTTCATCTTATATGATTTTCCTACCATTCCCTGGATTCTCTAAAATACTGAGATTTACCCAGGACTCAGCAGATGTTGTCAATCAACTGCACTCTGTTTAGCATCAAGTACCTGCTCACTGTTCTGCCTAGCTCTTTTGGAAATACTGGGGAAATATCATAGTTCTACTGCGTCTTTCAACATCTGACAGACTCCTCTTTGTTGTTGCTTGAGCACAACTGCACAACGAGTTTCACATCATTATATTAGAAAAAATTAGAGTGGATATTAAAAGGCATTGCTTTATGCATGGGTAATGTAATAAAGTCTTGACTTTTCATTTCATTTCATCTAAACAACAGTTTCTTATTAAATAAAATGAAATCCAAATAGGCAATAGGGGATTCATGGCCTGAGTTCCAACAAAAAATTTCATAAAGCAAATGTAAGTTTTATTTTCTTCCAGAATTTCACAATTGTGTTTATCTGGAGTTTACATGATTTTCTTTTTGTTTGTTTTTACCGTTAGTGAATAACAATTGACTGTCACCACATTTATAATTTTATAATTTTATCAGGAAAAAAACAGAGACTCTTACGTTATCTTTCGTGCAGATGATAGAATTGTGTTCAGTAGAAGCAGTTTGAACCCTGGCTTTGCAGATTCCTAGCTGTAACATTTTAGGGAAGAGCCATCATCTCACAGCTGGGATTCAGATGCAGTCCCGTCTGGTTTGTTAGCTTGTTAGATGAGTCTGTGTGCGGCTCGTCCATGTTGCCTGGAGGTTCAGCTGCTCCTCAAGGCCCTCCCTGCTCCAGTGCTGTTCCCGGAGATCCCTGGAGGATTCCTTCAGGTAATGCAGTCTGCCCTGCTTCCAGATGCTGAGCAGGGAGAAACCCTGAATCCCTCCTCTGCCTTCTGTCACTGCACAGGGAGACGCAATGGACGTCAGGTCCCCGGCACATTCCACCTGCTGCACGGATGTCCTGTTGGAAAGAGACCCCTGCACACTATGGAGGTCTCAGTTCCATCATTCGTGTAGCAGCAGCACAGCCAGCCACACACGACCCTGCCCACCCTGCTGCAGTGGATGGCAGGAACAGGGAGAGCTGCCAGCCTCCGCTCTTCGTCAGGAGCCTCTCAGCACGGCTCTGCACCTGCTCCCAGGCCAGCTGCACCCTGGCCTCGTGCTGCTCTCTTCTGAGGCTCCTCATATCCTTTCCTGCACAGCTCAGTCAGGAGCAGGGGTGCTTGGAAGAAGTTCCCTCAGTATGTGGTCACTGGCCCCAAGGGACCTCATGGAAAACTTGCTCATGCTCCTTCTTGGAGAGTCTGGAAGGGCTGTAACGTAGCCAATGCTAACAGGTCCAGGGAAATCGATCTCTAACAAGTGATGAGTGACAACTAAATGGACTTTGTGGGAAGACATGCATGGACAGATGGACAGATGACTTCCACGCAGCAGCATTGGGAGCCAGAAGACATTGGGATGTGGGATGTCTGTGGAAGACTCCATCTCTGTAGATCACTCTTCACTCGTGCTGTCCAGTTCACCTTCCACACTCATGTGGTTGGGAAGTGTCATACTGAATTCACAAGAGGGGTTCTCGTCTGGATTCTGCCGCCTCAGCCCCATCAGGTGATAGGATGAGGAGGAGATGCTACACAGAGAATGCCTGGCAGTGTCCACCACATAGCAGACTGCAGAGGTGTCTTGACTCTGGCTCTACACTCTCAAATCTTAATTTAAGCATTTGTTGTTAATTTTCCTTTTCATATACATATCCCAAATGAAATCGTAAGATTGGCAGCTGAAGAGAAATCCCTCCTGTATGTTTTTCAAGCCTGCACAGATTATTTAGCATAATGCCTTGCAGATGTATATAAATTAGTACTTAATTATTGCTTTAGCTGTTGCTCTGAGATTGATTTTTCCATAGGTAGATAATGTAGTCTTCTCTGCTCTTATGTGCATGCAAAGTTCTCCCGCTGAGTAGAAGCATGGTGAGGAAGGGAGATGAAATTCTAATCCATTGATTTGCATTCTAATTACTGAGTTACCCATCAATCAGTAACAGTTAAATTGCCTAGAAGTTTTCTTCAGTGCCTGAAACAATGGGTTCCACTCTTTCTCAGGAAGGCAAGAATACATTTATAAAAGGTAGTGTTGCACTGTAAAGACTTAAGTAAACTTGAATTTGAATTCTGCATCTGCTCTGCCATTAGTAAAAGCACAAGGAAGCCAATGAATGATCCTCAGGTGGTAAAAAGGGCGTGACAATGAGATAGCTTTAAGGGTTAGGGAAAATATATGCACAGTGCCTGTCCAGAGTAACTCTTTAAAAAATGCATATTTGGGGGCCAGTGCCATGGCTTATTTGGATAATCCTCTGCCTGCAGCACCGGCATCTCCTATGGGCACCGGGTTCTATTCTTCTAGTCCAGTTCTCTGCTGTGGCCTGGGAGGGCAGTGGAGGATGGCCTAATTGCTTGGGCCCCTGCACCCGCATGGGAGACCTGGACGAAGCACCTGTCTCCTGGCTTCAGACTGGCGTAGCGCCAGCCGTGGCGGCTGTTCAGGGGGTGAACCAACAGAAGGGAGACCTTTCTCTCTCTCTCTCTCTCTCTCACTGTCTATAATGCTACCTGTCAAATTAAAAAAATTGCACATTTGTTTAGAAAGAGTTGGAAAATAAGAGGAATAACTCATAATTTCATACCTCAGAATAAGATTTTGTTAATATTTTGAGATAGTATAGACCAGTTATACATAAATTCTAATATACTGTTTTTTTCACTTTGTCTTATAAATATATTGAGTTTCAAACTTTTGTGTATTTAAAAATATTTTAATTATATGTATTATGTACTTTGGCCATCTCCCTTGATTATTTTATATTTTTTCTGTTGTTTAACTTAAACAAATAACTTCACTGTTAGAATTAGCACTGTTTCCATTTTACTGTTTATTCCCTTAAGAAATGCACTGTGAATCTTTGGAAGCCACCTCCTTCTTAGATTTGTACCCTCCATTTTGCTATCACCTATGATCACATCTCTCTGTAGTGTGTGTGTGTGTGTATTTTCACACATTGAAAGCAGTAGCCTAAATGTACAGAATGCAAATGAAACATCAGGAATTTAAAGTTAAATGCAACAGTGAATTGCCATTACATAACCCAGGAGCTAATACTTTTGGTGACAGAATCAGTATTCATACTTGATGCAACAACTGTAACGTGGACCCCAGACCAACAGTATAAGATGTGTGAGGTATAAATATAACATTCCTCTTTTATAATAGAAAATACCGTTAGATAAACGAGGTTCCAAAGACTCACGGAGAACAAATTAAAAGATACTGCACATTTCCATGAATCTTTGGAAGTCTCCTGTGTAAACATGGGACACAAAAGGTCTTGATAGCAATCTGTGGCAAGAACATACCTGCACATTTAGGGGACCGCAAGTGTCCCTGTGCCAGCAGTGTATCAGCTGCCGCCGGAGCTTGTGGCAGACCATGTCATGTTAGTACAACAGAACAGAACAGCCCTTTCTCACTCTGTCCCCAGTCTTCCTTCGGGCTTCAAGTTCTAGTGTATGAAAGACACATGCTGTTGAGGCCCACTCCCGGTGGCTTGGGCATCTCTCGTCCGAGCTGGTGCCTGTTGCTGCTCTGAAGGGAGACATGGACGGATTTCAGGGGCCTGTGAATCTTGCCTGTAGCTTCCTGAAGTGCACGGACTTGTGGATAGGAAGCCACATTTCTCACCCTGGCCCTGGAGAGTCATCCCCACCTCTGTGACCCCACTTCTCATTCAGCAGGGCTGTGGAAGACTCGGTCCCTAGCTTAGAGCTTCCAGCGTCACTGAACGCCCCAAGTGGAGAGGAAGCAGCAGAGCTGTCCTGTTCCACTGACTCCTGTTGGAACCTGCACCTGGTTCTGTCCTCTTCTCTCTGGCTGAGCCGTTTTGAGCCCCCAGTCCCTGTACGCACTGGAAACATCTGGTATCGTGCTGCTCAGTAAGCTACAGGCAAGAAGGGAGTGCAGCACTCTTCATTTACAATCCCTCCCAGGAGTGGGCTTTGGGCACAGAGGTTGAGGTGATGCTTGGGACACCTGTATTCCAGATCTGGGTGCCTGGGTTTGAGGCCCAGCTCTGCTCCCAGTCCCAGCTCCCTGCTGCTATGAATGCTGGGAGGCAGCGGCTGATGGCTCCAGTGGTTGCCTCCCTGTCATGGGTGTTGGGGACCTGGGTAGACTTCTAGGTTCTTGATTGTGGCTAGGCCCAACCCTAGCTGTTGTGGGCATTTGAGGAGTGAACCAGCAAATAGAAGATTACTCTTTGTCTTTCTTTCTCAAATTGAAAAAAAAATACATAAAAATTTTTGCTAAGTGGAAACTTAAATTGCACATCCACTAATTACATTAAAACTAATAAAAAAATAATTTGCAAACCTCAGGGAGGGTGGTTTTCTGTTCACCCCTCCTCCCACTACCATCCCAGCAGATGACGGGCACTCCTATAAATCTTATTCTGGGTGAAAAGACCCCATGAAACCAGTTCTGTTGGTTTCCCAGCAAATAGGACTTTGACTAGAACAGGAAGGAAGCCCTTTGGTAACAACTGGGGGATGGGCTTGCTCCGAGCCAGCCCAGGGCTCTCCATGGAATGCCAGGCTTCCCAGCAGGGTGTGTCTGGGTCAGCCAGGAACACAGCCCCAGGAACACATTCTTCAGGTCCTGCTGCTGTGCCACTGTGATGTTTACTGCAGGTGGAGCTAATTTCCTGCTCTGGTAAGTGCTGCCTTTGACAGGTGTAGAATTTGCAGGCAATGGTGCATGCCCCCTGTGAGCTGGCTCTTTTTCACAGTTTAGCAAAGGAAAAGGTATTCACCACTGAGTGGCCTCAGTTGTGAATGGATTCACTGCCTTGAGTTACTTCCAGACATGGTTTATTACCTTGATCCCAACAGTTTGTTGAGAGAGAGTAATGGCTCACCTAAAAGTTACCCTTTAATAAATTACAAATTCTCTAATGTGACCTAAAATTCCTGCTGTAGAGTGTACTGATATTTTTTATGGTAATTTTAGGAACTATATTCTCAAAGTAGACCAGCTAAAAGACATGTGCGCAATGACTTTTTCATTTGATGCTAGGATATTGATTGAGTTATTAGAGGAGCTAAGGGGTAAATCTGAGTGGAACTAAGAAATACTGGTAGACTATTTCTTTAATATTATGTTGATATATTTCTAAAGTCTACACTCTTCATTTAGTTACATGATCATTTTTAACATTTCCTGAGAGCCTCTGAAGTAGGCCCAGAACAAACAAGTAGAACAAACAAGATACTATGGCTAGCGCGGCGTTAGTGTGTGTAAAACTGCTCTCCAAAAGCAAACTCCAAGTCACAAAACAGCCTGCCCACATCTTTCTGCTGAGGACTGGAAGTGGGTGGCTGACTGTATTAGGCAGCCTTTTATTACTACAATGAGATGCCTAAAACCAGCTGCTTAGGAAGGAGGGAGGTTGGTCTTGGAGGTTCGCAGTGAGCCCTACGGGGTTGGCCATGTGGGTGAGGCTAGAGCCAAGTAATGATGTAGCTAGTACAGAGGAGTAGTCATGTGGCAAGGCAGGAGGCGAGGGAGTGGCTGTGTCTAAGTCAGCTTCCATTCCCAGCCCTCTCCCAAGAGCTGCCTTCCAAGAGTCATCCCCGAGAACCTAAGAACTCCCACAGGCCCACCTCCTACACATCTCCTCCTAGGACCACCAACCCATGACTTTGGGGTTTAAACATGTCTATGAGATGTTCAGCCAACTGCTGTGGAAAATGCGGCCCTGACCACAATGATCTGTCACCTGGGAGAGACTTGGGCTGAATGAAATCAGCCCTGTGGAGATGGAGATGAGTCAACCTGCAGGTGTTGCAGAGTCTTTGCTGTGTGTCCAGCAGTTTGGTGTCTTATGGGCCCTGCAGAAGACCACACAGCTTCGTAATATCCACCTTCATAATAACCCACATGAAGAGAGTAAAGTAGCCTGTAGACTAATCAGACATTCAGCCTGGGGTGCAGCCTGGTCAGGGGAACTCAGAGGCAGAGAGGGCTGTTGGGGTGCTGTTGTCAGTGAATGAGCCCTAACCCAGAGAGCACAGGGGCTGAGTTCTGGGGAGAAGGCGTGCAGAGCTGGGCTGACGTCTCAGCTCTTGAACTCGATATCACACATGCCTGGGAGTGTTAATCCAACTCTGACCCACATGTGTTTCCAGGGCTGAAATGAAAAGACTGTTACATATTTTATAGAAGGTACTTAGAGTGCTTGCTAACAAAAGAGAAGCACTTAATATTTTTCACCATTCAGTCACTTTCGTTTCTCTTCTTACAGTTTCTTTGAGTTAGGGAAAAATCTCCTATATAAAAGTGGGATATCGAAACATTCGAGGCCAGGAAGGAAAAACATTAGAAATGGCAGTGCTCAGTGGTAGGTACAGAGAACGTCTCTGGGGGAATGGAGACAGTGGTCGGTGAATTTCCAACGATTTCACTTTGCTGAGTTCACAATTATTTGTTTTGTCTCTATTACTTAACTTTGAGGGTTTTTTTTTTTTTTAATTTTTTGACAGGTAGAGTGGACAGTGAGAGAGGGAGACAGAGAGAAAGGTCTTCCTTTTGCCGTTGGTTCACCCTCCAATGGCCGCTGTGGCCGGTGCACCACGCTGATCCGCAGCCAGGAGCCAGTTGGTTCTCCTGGTCTCCCATGGGGTGCAGGGCCCAAGCACTTGGGCCATCCTCCACTGCCTTCCCGGGCCACAGCAGAGAGCTGGCCTGGAAGAGGGGCAATGGGGATAGAATCCGGAGCCCCGAGCAGGACTAGAACCTGGTGTGCCGGCACCGCAAGGCGGAGGATTAGCCTATTGAGCCGCGGCGCCGGCCTTAACTTTGAGGTTTTGACTGCTTTCGATTTTGCTTTCATTAAGTTTTAGTTGATTTCTACCTTCCGTGAGCCTTGGCGCCATCTCCTCCACTGAGATGTGTAGGAAATGTTACTCATTTTTGTATTCATTAAGTAAATCTTTGGCTTGCACCTGCGGTGTGAATGTGTCAATGATGTGGGGCCAGATTATAGAGCACTTTGGCCTTGGTCATCACAATTAGAAATTGATCGGACTGGAAACGGGGCCTTTCCTCTTTGTGCCTCACCCCATGGCCTTTTAGAGAAGAAGCCAAGTGGTGCTGTTGCCTCCTGTGCCTTCCGTGTCCTGGAAGGATGGCCTGTCAACCACGTAGCAAACAGCCTTGTGTTCCAACAGTTCCTGACCCTCATTTTCTACCCTGTTGCCTTTCCACTGGCACTTCCTGTTGCCATAGCCCCTGTAAGATACTGTTGCATCCATTTATTCGAAACTTTTCTTATTAGATTAGAAATTCATGGCAGGGTCAGTTAGGGAGAAATCTCCTAGGCAAATTTGGATCCTGTCTCCTATACATACCTAATAACTCTCCCACAGTTCAGGCTTTTATCCAGGTACATGCCCAACAGGAAAATCTTCGCAGGCTGCACAAAATAAGGAATTCTGCTTACTCCCTCCACCACGGTGCAGTGAGGAAACCGACTGAGACGAATACGCTTGTCGAGCTGCACTTTTCGCAACTATTTCTTAGCTATGCCTGGAAGAGACAGCAGCATTATTTTTGTTTGCTGAAGTGCTCTGAGAGCAATGCCCGGGCGACAGCATAAACACAACACAAAGGCAGTTTGTTTCTGTGTCTAAATGGGGGATTGTTGGGGAAGAGTTGTGCCAGCCAGTGCAGAGTGGGGCAGTGTTTTATCGCTCTCCAGATAGATAGATGTCTGAGTTCCTCTGCTTGCTGGCCTGCCACTGGAATGCGAAAATGAATCACTCTGATTTTTTTCTTTTTTTCTTGAATGGCTGTTGAGAAAACATGTAATTTAAATTAAAGTGGAGTAATAATATTGTGATTAAAATATTGCCTGCCTGGTATTTTACCCAAACGATACACACTTTGCCAAAAATGCTCACTGCCTTATTTATTGGATCCTGTGGTGGTCTTGTAGCACATCATCTCGCTGTTAAAATGGAACGGACGGCCTGCCAGTGTGTTGACTCCTGGAAATGTTGTTCCTCCAGAAAAAGTAGGTTTATCTTCACATCACTGATACAGCCATTATTGGAAACTTTGAAGGGCTCATCTAATACATTTAACCAACATCTCTTGAGTGTTGGGCAAGAAGTCGCTGCTGTGGCTAGAGACAATGAAAAGACATAGTCCCTGCAGGGAAGGAACTCTGAGCAAACAGAGAAGAAGGATCATCAATACAGAGGACGGCAGCGCAGAAGGGCAGGGACCCAGAGGACACAGTGGGAGAGGAAGCCTGGAGCAGGCTGCGCGGCGGTGGGACTTCAGTGTGAGCGTCTCAGACACGGAGGGGTGAGGAGAGAAGCCCGGGCTGGGCCGTGGGTGTCCTTGGAGATCGAGGGAGTGATTTATGTTTGTTCTATGTGGACTAAGGATTTGTGGTCATTGACACGATGGGTCAACTGGCAGGGCCCTAGGTCCCAGGTGTTTACTCAAACCCTGATCTAGATGTGGTACAGAGAGCATCTTGTGGATGTGGTTGACATCTGTGATTAGCTGACTTTCCGGAAACGCGGCTTGGAAGGTCCCACCCAATCACCTAAGGGCCTTAAGAGTAATAGCTCACGTTTCCTGGAGGTGAGGAAGTTCTACTCCTGCTGGATTTCCATCCCCCTGGCCAAGTGGGGGGTTTCCTTTTCATTATCACATATCCTGGTCCTGTGAGCCAGTGCCTTAAAGCCTCTCAGCATGCACACACGTGCACACACACATGCATCCACACGTGAGTGTACTTCACAAAGTTGGTGGTGAAGTAGAATTAAAAGATAATTAATTAATTTATTTTTATTTGAGAGTTAGAGTTACAGACAGTAAGAGGTAGAGACAGAGAGAGAGGTCTTCCATCCGATGGTTCACTCCCCAGATGGCCGCAACGGCCAGAGCTGCGCTTATCTGAAGCCAGGAGCCAGGAGCTTCTTCTGGGTCTCCTACGTGGGTGCAGGGGCCCAAGGATTTGGGCCATCTTCTACTGCTTTCCCAGGCCATGGCAGCGAGTTGGAATGGAAGTAGAGCAGCCGGGACTAGAACCTATATGGAATGCCGGTTCAGCAGGCAGATTAGCCCCCAGCCCCGATAAGTTCATTTTGATGCATAAAGTTTTGAAATTGCAGAGTAGTCTTATTCATAAATCATGTTGCTCATGAACTTTTTGAAGATCTCTGGCAATTAAGTTTTGCAACAAAGTAACCCAATTTTTAAATTTCACTTTCCCCAAAGTTTTTGAAGTACAGTTGTATGTGTATATCTCTCTGTGTGTAAAGAGAACCTAACATTGAATAGAACACATATATAGGGTACACATATATGTATATATATATATATATACTTAGAATATATGTATTATTTGGGGCCAGTGCTGTGGCGCAGTGGGTTAGAGCCCTGGCGTAAAGTGCCAGCATCCCCTATGGGCACCGGTTCTAGTCTCTGCTGCTCCTCTTCCGATCCAGCTCTCTGCTTTGGCCTGGGAAAGCAGTAGAAGATGGCTCAAGTCCCTGGGCCCCAGCACCCACATGGGAGACCTGGAAGATGCTCTTGGCTCCTGGCTTAGGATCAGCGTAGCTCCTGCTGTTGCGGCCATCTAGAGAGTGAACCAGCGGATGGGAGATCTCTCTTTCTGTCTCTATGTCTCTCTCTGTAACTCTTTCAATTAAATAAAATAAATATTTTTTAAAAAATATGTATTATGTATATGTATATGTATTATAAATACCTATGTGTACTTAGGTTTGTTCTGCAAAGCCATGCATCTCCATCACTCTGTCAGGGTTTGTCAGTCTGTGTCTCTCTGTGTTTCTACCTCTGCTCTGCTCTCATATCCTGCCGCTTCCTTTAGTTCTCTGAGGAACCCCAGCTGATCCAACAGTTACTGCAGATTTCAAACAAAATTACCTTTGTTACCTGTCTGGTAGAAATTCGGTCTTGTATTAAACACCAGTGTACATCAGATTTATGCTACGTGCTGTACAGCAAACAGAAGCATACAACGTAGAGCCTTGTTTGTGGGGCTCTTGTGCAGAGTGGCTGCTCTTACATGGCAGTTATGTGCTAAGATTATTTTTTAATTGTTACAGTTAACCAGTTGAAACAACATTTTAATGAGCTATCTTTGTACAGCTGACATCTTATCTCTAATTTGGCAGATGAATAAATTGTCTTTGAACATGAATCATATTCAGTAGCAACCCTGGGCTGCTGCACGCACACTGCTCCGTGTATTTCACCACTGGAATGCGTGAGTTGTGGTGCAAGGCAGCCTAACAGTGACCAGTGAGCAGGGAGCGGAACAAAGCGGTGCCTCCTGTTGTCCTAACAGAATGTGAGCAGCTCTCCCCTCGTGGGAAAGGGTTCTCAGCAGAGCGGCTTCTCAGGGCTGCGGAAGCCTGCTGGCTTGGACAGTAAGATCGCCGCTTAGACCATGGTCATCAGCTGTAAGTAAACTTCAAGATCACGGCATTTTCAAAACCTAAGATGATCAACTTCGCACACTGTTAGACTGTCTGAGGTGAGGGGCTGGCACTTGTGTCTTTGCTTTCTGTTGCAATAGCAGAATGCGTGAGACTAGGTTATTAATAAAGAGATGTTTTTATAGAGAAACGATGTTCTCAGAGGGTGTACATTCGAGTGGTCCAGCATGGCAGAAGAGCAGCAGGACACGTGCTCCCCTGCAGAAGACACAGACCGTGAGCGCTGGCCTAGCTTGATAGCAGCCTGCTCCACAGTCAGGTGGTCAGCCCCCAGCAGCAAGAACTTGCACACTCCCGTGGGAGATAACCCAGGACCAGGAGAGCAACGTGGGTTCCTCCGTGAGGGCAGCATCTCCTGGACCAAATGCCCTTTATTAAAAAAAAAAATGTTGTGTTTTTTTTTTTTTAATTTATTTGAAAGGTAGAGCCACGGAGAGAGAGGGGGAATGACATAGAGAAAGATCTTCCACCTGCTGGTTCACTCCCCAAATGGCTGCAACAGCCAGAGCTGGGCCAGTCCAAAGCCAGGAGCCAGGAATTTCCTCTGGGTCTCCCACACGGTTCAAGGGCCCATGCATTTGGGCCATCTTCCACTGCTTTCCCAGGTCATCAGCAGAGAGGTGGATCAGAAGAGGAGCAGCTGGGACATGAACTGGTGCCCACATTGCAGGCAGAGACAGCCTACTACGCCACAGCACCAGCCCCCCAATGCCTGTTAAAGGCCCTGCTGCTTCTCACACTGTCACAATGGGGTCCAGATTTCAGTGTGAGCTTGGGAGGAGGCAACATGGATCCAGCCCTAGTGACCAGCAGCATCGGCGTCAGCCGTTCCTATGGAGATGGCTAGAAAAGTAAACTGGGGGGACTCCACAGTTACACACAGAAATCTCTAGGAGTGGGACCTGGGATTCTGCATTTGAAGTGAGTGTTCCAAGTGGTCCGCGTGCTCTCACTGATGCTTGGAAAGCAGGCCGTGGAGCAACAGGGGCTGGCCAAGAGGAGAGTCTTGCTGCTGGACTGAGCTTCCCCCGAGAAAGCACAGATCCCACGCTGGAATGGACTGGAGCTAATGGCAGTTAATGAATGTTCTGGCTAGGCTTGGATGCAAAGGGGGACTCTGGGACGACAGTAATTTCAGGAGAGAAAGCATTTAAGTGAGGTCATGGAGAAAACAAAGTCGTCTCACTGAAGAGAAGATGAGTCTAGACAGAGTTCAGGGTGAGATATGTCAAGGCTCTAAGCATAACCAGCAACGGGGGCAGGCGTGGCAAGCCAAGGAAAGATGACTCCTGGGACAAAAACTGAAGAGATCAGAACCTACAGCAGAAGACCTGTATATAAACTGTGTATGTGGACGCAGGCAGTCCAGGTCTGTTAGAGCAGTCTGTGCCAGGTACCACTCTCCATCCTGAAGAATCTGATACAGTCTTACCCCTGTGCACACCACTGTGTGCCGGGCACGGCGACCCAAGGCAGAGATGCAGAGTCAGGCCCATTTGGCTTCTCCCATCAGGAGGTGCCGTGCCCCAGGCAGTAATGACTGAAAGGAGTAGGACAAAGGCGGCAGGTGAGAAAGAATGCTGTGGATTCAGGACTGTTTACTGTGTGTAAACCAAGGGGCCAGTGGCCCTGGAGATGGACGAAATATAAAGCATGACACCTGGGAAGCCCATGAGGGAGACCGGTGCCATTAAGGAGAACAGGGAAGACCTGGAGGACCAGCTCTGGGGAGGACCAGCTCTGGGGAGGAAAGCTGAGTTCAGTTGTGGGCTGCCTGAGTCTGAGATCTGTTTTGTTACCAACGTGTGAATATCAAGCATCCAAATGGCTGATGTGTCTGGAGCTCAGAGCAGACTTCCTGGCTGGATGTGTAGGTTTGAGTTCATTACACACAGCAGGTTGAGGAGGGTGGGGATGTCCCCACGGGCGAGCATAAGGGGAAGAGAATACACTTCTTACCTTTCAATCTTAAACGTTGATGACGCCTGGACAAAGGAGGCAGAAGTAGAATGGACAAAGGAGAGCGCGTGGAGGAGAGAGTGCGTGGAGAAGGGTTTGTATCTCACAAACTGCAGAAGAGGAGCTCCAGCGACTGGGGAGTCGGCAGTGGTGGCCACGCACCGAGGGCTTGCAAAGAATGGATTGGCGCAGCGCGCCGGCCGCAGCGGCCATCTGGGGAGTGAACCAACGGAAAAAGGAAGACCTTTCTCTCTGTGTCTCTCTCTCACTGTCGATGTGAGTCACATCCCTCTGTTGTCTCATACTTACCTGCTTTCATAGCCAGTCTTTTTTTTTTTTTTTTTTTGACAGGCAGAGTAGATAGAGAGAGAGAGAAAGGTCTTCCTTTTTGCCGTTGGTTCACCCTTCAATGGCTTCTGCAGCCGGCGCATCGCGCTGATCCAAAGCCAGGAGTCAGGTGCTTCTCCTGGTCTCCCATGCGGGTGCAGGGCCCAAGGACTTGGGCCATCCTCCTCTGCCTTCCCGGGCCACAGCAGAGAGCTGGACTGGAAGAGGAGCAACCGGGATAGAATCCGGCACCCCAACCGGGACTAGAACCTGGTTTGCCAGCGACGCAAGGTGGAGGATTAGCCTGTTGAGCCACGGCACCGGCCCATAGCCAGTCTTAATGCTTTGCATCCGTGTCAACTTTTGTTGTTGCCGTTCAAGCTGGAAAACCGCTGTCATCCGTCCTCCTCCTGTCATGTAAATCTGCAGCTTCGAAGAACAATGTGAAATACGGAAAGAAAAGAAAATTCTCAGTGCATAGTTTCATAGCAAAAGTGTCTCTCAAGATTGGAACCTTGTTAGAGGCCTTTTTCAGACAAACAAGCAGGAGCAGTGCAAAGGAGGCTCCTTTGGGCTGGTGATGCCTGTGGGTGCTTCCTGGCGCATGTCTCATGGAGACCCAGGTACCGAAGCTTGAACAACATGAGCACAAGCACCAGTGCCATTCTCCCTGATTTACGAGCATCTTAGTTATATGTCAACATCAGCAAATTAAGTGAATGTGTTAATCTCCTAGCCTGTTGTAGTATTACTAAAGGAAAACAAGGCATTGGAACACTATTGGAAATAGTAGAAGTAATTTTTTTAAATTTTCACCTATCTGAAAGGCAGACCTTGAGAGATAGTAAGAGGTATATTCTGTATGCCGATTCACTACTCAAGTGCACACCACAGCCAGAGCTGAGCCAGGCAGAATCAGGAGCCAGGAATTCCATCTGGGTCTCCCTTGTGGGTAGCAGGGGACCAAACCCTGAAGCCGTCATCCACTTCCTCCCAGGATGCATCAGTAGGATGCTGGATTGGAAGCAGAGGGGCACTCTGATAGGGGATGTGGGCTTCCCTAGTGTTGGCTTAATCTGCTGTACTGTGACACCACCCTGTTAGGGGATGTGGGCTTCCCTAGTGTTGGCTTAATCTGCTGTACTGTGACACCACCCTGATAGGGGATGTGGGCTTCCCTAGTGTTGGCTTAATCTGCTGTACTGTGACACCACCTTGATAGGGGATGTGGGCTTCCCTAGTGTCGGCTTAATCTGCTGCACTATGACACTTGGCCAGAAACATCGGATTTGATAACCAACTACAGTACTTAGTGTGATTCCTGATACCAACAGATCTCAGTATCTGTAACCTATCATTACTTGATAGTGTAATTATAATAGAGTACCTACAATCCAATATCTTCTTAATATCTGTGTGTATAAATATATTGTTGAGTAGTTATTTAACAATGCATACTTAATCTATTGTTTTTGTGAATTTTCAGCTAGATTACCTGTGTTACTTTCTTTAATCCTTGATGAGGGGATAACCTTTTCTTTCTTACATTAAAGAGATGGAGAAAATAGTGTATTTGTGTAAGGTTTGGGTGGAAGCTAACCCTTGTGTCTCTATACACTGTCTTCCTGGGGAGCATTTGCTGTGGATTCAACCCTGACCATACTCATCAACCATTCAGTGAACAGCCTTCATTGTAAACCTGCTTTCTGAAAGTCCAGTGCTCTGTGTGAGTGGCATGGGAGCTAGAAGCAGGTTGCCAGCCAGCAGGGGGTTTGCCCAGCCCTGGGGACTGAACTTGGAAACACTGTGTCCCTCCACTGGAGTGACCCTCACAGCATTCCCCTCGTGTAGGTATTAGGATTGTTTGTGTGTTAATTTGGCAAATAAAGGTATCACAGTTCACAAAGCTTCAGCGACTTGACCATGGATATATGTTGAATAATTGTGCAAGACGGTGTTGATGTGCGGGCCTAGGAAACAAGTCTGGATGCTTCCTGCCTCTCTCTCCCCACATCTCCCTGCGGTGGAGAGAAAGGGCATTTGAAAGGATGAATAATACAAGTTAGGAGGAGAAAAAAAGGCTCCCTTTTGTAAAAGCAATATTCTCAAATATAAATCAATATTGTGAATTTTTAAAGATTTATTGTGTTTGAAAGGCAGAGTTCCAGAGATAGAGAGGGAGAGAGAAAAAGAGAGATCTTCCATCCATTAGTTCAATCCCCAAATAGCCACAATGCCTGGGGGGTGGGCCAGGCTGGAACCAGGAGCCAGGAGCTTCTTCTGGGTCTCCCATGTAGGTGCAGGGGTCAAAGCACTTGGACCATCTTCTGCTGCTCTCCAGGGCCGTGAGCAGAGACCTGGATCAGAAGTGCAGCAGCTAGGCTGGCGCCGCAGCTCAGTAGGCTAATCCTCCGCCTTGCGGCGCCGGCACACCGGGTTCTAGTCCCGGTCGGGGCACCGATCCTGTCCCGGTTGCCCCTCTTCCAGGCCAGCTCTCTGCTGTGGCCAGGGAGTGCAGTGGAGGATGGCCCAAGTCCTTGGGCCCTGCACCCCATGGGAGACCAGGAGAAGCACCTGGCTCCTGCCATCGGATCAGCGCGGTGCGCCGGCCGCAGCGTGCCAGCCGCGGTGGCCATTGGAGGGTGAACCAACGGCAAAGGAAGACCTTTCTCTCTGTCTCTCTCTACTGTCCACTCTGCCTGTCCAAAAAAAAAAAAAAAAAAAAAAAGTGCAGCAGCTGGGACTGGAATCTACACCGTATGAGATGTTGCCTTGCAGGCGACAGCTTCACCTGCTATGCCACAGCACGAGTCCTAAACTTGTTAAATTAAAAGTCAGATCTTCATAACCAAGCCAGGTTTTCCCCATTTTGACGGCAAAGGCCATGACTACCTAACTGCTGAGAGTGCAAAAGTAGATCACATCACGGAAACCAGGAGCTGGAAAAGCTGACGCCGTCAAGAGTTCTGCAGTATACCTGGCAGTCATCCCTGTATCAGAGTGAAAGCATCACTCTTAGCAACAAGGAAAAATGAGCCGGCTGGGAACATTCTCAGAGATCCGAGGAGAATCTCCCTGGAGAAAGCCGAGGGAAAGCCAGGGCTCGTGTTATTAGAATTAATAGCAGCTCAGCATCGCTCTGCCTTAGGCTGAGCCTAGGTGGGATTCCGTGACAGCAGAGACCTCAGCTAGGTGAGGGCTGAGCAAGGGGGTGGTGATAAAACCTCCCCAGTAAGAGGACATGAGTTGGACTCGGAGCGAGAGCCGACCGACCATGGGTAAGGTCAGAGTAGTTTTGTTTTGCTCTGTCTTAAAGCAGGCTTGGCAAGCCAGGGAGGCAGAATCTGAGGACAGACACGAGTTGCACAGATTCTTTGAGAGAAGCTTTGTAACAAGTATCCTTAGCCAGAGGTCTGAGGTTGCAAATGAGCTGCTTATTCGCTGGCAGGGGGTTCAGTTCTTTCTGGTTAACTCTGTCTCAGAGACTGATTCAATCAGATTCTTAGAAGCAAATGTTGTTTGGCACCTGCTGTATACCAATTACAGAAACAAAAAACTCCAAACCAAAGAAAAAACCGACTAGACTCATGATTTTAAAAAAATCAAAATGATATAAATATGTCTTTCCTGGCATGGATTTTTGTGGGTGGAAGAGTGAGGGATTCCGTAGTCACACAGTTATGGCATTAATCACAATTTTCATTAGAACAGTAAATGTCAGGTACAGATTATTGAGGGGACGAATCCCAGGAGGAGCTGTGCCAATTTGTAAGGTGCTGAAGAAGATGTGGTATTGCAAATAGCCTGTTGGCCAAGCATGCGTCTGGAGAAACAATATTCCTGATATGGGGAGCATAAAGACTGCATTAAAGGATCCCTGAGATTGCCCTTGTTGCTGTAGCATGGAGAAGGGGAACGGAGAACAGGATGAGGCTGGAGGGAGGGTTACGGGCCATCAGAGCATCAGGTGCTACACTGAGGTTTTGAAATGCTAACTTACTGAGAAAACACTGAATGCTTTTGTGCCACTAAATAATACCGCATTCATTTTGGTAAACATTCTGTTTATTTGAATGGTAGAAGTAAGAAAGGAGAGACAGAAGTAGAGTTATTCTATCTGCTGTTTCACTGCCCAAATGGCCATAATGGCCAGGGCTGGGCCAGGCCAGGAGTCAGGAGCTTTCTCCAGGTCTCCTTCATGGGTGCAGGGGTCCAGGGACTGGGAGTATCTGCTGCTTTCCCAGGCACATTAGCAGGGAGCTGGATCAGAAGGGGAGCAGCCAGGACTCAAACCGATGCCCATATGGGATTCTGGCGCTGCAGGCCTCAGCTTAACCCCTGTGCTGCAGTACCAGCCCCAACATCTTCATTTTTAAGAGACCCTCTTGGTTGCTCCAGTAAACTATTGGGTGTGTTTGGTGTGGATTAGCAGCGGCAGAATAGGTTTGGGGAGATCCACCACAAGGTTAGTTGAGTAGTCCAAACAAGGGTTGATGATTCCTTGGTCTCTGCTGTGGACAAACAATTAGGTGGATGACATCTGTAATTAGGTAGCAAAGCAGGTTGTGCTCATAGTCTTCAAGCGAGAACAGACAGTGCAGATGGTACCACACACTAGGATGAGAAGGACTAAGGTAAGACCAAGGGAAAATGCTGAGAGTTCAGTTACCTGGGAATGAGGTAATGAAGTGTAAATACCACGGTGATGTGTTTGACATGTAGAGTTGACATCTCGGCTGGGGATAGAGTTGAATTCATCTCCATAGTTGTGATCTTTCAAGTACAGCAGATGATATCTCAGTTTCTGGCATGAGCAAAAGAGTGGACTGTGCAATCAAGTATGTAAGTGGGTTGATATGCCTGGAGTTCAGAGAACATTTCTGCTGGATGAGGACATCTAGGGAGAGAACACAAAATGGAAAGCAGAGGAGGGGGGAAGACAGAGGTGAGAGGGGAGTTGAGGAGAGGAGGTGAGAGGAGGAGGAGACTTGGTGACCACAGATCTTCACAGATGAACGGATGAACTGATAGAGACAACGATGAGGAGAGGATGGTGTCGCAAAACTCAGAGAGGTGCTCCGGTGTTGGGATGGGAAGAGCTCTACAGGGATTGAGAAGGAGTAGATGGAGACATAGACACTGCACTGCCCTTGGTCATTTTATACACTTTCTACACTGATTTCTGAAAGTAGGTACCTTCACGTTATCTTGTCTCCTTTCTGACACATAACCAAGTAACACCTGCAAGTCTGTCTCAGAAGAGTCTTCAGCCTGTTCTTGCCTCTTTATGCTTACAGTCAGAGCTTAGCTCTTAAAGTGTGTACCTCATGGCCTCAGACATGTTTCAGCCTTCAGTATCCTATATCCCAGTCTTCTTGGGTCTGTTTATACTGAGTAGTTACTTTCTTAACCATGAGTCATAGTTTCTTCTTTGTGTATTTTGAAATTTTTTTAAAAAAATCTATGCTGTGGTTTGTGTTCAAAAGAACATTAAATAATTAACGTAACTAATACCCCATGATAGCCTGTGCCTCGTTTATGAGGTTACCAGTCTTGGTGATCTGAATCTATGTAATCTGTAGGGGATTTGGATTTTGGTTTCAATGTTGTGTTGGTCATGTTTAAGTTACTTTTTAGTTTCATATATATTAAAGAGCAGGGGCCAGCGCCATGGCTCAATAGGCTAATCCTCCGCCTGTGGCGCCAGCACACTGGGTTCTAGTCCCAGTAGGGGCGCCAGATTCTGTCCTGGTTGCTCCTCTTCCAGGCCAGCTCTCTGCTGTGGCCCAGGAAGGCAGTGGAGGATGGCCCAGGTCCTTGGGCCCTGCACCCCATGGGAGACCAGGAGAAGCACCTGGCTCCTGGCTTCAGATCAGCGCGGTGTGCTGGCCACAGCAGGGCGAACCAACGGAAAAAGAGGAGCTTTCTCTCTGTCTCTCTCTCTCTCACTGCCCACCCTGCTTGACAAAAAAAAAAAAAAAAAAAAAACAGCATAAAGGTGTTCACTTCAGCGTGGTTTGGGATCTGAATGTACACCAGAGCTCTTTACATTTTATGCCCAATTAGTGATTCCAAACAACGGGAGATTTTTGCTGATTTTCTCCTGTTTCCAGCTTTTTTGGGTTAATGAGGTGTTTCTTACTATCCCAGACTACCTCTGAGTTTGTTTTCCTCACCACCCTGTTGTGTCATAAGTGCATGGCCACTATCTACATTTTTGCAAACCATCCATACAGTAGCCTTTACAGTAGTGAATGGGTTTCCCAGAGAGAACGATTAGTTAATCTCCAGAAACACATTTTGGCCGCTGTTTTCTTGGTGGTCATACTGAAACAGACAAGTAGGAGATTGGAACAGTCTAGGAAACAAAGGGACCGTGGTGATTCCCTCCTAATTTTTATTTTAAATTTGGCATTTTACATAAAATAACTATTTTTGTAAATGAATTGAAGATGAATGAATGACAACTTTACAACATAATTTGGCAATAATTTGTGTTTCATCAATTTCATTGTTTTTTGCCTCCAGAGATGGAAATAGGTAGCCTATACTGACATCTTTTCTCTCATTTTCCTTCAGACATTTCAGTGCTCAGGTTAGGTTTTTATTTTTCTCTAGATCCTAGATCTTCAGCCTATGACCTGAGGGCCCAATCCCAGCCCTGCCTGTGTTTATAGATAGATCTGTTGGAGTGCAGACACCCATTTCCGTGTGTGTATGTGACTCCCTTGGTGTGGAGCAGCAGAGCTTAGCCAGTGTACTACAGAGTGACCCACAAATGCTGACATGTTTGCTGACATATCTTTTATAGAATATTTTTGACCTCTGTTTTAGATAATTTGCTGACTCCATATTTTAAGATCTTTGTATCTTAGGATGTGTAATCGTCAATTAGGGTATTAAACCACAACTGGTCATTGTTGTTCTAGGATGTTTGTGTTTTACGGCTGGAACAGGACTTGGCTCCCCCAAACTCATGTGTATGTTTCAAGTTTGAGTCCTTATGTTAAGGGTGGAGACTTGATCTAATCCTGGCCTCTGAGAGGTGGGCCTGGTGGAGACGTGTAGGTCACCAGAGCTGCCCTTACAAAGATGACTCTCGAGAGAGGGTTGGTTATTTCAGCCAAAGTTGGTGTTGCTTCTCCCTCGGCTTCCTGGCACAGCTTGGGATTGTTCCTCCATTCTGGCCATATTCCAGCAGACACAGACTGGTGGGCCTGTCCCCTGCTCACCTGTGGGCTTCCAGGGTGTGAGCTGAAGTCAGCCTTTTTGGGCTGGCGCAGCAGCTCACTAGGCTAATCCTCTGCCTGTGGCGCCGGCACACCGGGTTCTAGTCCTGGTTGGGGCACCGGATTCTGTCCCGGTTGCCCCTCTTCCAGGCCAGCTCTCTGCTGTGGCTCGGGAGTGCAGTGGAAGATGGCCCAAGTCCTTGGGCCCCTGCACCCGCATGGGAGACCAGGAAAAGCACCTGGCACCTGGCTTTGGTTCGGCGTAGCACCGGCTGTAGCAGCCATTAGGGGAGTGAACCAATGGAAGGAAGACCTTTCTCTAAAAAACAAAAAGAAAGAAAAAAATAAAGTAAATCTTTTCCTTCCCAAGAAACTCCTCTGGGGTGTTTTAGTGAAAGTAATAAAACGTTGGGCAGTGCATCATGTTGTAGATCTTCTTGGTGTAGAATGTGTAATGGGAAACTAGAATGTGACTCCAAGAGAAGCAAAATACTTTGGAAATGCAGTTCTCATTGAGATGCTTCTATCTAGTATGTATAATTAAAGTTTGTTAAAATTTGTTTATATCTGCCCTCAAGATTTCTTTCCCTACAGTTACCTACCAAGTGTCTGAGGTGGAGGTCACAGAGGTGTGGTCTAATGTCCCTACTTGTTAATCCAGTTGCCCAGCTCCAAATGCTAACTCTTGTTTCCAGTTGCTTTAGAGATTGATTAGGTGACTTCCACATTTCTTTTTTTTTTTTTTTTTTGAAAATCATAGTTATAAAATAGAGGAAAAGGTCTTCCATCTGCTGATTCACTCCCCAAATGACCTTGATGACCAGTGGTTGGATAGGTCAAACCCAATAGCTAAGAGTTACATCTGGGTCCCCCATATGGGTGGCAGAGGCCCAAGTACTTGGGCCATCTTCTGCTGCTTTCCCAGGGCATTAGCAGGAGCTAGATCAGAAACGGAGCAGCTGGACTCAAACCAGCAATCATGTGGGATGTTGGAATCACAGATACTGCTGTGTCTCAATACTTGCCCCAACTTCTTCTTTTAACTCAAATAATTCTAAGTCATTTTTACATCCAGACTTCATTCTCAAAATTGTTTAGAACAGACATCGGATCAGGCAAGGAAGAGATTAGGTCATGTGGTTTGAAACCCCCTTGTATTCCCCAGGAATTAACGGTAATTAGTTTGAAGTGGGCAATTTATATAAATTTGTATTTATGAATTCTAATAAACTTCAACACAAAAGTTGGTGATCTGTGTATACATAAACACATTACACATCATCTACCATCATAAGAAACCTAGCTAGCCATTTTCTTCAGTTATTCCATAGAATTTTATTTCAGCTTCTGTTGCTATTTTGCAAAATTGGTTTGAGGACATCTTGACAGACTTTATCTTTGGAATTAAAGTGTAGAATCACGGGACTACTCCGCTGATGTCAGAGGAGGTGGTGGTCTGACCTTGTGTTACCTGTGGGACTAGAGGCGCATCCTCTGGTTAACTACAGGATGGGGACCTGCTAATGATAGAGAGGAGGGTAAGACTTAGCAGAACAGTGAGAATTCAGGGTAGCAAAGACAGATTTCCATGGTATGAGGGTTTGAGGTCTCATGGCAACTGGAGCACAATGGGCCATTTTTTTTGTTTTTGTTTTTTTTTAACCAGTTGTAGAGCTCTCTTTGTGTAGACCCAATTTATCACTAGTATCACATTTCTCTCTGCCAGGAGACATTATTTTAATATTTCTTGTAATTTAGGTTTTACAAATGAGTTGTTGGTTGGGAAATGTATTTTTCCTTCATTTTAAAAATATATTTTCACTGTGTGTAGAGTTATGGACAGGCTTTCATTTTTTTTTAAGCATGTTTTTCCAGAATCTTCAGGGTTATGGAGTTTCTGATCCAAAGTCTTTTGAGTTTGTTAAGTCTGTTGCATGGTGCACAATGTTTTTTTTTTTTCCATTCGCTCACTGCTTTTGTTAAGTTTTATTATAATTATTCTTGAGTTTTTTGTGTGACTGTGGTACGCTCATATAATCTGTTTTTGGTGTTTATACTGTTGGATGTTCTCTGAGGGTTTGATTTTTTAAGTTCTGTTCTGATCATTTTCAGTCACTATCATTTCAGATATCACTCTCCCATTCTCCCTGCTGTCCTCTACACTGGGACATAACTGCCATTTACCAGTGGATGTTGTTCCAGGTTGCTTGGAAACCACCTTCTGTTTTCCTCCTCCTCCTTTTCTTTTCTGCTTCATTTTGGATAATTCATAGTACACTCTCAACAATTTCACTGAATTTTCCCTCCATTGTGTCAATACTGGTCAGTGCATTACAAGAATTCTCAATTTTTATTGTCATCTTGTTTTATTCTACCATTCCCATTTGCCTTTTACTTTAAGTTTCAGTCTCCCAGCTCAAATCCTGGATGGCGATCATGCATGTTTTCTACTCTCTGCACTGTATCCTTTAGTATTTTGATTGCCATCAGTTTATTAAGTTTTATTTATTTGAGAGATGGGCTAGGGGGAGGAGAGAGAGAGAGAGAGAGAAATAGAGAAAGAAAGAAATACCCCATCCACTGATGCATTCTCCCAGTGCCTGCAGTTGCTGGGACTAGACTGGTGCCAGTGCTAGGAGCTGGGAATGGAATCCAGGTCTCCCACACGGAGGGCAGGAACCCCCCATCGGAGCCATCCCCTGCCTCACAGGATCTGTATTAGCAGGAAGCTGGAGTCCAACACCAGAACTGCGAATCAAACCAAGACACTCCCGTGTGGGATGCTGGTGTCTAACACTGGGCTAAATGCCCATTCCCCAATCACTGTATCTTCAAATCCCCTGTCTGATAATTCAGATATCTGAGCCATCTCTGAGTGTGGTTCAGTTGTTGCTTTGTTCTTGAAAGTGAGTTTATGCTCTGTGTGTGTGTGCATGTGTCTATGTCCTATGTTTGCTAAACATTTTGTGTAGAAGAAGAGTAGAGATTGAACTAAGCTGTATTTATACTTGAAAGCAAGCATGCACCTTCTCTCGGGTTGTTAGTGCAGGAAAGTAGATCTTGCTTTTAGTTTTGCTCTTACTTGGGTTATCACCAAAGGGATAGAGGCTTCAGATTTCTCTAGTGTGCGGCCAGTGCTTGGAGAAAAGGCTGTGATGCTGCAGTATTTATTGTTTTAAACTGTTACTTGATAATTGTCAGTTTATAAAATGATTATTATATGGGGCCAACGCTGTGGCGCGGCAGGTTAACGCCCTGGCCAGAAGCACCAGCATCCCATATAGGCACCAGTTTGAGACCCGGATGCTCCACTTCCCATCCAGTTCTCTGCTATGGCCTGGGAAAGCAATAGAAGATGGCCCAAGTCCTTGGGCCCATGCACCTCTGTGGGAGACCCAGAGGAAGCTCCTGGCTCCTGGCTTTGGATTGGCACAGCTCTGGCCATTGTGGCCATCTGGGGAGTGAACCATAGGATGGAAGACCTCCCTCTCTGTCTTTCTCTCTCTCTCTCTCTGCCTCTCCTCTCTCTGTGTAACTCTGACTTTCAAATAAATAAATCTTTAATAAATAAATAAGTAAATAAATAAAATGATTATTGTCAATAACTGTGTTTAATAATTGGCTTTCAAAATTTCCAAAAGATTGAAATAGGCTGTTACCTGTACTATAGGCTGCCTGCTATAGACCACTGGTTTGAACTAAGCCTTTGAGAACAAGGATGACACCAGATTAAATTTTGATTTGCAGCCCCCTTCTGTGTGTATTTGTGAAAGACATATGACAGTTTTGGCCTCGATTCCATAAAGTTGTTTTTATTCGTGCCTTGGGTTTGGATTATTTTCAGACATAATCATTACTGGGCCATTTAATGGTCTCTCAAGCCAAGAATTTTAAATCTTGAGAATTTCATCTCAGAAAGACAGTCTAGATCATAAACTAGCCTCATAAATTAAAACCATCATTTCCCTACTTTAAATAAATTATCTTCTTTTAATTCAAACTTGAATATATTTCAGTAAATGAACTCTGCTCAGAAAGATCTCTCTACCCACCTCCCAAGAACAAACTAATAGTGGTGTTTTTGGTGTATTGCTGTGACTCTTTAATCTCGTCAACAGATGCCTGTGTGAAATCTTTTCAAGGAAATTTCAGTCACTGGTTTCAAGATAAAACTCCTCATGACAAAGCGGAGTTGGTTGCCTTATGCAGTAACTTCACAAAAGCAAAGATGCACAAAAGAACTGACTGGTGCACTAATATCCCACTGTGGGATCTAGCTTTGGCAGGAAATAAAGTGTATTCCACAGTAAGTGTATCAAAAAGACCTTCTACAAAATTCTCATATTACCTGAAAATATGTTTTAACAGTTATATTTTAGGTCTTGAACCTATGTTAAAAATAGGAAGCATGTGAATATTAAAAGTCTGTACAAGCTTATTTTTGAAGCATCCTTATGTTTGGAGAATTTTATAGCTTTGCAGATTCATTTTAAATTTCCATGTAAAACAGTTGAGGTGAAACGAATGTATCTCATTCCCAGTCAGACTGGGTACCACTGGAGTCCACAGGCAATTTGAAATGTATTATACTTCAATAAAAACTTTTAAATGTTTCTCATTCCATAAGGATTTTGGGATTGGTTATTTTCAAATTTGTGGGAAAATGCCACAAAATGGAATTTCTATATGAGTTGCACTGAATCTGTATGAAGGTACTTCAAGTAGTTTGTGGAAGACAAAATTAAAAGGTATTTATTTTACTTCAAAAATGTTTTGAAATCAGTGCATGTAAGCATCCTTCAAAAGTTCATGGACAGTGCATATTGTTTAAAACACCGTGTATAGGTTTTTAATTGTGAGAAACAGTGACTTGAACAGCCCTTGTCTTCACTGTCGAGGAACGGTTTGTTATTTTTATTTTTGTTATTTTTTTCTCTTCTCTTCTTCATACTATATGTTGAACTCTTATTTAACAGAGTTATTCATATATATATATATATATATATATAGTTAATTGAAAATAAATCTCAGTAAAAAATAAGAGGGGGTGTAAGAGAGAAGAAAGTTTGTAACTGTTAAGCTGTAAAATACCATCTTAATTGTTAAAGTGATCGTATTAAGTGTTAAAGTGAACATATAGATAAGATTAAGTATTAAAGAGAGCATATAAATAGCATCAAGTGCCTGGTAATAATAACAGAACTAAAAAGGGCGGAATGTCTAACATGGGAAGTAGTACACACAGCAGATTCATAGAATGACAAAAGTTTTAAGCAACATTCTGACCTCAGAATCAGCCCTTACAGCATTTGGATGTGGCTGAAAAACCCATGAGAGCAATTCAGGCACGGAAAGCCAAGACACTGTGGCAAAAAATATCCTACATGAAGGAGCTCTGTGAATGAGAGCCCAGTGGAAATGAGGGACCATCAGAAAAGGATGTACTTTTCTCTAAAGGGAGGAGAGAACTTCCCCTTTGCTTATGGTCCTGTCTAAATACTGATGGAGTTTGTGGTTAAAAACTTTCATAGCCTTGAAGCTCATGGCAAGAGCCTTGGGTGATCACTGACATCATAAATAAGGGTGTAAATTGTTAAATTAACCACAGAAGTCACTGTACACTTACTCCCCATGTAGGACTGCTGTCCTTGATGAGTTGTACAGTGAGAATTAACTGCAAAACTTGTTCTCAAACAGTACTTTTTACATTTTGGGGGGTACAAACTGTTGAAAGCTTTACTTAGTATAGAGTTGGTCTTCTGTATATCAAGTTAATAAAAATGAAGGCTAATGAAGAATGTGATGAGAGAGGGAGTAGAAGGTGGGATGGGAGTGGAGGTGGGAGAGTAGGTATGGGAGGAATATATTCCTAATATATATTTATATATATATTTCTATATATCCCTAAAATTGTACCTATGAAAATTATATACATTAAATGAAAGCTTTAAAATTTTAAAAAATGCACCAAAATATATTTAGCATTTAATTCAAGTTTTCCATGAACTTTTTGAAACTGTCTTCTAATCTCATAAAATCATCAAACAGCGAAGGGAGGCGGCAAGCAAGAATCAAGAACCTGGAAAATAACCAGAAAGAAATGAACCAGTGGAGGTATTAAGCTCTTACCTATCAGTGATTACCTTGTATATAAATTGGCTAAATCATCAAGAGTGGCTAAATCAGTCTTTTATTTTAAGATGCAGTTGTGTGCTGCCTATAAGAGAAATACAGAGTAGAGAAAGTGAAAGCACCAAAAATATATCCCATGTGAATGAAAATCAAAACAGAGCCTTGGTAGCTATAGTGACATTTGATAAAGTAGACTGTAATACAGAAACTGTCACAGTAGAGAAAGAAGGTCATCATATATTGATAAAGTAGTTGGTTCATCACAAAGATGTATGTGCAACATTTAGCATCTAAATACATAAATCTTACTAGGACTGTCGGGAAGAATAGAAATGCAGTGGTAGTTGTAGACTTCGATGTCCTGTCTTCAACAAGGAGTGGAGCGTTCAGACAGAACACCAGTAAACACAGTAGACTTAACACTAAAGACCACATGGACCCAAGAGACATTTGAGCAAGATAACTCTTCCCATTTTCTGCTTTTGTGGTTGACAGTTGGGTTGTAATTTGTCTTTGTGGTGTCTTCTTTGGATTGAGCTTTATTTGGAGAATTGAACTTCTGATGATAGTGGTTCCTGTCTTTTCCCAGGTTAGGCAAGTTTCTAGTTGTTCTTTAAATGAGATTTCTGCCCTTTCTCTTTTCATTTTCCTTCTACAACTCGATTCATGTGAAGTTGCTGGTATCACATCAGTCTGAGAGTCTTTCTTCCTTCCCTTTCTTTTATTCTAGTGGCTAGACACGTTCACATTTCCTGTCTCTGAGCTTGCGTGTTCTTTCTTCTGCTTGATTATACCTGATAACCATGCTGTCCATGGCATTTCCATTTCAATCATGGTATTTTTCAGCCACAGCATATTATTTCTACCTCTCTCTTAAACTTCTTGTTTGTGTGTCTTTCCTGAGCTCATTAAGTGGCTGACTATGTTTATTGTGTATTTTGCTAAACATTCTTGAAGTAATTATTTTGAATTATATTTCAGGTAATGTGTAGATTTCCATTTCTTTGTGATAGTTTATCGGGAAATTGTTGTGTTCCTTTGGTGGTAATATGTTTCCTTGGTTGTTTTTTGTTGCTTTGTGCTGATGTTTGCCTATATGATACAACAGTCTCCTCACCTAAGGAAGTACATTCACCTATGGATGGGTGTGAGGTGTTAGCCATGTGGGTGATTCCAGCCCTTATAATGGTTGTGGCAGTGTAGTCACCATCCATTTCTGCCAGACATAATGAACACTGGTGAAAATTGTGGTGGTCTCCACTGGCCAAGTCTGTCTGCCACAGCATTGAGGGCATTTGAGGTTATTGATGAAGAAGGCTGAGGTTCCCCTGGTCTCCTCTTCTCCCACAGTAGTCATGGCCTGATTGTCTGGTGCTCGATATCATTTTTGTATCCACCGAGCTAGGTCCTGGAGCATGGGATGTGTGGAGGGTCTGTGGCTCTGGGGTGCAGAGTGTTGATAACTTTGATGTTCAGGATGCAGGACTCCCAGTGCCGTGAAGTTCATGTTGTGCCAGGTGTATTTGCTCACAGAACAATCACAGAGCTGGAGTTTGGAGTGCAGTTAAGTGCATGGCTATTTTTGCTTGAGCACTGTGGAGGTGCAGACCAGCTGTAGTAGTGTCTTCATTGCCTGTGGCACCCTAGGGCTGGGATCTAGAGCAGAGCACTCAAGCAGCAGCAGTGGCTCCAAGGACCACCGTTCTGGCTTGCTCACTGCCCGTTTGCCCTGATGTCTGGATGATCATGGAGAGAAAGCCCAGAGCCCAGTTATGCACAGAGCAGTTGCAGCTTCAGCGCCTGGGACACAGTGCTGGTGGTTCTAGCATCTGATGCTTGGGCATCCCTGGGAGCTGTGCAGCCGGGGTTCAGAGGGCAGAACGAGGTGGGGTGGTCAGGACCCCAGCATCCTGGCGATGTGTGGTTGGGGAGATGGCCACCCAACTGTGGCTACTTCTGAAGGAGGGAGCACAGCACCATCTGTCTCTCCGGTTGTGTGTGTCAGGGGACACCTGGCAGTGATGGCTGTTGGTTACGTCAGTGGTTAAAGCTGTCAGTGCCCTCTGCAGAGCAGGCACTGGGAACCAGGTTTACATCTGTCTCTGCCACCCTGCCGGCCAGCCCTGGACATCTCTGGAATGCTCTCCCCAGCGTCCTTTCTGTGCTATCTTCCTCCGCGCTTCCCTGTACTCTGTCGCTGCCCATTCTTAGCTGGACCTCGAGCGCTCCCAGAGCTGTTTTGTTTATGTCCCGTGGCTCTTGTTTGTGGGAGAGAGGGGGCTGCTGTGTCCTCTGCTGTCTTGCTGAAGTCACTGCACAGTGAACCACCTTAAAAGAATTACCTGTGGGTGGACTCGTACTTCTCAAATCCTCAAAAAGACTAAAAGAACCAAGATCTGTGCAGACATCGACTATTGAGGAATAATGAGACAGGTCTAAACTGCTTTGCAGCTGACAATATATTTAGGCTGTATTGCAAATATTTGAATTTGTTACTAGAGATGATAAATAGGATGCAATTTTAAAAGCTCTTTCCTGATGGGTATCTGGAGAGAGAGGCAGGCATATTCCCAAAGCTGTTTGGTGACTCTCATGGGGCAGAGCTGGTGGCTCACATCTCTTGAGTCAGAGTTAAATACGCCTTTCTTCCAGGAGAGCTTACAAAGAAAGACTGCCTCGTGTACAGTAACCAAACGTAAATATGATTAAACAGGGATTACTGTAATCATTTGTAATACTTTAATAAATCTCAAAGACTTGAAATTATAATTTTTTTTTTGACAGGCAGAGTAGACAGTGAGAGAGAGATACAGAGAGAAAGGTCTTCCTTTGCCATTGGTACACCCTCCAATGGCTGCCACAGCCAGCGCACTGCGGCCAGCGCACCGCGCTGATCCGATGGCAGGAGCCAGGTGCTTCTCCTGGTCTCCCATGCGGGTGCAGGGCCCAAGCACTTGGGCCATCCTCCACTGCACTCCCGGGCCACAGCAGAGAGCTGGCCTGGAAGAGGGGCAACCAGGACAGAATCCGGCGCCCCGACCAGGACTAGAACCTGGTATGCCAGTGCCGCAAGGTGGAGGATTAGCCTAGTGAGCCGCGGCGCCGGCCTGAAATTATAATTTTCAATTATACCTGTAATTGTTAGTAGTATTCTTGGTAACCTCATTTTATATGGTGATTCAATTGCAATTAGGTCATTTTCATGAAACCTGGGGAATTACTTGGGAATACTGTTATCTGAAAACTAATTGAAATATGAGAGAAAAATATCAGGTATTTTAATGGGGAAGGAATCCTTTAATGTTACATGGATGTGTTTGCTACCCATTCATTACCACTATTTATTTTTATTTTAAGATATATTTATTTGAAAGGCAGAGAGAGAGAGAGAGAGAGAGGGAGAATATCTTCCATCTGCTGGTTCAGTCTCCAAATGGCCACAACAACTAGGGCTGAGCCAGGCTGAAGCCAGGAGTCAGGATCTTCATCTGGTCTCCCACATGGGTTCAGCGGTCCAAGGACTTGGGCTATCCTCCACTGCTTTCCCAGGTGCATTAGCAGGGGAACTGGATTGGAAGCGGGGCAGCTGGGACTCAAACCAGTGCCCATATAGGATGCCAGTGCAGCAGGCAGGGGCTTAACCCCATATGCTACAGCACTGGCCCCACCACTATTTATTTTTCTTCTTCTTCTTTTTTTTTTTAAAGGCTAAGTTAAAGAGAGAGACAGAGAGAGCGAGTGAGCAAGCTAGAGGTGTCTTCCATCTGGTTCACTCTCTGAGTGGTAGCAATGGCTGGAGCTGGGCTGATCTGAAGCCAGGAGCTTCATCTGGGTCTCCCACACGGGTACAGGGGTCCCAAGACTTGGGCCATCTTCTGCTGCTTTCCTAGGCCATAGAAGAGAGCTGGATCAGAAGTGGAGAAGCTGGGCCTGGAACCAGTGTCCATCTGGGATGCCCACAGTGCAGGCAGTGGCTTTACCCACAATGCCACAACGCCAGCCCCTATTTTTCTTCTTTATTTAATGGCTTTTCCTTCCTGCTGACCAGAGGTATGTTTTCAATAGAGTTGAATAGTTTTTAAAAATAGAATAGTTTTTTTGGGCCGGCACTGTGGCTCAACAGGCTAATCCTCCACCTTGCAGCACCGGCACACCGGGTTCTAGTCCCAGTCGGGGCGCCGGATTCTGTCCCGGTTGCCCCTCTTCCAGGCCAGCTCTCTGCTATGGCCCGGGAGTGCAGTGGAGGATGGCCCAAGTGCTTGGGCCCTGCACCCCATGGGAGACCAGGAGAAGCACCTGGCTCCTGCCATCGGATCAGCGCGGTGCACCGGCCGCAGCGGCCATTGGAGGGTGAACCAACAGCAAAGGAAGACCTTTCTCTCTGTCTCTGTGTCTCTCACTATCCACTCTGCCTGTCAAAAATTAAAAAAAAAGAATAGTTTTTTTAAAAATAGTTTAGAATTTTTTTAAAAAAATATTTATTTATTTATTTATTTATTTGAGAGAGAACAACAGAGAGGCAGAGAGGTCTTCATCTGCTTCACTCCCCAAACGGCTGCAAAGGTCAGAGCTGGGCTGATCTGAAGCCTGGAGCCAGAAGCTTCCTCCAGGTCTCCCACATGGTTGTAGGGGCCCAAGGACTTGGGTCATGGTCCACTGCTTTCCCAGGCCATAGCAGAGAGCTGTATTGGAAGAGTAGCAGCCGGGACATGAACCGGCATTCATATGGCACTGCAGGTGGAGGCTTAGCCCACTATGCCACAGCACCGCCCCAGGATTGATTTTAATTCTGGTTACCCTTTTGGAAAGGATAATAGAAACCGAAGTAGGGGAAGTTTCCAACTATAAAACCTTCTTATCTTGCTTCCTTATATTATTTCTTTTCTTAAAGACTTTTTTTTTTAATGTATTTGAAAGGCAGAGATGGGGAGACAGACAGCCAAAGAATCTTTTATCCCCTGGCTCACTTCCCAAATACCCACAACAGGCAGGGGTAGGCCAGGGAGAAGCCATGGGCCAGGAACTCTGTCTGGGGCTCCCATGTTGGGGGGCAGGAACCCTAGTGTTTTTGCCATCATCCATTCTGCGGTAAGCAGAAAGCTGGGTTAGAAGTACAAGGTAACCCGGAGTTGAGCAAGATACTCTGCTAGCATCCAGAGTGACGGCTTAACCTGCTGTGCCACAGTGCCTGCCCCTGCAGTTCTGTTTCTTCTCCTACTTGCTAGTATTTCAGATGTGTAGATAGTAAACAGAAACAGGAGCACAGTGTGTGTCACACACCCGGTGTGATAGGCAAAGCTGTGTGTGCCTGTGGGCCTCTGTACACTGCTGTCTCGTCAGACACGACTTTCCTGTCCCAAGCAGAGACTGCAGACCGCAGGGTTTGGGGTTGACATCCTCCCCCGGCCTGTCACTCCAGCTTCCGTGTGTCTCTGAGGGTCTCCAGACAACCCATCGTGAAGTCACACAGTCTTCCTTGTCTTTGAATCCGACACGACTGGCATCGTGGTAAAGGAGTCCTCCTGTCCTTTCCCTCCCTGTGCTGGGCCAGGAAACTCTCTCCAGGTTGATAGTTGAAGCTCTGCTTTATGTTGCTCAGTGATTTTTTAAAAATTCTGCTGAAGTTTGAGACAGTCTAATAAGCGCAGACTTGTTTCTTCGGGAACTCAAATTCTCGCTTCCTCCTTTGTTCTGTTTACTTAAGAGCTGAACCATTTCGGCTGTTACCATCTGTAGAATTGGACGGTAGCATCTTTATAAGTTAGCTCTGTTCAGTTGTATTATGTAGAATACTGTATAAGTTTGGAATGTGACAGCAAGTGTTCATTCTTTTCCATATTCTAATTTGGTCTTATTTTTTTTTAAATTAGTCATGATGAGTCAAAATTTATTTTTATAGAAAACTGACCACTTGTTGGTCTTCCTGGACATGAAAAAGCAAAGAAATGGAGAGCAAACTTTGCATTAGGACTGGTTCTGGGCATGGTCGGCAGCTGTGGTGGAAGAGACCCTGGGGAGGAACTGAGAAACCCTGGAAGCGGCGTCTTCTTTCTCTGAGCATGGCTTTTCATTGGCTAAGGTGGAAATAAGAGCTACTTAATTGATAAGGGCTTTGTGGTGATCAAGTTAAATCAGTTGATTGAAGAACTCAGATATGTATAGCCTAATAGATGTCACAGATTTTACAAATTAAACATTAATTAAACATGTTTGGGCTTTGTTTTATTCCCAAATTTGATTCCTTTTATTGACTCGATTTGCATTAGGGAGTGCAGTCCATGTTTATACGCATTATAAACTCAAAATGTTGGAGAGCTGCTTGATCTGTGAAGGGATCAGATTTGTCTAATGCAGCCAGCCCTGTTTTCCATCCATTTGAAAAGATCGGGTAAGTGTTTTCCTCAGGCAGAGCCAGACTTCTGGAAAATGGAAATTAGTTCTTTATTACAGCTGTGGGCTTTGTTTTATCTCCTCCTCCCTGGTCATCTCCACTCCAGGCTTGCTGACTGTCCTGCCTCGGATTCCTTTGGGATTTACTATCTCCATAGTGTTTCTCTTGCTGTTTCTTTTCCTGCTTTGCTGTTCCTAATGCTGGTCTATTCTAAATTGGTAGTGCGTGTGCATGTGTGTGTAAGCGTGTGTAAGTGTGTGCGTGTGCATAGATGTGTGCGCGCGTGTGTAAGTGTGTGCATGTGCATAGATGTGTGTGCGTGTGTGTAAGTGTGTGCATGTGCATAGATGTGTAAGTGTGCGTGTGCATAGATGTGTGTAAGTGCATGTGCATAGATGTGTGTGTGCATGTGCATAGATGTGTGTGTGCGTGCATGTGTGTGCATGTAAGTGTGCGCATGTGCATAGATGTGTGTGCATGTGTGTAAGTGTGTGCATGTGCACAGATGTGTGTGTGTTTGTCTTTCCCCATCTGCTAATTGATTCTTGAGCATTCAAGCAAGTGCAAAGTCACCATCTTCGTTTTAGACTCAGATCACAGATATTTATATGCAAGAGGGGATACTGGCCTCCCTCCTGGTCCCTGTAGGGAGGTGGGCAAAGTTCAGGCTCTTTCCCACCGCTTGGTTGTGCGTTGTTGAGTGACATCGTTACAGGAGTTTAAGTTTCTGATCTTTACATAGCTCCTTATTCTATGTTATAATCAGTAACTTATGTTTTCTAAATTGTACTCCATATCCTGCTACCTGATAAATCCCAACATTTTGAACCTCTTTTATTTTTAAATGAGATGCTCTGCTAGGAAATTGCCCCTCTGGTTGATGAAATTGATAATCTTCCATAATTTTTGAAATTTCCAATGCCTTTCAATCTTGGATTTAGAGATCAAAGAATATTATTCAGTGAAGATACAAATATTATACAATAATGTCTTCTATGAAGCTTACTTGAAATATATTAGGTTAATGGCAATATTAGTGACTATAATATACATAAGTAAAACAAAATTGGAAGCTACTCAAGGCAAGGCAACATATTAAGAAATATATCATAAATAATAGTATACTTAGAAGATTCATTCCTTAAATCACCATCTAGAATATTCTAGCATAATCCATAATGATCAGGTACAGCCGTCTTTTCTGTGGTTAGCAGGGCTTATGCTTTGTTTGCACTTGGAAGAGAGGCATCTCTGAACTCCATGCTTGTCATGAGGACCCACACCACCATCACAGGTTCATATCAGCTGTCAGTTCATTGACTGAAAAATCACCATGATTCTGCATTCCCAAGGGTGAATCGCTCCCCAGTATGATTGCTAGTCATGTTCTGACATCTATTCTGTGCTCCAACTCCAAACACAAACCTGTTTCCCTGTGGGTTACCAGGTGGTAAGGTTTGATGACATGGAAATAGGAATCCTGTGTGTGTGTGTGTGTGTGGTGTCCAAAAAGGCTTTGGAATGATAGGACTTTATGCATCTCATTGACCTTAGTAACAAAGCCTTCAATGCTTTTGGGTAGAAAAATAAGCCTTAATTAGTTTTATATTCAAGGCACATTGTGAAATAGACCATTTCTTTTCCAGATTTCCATATGTTGATTTACATGCATCTCCCACTATAATATTTTTGCAAGTAGTGTTAGGAAATTTTAAAATATTTTCTGAGTTTTCCCTTGATGAATATTAGCATCATTAAATGCACATTTTTGTTTGAAAGCCTGCATTTTCATGCAGTAAAATCAGTGGTGTTTGTTGGAAGCCTAAAGTCTGAAGGAGGAGCTCTGAGAACCCTGACACACCCGTAGTGGGACGTGCACAGACCAAAGCAGTCACTGTTGGTGGACACACATCCCCACTATGATGATTTGCAAAATCATCGTTACTGAGGTGGGAAATGAATTGTTTCAAAGTGTTCTCTGTAAGGTTATTCAGATGAGTCCAGGTAAATATCTCCTAAGTCTGTGGGCGTGTATCAGTCTCTCATTGAAAAGAAAAAATCATATAGCCATTTCTCGAACACCAGAAATGGTAAGAAAAAAAGCACAACTTGATGGATGTCGTGTATAACGTGCAATATTCCGCCTAAACCTGCAGAAAGCATGTCTTTTGAATTAAGAAAGAAAAATGCTGTAGTGTTTGTGCCGATGAGAGTCCAGTTCAGACCTTCTGCAGTATGCAAATGGCACCTCCTCCGGCTGTGCCAGTGTCTTACCCGCGTGCACGCTGCGGGGTGGGAGGAAGCTGCCTGTGATTTAGGTTGTAATTTTATTTGTGGAAATAAACCGATCGCGGAGCTCCGATGATCTTAGCGATGCGATGATCAATAGCCCATTACTGGGTAGAACAGCGGCTACAGGAAGTGCATTGAAGATTGTAATGCATGAATTATGCATGTGGTGCTCCTTCTGTAGTCTCCAAACAGAATGACAGGGTTTGTGAAGTTGCCTCAGACAGTTTCTAGCGTTAAGTGACTGCAGTGAAATGCTTAATATTTGCAGGCATAGAAGCAGCATTGACTCGGGCCAGCGGAATTTGGAAGATGCAAATCTTCCCACTCTGGGCACAGAATGCTTTATTTGAAAGTGTTGCTCTGTAGAGAGCCAGCTTTGCAGTCATCTAACCTGCTCTCCCCAGAAGGTTGGCTGAAGGATGGGAGCGGCTGTGCCTGCTTCTGAGGTCACAGCTTGAAGTCTTTTTAACTTGCTTTCTGCTGCAGGAGAGAGGCGTATCCGGGGATAGCAGCCTCTGCGTTTACTCTAATGGCCGCTTTGCAATAGAGATCTTACCCGGAACAACGGCTAATCCAACACGGGAGGTAAGTCCAAGGTTTTTGTGCAGGTTAGGTAATCGTAAACCGGAATGTGCTGAGCGCAGCTAAGGGCAATGCGGGATCCCAGAGCTGACTCACCTCCTGCCAGCCCAGCAGGGCTCTCAGTTGTCATGTTAATTGAGTGGTGACTTTGTTGTTTGACATATTGGAGGGTAGGGTATTTTATGTTTCATGCTAAGGCTTTTCAGGAAAGCCCCAGAGCTCAACCTAGTGTCTCTTCAATGGACGGGGGACAGCAGCTGGGGAGGGCAGCGTGGAGTGAGCTCAGTCAGTAAGTGAAAATTACCTCCTTGTGGGCAAGTTTCAGCAGGGCTGTGGCATTGCTTTGGCTCGCATCGTTTCCTTAATGCCGGCGTTTCCAAATTCTACCAAAAAAGGTGGGTGAAACCAAGAATGCTCGATTCTCCACCCAAAAATAGAGGCAAGCGCAGAGGTGTTCAAGAAATCCGTGTTGCATGCAAATTCAGCAGATGGAGTTAAAACAATTCGGACTCCCTTGTCCTTGAGAAAAGACCTTGTCAGAAAGGAAATAATTTGGATTCTACCTATACCGGTTTTGTTCTTTTCCCTCATTTAAAGGAATGGACAGATGGCAGAGTATGAAATTTACTCCAAAAATGTTCTGTTTATTTTTTGATCTTTTTAAAAAAATAAGGTTATACAACGATAGAACCCATTACTTAAGAAGTCAATAAAATTTGCAAAAACTCTGCAGAACTGAAAATAACAGTACTTTACTATTCTATTTGCCAGAAGTCTTTGTGAATTAAGCTGCTTGCTTAAATGCTTTGGAAATAATTAATAAGTATGCAAATAATGTTCAGCATGATCTGAATTCCTGAACATCTCTTTAGCGTGAGAACATAGCATTAACAAATATTCAGTAAGAGACTCTAGATAGAGTAAAATTCTTCAAGGATGCTTTTGATAGTAAATTTACATTCTTGGTAACTACCTACACATCCAATTACTGTAATATGTAATTGATAAAATATCTACAATATATTTGTATTTATTTCTTTAAGTATTCTTATTGATAATAAATTCTAAAATGTGATACATGACTAAGACGGATAATAGATAAGGCCAAATATGCTTTATAAGATTTGTTTAATTTCATTTTGCAAAGGAAAGCACTACAAGAACAGTGCTAACACGAGCATGGGCACTGCTTGGCAAGCATTCCCCACTGCATTTCAGCACACTTGAGTGTCACTCCATCACGGGGTGTGCTGGCTGTGGGCTGGTGCACCTGGCTCCAGAGCCGTAGCCCTGAAGAGCGTGTTTCAGTCTTTGCACTAACCCAGTGCAGGAATATGAGGCAACGCCCACTGGAGACTTTCCTGAGAGAGCGAAGAATTGGGGGGGGGGGGGGCAGACGTCTCCTGTTGCTGAGTCACGGCGTTTAGTTCTGCTCCAGTGCCTCCTGGCAGAGGGGCCCATTAACCCCAGCTGGTAACCAGAATCTAAGGGAAGGGAGAACCCAGGGGGACAGAAACTCAACAGTGTGTGTGAAAGAGCGCACACTGGATTCTGAGTAGTGAGTGCACGGTGCTGCTGCTTGTTGGATGTGGCTGAGGCATGGGAAGGACAATAAAAGCCTCAGGCGGGGAGAAAAGATCATAGCAGTGGCATTAATGGACTGCCTGGGGGAAATTATGGGAATGAAGGGACCCCAGAAGCTCCGCACTTGTGTGCATCCAACCTCCATGAGGTCTGTACCTGTGAGCATCCAACCTCCATGAGGTCCGCACCTGTGAGCATCCAACCTCCATAAAGTCCACACCTGTGAGGATCCAACCTCCATGAAGTCTGCACCTGTGAGCATCCAACCTCCATG